>NC_036445.1:13056510-15456510 GCF_002775205.1 Xiphophorus maculatus
AACCTGCTAATGTGCTAATTAGCGCATTGCAATTAGCACAATCACATTATAATTAGCTCTGCTATTAATAGCAGAGCTAATATTTCGTTTAGCGCCTTTGCTAAACTTGCAAACATTTAGCACACCTAGCTTCCTTTAACTGAATTAAGTTTTAAAACACTAATTTATTTGGCTGTTTTGTAAACTTTCAGTTGAATAAAGGTGGCCAAAAATGAAAAAAAAAAAGCGAGTACAAGAGAGGGCGTGATTGTTCTATAACCTTATGAAGCAATAGGCCTCTTTTTATGGCAATATCATGGTTGCCTCAGTAAACAATGGTATGATTACCTTTTAAGGCATTATTTTTATCCTTGATTACATCATAAGGCAAAGTTATGGTTACCTCAGAAATCAATGGTGTGATTAATTTAAAGAGAAAAACTCACCTTATAAGACAGAGTTGTGATTGCAGGATTACCTTATAAGGTAAGTTATAATTATAATGTAATGATTGCTTTATAATGCAATACTGTGGTTGCCTTATAAGGTATGATCACCTTATAAGTCAATATTATGATAAATCAGTTAAGAGTAATGTCATATCACCTTATGTGGCGATGCTATAAAGTCCTACCCCAATGGTTCCATGTTCAAAAAACCATGGAGACATAAAGTAATCTCAGTTGTAACAAAGTTAGTCTCTTATTCTCATTCTTAGCTGTCTAATGTGCTGTTAAAAACATCATATGCTGAAGCATTTTCAATCTGTGCTGCTGCAAAACTGACATTTCAGGCTCTTCATCCTTTTAGATTCACAACATTGTGGACTGCAGACAAATCCTCTGTTAGCCAACCGTCTAATCAACCCCACTTATCCTTGCAGACCTGGAGCTTTGCACTGCACACAGATTACAGATGAACTACCTGGAGCGTCTCACAGAAAGCTAATACACCAGAGAGCCTATGAGCAGCAGAAGATCTCCTTAAAGGTCTTCCTCATCTCCTGGCTGCGGAAAGCGTAGATGATGGGGTCGATGATGGAGTTGCACATGATGAGGATGAGGTACATGTTGAAGTGCGACATGAAGCAGGTGCAGTAGGGGTTCCTGGGCAGGTGATCATCAGGATGAGGTGCAGAAAGAGGGCGCCCAGCACACCACAAACACCCCCAGCAGGATGGTGAGGGTGATGGCGCCCTTCATGTTGGCGCGCTGCTGGATGGGCGCATTGCCCGGCAGGGCACCGATGCGCTTCATGTGCTGGCGCGCCAGCAGGAACATGTGAACGTAGAGCGACGCCATGAGGACCAGCATGGTGAAGAACATGGTGATGAGGCAGATGAGCACCATGGTGCTCTCTGACTAGATGATGAACAGGATGCCAGAGACGGTGCAGCACGTCCAGATGCTGGCGATGACCAGCAACGCCCGCCGGATGGTGACGATGTTGTGGTACCGCAGGGCGTAGAAGATAGTGATGTAGCGGTCGATGGCGATGGCGAGCAAGCTGCAGATGGAGGCGAACAGAGAGCTGCAGATCATGGAGTCGAACACGTTGTCCATGCTTTTGATGAACGTGACGGGGATGGTGAGGCTGCCGCCGTTGATCAGCGCTATGACGATCGTCTCCGAGGCGTTGGAGACGCTGACCAGCATGTCAGCGACCGCCAGGCTACAGATGAAGAAGTAGATCGGGGAATGGAGGTTCTTGTTCTTGATGATGGCGGCGATCACCAGGATGTTCTCCAGCAGGCTGATGATGCCCAAAGTGAGAAAGACCTCGGTGGAAATCAGCAGCTGCTCGTAGCAGCCAGCAGAGGAATCCTTCTCCTCTCTGGAAACGTCTTTCTCTGGCAGAGTTCCCAGGCACCGGCTCCTGTTCAGGCAGCATGGGATCAAGCCTTGCTGAGCCGTGGAGTTCATCTTTACTTCTTCTCTTTGTTACAGCCAGTCCTGAATGGGTTAAGATTTGGATAAGTGTCACCTTTATTTATAACTGATTCTATGATTTTGTTTGGTAAATTTCTGTTGTCCATGTTCTTAGTCCATGATGTATCCTGGCAGCTTCATGCGCATGAAAACTCTGTCCATGAAGAAGCTGAGGAGGAAACTGACGAAGCCGATGAAAAGCAGCAGGAAACGATTCAGTTTGGGAATGTTTGGAGCGGTCCAGGATTATCTCAGCTGTTTCTTTTTCCCATTTTCATCTTTCAGCTTCTCCTCAAGCACCAAAAACAATCCTGTTGCTCTGGTTTCAGTGAAACGACGTGAGGAAGAAAAGTGGAGGAGAAACGGTGAAAGGGTGAAAAATAATCAGCCGGATTCAGAGCAGCAGAGCGCAGCGGCTGGCTGTGTGACCGATCATCACTTCTCAGCCACTGTGGTCTTATCCTGGTCTCACTTTCTCTCCCTCTGCTTATGTACTACCGCACACACACACACACACACACACACCCTCAGCCCATCCCACCCTCACAGATAAAGTGGGAGGTGTAGGAGGAGCAAAGTTTAGGCTGATGCATTACTCAAGGTTTTGTCATTGAAACGAATTTGTTGCAATGTTTGAAACTTTTCAGGACTGAAGAGAGTAAAACTATTATTTTATTTTATTTGGTTTATGAATGAATAAATAATAATCATTCAGCTGCTGGATGATTTTTATAGAAGAAGCTTGTTCGTATTTTCAATTAGTGCTGTGCAGAAACCAACACTGCTTTTAATTACTATATCACTTATTATACTTATTATAAAATCGGTTCTAACAGGAGGAATAAACTTGGGTTATGTTCTCTGAATACATCTGAATTAATTTAATCTTAGCAAAAAATAGACACTAACATGCATTACTGTATGGCCAATGCAAATTACTTAGCACTCTTGAAATACGACAATACTAACTTACAAGTAACCTTTTCAGCAATATAGGAGTTTGTTTTAAGTCAGTAATTCCTTAATATTGATGAAAAAGTTCTAGTTCCATCTGCAGATTATTTCACTTATACAAGAGATTTTTTTTCCATTTTATAAGTGAAATAATTTCCCAATGGAATATTAAGGATATTAAGGAATATTTGACTTAAAATAAGTGCCTACATCTTGTTTTAAAAGTTATATGTAAGTTAATTTTGTCTTATTTCAAGTGTACTAAGATATCTGCACTAGAAACTAGATAATAATAATTTTTGGTAAGACTTTCTGTTTTTGCAGTGAAGAGTCTCAACAAAGGTTATGTTTTACAGCAGATAAATCCGACCCATATCCAATGATCTGTGGAATAATTTAGGATATATATTGAATAGATTTCAAAGCAACAAAAGAACCTATTAATAAATACAGCTGTACAGATTTCTATCTCAGCTGCTACTAGATTCTTAGCAGCTAATGCTAAGTGGTTAGCAACTTGTTCAATTTCAACGGTCTGTTTACCCTCAACAGAGTGGTCAACGTAACAACAAAATAGGATTTTTCTTTATTTATAGCATCACAAAATCGACCTTATTGAGGTTTAAAGAGCTAATTAGAACTACGTCCTTCTTTGTGGGGAAACACTTCGTCTTCCACTTGTTACACTGGGAACAATTCACAAATTAAGCGTTGTGAGTGGTTTCCACAACCTGACACATCAGAGACTAATTTTGGTGGAAACAATTAGCTAGCCAGGTCTTCTTGTCCCACATTAGTGTCTGACCCCACATATGCTTTGTTGGAGGAAGAATCAAGAACTGAGATCAACACAAATTCCTTTTCTTTATTTTATTCTATATGCTGAAATCCAACAGCTATAATTCTTCTCCAGGCAGCCATTTTGTCTGGAGAACAGCAGTAAAAAACTGACTCTTGTCAAACTGAGTTACCTGAAAGGTAACAACAGGATCACAGGTTACTCCTTTTACTGAGCTCCTTTACAAGAATAAAATAAAAAATATGAACTATTGATCATTTTGGAGCGTTATTTCCCGACAGCTATCCTCTCCTGACTGCGATTGTTGTGACAGCTAGCTCAAAGCGGATGAACTCCATCAGATCTCATTATGTTTACTGCTGTTTGTATTGAAGATCTGCTCTACAGAGAGCCGTGTTATGATTGTGTGTGTGTTTTAAAAACACTAAAGAAATCTGTTGAATGTTCTCAAGAGATATAGATTGGAGGAGCAATTAGAAACCTGTCAGACTGCAGTGAAAAAGCAACAAGTTTCCTGGAAAGACAAGGCTTTTACTAACAACCTGCCGGATCACGCCAGCCTTTAATGCTCGGAAAATGTCAGCCTTTGTGCAATACAGAATTAAACCAGCTTAAAAAGCTCCAGAGAAAATGAGGTTTTTGGAGGAAGTCATGCCAACAGGTTTCAATAATAAAATCTACCAAATAGTTTCAAAAAATCTAAATTGAAGCCTTGAAGCCCAATAACTTTAAATTGATAATCAAATGTCTAAGTTAACATTAAAAATCTTCAATATGAAGCTATATTTTACTCGTCATATTAATAAAATAAATTTTGAGATATATTTTTATTATTATTACTTTATGTAATCACCGCAATTTTCTTAGTTCTGAATAAAAATAAAATATACTCAATACTTTCTTAACCATAACCGTCTCTCTCCAACTTAATATACTTTTATTATTTTTTTTAAACTTATTTTTTTACATCTTCACTGAACAATGACGCACACTGATGACATGTCAGCTTGTTTTTTCCATCTTCTGGGCATCTCATTTATTTTCTGCCTAAATCAGATCTCTGTGATTCACTACATGTTCCCTAATATATTTAGCTCCCAAAAAATGTGCCTGTTTCTGTGTTACTCATTTTACACAAGGGAACAAATAATAAACTGGATGTTTTTTTTTTTTCTTTGAGTTTAGAAAAATGTCTCGAGTTTATCTTACCTGCTTAAAATACCTGAAAGTTTTTGTTTATCTTGATGCAAATAAATAGGAAACTGATCCTTTGGTCACAAAAATACAAAACCAAATAGCAAAATATTGCTTTAAGATTGTTGATTATATTTCAAAAAGTTAAAAAAAGAAAGGAAATGAGGGAACAGATGCCCATAAATGTACTTCGAAATCCAACATGGCCGTCTTACACATAAAGACTGTAGGACTTTTTTTTCTAGTTCTTTTCAAATTAAACTTGTAATACATAATATCTCATAACCTCTACTTGCATAATGCTTGTGTGCGTAAAATGCAAGAGAGAAACAATATTAGCAAGTGCTGCTAATCGTAGCTGGCAACAATGAAACAATTAAAGTTGTTTTCTATGTGTAGAAAACTATACATAGTTCCTGCAAGGCTAAATTGCGCCATCTTGGTAGGCAAGGTCAGTGCAAAGTATAGATGAACCATGGCCTCAAGACCAACAAAAAGAAGGTTTATGGGGACTCTTAACCAATGTGCAAGAAAAAGACATATCAACAAAATGGCTGCTGTTGGTATCGACCCGCATGAGGCAGAGAATGGAAACATGTCAGACGATGTGGACAATCTGCCTCTGATCTCCTGCTATGACATAGTTCACTATTTAATGAACATGAAGAGTGTTTATACCATGGAGGAGCTTCACAGAAATCCATGGATGCAAACAATCAGCATTTAAACGGATTTATAAAGGATGTAACAACAAGGTTCTGGTGACTGGCAGAGTACATGCAGTAACAAACAGGCTACATGTCCGTCTTAGCTAGCAGATAAAAGCTACATTAGCTAAGCTAATTTTGCTACTAAGTACAAATATGACTGATAATTATCTCAGTATTACACAGAGGTGGGTAGAGAACTCACATACTGTAATTGAGTAATAGTTGTTATATTGTTCATAAGTTAATAAGAATGAGCCGAGAGCTAGCTCTAAGCCTGTAGCTTATTTATTGTTGTCATAGCAACTGCCATGACAGTTAACTACAAAGTTCCCAGATCTATGTATTTAAATATAAGTATTTGGAAAATGTATTTGCAAATAGCTGGAGATTATAAAATATCCCCATGGATTCGGTTAGCTGGGTGTCGTTCAAAAATATCCATCTAGATAAAAAATACCACCATTGTGTTTAAGTTCTTCTTTGATGACTCTTGTTTGCAGATTTATTTAGAGCAGGATGTCATTTGCCTAGCAGAGGAACTGAAGGTTAAAATGGCACGAGATGAAACCAAGCTGCCCAAGGACTAAGCTCTGAGGAACACCAGAAGTAAGAGGAGAAGTGGGAACAGAAAGTTTGATAGGAAGTTTCTAAAACACTCAGACAAAGCTGTCTGGCAACAACAACAAGCTCTTTACAAGGTATTCTATTTACACATACACACGCGCACCGGCGCACACACACCTCCTCACACACACACACACACACACACACCTCCTCACACACACACACGCACATGTAAAGAAAAGAAGCAGAACTCCTGGATGCCTTTTGGGTCGGTGTGAGAACAGCGTGAGATTAGAAGATGCTGTTTTGTATTGGAGTGCTCCTAATATTATTTAAGTAAATTTCTGAGTTTGAAAAAAAAACAAAAATTCCAGACAAATATTTAGAAATGTAAAAAAAGAAAAATATTTTGATTTTCAAGACTTGACTCTTAAAGCTCTGACGGTTTAAAACTCAGAAATTGCCATGTTTTATGTAGAAAATTTCAGTTTTTTCTTACCGATTTTTGACTTTTCAAACTCCAAAGTTTCTTTTGTTTCTTGTCTAGAAAATTTCTGAGTAATCTAAAAATTTCGGAGTATTTCTTTTCTTAAAAATTTTTTACTTTTCAAACTCAGATCTCAAAATTTCAGAGTTTCTTTTTAGCATAATCTGACTTTTCAAACTCCAAAATTTTCACATTTTTTCCTCAGAATTTTTTGAGAATCTCAAAATTTCAGACTTCTTGGTGGAAATGTACTCCTATTTTCACTCTAAAATGCCCCTAGCACATCTTTGGCACCATGCAGCGAAGACAGAACATTATGATGTATAAAATCCATGATCATCACTGAGGCTCTGTGAAGCAGCAGGGAAAAGGGAATCTTGATATTCAGGCCAAGCATGAACAAACTTTATCTTTAGTGGATCGCTGCTTTTGACAATCCAGAAACATCTTTACATCTTTTCAGTTTAATTTGGCTTCTTATGAAACTGTTTCCTTTTATTCAACGCTTTAAATCAAATCCTCTAATCACAGGGATGTGAGAGCTCAGCTCAGCTAACCCAGTTAAAGACAGAATAAACATCCAGACTATGTTTGAATTATCGGCTTTACTTTCAGGGTTTTCGGGCAGGTCGGCCCCCACTTTGGTTTCTTGTGCAGGGAGGTGGAAGTGGTGAGCAGCTGCAGGAGGAGGGGAAGCTGCAGGACAATTTGCTGCATAACAAAAGTCCAATCAAAGTCTCATCAATCTGAGTCGCATTCATAAACATCTTCATCTCCTCAGAACGTTTCCCATCTCATGTGGAATTTTCTAATTTGAGGTGAGTGGCTCAATGAAGACAGACATCATCTGCTTCTCTTCTGCCCGTTCTCAATCAACTCTTCAACCTGTGTTGCCATGGAAACCTGACGTGAGTAGCCAGTCAAGGTACCAGGGTACCTGGCGCGTCCTCCACGGGAACGAACGGCCAGATTTTCTGAAGAGTTTTCCCCCACAAGGTCGAGTAAAATCCAAGATAATGTGCGTTCACAATCACAAACGTTACAAATCTCAGGCGATTTGTTTTAAAGAGACAGAGAAAAAAGAGCATTTAAAATGCCAAGAAAAACAGACATTCATGGTAAACAGGAGGCAGGAGCAACTGAAAAATTATTATTTTTTAAATAAAAAAAGTCTATGAAATTTTAATTTTACTTGAGTATTTGTATTTTAAACTTTAGCAACTCTTATTCATTTGTTTTCTAGATTTTTCTTCAAATTGCTTGGGCAGTTCTTCCCTTTTTCTATTTTTCCTTTTAGACAGATCAGTTGCTAGATGATGTTTAATTGTGGTAACAAGGTATTTTTTTGTAAAACTGGGAGCAGCTGTTTATTATCTCAAAAGCTAGAAAAACCTTAACTGTGAACTCAAATCAGAGTTGAATGGAGAGAAAAGGAGGAAGTTGAAACATCGACATAGAGCTAAAGCAAAAGCAAAAGAGGCGGATTAGCAGCGCTTGCCAACAACAGATGATGCTTTCCAGGACTCCATGTCCCATCTCAATTCCGCATGAGATGGGAAACGTTCTGAGGAGATGAAGATGTTTATGAATGCGACTCAGATTGATGAGACTTTGATTGGACTTTTGTTATGCAGCAAATTGTCCTGCAGCTTCCCCTCCTCCTGCAGCTGCTCACCACTTCCACCTCCCTGCACAAGAAACCAAAGTGGGGGCCGACCTGTCCGAAAACCCTGAAAGTAAAGCCGATAATTCAAACATAGTCTGGATGTTTATTCTGTCTTTAACTGGGTTAGCTGAGCTGAGCTCTCACATCCCTGTGATTAGAGGATTTGATTTAAAGCGTTGAATTAAAGGAAACAGTTTCATAAGAAGCCAAATTAAACTGAAAAGATGTAAAGATGTTTCTGGATTGTCAAAAGCAGCGATCCACTAAAGATAAAGTTTGTTCATGCTTAGCCTGAATATCAAGATTCCCTTTTCCCTGCTGCTTCACAGAGCCTCAGTGATGATCATGGATTTTATACATCATAATGTTCTGTCTTCGCTGCATGGTGCCAAAGATGTGCTAGGGGCATTTTAGAGTGAAAATAGGAGTACATTTCCACCAAGAAGTCTGAAATTTTGAGATTCTCAAAAAATTCTGAGGAAAAAATGTGGAAATTTTGGAGTTTGAAAAGTCAGATTATGCTAAAAAGAAACTCTGAAATTTTGAGATCTGAGTTTGAAAAGTAAAAAATTTTTAAGAAAAGAAATACTCCGAAATTTTTAGATTACTCAGAAATTTTCTAGACAAGAAACAAAAGAAACTTTGGAGTTTGAAAAGTCAAAAATCGGTAAGAAAAAACTGAAATTTTCTACATAAAACATGCTAATTTCTGAGTTTTAAACAGTCAGAGCTTTAAGAGTCAAGTCTTGAAAATCAAAATATTTTTCTTTTTTTACATTTCTAAATATTTGTCTGGAATTTTCGTTTTTTTTTTTCAAACTCAGAAATTTACTTAAATAATATTAGGAGCACTCCAATACAAAACAGCATCTTCTAATCTCACGTTGTTCTCACACCGACCCAAAAGGCATCCAGGAGTTCTGCTTCTTTTCTTTACATGTGCGTGTGTGTGTGTGAGGAGGTGTGTGTGTGTGTGTGTGTGTGTGTGTGTGTGTGTGTGTGTGTGTGTGAGGAGGTGTGTGTTTCCCTGCCAGTATCTTGCACCCTGCTGTTATGTGCTGGACTGTCTCAGGGGCCTTCTTGCACAACCTACACCTTGGGTCTTGTCTGGTGTGGTAGATCTGGGCCTCTATTGCTCTGGTGTTTAGGGCCTGTTCCTGGGCGGCCAGGATGAGGGCCTCTGTGCTGTCCTTGAGTCCAGCTTTTTCCAGCCATTGGTAGGATTTACTGATATCAGCCACTTGGGTTATTTGCTGGTGGTACATCCCATGTAGGGGCTTGTCCTCCCATGATGGTATCTCTGGCACCTCAACCTCCGTTCCCTGTTGTCTGAGACATTCACTGAGCACATTGTCTGTTGAGGCTTTGTCCCTGATGTATTTATGGATCTTAGTTGTTTCGTCCTGGACTGTGGTTCTCACACTCACTAGTCCTCTGCCTCCTTCCTTGCGGCTCGTGTACAGTCTCAGGGTGCTGGATTTGGGATGGAACCCTCCATGCATTGTTAGTAGTTTTCTAGTCTTAATATCTGTGGCTTTTATCTCCTCCTTTGGCCAGCTAATTATTCCAGCAGGGTATCTGATTACTGGCAGGGCATAGCTGTTTATTGCACGGATTTTGTTCTTGCCATTGAGCTGGCTTCTCAGGACTTGCCTTATTCGTTGGAGGTATTTAGCTGTGGCTCCTCTCCTTGTGACCTCATCGAGGTTGCCATTTGCTTGTGGTATACCTAGGTACTTGTAACTGTCCTCTATGTCTGCTATTGTTCCTTCTGGGAGTGAGACCCCTTCTGTGCGGATGACCTTCCCCCTCTTTGTGATCAGCCGACCACACTTCTCTAGTCCGAATGACATCCCAATGTCCGTGCTGTATGTGTATATATATATATATATATATATATATATATATATATATATATATATATATATATATATATATATATATATATATATATATATATATAATCATCTGAACTTTAAAAGAAGGTTTTCTCTCATAATACAGATAATTTTATTGCCTATCAATGATCTAAAACACATAAGAATTATCTAGTTAATTATTTATTGTCAGACAAAAGAGAAAATGTTATCTTTTCATATTTTGTAGATTTGGTTTCAACCATAAATTAGGTAAAGCCCACCTTTTTTCCTCATGTACATGTGGTGGACCTTCCTGTCGCCGTATTTCGGTTGGCGGATGCCACAGTTGGACAGCGAGTTGCGGGCGTGATCGGGATTCATGCCAAAGTTGAGGTGGTGACTGGGATGAGTCATGGCCAGCTGAAAGAGAGCGTGAGCAGAAATATTTAGTCTACTTGTCCAAATTAACAAGTTTTCTTTCCAGTATCCAGGAGAAGTTTATCACTTCAGGCAGATCTGAAACCTCAACATTGATCCAGACATTTCAAACATAGAAATTGGTGTGAAACAAAATCAGAAGCTCTCATTTCAGACCAGTTTTTAACATCTCTGTATTTATTTTGTTTTCAATTAAATTCCAAATTACAATTTTTTTTATTGTTATTTATGCGACAGATCAAAAAGAAAACATTTATTTCTGGTCATTTCTGAAAATTCAAACTCAATTTCAGTTAATTTTATCACTACTTATTAAAAAATGAAAAATATGTCTGCATACTGTAAAGCAGGGGTCACCAACACGGGGCCCGTGGGCCCCCGGTGGCCCAAGGGACCTTGTCAGTCGTCTGCGGAGCAAGTTCTATAAATAGCCATTGTCATTAGGCAGCATTGCCATAGAAATAATTTAATTTAATGTTTTTACACTGAAGTAATAACATTTGTTTAGTTACATGTGACTTTATCCACAACAATGTAGAAGCACAATTTATGCTGTTATGGGAAGATGTCTTACTTGGCCTCACTAAAAGCTCAACTTGCTGCATTTTACAATGAAGTTAAGTTTTATATCCAGACTATCAAAGACAAAAAATAGCTATTAAAACAATTGAAATCTCTATTGTTTTAAATGAACCCTTAGCTTTTTCTTTTTCTTGAATATATTTATCTGTATTTGCTTTTTCTTGAGGCAGAACAAATGAGGCATAACTCTGTCGTTATACAGTGTGTCTGCGAATAAAGTTTAAAAAAAAAACATTCCCCCCTACCCCCCCTCACCCAACAGACTTCTTGTGGCTTTGATGTCAAGCAGTGATGTCACTCATCCTGTCTGTGACATCACAGGCGACTGTCTTTGTATTCTCAGATTCCACAGAGAAATTCATTTGCAGTTTAAGATTTGAAAGAAAAGTTACAATGGAAGGAAAGAATTTATTGTCGACCAAAAGTTTGGAGAAGAAATTCATCAAGCTGCAGGAAGAACAGGCGCAGCTTCAAAGGAAAGTTGAAAAACTCAGGAGAAAACTAGAACAGCTAAATTCCAACAATGCAGACAATTACCAAGCTGAGCAGAATGTTCTTAATAACATCAATGAATTCTACAAGGACAAGATTAGATCATTGAACTTGGACCTGGACAAAGAAAGAGAGAAAATCTACAAGCTCAGATGGAAACATGACGCAATTGTAAAGCGAAATGCACAACTGAAACAGACAGAGATTGAATTAAACAAGGATTTTGAGAATTTATTAAATGAAAAGTCTAAACAGCTAAAGTGGCGTCAAACAGAAAACAGAGAGCTTAAGAAAGAAATTGAGGCATTAAAACTAAAGACGGAAAATATACAATCCAGGGTGGCAGAAGAATCCAAGGAGGTCCCCCATATAGAAAACAAAATCCCAGAAGAGACGCCAACATTCCTGCAACGAGTTGGACGTACCTTCGTCCACATGTACCAATCAGGAACGTTAAGATACTGGGTGCCACCCTGGATTTTTTAATTTCTGAAGAGGAACTTTGTAATAACTTTAAGATTTTGCAGTTTGATTTTCTTTTGAGGTATTGAAGTTTTCACTTGCTGTAAGTTATGTTTTCCATTTTCAGTGAGCAGCACCACTGCTTCTTTCTTCTAAGGTTGTTTTACCAGTTTTCTCCTTACAGTGTTCTTGGCATTAACCATTCAGCAGTCATCCTCTAAGGTAACGGCATCTCAACGTGCTTTGCACTCGTGATGCGAGTACAGAAACAAATTTGGTGGCTGGAGTAAACCTGCTACTGTTATGCCTCTAACAAAGGTCATTCCAGGGTTAAGCTATTGAGAAATGAGGCATCAGCAGCACTTCATTATGGAGTCCAACTTTCACATCCTGCAATGTCAGCTTAACTTCTAAAAAGATGCAATGTTGCCTTTAATTTTAAGAATTTTTACACATGGACTACGCTACACAGTCCATGTGTGGCGTAGCCGACACGGAGAGCGAGAAAAAGAGATCCCAATCTGATCTAAAATAACAACGACTATAAGGAATCGGTAGTTTATTTCCCCAGTGTTTTACCTACCATTGGTAAAACAGAAGTCCGAGAGAATCCTGACGGATAAAGTCACAGGTGTCGGACTCACTGACTACTTGACAGACGGGTCAAAGATCGAGAAACTGAAGGCATGTTCACAGTCATCAGTATTCCTCAAATTTAAATTGTGACCCCAAATCTTGTCTTTTGCAGAAAATAAAGTTGTGGGGAGTCATAATGACGTGGAAGCTGAACGTAGATAACTTGTCTGCTTTTGTGGCAGGAAAGAGGAACACTGAAAACGCATGTTTGCATTTTTTTTCCTGTATCGTGTTTAGACATTAAGAAAAGAAGACGCTCTATGTGAAAGGAGTAGTACACTAATAAAGCAAACTGGTTGGATTTAGAGTTTATTTTTGATTTGGTGGCTTGGTTGGTGGCTTTGGATTTGATTTTAGAGTGTAGATGTTACAGTATTGTAGAGGAGTAAGGGAGTATTTCAGTTTTTGATGTTGGTTGACCCAATCTTTGTTCAAGATTAGAGAGACTCTATAGGCACCCTTCTGTCAAATTTTAATCGGAGTTTGATGGATGATTGATTGATGACTAATAGATTTTGATTTCCGGTCACAGGATGCCCCTCCCCCACCTTTCCCACCCCTCCCCCCAGACAGATCCGTTTTTCCCACGCCTTCAGACCTGTATGAGTTGTAAGAATAATACAAGTAAAGTATGGAAATTATGAGTTTTAAGAATAATACAATGAAAGTATGAAAAACAATGAAAGTGTTAGATAATTGAGAATAATATACAATATAGTATATTTAAATAGGATGTTGTAGTTACCTCCGGTTTTAAACGGAATATTTTTCCTGAGACACTGTGGAAACGGGCTCTGTGAGGCAGGTTAAAAAAAAATCCTAGTTGGGTGATTCTCATGACCTTTGGGGTCAAAACACATGCTGCACAAGGAAACTCTATGTCACTGACATCCTCTGGCAAAGAATCGATAACAATGATGCTCGGTCTATATCTCCGGTTTTAAAACGGAATATCTTCCTGAGAATATTGGGTGAAACGGGAAAGGACTCTGCGAGGCAGGTTAAAAAAATCCTAGTTGGGTGATTCTCATGACCTTTGGGGTCAAAACACATGTTGTGCAAGGAAACTCTATGTCACCGACATCCTCTGACAAACAATCGATAACAATGGTGATCAATCTCTGGTTTTAAAACGGAATATCTTCCTGATCGGGTCTGCTATCAGCTCTTGGAATCTGCATATGTCACCACCCAGACCCCCCTCCTACCATGGGTGCTTGTCTGTGTGTGTGTGTGTGTGTGTGTGTGTGTGTGTGTGTGTGTGTGTGTGTGTGTGTGTGTGTGTGTATAAAAACATATAGAAACAAAAGTCCCTAAAGAAAACCTACAGTTTAACTATTTTACTGCATTATTTATGGTAGCACAATTAGCCGGTCTTGACTATGAGTTTGTGATTTCCTTCATCACTTCAATTTTAAACTCTAATAGATTTTCTTTTTCTGTAACACTTGCTAGTGTGATACATTTCAGTAAATGTTCCTCATTTGTACACGTACTTCTTAAGAATATGTGACAGACAGTAAACAGGCCTACTCAAATGTAACTTTTATCTTTCCGCAGTTAAAGAATTTGTCCAGACTTTTCCAGAATTTGGCCCGGTATCATTGTGAATGATTTTGTTCAGGTTTTTTTCTTGCTGTTGAATCAACGCTGATCTTCCCACTGCTTCATGTTTTCTCCAAAAGAGTAAATCTTGGTTTAAATACATTTAAACTCATAGATTTTTTTTCTGTAACACTTGCTAGTGTGAAACATGTTAGTAAAAGTTCCTCATCTGTACACGTACTTCTGAACAATATCTGACAGGGGCTAAACAGGCCTCGGTCAGGTTCCCTTGGATTTATATTGATTTATTCAATGTGTAAATATTTATCAAACTGAATAGCCATTCAGTTTTTATGTAGTATTTTTTTTCTTTTGGTGTTTGTTGCATAAATTTAAATATATGCTGGCTATCAGCCAACAATTCAATCAGTGAATTTGTGTTTTTTCTTAAATACTCCGTCTCACCGAGACTTACTTACATCTTCTGACAGCTGGCTTATAATAACTTATAATAACATTGACTAAGTTTGCTATTGGTACACTTTACCTAAAAATAAAAATTAAACATACTCACTACACAACCATGCTCCAAGAGTTGCTCATAACATGGTGAATTGTTTTGTTACCTTTAAAATGATCTGCAGCTTTTGTTCCTTGATGCTGTCTGTTCACTAACAGACCGTACATCTCTTGTAATTGATAAGCTTATAAATGATCAATGCGAAGCATCAGTATGCGCTAAAGAAGATCATATCAGTCAGATTAAGTAAAATATCATTATACTCAAAATTATATTTCTCTGAAAGGTCTTTTTTTTCAGAGAGTTTAGACTGTATGAAAGGAATCATTGAAATATACTATGAAATATTTAATTTGCAGAATCCCCATAATAAAACTTAAATTGTGAATTGGATGATTACATTGCATCTAGATACAAAAGAATCAACCGTTAATTAGTAATCATACTGACTAACAAGATCTGATCAAACAAGAAACTTGACAACCTCAAGGGATTTCTCACATTGGAGAATAAACCGTCTGACTTTCTTTAGCCACTAAATTTAACCTTACCAAAGTTTTGCCTCGGAGCAAACAGGTACTGAGTTTGAAGCGGATCAGACGCCTTCAGCTATTTGCTAAAGCTAGACTCCGGCCTTCCTCACTGTAAAATAAAACATTAGACTTAAAAACAGTTCAAGCGAACATCACTTAATTATCATCGACTTGTTGTTTGTACTCATCTTAAACAAGTGGCAGGAACATTTGGATATAAGAAAAAAAGCTTTATAAGTTAATCTATTTAAGTTGAGTCCATGTAACAACTAAAATAAAATAAAAAGTGAACTATTTGAAAGAAGTGAGGATTTTGGGTGGTAAAAGTTGAACATTTTAACATGTCCAGACACTTTCTGCTCAAGCAAACCAAAAGGTTTTAAACAGAACAACCATGTCAAATAATGAGACCGTGAATCTTTAATCTATGTAACAAATATATTGCTGCTGCTGCTGTAGGCAGAAAATAAAAGAAGTTTTACGGAGAATAATATTTTGGATGAGTTTAAGAATATTGTTTGCCAAAATCACACGGTGTAACTACACTTTCTTTTATATGTTGCAGTAATTGAATCTTTTTGAGGCAATTGGTTTGCATAAATTAAAGTAAATATGACCTATTTTCCTGCTCCCCATACTTAGCTAGCAATGTGCCAGTTAGCTTCCCAGTCTGAACTTCTGGGCAATGTCTTGATTCAGTCAAATTTTCTATCTTGTATCTCCTGAACTCTGATATTTGGGGCCTGCCATGCAAAGCAATGGCAGGAACCTATTGCTATTGTCGGAGAAAGTGTTTCTTTATTGGGGCCTGCCATGCAAAGCAATGGCAGGAACCTATTGTTATTGTCGGAGAAAGTGTTTCTTTATTGGGGCCTGCCATGCAAAGCAATGGCAGGAACCTATTACTATTGTCGGAGAGAAGCGTCTCTTTATTTATTTTTCTTCCGTAACCGTTAATGCGGCTCATACCGCTGGGTGCACACCTACAAATGAGGTATCAAAACGTGCAGAAAATTCACGCCATGATTGCTATTACTTTTGGTGGGATTTGGGCTTAACGTGGCGACATAATTCGCAAAAAACTACGAAAAAAATCCCATTATAAGTCAATGGGAAAAATCCTAGAAATACCCTATTTTTGAGGATTTGCTGTGTCGTCACAAATTCACCTAGAAATGCCATTCAAATTTCATTTTGTAGATACGTCTGTGATCTCTTCGAAAGTGAAGACGGCTCGTCGATACCAGTTACGGTTTGTCCACAATTTGCCTCTAAGCGACCCAAAGTTTCTCATTTTTGGTCATATTAGAGTGACAGCCGACCTCGGATCAGATATGGGCACAACATTTCTTTCTCTCATCACTGTAAATGCTCTGAGTGAGGTACAGATATGAATCTCGGGACTATCGCAGAAGACACATTGAACTGTCATACGCTTAAAACGCTTTTCGAATATGTATTACGGTTCCCGAACAAGAAGGATTTGTTTCCAATGCTTTTTTTCAGTAAAGTGTGTTTGCTCAAACACACTTGTGTGTTTGAGAGCTCACAGCTCAGAGCTCACACCTGCTGAGACCATTATTTGCCATAGCAACGGAACTCAAGAGGCTATTGGCTGGTGATTTGGACTACAAAAACGCATCACTGTAGTTCTATCTATCCTCAGTTGAAACAGATCAGGACTGAGAACTGGCCTTTACAACTACTTGCTGCTTTGGGCTGTATATAACTGATTTAACTCAGTAACTGTTACACATGGGATTAGTTTGGAACTTTAAAATTAAGCATATTGAAAATTTCACAATAAAAGCCCTGAATATTTTTACATGACGTAATTGCTCTTTTTTGGCTTTATTTGACTTTTTCATCCAAAGCACTGTTACACATGGTATTAGTTTGGCCCTTTAAAATGAAGCTTAACAAAAATTTCAAAATAAAAGCCTTGAATATTTTACATGACGTAATTGCTCTTTTTGGCCGTATATGACTTTTTCATCCGAAGCAATGTTACACATGGGATTAGTTCGGAACTTTAAAATGGAGCTTAATAATAATTTCAAAATAAAAGCCTTGAATATTTTACATGACGTCATTGCTCTTTTTGGCCGTATGACTTTTTCATCCAAAGCAATGTTACACATGGGATTAGTTCGGAACTTTAAAATGGAGCATAATAATAATTTCAAAATAAAAGCCTTGAATATTTTTACATCAGGTAATTGCTGTTTTTGGCTTTATGTGACTTTTTCATCCAAAGCACTGTTACACGTGGTAGTAGTTTGGCCCTTTAAAATGAAGCTTAACAAAAATTTCAAAATAAAAGCCTTGAATATTTTTACATGACGTAATTGCTCTTTTTGGCTTTATTTGACTTTTTCATCCAAAGCACTGTTACACATGGTATTAGTTTGGCCCTTTGAAATGAATATTAACAAAAATTTCAAAATAAAAGCCTTGAATATTTTTACATCATGTAATTGCTCTTTTTGGCTTTATTTGACTTTTTCATCCAAAGCACTGTTACACGTGGTATTAGTTTGGCCCTTTGAAATGAAGCTTAACAAAAGTTTCAAAATAAAAGCCTTGAATATTTTTACATGACGTAATTGCTCTTTTTGGCTTTATTTGACTTTTTCATCCAAAGCACTCTTACAGGTGGTATTAGTTTGGCCCTTTAAAATGAAGCATACTGAAAATTTCAAAATAAAAGCCTTGAATATTTTACATGAAGTAATTGGTCTTTTTGGCCGTATATGACTTTTTCATCCAAAGCAATGTTACACATGGGATTAGTTCGGAACTTTAAAATTAAGCATACTGAAAATTTCAAAATAAAAGCCTTGAATATTTTACATGACGTAATTGCTCTTATTGGCCGTATATGACTTTTTCATCCAAAGCAATGTTACACATGGGATTAGTTCGGAACTTTAAAATGGAGCATAATAATAATTTCAAAATAAAAGCCTTGAATATTTTTACATCATGTAATTGCTTTTTTTGGCCGTATATTAATTTTTCATCCACAGCACTGTTACACATGGGATTAGTTTGGCCCTTTGAAATGAAGATTAACAAAAATTTCAAAATAAAAGCCTTGAATATTTTTACATGACGTAATTGCTCTTTTTGGCTTTATTTGACTTTTTCATCCAAAGCACTGTTACACATGGTATTAGTTTGGCCCTTTGAAATGAATATTAACAAAAATTTCAAAATAAAAGCCTTGAATATTTTTACATCATGTAATTGCTCTTTTTGGCTTTATTTGACTTTTTCATCCAAAGCACTGTTACACGTGGTATTAGTTTGGCCCTTTGAAATGAAGCTTAACAAAAGTTTCAAAATAAAAGCCTTGAATATTTTTACATGACGTAATTGCTCTTTTTGGCTTTATTTGACTTTTTCATCCAAAGCACTCTTACAGGTGGTATTAGTTCAGAACTTTAAAATGAAGCATACTGAAAATTTCAAAATAAAAGCCTTGAATATTTTACATGAAGTAATTGGTCTTTTTGGCCGTATATGACTTTTTCATCCAAAGCAATGTTACACATGGGATTAGTTCGGAACTTTAAAATTAAGCATACTGAAAATTTCAAAATAAAAGCCTTGAATATTTTACATGACGTAATTGCTCTTATTGGCCGTATATGACTTTTTCATCCAAAGCAATGTTACACATGGGATTAGTTCGGAACTTTAAAATGGAGCATAATAATAATTTCAAAATAAAAGCCTTGAATATTTTTACATCATGTAATTGCTTTTTTTGGCCGTATATTAATTTTTCATCCACAGCACTGTTACACATGGGATTAGTTTGGCCCTTTGAAATGAAGATTAACAAAAATTTCAAAATAAAAGCCTTGAATATTTTGACATCATGTAATTGCTCTGTTTTGGCTTTATTTGACTTTTTCATCCAAAGCACTGTTACACATGGTATTAGTTTGGCCCTTTGAAATGAAGCATACTGAAAATTTCAAAATAAAAGCCTTGAATATTTTTACATGACGTAATTGCTCTTTTTGGCTTTATTTGACTTTTTCATCCAAAGCACTCTTACACGTGGTATTAGTTCAGAACTTTAAAATGAAGCATACTGAAAATTTCAAAATAAAAGCCTTGAATACTTTTACATCAGCTACTTGTGTTTTGAGCATTATATAACTATTTTAACCCAAGGACTATTACGCATGGGATTAGTTTGGCCCTTTGAAATGAAGCATACTGAAACTTCCAAAATAAAAGCCTCGACAACATTTTAAATCGTACCGAACGGTGCACGTCCGCCTCGCTTAACGTTCTTGCGGTTCTCCGCGTGCCACTGCTTACGTCGCGGCGTTCTTTGGCGTCGACGCCGATTTGTGGCGCGACGACGCCGGGCCCGAACCCCACGGGCGCGCCTTGGCAGGCCCCGGCTAAATTTCTTCCGAAATTTTCTAGTTGGGGCCTGCCATGCAAAGCAATGGCAGGAACCTATTACTATTGTCGGAGAGAAGCGTCTCTTTAATATTCTTTATTCTTCCGTAACCGTTAATGCGGCTCGTACCGCTGGGTGCACACATACAAATGAGGTATCAAAACGTGCAGAAAATTCACGCCATTGGAGCTATTACTTGTGGTGGGATTTGGGCTTAACGTGGCGACATAATTCGCAAAAAACTACGAAAAAAACCCCATTATAACTCAATGGGAAAAATCCTAGAAATACCCTATTTTTGAGGATTTGCTGTGTCGTCACAAATTCACCTAGAAATGCCATTCAAATTTCATTTTGTAGATACGTCTGTGATCTCTTCGAAAGTGAAGACGGCTCGTCGATACCAGTTATGGTTTGTCCACAATTTGCCTCTAAGCGACCCAAAGTTTCTCATTTTTGCTCATATTAGAGTGACAGCCGACCTCGGTTCATATCTGGGCACAACATTTCTTTCTCTCATCACTGTAAATGCTCTGAGTGAGGTACAGATATGAATCTCGGGACTATCGCAGAAGACACATTGAACTGTCATACGCTTAAAACGCTTTTCGAATATGTATTACGGTTCCCGAACAAGAAGGATTTGTTTCCAATGCTTTTTTTCAGTAAAGTGTGTTTGCTCAAACACACTTGTGTGTTTGAGAGCTCACAGCTCAGAGCTCACACCTGCTGAGACCATTATTTGCCATAGCAACGGAACTCAAGAGGCTATTGGCTGCTGGTTAGGACTACGAATACGCATCGTTGTAGTTCTATCTATCCTCAGTTGAAACAGATCAGGACTGAGAACTGGCCTTTACAACTACTTGCTGCTTTGGGCTGTATATAACTGATTTAACTCAGTAACTGTTACACATGGGATTAGTTTTACACTTTAAAATTAAGCATATTGAAAATTTCACAATAAAAGCCCTGAATATTTTTACATGACGTAATTGCTCTTTTTTGGCTTTATTTGACTTTTTCATCCAAAGCACTGTTACACATGGTATTAGTTTGGCCCTTTAAAATGAAGCTTAACAAAAATTTCAAAATAAAAGCCTTGAATATTTTTACATCAGCTACTTGTGTTTTGAGCATTATATAACTATTTTAACCGAAGGACTATTACGCATGGGATTAGTTTGGCCCTTTGAAATGAAGCATCCTGCAAATTTCAAAATAAAAGCCTTGAATATTTTTACATGACGTAATTGCTCTTTTTGGCTTTATTTGACTTTTTCATCCAAAGCACTGTTACACATGGTATTAGTTTGGCCCTTTGAAATGAATATTAACAAAAATTTCAAAATAAAAGCCTTGAATATTTTTACATGACGTAATTGCTCTTTTTGGCTTTATTTGACTTTTTCATCCAAAGCACTCTTACACGTGGTATTAGTTCAGAACTTTAAAATGAAGCATACTGAAAATTTCAAAATAAAAGCCTTGAATATTTTACATGAAGTAATTGCTCTTTTTGGCCGTATATGACTTTTTCATCCAAAGCAATGTTACACATGGGATTAGTTCGGAACTTTAAAATGGAGCATAATAATAATTTCAAAATAAAAGCCTTGAATATTTTTACATCAGGTAATTGCTGTTTTTGGCTTTATTTGACATTTTCATCCAAAGCACTGTTACACATGGGATTACTTTGGAACTTTAAAATGGAGAATAATAATAATTTCAAAATAAAAGCCTTGAATATTTTTACATCAGGTAATTGCTGTTTTTGGCTTTATATGACTTTTTCATCCAAAGCACTGTTACACATGGGATTAGTTTGGAACTTTAAAATGGAGCATAATAATAATTTCAAAATAAAAGCCTTGAATATTTTTACATCAGGTAATTGCTGTTTTTGGCTTTATTTGACGTTTTCATCCAAAGCACTGTTACACATGGGATTAGTTTGGAACTTTAAAATGGAGAATAATAATTTCAAAATAAAAGCCTTGAATATTTTTACATCAGGTAATTGCTGTTTTTGGCTTTATTTGACGTTTTCATCCAAATCACTGTTACACATGGGATTACTTTGGAACTTTAAAATGGAGAATAATAATAATTTCAAAATAAAAGCCTTGAATATTTTTACATCAGGTAATTGCTTTTTTTGGCCGTATATGACTTTTTCATCCAAAGCAATGTTACACATGGGATTAGTTTGGAACTTTAAAATGGAGAATAATAATTTCAAAATAAAAGCCTTGAATATTTTTACATCAGGTAATTGCTGTTTTTGGCTTTATTTGACGTTTTCATCCAAAGCACTGTTACACATGGGATTACTTTGGAACTTTAAAATGGAGAATAATAATAATTTCAAAATAAAAGCCTTGAATATTTTTACATCAGGTAATTGCTGTTTTTGGCTTTATATGACTTTTTCATCCAAAGCACTGTTACACATGGGATTAGTTTGGAACTTTAAAATGGAGCATAATAATAATTTCAAAATAAAAGCCTTGAATATTTTTACATCAGGTAATTGCTCTTTTTGGCTTTATTTGACTTTTTCATCCAAAGCACTGTTACACGTGGTATTAGTTTGGCCCTTTGAAATGAAGCATACTGAAAATTTCAAAATAAAAGCCTTGAATAATTTTACATGACGTAATTGCTCTTTTTGGCTTTATTTGACTTTTTCATCCAAAGCACTGTTACACGTGGTATTAGTTTGGCCCTTTGAAATGAAGCATACTGAAAATTTCAAAATAAAAGCCTTGAATATTTTTACATCAGCTACTTGTGTTTTGAGCATTATATAACTATTTTAACCCAAGGACTATTACGCATGGGATTAGTTTGGCCCTTTGAAATGAAGTTTAACAAAACTTCCAAAATAAAAGCCTCGACAACATTTTAAATCATACCGAACGGTGCACGTCCGCCTCGCTTAACGTTCTTGCGGTTCTCCGCGTGCCACTGGTTACGTCGCGGCGTTCTTTGGCGTCGACGCCGATTTGTGGCGTGACGACGCCGGGCCCGAACCCCACGGGCGCGCCTCGGCAGGCCCCGTCTAAATTTCTTCCGAAATTTTCTAGTTGGGGCCTGCCATGCAAAGCAATGGCAGGAACCTATTACTCTACACCCAACAAGCGTCTCTTTATTATTATAGTTCTTTATTTTTCTTCCGTAACCGTTAATGCGGCTCATACCGCTGGGTGCACACCTACAAATGAGGTATCAAAACGTGCAGAAAATTCACGCCATTGTTGCTATTACTTTTGGTGGGATTTGGGCTTAACGTGGCGACATAATTCGCAAAAAACTACGAAAAAAACCCCATTATAAGTCAATGGGAAAAATCCTGGAAATACCCTATTTTTGAGGATTTTCTGTGTCGTCACTAATTCACGTAGAAATGCCATTCAAATTTCATTTTGTAGATACGTCTGTGATCTCTTCGAAAGTGAAGACGGCTCGTCGATAACAGTTACGGTTTGTCCACAATTTGCCTCTAAGCGACCCAAAGTTTCTCATTTTTCTTCAAATTAGAGTGACAGCCCATCTCGGTTCATATCTGGGCACAACATTTCTTTCTCTCATCACTGTAAATGCTCTGAGTGAGGTACAGATATGAATCTCGGGACTATCGCAGAAGACACATTGAACTGTCATACGCTTAAAACGCTTTTCGAATATGTATTACGGTTCCCGAACAAGAAGGATTTGTTTCCAATGCTTTTTTTCAGTAAAGTGTGTTTGCTCAAACACACTTGTGTGTTTGAGAGCTCACAGCTCAGAGCTCACACCTGCTGAGACCATTATTTGCCATAGCAACGGAACTCAAGAGGCTATTGGCTGCTGGTTAGGACTACGAATACGCATCACTGTAGTTCTAACCATAGTGGAATACTCAGTTGAAACAGATCAGGACTGAGAACTGGCCTTTAGAACTACTGCTGCTATGGGCTGTATATAACTGATTTAACTCAGTAACTGTTACACATGGGATTAGTTTGGAACTTTAAAATGGAGCATAATAATAATTTCAAAATAAAAGCCTTGAATATTTTTACATCAGGTAATTGCTGTTTTTGGCTTTATTTGACGTCTTCATCCAAAGCACTGTTACACATGGGATTACTTTGGAACTTTAAAATGGAGAATAATAATTTCAAAATAAAAGCCTTGAATATTTTCACATCAGGTAATTGCTTTTTTTGGCCGTATATGACTTTTTCATCCAAAGCAATGTTACACATGGGATTAGTTTGGAACTTTAAAATGGAGAATAATATTTTCAAAATAAAAGCCTTGAATATTTTTACATCAGGTAATTGCTGTTTTTGGCTTTATTTGACGTTTTCATCCAAAGCACTGTTACACATGGGATTACTTTGGAACTTTAAAATGGAGAATAATAATAATTTCAAAATAAAAGCCTTGAATATTTTTACATCAGGTAATTGCTTTTTTTGGCCGTATATGACTTTTTCATCCAAAGCACTGTTACACATGGTATTAGTTTGGCCCTTTAAAATGAAGCTTAACAAAAATTTCAAAATAAAAGCCTTGAATATTTTTACATGACATAATTGCTCTTTTTGGCTTTATTTGACTTTTTCATCCAAAGCACTGTTACACATAGGATTAGTTTGGAACTTTAAAATGAAGCATACTGAAAATTTCAAAATAAAAGCCTTGAATATTTTTACATCATGTAATTGCTCTTTTTGGCTTTATTTGACTTTTTCATCCAAAGCACTGTTACACATGGTATTAGTTTGGAACTTTAAAATGGAGCATAATAATAATTTCAAAATAAAAGCCTTGAATATTTTTACATGACGTAATTGCTCTTTTTGGCTTTATTTGACTTTTTCATCCAACGCACTGTTACACATGGTATTACTTTGGCCCTTTGAAATGAAGCATACTGAAAATTTCAAAATAAAAGCCTTGAATATTTTTACATCAGCTACTTGTGTTTTGAGCATTATATAACTATTTTAACCCAAGGACTATTACGCTTGGGATTAGTTTGGCCCTTTGAAATGAAGTTTAACAAAACTTCCAAAATAAAAGCCTCAACAACATTTTAAATCGTACCGAACGGTGCACGTCCGCCTCGCTTAACGTTCTTGCGGTTCTCCGCGTGCCACTGATCACGTCGCGGCGTTCTTTGGCGTCGACGCCGATTTGTGGCGCGACGACGCCGGGCCCATGCCCGACGGGCGTGCCTCGGCAGGCCCCGGCTAAATTTCTTCCGAAATTTTCTAGTTGGGGCCTGCCATGCAAAGCAATGGCAGGAACCTATTACTCTACACCCAACAAGCGTCTCTTTATTGGGGCCTGCCATGCAAAGCAATGGCAGGAACCTATTACTCTACACCCAACAAGCGTCTCTTTATTATTATAGTTCTTTATTTTTCTTCCGTAACCGTTAATGCGGCTCATACCGCTGGGTGCACACCTACAAATGAGGTATCAAAACGTGCAGAAAATTCACGCCATTGTTGCTATTACTTTTGGTGGGATTTGGGCTTAACGTGGCGACATAATTCGCAAAAAACTACGAAAAAAACCCCATTATAACTCAATGGGAAAAATCCTAGAAATACCCTATTTTTGAGGATTTGCTGTGTCGTCACAAATTCACCTAGAAATGCCATTCAAATTTCATTTTGTAGATACGTCTGTGATCTCTTCGAAAGTGAAGACGGCTCGTCGATACCAGTTATGGTTTGTCCACAATTTGCCTCTAAGCGACCCAAAGTTTCTCATTTTTCTTCAAATTAGAGTGACAGCCGACCTCGGATCAGATATGGGCACAACATTTCTTTCTCTCATCGCTGTAAATGCTCTGAGTGAGGTACAGATATGAATCTCGGGACTATCGCAGAAGACACATTGAACTGTCATACGCTTAAAACGCTTTTCGAATATGTATTACGGTTCCCGAACAAGAAGGATTTGTTTCCAATGCTTTTTTTCAGTAAAGTGTGTTTGCTCAAACACACTTGTGTGTTTGAGAGCTTACAGCTCAGAGCTCACACCTGCTGAGACCATTATTTGCCATAGCAACGGAACTCAAGAGGCTATTGGCTGCTGATTTGGACTACGAATACGCATCGCTGTAGTTCTATCTATCCTCAGTTGAAACAGATCAGGACTGAGAACTGGCCTTTAGAACTACCTGCTGCTTTGGGCTGTATATAACTGATTTAACTCAGTAACTGTTACACATGGGATTAGTTTGGAACTTTAAAATTAAGCATACTGAAAATTTCAAAATAAAAGCCTTGAATATTTTACATGACGTAATTGCTCTTTTTGGCCGTATATGACTTTTTCATCCAAAGCAATGTTACACATGGGATTAGTTCGGAACTTTAAAATGGAGCATAATAATAATTTCAAAATAAAAGCCCTGAATATTTTTACATCATGTAATTGCTCTTTTTGGCTTTATCTGACTTTTCCATCCAAAGCACTGTTACACATGGGATTAGTTTGGAACTTTAAAATTAAGCATACTGAAAATTTCAAAATAAAAGCCTTGAATATTTTACATGACGTAATTGCTCTTTTTGGCCGTATATGACTTTTTCATCCAAAGCACTGTTACACATGGGATTAGTTTGGAACTTTAAAATGGAGCATAATAATAATTTCAAAATAAAAGCCTTGAATAGTTTTACATCAGGTAATTGCTGTTTTTGGCTTTATTTGACGTTTTCATCCAAAGCACTGTTACACATGGGATTACTTTGGAACTTTAAAATGGAGAATAATAATAATTTCAAAATAAAAGCCTTGAATATTTTTACATCAGGTAATTGCTTTTTTTGGCCGTATATGACTTTTTCATCCAAAGCAATGTTACACATGGGATTAGTTTGGAACTTTAAAATGGAGCATAATAATAATTTCAAAATAAAAGCCTTGAATAGTTTTACATCAGGTAATTGCTGTTTTTGGCTTTATTTGACGTTTTCATCCAAAGCACTGTTACACATGGGATTACTTTGGAACTTTAAAATGGAGAATAATAATAATTTCAAAATAAAAGCCTTGAATATTTTTACATCAGGTAATTGCTTTTTTTGGCCGTATATGACTTTTTCATCCAAAGCAATGTTACACATGGGATTAGTTTGGAACTTTAAAATGGAGAATAATAATAATTTCAAAATAAAAGCCTTGAATAGTTTTACATCAGGTAATTGCTGTTTTTGGCTTTATTTGACGTTTTCATCCAAAGCACTGTTACACATGGGATTACTTTGGAACTTTAAAATGGAGAATAATAATAATTTCAAAATAAAAGCCTTGAATATTTTTACATCAGGTAATTGCTGTTTTTGGCTTTATATGACTTTTTCATCCAAAGCACTGTTACACATGGGATTAGTTTGGAACTTTAAAATGGAGCATAATAATAATTTCAAAATAAAAGCCTTGAATATTTTTACATCAGGTAATTGCTCTTTTTGGCTTTATTTGACTTTTTCATCCAAAGCACTGTTACACGTGGTATTAGTTTGGCCCTTTGAAATGAAGCATTCTGAAAATTTCAAAATAAAAGCCTTGAATAATTTTACATGACGTAATTGCTCTTTTTGGCTTTATTTGACTTTTTCATCCAAAGCACTGTTACACGTGGTATTAGTTTGGCCCTTTGAAATGAAGCATACTGAAAATTTCAAAATAAAAGCCTTGAATATTTTTACATCAGCTACTTGTGTTTTGAGCATTATATAACTATTTTAACCCAAGGACTATTACGCATGGGATTAGTTTGGCCCTTTGAAATGAAGGTTAACAAAACTTCCAAAATAAAAGCCTTGACAACATTTTAAATCGTACCGAACGGTGCACGTCCGCCTCGCTTAACGTTCTTGCGGTTCTCCGCGTGCCACTGATCACGTCGCGGCGTCCTTTGGCGTCGACGCCGATTTGTGGCGCGACGACGCCGGGCCCATGCCCGACGGGCGCGCCTTGGCAGGCCCCGGCTAAATTTCTTCCGAAATTTTCTAGTTATAATTCTTTATTTTTCTTCCGTCACCGTTAATGCGGCTCATACCGCTGGGTGCACACCTACAAATGAGGTATCAAAACGTGCAGAAAATTCACGCCATTGGAGCTATTATTTTTGGTGGGATTTGGGGTTAACGTGGCGACATAATTCGCAAAAAACTACGAAAAAAACCCCATTATAAGTCAATGGGAAAAATCCTGGAAATACCCTATTTTTGAGGATTTTCTGTGTCGTCACAAATTCACCTAGAAATGCCATTCAAATTTCATTTTGTAGATACGTCTGTGATCTCTTCGAAAGTGAAGACGGCTCGTCGATACCAGTTACGGTTTGTCCACAATTTGCCTCTAAGCGACCCAAAGTTTCTCATTTTTCCTAAAGTTAGAGGGCTTCTCTCGCTGATTAGAGTGAGAGATCAAGACAACTTTTTCAACCCAAATCATTTTTGAAATCGCCATCACGGCCACAAATATCGCACGATTAGTATCAAAATCGGTCCTGACATTGATACGCCTGTCTGCTCCGGTAAAATGTTTTCGAAATTTATCTAGACCGTACGGTTTTCTGTCACGGTGCTTCAGAGCAAAGTCATGCGACAGGATTTTCTGAGGCTCTCAGGCTGTCTCACTGACACTTCACACCTTGGTGTGAAACTTATTTAACATAGCAACGGATCTCAAGAGGCTATTGGCTGCTGATTTGGACTACAAATACGCATCATTGTAGTTCTATCTATCCTCAGTTGAAACAGATCAGGACTGAACTGGCCTTTATAACTAATTGCTGCTATGGGCTGTATATAACTGATTTAACCCAGCAATTGTTACACATGGGATTAGTGTGGCAATTTAAAATTAAGCTTGATGAAAATTTCAAAATAAAAGCCTTGAATATTTTTACATCAGGTAATTGCTGTTTTTGGCTTTATTTGACTTTTTCATCCAAAGCACTGTTACACATGGTATTAGTTTGGCCCTTTGAAATGAAGCTTAACAAAAATTTCAAAATAAAAGCCTTGAATATTTTTACATCAACTACTTGCATTTTCAGCATTATATAACTGATTTAACCCAATGACTATTACACATGGGATTAAAATAGACTGTTTTGCATGAGCAGCAGATAGATCCTCTATTGCACATGTGTCAAACTCAAGGCCCGCGGGCCACATGTGGCCCGCTACGTCATTTTATGTGGCCCTCTCCCCCCTACCACCGTTTTACAGCCCCATTGATTGACTTAAAATAGGTTTTGAGCACGAATTGACTACAAACTACATATCCCATAATGCCTTCCGATTCTTACCAACCAACATTACGGCTTCTCGCCACTAGAGTGCAGCAGAGTCACCTCAAGCTGATTATTAATTTTCCCAGCGAATAAAACTGAAACATCGACAAGCTAAGAAGCTAAAGAGCGAAGTTCCGTGATGTTTCAATCGAGGACTTTTACTTTTACCGTCTACTGCCCCCTGATTTGATGCCACAGCTTCGACTCCATGCAGCTCGTATTTTGTCCACGTTTGGAAGCACCTATCTGTGCGAAGAGATGTTTTCAATAATGACTTTAAACAAGACCAAGCACAGATCGCGCATTACTGACGAAAACCTACACGCCGTTTTGCGGATTGCCACAGAATAGAACTAAAACCAGACATCGACAAACTGACCAGGGGAAAACGGTGCCTGACATCCGGCCAGAAAACATTGGTAAGCACAAACAAACTACATTTAAATAGAATGAATGTAAAACCAAAACTCAGTATACTGGAATATGCATATAGTTTATTGATTTTGCTTGTGTTTTGTTTATTTACAGAACACAACACAATGAGGATGTGTGTGAGTTATTGACAGGGTGAAGAGGGATCAGCGTTGTGTTCAAGGACAGGCAACGTCACCTCATTGTTTTGTTCTTATGTGAAATGCATGTTCGTTGCGTAATAAATAACGAAAAAGTTTTGTGAATGAAGTTGAGAGTTAATATCAAAACTTGTTTTTTATTATTTGTCTGCTTATCTTCAAAGCAGACAAAGAATAATTTTCCCAGCGAATAAAACTGAAACATCGACAAGCTAACGAGCTAAACAGCAAAGTTTAGCTGAGCAGTTTAAAAATACTGAGCATATTTTTAAACTGCTCAGTTTAAAAATACTGTAATTTTTAAACTGAGCAGTAATTTTACATCCATGCAAACTCAAATGTAATATTTAATTGAGGTGTTGTTTAAAAATAAAAAAGATAGCAATTTCTTTTTATTGCAGAGACATTAGATTCTTAAATTTATGGTATTCTTTAAATGTTGTAATTTTGGTTCATTGTAAACTTTACCTGTAAAACGTTTGTAGAAATCTTTAACATAAGGTCAATATATATTTTTAAACTGTAATATGTTGTGTGTGTGTGCGTTATTGAAAATTTATATTTGTGACAATCATTAGGTAAATGCTAATGAACTGCCTTCCTGCAGTTTATGAGCATTGAACTGTTACTAAACAGTTCAATGCAAGGTTCATTAGCGTTAGCATTTTAGCTTCAATAAGCTATTAGCTATTTATTTTACTTTTTAGCAATGTTTAGTATACTGAATGGAGTAAATCAATTACAGAAAATATCCTAGTGATTTCCCACATACTGATGAAAGCAATGACGCTAACATTAGCGTTTCTGCTGATTTTAGCTGATATACTTACTTTATAATACTGAACGGTGCACGTCCGCCTCGCTTAACGTTCTTGCGATTCTCCGCGTGCCACTGATTACGTCGCGGCGTTCTTTAGCGTCGACGCCGATTTGTGGCGTGACGACGCCGGGCCCATGCCCGACGGGCGCGCCTTGGCAGGCCCCGGCTAAATTTCTTCCGAAATTTTCTAGTTGGGGCCTGCCATGCAAAGCAATGGCAGGAACCTATTACTATTGTCGGAGAGAAGCGTCTCTTTATTTATTTTTCTTCCGTAACCGTTAATGCGGCTCATACCGCTGGGTGCACACCTACAAATGAGGTATCAAAACGTGCAGAAAATTCACGCCATGATTGCTATTACTTTTGGTGGGATTTGGGCTTAACGTGGCGACATAATTCGCAAAAAACTACGAAAAAAATCCCATTATAAGTCAATGGGAAAAATCCTAGAAATACCCTATTTTTGAGGATTTGCTGTGTCGTCACAAATTCACCTAGAAATGCCATTCAAATTTCATTTTGTAGATACGTCTGTGATCTCTTCGAAAGTGAAGACGGCTCGTCGATACCAGTTACGGTTTGTCCACAATTTGCCTCTAAGCGACCCAAAGTTTCTCATTTTTGGTCATATTAGAGTGACAGCCGACCTCGGATCAGATATGGGCACAACATTTCTTTCTCTCATCACTGTAAATGCTCTGAGTGAGGTACAGATATGAATCTCGGGACTATCGCAGAAGACACATTGAACTGTCATACGCTTAAAACGCTTTTCGAATATGTATTACGGTTCCCGAACAAGAAGGATTTGTTTCCAATGCTTTTTTTCAGTAAAGTGTGTTTGCTCAAACACACTTGTGTGTTTGAGAGCTCACAGCTCAGAGCTCACACCTGCTGAGACCATTATTTGCCATAGCAACGGAACTCAAGAGGCTATTGGCTGGTGATTTGGACTACAAAAACGCATCACTGTAGTTCTATCTATCCTCAGTTGAAACAGATCAGGACTGAGAACTGGCCTTTACAACTACTTGCTGCTTTGGGCTGTATATAACTGATTTAACTCAGTAACTGTTACACATGGGATTAGTTTGGAACTTTAAAATTAAGCATATTGAAAATTTCACAATAAAAGCCCTGAATATTTTTACATGACGTAATTGCTCTTTTTTGGCTTTATTTGACTTTTTCATCCAAAGCACTGTTACACATGGTATTAGTTTGGCCCTTTAAAATGAAGCTTAACAAAAATTTCAAAATAAAAGCCTTGAATATTTTACATGACGTAATTGCTCTTATTGGCCGTATATGACTTTTTCATCCGAAGCAATGTTACACATGGGATTAGTTCGGAACTTTAAAATGGAGCATAATAATAATTTCAAAATAAAAGCCTTGAATATTTTTACATCATGTAATTGCTTTTTTTGGCCGTATATTAATTTTTCATCCACAGCACTGTTACACATGGGATTAGTTTGGCCCTTTGAAATGAAGATTAACAAAAATTTCAAAATAAAAGCCTTGAATATTTTTACATGACGTAATTGCTCTTTTTGGCTTTATTTGACTTTTTCATCCAAAGCACTGTTACACATGGTATTAGTTTGGCCCTTTGAAATGAATATTAACAAAAATTTCAAAATAAAAGCCTTGAATATTTTTACATCATGTAATTGCTCTTTTTGGCTTTATTTGACTTTTTCATCCAAAGCACTGTTACACATGGTATTAGTTTGGCCCTTTGAAATGAAGCTTAACAAAAGTTTCAAAATAAAAGCCTTGAATATTTTTACATGACGTAATTGCTCTTTTTGGCTTTATTTGACTTTTTCATCCAAAGCACTCTTACAGGTGGTATTAGTTTGGCCCTTTAAAATGAAGCATACTGAAAATTTCAAAATAAAAGCCTTGAATATTTTACATGAAGTAATTGGTCTTTTTGGCCGTATATGACTTTTTCATCCAAAGCAATGTTACACATGGGATTAGTTCGGAACTTTAAAATTAAGCATACTGAAAATTTCAAAATAAAAGCCTTGAATATTTTACATGACGTAATTGCTCTTATTGGCCGTATATGACTTTTTCATCCAAAGCAATGTTACACATGGGATTAGTTCGGAACTTTAAAATGGAGCATAATAATAATTTCAAAATAAAAGCCTTGAATATTTTTACATCATGTAATTGCTTTTTTTGGCCGTATATTAATTTTTCATCCACAGCACTGTTACACATGGGATTAGTTTGGCCCTTTGAAATGAAGATTAACAAAAATTTCAAAATAAAAGCCTTGAATATTTTTACATGACGTAATTGCTCTTTTTGGCTTTATTTGACTTTTTCATCCAAAGCACTGTTACACATGGTATTAGTTTGGCCCTTTGAAATGAATATTAACAAAAATTTCAAAATAAAAGCCTTGAATATTTTTACATCATGTAATTGCTCTTTTTGGCTTTATTTGACTTTTTCATCCAAAGCACTGTTACACGTGGTATTAGTTTGGCCCTTTGAAATGAAGCTTAACAAAAGTTTCAAAATAAAAGCCTTGAATATTTTTACATGACGTAATTGCTCTTTTTGGCTTTATTTGACTTTTTCATCCAAAGCACTCTTACAGGTGGTATTAGTTCAGAACTTTAAAATGAAGCATACTGAAAATTTCAAAATAAAAGCCTTGAATATTTTACATGAAGTAATTGGTCTTTTTGGCCGTATATGACTTTTTCATCCAAAGCAATGTTACACATGGGATTAGTTCGGAACTTTAAAATTAAGCATACTGAAAATTTCAAAATAAAAGCCTTGAATATTTTACATGACGTAATTGCTCTTATTGGCCGTATATGACTTTTTCATCCAAAGCAATGTTACACATGGGATTAGTTCGGAACTTTAAAATGGAGCATAATAATAATTTCAAAATAAAAGCCTTGAATATTTTTACATCATGTAATTGCTTTTTTTGGCCGTATATTAATTTTTCATCCACAGCACTGTTACACATGGGATTAGTTTGGCCCTTTGAAATGAAGATTAACAAAAATTTCAAAATAAAAGCCTTGAATATTTTGACATCATGTAATTGCTCTGTTTTGGCTTTATTTGACTTTTTCATCCAAAGCACTGTTACACATGGTATTAGTTTGGCCCTTTGAAATGAAGCATACTGAAAATTTCAAAATAAAAGCCTTGAATATTTTTACATGACGTAATTGCTCTTTTTGGCTTTATTTGACTTTTTCATCCAAAGCACTCTTACACGTGGTATTAGTTCAGAACTTTAAAATGAAGCATACTGAAAATTTCAAAATAAAAGCCTTGAATACTTTTACATCAGCTACTTGTGTTTTGAGCATTATATAACTATTTTAACCCAAGGACTATTACGCATGGGATTAGTTTGGCCCTTTGAAATGAAGCATACTGAAACTTCCAAAATAAAAGCCTCGACAACATTTTAAATCGTACCGAACGGTGCACGTCCGCCTCGCTTAACGTTCTTGCGGTTCTCCGCGTGCCACTGCTTACGTCGCGGCGTTCTTTGGCGTCGACGCCGATTTGTGGCGCGACGACGCCGGGCCCGAACCCCACGGGCGCGCCTTGGCAGGCCCCGGCTAAATTTCTTCCGAAATTTTCTAGTTGGGGCCTGCCATGCAAATGGCAGGAACCTATTACTATTGTCGGAGAGAAGTGTCTCTTTATTTATTTTTCTTCCGTAACCGTTAATGCGGCTCATACCGCTGGGTGCACACCTACAAATGAGGTATCAAAACGTGCAGAAAATTCACGCCATGATTGCTATTACTTTTGGTGGATTTGGGCTTAACGTGGCGACATAATTCGCAAAAAACTACGAAAAAAATCCCATTATAAGTCAATGGGAAAAATCCTAGAAATACCCTATTTTACCCTATTTTTGAGGATTTTCTGTGTCGTCACAAATTCACCTAGAAATGCCATTCAAATTTCATTTTGTAGATACGTCTGTGATCTCTTCGAAAGTGAAGACGGCTCGTCGATACGAGTTACGGTTTGTCCACAATTTGCCTCTAAGCGACCCAAAGTTTCTCATTTTTGCTCATATTAGAGTGACAGCCGATCTCGGTTCATATCTGGGCACAACATTTCTTTCTCTCATCACTGTAAATGCTCTGAGTGAGGTACAGATATGAATCTCGGGACTATCGCAGAAGACACATTGAACTGTCATACGCTCGAAACGCTTTTCGAATATGTATTACGGTTCCCGAACAAGAAGGATTTGTTTCCAATGCTTTTTTTCAGTAAAGTGTGTTTGCTCAAACACACAATTGTGTGTTTGACAGCTCAGAGCTCACAGCTCACACCTGCTGAGACCATTATTTGCCATAGCAACGGAACTCAAGAGGCTATTGGCTGCTGATTTGGACTACAGATACGCATCATTGTAGTTCTATCTATCCTCAGTTGAAACAGATCAGGACTGAGAACTGGCCTTTACAACTACTTGCTGCTTTGGGCTGTATATAACTGATTTAACTCAGTAACTGTTACACATGGGATTAGTTTGGAACTTTAAAATTAAGCATACTGAAAATTTCAAAATAAAAGCCTTGAATATTTTTACATCATGTAATTGCTGTTTTTGGCCTTATGTGACTTTTTTATCCAAAGCAATGTTACACATGGGATTAGTTCGGAACTTTAAAATGGAGCATAATAATAATTTCAAAATAAAAGCCTTGAATATTTTTACATCAGGTAATTGCTGTTTTTGGCCGTATATGACTTTTTCATCCAAAGCACTGTTACACATGGGATTAGTTTGTAACTTTAAAATGGAGCATAATAATAATTTCAAAATAAAAGCCCTGAATATTTTTACATCATGTAATTGCTCTTTTTGGCTTTATCTGACTTTTCCATCCAAAGCACTGTTACACATGGGATTAGTTCGGAACTTTAAAATGGAGCATAATAATAATTTCAAAATAAAAGCCTTGAATATTTTTACATCAGGTAATTGCTGTTTTTGGCCGTATATGACTTTTTCATCCAAAGCAATGTTACACATGGGATTAGTTTGGAACTTTAAAATGGAGAATAATAATTTCAAAATAAAAGCCTTGAATATTTTTACATCAGGTAATTGCTGTTTTTGGCTTTATTTGACGTTTTCATCCAAAGCACTGTTACACATGGGATTACTTTGGAACTTTAAAATGGAGAATATAAATAATTTCAAAATAAAAGCCTTGAATATTTTTACATCAGGTAATTGCTTTTTTTGGCCGTATATGACTTTTTCATCCAAAGCAATGTTACACATGGGATTAGTTTGGAACTTTAAAATGGAGAATAATAATTTCAAAATAAAAGCCTTGAATATTTTTACATCAGGTAATTGCTGTTTTTGGCTTTATTTGACGTTTTCATCCAAAGCACTGTTACACATGGGATTAGTTTGGAACTTTAAAATGGAGCATAATAATAATTTCAAAATAAAAGCCTTGAATATTTTTACATCAGGTAATTGCTCTTTTTGGCTTTATTTGACTTTTTCATCCAAAGCACTGTTACACATGGGATTAGTTTGGAACTTTAAAATGGAGCATAATAATAATTTCAAAATAAAAGCCTTGAATATTTTTACATCAGGTAATTGCTCTTTTTGGCTTTATTTGACTTTTTCATCCAAAGCACTGTTACACGTGGTATTAGTTTGGCCCTTTGAAATGAAGCATTCTGAAAATTTCAAAATAAAAGCCTTGAATAATTTTACATGACGTAATTGCTCTTTTTGGCTTTATTTGACTTTTTCATCCAAAGCACTGTTACACGTGGTATTAGTTTGGCCCTTTGAAATGAAGCATACTGAAAATTTCAAAATAACAGCCTTGAATATTTTTACATCAGCTACTTGTGTTTTGAGCATTATATAACTATTTTAACCCAAGGACTATTACGCATGGGATTAGTTTGGCCCTTTGAAATGAAGTTTAACAAAACTTCCAAAATAAAAGCCTTGACAACATTTTAAATCGTACCGAACGGTGCACGTCCGCCTCGCTTAACGTTCTTGCGGTTCTCCGCGTGCCACTGCTTACGTCGCGGCGTTCTTTGGCGTCGACGCCGATTTGTGGCGCGACGACGCCGGGCCCGAACCCCACGGCCGCGCCTTGGCAGGCCCCGGCTAAATTTCTTCCGAAATTTTCTAGTTGGGGCCTGCCATGCAAAGCAATGGCAGGAACCTATTACTCTACACCCAACAAAGTGTCTCTTTATTATAATTCTTTATTTTTCTTCCGTCACCGTTAATGCGGCTCATACCGCTGGGTGCACACCTACAAATGAGGTATCAAAACGTGCAGAAAATTCACGCCATTGGAGCTATTACTTGTGGTGGGATTTGGGCTTAACGTGGCGACATAATTTGCAAAAAACTACGAAAAAAACCCCATTATAACTCAATGGGAAAAATCCTAGAAATACCCTATTTTTGAGGATTTGCTGTGTCGTCACAAATTCACCTAGAAATGCCATTCAAATTTCATTTTGTAGATACGTCTGTGATCTCTTCGAAAGTGAAGACGGCTCGTCGATACCAGTTACGGTTTGTCCACAATTTGCCTCTAAGCGACCCAAAGTTTCTCATTTTTCCTAAAGTTAGAGTGCTTCTCTCGCTGATTAGAGTGAGAGATCAAGACAACTTTTTCAACCCAAATCATTTTTGAAATCGCCATCACGCCCACAAATATCGCACGATTAGTATCAAAATCGCTCCTGACATTGATACGCCTGTCTGCTCCGGTAAAATGTTTTCGAAATTTATCTAGACCGTACGGTTTTCTGTCACGGTGCTTCAGAGCAAAGTGATGCGACAGGATTTTCTGAGGCTCTCAGGCTCTGTCAGTAACAGTTCACACCTTGGTGTGAAACTTATTTAACATAGCAACGGATCTCAAGAGGCTATTGGCTGCTGATTTGGACTACAAAAACGCATCATTGTAGTTCTATCTATCCTCAGTTGAAACAGATCAGGACTGAGAACTGGCCTTTAGAACTACTGCTGCTATGGGCTGTATATAACTGATTTAACTCAGTAACTGTTACACATGGGATTAGTTTGGAACTTTAAAATTAAGCATATTGAAAATTTCAAAATAAAAGCCCTGAATATTTTTACATGACGTAATTGCTCTTTTTGGCTTTATTTGACTTTTCCATCCAAAGCACTGTTACACATGGGATTACTTTGGAACTTTAAAATGGAGCATAATAATAATTTCAAAATAAAAGCCTTGAATATTTTTACATCATGTAATTGCTCTTTTTGGCCGTATATGACTTTTTCATCCAAAGCAATGTTACACATGGGATTAGTTCGGAACTTTAAAATGGAGAATAATAATAATTTCAAAATAAAAGCCTTGAATGTTGTTACATCAGGTAATTGCTGTTTTTGGCTTTATTTGACTTTTCCATCCAAAGCACTCTTACACGTGGTATTAGTTCAGAACTTTAAAATGAAGCATACTGAAAATTTCAAAATAAAAGCCTTGACATATTTTAGATCAGATAATTGCTCTTTTTGGCTTTATTTGACTTTTTCATCCAAAGCACTGTTACACGTGGTATTAGTTTGGCCCTTTGAAATGAAGCATTCTGAAAATTTCAAAATAAAAGCCTTGAATAATTTTACATGACGTAATTGCTCTTTTTGGCTTTATTTGACTTTTTCATCCAAAGCACTGTTACACGTGGTATTAGTTTGGCCCTTTGAAATGAAGCATACTGAAAATTTCAAAATAAAAGCCTTGAATATTTTTACATCAGCTACTTGTGTTTTGAGCATTATATAACTATTTTAACCCAAGGACTATTACGCATGGGATTAGTTTGGCCCTTTGAAATGAAGTTTAACAAAACTTCCAAAATAAAAGCCTCGACAACATTTTAAATCGTACCGAACGGTGCACGTCCGCCTCGCTTAACGTTCTTGCGGTTCTCCGCGTGCCACTGCTTACGTCGCGGCGTTCTTTGGCGTCGACGCCGATTTGTGGCGCGACGACGCCGGGCCCGAACCCCACGGCCGCGCCTTGGCAGGCCCCGGCTAAATTTCTTCCGAAATTTTCTAGTTGGGGCCTGCCATGCAAAGCAATGGCAGGAACCTATTACTATTGTCGGAGAGAAGCGTCTCTTTAAGTATTATTCTTTATTTTTCTTCCGTAACCGTTAATGCGGCTCATACCGCTGGGTGCACACCTACAAATGAGGTATCAAAACGTGCAGAAAATTCACGCCATTGGAGCTATTATTTTTGGTGGGATTTGGGCTTAACGTGGCGACATAATTCGCAAAAAACTGCGAAAAAAACCCCATTATAACTCAATGGGAAAAATCCTAGAAATACCCTATTTTTGAGGATTTGCTGTGTCGTCACAAATTCACCTAGAAATGCCATTCAAATTTCATTTTGTAGATACGTCTGTGATCTCTTCGAAAGTGAAGACGGCTCGTCGATACCAGTTACGGTTTGTCCACAATTTTCCTCTAAGCGACCCAAAGTTTCTCATTTTTGCTCAAGTTAGAGTGCGTTTCTGGCTGCTTAGAGTGAGAGATGAAGACAACTTTTTCAACCCAAATCATTTTTGAAATCGCCATCACGCCCACAAATATCGCACGATTAGTATCAAAATCGGTCCTGACATTGATACGCCTGTCTGCTCCGGTAAAATGTTTTCGAAATTTATCTAGACCGTACGGTTTTCTGTCACGGTGCTTCAGAGCAAAGTCATGCGACAGGATTTTCTGAGGCTGTCTGAGGCTCTCTCCCATGTATTTGAATAGAATTTCAGATCTGGGCACAACATTTCTTTCTCTCATCGCTGTAAATGTTCTGAGTGAGGTACAGATATGAATCTCGGGACTATCGCAGAAGACACATTGAACTGTCATACGCTGCAAACGCTTTTCGAATATGTATTACGGTTCCCGAACAAGAAGGATTTGTTTCCAATGCTTTTTTGTCAGTAAAATGTGTTTGCTCAAACACACAATTGTGTGTTTGAGAGCTCAGCGCTCAGAGCTCACACCTGCTGAGACCATTATTTACCATAGCAACGGAACTCAAGAGGCTATTGGCTGCTGATTTGGACTACAGATACGCATCGCTGTAGTTCTATCTATCCTCAGTTGAAACAGATCAGGACTGAGAACTGGCCTTTAGAACTACCTGCTGCTATGGGCTGTATATAACTGATTGAACTCAGTAACTGTTACACATGGGATTAGTTTGGAACTTTAAAATTAAGCATACTGAAAATTTCAAAATAAAAGCCTTGAATATTTTACATGACGTAATTGCTCTTTTTGGCCGTATATGACTTTTTCATCCGAAGCAATGTTACACATGGGATTAGTTTGGAACTTTAAAATGGAGCATAATAATAATTTCAAAATAAAAGCCTTGAATATTTTACATGACGTAATTGCTCTTATTGGCCGTATATGACTTTTTCATCCAAAGCAATGTTACACATGGGATTAGTTCGGAACTTTAAAATGGAGAATAATAATAATTTCAAAATAAAAGCCTTGAATATTTTTACATCAGGTAATTGCTGTTTTTGGCTTTATATGACTTTTTCATCCAAAGCACTGTTACACATGGGATTACTTTGGAACTTTAAAATGGAGAATAATAATAATTTCAAAATAAAAGCCTTGAATATTTTTACATCAGGTAATTGCTGTTTTTGGCTTTATATGACTTTTTCATCCAAAGCACTGTTACACATGGGATTACTTTGGAACTTTAAAATGGAGAATAATAATAATTTCAAAATAAAAGCCTTGAATATTTTTACATCAGGTAATTGCTGTTTTTGGCTTTATATGACTTTTTCATCCAAAGCACTGTTACACATGGGATTAGTTTGGAACTTTAAAATGGAGCATAATAATAATTTCAAAATAAAAGCCTTGAATATTTTTACATCAGGTAATTGCTCTTTTTGGCTTTATTTGACTTTTTCATCCAAAGCAATGTTACACATGGGATTAGTTCGGAACTTTAAAATGGAGCATAATAATAATTTCAAAATAAAAGCCTTGAATATTTTTACATCAGGTAATTGCGCTTTTGGCTTTATGTGACTTTTTTATCCAAAGCACTGTTACACAATGGAATAGTTTGGCCCTCTGAAATGAAGCATACTGAAAATTTCAAAATAAAAGCCTTGAATATTTTTACGTCATGTAATTGCTCTTTTTGGCCGTATATGACTTTTTCATCCAAAGCACTGTTACACATGGGATTACTTTGGAACTTTAAAATGGAGCATAATAATAATTTCAAAATAAAAGCCTTGAATATTTTTACATCAGGTAATTGCGCTTTTTGGCTTTATGTGACTTTTTCATCCAAAGCACTGTTACACATGGGATTAGTTCGGAACTTTAAAATGGAGCATAATAATAATTTCAAAATAAAAGCCTTGCATATTTTTACATCAGGTAATTGCGCTTTTTGGCTTTATGTGACTTTTTTATCCAAAGCACTGTTACACATGGGATTCGTTCGGAACTTTAAAATGGAGCATACTGAAAATATCAAAATAAAAGCCTTGAGAATTTTTACATGAGATTATTGCTGTTTTGAGCACTATATAACTGATTTTATCCAATGACTGTTATTCATGGGATTAGGTTGGCCCTTTGAAATGAAGTTTAACAAAACTTCCAAAATAAAAGCCTCGACAAAAATTTTAAATCGTACCGAACGGTGCACGTCCGCCTCGCTTAACGTTCTTGCGGTTCTCCGCGTGCCATTGATTACGTTGCGGCGTTCTTTAGCGTCGATGCCGATTTGTGGCGTGACGACGCCGGGCCCGAACCCCACGGGCGCGCCTTGGCAGGCCCCGGCTAAATTTCTTCCGAAATTTTCTAGTTATTCTTTATTTTTCATCCGTAACCGTTAATGCGGCTCATACCGCTGCGTGCACACCTACAAAAGAGGTATCAAAACGTGCAGAAAATTCACGCCATTCCAGCTATTACTTTTGGTGGGATTCGGGATTAACATGGCGACATAATTCGCAAAAAACTACGAAAAAAACCCCATTATAACTCAATGGGAAAAATCCTAGAAATACCCTATTTTTGAGGATTTGCTGTGTCGTCACAAATTCACCTAGAAATGCCATTCAAATTTCATTTTGTAGATACGTCTGTGATCTCTTCGAAAGTGAAGACGGCTCGTCGATACCAGTTATGGTTTGTCCACAATTTGCCTCTAAGCGACCCAAAGTTTCTCATTTTTGCTCATATTAGAGTGACAGCCGACCTCGGTTCATATCTGGGCACAACATTTCTTTCTCTCATCACTGTAAATGCTCTGAGTGAGGTACAGATATGAATCTCGGGACTATCGCAGAAGACACATTGAACTGTCATACGCTTAAAACGCTTTTCGAATATGTATTACGGTTCCCGAACAAGAAGGATTTGTTTCCAATGCTTTTTTTCAGTAAAGTGTGTTTGCTCAAACACACTTGTGTGTTTGAGAGCTCACAGCTCAGAGCTCACACCTGCTGAGACCATTATTTGCCATAGCAACGGAACTCAAGAGGCTATTGGCTGCTGGTTAGGACTACGAATACGCATCGTTGTAGTTCTATCTATCCTCAGTTGAAACAGATCAGGACTGAGAACTGGCCTTTACAACTACTTGCTGCTTTGGGCTGTATATAACTGATTTAACTCAGTAACTGTTACACATGGGATTAGTTTTACACTTTAAAATTAAGCATATTGAAAATTTCACAATAAAAGCCCTGAATATTTTTACATGACGTAATTGCTCTTTTTTGGCTTTATTTGACTTTTTCATCCAAAGCACTGTTACACATGGTATTAGTTTGGCCCTTTAAAATGAAGCTTAACAAAAATTTCAAAATAAAAGCCTTGAATATTTTTACATCAGCTACTTGTGTTTTGAGCATTATATAACTATTTTAACCGAAGGACTATTACGCATGGGATTAGTTTGGCCCTTTGAAATGAAGCATCCTGCAAATTTCAAAATAAAAGCCTTGAATATTTTTACATGACGTAATTGCTCTTTTTGGCTTTATTTGACTTTTTCATCCAAAGCACTGTTACACATGGTATTAGTTTGGCCCTTTGAAATGAATATTAACAAAAATTTCAAAATTAAAGCCTTGAATATTTTTACATCATGTAATTGCTCTTTTGGCTTTATTTGACTTTTTCATCCAAAGCACTGTTACACGTGGTATTAGTTTGGCCCTTTGAAATGAAGCTTAACAAAAGTTTCAAAATAAAAGCCTTGAATATTTTTACATGACGTAATTGCTCTTTTTGGCTTTATTTGACTTTTTCATCCAAAGCACTCTTACACGTGGTATTAGTTCAGAACTTTAAAATGAAGCATACTGAAAATTTCAAAATAAAAGCCTTGAATATTTTACATGAAGTAATTGCTCTTTTTGGCCGTATATGACTTTTTCATCCAAAGCAATGTTACACATGGGATTAGTTCGGAACTTTAAAATGGAGCATAATAATAATTTCAAAATAAAAGCCTTGAATATTTTTACATCAGGTAATTGCTGTTTTTGGCTTTATTTGACGTTTTCATCCAAAGCACTGTTACACATGGGATTACTTTGGAACTTTGAAATGAAGCATACTGAAAATTTCAAAATAAAAGCCTTGAATATTTTTACATCAGGTAATTGCTGTTTTTGGCTTTATATGACTTTTTCATCCAAAGCACTGTTACACATGGGATTAGTTTGGAACTTTAAAATGGAGCATAATAATAATTTCAAAATAAAAGCCTTGAATATTTTTACATCAGGTAATTGCTCTTTTTGGCTTTATTTGACTTTTTCATCCAAAGCACTGTTACACGTGGTATTAGTTTGGCCCTTTGAAATGAAGCATACTGAAAATTTCAAAATAAAAGCCTTGAATATTTTTACATCAGCTACTTGTGTTTTGAGCATTATATAACTATTTTAACCCAAGGACTATTACGCATGGGATTAGTTTGGCCCTTTGAAATGAAGGTTAACAAAACTTCCAAAATAAAAGCCTTGACAACATTTTAAATCGTACCGAACGGTGCACGTCCGCCTCGCTTAACGTTCTTGCGGTTCTCCGCGTGCCACTGATCACGTCGCGGCGTCCTTTGGCGTCGACGCCGATTTGTGGCGCGACGACGCCGGGCCCATGCCCGACGGGCGCGCCTTGGCAGGCCCCGGCTAAATTTCTTCCGAAATTTTCTAGTTCTTCTTTATTTTTCTTCCGTAACCGTTAATGCGGCTCATACCGCTTGGTGCACACCTACAAATGAGGTATCAAAACCTGCAGAAAATTCACGCCATTCCAGCTATTACTTCTGGTGGGATTTGGGCTTAACGTGGCGACATAATTCGCAAAAAACTGCGAAAAAAACCCCATTATAAGTCAATGGGAAAAATCCTGGAAATACCCTATTTTTGAGGATTTGCTGTGTCGTCACAAATTCACCTAGAAATGCCATTCAAATTTCATTTTGTAGATACGTCTGTGATCTCTTCGAAAGTGAAGACGGCTCGTCGATACCAGTTACGGTTTGTCCACAATTTGCCTCTAAGCGACCCAAAGTTTCTCATTTTTCTTCAAATTAGAGTGACAGCCCATCTCGGTTCATATCTGGGCACAACATTTCTTTCTCTCATCACTGTAAATGCTCTGAGTGAGGTACAGATATGAATCTCGGGACTATCGCAGAAGACACATTGAACTGTCATACGCTCGAAACGCTTTTCGAATATGTATTACGGTTCCCGAACAAGAAGGATTTGTTTCCAATGCTTTTTTTCAGTAAAGTGTGTTTGCTCAAACACACTTGTGTGTTTGAGAGCTCACAGCTCAGAGCTCACACCTGCTGAGACCATTATTTGCCATAGCAACGGAACTCAAGAGGCTATTGGCTGCTGATTTGGACTACGAATACGCATCGCTGTAGTTCTATCTATCCTCAGTTGAAACAGATCAGGACTGAGAACTGGCCTTTAGAACTACTGCTGCTATGGGCTGTATATAACTGATTTAACTCAGTAACTGTTACACATGGGATTAGTTTGGAACTTTAAAATGGAGCATAATAATAAGTTCAAAATAAAAGCCTTGAATAGTTTTACATCAGGTAATTGCTTTTTTTGGCCGTATATGACTTTTTCATCCAAAGCAATGTTACACATGGGATTAGTTTGGAACTTTAAAATGGAGAATAATAATTTCAAAATAAAAGCCTTGAATATTTTTACATCAGGTAATTGCTGTTTTTGGCTTTATTTGACGTTTTCATCCAAAGCACTGTTACACATGGGATTACTTTGGAACTTTAAAATGGAGAATAATAATAATTTCAAAATAAAAGCCTTGAATATTTTTACATCAGGTAATTGCTTTTTTTGGCCGTATATGACTTTTTCATCCAAAGCAATGTTACACATGGGATTAGTTTGGAACTTTAAAATGGAGAATAATAATTTCAAAATAAAAGCCTTGAATATTTTTACATCAGGTAATTGCTGTTTTGGCTTTATTTGACTTTTTCATCCAAAGCACTGTTACACATGGGATTAGTTCGGAACTTTAAAATGGAGCATAATAATAATTTCAAAATAAAAGCCTTGAATATTTTTACATCATGCAATTGCTGTTTTTGGCTTTATTTGACTTTTTCATCCAAAGCACTGTTACACATGGGATTAGTTCGGAACTTTAAAATGGAGCATAATAATAATTTCAAAATAAAAGCCTTGAATATTTTTACATCATGCAATTGCTGTTTTTGGCTTTGTATGACTTTTTCATCCAAAGCACTGTTACACATGGGATTAGTTTGGAACTTTAAAATGGAGCATAATAATAATTTCAAAATAAAAGCCTTGAATATTTTTACATCAGGTAATTGCTCTTTTTGGCTTTATTTGACTTTTTCATCCAAAGCACTGTTACACATGGGATTAGTTTGGAACTTTAAAATGAAGCATACTGAAAATTTCAAATAAAAGCCTTGAATATTTTTACATCATGTAATTGCTCTTTTTGGCTTTATTTGACTTTTTCATCCAAAGCACTGTTACACATGGTATTAGTTTGGAACTTTAAAATGGAGCATAATAATAATTTCAAAATAAAAGCCTTGAATATTTTTACATCATGCAATTGCTGTTTTTGGCTTTGTATGACTTTTTCATCCAAAGCACTGTTACACATGGGATTAGTTTGGAACTTTAAAATGGAGCATAATAATAATTTCAAAATAAAAGCCTTGAATATTTTTACATCAGGTAATTGCTCTTTTTGGCTTTATTTGACTTTTTCATCCAAAGCACTGTTACACATGGGATTAGTTTGGAACTTTAAAATGAAGCATACTGAAAATTTCAAAATAAAAGCCTTGAATATTTTTACATCATGTAATTGCTCTTTTTGGCTTTATTTGACTTTTTCATCCAAAGCACTGTTACACATGGTATTAGTTTGGAACTTTAAAATGAAGCATAATAATAATTTCAAAATAAAAGCCTTGAATATTTTTACATCATGTAATTGCTGTTTTTGGCTTTGTATGACTTTTTCATCCAAAGCACTGTTACACATGGGATTAGTTCGGAACTTTAAAATGAAACATACTGAAAATTTCAAAATAAAAGCCTTGAATATTTTTACATCATGTAATTGCTCTTTTTGGCTTTATTTGACTTTTCATCCAAAGCACTGTTACACATGGGATTAGTTTGGCCCTTTGAAATGAAGCATACTCAAAATTTCAAAATAAAAGCCTTGAATATTTTTACATGACGTAATTGCTGTTTGTGGCTTTATGTGACTTTTTCATCCAAAGCACTGTTACACATGGGATTAGTTCAGAACTTTAAAATGGAGCATACTGAAAATTTCAAAATAAAAGCCTTGAATATTTTACATGACGTAATTGCTTTTTTTTGGCCGTATATGACTTTTTCATCCAAAGCACTGTTACACATGGGATTAGTTCGGAACTTTAAAATGGAGCATACTGAAAATTTCAAAATAAAAGCCTTGAATATTTTTACATCAGCTACTTGTGTTTTGAGCATTATATAACTATTTTAACCCAAGGACTATTACGCATGGGATTAGTTTGGCCCTTTGAAATGAAGTTTAACAAAACTTCCAAAATAAAAGCCTCGACAACATTTTAAATCGTACCGAACGGTGCACGTCCGCCTCGCTTAACGTTCTTGCGGTTCTCCGCGTGCCACTGCTTACGTCGCGGCGTTCTTTGGCGTCGACGCCGATTTGTGGCGCGACGACGCCGGGCCCGAATCCCACGGCCGCGCCTTGGCAGGCCCCGGCTAAATTTCTTCCGAAATTTTCTAGTTGGGGCCTGCCATGCAAAGCAATGGCAGGAACCTATTACTATTGTCGGAGAGAAGCGTCTCTTTAAGTATTGGGGCCTGCCATGCAAAGCAATGGCAGGAACCTATTACTATTGTCGGAGAGAAGCGTCTCTTTATTGGGGCCTGCCATGCAAAGCAATGGCAGGAACCTATTGCTATTGTCGGAGAAAGTGTTTCTTTATTCTTTATTTTTCTTCCGTAACCGTTAATGCGGCTCATACCGCTGGGTGCACACCTACAAATGAGGTATCAAAACGTGCAGAAAATTCACGCCATTCCAGCTATTACTTCTGGTGGGATTTGGGCTTAACGTGGCGACATAATTCGCAAAAAACTACGAAAAAAACCCCATTATAAGTCAATGGGAAAAATCCTAGAAATACCCTATTTTTGAGGATTTTCTGTGTCGTCACAAATTCACCTAGAAATGCCATTCAAATTTCATTTTGTAGATACGTCTGTGATCTCTTCGAAAGTGAAGACGGCTCGTCGATACCAGTTACGGTTTGTCCACAATTTGCCTCTAAGCGACCCAAAGTTTCTCATTTTTTCTAAAATTAGAGTGACAGCCCATCTCGGCTAGAGTGAGAAATGAAGAGGTTTTTTGAGCCCAAAATAATTTTGAAATCGCCATCACGGCCACAATATCGCACGATTTGTATCAAAATCGGTCCTGACATTGATACGCCTGTCTGCTCCGGTAAAATGTTTTCGAAATTTATCTAGACCGTACGGTTTTCTGTCACGGTGCTTCAGAGCAAAGTCATGCGACAGGATTTTCTGAGGCTCTCAGGCTGTTTCACTAACACTTCACACCTTGGTGTGAAACTTATTTAACATAGCAACGGATCTCAAGAGGCTATTGGCTGCTGATTTGGACTACAAATACGCATCATTGTAGTTCTATCTATCCTCAGTTGAAACAGATCAGGACTGAGAACTGGCCTTTAGAACTACCCGCTGCTATGGGCTGTATATAACTGATTTAACTCAGTAACTGTTACACATGGGATTATTTTGGAACTTTAAAATTAAGCATACTGAAAATTTCAAAATAAAAGCCTTGAATATTTTACATGACGTAATTGCTCTTTTTGGCCGTATATGACTTTTTCATCCAAAGCAATGTTACACATGGGATTAGTTCGGAACTTTAAAATGGAGCATAATAATAATTTCAAAATAAAAGCCTTGAATATTTTTACATCAGGTAATTGCTGTTTTTGGCTTTATGTGACTTTTTCATCCAAAGCACTGTTACACATGGGATTAGTTTGGAACTTTAAAATTAAGCATACTGAAAATTTCAAAATAAAAGCCTTGAATATTTTACATGACGGCCTGCCATGCAAAGCAATGGCAGGAACCTATTGCTATTGTCGGAGAAAGTGTTTCTTTATTCTTTATTTTTCTTCCGTAACCGTTAATGCGGCTCATACCGCTGGGTGCACACCTACAAATGAGGTATCAAAACGTGCAGAAAATTCACGCCATTCCAGCTATTACTTCTGGTGGGATTTGGGCTTAACGTGGCGACATAATTCGCAAAAAACTACGAAAAAAACCCCATTATAAGTCAATGGGAAAAATCCTAGAAATACCCTATTTTTGAGGATTTTCTGTGTCGTCACAAATTCACCTAGAAATGCCATTCAAATTTCATTTTGTAGATACGTCTGTGATCTCTTCGAAAGTGAAGACGGCTCGTCGATACCAGTTACGGTTTGTCCACAATTTGCCTCTAAGCGACCCAAAGTTTCTCATTTTTTCTAAAATTAGAGTGACAGCCCATCTCGGCTAGAGTGAGAAATGAAGAGGTTTTTTGAGCCCAAAATAATTTTGAAATCGCCATCACGGCCACAAATATCGCACGATTTGTATCAAAATCGGTCCTGACATTGATACGCCTGTCTGCTCCGGTAAAATGTTTTCGAAATTTATCTAGACCGTACGGTTTTCTGTCACGGTGCTTCAGAGCAAAGTCATGCGACAGGATTTTCTGAGGCTCTCAGGCTGTTTCACTAACACTTCACACCTTGGTGTGAAACTTATTTAACATAGCAACGGATCTCAAGAGGCTATTGGCTGCTGATTTGGACTACAAATACGCATCATTGTAGTTCTATCTATCCTCAGTTGAAACAGATCAGGACTGAGAACTGGCCTTTAGAACTACCCGCTGCTATGGGCTGTATATAACTGATTTAACTCAGTAACTGTTACACATGGGATTATTTTGGAACTTTAAAATTAAGCATACTGAAAATTTCAAAATAAAAGCCTTGAATATTTTACATGACGTAATTGCTCTTTTTGGCCGTATATGACTTTTTCATCCAAAGCAATGTTACACATGGGATTAGTTCGGAACTTTAAAATGGAGCATAATAATAATTTCAAAATAAAAGCCTTGAATATTTTTACATCAGGTAATTGCTGTTTTTGGCTTTATGTGACTTTTTCATCCAAAGCACTGTTACACATGGGATTAGTTTGGAACTTTAAAATTAAGCATACTGAAAATTTCAAAATAAAAGCCTTGAATATTTTACATGACGGCCTGCCATGCAAGCAATGGCAGGAACCTATTGCTATTGTCGGAGAAAGTGTTTCTTTATTCTTTATTTTTCTTCCGTAACCGTTAATGCGGCTCATACCGCTGGGTGCACACCTACAAATGAGGTATCAAAACGTGCAGAAAATTCACGCCATTCCAGCTATTACTTCTGGTGGGATTTGGGCTTAACGTGGCGACATAATTCGCAAAAAACTACGAAAAAAACCCCATTATAAGTCAATGGGAAAATCCTAGAAATACCCTATTTTTGAGGATTTTCTGTGTCGTCACAAATTCACCTAGAAATGCCATTCAAATTTCATTTTGTAGATACGTCTGTGATCTCTTCGAAAGTGAAGACGGCTCGTCGATACCAGTTATGGTTTGTCCACAATTTGCCTCTAAGCGACCCAAAGTTTCTCATTTTTTCTAAAATTAGAGTGACAGCCCATCTCGGCTAGAGTTGAGAAATGAAGAGGTTTTTGAGCCCAAAATAATTTTGAAATCGCCATCACGGCCACAAATATCGCACGATTTGTATCAAAATCGGTCCTGACATTGATACGCCTGTCTGCTCCGGTAAAATGTTTTCGAAATTTATCTAGACCGTACGGTTTTCTGTCACGGTGCTTCAGAGCAAAGTCATGCGACAGGATTTTCTGAGGCTCTCAGGCTGTTTCACTAACACTTCACACCTTGGTGTGAAACTTATTTAACATAGCAACGGATCTCAAGAGGCTATTGGCTGCTGATTTGGACTACAAATACGCATCATTGTAGTTCTAATCTATCCTCAGTTGAAACAGATCAGGACTGAGAACTGGCCTTTAGAACTACCCGCTGCTATGGGCTGTATATAACTGATTTAACTCAGTAACTGTTACACATGGGATTATTTTGAACTTTAAAATTAAGCATACTGAAAATTTCAAAATAAAAGCCTTGAATATTTTACATGACGTAATTGCTCTTTTTGGCCGTATATGACTTTTTCATCCAAAGCAATGTTACACATGGGATTAGTTCGGAACTTTAAAATGGAGCATAATAATAATTTCAAAATAAAAGCCTTGAATATTTTTACATCAGGTAATTGCTGTTTTTGGCTTTATGTGACTTTTCATCCAAAGCACTGTTACACATGGGATTAGTTTGGAACTTTAAAATTAAGCATACTGAAAATTTCAAAATAAAAGCCTTGAATATTTTACATGACGTAATTGCTTTTTTGGCCGTATATGACTTTTTCATCCAAAGCACTGTTACACATGGGATTACTTCGGAACTTTAAAATGGAGCATAATAATAATTTCAAATAAAAACCTTGAATATTTTTACATCAGGTAATTGCTCTTTTTGGCCGTATATGACTTTTTCATCCAAAGCACTGTTACACATGGGATTACTTCGGAACTTTAACATGGAGCATAATAATAATTTCAAAATAAAAGCCTTGAATATTTTACATCAGGTAATTGCGCTTTTTGGCTTTATGTGACTTTTTATCCAAAGCACTGTTACACAATGGAATAGTTTGGCCCTCTGAAATGAAGCATACTGAAAATTTCAAAATAAAAGCCTTGAATATTTTTACATCATGTAATTGCTCTTTTGGCTTTGTATGACTTTTTCATCCAAAGCACTGGTACACATGGATTAGTTCGGAACTTAAAATGGAGCATAATAATAATTTCAAAATAAAAAGCCTTGAATATTTTTACATCATGTAATTGCTCTTTTTGGCTTTATATGACTTTTTCATCCAAAGCACTGTTACACATGGGATTAGTTCGGAACTTTAAAATGGAGCATAATAATAATTTCAAAATAAAAGCCTTGAATATTTTTACATCATGTAATGCTCTTTTTGGCTTTATATTGACTTTTTCATCCAAAGCACTGTTACACATGGGATTAGTTCGGAACTTTAAAATGGAGCATATAATAATTTCAAAATAAAAGCCTTGAATATTTTACATCAGGTAATTGCTGTTTTTGGCTTTATGTGACTTTTTCATCCAAAGCACTGTTACACATGGGATTAGTTTGGAACTTTAAAATTAAGCATACTGAAAATTTCAAAATAAAAGCCTTGAATTTTACATGACGTAATTGCTTTTTTGGCCGTATATGACTTTTTCATCCAAAGCACTGTTACACATGGGATTACTTCGGAACTTTAAAATGGAGCATAATAATAATTTCAAAATAAAAACCTTGAATATTTTTACATCAGGTAATTGCTCTTGGTTTTCTGTCACGGTGCTTCAGAGCAAAGTCATGCGACAGGATTTTCTGAGGCTCTCAGGCTGTTTCACTAACACTTCACACCTTGGTGTGAAACTTATTTAACATAGCAACGGATCTCAAGAGGCTATTGGCTGCTGATTTGGACTACAAAATACGCATCATTGTAGTTCTATCTATCCTCAGTTGAAACAGATCAGGACTGAGACTGGCCTTTAGAACTACCCGCTGCTATGGGCTGTATATAACTGATTTAACTCAGTAACTTTTACACATGGGATTATTTTGGAACTTTAAATTAAGCATACTGAAAATTTCAAAATAAAAGCCTTGAATATTTTACATGACGTAATTGCTCTTTTTGGCCGTATATGACTTTTTCATCCAAAGCAATGTTACACATGGGATTAGTTCGGAACTTTAAAAATGGAGCATAATAATTAATTTCAAAATAAAGCCTTGAATATTTTTACATCAGGTAATTGCTGTTTTTGGCTTTATGTACTTTTTCATCCAAAGCACTGTTTACACATGGGATTAGTTTGGAACTTTAAAATTAAGCATACTGAAAAATTTCAAAATAAAAGCCTTGGAATATTTACATGACGTAATTGCTTTTTTGGCCGTATATGACTTTTTCATCCAAAGCACTGTTACACATGGGATTACTTCGGAACTTTAAAATGGAGCATAATAATAATTTCAAAATAAAAACCTTGAATATTTTTACATCAGGTAATTGCTCTTTTTGGCCGTATATGACTTTTTCATCCAAAGCACTGTTACACATGGGATTACTTCGGAACTTTAACATGAGCATAATAATAATTTCAAAATAAAAGCCTGAATATTTTTACATCAGGTAATTGCGCTTTTGGCTTTATGTGACTTTTTATCCAAAGCACTGTTACACAATGGAATAGTTTGGCCCTCTGAAATGAAGCATACTGAAAATTTCAAATAAAAGCCTTGAATATTTTACATCATGTAATTGCTCTTTTTGGCTTTGTATGACTTTTTCATCCAAAGCACTGTTACAACATGGGATTCGTTCGGAACTTTAAAATGGAGCATAATAATAATTTCAAAATAAAAGCCTTGAATATTTTTACATCATGTAATTGCTCTTTTTGGCTTTATATGACTTTTTCATCCAAAGCACTGTTACACATGGGATTAGTTCGGAACTTTAAAATGGAGCATAATAATAATTTCAAAATAAAAGCCTTGAATATTTTTACATCAGGTAATTGCTGTTTTTGGCTTTATGTGACTTTTTCATCCAAAGCACTGTTACACATGGGATTAGTTTGGAACTTTAAAATTAAGCATACTGAAAATTCAAAATAAAAGCCTTGAATATTTACATGACGTAATTGCTTTTTTTTGGCCGTATATGACTTTTTCATCCAAGCACTGTTACACATGGGATTACTTCGGAACTTTAAAATGGAGCATAATAATAATTTCAAAATAAAAACCTTGAATATTTTTACATCAGGTAATTGCTCTTTTGGCCGTATATGACTTTTTCATCCAAAGCACTGTTACACATGGGATTACTTCGGAACTTTAACATGGAGCATAATAATAATTTCAAAATAAAAGCCTTGAATATTTTTACATCAGGTAATTGCGCTTTTTGGCTTTATGTGACTTTTTTATCCAAAGCACTGTTACACAATGGAATAGTTTGGCCCTCTGAAATGAAGCATACTGAAAATTTCAAATAAAAGCCTTGAATATTTTTACATCATGTAATTGCTCTTTTTGGCTTTGTATGACTTTTTTCATCCAAAGCACTGTTACACATGGGATTCGTTCGGAACTTTAAAATGGAGCATAATAATAATTTCAAAATAAAAGCCTTGAATATTTTTACATCATGTAATTGCTCTTTTTGGCTTTATATGACTTTTCATCCAAAGCACTGTTACACATGGGATTAGTTCGGAACTTTAAATGGAGCATAATAATAATTTCAAAATAAAAGCCTTGAATATTTTTACATCATGTAATTGCTGTTTTTGGCTTTGTATGACTTTTTCATCCAAAGCACTGTTACACATGGGATTAGTTCGGAACTTTAAAATGGAGCATAATAATAATTTCAAAATAAAAGCCTTGAATATTTTTACATCATGTAATTGCTGTTTTTGGCTTTGTATGACTTTTTCATCCAAAGCACTGTTACACATGGGATTAGTTCGGAACTTTAAAATGGAGCATAACAATAATTTCAAAATAAAAGCCTTGAATATTTTTACATCAGGTAATTGCTGTTTTGGCCGTATATGACTTTTTCATCCAAAGCACTGTTACACATGGGATTAGTTCGGAACTTTCAAATGGAGCATAATAATAATTTCAAAATAAAAGCCTTGAATATTTTTACATCAGGTAATTGCGCTTTTTGGCTTTATGTGACTTTTTTATCCAAAGCACTGTTACACAATGGAATAGTTTGGCCCTCTGAAATGAAGCATACTGCAAATTTCAAAATAAAGCCTTGAATATTTTTAAATCAGATAATTGCTCTGTTGAGCATTATATAACTGATTTAACCCAATGACTATTACGCATGGGATTAGTTTGGCCCTTTGAAATGAAGTTTAACAAAACTTCCAAAATAAAAGCCTTGACAAAAATTTTAAATCATACTGAATGGTGCACGTCCGCCTTACTTTATGTTCTTGCGATTCTCCGCGTGCCACTGATTACGTTGCGGCGTTCTTTAGCGTCGATGCCAATTTGTAGCGTGACGACGCCGGGCCCATACCCCACGGGCGCGCCTTGGCAGGCCCCGGCTAAATTTCTTCAGAAATTTTGTTTTTCTAGTCTTCTTAATAATCTTATCTGTAGTTCTAACTTGGCTTGCCAGTTGCCAAAGTTAGAGGTATTGTATCACACCTCTAACTTATTGACCAATGGAGATAGACACTAGACCCCACAGTGCTGATCATTCCTTCTCAAGGTCAATTCACAGTTTGAACATGTAATCTCCATGGAAAGACCCTGGCTGGGAATTAAGCCTGGGACTCAAACTCACTGTAAAATATGGTGGATGATCTATTATATGAGTCTGTTTTTGTGCTATATGACATTGGAACCTTGTCACAGAGATAAAAGCCTGACGTATCTGTCAATTCCATGATTTAAGTCCTATGGAGGACTTGTGAAGTGGAATGAAGAGAAGAAACCATTAGAGAGAGAACCCAGAACTATTGATGATCTAGAACAGGGATGTCCAAGTCCAGTCCTCAAGAGCTACTCTCCTGCAACTTTTAGATGTATCCCTTCTCAAAACACCTGAATCAAATGAACGTTTAGTTGCCAGGTCTCAAAAGAGCTGAATTACATACTGATAAGGGAAATCAACCACTTGAGTCAGGTATATGGGAGAATTATTGAATTGGACTGTGTAGCACTGTTTTTTTTTTCCTCGAGCAATGTATATGTGTCATTTATTCAAAATTTCATTTGTAAAACAGTATCAGGAAGTACCATTTAGTTTGATAGAGGAAAAGCAATCCTTAGCCAATCAAGTCAATATTTATGTAATGCAGTATTTCAAAACATTATAGTGATCCGGGCAAATGTACACGACAACATGGCATATAAATATTTCTAAATCTTCATATAAGTTATAGAAAATGTTATTACAAAACAATCTAATTTTGAACTGTTGCTTACAGAAGGTATTTTAAGTTCATTGTATCACATCTGACCAAAGAGCAGTCCACACTGCAGGGGTCAGAGAAGCCTGAGGTCCACCAGGCAACATCCACAGCATGGGCACTTACAGTCATACAGCCAAGGCCCCAGTATGAGAGCAAGAAGTCAAAACAAATGTTGCAAATTCTACATGTGCTTATCTGATCTAGCAGCAAAGCAGAGAGAGGTAAATGGTGTAGATTGCTTTCCGGGCTTCAAACTTTCAAAAACTTGGGGAGGGAGCATTCCATTTCAGTGTCAGCTCCCTCCCCACGCTTACTGCCACCAGGCTATGTCAGGATCCCAGGAAAACCTTTTATCAAGATGGATCTATTGTAATATTTCCCACTTAGACACTACTAGAAAGCTGTGTTTATGAGGAGCTAAGAATAGCTGATCACAGAGACTCAGAGATGAGGCTGGAGTGAAATCTTATTCTGTATCAAGATCTATGTTCTGTAATATTTCCCCCTCCCCAATTGCTACAAAAGTTGTACTCAGGCTCAACTCAAGACACAGGATTCTTGTACTGCAGCCAGTAAAAGCACACTGGGGGGAACGGACAGAGCCAATCATAACATTTTCAGTTAGCAGCCATGCTTGACTGCTGACAGACTCTCGGCACGGGCTCATCCAGAGTATCATTCACTATCTATGACACTGACACCGTCTTCAACCCCTAACCCTGTCACACTCTGGTGATGAGCGCTCGGTAAAAGGAGGACGCCTTGTGTGTTCTCTTCATAGCTGCATATCTCTGCAGCGGGGGAACAGGCAGACAGAGCAAACGCAGCCAAAAATCTGCACAGATTTTCTGGAAAATATTAGAGAGAAGCAGGTGATGGAGGAAAAGAAACAGAGGTGGGAAGTGATGAGACAGTGGCTAAATAATCAGACCCAAGAGATGACTGCGGCTTACGGTGCCAGCAGTGTCAGTGAGGTAATGACAGCTTTTCATAATGACAAAAACACAGCAGTCAGCCTTCATTAAAAACGGTGAAAAAAAAAGGATAAGAATCACCTTTCCTTTTGGCAAAAACTTGACATATTCTTGCCTTGGTCTCCACGTTTTCCCACATTTCGGATGAGGGCCAATCATCTGTCCAGCTTGTGTTTCTTTAAAGCAGAGAAGTCTTTCATTACAGTGGATTTCCAGCAACAACACTGGGCCATTACGCAGCACAACAAACCGAAACACCATTAAATTTCACTTCTGTTTTCTTTTTTCCCTCCTCCACAGTTTGATGGCTGCTGCAGCTGTTTCTATCCTGGGATGTTTGAACCAGCAGGGACACGTTATTCTGCTGGACTATGAGAACTGCATCAAGAAGAAGTTGACGTAAAACCAAAAAATATCTAAAGGGGATTCTTAAGTATACACCACAAATTAGCAAAAACAGCAGATAAACATTAGCAAAATGAGCAAACCGGGAATTGGGCAGTGCCGCGTGTCTAGAGAGGGAAACAGATTATTGGACATCAGTCCTGAATAGTTGATTCAGGAGCATTGATGCATGTAAATAGAAAATGTTTAAAAAGAATTGTGGAGAGCTGTGCCTAAAGCGTCTGTCACCGACCAGATGTGGCCGGTGTGGGCTGTTTAACAGAACATAAAGGTGTGTTTTCTAATTCTGGCATGAAAATAATCAGTGGTGCCTTTTATACTGCCCCTACTCTCTGCAGCTATTCTCCTGAACAGTAGACATCACCACAAAAATCTGCCTGTTTTCTATAAGTGATAGAAGAAGAAACTATAGGAAATACACTCCCAATAAACAACACAGATTGACTTTTTAAGACCTAGTTGAAGTAGATTTTAAAGTCCATGTAGCATTTTCCCAAAACATATTCTTCCTGTAGTTGTATTCAACCAAACTCAGGCTGCTTTCAGCCTCCACCATGCTCACTCTTCCTTTCAAGCCACTGCAAATCAATTGGTTGGAACAAATTTATCCTTCAGACAAATGTTTGACAGAATAGAGAGATTGGGACTAGACTGATTTCAGTACATCAACATAGTTTAACCTAATCACTGCAGCACACACTCACAGATAATCTACAACAAAATGTGTCCAGGCAGATGATAATTTGATATATTGTGGTATATTTTTGGAAGGCTTGCCAGTATTGTTCAGACCTCACACGAAGCAAAGGAAAAGTGATGGTAGAGAAACCAAGTGGGTGAAAATGAGAAAAAAATAAAATAAAAATGGTCCGGATATAAATAGAAGAGAGAAGACAAGGAGAACAACACACTCGTACTTCACATCCTCTGTAACAAATGTCTCAGTTCACATAGTTGTTATCAGAGGTTAGGTTTAATGATCTCAGGACCGGCTGTTGATGCAGCCCTTAAACAGGGCAATTAGAAGATTTTTATGAAGGTTTGGGAAGAGCACTGCTTTCATTATTCATCGCAGTCTAGACTGCGAGGTCGGCGCGAGGAAGCACAGTCAGAGCTGTGCCAGGAGGATGAGCGAAAGGAATGCCAGAGACAGCCTACTTTAAGACAAAGCACACACACACCCATATGCGCACACATAGTGTAGAGCAGAGGTGCAACCGGAACGAAATGCCCAGAAAGCCCTCAAATCTACCTCAGTAAACCTGATCAGCCGATGCCCTGAGGTGACTTACCCTGATTTCAGTCAGGGGTTTTCCTTTCTGACAGATCTCATTCCACAGAGAAGATATCCTAACAATGGTTCCTGTTACGCACAACAACACTACAACGCGCCGTCTTCAATGATTCGCTTATGGCTAAAAATGAAATTAGAATGTGACACACAAGTCTTCTGTTACTGGTGCGGGTGGGGAAAGGGCGTTCCTGCTTCTATTTTTAGGCCAAGGTGTGAGGGGGGAGAATAATCCAGCTGCTCCACAGATTTAAATCTATTTCATGTTAATTCAGAGTTACAGCATCGAAGCTTGTTAAGCTATTTGTTGTGCAAACTAGTTTCCGGTGTCTCCGCCCGAAATGTGACTAATGACTCGTCGGCAGAGACGGGAAGATGGAGCGAAAGGAGGAACGTGCGCAGGGTGAGCATGCATGTGCAAAGCTCTGTCTGCAGAAACGGGCTGTGATGCAGTCACCCAAGGGAGCCCCTGAAACACAGAGGAGCTCACACTTCATCTCCCTTCTACGCGTGTGTCATCGTGCACGTCAAATGCTGTCTCCCGCCATCATGTTTACTGGATCTAGTGAGTCTCCTCGCCCATCTCAAACTGTAAAATCCCACAAAGCATTTAGCTCCGCTCAGGCTCTAGATTACAGCAGTTTTACAATTAAATTTGTGAAATGTTTTTGGAAACTGTCTGACACAGACTTAATTTGGAGTTGGTTCAGATTAGCAGGTCAGACCTCAAAGAAAGCTGAAAAAGGTCAGGAGAAGCCAGATTGGCGCATCTCTCATTTAACTGTACAGCTGTATTGTTTACCAATATTTCTTCCTATTTAATTTTACATACACAACATTAAATTGTTTAAATAATGCGTTCATAGAGCAGTCACATCACAATAAAAGTAGAAATCAACCGATCAAGATTTTTCTGATAATTACTGCTTTCTGGTTTCCTTTGTTGTCTTCCTTCCTTACTCAGCTTTTTTTCCTTTCTAAATACTAAAACACAGGAAGGGGAAAGTTTGTTACAGGTTGGTTGATAGATTAAGTAGTTTTGAATCCAAAATTAAATGGAAGACTCATAAGAGCAATCCAATTTATGCATCAAAGCATATATGCCTGATTTTTATTACATGCAAAAATTGCATCAAACATACATGCAGTTGAGTGAAGTGTTTGTAGTCAGGGAAATGGTTAGTGTTCTTGGTTTTAATGGATTTATTGATTATGGGACATAAAAAATATATTTTTTAATTATTTGATCGATTAAAATATCCAATCAAGAGGAAGTCAGAGCTGTGTTTCTGGTGGGCCTATTGTTGCATATTTAATTTAAAGGTGTGATCAATAAATTTGAAACTAAAACGTTTTTGTGTTGTTTATTATTTTTTTTAATAAATCAGCAAAATAAACAAGCTGCACAAACACACTCTGCTTCTCTTCCTCTCCTACTGGTGGTAGCCTGCTGCAAGTTCCCATGGAAACCATTCCTACTCTGAAGCAACGGGCAGATGGAGAGGGAGCTGGAGGTCTAAATTTATCTCCCAGCATCCTCTCTGACTACAGACGCACACTGGCAGCAGGAAGTAAGGTGGGGAACCGCTTTGCCTCGGCGTGCGACAGCACGCTGGCATGACCCCTGACTTTGGCCTCTCCCTCTGAGCAACGACAGAACCACAGTGCCAAGTAAGCGGTACAGTGCTCAATACTGTACAGGTTGCTCTGCAGCATTCCCAGGCTGAAAGGCAGTCGGAAAGTTAAATCACACCCACTCTGCACAGAGCTCTCGGTCAAACCCAGACACTGAAACCCAAACGGTTCCACAGAAACAAAACCAGGCCAGAAAACCCCAAACACCAAGACTCACACCCACCCAGGGTTATCACTGTGTCTGACAAACCCCACATACCGGAGCCCTCGCTCACAGCCGCTCGGCTGTAGTCTGGGATCGCGCTGTGTTTGCTGTGCCTCTGAGGCCAGAGGACATAGAGAGGGATTTCGCAGAGCTCCGATAAGACTGGCACCTCTCAATCGTCGCCGGGCTCACTCTGACTAATAGCACAACTCTGTGCAGTTGCAGGTTTCATTCGGGAAGGAGCGGAGCGTGGGTAAAAACATGAGAGGCTCTCCATCGCCACTTTGTTGACATACACACAAAACTAAAAGTGGTAGGTTCTCCGACTTCTTATTTGCGGATGCGGTTGCCTTAAAACATAATTGAGGAAAGTTGCAAAGAAAATAAAAATTAAAGTGCCATCTTCCAAACACTACATGTCTATGGACATCTTTTTTTAAGGCTGGCCAAAAACTTTCCTGGCCAAATTATTTTCCACTAACTAAAGGCGTCAAAAGTCAGACTTGGTTAGTTCATTTGCTCAACCCCAGTGACCCTGGATCCACATACTACAGACATCAGCACACGTCTTTTGGTTGACATCTCTTCACCTTCCACTTCCCAACTCCAAACTGTCCCCCATCAATGTTATATTCTCAATCAATATTAAAGCAAAACTTTGCTCTGAGGATTAAAAACAATAGAGAAACACACAAATCAATCACATAACACATGCATAGTTCTGGAACTTCCCCTAAAATTATAGCAGGCTATGAATTTGCACCCATACCCAGCAGAAACAGTAACCTGGTGACTCCTTTATGAAAAGCTGCACTGAGATCACTGCTGAAACTCTGAATTGTCCTAATCAACTTTTGTATAAACCTACAAATTTCTACTCCCCATTTTTTTTCTTTGGGAAAATATGAGCAGTTGCCGTTTCAAGATGAATTAGACAAATATGAAAAAAAAAAAAAAAGAAATAGAATGAGAGGGGTGCAGAGTGAGACAGAGAGTTTAGATTACCTGACAGAGCAGACCGGTCTTCCCCCTCAGAGACGCTTCACAGGCACTGTGAGACAAGCAGGGAGAGCCAGAGAGTGCGAGCGGATATGACTGCTTGAGTGGGTGTGTTGCTGAGAGAGGAGAGAGAGGAGAAAAAAAGAGTGATGGAGAAAGACGGAGAGAGGAAGACACTGAATGAATGTTTCTACTATATAAATATTCAGGGAGGAGGAAGATGTCTCAGCAAGAAGAAGAAGCTTCGTGTGAGAATGTTGCCGAGGGACTGAGAAAAAAAAAATCCCCTCATTTCTAAATTACTGCAGTACTATTATCATTCACCATTAGCACTCACACGGGGCAGGGTCGTCTACAAACACATTTCACAGCTGTGGCACGCTGCTGCCAACAGACAAGATTACGGACAGGTTCTCGCACGGGGTTTTCCCCTGCAACACACGACGAGGAAGGCGCTTTCTTGCGAGTCATCGTCACCTCCCTTTCAGCAAACTCGTCCTACTCTGTGTCAGTGAAACGAAAGAAAAACTCTGGAGCCTCCTTCAAGAGTGACAAAGCATTCATCATGCGTGCAAAGAAGGCTCCCGGTCTCATCCAGCGCGCCGCATCTGTAAATGAATTCCAGAGCGGGATCGGTTCAGACGATTACACAGGAGCCCCCGGGCCGGGCCTACCAGCTCTGCGTCGCCACGCAGAGCGAGCGGGGAGAGCGAGGGAAACAGAAAGAGAAAGAGAGGGAGAATTGAGAATGAGCGGAGGTCCTGCGGTTCCATAGAGATTTGCCTCACTGGCAGAGAGCGCAGGAAGTGTGAGTCACACGGTCTAAAATAAACACGCTCAGCACAGCGTCGAGCCGGCACTCGAGATGAGCGGATGGCTGGGCCGCTGATCAGAAGGCAGGCAGAGGGGAGCATGAATCCATGCAGGCCGGCAACACGTGGTGGCCGTGTGGGACTCACGGCCAGGAGATGGGGATGAGTCAGGAGGAGGCGACGATCCTCTCCTGCTTTAATTGTGTCTTTCTTCATGCCCGTCCGCCTGCTCGTTTGCTTTCAAACGTCCCATTTTCGTGCTTCCTTCATCCCTTCCCCGAGTGATTCTTGTATTAACTACATGCGTCTTCTATTCTTATCTGTGCTTTGTGTTTCCGTCTGCTTTATTTTGCCACAGTCAATAGGATTGTTGTTCAGAACCTGGTGATTACCCCCGGCTCAGTGCAGCTGACGGCTGTAGATGGGGTTGTGCCGGCCTGATGCTGCCGGCTTTGCAGGCCCAGGCGCTGTATTGTGTCTGCCTGAATGTGCTCATTGTCACCCTTTACAGCACACACCTTCCATGCCGTACTTCCCTGTCAGGGACCTTCACCCATCCGTCATCCCTTTGTCCACTGTTCCTCAGACCGAGGGTTTCTGACGGGAAGATGTCGGGAGAGGGGGAACAGAACTGCCACTGTGGCGCTGATTGACAGGGAAGTTGCTCAGCACAGACGTTAAGAATACTGAGGCCAAGGCTGGACATCTGATATAGTTGTGAGTTGCCCAAAAGCTCTACAACAACCGGAAATGGTGCCGATACGGTTCAATAACGATAACGGCTCCGATACCAACGTGGCTCTTCGATCTGATATCAGGTTTATATTAAAGCTGATTTTGCCTGGAAAATTTCAGTCTGTCAGCGTTGCACATAAAATGTATACAAACAAATGTTTTGAGAATGGGTGGTGCTGATTTCCACCCATCACCGTGTCATCACACTTTTGCAGTTTTAGTCAACCCAACATTTTTGGGTAGAAAATATTCCCGTCTACCGCAAGATGTTTAGTAATAACTGCGAGCCAATTCGCACCCACCAGTTGTATGCTTCATACCACTTTGACAACCAGCAATTTAATTTAATTTTCTGTCTTCTATACATAGTCTGCTGTAAGGAAATGTGGTTGCAAAGATTTAGTTTTGATCATTGATCATAATCTTTGATGCAGTGCTGGTCTGTGTTACACTTTTCAATTATACTTTAAAAGTTTGTGTGTCTTGCACAAACATTTTATAGCCTCACCTTCTTAAAATCAAAAACAAATATTTTATTGAGCTGTTTGGTTTTCAGTGTCATACATCTTTACTCATTCATGATCATCAATTCATGGCAGAAAAAAATGTTACGGAGGAGAAATCTGCATGTACCGACTTTTTAGACCCTTTTTAACTCCTAACATGTAAACGTTTTGAGGGCGACAGCAAAGAGGTTAGCCAACATTTACATTCCCATTAAGCTACAAAGTTGATAGCAGATACGTTAGTTATTAAAAAGTAGAAGTCCCTTAATCTCACCAACAGATTTAGCATCTCTGTTACACATTTTTTTGTAATCTAAAAGGGTCATTCCCGTAAATGCCATGTTTAAATCAAAAATATTAATTCCACAAGGACATTAAATGCTACTATTATTTTAAAATATTAATATTATGAGCACAAACAGATGCTGTTTAGCAGGTACTACATGTGTGGGTTTCTTTCACTAAAAGAAAGAAACCCTTTCTTGCTTTTCACTAAAAGCAGCAAACAAAAATAAATGTCTCAAAGAAAACGTTCCAGACAGGAAAGCTTCAGCAGATATTTAAATTCTGATATCGGACTTGGATATCTCCTGGAATGGAGAATCTTTAACGGGGGAAGTGATGTTCAAAATAGGAAGTGCAGTGATTGTGAAGGTGTGAAAATACTGAGTACATTATTCTATAAGCATAGAGCAGTTCAGACTTACAGTATATGCAAAGCTGTTAGCCTTTACAGTAAATGGAAACTAGGACTCCCCTATGTGGCACAGTCACATGAGGAAATTTCATTACTTCTCCACACATGTTATAATGTAGATAGAAGGAACACCTAAAATGCAAACATCATGCTTTATAAGAAACTTTGTGCTGTTTTGGAGCAGCCGCAGACTATAATTTGGACCAAATGAGTGGTTTACGCATTTACAGACAACCGTACACATGACATATTTTTGGACTTTCTCCCTGTAAATTGCAGACAGTGGCAGTGAAGTGGGAAAATATGTCAGCATTCAGAAAGAACTCTCTCTGTCCGAAGGCTGGATTATTTCAGACGTGTGGTTTTCCAATAAACTGACCCATTCTCTTCATAAGACTGTGGTGTTATGATAGAAATGAGATCCATTTAAAGAGCGACCCTACCCAGTGCGTACGAGGCTCGGCAGTATTATACCTGTTTGTATTTACCAAAAAAGGAAGAAAAAAAAACAACAGCCCTAAAAATAAGAAAACTCTAAACTTGGAGAAAAGCAGCTGACAATCATTTGGGAACAGGATGTTAGACCCCCAAGTCCGCTCACTCCTCAAGGAAATGTACATTTACTCCATCATCTGTCCTTTTTGTCTACTAACAAAAATCATTAAGGCATATTTTACAGACTTTAATCTCTATTGTATTCACTTTTACATACAGAACCATAATCAGCAGCAGAAGCATTGAGGCATTTCACAAACAGTTGTGTAATTCTGAAACTGTCGATTTTCATTATTTCAATGCAGCTATGAATTAGTGAAAGATGTGACACCGTGCACATGACATATTTTTGGACTTTCACCCTGTAAATTGCATGAAACTCCAATAACCTTTATACTTAAACAATATTGGAGGCATTTTTGCCATATCTTTGCTTAAGTCTACATTTAAGAATTGCGCAGATGGATTTAACTACGTCTAAATGGAGAATTTTGGAGTGTCAACTTTGAACTTTAAGAGGCCAAATTAAAGAAAGAAGGAAAAGTTAAAACAGAGATTCCTGTCAGAGACACTTGATCCCCTTTCGGTTCGATACTCGGCACGAGAGGTATGCAAATGAAATAAAAGAGTGACAAAGCACACGGGGGGTAGAGGGGTGTGGATAATTATAGAAAGAGGAACTGACATTTTCACATTTTCAGAAGCTGTCCTCCTTGTGCTCACAGATTTCACTGATGCGTGGACGTCGAGACCACAGAGCACGCTCTCCCACGCAGCTTACTGTACACGTCGTTCACAGTCGGCTGCTTTGTATTTAGCTTTTCCTCTGTCACGGTGCGAACAAAAGAATGTGTTTGCTGCAACACTGTGATGAGAGAAGTGCATTCACTTCACTGAATAAATATGGAAAGATACAAAAGCTCTGTTGGCATGAGCTATATTTTGAAAATATTCAATATCATTCAATCTTTCACTACACTGTTCCAAATTATTATGCAAATTGGATTTAAGTGTCATAAAGATTAAATTTTTTGTTGTGCTATTAAATTTATAGATGGTATTGTGTGTCAGGGCTCTTTGAATCACTATAATTAATTTCAGAGAGCTGGGTTGATTAGTTTGTCTGGTGAGCTCAATTAAAGAAAATCTACTTAAGAAGGATGTTCCACATTATTAAGCAGGCCACAGGTTTCAAGCAATATGAGAAAGAGAAAGGATCTCTGCTGATGAAAATCATCAGATAGTGTAGTGCCGTATGACAAAATATGAAAACATTAATATTTAATGAAAACTGAAGCATTATCATCGTACTGTGAAGAGATTTGTGGCTGATTCAGAACACAGATGGGTTTGTACAGATAAAGGCAGAATGAGGAAGGTATCTGTTAGACATATTAATTGGATTAAGAGAGCAGCTGTTAAAATGCCCTTAAAAGCAGCAAACAGTTATTTGAAGTTGCTGGTGCCTCTGGAACCTCAAGGTGGAGGATCCTCCAGAGGCTTGTGGTGCATTAACCTACTATTTGGCCCCTAACCAGAGCTCACAAGCAGAAACAGTCGCAGTAGACCCAGCCGTACATGAAGATTCATTTTCAAACAGACTTGTTCACTGATGACTGCTGGATGGTCCAGATGGACGCAGTAGTGATTGGTGGTGGATATCCACCACGTCCCAACATGGCTGTGACGTCAGCAAGGAGGTGGTGGAGTCATTTTTTGGGCTGAAATCATGGGGAGAGAATCATTGGTCGGCCCCTTCAGAGTCCCTGAAGGTGTGAAAATGACCTCAGCAAAGTATATGGACTTTCTGACTGATCACTTTCTTTCATGGTTCAAAAAGAAGAGCCGTACCTTCCGTAGCAAAATCATCTTCATGCATGACAATGCACCATCTCATGCTGCAAGGAATACCACTGTGTCTTTGGCTGATATGGGCATAAAAGGGGAGAAACTCATGGTGTGGTCACCATAATCCTCTGACCTTTGACCTCAACCCTATTGAGAACCTTTGGAGTTTCCTCAAGCAGAAGATCTGAGGGTTTAATGCAGTTCATATCAAAACAGCAGCTCTGGGAAGTTATTCTGATATCCTGCAGAGAAATTCAAGCAGAAACTTTCCACAAACTCACAAGTTCAATGGATGCAAGAATTGTGCAGGTGATATCAAAGAAGGTTCTATGTTAACATGTAACTCTGTCTGTTTTTGATTGAAACAGCTTTTGATTTTAGTACATGTGACCACTTAGGGTAATTCTGCACATTCAAAGAATGACCGTTTGCAGTTCTTTATAATCCATAAAATGTTTAGAAAATCTGCTGTGCATAATAATTTGGAACAGTGCATTTTGAGTTTTTTATTTTTGAACAAAATACTGTTCTCATGGGGAGCTTTGTTCAGTAAAATTTGATTTATACTGTAATAGTTCATGACTTGAAAATTATACTGACCATCATTTGCAGTGACCATTTAAGAAAATCTGGGAAAATATCACTTGCATAATAATTTGGAACATGATGTATGAATTAAGTTTTCATGCAGGCTGTTGCAAACAGGTAACAAATAACAAAGGATTCTCCGTAATTGAAACCCTGCCTTCTCATGCTGGTCAGTGGACTCCCGTCTTTGTTTTATAACAGCTATCACTTTTGCACAGTTATTTTCATTTTTGCTGAAGTTATCGTTTTTCTGTGAAGTCACCCTTGTGGATTCCTCCCACGTGATGAGAAAACCAGCGATAGTTCCTCTTTTCTTGCAGCTGTTCTGCGTAAAAGCCACAACAGGTTCACCCTTCAGGCTTCATACAGGAACCCGGCGCCATGACTTATCGCCTCATCTCGGTAACCTGCCGCGATGTTAATTCAAGCTGTCGCTGCTTGAACTGCTGCCTGGACAAACACAGATGCAACGGTGAGTCGACAGGTGAATGCCTGGCCTGAGAGCGTTCAAATACGACGACCGAGCCCACAGAACATATCAACACGGCCTCCTTCTGATTGCAGAGTTTACTCAAAACTGGACTGGTCCAAGTAATTGCTACCTGCAGTAACAAACAACTCAATTTAAATAGCGTACATTTAAAGTTTACTCTGCCTCCTCCACGTCAAGCCCCCGCTCCCTGTTGTGCTTGGTGCCCTGCCGCATTAGCGGCCTGTCAGCAGAGACTCTCCTGGAGCATCAATGCCTCGTCAGCTCTCTTTCCGAAGCCGATTCATAAATACACACAGCACTTGCTGTTTTGTTTATGCATTCACTTGACTGGAAGTGGAGGTGAGTGTGAATACAAAGAGAAAGGAGGAGTGTGAGAAAAAGTAGCAACACAAGAGGAAAAACAAACTGTCTGCATATGTACAAGAGAAACTCTTGAGACAAGACAGAAAAGCTTCACTAATAAAATCTCATGATCTATGTAATGGCTCTCACTTGTGCCATTTGAAACATGTGTGCCTTGGCACTTTAGGAAAGCAGCTCTAAAACAGCATTGGGCAGTTCATTTATACACAGTTGTCAAAATAAAAACAAACTGCACCATAATAATACAATTCTGTACAAATGTACAGAATTGCTAGGTTCACAGGGCGGGGCAGTAAAACAACAATAATGTCTATTGTGACCAACAGGTGATCAATATTAATAGAAAATTTGTTTCAAAGAATGTTGATCATTTCACTGAACACCAATCCAGAACTGCAAGGCATTCTGGGTGATGTAGACTAAGCATGGTAGGTTAAGCAATCAACTAAGCAGCCATTTGATCCAGGTGCGTTAAACCAGGGAGAGAACTAATACATGCAGGATGTCGGCCCTCGAGGACCGACTTTGGGCACTACTGCAAAGTCATACTAAAATATGTAATAAGCTAAATTATCAACAAGTGATATCAAAACAGAGGCTAATGCTAATGTTAGCCAAGGGCTTTAGCAAACTGCTCAACACAGAAATATTCCAGCCAAACGATGACGTAAATTTACTGAAGACATAATATTTAGAAACAAGTGATGGTTGAAACTTTGGTTAAGGTGTCATATCGACAGAACATTACAGCTTTTGAAAGCTTGTTGGGAAAGCATAGTAGGACTGTGCTGCAGAAACTCTGGTTGGGAAGAAATATTTGTTGCTGTCAAGAAAAACAGGTACTGCAAAACTCCGTGCAAAACCATATGCTGGGATTCGAACCAGCATAAGCTGCAAGGCTTCTAACTTGAAGCCAATAAAGGGAATTTTCTAGGCTATTTGGTGGGTGAATCACCAAATAGTCTGGTGCTATTTGGTGATTACTACATGCTATTTTACTGGAGCATATGTAGATTTTAAAACTGAATTTGCAGGACTCTGTGATGACCCAATATAATAGAAGGTGGGTAGCTAATAGATACTTATAGGACCTAAATAATCACACTGTTCTAGCTGTGGTCACCTTATTTTTACATCAACAGTTTTCACTTGCAGAGACAGTTTTACTGTACTATAAACACAAGGTTTATGATGTTACGATAAGAGCCAAATTTTGCTGTCTGCTTATAATAACGCAATTTTAGTAATAGCCAGACATAACCCCCCTGTTTCTGCACCACGACTCAAGTCTGCTTGAATTGCATCACACAAGACAGTAGAGTGGAGATTATTTGTGACTGCCTAACTTTTCATGCCTCTAGTAAAAGCATGGAAAATCCCAGTGTGCCGGGACTGTAACTAAAATATGGCCCAAGCTACTGCAACCAACTGGCCCACTTTGAGTTTAGCAGACTTACAAAAATGTGTCAACAACTGCTCCATTTGTCTCCGGGAGACGAAGTTTTACTCGACCAAGAGACAGGACCACACTTAACTATGCTGACTTATTTAAAGATGTTAACAAGAATTATTGTCACTGCAAACGCAGACAGTTAGAGAGGGTGATAAAAATCACAGTGTTTTAAACACAGTCTCCAGGGGATTATATGCTGGCCACCAAAACCATAATGTAAAATGATAAACTGTGCTCTTGGTTATCAAGCACAAAAGGTCATTTGACCTATATTAGGAATTGTGGCATGCCTTTGTCCAGTTGTAATCGTCTTGAAAAGATCTGATTTAGGAGAAATAAAACCTCCCCGAACCACAGGCACTCCCTCTGCTCCTTCCTCTGCTCCCATCCCACTCATCCCGAGAGCTGCATCATCCTGCCTGCAGGCCTGATCATTTGAATATAACAGAAAAAAAGAAGGGTTTGCTGAAAATAGATGCTGTCTGAAAAGTGTACTGCAACCACAAAGGCAGAAGACAAAGAGAAAGAAAAGAATATATTGAGAGTAATAAAAAGATATGGAGAGGAATCAACACAGTAATGTAGGATAGGTGGCCGAGTAAATTGATTTCCTGCTACTTCTTGCCTAGTTATAGTAGCTGATTTAATGTAATCCATGCTTTACTGGTTTCCATGTCCACATAATTCATTATACCTCTATTACCTCTAGAAATAATCCCCCTTAAGGAAGTGCAGGTCACTGGATAATATAGCAATGTGAAAGAAACTAGGTACATAATTAATGCTTCTAATGATAATCAATTAACTATCCCAGCCACAACAACACTTAAAAGTATAAAAGAAATTACATTTAAGACAAGATAAGATATAAAAAACTTTAGAATATAACCAAACTTTTAGCTGCAGTGTCACTGTTTAAATTTTTTCCCCTTTTTCTATAATTAATAATCAGGCTATTCAAACAGGTTAAAATGTTATATAGCAATAAGAACTGTGGATGTGTATTTTTGTCAAAATTTGCGATAAGAGTGCTTTCAAATTAGACTGAGTGATAAATGAATAATTTCCAGGAAAGATTTTCACAAGGCAGAGTAGCCTTGATGATGAATGTGGTTAAACAAGTTTTTGACTCAGCTGTTCTGTGTTGATGTGCCAATTTTAGTTATCCAGTTTCTAGAGAAAACAGATCCCTCCACACATTATAAAACATGTTCATTTCTAATCTTATAAAAAGTTCATTTTGGTGTCAAATGCCAAACAAAATGATCAGAAACAAAATTGATATACAATAATTAATATGAAATAATGTCACACAGAAATACATATCATTTTGCATTTCTATTTTCCCCGTATCTGGCTTTCTGAAACATACTACCAAAATACTTAACAAAGAGCAACAAAGGCTCTTTGTGGTTAGAGCTGACAAAATCTTGACACATTTGAACATTTTACAGCAACAATGCAGTATGCATGCATGCGTACATCCATTTCTTAGAAGTGTATCTTCTCTTGTCCCAGAAAGGATAATAGCTTATATCAGACCACTAATGTTCCTCCTTAGGAGATCTGGCTATGCAAAAATTACAAGTAATGAGGTCAGAAAATGCAACACCTTCAGTAGGTCAGCTACTTTGTCCAAATCTAATTTAACACAGCCCGACTCTCGAAATAATTTTTCTAAGCTATAGAAACTCATTTAGAGAACCGTGAAAAGCTGACAAGGAAGTCATAAGGCTGAAGCCGCAAAAATTTAAACAAATGGAAAGGTGTGCCCTCCAGTGAGAAGTTAAGGCAAGAGGAGAAAGTCTATTTGGAATATGTCAAAAATCTAATCTGGCGTCTCAGTCCTGCTCATTACTGATGCTGAATACGAACTGCAAATCCTTCAGCTGTGCACATCGTCACAAATTGCCAGTATTAGAACAAATGCAGCAAAGGGGGAGTTAAACAACAAGCTGTGTGCAGTGTGTGTGTGTGTGCTTGCAGGTACACGCCTGCTGTAATTGCAGCAAAACTCTGTGAACACAGAAATTCACTGAACACACTGACTTATTGTCAAGTCTTGGTCTCTTAGACCAAGACTTGAAAACCGCCAGATTTTGTGTTGCTCATTGTGGTTTGGCAGGTTGTCAATGAGTGCCTGAACGGAAAACTGTGAAAATGATGTTTACTGATATAGTTAGACATGAGAATCAGTGTGTCTTCCGTTTTAAAAGTTTTCAGTAAAACATTTTTGGTGTTTTATTTTTAAAGTGCTAAAACACACCTGAATCAAATTAATTCACCCTCAAGTTTGGCAAAGTTACATAGCTTTGCCAAACTTGAGGGTGTGCTGATGATGTAGTCTACAGTAGTGATTTTAGTGTGTAGGAGCAGGGATGGTTCTAAAAGTTGCAGGGCAGTAGACCCCTGTGCTAAACCAAAGTATAAAAGGTGTGGCAAATGAGAGACAAAACTAAATATAGCACTCTGTTCAGAGTGAAAAACTATACTGAGGATAATCTGATAACAGAGAAGTTAGACAGAAAGGCAATAAACTGCATTACAGGGATTGATGAGGTGAAACCCTGATGATACCAACAAAGCGAGCCGCTGCTTCCGCGGTTTCATCTCTTGAGCAACCGACGTCTGACTTGTGTTCTGGAGATGCTGATAACATGACGGACCGGGTGAGGGAAAACACAGGCTACGGCCAATGAAAGAAATACTGTTACAACAGGGACAGCTCGCTCTCACAAGACCATCCATCCCACAGGCTGACAAAGACACATTATGCTTTTGCACTGACAGAAAAAGGAAAAACAACAACAAAAAAAACTGCAGAAGCATTAACCATAACAGCTTAACTCAAGATTTACAACCTTACTGCAAAGCTGGTCATAAAGCTGATATTGAAAACATGCTTCTTCACATCAAGGCAACAATGCCTTTGTGTGTTTCATGCTCTCTTGCTTGGGCGAATTGATTTCTCCACTTTACACCCGTCAACTCTCCTGTCCTCTCACAACACAGTTCTCACCAGGGCTCCTCTCTCTCTCATCTCCCGCCGCTGTGTAATTTGGGCACTCCCACTGTAATGGACACCCTACTCAGGGGCAATGAGTGGGAATCCAGCGCCGCAGCTGCCCAAATGCAACGATGCTCAGAAAGAATCCCAATGAGAGCTATACCCACACTGAGGCACTCTGAAGATGGAAAAGAAGAAATGAGGAGTCTTTCAGATAACAGAGAACAGAAAGAAAAGCCTACTTCGCTGCCAGGTGTGCACCAGCCTGTAGTGTCCTTGTGGCTGCGGTTGTCAGAGTGAAAAATCACGTCTTGGCCGGAGCCAGAGGAGAACACTGCATGTCCTTCCACTATACCATCCCCCGGGCCCAGCAAGCTGTCAATCAGCTGACACCAGGGCGAAGGCAGGGTCCTCGGAGGACAACGGCAGCGCCATTAAGCATATTAAAGTTGCAGAGTGTTGATGAAAAACTGAATGCAGTGACTAAGCTGGCCTTTCTCCCTTGTGGCGTGCTGACAGTGCAACACAGGGAACAGGGAGGAGGCGGCATACTACCTGGACGCAAACACACTGACTGCTGATCGAGGTGGCTGACAATGACAGGATTACATAATTAAAGCAATCTAACTCCTCAGACTGAGGAAGAGCTACTTACCGGAAGCTTCACATGCAATATCTCTCCATAGCTATTGTTAGAGCAGCTATGGCTAACTAATGGCATAATTCATTTCAGCCAGTCCATTTAATTTTACTGCCTCGTGTCTCCAACTAATACTGAGACATGTTACAGAGCAGTAAAACCTGCTCTGTTTAAATAGGTGCAGGTTCTGTTAAAGATGAGTAAACATTACTCCAATAGAGGAGAGGAAAACAGCAAGAGAAGGTTTAGGAAGAAACGAGCAATTACTGGTCTGTTGTTACATCCATGCAGCCATGTATCTATAATACATCTTCTGTTCACGAGCCATTAATCCATTCATTCATTTTCCATTCATATGTCCATCCATCTCTTCATCCAATCATGGATTCATTTGTCAATCCATTCTGAAATTTCTGGTTTTCAGAGGTTCCTTGTTGAAACCACTACTAAATGTGGAGAATATTTTATTCATATACACACGTCGACTGCACAATCTCAACATTTGATTCTGAGATATTTTTATTTATTTTTTTTTTTAAATAACAGTGTACCCCCAGGTTCTGCTAACCACAACGTTTACTGGAGTGAAAGTTGTTATCGAGAGATGAAGATTCATTCAAAGTTTGCCACTTTCCGGTGTCCTGAAGCACAGTCGTCCCACCTGGAAAATGATTATTGTTCTGTTTCAACGTTTTGCCAGCAAAGCTGATTAGAGGATTTTTAATTGTGCTACTGTTCAGTCAAAACAAAGTGCTGCATTTTCTTGCAGGCAGATTGAGTTTTAGGAGCCTTTTTCTCATCAGTAAAGTAAAATCTGAAAATCCAGTGGATAGGTTTTGGGCTTCATCCATGGCCGTGGGGAGTTTAAAAACAAAGTTAGAGGAAACATAAAAGCTACAAGAAAAAAAATTAACAGGAAACTAAAACCGAAGATTTGAGATTCTATGTTTTTTTGGGGGGGTGGGGGGGTTCCACGCAAACCTTAACTATTTACCTTCTCTTAGTTTATCCTCAGCACCTTATCCATCTTTGGAAATCAAAGGCTGATGAAAACCTTGCCTTCAACATCTAGCAGCAGAGGATAAACATTTAGCCCTACGATGAGAGGCAAACTCTCCCCCATCATCCCCATCATCTGTTTATTTTCTCAATTACGCTCCGTGAGTCTGTGTCAGCAGCTTCGGGGGTTTTGCTCTTGCAAGAGGCAGGAGGGGGAGGAGACGGGATCTTCTATAGGGGTGCAAAAGTTTGCAGAAAATGCATGTTGTAGACAGTGTATGCATGTGTGAGACTGTGGCACCTAAAATAAAATTAAAAAATCATTTTAAAGTATCTCTAACAGATGATATGCGTTTTCTACAGATCACTAATCACTGAAGTGAAGGATTTCTAATTTTGTTTATGTCAAATTTTTATATATGCATAAAATTGCTTGCAAAGTTCTTAGTTCTTGTCAGACAATTTTTAAACAATAAAAATCGTTTAAAAATTGAAGTTCTTAAACAATAAGAACTTCAATAAGAATTGATGGTCAAAATAAAAACATATTTTTAGCTGTAAATCTCTAAGATCTGTAAAAAAAAAACAATAAAAAATCTCCATTAAAGTTGAGTGTTTGCAGGGTGGCTACCAGGCTGTTCAGGTACAAGAAAGGCACTGTATGTGTCAAATCTTTAACATTTCTAAGAAAAATGAAGGCGTTCTTTAGTACCAATAATCCATCAGTTGCAAAAGTTTGACTCAGACAGAAGACACTCCAACAACCAAAAAGAAAAAGTCTGCACTTTGAGTTAGGAGTGGCTGCGGTGAAATTATCCCAGTAACTTCTCTTTAGTAATGGTTTTCCTTTCATTCATGTCTTGTTGGTTTTTACCACCATAGAGACTTGGTTAGATTTTGGCACTATTGAGGTTTGGTTTAAAACGGACTTATTTGTAGTTCACTAAATTCAGTGTGAGCAAAGGATTGATTGTTTAAAATTGGCAAGATATACATAAATTACAATGCAAAGAAATCTTCTTACAGTTGGACTAACTAAATTGACCGATCAGAATATCCAGTTTCCGTCTTGAGTTGTCTGAAATTTGATTTTATAATTTTCCAAGTGCATTACTGAATAAATTACTGAAAATTGGGTATGGAAATAAAGCTTTAAATTTCAGATTTTCAGCCAGTAAGCAGCTTCTTAGTTCCTAAGTTGTACTAAACTAAACGTTTCCATCACAGTGTTCTAAGAAATCTGGAATGCATTTGGCCATGTGGAGCTCAACATTTCACAAAATAACTGAACTGAATACTTTTACTCTCAACAGTGATTATTAAAACCTAGTTTGAAATTTGTAAAACCTGTTGTAAAAGCAAAAAACGGAAGTATTTCAAAAACGTTTCTCAACATTTGGATTAACTTAAATCAGACAAATATAAGGAACCTCAATATATGGACCAGTCAACCCTGGACTGCACTGAACAGTTTGTGACTGACTCGATCATTTTAAAATGAAATAAAAAAAATAGAGATCTGTGGATTTCTAAAAAATATTCTCCTTCTTATGAAACTTGTACTGCACTGTATCATCTTGTCTTGTGAACTGGATGTATATTTACTCTCCTGCCATTAACAGTCTTGAAAAATAATTGATGGCTCGGATTAGCTATGAGTTATTACACTTCCTGCAATCAATACATGAGGCCTAACTGCCTGACTCCAGCAATCTGCGTCTTGTTTCTCCTCCGATTTAATTTCTTTCTGTCAAATACCCTATTTGGACACTAAAGTTTAAAACCATCATATTGCTAAGCGTATAATTTAGAACTTCATCATTCCCCAGTAATGTTACCTTAATGGTCTCGTGTGCACTAGATGGGTTCAGACTGTTTAAAAAAAACAGTCTGACCACAAACATTTTCATCAGGAAGTTACATCAGAACATGACAGCCTGTCTGATTCTTAAAGCACAGGGGCGGCCTGTGTCCTATCCAACCCGAGCCTCTGCAGGAATCGTGTCTGTAGGAATGCTCATGCAAATATTGACCTTCAATTAGATGAAACAGACACCCAAACTCAGGGCCCGGAATATGAAGGGATCAGCAAAAACGCTGGACACATAAACAGCTACAGAACATGCTGTATAAACACACACAGTGTACAGATTGTGCTCAAACACATCATGTATAAATGCACCTTCCTTTGCAGTGAACATATATCAAATAGGAGACAAGTGCAAAACCCAAAGGCTTACTAAGCACAGCTTTCCAACCTCAAACAGGATGTCAGCAGAGCATCGGGAGCAACACAAAACCACAACAATGATTACACATTTCTTTTGTAGCAAAAACAGATGAAAATCTGTGGAGTTTGTCTGCTTTTTCAGGGAGGAAATAAGAAAACTAAGAGCATCCACGCTGATGGCAGTCGACCACACTGCTGCCTAGTTAACAGCATATAAAGAGAGGCGATGGGCTGCACGGTGGCGCAGTTGGTAGCACTGCTGCCTTGCAGCAAGAAGGTCCCAGGTTGGATTCCCGGCCCAGGGTCTTTCTGCATGGAGTTAGCATGTTCTCCCTGTGCATGCGTGGATTCTCTCCAGGTACTCCGGCTTCCTCCCACAGTCCAAAAACATGACTGTCAGGTTAATTGATCTCTCTAAATTCTCCTTAGGTGTGAGTGTGTGAGTGCATGGTTGTTTGTCCTGTCTGTCTCTGTGTTGCCCTGCGATGGACAGGCGACCTGTCCAGGCTGAACCCCGCCTCTCGCCCGTTGACAGCTGAAGATAGGCACCAGCGACCCTCCTGACCCCAAGAAAATGGATGGTTGGATAAAAAGAGATGTTCTTCACAAGGCCTTTCATGACAATATTGGACCACACTTTCTACAAGAGCCAAAAACATATGAATATACCTAGCAAAATTACTTATACCTCTTGTACAGCTCCAATAAATTTCATTTTTTCAAGGTTTTCCCTTTATTTGCTGATTGCACAAGATTCTATTTATGGGTATCAGATTAAAGGGGACTGAATACAAATGCATGTCACACTTTTCAGAGATTCTATTTTCACAAATAATTATAATTTACCCTCACTTTACAGTTATTAGTTATTGCGTGTTGTCACATCAAGTTGCAATGAAATATGCAAAAGTCAGTAGCTGTAATGAGACAAAATGCCTTTAAAAAGGGAAGGAAAATGATCACCTTTGCTGGGCAGCGTACATGTAAGTCCAAGCATTAAGGATAAAACTTGAACGCCATAATATCCAGTGAGTCAACAGATCAGACTACAGTCTCGCCCCCGAAAAAATAACAAGAAGCTGGCCTCTGAGCTCGATATAAGCCTCCACACTTCAGAGCCTGAAGGCCTCACAGGTAAGAGACTGCTCCTCAAGGCTGAACATGGCATGCAGCAGACTGCCAGTAAAAAGAGTCAGACAAAACAAATCTGGATTTTATTGAAGGCTGCTCCACGGATTTCTCAGGGCTTTTAAAAACGCACACCCGAAGGAGGGGGCGGTGAGCTGCTGGTGGTGCTGGTTTTGGATCCGTGGGGTTAGTTCAGCCTCCCTGCCTCAACGACAGAAGCTCGGCATGGGGAATTGCACCGGAGCATCGCCTGCCGCCTTGATTTGCTCGGTAGATCCGCGGCAAGGTTGGGAGGATTTCTACTCCGAAAGCTCTCTTAGCCTCCCACAGAGCAGAAATCCCCTCCAATCCTCACTTGCAGTTTCTGCAGGGGTACCGTAACACGCTGAAACATACGACTCCTTCAGACAGAGAGAGAGAGGAGTAGAGCTGGATTTTGCAGAAGATGAACAAAAATAAACATCTTTAAATTTAAACAATGCAATCAGAACTGCTAGCGTTGTGCTGCCTGTTTCTCTCCTTCCTCATGGACTCGCTAAGCAGTTCTGCAGGCACCGCCACCACCGTGTTAATGCTATAAAACTAAACAGATGAAGATCCTAATGGATGATGCAGCCAGGGGATTTCAGGGAAGTTAGACCAAAGGTAAACAGCTGCCCTCTTTGCAGGTGTTTGCTTAATGAGCACAGATTAAGGTTGCAAAGAAGCATTTGGAGACTGTAATCTGCACAGAGACCCTCTCTCTCAAAAGGCGTGGTCCAAGAAGTGCCATGGGACCCAGAGCAGGAATACTTGAGATTTAGAAGAGGAAGTGATATCCTGTTCTGAAAAGTAATACCATCAAGCAGAACAAAGACGGCATCTGCCATGACAATGTGCAGCCCTGCAAGGTTACAGAGCTTTACTAAAGTTTTAACACCCTTTTGAGCCTGTCCATGTTTTTTTCATGTTACAGGGAAACAATTTTTGATGTGTAGTTCATAAGAGTTTTATCAACAGAAATTAAATCCAGTTAAAACAACTTCATGCAGCAATTATCTAATAACCGCATCAAACCAAGTTATTTGTGGAACCACCTTTAGCTAAAATTACAGCTGAAAGTCTTTAGGGTATCTCTCCACTACTAAATCTTTGTAAAATATTTGAAGTTCAGCCTAAGCAAATAGACCATGTTGAGCTGATAGCATGTATTAGTGGCAATTTTCAAGCCTTGCCACAAATTCTCAATTTGGTTCATTCTGCCTTAGGGTTGTTGACCTGCTTGAGGCTATATGTGAACCCCAGAGTCTTAGTTTATCCCCCACATTTAAAATGTTGCCCATAATCCAAAAAGTTGTTTTGTTTTTTTTTGGATTATAGGCAATAAACTCACTGGAGCAGCCACATGTGCCACATGTTGTGGATCCCTGTTGCTTCTTCAGAGTTACCATTGGTCTCTTGGCTGCCTCTTATTTCACTCCATTCCTTGGCCTGTCAGCATCCATGTCTTCATAGGTTTCGCAGTGTTAATTTCCATTTTGGGACGATGGATTGAACAGTGCTGTGTGAGAATGCTTGGGACCTAATGTTGCTTTAAACCTCTCCACAACTTAACCTCTGACCTATCTGGTTTGTTCTTTAAAGTCATCATGATGCATGCCACTCCTTATTTTTTTTATTTATAAAAAACCCCCACACATATCAGTTTCCTTCCACTTCAAGGTTATGCGCCATTTTACTACAAAATAAAACCCCAATAAAAAAAATGTATAAAATTGTGTTAATCCCATTCAAAAGGCACTATACTTGGCCATTTCAAAAATTACCCTGAAACTTTTTAAAAACTTCGACTTTTCATGTTCTCATGAGTTCCTCCCACCCCCAAGTTTCGCAAATCTCACAAGTGATATCGTGACCTATCCCTTTTCAAACATACCTGCGGTGTTCAGCTCAGCGGCTTACAATCACACAACAACAAAAACAGTTTCACAACGCCAGCCAATGTGCACAAAAAAGGTGCCCTCAGTGTTGCCATAAGAAGAAAACAGAGGGATTACAAGATATACACAAGAGAACAATGCAAAATATAAATCAGGCAACAATTGCGTAACTTATGGGCTGGTGCAAAGTTGGCATTGCTCTGATGTAATAAACATGTGGCCTGTTTTGAAGAAAGAGTGCCATCACAAACGGCAAACTTGCTAACATTCCAGCTGGGTACCGACTGTGCAGGACTAGGTAATGATTAACTCTTACGAAAGGAGTGTGTGAATGAACGGCCGCCCGTTTTTATGAGCTCCTCTATCCTGCAGGACATGCGCTGCTATGTACATCATTGTGTGCATTCGTCGTTACATAACCCCGGGCAAATACGCATGGTAGCAGGCCAGGCATCCGAGCTGTAACACACATCCAGACACCGGCCCATGGCACACACACTGAAACTTAATCTGCAGTTCAAGAGGCAGCCAACACCCTGGGCTGAGCAAGAGGCGAACAGAAAACTGAACCCCCTTCCACCTCCGACAACTACACACACCGTGACACAATTTGATACAAATATTCTACACACAAACCTCCACCGGTCTTAATAAAGCACCAGCTCGGAGCACCCTGCATGCCTAGGAATAAGATTATTAGGCTAGTGGGACACTTGTGCGGCTGCCAGAATGGCACTCCTGGCCTCCGTTCTGGACGGGGTGCTCGTGTAAATGTGTATCCAATGTCTTGTTCCTGGTTCAGTCTGGTCGCCCAGCACAACAGTGGGTCTATTCTTCAACAGCGCTTCACCGAAAAGGATTAATCAGCGACAGCATGGACATCGAAAGGTTTCGGCCTGCCAGCAAAAAGGATTTTATGACTAAGGTGTGTGTTACCGTTTTCTTTTTTTTATACTGCCATTATTCTTACTGGGGCTCTGATACAGAATGGAAACTTCAACAGGCTCACACATGCCAATTAGCACTTTGAGGAATGTGTCACGCAAATAAAGAGCAGCAGAATATTAATATTGCATGTTATAAAAGAGAATACACTTCCGCATGAGGAATTCAGACAAATAAGCACAACAGATGAGTTGCTGACTCTTTGCTCCAGTGTGATCATTAGTAGCTTTTTTACAGTCATAATGGGAGTCATGTCTGACAATCTGCTCCAAATACACCCCCATCCTTCCCAAACTTCCCTCCCAGTTGCAATTTTTTACATTTGAGTCATCAGGCTTCACGTCCAACCCCCATTTACTATTAAAGGTTTTGAAGAAAGTACTCATACTCCTTGGTGATTTTTTTTTTTTTTTACATTTTCAAGAAACACTTCTGTTCTACAAATACGCCTGAATGTGTTTTTGGGGTGTATTTCTGAAATTTCTCCATATCTAGGGACTAAATGTGCTCATTCTTTGTTGTAAAATAAAATAAAATCATTTAGACTGAACAGAGAGGCTCTGTAAGAATACATTTTCAAATCTTCCCACACATGATGATTTAGTTCCAAAGTATCTTCCCATCGACTCTGACTAGCTTCTGTCTCCCTTCTGATGAAAAACAACTGTACAGAATGATGCTGCCACCGCTATGTTTCATAATGGCACAATGTGTGCAGTATTTGTTTTTCACCACACAATATTTGCATGTAGGCAAAAAAGTCTAAAGGAGAGTTTTTATGTATTTTCCAAGCACATGGTGGCATTTTATAGCACAGTCAAGTAACTCTGTTACCTTCAGTTGCTGTAAAGATTCTGTATCTATCAACAATGACTTAAAAAAATGTGACTTTGTAATTTTACAGCTTGAAATTGGCCCTTGTCTCTTTAAGAAGCTGCTCCTCTTTCCGACTTTCCGCCTTCAGAACGTCATCACAACAATGCTCCTCCAGGATGTCATTTGCTACTGTTCTTAGGAGCGTTGCACTGAGAAGTACAATAAGTTCTCCTGACTTGCAGTCCCATCGGGTGTTTGCTAATTGCTGCTGCCACTAGTCTGGTGGAGCTGAGTGGGGAAGGCGCGGCTGAGGAGTGCTCTGTGAGACGAAGCTCAGTAGAAGACTGAGGAGAAGCTGTGTAGAAATAGACGGCGCTTTATGGAAGCAAGCGTTCAGGCACCCCAAAAGACTTTCACAGAAAATTCAGGGATTTCGCAAACATTCAGGGAAGAATCAAAGCAGCACTCCAGGTAGGTTTTCTGATGAGGGAATGACATTAAAACATTATATAAAACTAAAAAAAAAAGCCTCATGTGACCAGAGCATCTTCTTCCATGTGTTTTCCACATTGCTTTTATTTCTTCCGTTCCATTCACATTAAAGGCCAGATTTGTTTGATTTGACTATATGACTATCAGCTGTCCTGTCAAGGACACCTGGGCTCTGGATCTCTGCAGCTCCTCCAGAGTTCACTTCTTGGATGTTTCTCTAATTAATGCAGCCATGGTAGGTTTAGACTATGCTGTAGCACACCGTTTCAGATGATGGATTGAACAGTAACTACTGTTGCAAAACACTTTACAAGACCTGTTTTGATCTGTAGCTACTAGGAAGAGTAGGAAAAAGTCCAATAACAACATATGGGCATGTCTGGCTGAATCATGCACTAATCAGTCATGACAAACTTCTGTTTTCATTAAACTACAACTGAGAAAATGCATTGTGCAAGTTTCTGCAGCAGTAAATACCAGTGCAGTTTGTAATGAAACTGTCGCTGCCAAGCTGTTGACAGACAGGCTCATATGAATGATCACGTTTAGTCTCAGCTTTTAAGGTTGGCTGTTGTTCTTAAAGAGCATCCCGCTTTTATTTCAGCCACGTTACAAAGTAATAAAACAAACTTCAAAGTAAGCCTGGCAGAAAACTTTTACCTTCCATCTCCGTCAGCCATAAAAATAATAGCAGCAGCTGCTGGGTCAAAGTATATGAGCAGGATCCATTCAGCCTATTACACAATCTTTCCTATTTGCATGGAAATGGAGAAGTGGCCCCACCCCACCCTCCCCCTGGGACTCCCTGTTAAACAAGTGTCTTTCTTCAGCCAGCAGCACAAGTAGTGGTGGCCCAGGCCGAAGAAGAGCACTGCAAGGTTGCCACTTAGTGCTGATTCAATAAGAAATAATAACATGTTGGTTTCTCTCCATCCATAGCCCTTCACCATTACACTCAGTATGTCTTGTTCTGTTGGTTAAAGTATGACAGTATGGGACACGAAGAGAGGAAATGACACAACAGCATCACTGGTTTAGTTTGGTTAGTTTCGCTTTTAAAAGATACAAGCTCGTGACATTGTTCCAAGGAAAAACTGGATTTAACTTGCACTGCTTTTATATAAGCTTAGATAAACGTTTTGAATAGTTAACTTGATGAACAACAGAATTAGAGATAAAAAATAATTGACATTTTAAGTCTAAAGGTTGTGCTTTAGAACCGAGTTGCAATATTCAGAATACATTTTTTTCCATCAGTGACCAAAAGATGAACTGATAACCTAAACAAAACACATCCAAATCATAGTTCTACCACCACTGTTCATCTGATTGGTTCCAGCTTTCTTGCTAGATCACATGATCTTTGGCTTTCTCCCTGATCCTCCAACCTGGCAACCCACTGTTCATCACATCCTGTGTGTGAAAAACTAAACACTGACAAAGCCAAAGTCAAAGACACTCTTAGTTATCCTTGAAGTTAGCCTGTGTTCACTTGTGACCTCATAAAGTATGACACATCTTTCTCTAAAAGTAAACATTACTCCTCCACCATACCTGGGAAGTCTTAGTTTCCCTTCTTTTAATCCTAATCTCATATTCAGTGTGACCAGAAGAGAATCTAAACTCTTTGGAAATGTCTCAGTAATTCTTTTCAGGTAAATAAACATCAACACCCCATCTCTAAGGGAGAACATATTGTGTGTGCATTCTGATAAGTGTACCATCATTATGATGTGTAGCTGTACATTCAAGCTCTTCAAATAAAACAAATACCTTTAGGTCACATCTGAAAATTATGAACTAACTTCACCATCAAATTATCTCACAACATCAGAGGGTCAATTATGTTATTATCCAGTGCCGGCCCAAGTTATAAGTGAACTAAGCTTCTGCTTAGGATCCCTAAATCAACAGGGAACCACTTGAATTATGGTTCACAAATAGATTATCCTTGTGGTAATCGTGCAAAACAAAACACGTAAAATGTTTTTTTTTAGTAAAACATTTTGTTGTTGGACAGGTACATATTTTTGAAATAGCCTAAATGTTTTTCTGCTCCAGCTTTTTCTTAACATCTGCTCAGTTTGTATCACCTTAGTGGTGCAACACTCTATCTGTATAAACCAGTGCTATTAACCATATATAATTAGTTGTTTTTCAACCCAATGCTAAAATATTATTTAATTTATACATCACTTGGGTAACACATAACTTTACTTTCTGGTTAAAAATCCTAATAAAGGTAGAGATGAGTGTCCAAAAAACTGGAACCTCATCAGGACATCTGTGCGAGTCAAAAGTATAAAATTTATATACATAAATGCGACTTGATTACACACACAGAGATTATTTCTAACAACTGTGGCTTGCGGCTAATGAAAAGCAAAAATCAAAAAATATTACATAACACCGATAACTAGATTTTTACTAGATAAATGTTATGCTATTGTCATGATAAGACTTACACAACCAGAAAAATGAGTGCTGTCTTTACAGTTGTCAGTAACTCTGTGCACAAGGAGTAAACGTCACAAAAGGTCATTGCTAAAAAGGTTGGATGTTCAAAGGGTCTGTATCAAAGAACATGGAAAGTTGAGTGGAAGCAAAACAGTGTGGAAGAAAAAGTGTGGTCACAGTCATGGCAGGCTGCTTGACCACATGTGAGGGTTGGGAAGAGCCTTTTCAAAAGGTTGGGAGAGATTCACAAGGTTTGGACTGTGGCTGAAGTCATGAGTAAAGAGCCGTCACACACATGCAGGAGACATGCTGCAACTGCATTCCAGCTGCTAAGCCTTGAACCAAGGACAAAGTCAGAATAGTCTGACCTGGAGAAAAATGATTTTTATTACCTTTGTTATGAAAGTAACAAATTAAGACTTTGGATTAAGAGTGGAGAGGCACAGAATCCACTTGGCGTTACGTTCAACTTCAATGTGAAGTTATCACAGTAATGATATACTCTCTTCACCTAAACCCAGTAGAACCAATGGAGTTTTGTCATGAGCAAAATGAGAGACAACAAACCTAATGATGCTGAGGAAGCTCCTATCAAAGCTTCCTCAGCAATTCAGCAGAGCCACAGGCTGTTAACTCCGTCGATGCAAAAGGAAAACCCACCAAAACCTGAATGCACATATTGTACATCCTTTTTAGTAGGCAGACATCTCAAGATATAAAATCCGTTTTTTACTAGTTGCGTGTAACTATAACATTTTCTAAAAAATTGCAATTTGGGGTTTTCACTAGCGGTAAGTAAGTAAACAAGTAAATAAACCCATATATAACAAATCCAAATCACTTTTTGGACACAATGCTGATATTAAGGAACTTTTTAATGATATTGTAATTTATTTAGATGCACCTGTAAGCTCAATAAACAAATTATCCTAAAAAAAAAAAGTAATATGTATTTTCTTACTGCTTTTAAAACGTGTTTTAAATCTGTTCACATAAGGCTTCATTTAGGGGGAAAGTCTTGAAAATCCTCCCTGGAGGTTCATTTGCATGTTCAACAAGTCCAACAAAAGTACCACCGTTATCTCACAATGTAAAGAGAAACCAAAACAAAAGCCTTAGCCCATCTACACCACAAGGGCAGACCGACAGAGTAGAAGCATGATGTCATCCTTTACAAATCCACAAAGTGACGGTACAGCCCTTTTTGGACAACCTCACGGGCTGGACCATCTGGATCTGCTTCTTCAAGCGAGCAGACACAAGATCCGCCGCTTTCCTCAGCTGGGATCGTAAGAAGACCGAGCAGGTTGAGTGAAGGTCCATGATGAGACATGTGCTGTCGTCTGTACGCTCAGCACCTTGAGCCGCTACCCGAGCTGCCTGAAATCCAGCTGACCTGCCTGCTGCTAATCTCGTCTGCGTGCAACATATGTTAAACAACCAATCAACAAAACAAACCGCTACAATCAGTCCACGCAGCTCAACTTTAACACACAATCAGGCCGAGGAAAGTAAAGGGTGGGATCTGCACTCAACTTCTCACCTCTCTCTCTCTCTCTCTCTCTCTCTCTCTGTCTCTCTTTCTCTGGCAGCCACCGCGGCACAACCGAAACCAACTCCCGCACAGGCACAAACATTTCGGTTAATATTTACCAGCTCGCTACGGTGTGCGCGCTGCAGCCACCTATCCCGAAGCGAAAGGGCCAGAAGTCCGCATTTCCTGGGTTGAGATGCGCCGGACGCGGCGGCCGTGGGGCGCTGCTGTGGACGCAGAGTCGCGTTGCTGTTGGTTGTGCTGGGGTGCGGGGTGCCCGCTGCTGCCGCTGTGTCAGACCGGACGGCGATGCCACGTTCAGCTGATCGCCACAACAAAACAACATCTCGCCCTACGCATCACACACTCCGCGCTCCCCGCACGGCAGCTCCCGCTGTGCGCCGCCCTCCTGTCAGCCTCCACCAGTGGACTGGCGCGCCTCATGAATAACCATGAGCTGGCGGCGGAGGCCATTGGCTGGCAGCAGCAGTTCCTGGTTCAGACTATTGTAATTAGCAGGGAGAGCTCGGCGTAGTGGGCTCAGGAGTTTTCACACTAGCTGGCTTTGAGGTGGACTTATGGCGTTTTGATTTGCATCTATGGTTTTAGAGTTTACACGCGCTTTGTTTGTGAATACGACATAAGAAATTGGAGCTAAAACAGCAGTGGATCAAATGATAAGTAATCAATTCTTCTGGAGGACTGAGTTTCCTCTCACTCTCAAACAATTCCCCCATATCCTGTTGGTAGAGCTGAACAATAAATGTAGAATAAATCATCGTTGTAATATTAGTGCCATAATATTAACATTAAATGTCCGCTTTAAATGCAGTCACGTCTTGTTCTATATAGTATTATGATCTTGCTCTATGCCTATTAGTTATATTTCACAAAATGAAGTGTCCTGACTTGACATGATGATGATGATGATGATGGCGAAAATAGGAGGAAAATGTGCATTTATGGCTACAGGTGATCAATATTCAACATTCACCTGTGATGCGGGATTTTTAAATACTTTTGTGGATATTGTGTTTCATAAATGCGACATTTGAGACAAGAGTTGCTCTTGGACACTCCACTCTTTCCAAAGTGAATACTTCCACATTTCACTCTTGTTACTTTCCAACTTAAATCATTGTATGCCAGCTTAGTTTTCTTTTATCATGCATTTTTAGAAATTATGAAACTTAATTGTCATGAAAATGCTAAAATCGTACATAATTGAATTGATTTGTATGACAAAAAACTAAACTAAGATAATATTGAGCAACTTTCTGGAATCCTGTACTCACATGTCTCCAACAGAAGACTGTAGATTTTTTTGAAAATTTCTTATTTGCACCATTATTAGTACTGATTATTAATATTAGGAGTAATACCAATTATGTAGTAAAAACAAACCTATATTTCTTACTTCATGGGGCAGGAAACAGAGCTGTCCACAGAGGGAGGTTTATTTCCCACTTTGACAATAGACAAATTAAATTTATTTTCTGTACTTTGCTCATAGGTTTATGTATAGAAACATGATTATATTTACAATAAGGATGCTAATTGGACTTGTTTTGGTGTAATTAAGTCATAATCTCTCATAATCTCTCGTATTTTACAAGTCAACCGGCCCAATTAGGTGTCCCAACCAAAATGTATGGCATTATTGTGTCTTAAACTAGAAAATATTTGGAATTATGAGCATTTTTATGAATATTTGTCTCAATTATTCATAAAAAATACTTAGCAAGAAGAGAGTAAAATCTCAAATGCCATGTTTTTACATTATCAGTATAAAAAGAATTAAGGGAAAGTGATGAAATGTGGGCATAAAACCAACAATGGTCAATGAGTAATTCATTTATTTATTTTTATGTTCATTTCTGTCCTCAATAGTGGGGCTTTTACTCCAGGTGCCATTTTTTAGAAATAGCCTAATAAAAATAATTAGATTCTTTTGGGGCTGGTGTGAGCCCCACAGCTGACCCTCCAGTTGCACAGTGTTAATATTTTCTGGAGGTAACATAAAAATGTTACTAGCAGAGTCACATGTGTAGAAACATTTTCCATACATCTCTTGCCTCATTGTGCCTCATTTTGACCCAATCCTTTGTCCTTCTAATACCTGAGGGACAAGAAGAGTGGTGTTGAGGGTCAGGTATAGCAAAGGTCACCGAGAGATACAGCCTTGACTGGTGTTGAGCAGATCAAACGGATCCCTAAGGCTCAGCAGGCAGCAAAGGACAGGGCCAGCCAGTACACCTCACAGATCTCCTATGAGACGAGCAGTAACCTAAAATCCAGAGTGATGTTTATCTTATGAGAACCTGATGTAGAATAAATCACATGCGTGAGGATTTATGTGCTTAGTGCAACTTTTTAGCCTCCCATTTTCCGAGCTGTCTCCGCATCTGCATCCAGCACTCTTTAACTCTTTTGTTCTCAGTGCGGAGAGCAGCGCTGCAGCAGAGGAGGAAGAGGAAGCAGAGGAAAGGAAAGGAAAGAAGGAGAGGGTGGGGTGTGGAAAAAGAGGGGAGGACAGAGGAGCAAAGTAATACAGCGGGGGGAAGCGAGAGTGAGAGGAGGGGACGGCGAAAAGAGCGCAGAGCCACGCCGTGGTGTGAGCGCTCTGCGCTGCTACAATATGACTCTGACAGGCTTATGTAACCAGACTGGCCTGGCATTTGGCTCACAGCAGACGCCGGCTGCGCTGACTGTTATATAACTGCATTAGCTGCTGCTCTGAGCTGAGCAGAGAGCATGCGCACTGCGGAGCTCTACTGACACACACAAACTTTCATTCTCAGAGAGACTCCACAGCAAAACAATCTGGAAAACAACAGCAAAAAAAAACATCAAAAAAAAACCTAATAAGGTTTTCAGTAGATTATAACAAGGCAGGGCTTTGCAAAAGAATTACAAAGAATATATCTGCAGCTTATTCAGCCCTCTTTATTCTGATGTGCCTAAATGAAATCCAACAAAACCAATTGCTGTTAGTGGTCTCTTAGTTGGTGGACCTTTTCATGTCAGTATAAATTGAGTATTTTCTTACCAGTATTCAGGGAAGCAGCCACAGGCTCAGAGTAACTCTGGAGGAGCTGCAAAGATCCACAGCTCAGTTGGGAAAATCTGTCAACAAGGCAACTGTGAGTTGTGCTCTCCACAAAGCTGGCATTTATAGAGGAGTAGAAATCGAATAAAAGAAACCTTTGGGTTTTGATCAAACATATATATCATTGTGAGCTCTGCTTCTCACTTTGCCCCAGACTGTGTAAGGAAGAAAGAGTCTGGTCAGATAAGAATAAAACAGCTTTTCTGGAACATGTGTTAAACATGGTTGTGGCGGCTTCACACTTTTCCTCAGCAGAGACAGGGAAGCGAGTCAGAGTTGATGGGAAGAAAGGTGGAGCTAAATATAGAGCAATCCTGGAAGAAAACCTGTTGCAAAAGACTTCAGACTGAGGACGTTCACTTTCATCTGTACGAACATTCTTCCGCTTCATTGTTATTCCCAACTCTGCATCTGCTTATCACATAAACACCCAATAAGACCACTAACGTTTGTGACTGCAAAGTGAAACAGTTCAAGAGGCAGGAAGACTTTTGCGAGGCTTTGTTTAACTGTACATATAAGCTTGTTGCCACATCGCAATTACTGCAGAAAAAACTGCACCATCGGTCTTGTCAACCATCAGCATCTGTACATCCCATCATCCAGCAACAAGTTTCCCATCATGGAAAGCCTAATTGGGGCTTAATGTTGGGTGAATGTTTCCAGTGCACATGCAATATGCCAGCAGGGCCCAAACCCAATTAACTCCCCTGCATGCAGAATATAATTTAATGGGGCCTGGATTCAACTCTTTAAACCTAATTACACCTCAGACAGGCATCTCAAGTCGGTGTGGCGAGGTGGTCAGGGAAACACGCTCCCTTCCCCAAACGACATGCACCTAGAGCAGCATCACAGCAGTGGTTCAGCTCATTTATCTCAGCATAAAGTCAGAAACAAAAATATTACAGTAATCTATCTGTTTTACTGTAGAGGAGGGGTTTATTCCTGACAAATGCAACATGCAGATAACGCTGACATTTACCAGCTAATGTGAGAAAATGAAAGCGGGGATTAAGGTCAGACCGAACCCTGCAAGTGATAACAATTGTCTTAGTCAATCTGCAATTAAAAATCCCAGGATGCCTAACCAAGCGCGGCTGCACAGTCGCACTAAGTGGCTCATAATCGACACATTACAGCCTCTGATCTCTTATTACAGCGACAAATTGCATCCGAGGACGGGAGAGGAAACGAAGGCAGGATTTATGACGCTGGAGCCAACAGCCAAAGACCGAGAGCACCCTTAAATCTGTCCCTGCGAGAAAAAACAGTTTGAGTTTGTACACCTGACGTTAACGGGGGGACATTAAAGAGAGATTTATGATGCTCGGCTAATTTTGTTCTCAGATGCTGCTGGCTGCGTTCACGGGCAGTCGCATTTTTCACACGCCGAGTTCAGGGCAGAGTTCTTCAGTTTTATGAAACTCAGTCGGATCCTTCTGAAGCTCTAACTAGGAGCTAAAAACAATTAAGATAAAAATGAACCGAGATTTCAAAGAGACGCTGCATGTCTGCTCCTGCTGAGGAGCCGCATTAAATCTTAATAGTAGCTAGCTTGCTACAGATGCCTGGGAGCAGAGACGGTGGCCGCACAAGACTCAGCAGGCCCCTTTTCACATGAGTCTGGTGGATGAATGCATCGCCATGCTGTGCAGCACGTTGCTGAGTCTGAGAAGGGCATCAGAGTTCACAAGCACGACGACATGTTTCACCACCATGTTTCATCATGACACAAGCATGTAAGTTTGCCCATTTTTCGTCTTTGGCTTGCAATGCACATTTAAGTTATGTCGGATATTTTTCTTGCAGTTCTATTTTTTCTTGTAGTTTTTTTTTTTTTTTTAGCTTACATTTCTAACAAACAAAAATGTATGGATTGTGAGCTGTAAGAGTGACCGTAGCAGACAAATGTGCTGCTGTTTTTCTTATCAGACAAAGTGGTGTAGATTTCAACAGGAAATAAAAAGATTACCTGACTATCATATAAATTCACGTTTCTAACCTTTTCATTTGATTTTTGTTCAGTTCAAATTTATAAATAAACATGATGGGGTTTTTTTATAAGCTTTCTAAACGTGGACAAAGTGGGACTTCAGTCATTCTGCAGTTTTAGAAGAAATAAAATCTTGACATTTCTGTGTCAAGAGAAAGAGATCCTGAATCATTGCTCTGTCAGAATCATGTTTTCCACAATAACATATTATCATCTGGATACATTTTTAAAGAATGCAGGTCTGCTTCAGATGGCGCTACAAAGTTTGTTTTTTAAAAAACAATCTATTAATTTACTCTGCATTATGAACATCTTCATGTTACATTAAGATTCACGGGACTTTTTCAGTATAGTTTGATGCACATTAAACCACTTGTGACCACAGATCCCCACAAACGTTTGTTCTGCAGCGACACAACAAATAGCTGCTGGATATTTTTAGCACTTCCTATGAAAGCAAACAAAGACAAAAACATAAAAAATACACTGAGTGTTTAGGTCCAATTTTGAGGGGCAGTTTCAGGCAAAGTGCTACAATGGTCATGTGTGCCCAAAGTGAGGCATGCAGGCTATTTATGGCCCTTCGGAAAGACTTTGTGTGACCACAACCACAACTTAAGTATGTCACAAACTTGGCCACCCAGCACAGGTGTTTGCACCAAAATACAACCAATATTTTGAAAGAAGTAACCCTTTCTGTCGTTGAACTGTAATTATTTTTAATCAACTGCACGAACACATTTTTGTGTAATCTTCTGCAAAGCATTTATCGCCCCTTGGGACTAAAGATAAAATCAGATTGTGGTCGCAACTAAGCTGTGACACAACAGATAAAATCAGGATTGTAATTGATAGGCTGAGAGAGAGGTGGAGCAGCATGAGGGTGCAAGTCCAGTGGATGTGGCATGGTTTAACTTTAGAGTCAGGAGCAGCCAAAACACAACACGTTCTGTCTCCCATGTAAGCATGAAGGAATCGCCTACAACCCGAGGCTTTGATTCAGAAGCAGCGGAAGGAGGACAGGTCACTTGGCAACAAAAACGGAATAAAACTCAGTTAAGAACTTGTAAGCACTTGAAATCATTTACATCTAGTCATTCTTTGTCTATGAGAAACAATCAAATCAGGGAAATTGAATAAAATCCAGTCATCTTTTTTCTATTGGAAGAACTATGTTACAGCTACTTAAAAAGATCTAAAAATGAGCAAAATGCTTTGTGTGTATTCAGATGACCTTAGTACTGTCCATGATGCTCCTCTGGGAGAACAGAACATGATGTAACATGCCTATATTACTCAAAGTTATTGGGTCTTTATGAGATTCATCAGACAAGGAACAAGAAACACACTTTATCCTCACTGAAAGAAACCAGTGCCTTTATTAGATGTGATTTTCAATGCATTACATACAAGTTTAAAATCACATGACAGACCAGTGCCTGACGGCATGCAATGGCTCACCACAATGTTCAGGTAAGTCATATAAGCACATCTTCCTTCTGAAGTACCAGGACTACAAAGAGGCACTTGATAGTTTTATAAAAACTCAACTGGAAACAGAAAATTAACCAAAATAACATTCTTAAAGGGGATGAAATGTAAAACTGCAGAGGGAAAAAAAACGATCACTCATTTCACAATACACATTTCATATATTTATGAAGACATTTTTTGAAAAATATTAAAAACAAAAGAATAAAATGTTTAGGACTGAAGAAAAAACTGCTTTTGACATGTGCAAAATATACTGATAATATTCCCATTTCCATATAAATGAGGTAACTACATAATGCATAATTATTGTACCAGCATTACAACCGTCCAATCACAATGAACGTCAATACAATTTAACAGCAATTCGATCACTTCTGAAACGCATTACTTCTGTTTGTACAACATTTAAAACTTCTGTTTCTGCTCATGTCTCTTGACAAATATGTGGCATTTATAATAAAAAACTAAAAAAACTAAGTTGTGCTGAGTTAGTGCTGCAGCTGCTGGGACCTTTTTTTCTGCCCACTGCATGTTCTTGATTAGCTGAGGATCAATAAAAGTTTCCCAGCTGCAACAGACTGCAATAAAAAGGTAAAGATTGTTGCCCGTGGCTGTCCGAGCCTGAACGCTGTCAGACGGGGAGGAAAAGCTTAGCACCGGGAATAAACCGTCTCAAATTAGAGCAGACGAGGAAGAGCTAAGATTAGACCAGCGGTCGGTCGGCAGCTTAAGATGTAGTGACGTGGCTATGCATACAGCTGAGCAGCATCAGGGAAGCCCTGTTATGATCTGCAGGGCGTGCCTTATTAGTCTTATCTAACGCTCACACTCGCTTCACTGTGGGGCTCCTGAGCAGGGCTCCCCTTATTTCACCCTCTGCAGTGAGGCAGTACAGATAATCGGGGGTTTTCCAGACACCTGGCCAATCAGGTGTCTGATCAGAAAGGCTATTAATAGAGAATCTATGAGTGAAATTTCTGAGGTACCGAAAGTGCCTTGTTGCTGAGTGTTTACAAGAGTGCAGAGTCTAAAATTCTACATTAAAATATAAATGCAAAAGAACAGAGGGTTGCCCATCACATTACAAAAAAGCTGAAGTCATTATTGAACAAGCTGTAAATCAGTGTAAACTTTCATACTGCTGTAATGATTATTACTAGCAAAAGCGGTTAGACAACATAACGCAAACAGGTGACACACAATGTGAAAACAACTCCCAACAAAAATGATATTTCAAAGTCTTCATTTCACTCTTTTTAGATCCTTTTATAGCATCCTTCAAACTGTCTAGTGTGCAAGGAGAAAACAGGAAGGACAAACAAGTCAAGGACATCGAGTGCTTAGCTGAAATCCCTTTCAGGGAAGATAAGAGGGGCGATGAGGGTCCAGAGGTAGAGCCCGAGGCCCAGCCAGCTAGAGCACATCTTCACCCACACAGCTGGCATCGTGCTCTGCATGGCTTGTGTGGTGGTGTCTGGTCTGACAGGGCACACACAAGGAGACGCACAAGTTAATAAACTAAACAACTCAGAATGTTACAGCTACTGACGTATATCTGAACTTTTTGAAGAAAATGTCCAGGGGAGGGTGAAAGTCTTTATAAATGAATACAAATATTCAATCTGACATTTCTGTTGCTGTAAGGCGCCATCTGGTGGTTCTACACAGAATGGAGAAAAACTTAAGGCTAAACCAAATGAGTTCAAAATATTTAGGTGTTATCCTTGGTCTCATTGTGGTTTAAAATGTTAACCCTATCCATAAACATCCACCCAGAAGAATATACAAAAAATGATAGCTAATTGCTACATTTTCACATCTTTGTTTTATTTGACTGCATCACATTCGACCACCTGCTTTCATCGCCTAACAACACTTACTGGTACCAGTTGGTCAGCGTCATCATGATGTAGAGCGAGGCCAGGCAGAGGTGGAAGTGGAAAAAGGAGTAGCTGTAAGTGACATTCTCCTCCTCATTGTCGACAGCCCTGCGCACGCCGTCCTCCCCCACGACTCCCTCGCCGCCGTACCCTGTGCCCTCCTCTGTCTGCATCAGCTTGTTCACCTGAGCGTTGCTGGATGAGCGGATACTGAAGAGCGCAAAAGAGGATGAAACCAGTAAAGTAAAACGTGTTTCTTTTAGAGACATGGAAGGCATGTCTAAACCATCTGCTCATTAAATTATCCGTTTGAGGCTGGTTGCCATCTAAAGCTGAGTAATATGGTGCAACGTGTATAAAGCAGCTATACACCTTGAACATATTAATATTTGCCCAATTCCAGTGTATTTTCATGGGATTGTTTTGTGATGGACCCACTTTATCAGCCCCTTAATCCCTGACCTGACTGCTGTATTCCTTGGTCTGCATGATACTGATTATCCATCAATCTTCTGTACAAAACCTCTGAGTTCTTCACAGATCAGATGAATTTATACTGAGCTTAAATTACACAAAGAGAGACAATACACAGACTGGAGTTTGTTTTTGTGGTGTCACTGCAAACTGGGCTCAGTATAACTGCATGCCAAGAAAATTTTTTGAAAACCTCGTGTAAATGTCCTTCCACTTCACAATAATGCACTACTTTGTGTTGGTCGAAACTGTGTTTAAAATGTCCAACAATGCAACGTGAAGTACTTTAGTCCTTTCATCCCTTATCATTTGAACAATGATGACATAACAGACCTGTTGTAAGGTTTATGACCCAACAAGTATCACTGTTTCACTTCTGCTAAATTAAAGCAGCCTTGCTTTAAAGCAGATTGGACACCAACCTATATTGCCCTCTTGTGGCCATCAGACAAAACAACGTGGCTTGAAGTTGCAAACTGCACACTGATCCATTGAAAATCCTTCCCTGATGAAGGAGGACTGCTAGCAAGATGTCTGTTGTACAGAAGTTTTCACATTTATAGAAAGAAACTTTACAAAAATGTGTATATTACTTTAAAGAAAATTTAAGTTAATGTTGGGGCAGCGCTGTAATGAGCATTGTAACTAGTTTAGCCAGATTGAGGGCATACTGGTAAAAATGTATGTAAGCTTATTTGTTTTTACATATGATTTTCATATTTTATGATTTTCTGATAGTGTTTTGTGTGCATTTATGGCATTGAGACTCCCAATGAAGTTTGATCATGACAAATTAAAATGGGGTCCTTTTATGTCTACCTGGCGTAGAGAGTACAGAAGAGGAAGATGATCAAACCAACGATGCCCTGAGCATCCCACCATTGCACGTGTCCCGAGTCTGGGCTGGCAGATGGTTGGGTGGTGTTGGCGTGCAAGACAAGACTCAACAAGCTCGGGTTACATCTCAGATCTAGAGAATATAAACATACAAACTGTTAGAAATCCACACTTCATAAAAGCTCCCAAAAACCTTCAAAGAACTTAAAATAAAGCTGTGGTGCATGATATGGACTGTCTGTTGCACAAATACATCCACATTTTTCTAAATTATTCTAATCTGCTGCACATTTTTCCAAATCATTTTTCCAAATCTGAGCATGGTATTTTTAACACCTACAGTATGTTTATTAATTATGCAGTAAAATGTCCTTTACATTCTCTGGTCAATCTCTTTTCTCACTTTGCTTTATATTTTTATTTATGAGTAAATTTACATTCTTCAACTTGCCTGTCACTTTGCTACTCCTGACTTCCTGGACAATAAATGACATGTTGATACTATTCTACTCTTCTATTAATTTGCCACTTTACTTCACAGACTTTTTTTAATACTGAAATTAAAGGTTGATTTTTATTATTATTATTACTTTAATAACAATATTTTCAGTGGGAAATCCTGCAACAGGTTTGAAAAGAATGCAGAAAACTAAGTTCATCACAAGACTCTCCATTCTTGTTTTTCCACTAACAAACTACAGATCATGCACAAAAAACACAAAGGTTGGTTGCTAAAATTAGCTACAACTGTTTAGTGGTCAGGCATTATGCTACATTAGAACTCACCATCGTAATTGAAAAGCTGCAGCACGTTAACAAGCACATGTAGGAAACATTGAGCGTTAACATGACTTATTAAAAAAAAGAGGAGGGAATTGAGACTTTGGTTACCACTCACTTGGATTGTTGGTCATGGCTGACCAAGTGACATACATGGTGTAAAGAGAAATGAGGGACGCCTGGAGGAGACCAGAGTGTGGCTGAGCTTCCTGTAATAAACAGGACAAAAACACAAACATTTACAGGCCAAAGTATGCAAAGTGGTAAGCATTAGCAATTCACTGCTTTGATATGAAGGTTTTTATGAAAAGAGTTTTGTTTACTCTGAAAATAAAATCTACTGGCCAAACTGGAAACACGAGTTTCCTGAAAACAAACATCTAAAAACACAAGATGGGCGATTAACAGATTTCTCCTACAATCCAAGACACAATGAGAAACTTTACCTGTATTTTTGGTAAGATGGACACAACAGAAATGATGAGGCAGAAGATGAGGTTGAGGCTGATAAAGACTTTGTGCTCAGTGCAGTCGTCTGGCTGCGTGTAGTAAATGTAGAAAAGCACCACAGCAGAGAAAGCCAGCACATATTGGAGGACGGTGAAGGACAACAGACCTGAAAAGAAGAAAAACAGGGTGAGACACAAACAAGTGTAATTTTGGAGTGTATAGACGCTGTAGCTCTCAAAAGTCTACACACTACTTTAGTGAAGTAAATAAATATATAAAATTAGACTGATAAATCATTTCTAAATCTTTTCCACATGTGAGACAAACGTCCTACACAGCTAAAATGTACAAGATCAATGTAAAATTTTATTTGGGAAGAGTTGAGAAATATTGATCATGGTATCATTTTTTTTACATTTAAAGACCTTGTGGGTCATTTTAAAAACCACTGTGGAAACTGGACAGAAATACCACTGCATAGCAGAAAATACAACTCAAAATGTCATATTTAAAAATAATCAATATTTAGAAGAACAACAGAACTACCACATTTAAAAAAAAAGCAAATAAACAAACATTTTTTTGGATGAATGAGAATAAGCTGCTTTGCCAGAGATAGGTGTCAAATATAATGCGAGAAGCTTTCAGTCTATTCAACTCTTCCTGTTGGGTTAGTATTAGTCAATATTTGTTTCTATCATTATTGTTTGCAGTCTACATGACAGAAACAACAGAGACATTGAACCTTCCTACTACAACTTCTGTATGCACATTAGAATGTTCATCTTTTGTGCTTAGATATTTTAGACATTTGGTATGACTCCTGCAGGAACCTTGTGGTCAGGATGAGAATTTACCTTTTATATGTACCAATAATTACTAATAAGGGACTCCTGAGAAAGCTGTCAGCTTTTCTTGAATCTCCTCACCTCCACAGGTTTGCCATCACCCTTTGTATTATCGATTAATGTGGTTGAACGCTACAGCATGTTCACATACATCCTCCACCCCAGACAGTGCTGATTTCTATAACGTTTACACTGCATACTGGAAATTTGGATTTTAGCCCCAGTTTTCATTTTAAAAAATGTATGTTTCACAACTTTAATACAAGGTGTAGAGTCAACCATAACAACATTAAACTTTTTTTGTTTGTTTTTTTGTTGTTGCTTTTTTGTTTTCCAAAACTTCACCTGCAAACCAGCATTTGTTCTGGGTTTCCTCAGCATTTCCAACCCAGATCTTATTCCACGAGTGAGCGAAGTCAATCAGGAGAATGAGCTGAATCAAAATGAAGATGAAGGATCCTACTAATCCAAAGTAAAACCACACTGTGAAAGACAAAGGAAAATGACTCGTAAGTTTACTATTTGGGTTTTAAACCCTAACCTACATGAATAGAAATATGATCAACAGGAAATATAGAAATTAGTCCTCACCAGAATTAAATGCTCCATCCGGGATAAAAAACGCTCCCACTGTGATCCCAACTAGTATCAGAAATTTGAAGAACCAGAATCTGGAGAAGAAAAATTCATTTACAACTGCACGATGAAGACGACAAAAAGTACTGCAGCTCTGACCAGATGTGGCCACTAACAAGCCAACAGGGAGCTCACCCATTTTGAATCGCTGCTCTTGGGTCTCTGCTGTTCCGGACGCGAATCATTATGGCCGAGAACAGAAAGAAGAAGCAGGCCATGGCAAAGCACATGCGATACACAGACTTGTACCCCACAATAACGTCACACTTGACCTGGTTTTCGATACCAAGTATGGTCGTTCCTCCCTGGCAAAATCCTGGGATCTACAGAAGGAAAATTAAACACATGAAGTAAAATCTCTCACAGATACACAAACTGCCTCTCTCAGTACACAAACCTTTAAATTTAGGAACGTCAACACAAATACAACACATGAAAGTGCAAAAGTATTCATACCCTTTGACTTTTTTTTTTTTTAACTTGACAGCCATAAACTTTAATGATTTTCTACCAGGATCTTATATGACAGACTAACACTAAGGAACAGATAACTGTGGAACACATATGCACAAAGACTCTTTTACTGATATCCCGAAACAAAATCCATTGTCTATCATCTAAACAGCATGAGCTGTATATTTGTACGATTTGACACATGATGCATTTTACGAAGTTGTGTAAACCCCATTGCTATATTCCTTTTCTTCTTATTACAACATGCTGGCTGTGGGAGCTCACTTTGCGGAGTTGTGTTTCCATTCCAGGTAGGATCATGATGACGGAGACCATAGTTCCCAGAAGCAGAAAGAAAGAGAAAACCAGCCGTGTCACTGTGGAGTTATTGGAGGAAGGACAGCAGCCACACACAAGGCATGGTGCTGAGCCACACAGACATGAGGCCTGGAGATAAATGGAGACAAGGTAAAACACCAAGCGGGTTTAAATAATAATTAAAAAAAATGAATAAAATCCCTCAACATCAACTGCCTCAATGCAGGTCAAGGTCAAGTAGATATCATAAACCTTTTGTGTTCTATTGGAAACACTGACCTAGTAAATAATTAAACAAGATCGTCATTTACCAGTGCATCACAAGTGCAAACTCACGACGACGTAATAAAACGCAGCGAATATTTCTGTAGATTTAGGCTAACAAAACTTGATAGCACTAGCTTCTTGGCTTTTTGTCACATACTTAATCCTGTTAAAATAAAACCTTCACAATTTCAACCATCCACTTATCCAACTTATTAAAAACTGGCTAGTCTAAGGCCACTAGTTGCTGTTTATTTAAGAGAAACAAATTAGCATGCAAACAGCTGGTTAAAACTGACCCGCGTTACACCGTAACGTCAAATGTCAGGTGACGTGTACGTAAAGGTAAACATGTTGAACTGTTTTCGCTCAGTTCGGACGCTTATTCAGTCATACTGACGGACAGCCTCTCAAAGAAAATCTGTCTGAATGTTTCAGAGCAGCAAAGTATGGCTAACATACGATTTAACTTATTAATTAACTATTATATGTGGAAGATTAAAGTTAGCTTTAGCTTTCAGCTAGATAGGTCATGTTAGCGCAAATCCACTTTAACCACCGACAGCAAAAAGCTGTGGTTTAAAATGTGAGATAACGCTTAGTCATAAACAGATACTCACACAGCTGGCCAAGGAGCACAAAGCCATACAGGCCCCCATTTTCCCACGTTAAAGAGTCGAAATGTTTCGGGTTGTGCCTTCTTCCTCTGAACTGCCTGGACAAAACCACAAACTAACCGGAAGTCACTTGTTGTTTTTCAAAATAAAAGTGCTGACAAGTCAAACGTCCATCGCTATAGTGTCCAAGATTTTCGCCATAAGGGCCAAAATCGTCCAGATTAAAGTACCGCAGGACCGCAAAATGTTTGTTTTTTTAAGTTTATAAATACATTTCTTGCAACTTTTTATTTCATCTGCTCAATAAAATGAAATAAAATATGTTTAAGTACGTTAAACATGATTTTCACGCAGCCCACATTTCTGTATTAAAAATATGTTTAATTGGTCCGATTGGTCTGCACAATTTTTTTTTTTTTTTGTGTACAAGAGGGCTCTATAAATCTTTGTAAATCCAAAGCATCCAAAGCATCTTTAACAAGTGTTGCTAAAAGATGGGCATAGTGTTTCCAAATTGAAAAATTTAGTGAGGTTTTTCCATGTATCTTAACATCTTGTTGTGAAATATTTGAAGTTTTATATCTTTTTCTTTAGGATAGAAATGCACCACAAACCTATGATATAAACAGAAACTTTCCGTAAAAAGGAAAGAAATAAAAAATACATCCAAACTATTCGGACTATTTCTGAGTTATTATCACGGGGTAATAAGTAATCTGACAGTTTTGATTGTGTCTCTATTGTGTTGGTAATCTGAATAGTTTATGGGGCAATTTTCATGTGCAGTTCCATCTCAACCTTGCACAGACATAAACATGCAGTGAATAAATCAATTTTCAATCAGTTTCTTGTACCAAAGAGTTAGGAATAAACACATTTTCAGGAGGCTCTTTAAATGTGTATGCATTTGAAATTTTTTAAATTGACATTTGTGACCGTATACAAAAAAGAACAGCAAATATTGCAGTAAGCATATTGGGCTCTGTACTATATTTATGGCCGATGTGCATGTCTTTTTCTGCTGCAGTAAAACTAAGAAGAGCACTTTCAGTGTCCTTATGTCCACAGACAGACAGTGAACACAGCAAGTCTGAAACCTGCCATCTGTCCTTTCCTCTAAACGTCCCAGGAGCTCAGAGTCTGTTGCTCACTGGTGCTAACAAAGACAAGTCTGTCAGGTACTGGCACAACCCCCCTGAGAATTCTAACAATTGAGTTGACAGGCTTTGGTTATTTTCTATATAGATGTTTTTTTTGGGGGGGGGGGATTCGCAGGGTATCCTCTTTGTCCAGTTTAGAGTTGTGGGGGCGCTGGAGCCTATTGCAGCTGTTAATAGGGAAGAGGAGGGGTACACCTTGTCAGTCCCTCAAAAGGCCAAAACAGAGAAAAACATGAACACAAAGAATATGCAAATTCAACAGAAAGGTCTGCAGCCTGAGGTGGTCTGGTCTTAGTGAATCCGAACTGTCATAGCAAAATACAATGTACAAACAATGGCAACGGTTGTTGTGCACAACCACCCAGTATCAGTGCCTGTGCATTTGCACTCTTGACTGCAAGTCCTCTGTAATCACCTCTTCCCTTTGACAGTGGCAGATACACTTGGCTGGCTGCAGCTGACATTGCTTGTAGTTTGTGGAATGTGGCATTCAAGATTACAGCTTGCCTCTCATGCACTCCTGCACTTTGATCACCTATTTCAGGGATATTCCTAATTTTTTTCTCTTTCCTGTAACAAAGCACATATATAGTGCAAAAAAGTTTCTCCTTTTAGCCTCTTAAGGTTTGTTGTTGGGATTAGGAATTGTGACTTTTTATTAGATTTTGATCTTTTTTTCTCCTATCAAGACAGAAATTCATAAAACTTTGCTGAGAAGGAAGGATGTCATCAGGTAGATTTTCCAATAAATTAGTCTATTCTTGGTTGAAACAGTCTGGATCACATGTTCCACAGGAGACCAGCATATTTATAACCCTGTTAAGATGGGTGGCAAAACATCCAGACAGAATTACGCCACACAAAGTGACACATTATTCCATACGACCATTATCTATACCCACTTACTGTATGTGTGCATTGTTATGAGGGGGTTGGTGCACTCCTCCAGCAGTTATTGGTAAGAGGCAATGTACAAACTAGACAGGTTTCAAGTCCATCGTAGTGAAACAGAAACACACAAGACAAACAACCATGTTTGCACTCACTCAGAACTAAGGCAATTTAGCCAGAACAATTGATCAAAGTTTGGACTGCGGGACGAAGCTAGAGTACCTGAAAACAACACCCACATCAATGTGTGAAATTCATGCAGAAAGATTCCTGGGCTGCAATTTGAACTCAGGACATTCTTGATGCAAAACCACAGCGCTATTGATTGTGCAGCTGTGCAGTCCATATACATTTCTATCAGCAAATTATAATTATTTTTTAATATCACGTTCCTATTTTGTTACAGTAACAAAATTACCATTATTTCACTATGGCCCACAGTCTAAGATATAAACAATTAAAACGTACCTTACTTTGATTAAGGGCATCATTTCTTTTACAATTATATAACTAGTTGTTGCTGTGCATGCATAAACATACCCCAGAATGACAGAGTGTCAAACAAAAATGAAGGTGCATCAAATACATAAGCTTTGTTAATGTTATATAAATAAACCATGGCTCTGATTAAGGAAAAGATTGTTATCGCTTTTTAAACAGTACTAATCAGTACTCTTCTGTTAGTGGAACTCTAACTGACTCTGTATTTACTACTATAAGTTGAAGGGTTGTGTTTAACTTTTAGAAAAACATTTGAGCCATTTTTTCCTCTCTCTTCAGGATGCCTGCCTGTACGCCTGGCCTTCTTCGCCTTCCTGCTGGCGCGCTCGCCTTTGCAACAGCCGCGGCGATTGGCTAATTTGGACCAATGAGACGCCCCTATCTGTTCTGACGTTGACAACACAGAAGGTTTGTGCGCGAAGGTGCAGATGTTGGCGGTTTGAATAGAGGCATAGCAAAAGGTCCGCTCTTCAAGCCGAGCTGCACTTCACGGTGAGAACAATTGCTCTCATTAAGTTGTCTTCTCTGAGTCTATGAGCGCCTAAGAAAGCTTTTGCAGCGACAAAGGTCGTTGTTGCCTGTTTATTCAGTGTTCAGGGCTTTGAACAGAGGAGGTAAAGTCACTTTTTTGCTACTAAGTAATAACTTTTACGGCCGTTGTTCACCAGCAGCCTTTCAGGATATGACAAAAAGTACTTTGAAAATTGCTTAAAACACTTTTTTTTAATGTAATTGATTGTTAGTGTCTAACCATATAAAGTAGGCAATGAGTGAATTGAGAAAAACGTTGTTTTTGTTTCTCTGTTATGTAAGCTCAATCTATGTTTTTACACTATTGCGTTCAAATAATGGATTTCTTTTGTTGCTTTATGAATGATCCTATTTTCAGTCTCAAATCTATATATTTTAGGTATTGCAAATGCTCCCTCCAGCTTTTTTTCCTCTTTTAATAAACACAACAAAGACTAGTACAGCAGTTATGTTGCCCCTCCCCGCCATTTTTGCACAAATGAGTGTGCAGCCTCCCGCTGTGGGGACTCAGCTTTTAACCTGCCTTTCACTGCGGGGCAACTATGTGCAAACATTTAGCTAAAGGCTGTGGTATTGGAGAGGTACAGAGCATGTTTTGACTGGGGTTTAATGTTATGCAGCAGCTGTAACGTGTGACACACTATGTACAAAATTTTTTTAGTAGTCTGTCCAAATATGTGTGTATATATTTGTATGCAATTTTTTAAACTTGCATCTTCAAAATATTTGTCCAAATCGATGTTATTAACTAAATATTTATTTTATTAAGTAGTTGGATATTTCATCATCATTCACCTACAAAGTTTCCCGATACAAATGATTAACATTAGTACTTTAGTTGTCTGATGGTTTGCTTGTGGTCACCTAAGTATTCTAAGTTATCTTTACAGACTTCCTGAGAAGTAGCACCACAGGGCTTTTACAGTTTATGTAAAAAAAAAAGAAAGAAATTATGCAAATAAAATAAAACAAAAAAGCTTGTCCATTGACACTGGTTGAAACGTGGTTACTATTATGTTTAGTTTTTACTTAAAAGTTTGAGTTTTCTACCTTTGAAATAAAATTTAAAAAAAAAACTATTATAGTTGGAATATCAAGGGTATCGCTATCAGCAGTTAGCCTGGTCTCTTAGTATAACATTTAAAACAAAACCAGTGGATTGTAATATTCCCAAATGTAAGTTTGGATTTCATAACTAAATAACAAATAACTTATGTAATAAATAAATAACACCAATAATTCCTCTGAGTACTAGTAAAAGTAACCTCGGCATTACAAGTGCTACACTGCGCTCAGAACAATTGCAGATATGAGTCCAAAGTTAGAAAGGCTTGCATGCCTTGCAGTAAGATAAGAGCTTTCTGATTAAGATGTAGCTTTATTTCAAATGAAGTGTGTATTGTCCCAAATGCTTAGCTCCAAATGAATTGTAAGATTTTAACTTTCAGGGTTTTTTTTGTCTTCTGCAGGAGATTAAAAGACAATCTTTCTGTAAAATGGCAAATTGTGATGGTAAGTGTAATCGACTTGCACTTGCATTTTTTTAAGACCAGCATTTTCTAAAACATTTCTGTCTCCTTCGGTTTTCATGTCGGATCTGAATTTGGAAAACAAAGCAAATTAGTTCATACAGTTTGACTGAAAAAAAAACAACGTTTTGATAATACATCATTTTAGAAAGTAAAGCAAAATTTGAAATTGAAGTTTGCAATTGAAAAAGATGGGTTATAATTTGACTACAATTGAGTATTTAATGAGATTCCTGTTTTTACAGACATTCAAGTGAAGGAGCTGAACAAGCGCGCGTCGGGTCAGGCATTTGAGGTCATTCTGAGCCCCTCGACTCCTGACGCCAAAGTGGAGTTCCCGCTGTCCCCCAACAGGAAAAGGGAAACATCTCTTGATGAAATTAAGAAGAAATTGGAAGCTGCAGAGGGAAGGCGCAGGGTATCGTAAAACACAAATGGCTAATAGTACATCAAATAAACTTAGCTATCATACTGTGTTAACTTATGAGGAAGGACTTCTCTTGTCTACCTGTTAGAGTCAAGAAGCCGAAGTTCTGAAGCATTTGGCTGAGAAACGAGAGCACGAGAAGGAGGTCATCCAGAAGGCCATCGAGGAAAGCTGCAACTTCAGCAAGCAGGCGGAGGAGAAACTCAATCAGAAGATGGAGGCGAACAAAGAGAACCGCTCCGCCCGGATGGCAGCTCTCAACGAGAAATTCAAGGAGAAGGTCAGATCCTGATGCTTTCTTCTCATCTATAATTCCGTATAAAACTTACAAACTAACGTGATTGTTATTGTTTTTGAAATGTTTAACAGGACAAGAAACTTCAGGAGGTGAGGAAGAACAAGGAGGCCATCAAAGAAACTGAGAACTAACCTGTTTCTGCTCTTAGTAGAGAGATAAGCTATCTGTCTGACAACCTTCTAAGATCTTAACGATGCTGGTTGTAATTATGCTCTAGACTTCTCTGGTTAGTTTTATATGTTGTTTGACTTTTTTTTTCTGGAGTTCTGTTTGGCAGCTGACTATACTGTATTTTTTTTATATATAAAAACAACGGCTTGTAATAATTTAGTTGTTATATTTACCAATGTCAAAAACAAACAAAAAACTTAACAGGCTCTTCCAGACTGTTGATAATGTTGTATATCTGAACTGACTATGTGATACAAGGGTTCAACCAACCAGATTCAATTCCAGTATTTTGGTTTGTGCAGGACTGTTGTTGTCTTTGACCTCACAAAATTTTTTTTATAAAATTTTATTTTTGTATTTTCTACCTTTCTTGGAACAGCAGACTATGGTGTAACATCTTCATGAAAGCTGAAAACTGTTACTTAACTGTTAATAAAGACTTTGACAATACTGACACCCAGTGGCCGTCATACCTTATTAAATGAATTTGTCTCCAAAATAGGGAGAGGAGAACTTTTTTTAAATGAATTATTTTGTTGTATTTTTATATTAATCAGAACTAAATAATTTTTTTATTCTTTCATGCTTAATTTTGACTTTATAGTCAGACTTAATATGTGTGTAAAAGCACATTCGCATCAATGGAAAAAGCTATATCATAAAAATGTTGACAAAGAAGATTTTACCTTGTATACCTCAATATTCCAAACAGAGTTTATGTAAACAGTTCAGTGTTTTGCAATGACTGGTGAGTTGCATTCTGTCATGATCATAAATTTTAACTTTTGCAGAGATTTCCACCACTTTATAATAAAACTGACCGGACGTACTGAGAATTTATTTAGGTTGGACAAATCAAACTGAAAAAATAAAGTGGTTGGATTTTCAGCACCTGATGGCTGAAGCAATCTTCAGTCAAACTAAGCTAAACTCCAGGCTGACCAAGTACTTCTGGCAGATTATTAATTTAACATGTTATTGCATTGTGTTTACTGAACTGTGTGGTTGCTTGATTGTGTCTCTCCTGCAAAAGTTCTCTGAGACAAAGCTGTTTACACCAAGTATTACTGGTGAGAACATTGAGGTAAAACCTGAGTGACACGATCTGCAGTGTTGGGAAGGTAAGGAGTCTAGCTTGAGTTTTATAGGCTTGTTTACGTCTGTTAGGTTTTAGCACTGGCCTTCAGTCAGAGACACGCCTGTACCCCATTTTGGATTGGTTCCATGAGATTCCATCTGTTGCATAATTTTGCTCAATTTGATAAAATCTGTTTCAGTTTATTTACATCTTCAGCAATTTTACTTTTTTCTTCAGTGTTCTGATATGTACTGTGTTCAGTACTACAACATCCTACACATTTATTTCTACTCCTGACAAAAAAATGTTTAGAAATGTTCCAATATTTCAAATCAATTTCTCTCTTCAACTTGTTTTCTTAGAACACATGGCGACAGCTCTGCAGCGATGAACCGAAAATAGAACTTCAAAATCTGTGTCACTGTTGCTTGTCCACTATGATGTTTACTACTGGCAACTGATCAGCTCGATTTCTGCGCCTCTTACGATGTTATCAACACATACTTAAAAACGAAAAATGCAAAATCCTGCTGCTTCAGACCACATTTAATTTCACACAGTTGTTTAAGAATTTGACAGTATATGTGTGGACACGGTGTGTTTGCAGAAGTGGGTCAGTATTGCTGTGTTACTTCACCAACCTTCACACTGCAATGTGTTCAAAGAGACCGTTAGCGTCATCAAACCACAGCAATGCCTCGTGATGTGACAAAACTTGCTTGCAGCCCATATTCCCCAAAGGTTCGATCATCCAGTGGACAGGCACTAGAAAGAGCATGTGTCCACTGTTCACACTGGACACCCTGATCCAAGTGTGTAAGAAATATACACTGTGGAGGATTATTCAAACCCAGAAACAATAGGGATTTGTCAGTGAGAGGGACAGCAACAAAGGAAGCGTTGTTGCTCAATGCAAAACAAGGAAGATCACAGACCATAAAAGTGATTTCACCATAGCAACCAAGGAGAGACATTGCTTGTTTTGCTTACTTAATGATATTCACTGGGATCTGAAGGGACTGTAACCAATGCACATAAGCTTGGATGTCGTGTTATAACCTCAATGTATCTTATACATTAATGCTATAATAATGCATTGATGCTATAATAAATAAATTATATATATATATGTACAGTACAGACCAAAAGTTTGGACACACCTTCTAATTAAAATGGGTTTTCTTTATTTTCATGACTATTTATAAGGCAAGAAATCCCACTTATTAACCTGACAGGGCAGGTTGACCTATGAAGTGAAAACCATTTCAGGTGACTACCTCTTGAAGCTCATCAAGAAAATGCAGAGAGTGTGCAAAGCAGTAATCACAGCAAAAGGTTGCTACTTTGAAGAAACTAGAATATAAGGCGTATTTTCAGTTGTTTTACACTTTTGTGTTTAGTGCATATTTCCACATGTTATTCATAGTTTTGATGCCTTCAGTGTGAATCTACAATGTCAATAGTCATGAAAATAAAGGAAACTCATTGAATTAAAAGGTGTGTCCAAACTTTTGGTCTGTACTGTATATATATATATATAAGGTTAAATGGACACCACTAGATAGATAGATAGATAGATAGATAGATAGATAGATAGATAGATAGATAGATAGATAGATAGATAGATAGATAGATAGATAGATAGATAGATAGATAGATAGATAGATAGATAGATAGATAGATAGATAGATAGATAGATAGATAGATAGATAGATAGATAGATAGATAGATAGATAGATAGATAGATAGATAGATAGATAGATAGATAGATAGATAGATAGATAGATAGATAGATAATCACAGTGACTTTAAGCATATATTATCGGGGGCGGTTGCTTCTCACTTTCTCACAGCTGAATGAGTTGACTTGAATTAGTGAAAGCGGTGTCCATTTAACCTTTGTTGTTGTGGGTGTTGGTTTCCAAGCAACAGTGAAAAAGAGACCAATCGCAATGGCTGCAGGTGAGACGTCCGCACGTGGAAACAGGAACAATGGCATGTGTAAAGTTCGGGGTTATGTAAAAACCTTAACGGTGATGCAAGTATAAGAAAACCATAATCTACACATATAGAGCGGTAAGAAACAAGATTCTAATTTTATATTTATAGATGATTGTTAAGCTGCATATAATATCTGCAAATGTCTTAAAATATGAAAGATTAAACGATAAGCAGTAAACAGATCAGCTGACTAAGATACATGCACTGACAGCTCGGTCCTCCCAGCACCCATTATGTGACAGAAATGCTGTGTGTCAGTGGAAGAATTTGTGTTATCAGTGCCTTGTCCTACACAGCCAAACGCAAGGCGCGATTGGTGGACACGATGATTTCTAATGCCAGAAAGAGCAGCAAGCGTACATGCTGATTGGTCAGACAAGCAATCCGTCAGAGCGCGTTGGTTTCCTCCTCAGCAGCCGAGCTGCAGCCCGCTGCTGCTGCTGTAGTGACGGTTGTCTCCTGCCAGTCCGGCCCATCAAATAATGATATCCATGCTCTGCGCGGCTCTAATTGTTCCATCGACGGGTATATCTGACACCTCGTACTGACTCTGCCCCGCACAGGTAGGTGCTTCCTGTACGCGCTTAGCTGCTCTGTGAAAATGAAAGGCATCTCGCTGCTGTAATATAGATGGCACGCCGTAAGAGAAGCGCCTCGAAGCCAGAACCCGGGCAGTTTTTTTTTTTTTTTTTTCCGCCTTTCAGCGGATACCTTGGCTTTATTAAGCTCAGTGAAGGTTTCATGCGATCGGAGATAACAGCAAGCGGACTGTTCATTGTAGATACAATTGCGGGTTTATTTTCAATGTCTATAAATTAGAAAATTGCCCCGCGGATCAGGTGCATATGAGCCTAACACGGTTCCCAGCAGCAACAGGCCCATTTAGGCCCGGTTTTAATTCGCACACAACCACACAAACCCGTCTTATTTTCCTTAGTCCACTTTGTTTTTCGTCTTCATCTATAAATATTTTAAAGGATGTCAGGGCTCACTGGACGCCGAAGGGCGTGGACCTGGGATGGAGCTATGTTACGTAATGCCCCATTCATCTCTCACGCCTCTCCTCCTCATCCTCAGCACATGTTCATCCCACAGTGGCTGATCTGCCTCAGCTCCCTGCCCTCCCCACAGCGCAGGGCAGGAAAGTACAGGAGCTCATGGCACCGATTACATGTGTTTCTAATATACAGATAGTATAGAATAAAGATATTTAGTGGTGAAAAAAATGCTAAACATCAAATAGGAACACGTAGAGTCTATGTATATGCTTTCTTTTTTTGCGCCAAGGCAGCATATTTCTATATCTATATATATATAAATGTGTGCATGTGTGTGTTTATGTATTGTGGACTTTTAATGAATAAAACAAATGAGCAAATATCCTTTGTTGTTCCACATTAGGGACACTCAGGTGAACCAGCAGCAAGTTAAAGGTAAATTGAAGTATGCATATTCAAACTAACATAAAATACAAGAAAATAGGTCAAAGTTTCATCATAATAAAAAACTAATAATACTGTACAGTTTGTAAAAATAGCACTCTCAGATCAAAATAAATTTTCTACTGAGTAGGATTATTTTAAAATAAAGGTACAAGATGTGCATTTTTGTGCATAGGAAACAACAACAAACTATGAGAAGTAGTCAAAAGCTTATAAAATGCTCATAATTACATTGGACAGGGGTTTATACAGAAGCTGATGATTATCTAAACAGGAAATGGACGTTGAAGCTGTCACTGGTTGCTGCAGCTTTCTTAGCATTGAGATTTGAAGATTTGTTTTACCTCCCTTACCATCTTGTGTGTGGTGGAAAGATAAATATGGTTGCTCGTCTAGTCTAGTTTCTAAAAGGTGGTTGATTTTAAAACGTTTTAATTGTTGCTCTGACCATGTATGCAAATTTAGGCAAATCCCTATTTCTTGACTTACGGAGATGCGCACACAAGAGCCTTACTTAAATTGCATCTTCTTTCATTTTTTCTATTTTGAAGCGGTTCAAAGGGAAATGTCATATTGTGATGCAGGGAAACAAATCCTTAAAAACCAATATTAAGTAATTACATATTACACATACAATAAGGCCTGTAAATGTGGATGCCGCTCTAACGTTAGATGTGACTTAATATCGGTGAATTCCAAACACTGACACAAGAATTAAAATTTAAAGGTTTGGCTTGACTGCAGCCCTCTACTAGAAAGAAACAGACGTAAAAAACAAAAATGTTCATTCCTTATAAGAGCCCTGCTTACCTTTGTAGCATGGCAGATCACAGGACATGTGGGTTTTGTGTCAAACCTGTCTGACAACAATCATCTTACATAAGTATGAAATAATTAGTCATTTGTTTCCAAATGGTGCTTTTTAAATACTACATTTGATATCATAGAAGATTACAATATTATGATCAGGCCAATAACAATACAGAAGTTTATTGGGCTTAATGCTACATGCTTAATGTTTATTTTCAAAAGGAACATTTAATGTAGCAAACACGCCTCATATGAGCACATTTTTTAATTTACTCACATCTACCTGTAGTTAAAGTAAAACGTCAAAGGATATAACTTGTGTGGCCACAGTGGGAGAAAGCTCAATAACACTGTCCCATTTTGAGGACCATGTCAATTTCCTTTACTGCAACAGTTCATTATTAAACAGAGTCTTTACTTACAGTTTATGAAGCAATTAGAAAAAACAGAGTAAGTAGTCAGGTGGGTCTATAGAATTTCACAAACATGGGAAGTAAGAATGAGCTGACTAAGTATTGTTAATTTCTAAACGTATAGAGTTTGATTGCTTTTCTGCTTCCAAATAAGTAAAAATGAAAAGTTAATTACAGACTGCTCTTTTACATTGTGCACGTTTTGGAAATTAATGCCACTGGTAGTGTACAACAAGAAACACTGGTTGTTTATAGCTTCAAAATATTCAAATAAAATGAAAAGTTTTGTTTTTTTGATCAAAAAGAGATTAATCAATAGCCAGTACAGTGACACAGAGCAAACATGTGTAACTGCAGACTTTTTATGGTTCAACTAAAAGCAACTTTCTTATCTTTACTCAGGTCAGTTTGCAGTTGGTCTGTGGTAAACTGAGAACAGCCACGCAGTCAACCTGCTGTCGTTTCTACACTGATGGCTTCTATAAAAACAAATCTTATGCAAACACACCCAGTAGTTATGGATGTAAGGGAAAATTTATGGATTGGAGAATGCACATGACCAAACTGAAGAACAGCCTTCAACAGTAATGCAACACTTGTATATAAATAAGGGCAATATGGGATCAACCCAGTTCACCTTGACAGGTTACAACTCTGTCGTAAAAGGACAGCAGCAAAAAATAATATTTTAGATTCTAGATCTGTTTCAGAACGATCTATTGAACATTAAAGATGTCTTGTGCTTTGGGATTTTTTGCAGTTTTAGTTTAACAGCTGGAGCTATGTCTCTGAAAATCTTTTTAATTCCTCTCCATTGTCTCAGTCTAGAGATTTTTTCCTAGCAGCAGAACCTGCTGAGTGAAACCAAGTTTGTTAGCCGAGTTCATCCTTTCCAGTTGCTGACAGCTAACAAATGCGGGGTTGAACAAACCTCATTTATTACGCATTTATTAATAAATGTGTTTTAAGGGGGGAGGATTGAGAGTAATAATTTGGGTTGATTCACCTTTAGTTAGGTTATGCCAACAACCTCTGACCAGTGTAAGATCTGCTTCCTTCAAATATTGCCACCAGAATATCTTAAGCCAGTGGTTCCCAAAGTGTGGGGCGCGCCCCCGATGGGGACAGGGGGCGCAGTGCCATTGCAGGGGGTCGCAGGAAGGGGTATGGATTAAAAAACAAAACATTACACAAAAGTGTTTCACTGGTAAGATGGCTTGTAGTGTGTTTTGTTGCAACCTGAAGTGTGAAATAAATTTCAGTGGAGTTTAAAAACAAAATATGTGTATAGGTTTATGTCTGGTTGATGTGTGTGCCCAGTTGATTTTTTTTTTCTTTTTGGGGGGGATTTTATTGTAAATTTGTATTGTATTGTATTGGCTGTAAAGGACTTTAAAGATCAATTTAAAGATCTGAAGCAGATGCTAACTTTTGTAGCAGCTAGCAGTTAGCCAGTTGTAGTTTTTCACAGTGGAAAACTTCCTTTTTGTCTGCTACTCTTTTTTGTTTTTTTGGTCAGGTACCAAAATTCTACCACACAAACGGTTAAAAGGACAGAAAACTTCTTCAATGCTTGTGCAACTTAATGTTGCCAGCTAGCCTGATGTGTTGTCTTTAGTACCCGACTCTGTCAACACAACTGACCAATAACTCAAAGGCTGGCTCCTCTCCTATTTCAAAATGACTTTGATGCAGGACATCAAGTAAAAGCACTCACCAATGGCCCATAATAATAGCCTGGACAGGAAGAGCATACCACACAGAGCTTTTCGAGAAAGATTTCACTTAGACAAGGAGTATTATGTCATTTTCATGTTGCAACTTGAGGATTACCAAATAAATTTTACTTAATATCGCTGTGCTCTGCATAAAGGCACAAATACACACAGATAGAAACGTCCTCTTTGACAGATTCAAATGTTCATTGCTTCTTTTCTCCTTCCCCTCTAGTCTCCTGGTTGCAATGGCCACGGTAGTGATGGAGCAGATTGGCCGGCTTTTTATCAATGCCCAGCAGCTCCGGCAGATCCCTCAGCTGCTCGAATCGGCCTTTCCGACGCTGCCTTGCACTGTGAAGATTTCTGATGTCCCAAGGGTGTTCCGCGAGCGCCACATCCTCACAGGCTACAGGCAGACGGACCAAAGCTGGCGCTACTACTTTCTCACCCTCTTCCAGAGGCATAATGAGACCCTCAATGTGTGGACCCACCTGCTGGCAGCCCTCATCATCCTTGTGAAGTGCCAGGAGATCTCAGAAACGGTGGATTTTCTGCGTGATCCTCATGCCCAGCCCCTCTTCATTGTCCTGCTGGCAGCCTTCACCTACCTCTCCTTTAGTGCTCTTGCCCACCTCCTCTCTGCCAAATCAGAGCTCTCATACTACACCTTCTACTTCCTCGACTATGTCGGGGTGTCCGTCTACCAATACGGGAGTGCTCTGGCGCACTACTACTATGCTATAGAGAAAGAGTGGCACAGTTCAGTGCAGGGCTTCTTTCTGCACACTGCTGCTTTTTTGGCTTGGCTCACTTGCTTCGGGTGCTGCTATGGCAAATACGCAAGGCACGACCTGCCCAAGTTTGCCCACAAGCTGCTCCAAGTGGTGCCGTCGGCGTTGGCTTACTGCTTAGACATCAGCCCCGTGGTCCACCGCATCTACAGCTGTTACTGGGGAGGCTGCTCCGACCCAATAGTGTGGTACCACGTCTACCACGTGATCTTCTTCTTAATCAGCGCCTACTTTTTTTGCTGCCCACACCCAGAGAGTCTGCTCCCTGGGAAGTGTGACTTCTTTGGGCAGGGCCACCAGATCTTCCACGTGCTGGTGGTGGTGTGCACCCTGACGCAGATTGAAGCACTGCGAACTGACTTCACAGAGCGCCGCCCGCTCTATGAGCGTCTCCACGGAGACCTCGCCCACGACGCCGTGGCGCTCTTCATCTTCACCACCTGCTGCTGTGCTCTCACCGCGTTTTACGTGCGTAACCGTGTGCGTGCCTCCCTCTATGAGAAGAAGGAGTGAGGATGGAGTTCGTCCAAAAGCAAGGAGGGTTAATTTATTTTACTCTGTAGTGACGGTTTTAAAATAATTAACATGTTTTTGTCTATGAGAAATATTGGTTTGTGACAGTGACTTTTGCTTATTTCTTCTGCCAAACTACAGTAAAGTAACGTGACTGAGGATGTGACATGCAGTGAGGAAGCTGGGACTGTGTTGGTAGCCATGCAAATTCTACTCAGCTGTTTTACATTAACATGTGAAAACTGTTATTTTATACAGGTGAGTAGATACATTGAAGAGTGTTTTAAAATGCCCTTTGAACTGTGTTCTGTATAAGCTACCTGCCTTAATCAGACTGTAGCATTTTTAAGTTATGCAAACAGTTCAATCAAAATTCATAGGCTGGAATCTAATAGTTTCTAGCCAATATCCCTTTTCCTGCAGATTTTACTCAGCCTTTTATTATAAAAGCAGGTATATTTGTCATTAATGGATAGTCTTGACTTTTTGAAGTGAGGTTATATAAAGTTATAAGTAATAATTTCCTTGCCTGATTGACCATGAGTTTGTAGAAAGAAATAATGAACCTTCATTGCAGTGGTAGGGTAACAGCTGGTCTGGTAGAAGGCCATGCAATGAAACAGGTTTAGAAATCTAAACCTCTTAGTAATACTACTGCCAGAGTAAAAATGTGGAGAAAAAAATATCCCTGGACACATGTGGATTAAGAGATTTAGTGGATGATGTAGAGAATTCAAGCTAATTTTTGAAACCGAATCTCAAAAATGGATCAATCCTCTTTAAGTCAAATATAATATTCTTGATATACATATATGCTGACCTTCTATCTTAGTCTGAGCTGAGCAGTGATTTACTTTTCATACTGGTCATCAACTAGTCAGAAGCAGATCTAGGGTGACTTCATAGTAGGGCTGCAAAATATCAGAAAAACATGCTGAAGTTCCCAAATACGGCATGAATGATTAATCCACATGTTTCTGGATTTCTTTATAAATGTTCTTATTCAGCATCTTCAGCAGCTGAAGGTATAAATCAAGTAAGGGGACAGAGAATGAAGGTTACAGAAACTATTATCTAAAATAACTTCATAGAACCTCTGTTAAAAAAAATGAAAACTATCTGTATAGTTTTTTCAGGCAATGCTTGACAAAAATCTTTAGCATAATTTAGGACATTTTAATAAGCTATTTGAAAGCCACTTCTTGAATTTAAATAAGCCAAAATATTTATTTGGTGACCTTCTTTGAAAATGAGACTGGTACTCTGTATTGGTTCAGTGATGGATCACTGGAGTCTTTTTCGTTGTGTAACAAATATAATTTATGTTGTTTTTTGATCTAAGGGCTGAAGTGTCAGCTTTCGCCTCACATCCCATGATGTCAGTGCTTTGCGTGCATGTTTTTAATTAGTGACGGTGATGAGAGTTGAGCCACAAATGCCAAGTCTGAGTTGGAATGTTGAGGTTTTAGATTGGGTTTTTTTGCTTTCTCTTTTGTTTCTGTCCTTTTTTATGTGCCTCTACGCATGTCCTTTGGTACATACTGTGGATGTTAAGTGTGTGAATGTCAATGAAAGCTTAGCCTTGCACTTTTTTTCTTACCTTGTAAATAAGTTGTACTTCTCTCTAGAGAGCATTGTCTCATTTTTACTACATCTCTCACACAATTCAGAGCAGGTTTTGTTTTCTAATGGAATATATCGCATTCATATTTTTGTCAGACTTTATTGGTACTAATACATTGTTTCATAATGCCGTTTTGTTACTTTGAAGAAGACATTTAATGTCTTCAGAGTCCTTGGTTGACTTTTGTCATGAGACTTTCTCACATGGCTTTACAACAAATGTCACTTGGATTTTTGTCATAAAATCTCAAATGTCAGAGATGATCAATATTCATTACCTCGCTCTCTGTTCACAACCGTGTTTAATGTGCCAATCAATATGTTATTACTTCAGTGATGACGGTACTAGTGAGAAATGACTAATCTGAATTTTTGTCTCGGCCTACGATGCTGTTATTGGTGAAGTTTAAGCATCACAGTCCACAACTGTGAAACTCGGAACGTTAATTATGGCATTTTCTAACTTGGTCTCGTTATGCACTGCCTGAATCAACATTGTACATAACTGTAACTGACAGTGCTGGCTATGTTTACATGCATGAAAACTGTATTTCTTCTGGTTTTGCGTGGCTTCTCTGAAATGATGTGATGCAAAAAAAAAAAACAAAAACAAAAAAAAAACAACTTGAGGAGAAAGACTGGATTCCAGTTCGGTTGCAGTGAAAAGGTGAACTAGTGAACAGCGGGATTCAGGCTGTCTTCACGCAGTCTAATGCTTTACTGAAAGATGTCTTTATAGGCAAATGATTTCCTGTTGGTAAATGATGTCTGTAAACATCTCACCAGCCCTACTTGTATAGTAGCATAAGGACCAAAGCAGCGTCTAGGCATTTAACTTTATGTCCTCTGTGAATTATTAAAAAGGAGAGGGAACAGCTGTAGAGCTCATAGCAGCATGGGTAATCTCATAGATTATCCTAGTTGTATGGTGACAAACTGTTATGAATATGGCCAGTATTCTCTGTTCATGTGTATGTAAACATAGCCTCAGATGACACTTAAAGTTTCTCTTTATTCTTTTCAAAAAAGCAGGGTCAGAGGGATCAGAATGGTTTCTGTCTCTAACAATATCTGTAACTGTACTAATATGATGTGCTATTTAAAAAAAAATAAAGTGTTACTGTAACTCAAAGAGTAATGTGGTTTTTTTTCCTTGTTTTTTTTTTTTTGACAACGCATCAATTTGGAGCTGTTCTTTTTAAAGAAATTTAAACAACTTAAGTATGTACATTTAAGTTAAATATATATACCACTGGTAGATTTAAAGTTCAAATTATGTTTTTATTTATTGTTTAAAATTAGACGAGACTTTCTCAAAAACAAACATCAAAGAAATGTTACTTTTAAGATATTCTCTGGTGGGTAATTTTGTGCATTATGTTTTGTGCATTATACTTTTAGAGTATATGTCTCTTTGAATCAATTATTTCTTTCTCACGTTTATCTCAACCCGTTTTAACAATTTCTTTCTCAAATTTGACAACTTCATTAATCTTTTTTGTGTATATGCGACATACTGTATATACATATATGGCCCTTTAAGTCATGTTGTCTGAGTTAAAGGGCCATTTTCTATTCACAACTACAGTATCACATAAGTAAAGGACTGTAAGGAAAGAGAAATTATAGATTTAATTTAACAAGCACTTTGCTTTCGGATGGTTTCTTCTTAGGAATCATTTGGCAGTATGCTTTGCTCCCTCAGACCTTTCTCAAATTAGCGATTCAAGAACTTACGTGTTACTTTGCTGATTGTTATTCACACTCAATAGAAGAGTGCATGCTTGCATTTTAATTAGAAAAGTCTGTTAGGCACAAACCCTCAAGCATTTATGTACAGACTAACTCAAAAGGAATCAACTTATAAACGGCATACAATGTATTTAATTAATTCATGTTTCTGGTTAAATCAATATTTGCTAACTGCAGAATACTTACTCATGAACTAAATATGATTTTTGTATTGATTTTCATATGTTGCATTTCATATGTTTTTTTCCTCGCCCACCTAATAAATTTGACAACGCATCAATTTGGAGCTGTTCTTTTTAAAGAAATTTAAACAACTTAAGTATGTACATTTAAGTTAAATATATATACCACTGGTAGATTTAAAGTTCAAATAATTTTTTTATTTATTGTTTACAATTAGACGAGACAAAAGAAACGTCAAAGAAATGTTACGTTTAAGATATTTTTGTTTCACATTTAATTAAATATGGCATGTTGAAAAATATTTATATCCTTCACAATAAGCAGTGAAAAAAAGTTGCATTATGGCAATTAAAACATAATAATTGCTCTCTAGCATTTTGCATGTTTCTGCTGGTATTTTGAAAGTTTATATTTGGTGATTAACTTCAATTCTTTCAGGCTGGAAAGCCTCCTTGCAATCACCCTAATCTTTAGCTCTCTCCACAAATTCTCAATCAGTTAAATTAAAAAAAGTTGTTGATTTTGTGGATGGATCATGTTGATGTGAAAGCCTCACAACTCAAAAATAAATGTACATAAATCTCGAGCCCATATATAAAGATTGTTTCTACACAATAATTACTGGCTGTACAGTGCTGACGTTTAACAAACTGTTTTGCATGCATGTTTGGTGCACAACCCTGATTCAAAAATAGGACATGGTGGAAAATGCAGCAAGTCTTACATATACCCTTAATTGCACAACATGAACTCAAAACATACATAAGTTCCTGCACTGTTGCACTGTAACACTCAAAAATTTTGCTGTTTTTTTTTAGCAAATCACTGAAATTGTGAGTCAATATTAAAGTGTTCGTCGTGAATCAGTTGAAAACAGTTCAAACATGTTCATGAACATGGCCATCCACCTACACAGACAGGAAAGAAGCCAAAAAAAATCCTGTACAAGATGAGCTGTGGAGAACCAGGCCCAGGAGGGAGAATCTGCTGGTAGGAAAATCATGATGATGATGATGGCGATGATGAAGCCCGGACTGGATGATGTTGGATGAACTGGTGGAGTTTCCAGGAAGGAGGTGAGCATACCATCAGAGGTGGAGGCCGGCAGGTGGTGCTGTTTTGTGTTAATGGTGGCCTCTCACTAGTCTCTTTGTCTTCATGCTGTCATGATAACCAAGAATACTGATCAACCAGTGAATGGATCGACCAGACACAGCTGTCTTTATACTACGGTTGAGACACAGTCACTGCACTCAGGTGATCTCCATTCCACTCATTGTGAGACTATACAAGCTCCAATTGGCTGAACCTCTGTTTAATTAGGCCAGTCACTTTAAAAGGGGGTGAATATTTATCCAATCATCTATTTGAATTTATGTCTATTTATCATGATTTTGTAAAAATCACTTTTTACTTTGACATTGAATTTCTTTTTATTCCCACCCCCCCAAAAAGCCCAAATTTTGTTAATCATGATTGATTTCTGTAAGCAAGAAAAAGACTAAACATTCAAGGGGGTGAATATTTTTTAAAGTTTGTGGTTGGCATATACAGAATATAAAGAATGTCAACACACTGTAACTGTTCGTCGTTTTGTTCAAATAAACATGTATTTGCTATCGACTGCAATCACAAGATTTTAACAAAAAGTGTTTTTGGACAGATATTCTTCATTCTCTCAGTGTCTATGGTTGAATGCAAACTCATTAGCATCAACCTGCTACATCAGCAAAATCAAGAGTTTTCAATGCCAGCGAGATACATCACGTTATGGTTCATATATCACAGCTTGAAAGCATGTTGTTTAACTCATCACTCCATCAGTATTTATGTACTCCATCAAATGCATTACAGGCTGTTAATTTTATTTTCATGCCTTAAGCTGCATCCAGTTAAGTGTTAAATACCTATTATACAACTCAGGATTGCTTCTGCACCACTAGAGGGCAACCTTGTCATTTGATAAGAGCCCCGTTTTATAGCCGTATAAAACGTAACACTATTAGGCAGGGTATTTTAGGAATAAAATAATTAATAAAGGGTTAATTCATAAATACCTTTGAGCAGATTTTTAAATAAGTCATTCATGACAATGGAGTTTTAGTTAGACTAAAAATGTGATCTATTACTCTGATCATTGGGCTGTAACATAATGAGAGTAGTGATGTAATCTGAGCTGATTACTTAATGAAAAAATAACATGTACAATTCCTTTTATTCAACTCAATCAGCTCTAAATGGCTGCGGTAAAAAGAGCAACTCATCATTTGGGGTTTCTCTCTATAGATGAGCTCCAGCCTTTTGGAAATGCTTTTGTCACAAAAAAAAAAAAAAGGAAAAGAAAAAGGAAACGTAACATTTAAGCAGGTATAATTCCAATAGGGGGCACAAGAGATCCTCGTGTATTTCTAAATATAAACCTGCTACTTACTGATGTGCCCCGGCTCTTTATGAAGCACATGGGGGTCAGTTTAGATACATTTGTTGTGAGCACTCACAGAATTCATTACAAGTCATCTATATCTTTGACTAAACCGCAACTTATCACAAACTGTTCCCCTCCTTAAAAAAAATCAACCTTTGGTGGAAATAAATAGTTGAGTCATTTGCATAAAGAAGAACATTGACAGTAAATCAATCCTAACCCTGATCCTGGAGCAATATCTAGAGCATCATCTAGCCCACACTGCAGTTTGTGGGTGGCACATATAGTTTAAAAATGCATACATGCATGCTCTGTATGGTAAGGAGAGGTTGAGATGATTTTTATTCATATTTACATGGGTTCTTATCACATTTTGGAGGATTGTGTGGGTTTACAGATCACTTTGCCTTTAATTTGTATTCATGAGGAGCCCTGTTTATGATGATCAACTTGACTTTATGCTCTCCACGTATGTATAATACATATTTTTTCCTCTGCATGGATGTAATTTCCTATTTTGTGTTAATGAGAACAAGGTAGTTATGGACAAGAATCATTGAATTTTAAGCCCAGAAATGGGCTCTTGATACGTCTGCGTTAGATTTGATTAATTCACAGTAATACACACTCAGACGGTCCTAAATCAAATGGCAGAGATAGTGATAATTGCCTTACAGGCTGCTTCCTGTCCTCTAACTATCAATTTCTTTCTCAGACTCCATCAATTTTCAGAGGTCTGTTTCTGGAACCGCTGAGTGTCCCTCTCTTTTGTCCTCACACGTCTCCTTTCCTCTCCTGGCGGCTAGTTGCTTTACACGATGACTGCTAGTCTCCATTTCTTTTCTTAATGCTTCATTTGCTTTGTGCGTATTATGTTGGGGTCAGGGTGGAAGTATTGTTGCAGGTCAACATTGTGTTTTGTACCTAAAGGTTTGACTTGTTCAACAGCCTCGCTCACAGCCGTTACACTACTTTTTATTTCTGGCAGGTGACAGACAGCATGAATACTCTCCCCTCCCCCATTTATGTTGGGCAAATATCTCCTGGGATTCTATTACAACATATTTCTATTTTGTAAAGTTTAACTAATTTCAATTTCTCACCAGAAACTGAAAATACATGGTCGATAATTGTTTATAGTGGGCGCAGAGGTAAAGTCACATGTATGTGTGTCACTCTGTAAAAGGGCTCAGTATTATTTTTAAACCAACAACAAAATGATTATAAAGTTTACATTTTAAGTTTAAATTGTCCTTAGCAGCTTATAAAATTAATTAGTGCTAGTTGTGCTGCTGGCATGGCTAGCATGACAAAAACATAACATGGGAAATGTATATCTTTACATTAACTTTGGGAGTTACAGAAATCTACCCACATTTTCTAATTCCAACATGTTTCAAGAGATGGAAAGTTAAAAAGGATCCAGATGCAACTTTGTGTAATCAATTCAGACTTTTTTGCTGAAAGTCTTGCTCTCTTTCTCAGGCAGCCATGTCTCAACATGATACTAAAAACATCTAATTTTGAGTCTTCTTCCCTCAGTAAGAGTGGCAACATCAAAGCGTGTTGTTGTCAGCATGACCTGGAAGTGGATAGAATAGTGCACTAAGGAAAAAAAGAAATAAAAAATCGGATTCAGAGGCTTCTGAACAGCCAGTACCTGCTCAATCAACCTGAAGATTGGGAAGCTCTGGTCACCATCAGATTTCTCAGGGCACCTAAGTTATAAAATTCAAATTAGTTTTTACTTTTTTGGGATTGGTGTCATTTCAAGACCAAAGGACTTCAGTTTAGTCTCGACTCCACTAAAACTAACTGGTAACTTCTGCTAGTTCAAGTAATCTGAATTTGTAATGTCACCAAAAATATACCGCACCTAAAATATTAACTACTTATGTAGTTGTATCAGAACCTTATTAAAAATAATAATAAAATATTCTAATTCTTCCACTAAAACATTTTTTTTGTCAACTGTGGTTCAGGAGGCTTGGCTTTGTATTGTAAGTGCTGGGTTGCTGTTTCAGTGTTCAATGTTTCAGTCATTGTGTCATGTCCTGTGGTTTTCGCAGTATGATCCAAACACAGACAGGAATTTGGAATTGTCACAGAATGCATGTTTAATGGGGAAAATGCAAACCATACGGCTGAGCGTGGTAGGAACAAACAAGGTAAATAATGGAGTAAATGCACAAAGTAAGCAACAAAAGGAGACAGCGGAGAACAATGTGACCCAAGAGCTTAAGCCGACTGAGGGAGAAGCAAAAGTAGCAAAGAACCAGAGGGACTAATCAGATGTCAATGGGAAGCAGCTGGGTGACGACGCAGACAGAGCAAAAAGATGATAGAGAGCACCTGTGCTGAGAATCAGGCAGACAAGATGAAGGAAAAAGGAAACTAAACAGAGCAGAGGAACAGAAACTATGGCACTTAAAGAAACTTGAAACTAATATCCACAGTAGACAAAAACAAACAAAACAGAAAGGAAAAAAGCAACAACGAATAATAATAAATTAACACATGCAGGGACTAAAACAAATGGCAAGATATTGGGAAATTAATAACAAATCAATCATCAATACAGACATGTTACTAAATGTATACAAGTACAGTTCATTTGCCATTTTATTGTATTAGCTTCATATCATAGCAAAACAGAAATGACTCATTAAAATATGTATCCTTGCCTCCTTTTGTATATTTAATTATATATAAATCATGCTGTCACACATGCAGCAATGTTAAACGTAGAGTGAGAAAAGTGGCTGAAACAGAAAACATGTCTAGAATGTTTAATTAGAACTGAACAAAAGTGAGATGACATTTTGGACTCTACTGTCTCAATCAGAAAGGATTTTGAAAAATGTGTTTCTCCTCTTGTTGACATTTAAATAAATACTTTGTGAATAACACCCGTGTATAGAAGATCAATGCTGCTCTCATGCTGTAAACATGAAGGTAGATGAGAGTTAAAGAGCTCAGCTATAAGACTTAAGAAATTAGGAGGTTTTACTGTAACAATTTAAAAAAAGTAAAATATATAAATTAGAAAATATAATTTGGTGCATTCTTAAAGCACCAAGAAAAATGTAAAAAAAAAAAAAAAAAATTATCTTCAGATGGAGAAATACTGAATTCAGTCATAGCTGCCTATTTGGTAGAGGTTTAAATGAAACTTGTCTGCTGAAATAATAATAATAAAAACGAAAAACAGAACTATGGCCTATGATGCTTCTTACTTTTACTGGTGGTGCTCCTGGGAAATATGTAAAAAAAAAAAAAGCCCTTAAGTAAATACATATTCAATTAAAATTGTCTATTTTATTAAATATCTATTAATATATCTTTAATTGAAAGGACCTAGTCTGAAATCACCCTTTGATAAGGTTAATAAATCATTTTTCCCTTCTTTTTCATTCGCCCTGACAATGCATGGTTGGTCAAAGCTATCCTAAACATTATATACTGTTTTGATAGTAAACATATGCAAATAATGGGGAGGAGCTGTTTTCTTCCTGATTTCAACACATCTGTGTTATCTGACATGCTCTCATTTGGAAATGAATATCTGAGAAAAACAAAAAGTCATGGATTACTGAGCAACAATTTGGCTATTCAGTTTACAAAAAAAAAAAAAAAACAGGTTTGTTGTACTTTAAATTTTGAACCTGATATAACAAAATGTAGTCAAAATTTAAATTTCTAAACAAGAATCTCAAATAAAGATGCAAACTTTGGGGTTATCAACCAGCCTTGTTTTGTTTGCATAATTTCTTCCTGTCCACTATCCTAATTTAATAATAAACACACACACAAAAAAAGCAACTAGTCCAACCAAACTAGTTTGGTTGGACTAGTTTGGTTAAAACTAGTTTGGTAAAATAAAGTTTTACGTCGACTACTTTAGTAGTGTTCAAGTAGAAGCAGAGTTGAGATAGCTCTGGATTCTGCTGGGTAGGAATAAATGAAGTTCCGTTCAAACACTGTTGAAGCAAGAACTCTTCGAGGCTTCAACAGCTTCAACTATGACAGAATGGCGACCTGAGCAGGAATCCATATGGCCCTCTTCAAAAAACCAACACTACTAGATGAAGAACTAAATCCTAGAAATGTCACCTTGGTGCAATGAATCAGCCATGAATACCACCCTGAAGTGTGTGTGGATTTTTATGGAGTTCTTATTACATATTAAACTGTCTCAGAGTGTCCCCATCTCACTAATGGAAAAATGCTGAGCTCGCAGCTGAATGAAATACACAGAAGACAGAACATGATGCAAAACAGCTGCAACAAAAATATAGCTTTTTTCAATGGCATAGAAAACAAGTGAAAGAGGCCATCTATTGTATGTAGGAAGGACATTTTAAAGGACATGTAAATGGTAAGATAGAGGAGAAAATTATGCAGTGCAGAAATGAGTTGGGCAAAGTCGATATAATTTCTGGTCTAGTGCACTTGGACATCTGCATCCTGACATAAATCTCATCTGTGTAACATCAGGTTAAATCTTAGAGCCATGCAGCCTATTTGCAAATGGTTAGTTTTGTCGCTTAAGACTCAAGTGTTTACCGTTATTTTTCTTTCTTCATTACCATGGATCATGTTATTGTTTCCCCCAGTAATATATGGCAACACACTTTGAGTTTCTACAGTTAGTTCTTGCACAACTCCCAAAAGTGTCTCCCATTAGCCACCATTCTGTGCATTGTTGATAAAACTGCATTAGACCAATGAAGGACAAAGAAAGTAAAGGCATAAAATGTAAATAAAACAGACTGCAGAGTGATTTCTGAAGCTGATGATCCCATATGCTGTAAACATGTGACTGCCTTTGAAAGAAATAATAATGAGGCAATGATTCTGTGCCAATACTACTTAAGAACTAGACCAAGCATGAAAAACTTAGCTTGTATTGTCAGAGTTTTACAGACAGCGGACTGCCCTCTGAATTTAATGTCAACCTAATATATTCCGTCTTGTCTAAAAGAGACTCTTCTTACCTCCTCTTCATCTTTGCAGTTGCCTTGATACTGCATGCTCCACCAATCAGGTTGCCCACTGATGGGGCCTATTCATCATGAGCTGGTTGAAGAGATACTGCGGACTGGCAGAGGTGAGGAGAAGGCACGTGTGTCCTATCTGAAGGTCTCTCTTTCTTGCCAATGCCCGTAACCACTCAAGGATAATGAATTCTCCCATCCTCCCCCTTTAACCTCCCTGTATGGCCAGGTTACAAATCCTCAACAACATTATACGGCGATAACCAGAAAATGGAAAAAGTTTCAGATACGCGGACGGTGTGTTTGTCTCTCAGCAGGACTGTGCAAGTGCAGCTCAGGGGGATCGACTTGTTTTTCCAGGTGGTACTGTTTGAATAAGCAGACGAGGAATAGCAGTCAACACCATCCTGCATCTGCTGCATTACCTTGGACTACTGTAAATATCAGGACTGTTTCAGTCTTGCATCATCTTGCGTCTCCAGTAGCAACAATTGGTTTTGTTAGTATTAAACCGAGAGCTTGCTGATTTTTTTTTCTTTTCTCTTTGCAGAAGTCTTAGAGAGCTTGGCATTTATGTAAAGATCGATGAACAAAACATTTTCTACTGATTGCTATCAGAGACCCAGAAGATACTTGTGATTAATGCTGGTTCTGTGACAAGTTGCACACAGAAGTACTGAAAGGAACAGCATAATTTCGAGTACCCAGCTTGCAAAGCTGAATTATAGACTGTACACAGTATTTTACAATAACACTTACCTTAAAAAAGAGCTTATATTTACTGATGCAGCTTTTGCTCTGTGTTTGACATGTGACCTGCTTTGTGCTGAACTCAGATGCTAACAGCAGTGAGTATCAAGCTGTCTTTTACAAAAATGTGTTTTGAAATGAATCTAGCAACTTCTCTGGTGCCTCTAATATAAAATCATGTCATGAAAAGCCTTAATCTTCTCACTGATCCGCTTCGTACCATTTTCTCATCCCAAAGAATTCACAGGCATCTCAGTCCATGTGCAGCAGGCCTTCCCAGCTGCAATCTGACCACGAGCTGTTCATCTGTCTATGCCCAGATCGCAAAAGCCCTCGCTTGTTGACATTGCTTATCATTGTTGTTGTAGGCTCCAAAGTGGACGATAAAGTTAAAAAAACAAAACTGATTTGGGAAAAAAGCAAAACAAAAAATCTAAACTAAGAAACTGCACATAAATGCATTTAATTAATAAAGAAGAGTAACTTTTTCAGTGCCTTTTTTAGGAATGATCGTTGGAATTGTATCAAATGTACACAAATAAAATCAGGAATTTACGAAAGAAATATAATTTCTAGTTTTAAACACATACAAATCAATAGATTGATTATCAATACATAGTCAATAGATAGATATTATTCCTCTCTCCTACCGTTCCCATTACGTTGATGTGCTAGTAGCTCAATATGCAAATTGCATTATGGCATCATTTAGCCACTTCCAGCCAAGTCGGCCACCACTTTGCTTACTGGAGAGTTGGTACACACTGATCCCCAGAGCAAGCCGAAACACTCGTCTCCAAATCTGACAACATTCAAAGGAAGGTTTATAAAGTAGAAAAGCAACTTTTTGCACACGTCTGCAAACAGAGAGGAAGCAGGCTAGGATGAGAAAAGTAAAAACATCAGCATTGAAGTGTTCATTGTACAAGTCAAATCAGAAATATGTTGAAAAGCAAAAGATAAAACCATGTTGAAAATTTGTCAGAACATTATTGCAACTCTTCTGACCTTTATTGGAACATCTTTAGTGAAATTAAAGCATTTGAAAAGAGCAGCGACAAAAAACATCTATCTTGTTGAAATGTTAAGCAGAATGTGCAATGATAGTCTTAGAGCTATAAGATATAAAATCACCACAAACTTATGAATTTCTTTACTTTCCACAAGTAGTTTGTCTGTTCCTACACTGAGAAGCCATTACCTAAAGATTCTCTTCTTCCTTCTCCTACTCCACAGATTTTTTTTTTCAAAAGCCTCCAGATGGCTCAGGCTCTTTTTGTTGAGGCCCATCAGCATGCTTCCCGCGCTGATCTCTGCTTGCTGATACACACTATTTGATTACCCGTGCACCTGCAGCGCTGGTTTCAATTTTCAGACAGAAGGGTTTGAGTGAGCCTTTCACACTTGTTTCAATAGAAAATGAGAAGTCATTTCAAGCCTCCCTTCAGTCAATACCGTCGATGTCGTTACAGTTTCCCATAAAGGAAATCTCAGTTGAAAAATGTTCTCATGATAGATTGATTAAAGTAACTTTGTATCCTTCTTCTCTCTGTCAGTCTTCTCTCAGTCAACAGAAAAATGCCTGTACGTTAAATTTAGGGATTTATGGTTTTTTTTCTTTTTTTCCTCTATGGATGTAACTCTCGGATTTTGCAATTGAACAGGCAGAGTCATTGTGACTTCTTCAAGGTTTACGTCCATTCTGAGGATTTTATAGAGAAACTGTTAAATACGTTTCTGCTCAGGTAGCGATGTGATAAAAGGGGCAAGTTGCTGTGGAATTTATTGCCTCCGTTTCTCAGTAAATTTCCTGTTGCTCAAAGTCAAGAAAACGTTGAAATTGGCAACACTGCCTGAAGCCCTACGTTACAGTCTCAACCTGCTTACTCAGCAATTCAAGCAACCTGGAGAGATTTTGTCTTTTTAATGTTTCAATAAATCAAGATCTGAACTTTTCAAGAGTATGTTGCATTGTTTTGACTCTAAAAAAAAAAACTGAGCTTGAAACTGCTCCCATCAATAACTGTATGTTTTCATTTTTACATAAGCAATGCATCAAATGTCTCAGCAGCTGCACAGTATGCAGTACCTATCATTTCAAAGAAGTCCCCAATTGTTTAGGGATGAGGCATTGTTTCTAAACCAAAAATAGATCATTACTGGGGAAGACACATTAAATATGGAAACTAAATAATCAACGAATAAATGACATAAAATATTTACTGTACACCGGTTGCATTCAAATGTGGAATAATGCTAAACTATGTTGCGTCGTAAAAATATTCTTTAATGATTCATAATTTATCAAGACATTATTTTCTGTGCATCCAATGTAGAATTTATTTATAACTAGAGCAGATATAAATCAACACTTCAGTGTGAACTCAGGAATTAAATTTACTTTTATTTCACTCACAAATAATTGCTTAAGCAGAATAAACACGCAAACACGCATCTAGTAAGCAACTGGTAGACAAATAATCTACAAAGATCTACGTAGGGGTTTTAGTTTGTGGTGAGGAAAATACTATATCATAAAAGTTTAGAATTTATGAAGAGTTTGTCAGTCTCATAAATTAACTATTTTTGTCCTTGTCCTAAGTTCTAATCCTTAATTTCATCTTAAAAAGGTCTAAAATAAATGCAGATAGAGCTCGAATGAGATTGTCAGTGTGATGCACCTGCATGGCCACAATAGCAAAGAAAATGGTGTTTTGTTGAAAACTGATGCTGGTTGTGCAGGTCTCATGGAGACAGCTTGCAGCATGTTTCGGTCTATGTAGGTTTTAAAGGTTTTCGGTTTTCCTCTGCAGCAGCAGGTCTGTCCAATAAAGGTCACCTAAGACAAACAGGTGGTTCTGTTCTCTTTAGTAAAACTCAGGTAGGAGTTACAAAACTCATGCTTACAAGGGACAGATCAAACCAATCAGGAGCAGACTAGGGGTTATATTTGTAATGCCATTTCATTAAGGGGCATTTCATTACTACTGTCAGATATATGAGAGACTTCTCAGTTTCAGCCATAATAGCTATCATACAACAGAGGCTGTTTCACCTTTCAACCATTTCATATGTGTATTTATTTTTGTGAAACCTACTGAAATTGTATTGTTTCAAAGCTTTTTCGGTTTCTAATGGTGCAAAAAAAACAACAAACAAACAATCCCCCCCCAAGAAGCAATTCCAATAGGTTAAAGTTCACAGTAAGAGAAGGCCTCTCTACATAGGGTTTTCACTAAAATACATGTCTGCTGTTCAGTGACATGAAAATAAAATGTACAGAAATGGATCAATGGAACTATAAAAATTTATATTTTTATAGCCTCTGAAGTGATGCCCATTTTCTAAATCTGTTTTTTACACATTACCAAGACAAACAGTAAGTTGAGGCTTTTAAAATCTAAAGAGTTGTCATGGCCTGTCACTGGAAAGTGGACAGTGAGAGATGGCCGTCATCCTTGAAAATGACAAGAAAAAGGCTTTTAGGATGATGAGTGGTTGATGTGACAAAGGTATTTCTGGCTAAATGCCCCTTCTTTGCCCAGCAAGGACAGAAAAGACACTGAAAATCCTCCATGCAACATCAATGCTGCTCTGTTATATTTTCAAAATGTAAGATTTTATAAGAACTTACAACAAAAGTTAGGAGCTATCTGCGGTCAAAGTGAAGAGAGGAGTTTTTTTCCTGTGAGAAATTTCCATAAAGTATATTTTTAAGCATGTTTTTTTCCCCTGTGTTTAGCTTAAAACCTTGTGAAAATTTGATCATATTTTAGTCATTTATATAGGACAGTCAAAGTCAGAAACGTTAAAGCATACAGTTTAGCCAAAAGTTATTCATACCTCCAGAGAATTTAAGCTTAAAGTAATCTTTGAATTTGACCAACACTCTTTGTCTGACAGGAAGTGATGTCAGCATTTTGGAGCAGCCCAGCCAGAATCCTGACTTGATTCTGGCAGAGAACCTATCACTAAATGTTGAAATGATGGCAAGGAGACCTTCTCACCTCCAAGAGTTCATAACTAAGGTAAATTTTCAAAATACTAGTGGAAACATGAAAATAGGTGGTCAGCATTTATAACAAGGGTTTGATGCCTGTAAGCCCAAAAACATTTTTTCCATTAACTATTGAGAAGGGTACACATAGTTTTCAACATGTAATTTTTATTACAATGTCAGTGTAAACCTTTTAAAAAATAATAATAATAATAATTCATTTCAGCATTTGGATTATCTTTTCAGAAATGCCTGTCCCATTTAATCTTTAGAAGAAACCTTGAATAAAAATTATCTTTAACCTATAGCTGCCAGCCAGGTGTATGAATAATTGCAGGCTAAAAGTAACTGCAGAAGCCTGATGCATAAAATAGATTTTCATGTAGTCTAACAGCAGCCCAGTTAACAACTGTCATTTGTTAAACTGCACAGTTGAATAATAAATTGTACTAATACTGTGTAACGTTTATTGAACTAAACGTTACACAATATTAACGAGAGTAACATATGTGCATATTTAATTCTAAACAATTTGTTAATTGCAAAATATTCAAAAAGTGTTCAAAAGAAGGGGAAAAAATAACCCACATCTCCTTGAACCTCTGGAAGCCATATTCAAGGAAGGACCAGGAAGCGGCGTTGTCCATGAGGAAGGTTTCACCAGAAGTCCTGAAAAAGCTCATCATGACTGGAGTTAGAAGGTCCGCCTTCATCAGCCATTCTGTGTTAGACATTCTTGATAACGGCTGCAGAGTTATCATCAAGTTGTCAGATAAATCCAGTTTGTTTTACCCAGATAGCACAGTGAGCAAAAGCTATTGTTGGTTTAATTTTAACCTTCTGAAGTCAGTGGTCATCTTTTTCATTTTGTCTGCGTTGACATTAATGTTGAATACGAGCAACAATGCTCATCTTATTTGACTTTTAAAGATAATTTAAAAATCTACAGTCAGCTGTTGTTGTACATTTGTGTTGATTCTGTGTTGAGCATCAATCTATCTTTAGGTTTTATCAGCTATACCTATCTCTAAACCACATTCTACTGTGTGGATTCAAATTTGATCTAAGTGATAAAAAAAACAAAACATATGATCTCCTGTAATTCGAAAATAATAACCAGGAATCTCCCATCTGTTACTAAGAACCAATATCTGAAAACAAATGCTCAGAGATTCTGACTGATGAGTCCCTCATGTGCAGCAGTGGATTAAAAATGTGAAGTTAAAGCTTGTTTTCTTCTTAAAGTCTGGTCTTTTAATTTAGGCCTAAAACTAACAACTTTCTATCACATTTGTGTGTATATTTCACTGTTAAGTGTCTTTTTTAATGGAAACTACATGCCTGTATTATTGTAGATCATTGTCCCAGAGGTACATTAGAAACTTTATAGCTCTACTTTGGAGACTTGATGTAATTCTTTGCTGCAGTTCTCCAATAGAGGGCTTAATGTATTTTATTTTTACCTCATTATTGGCTATTTTTGTTATCTTTTGTAAAATAAATTAGATTGTTCTACCTGAAGGTCTTCTCATACTTGTATTTTCAAAGTCTACTACTATTTTTTGCCTCCTTCTCTATTAATCTGTTTATTATCTTCAAACTTGTACATTTTCAAGCAAGTATCTTTCTACAAACATGATATCTCCTACAAGACTAAATTATATTTTTATAACCTCCTTGCTTGTGAAAGTTTTTGACCTGATTGAATCCCTCCAAACTTGCTTAGTTGTCAAGTCTATTTTTAGAAACCCAGTTTTTACTCCTCTCAGCCAAATAATAACAGGTCCATTTCTAAATTACCTTCCACTTAAAAAATATTCAAAAATTGCGGCTGAACTTGCTAACTGACTTGTTTTCAGGAAAAAAAATAAAGGTTTTGTGTTTTTGTTTTGCACTGCTACTTCAATAATTCTGAATTATTCAATCTGTCTCAATTACTTGAGTGCCAAAAAGAGATCACTAGCAGGTTAAAATAATAACTTTTTTTCCTCCTAGAAAACAGAGTGATGATTGCTGGTTGGTAAACAGAGCTCTTCTGATCAGGCAACCGATTAGTGTTGCTGTTTCAAACCTTTCCACGGTCATTCAGTATAACTATGACAAATTAATAACTATTCATTTCAAAATATTTTCAAATTAAGATGGTTGGAACTTGATATCGTTATTCATGCTTATTTATTCTTGTATAGACACATGCGTGAATAAAATAGTGATTAATTACTATCAGTTAGTCGGGACTCTTAATGGGAACAAATAGAAGAGCTCCAATCACTCTTGATTGTGCACCGCTTGCCTGTTTAACATCCTGACTTTGACTTTCAGGGTCAAGATATTTCTCCAACGGCAACAGAAACTGGGGACGAGCTGTTACTGGTTGCTACGGTAACCACCATTTGTCGAGAACAGCCCAACATAACTTATAGCAAACAATGTCAGGAGAAATAACTTTTTTAACTTTGACAAAATGAATTTGAAGAATACATAAATTTTGACACTTCATATATACATTAGCATTGAGATGGAGAGATCCACGCCCCATTTTTCTAAGGATGTGGAGTCTATCTTGACAAAATCTAAATAGAAGTGTCTGAGGGAAAGCCAGAAACACTTGAGGTCAGTGGCTGGGGTTCAGATATCCCAGTGTTGTGAATTAGTCTGATAGATGGCGCTCAGCCTGACAGAGCGACACAGTGACTGAATCACTGAGAAGAAGGTTAAGGTTGATTAAAAAAAAAAATCTTGACTGTCACACTATTTCTGATTAAGGTTTTTTTTTCCACTTCATTTCTGCTGTGTGGGAAAAGTACTTTCACACTTGGTTAGAGAGAGTTTTTAGTGATGCCAAGAAAGTAAAAAATCTGTGAAATCTCAATTAACCTTCTACAAGCTCTGATAAAAGAAACTATGGAAATCTTCTACGGCGGTAGTTTGTTCTTAACGTTGCTTTGTTAGTGAACACTGTGTTTTGTAAATGAATGAGTGAAACTGTTGTAAATAATGAATATTTTAGACTACGTGTTAAATTTTTTTATAGAAAGGTAATTGGCACTTAGTTTTTTTTTGTCAGAACAGGATAAGTCATTTTTGAGCTGGTGAAGATGACAACCTGAGACATAAATACATTAATAAATCCAGTTATGTTTTGTGAGTAAGAATTTCTTTCCTTACTCCTGCACACTTTCCAGTGTGTTCATGTAATCATCTAGTTGTGCTGATGAATGTTTGTTGTGTGTGGAGGTCTGCACATTCCTGTGTATATATATATGCACAGAAGTGAATGTAAAAGGCGTCTGAAACTGGACAGAGGTGTAAGGCATCCTCCAGTAAGCCTGGCAGCACCCAAAGGTCTGCAGTGGGAAACCCCAGAAATGAGCAGCAGATTCTGCTTAAGTCTTTCAGGAACAGTTTTATTTCAATGGCAATATGTTTTATCTTGCTATACTAAGATAGCACCTTCGCCAAACTTGCGTCTGAGTAATGGTTTGAGAACATATCAATGTGCACCTGTGGATTTACTGTGGCGGTAATGACTGTCATCTCCTCTGGTCCTCTACGTGACATTTTAATGATAACAACATTATAGATGGCTGGGTTTTCTTTCTTGAAGTCTGAATATCACCTTTATCGGCTACTTTCAAAAACATATTTATCATTTCTCTCGTCTTTCACATATCAGAATGTAAATCACATTTCCCAGTCATAAATGATAACATACATTTCTGCACACTTGTCTTTATTGTGTTGTGTATTTTCTCTGTTGGTAGCATATTTGATCCTTTAATGTCAGTCTTCATTTAACTTTTTACCCTTTACATCATTTCCATTGTTTTGTGTCCCTTCCTCAGACAGAGAGAACTGTGTTCAGCTAGCATGCTTCATAGGAGTTTTATTAAATTCTATAAATGGTCATGTAACAAGATCTTGAGCCATTACAATTTCACAGTATTTCTCATCAAATGAAAGTCTCTTTTGTGAAGTGCTATTTCAAGCTCTTACTGTGGGCCCCGGTTATTAAAGTGAGTGTTTTACATTTGAGACCATGTGTGTTTGGGGCTCTTTAGTAAGACAGGATGTACTTATTTACTGTACAGTGGTTTCATGGAGTCACTTAATGAAAACTATACATTGAGCCAACAACATTTAGAAAAGCATAGAAGAAGCCCTCACTTGAACTATGAGATTAGTTTAGTTTTGTGTGTAATTGAATTTCCGTTCAATCTTTTCAATCTTGTGTTTTGGTGTTCTCTGTGTTTAGTAATCATCAAGGGATTCCAACAATCTTTAATTAATCATCTTCATGAAGACCAACATTGTTGCAGTAACTGGGGCACAGCTGATTTTCTACATATTAAAATTCATTAGAATAACTGTGAGCCCCACTCTTTATAAATAGATGAAAACCATTAACATGGTAAAGTCAAATATTCATAAACATAATTGTTGTCTTTCAGCTCATAAAGGACAAAACAGACAGGTGCTGCATAATTGCTTCTGTAAACACATAAAACGGCCTAGCTGGACTGTTTTTGCAGTAAGCTTGAAGATTAGCTGTACTTCCAGACTTCCGACTTTCAAGTCCAAGTAAAACAGCTGATTTTGTGAAAGGCAGATACTTGCTCACTTCAAATAATTCTTGCTTTGAAGATTATGAAGGTTTTCTAGTTGGGGGGGAAACTCAAAGTCCTTCATAAGAGTAAGCCCCTTTAAACAGACCACAGCATATTTCAAGTTCTGTGTAGAGCAACTCTTTCATTTAACGAAGTACCCAGCCGCATGCACTTGTGAGTCATCTTCTTCTGCAACTGTAATGAAAGCTGGCTCAAGAACTGAACTGGAGCATCATATCAGAAATCAAGCTGCTGTGAAACAGAATGTGGCAACAGTGTTAAGTAAGCTAGCTGCTGTCTTCAAAAGATTAATGTCTGTAGAATATCCTTTCATCTTATGTCTTATATCTGCAACATCCCCCAAAAATGTGCTTTTTGTGCAAGAAAAAAGTTATCACAACACAGTTCTGTCTCTCTGTTCCTCTCTCTCTCTTTTTCTTTGTCTACATATATTCTGAATTGGTCTCTGGTGGGGTGAAATGGCTTCTCCTAATTAATGTCTGAACTATTAACGATGTTAACACAGTTCAGTATTAGTAATACTTGGTGCAACCGGATGTTCCTATGTCTGATTTGCTCATGTCACATCATGTGTGGTTTACTAGGCCCAGAGTTGTGAGCAAAAGCTAAACAGCTGGTTCATTTAAGCTTTACTACAGGATTAATAAAGTAATAATAGTTGTGGTGTGTATTTGTTGCCAGCTTTATGGTATTCTTGTAATTTTGTTTGTACTGAAATTATAGCCGTTTCACCATCATAGTGTTTGGTCATGCTTATTACGTTTTCCATGTGCTCCATTCTACTGCAGAGCATTCAGTTGATTTTTTTTCCACTGTTTGCTCAACTAATCATTATCCAATTATTTAAGGTATTGACTTTTAATCAATTTTTGCAGTGGAAAATATAAGGAAAAGCTGTTATTGCAATACCATGGACTATGATCAACCCAGATTTTGTTATAAGAAAATGAGAGCCAGGACAAAGAGGGACAAATGTAGGAAGAAAACTTAAAACTGTAAAAAAATGACACTGTCTGTACACTGCATGTACAAAATGGACTTTTTTGCCTCTATTTTTAAAATCTCTGAATATCCAGTTCTCCCATGAATGCACCATAAAGACTATCAAAATTTTCAATAAAAAAAAAAAACACTGCATGTGGATGGGAGTAAAAAAAAACAAATTTTTTTTGTAAAACACATGGGTTAAAGTAGACAGAGCCTGATTTAGGCATACATTGCTACTTAACATGATAAAAATGTGTAAAAAGGCTTAAAATAAATTAATCTTTTACTTCAGCAGCATAGAAAAATACAAACACATTATATAAATATATATATTAATGTCTGGTACTAAATTGTAGTTTCTATTGCTGCTTTAAATAGAAACATGTGGAAACAGCAGCAGCATCATTTATGGTGTGTTTTGTTTATTGCTTCTCCTCCAGCTTGATCCATGGCTGCATTTCTTGGTGCTTTTTATGTCCACTTTTATCACCCTAGTCTTTTCATGGGATTAAAGAGGACATAAAGGAAAGGAGTAAAAAGTTTAATTTACAAACAACAGCATTCCCTTTTGTCCACATTAAAGTGAACATATCTCAGGGCTAAAGTGGAGATTAAATGTGAAATGGTGAAAAATGGTTAAAATAAGATTCTGAGGATATCCAATCAGTGGGACAAACTTTGCAACAGTGACATTGGGTCCTTTTAACTTAGCTTACCTTCTGGTTCCTTAATGATACAGACAGAACAAGCACTGCAAGGTAATTGATGAGCCAATCAACAAATAATTGCAACCAGTACATTAAATACGAATGGACCGTTAAAGTCATGCAGATAAATCAATATTAGCAGAAAGTTTAAGCCCATATGATGTCACTGAATCTCCGGTTGTGTAAAAGATATGGTGTAAGAAATCCAAGATGCTATGTTTATTTTGTGAATGCTGCAGAGAATAAACAGCCAACTACGGATGTTAACTGGTAATCAAGATTGCCTTGATGTCAAAAACTGAAAAACAAAGAACGAAAAAAAAGTAATTTTCTCAGAATAATCTGTAGATAAAATGGGTTCCAAGCCCATCATTTTAACAAGCCATTACCAAAAAGTGTTGTGCCTATACTTTGTGCTAATGTTTTGAACCGTAGCTCAAAACTCTTTAAAATGATGTCTTTGTTGGAAGACAGAGCTCTATTAAAACTATTAGCCTGGAGCCGACATATTTTTCTCTGCTTCATCAGTCAGTTTGGGAAACGCAGCACTGGGAAGGCTCTAGTCATTGTGCAGCCTAATATAATTTTGGTTCATGCATTTGTTTTGGTTAGAAAATGAAAAAAAACCAACAAATCATAAATTTGCTCTTGATGAGAACATCTTTCTCCAACAGTATTGTTATTGTTGAAATCTGGATGTTGTAAAGCATTTGTGACTGTGGAACGGCTCACTCTGCGTCTATCACTCCACAGCCACTGCCTAAAATCTCAGTTGATGGTAGCACAGATGGCACTATAGACGGCACATATATACACAGTCAACATAAACGCATTAAACCAAGTGATAGAGAAAAAGAGCAGATGCTATATTAATTTTCTCTCTGTTAATCCAACTCTCTGCGCCATGCCACACTTCCCCGTTTCTCTTGCTAAAGCCCGCTGAATTGGTATTCTTCTTCAGGCACAACTTCCTGCGGTAAATATTTATGGAGGGGACTGGCATGAGGTGATAAGGAGAAAGGGTTCGTTCATGATAAAACAGAAGTATTTAAACAGAATATTTAATGACACACTCGTTTCTATACGACACAATAACATTTCAGAGCTTTAAAAGGCGTTTCTAGAAGATTTTTGGTAAAGGTCAAAGATTTTTTCTGAAAACTTTTTGTCACCCTGGAGCAATGTGCTGTGTAGTGACTGTTTTTACTGTGGCGCTACAATCATAAATGAAACCATACAATGCCATACAGAGCTCTGTGGGCTACAAGATTAAAATAGAAAACTATTTGTCCACACAAATGCAAAATGAAAACTATGCTTGAGGTTTTATTTTTGCTGCAGAGCTAAAACATCAAACTCCTAAGTGCTGCTAATCACATTTTTTTGCTAGCAGTATGTAAAATTTTGATATTGACACTCAAGTTCAAAGGGCCTCAATGAGCCTTTCAGTAATATTTTCTTTCTAATGCAACAGCTAGACGCAAATTCAGTAGAAAGTAGAAAGGCTGTAAAATCACGTCTGTTAAGCCTGAGGTGCATTGCTACTTAACACCTACATCTATATTTACATTTTGTTTTATTGAATATCTTTAAGAGTCATAACCTAAGGTGGTAAAAGTAAACAATCTGCTTTGCACAATATAATTATAGAAATATCTAATATTATTTCTAATGTTATTATTTTCTTGCTTGTTGAAAAAAGTATAATCAGAATAAACACAGACTTTAAATTTTTTTGACACGTGGAATGATAGATTTGTTTCCCCACTTTTAAAAATGTGGAGGCAATAACTCCACCTGATCCAATATTCAAGTGATCACACGTTGGACTAATCATTTATCACTTGACACATTTTTTAATGAATCATTTTATTACTGTCCAAATGTTATTGTTTTCAGTTCTGATTAACTTTTGTTTGGTACTTTTTGTGCCATGTTATTTTAGCTTGGGATGACTAAATTTGTCTCCTCTGTGTATGGTTTTCTCCCATCGAAGTGTTTTGTCCTATAGTCACTTCTTGTAACACATTAATTGTACATTTCTTTTTGGTTTCTGTTGTTTATCCAAGATAAAACATATTGTTTTAAATTATTTGAAAACTAGTTTGATTAATCCGCAAAATAAATGATTTCCTATCCACTAGTCGAGCAGTCCCTGGTAGTTTACATCTCATTTATGTGTATTGTCAACAGTGACAATCTCAGATCACCCAGACTGGTCTCTCTGTAAGACTGCAGCTGTTGTGTATTTTACTTATCGAGTATTTTATTGAATAATCCTTCATTAAATGAGTAAGTGAATGTACATGTGCTACAGTGCATTCCCAGCCTTTGTTTTCTTAAATCCCTCAATTAAATCTGCATAAAGTGTTCATTGAGTTGAACTGGAGCTAGAAAACATCTTCTTCTCCCTCTCCATCACCCTCAGCTCTGGATTCCCAGAGGACTGTGTGTTGAGGCCCCTTCTGCACTCCATGATTACTTAATGAGTTTTTAAGAAAGAAACCAGGCCAGATAGCATGATACTCAATAAAACTAATGAGTTGTTGTACTAAAATGCATAACTTGAGTGTTTTACAGCTACCTTTTTGAGATGAAATGTTCTCATCATTTGTTGTACTTTGTTATTTCACATGTATAAAAGATTAAATAATGAAAGAGTGCATTTTTCTTGACCAGTGAGCTTTAAATTTAGATCAATAAAAACTTGGAAATAATGCAGCACATTGTATGTCTCCCAAATTTCTAAGATATGGAAAGAAAACAAAAAAATAAATCTGAGTAACTCCTTGGTTATCAAAGTGTCTGCAACCGCAGGTACCCGGTGTCTCCATGGTAACCCCTGCTGTACACGCTGATCAATGTTGGCATTCCTCACAAGTTCAAATAATCACTTTGGGGTGCAGCTCAGGATTGCATTGGATGGTCGGCTCACGCAACAAAACTACCTCTTTGTTACCCTCCATTGTAAGATGTCAGCACCACTGGTATTGATTCAGCAACGTTTAATAGCACAAAAATGGAGCTGTGTTGTGCTTCCTGTAGGTCAGTGTTACTCTGTGCTTGGCTAACAGCTCTGCTGCTGACCCTTCATCTCTAAGCTTGCTGCTTTCTGCGGGTCCTTGTGGCTATGAGGATGGCTATGCCGCTTCACCTCAACAACAAACCATGCATTATCTTCTACACATCACTGCAATGTGCCAAGTCCCTGAAGTCAAATGTAAACAACATTTTCCTGATACAAAAAAAGAGACAGTTTTTACGCATTCAGTTTTTGAACAGTGGAGCTGCTCTCATGCAATACTACTTACTTTTGCTTGAGATACTCTGGCTAGCTTAGCCTAATAGAAAAGCAAAGGCAAACAATTTTAATGAGTAAACATTTCCTCCTACATCCCATAAAACCTCCCCAAAAAACTCAAAGTTTGTATAGGCTTACTGCTTGCAAGAGTAAAAAATTCATGTTTAAAATTGTCATCATGATTGTAGTTGCGACAAAATGATTATATCAGGTTTTATATTGTTTTTGTAAATTAACTACTGCAAATAATGGAAACATAATAATTAATCACTTGGCAGGTGTGTTATTGTTGTTTTGATTCACATTTAGACAAATCCAACAGGCAAATCATGCACAATGAATTTAAATATACAAATAATTGGCATGCCAGCTGCTTTTTTTACTGGGACATGAGTGGAGAAACCAACTGAGAAATAGTTTAACCATTGGAAATGTTGAGTATGAGACAGGATGAGCTTTTAAATCTTTTCAAAGGCGATACTTGGCAGCGAGGACCCCACTGTGACAGATGGCAGAGGGAGGTGGGGGAATAGAGGAGTACGGCAGATCAGACCTGACTCATGATTGAAGCACTGGAGGATGAGGGTTTTTGGAACTCGGGACGAAAACTGGGTGATGCAAGAAGGGATTTCAGGATTGAACCGAAACATGAATCATCTAACTTTAACGACACTTCGGAGGGTCCCGACCCAGGAGAGCTTTTCAAGGGGTTTGAACAAGTTTGCAAAAACATGAAGCGTTCCATTATAAGGCTCTTGGTGAAGGACACTGTTGTGCTTAATTTCGCTCTCATGTTGAGCTTTGTGATGAGATGGATTCATTGCATCGCATCTTGAACCTGGGTCGTTCTTATTTGCATGCAATTAAGAATTTAGCTGAGCAAAGGACATGACTCTCTTATGCAGCATATGCTTATGGGGGACTAATTGCAAATGTTGTGAAGCAGTCTGAAGCCTATTTCTGGATTTATTAACCCTTTAGTCATGTTGTTTTGTGGTTGTTGTAAATAGGTTTTGCTGGGAAGAAGCATGCACACACAACTCTGACAAAAGCGACCTAATTATTGGGGATTTGAATAGCAGAACTGCACTGCTAGAAATGTTAAGAAGAGAAAATCTAAAAAACTGATTTGAAATCTAACATCAAATAAATAATTATATAATAGTAAGTGTAACCCGTGTTACATTCTAGGATTAGTAGAATTTGAAATAATCCAAATTAAAATTAAAATCCAAGTGATCCCTTAAAAACTAGGTTCGTCTGCTGGAGGAGGTGGCAATTTGTAAAAACACAGAGACAGTTAGATGGTGCAAAAATTGGTGAGTTGTATTAATATTTACAATATCTGCAAGTTAGTCCACAATTTAAAGTCCAAAAGAGTTCCTTTTACCAAGGCAGTCAACCAGTCTTTGTTGATGATGAAAGGGAAAAAACAAAATAATAATAATAATCCAGTTCCTTCAATGAAGACTTGTTGGGCTGAATCTCCAACCAGTTCGGAAGAGTTTCCTCAGATAATAGGTGTTGTATTTCCGGATCCGCTTAAACGTTAGCTCGCCAGTCTGGTCAGCATGAAGCCAGACAATCCTTGCTGTATTCTAGACCCTTCAGCCACTCCTTGAGTGGGGGATCTGCAATACACCTGGCCAGTTCCCTCTTGACCAACCGTGATCTTTACAACGTTCGGTTGATTAATCACCCGTCTGTACGTCAGGGTCCGACCACGTTTCCTCCCTAAGGTGCGATTAGCAGCCATATAAGCCGTAGCTGTCAATTTAGGACGCTGACGTGCAGCTGTCACATGACGTCAAACCCGCGCGAGAACAATGTTGTTCTCGCCTGGTTGGTGTTAAATAGATTAAAGAAAGGGGGATTTTAATTAAACTTTTAAATAAAAATAAATTAAATCTAACAAAATAAAAAATAAAATAACTAAATCTAGTATAGAAAAATTATCCTGGTTACATAAGCTAACATGTTTTTACACTTTTCTTTACATTAAATCAGCAAATTTTATTATTTTATGAGAAAATTCTGTTGAAAGAATTGGAAGGACATTTCTAATTCAGAGGTTTGGTGGAGAAGATTAACAGCATCATGAAGAAGAAAGAATACGGCAGGCAGGCCAGGAATATGCTGTGAAGAAGTTAACAAATTATTTAGATTATAAAACAATATATCAAAAGTTGAACATTTCTATCAGGGTACGTAAGAGCAGCTTTATAGAAGAAGCCACCAAGAAGCCCTATGGTAACTCTGGAGGAGCAGCAGAGATTCACAGATCAGGTGGAAAAATCTGTTGACGGGACAGCTTCTGTGCTATTTTGCATTGTACTTGCATATAAAATTTCAATAAAACAAATTGTTTGTTGCATGGCAACATGTGAAAGTGATAATGTTTGCAAGACAATCTCCTTATCTTAAATCGGAGAAGTCCAACTTTCGAATTTCCTTGTTTTGAACTGGATTCTCTCCCTCTTGGCATGATGACCCAGGAGAAATCTTGATGAGTTTACTGCTTCGCCTGTTTTCTAACATCCAACACTTACCGCCATCTGTTGTGCTTAAGTACAACACGCCCTCAAGTCCAAATCTCATCACCTGATTTTCAAGTTATGCTGCTCTGCTCCATTCTCTTATCCTCTCATCCTCCTTGGGGAGCCAATGCCTTTGGAGTCGGGCTTTGTGGATGGAAAGGGTCCAATCTTTATGGAACACTAGGTATTCAATCTTGTCTTTCCTCTCCACCTCCTTGATGATCTCTGCAGTCCTCTTTAGCTTTATCTTTCAGAGAGAAGCAACTATCTGCATCATCTCCCTCCCTCTGTAAATTGTTTTTCCACACCTCTAGTGACTAGTTACACGCTATCGTGATTTACTGAGTGATGCTTCAATGATTTTGTATCTCTTTGTTTAATCAAAAAGAAACTAACACAGGGGCAGAAGTATTAATGTCTTTTTCTCCACCTATGAGGAGCTGCTGTTTTTGTTTTGAGACAAAAGACTGGCAGACCTGTCCATTTTTACAATCTAACGTGAAATGTTTATGTATTCCTATGGCATAACATGTCCTATTAATAAAACAACATCATAACATATAGTAATAACCTTGTTAGGTTAATCCTGCCAGCATTAAATTACCGTAAAAGGCTTTTACATAATTACGCTGTTTATTGAAGAACGTTGCTACTTTACAAGCTATCTGATGTTTATTCATGTTCTTGCCAAGCCTCTTAATGTCCCCTGGTGCATAGGCCATGCTTGAGTTCAATGTTTCTATTTTAAATGTGTGCGTTTTACAGCTTCATTTACTAGTAAGAACATTAAATAAATGTAATGCAGATGAAAGAGACTTATGTACATCCAGCGAAGCAGAAAACCAGCACTGTTAAATTTATTTCAGAGCAAAGTTCAATTTACTTTTTAAGGACACACTGACATAGCCAAATTTCTCAAGAAGGCATAGAATGAAATATGAAAAAGGCAAATTGTAAATTATTAGAGGTGAGTTTCTACCACATTGGGTAAAACAAGTACTCAACACATCAATGTTATTCTCAGTTTAAGTATTTTTAATAGGACCATAAATGTAAAATTTACACCTGCTGTTGACAAGAACCCAAATAATCAACACATACAAAAAAAGTGAAGAATTTTACTTCATAAAAGAAGTTGTGTTATAAAGTTGAATGGTACGGGGAATAAGTATTTAACACAGAAAGTAATGACTGACAAGAAGGCCTAGGATGGCAAGAAACCAGCTGGTTTGTGCAAATCAATATCCTTGGTATATTATTTGAAGGCAATCAATATGGTAAATTAAGAACATAAATTTGTTTGTTTAGTTTTTACTACACATTAGTTAAGTAGCAAATCTTGAAAGGTAAAAATATGACCAGACATTAACTCACTTTTAACTTGTATGAACAACACTGATGACAACATATCAACAACTTAACAATGCTAAAAAAAAACTTCTGGACTCAATGTCATGTCTGCCTACATTATTTTGTACAAACCAAATGAAAATATGTCAGGCTTAATCTGCAGGTGTATTTCCAATAAGATATCAGAGATGTAGGTGAATGGTTACTTGGGTTTTCTCAGCATTAGCTGAACCTCTGGGGGTTAGAGCTCATTCCAGTGCTTCCAGGTGACTGGAGGAATTAGGCTTGTGCTGGTAAAATATTATAACGTTATGATAACTGTGAAAAATACTACTTTTTCGTTGTATCATACTTTTGAAACAAAGATTTCAAACAAAACATAATAAGTTGATCTCTTTGACTGTGCAAAACCAAATAGAGACCCCAACTGAAACATAAAAAGTCAAAATAACCAGTAATCTTTTCATGATGTTGAGACAGAAGGCGATCATATATTTCTATTTACTAAGATTTTGCCCAGAAGTTTGAAAGCAGAAACTGCCTTTTTTTTTTTTTTTACTTTTTGTGTTGGATACCTTGAACAAGATGAAGATGGTAAATATCCATGTCTTAAATTAGGCTTCAGGATAATAATTGTTATTCATAACCCAAGAAGATTTGATGACAGGAATCCAAACTGAGAAAGTTAGTTTCATCACAAGTTATAACAAACTTGAACTGGAAATTACTATTGAACATTCCTGAGGGGTTCTTCAAATATTTTTGACTGCTGTGTGCAGTCCTCAGTGATGAATCTGAGGGCCTCATTGCTTTGACCAACTCTGTTTTAGTTGATGCCAAAAACTTCGATAAACCAGGATATTTTAAGTAGTTCTAGTGGCCATAAACAGTTTATGCTTAAACTTTCACGTTGGCATAGGTGTTCATATTTTGTAATGCTAATTCAGGGTTGTGACAGATGTTCTGTTGTCAGTTTGATGTTTGTTGTGACACCTCCTTTTATTTTTCTGCTTACTTCTGGTTGGCAATAAAAGCCTCGTCTGCTCTTCATCTCTGTTCTTCCCACCAGAGATCTGAGCAGTGGAGGCGAGGAAGACCAATGTAGGATGTTCCATTTGACAAAATGGAACATCTTTTTTTAAATAATGTCACTAGAATAATTAGATCTTTTGTTCCTTGTGTTGGTGGAGCATCAATGTAAGATGAGAAGGGACAGCTTTAAGCAATTTGAAATCAGATCACAGTCTGTGGTTGTCTTTTTATTAGAAGATTTCTACAAAAAAGTACATCAGTTCATCTTTGGTAATAGCTCCTTCAAGTCTCCTCTCTTCTCAGTTCTTTCCTCTTTTAAATCTATCCTAGGAATTGAGAAATCCCCCAAGATGCTGTGTGGAATCGATTTCCAGGTCACAGACATACACACGGAAAAGAGCAAACAAGGTCACACAAAGCAGAGACACTGGAGGAGGAAATCTTTGACAGTCAAAGTAGAGCTATCGGGGTTTTTTTTCCCCCTTAATACTCTTTCTTGGCTTTAATAAAAAATATCTCAGGGTCAAGGGAAAATATTAATGCACTTCCTAATGTAATAATTACCATTTCAGCTAAGTTAATTAGAAGAAATATTAAATAATTTCTGTCATGAATCATGGTTGTGAGTAGGAAGGAAGGAAGGTTTTTTACAAGCAGGAAAATAAGGAGTATCATGAAAAATTAAATTAACAAGCTCATAAAGCCCAGTCAGGATGACAAACTGGCAACTAGTGGGTGCAGATAGTAAACAGGATGCTATGAGTATGACCAGCTGATGGATGAAAAAAACAAGTTGAAATTTACATAATGGGATTACTGGATGAGTGACAAGTGTCCTGAGTACTAATGAATGGCAGGTGTGCTGGAACTGAAGCCTGAAGAAAACTAATGAAAGGGAATGACAAAAATGGTCTAAACAAACTGAATTGGTATCAAATGCAAAAGCAAACTAGATAAAAAAACATCAAAAAACATTTGATTTGAGGTCAATTTGCCACTTTGCTAATTTACACCCTGCTCTGTATGAAGTCCTTGCCATTTTATCATCATATTCTGTTTTGTACTGTAAACAAAACATTGTGTACACAGGTCCTTGCTGGCTATGATTCTGCAACGTTTGGAAGCATCTCTGCTTTAATACGCTGGATATAAATAATTTGTTTTTTTGTAGGACACTGTAAAAGTTTATTCCAGGATAATGAGGCAATTTGGGCATTCAGTTTGGGTTTGGTTTGGTTACGGTACTTTAAAGTTTCAGTCCACCGTCCCTTGAGGACTGGAGTACAAAACCACTGAATTAAACAGTTGTATGTGACTTACAAGCATTTTTGTGATATTTTCATAATATGAAGACATGCAGTCATAAAGTGCATCAAACTAAGCATAATGTAAGCTACTCTAATTAGTGCATATCTAATCATATATCATCCCCTATTAGTTCCACAAATTTTCTGTGAAACAAACAAAATATTTTCTTATTTATCAACCCTGTAAATGTTATTGTTGAGATGGACTGAATGTATTCAACAAACAAAGCAATAAGCTTCTGTAAAACTGACAGCAATAGTGTCGACCTTCTCCTGGACACAGTCTCAGGATCCTGCATACAAACTTCACTGTTGCAGCATTCAAAGACAGCAGATGGGATTCATCGATTGCCCTCCCCAGAACCCAACATTTGGCAGGAACTATACTTTCTCATTTTCTCTTTTTTACCACCACACTTTACTCCACACATTTTGCACATAACTTCGGCAGTCTGCTTCACTTGGAGTTGTTTCTCCTTCCATTTTCCCTCCACTATGTTTGAAATTCAACGTTTGTTTCACTTCTAAGGGGTCTGCTTAGAGAGGCTTGGATGGTAATCAGCATTTGGAGGGAATGTGATGCGTTCATGGAACCTTGTTGTCCTGACCTCGGGTATGTTCCTGGGATCTAAAGCCATCATATCTGATGTCACAGTAGACTGAGATGCAGAACAGGCGGCAGTAGTGTAAAAGGTTATTAAAACATCTGGGTGGCTCATCAAAGTTTTGTCTTCTTCTAAAAAAAATACTGTGCTTAATTACATACTGTACATATATAATACATACTATCTGACAGCAGTTTGGGTAAGCTGTAGGAAAAAAGAAACTGTGACAGTGTAATTGATAAAATATTAGAAACTTAATCTTGAAAACATTTAGAAAGCATCACATTAAAAAAGATAAACTATATGAGGCTCAATGACAGGGGTCTCAAACTCCAGTCCTCGAGGGCCGCAGATCTACAGTTTTTAGATGTGCCACAGGTACAAAACACTGGAATGAAATGGCTTAATTACCTCCTCCTTGTGTAGATCAGTTCTCCAGAGCCTTGCTAATGACCTAATTATTCTATTGAGGTGTGGTGCAGCAGAGGCACATCTAAAGGTTGCAGGACTGTGGCCCTTGAGGACTGGAGTTTGAGACTCCTGCTCTATGAGGTACACTTAAAGACAGAATACACTGGTGTATTTCCTATATAAGAAAGCACAATGGAGGGACAGAGACAGAAACACAGAGACAATAACAGCATTAATGAATTCAAGGAAAAAATGTGTTTGCTGTCTTTACCAGGATCTCTTTTCTCCTGATTTTGTTGTGTTATATTGTTTCATGAACCTATTTGATTTACTTTTTTAATCTGTGAAGGGCAGAGTATATTTAAGCTTTAGCCTACATACTGCACCTACTGCAGGTAGTAAACTGAATAATAAATCGAATAAATTTAACAGTATTACCACACAAGTTTAATGACGTAGCGTCCTTCCTTTAGAGTACACAATTCAAACTGACATGTAAAAAGGCAATGAAAATAGCAGGAGCATTTGAGAAGTCTTGCTCTGTTGTTCATGTGGTTAATGAGATTCGAGTGTGGTAGTTTTAGCTGGCAGATATTTGAAATAAACCCATTTTTTAACCTTAAAGTACAGTACTGTTAGTTAATCATTTTTTATTTCAGGAAATGTAGCCAATGTAGCCTGACCTAATCTAACAGCGAGATAAATTGACTCAGAAGTCAAGACTAATCTTTTTTTTTTCTCCAACTCTCTGTCTTTACTTTTGGTACCCTCCACAATAAACCCCATTTCCAAGAATCTGAACTGTCCCATCAAACTCTTTTTTTGTTTTCAAGTTTACAGTTCACCATAAAAATATTCTGAATTACTTTCACAGCTTCAATTGGAACTAATTTTGTTCATTTATCATATTGTAAAATTTATGTGTGAAATTAGCACATGTTGAAAAAATTAACAATTAACTCATGATACCATCAAGGAATTTGGCATGAGTTCTTCTTTGTTGTTGTATTGGTTTTCAAACTTTTATTGAAAAATTAAACCACAGCATTTATTATCTTTGAAGACATACAATTGAAATACATTCAGGTCCTCTGTATATAAATTTGGGCTCTCCTCTTCAATAAAATATCCATTCTGTTTCAACACATTAGCTGACAAAATAAACAATTGTGTAAATTAAATACATCTTTGTGTTTTATTATTATTATCTGCTACTTGAATAAAGTAAACTCACCCACAACAGCTGCCGGCTCCAACAGCAGGGCAGTCCAATCTATTTTCTGATTAATAAAAATCTTCACACAGACAGATGGAAATGCAAAAGAAGCTTAAGTACTTTGTTGAGAGACAGTAGATTAATGTTTATTTTTCACCTGGAATCTGAACAGCCACACACACTATATAAAAAAAAGTTTTATTAAAAGGTTATGCACAGATTTTATAGATGCTACAGAACTTTTAAGTTTTTTTATATGTTATACATTTTTTCAACTGTAGATCTACTTATAACTTTGTTTTATATAGACCAGGATACTTTGCAGGATAAAAAAACCCCAACCTGACAGCAGCTTTAATGTGGCTATTTAGGCTTTTTGCGCTATTTTCACCTCTGCCATAGATCTCAATGATACAAGTTTAGTATTTAATTGCCAGCTGGTGTCTGGATCAAAAAAGCTTTTAAAGTCTGACAAATATGTCGGTTTACAGCAAGCAGAGGTTTTGTTGTGCTTTGTTATCAACCAGGAGTGGAGTCAGGTGGTGGGTCAGATACAAATCACTAAGGCAATACTTACTGCAGACAGCATGGAAAGCAATTTTACCTTGGGTGGTGGAGATAGAGGAATTGTAGGAGTTAAAAAGATGAGGGATAGTGGAGGAAGGTCGTGTGCTAAGAATAGTGGGAAGAAAATGATGGGGTGTCTGTAGAGAGGAAGATTTAAAGAAATGCTGAGAGACAGTTTGACATGCTCCTCTGACAGAAAACGTTGCTTAGAGGAGATGGAAGTGAGGAGCCATGGTTGTAAGATACCTCATCTTCAGCAGAAACTGCAAATTCAAGACAGAGGAGCTGGCATAAAATCTTCATGACAGCAGGTGTCATTCCTGTAGAAGCATCATTGACAGAAACAAAGAAAGCCACCTATCTTCAGGGAATTTGTACTTCTGTAATGTGGAAATCGGATGTAGGAGGAAAAAAATAGATAAGCCTCATTTTCCTTTTAAGCATTGCCTCACCGATGCAAACAGGTTGCTATTTATTTTTCAGTCTGTAGTCTGGCGGTGCAGAGTTAAATGATTCAGGAGCCCAAACCATGATCGAGAAAACACCTCTTGCCAAAGAAGTTTGCACAGGTGTACAGCCAGCTGGCAGTGACTACAGTTAATGTGCTTAAAGGCAGAAAATTCAAGTAGGTACTCAAAAAGAATCTTTCCCCCCTATATCAGCTTGAGACTAACAGCTTCAAGTCAAACTCAAGTTTCAATGAAGGAAAAAAACTCAAGATAATACCTGCTGGTAGTTTGTGTGGGAACTTCTCTAAAGGTAGATTAATGTTTTGGGACCCATCTGAATATGCAGAGTAAAAATCCAAACTATATCTTTAATTTATGTGACCTGAAAGCCAAAACAACACGAGTCTATAGTCAATTTCTTTATGACCACAGTTTTTCCATCTTCGTAAGACCAGCAATAATTATGTACCGTGCCACAAGCTCAAATCATCTGAAATTTGTGGAACATAACAATCCATGTGAACACTGAACTTCAGTGGAGTCACCAGATCTCGATACAACAGAACACTTTGAGATGTAGATCAGGAGATTCATTATGGATCTACAGCCAACACATTTCCAGTAACTGTGTCAGACTCTCTGGTCAGCATGGGCAAATACCTGGGTAAATATTTAGGCATTGGCAAAGACCTAAATTCCTAGTGAGGGAGTTCTGATGGCAAAAAGGGGGTCCAGAGTCCAGATTAGTAAAAGCCTGGTAATGATCAATGTCATGTTTGCTGTTTATAATAGATAAAAAGATATAGATGTAGATATATATATATATATATATATATATATATATATATATATATATATATATATATATATATATATATATATATATATATATATATATATATATATATAGACACTGCAAGTGTCTATATATATATATATATTTTTTTTCACCTGTTACATTGCAAAATGTATAAGGAGTTTCATGAACAATCACAGTTCATATTGGTTTAATCTTTTAGTACATATGTGATTAGAGTATTATGACGATAATCTTAGAGTGCCATCCAGATGGTTTGAGCATTCAGTATATGTTAAAGGAATTACTGCATTACTTCGGTTTTTGAAAACAACAGCTCCCTAATTAGACTTTAACTTAGACTCATCATGGTCTGTTATTAAAGGCGTAAATCCCCCTAAATGTAACACTCTACAGTACTGGTATACCCAACATTGTGCTTTTATTTTACCCAGGAGGGCAAATGGTTGCAAATTCAGATGCACTTTTGACCCAGCATGCTTAAGTTTTAACAGTGATGAATACAGATAAAGAATTTGCATGCCTACAGCGAACTGTAAATGCAAAAGACACATGCGATGGGCAGCATCTGAAATCTTTACAGCAATTACAATCAGGCCAATGCACACAGTTTTCAATGGTTCAGGTTTAACTCAAGGAAGAAATATATTGAGTTGAAACATTGCATGACACCAGGCATTATTCACTGTTTTTTTATACACATCTCAAGGTCTGATTTAGGTATGTATTTGAAAACTGAAGTCCTTTGTTTATTAAAAACTTGCACATTTATTGCACCAAGGATTATTAAACAAGCACAGAGTAGTTAAACATGGAAGCTGTGGTGCAGAATACAAAACCAAAATGCAAATGTGACTCTGTGCTAATATTACAACCTCCAAAGACCCACTACATGGGCAGAGAGGCGAGATCTGCTGTTTTTCTCCACGGCTGCGGGCGTGGAGCAGGGGGAACACAAGCCAAACACAAAATGTGGAGAATGACACTTGATTTCCGTGCATGAATGAGACTCAGGTGGATACTTAAAGTGTGTGGGAAACAGGGGAAATTAACATGTTGCAGATCATATCAGCATTATTAGCTGGGAGAGATTTTTGAACAGCTACTTGTAAACCTGTTGCAAACACATGCAAACAAGCAAAATTAAAGGTCAGGCTGCTGACAATTCGCCTGCTCCTTCTGCACCTGTTTTTTTTTTTCCCCCCAGCAAACGCCTGTCACTCCTTTTCTGCACGTTCACGTATCATCTCATAAATCAGCGTCTGTGTTTGCCATTTTGGCATGTTATGGAAGGCAATGAGCCTTTATTTGTGTCTGTATTATCTTCCCTGTGCTATGTACTGTGATGTACTATTGTTTCTGGGAAAGTTGCCAAGACAACAGGACTGAAGCTAAAGTCTAACACAAGGTTACATAAGTGCAAATCTCTGTCTGAGCTGTGTCAATACCAGGATGTAAACCAACACAAAAGGCACTCAAAACCGAACCAGAGTCTCTGTTTGTGTTCTTAATGCTGTACTGTGGAAGTCTTACTCAAAGCATTCAGTTTTAAAAAGGTTGAGCTGGATATGTTAAGAAAACCCCATGAAACTAGAAAAGAATTGGATATGACTCTTTATTCCAAAGACTGTATCTCATCAGGATTTTAATTTATTTAAGGTTTTCTGATTAATTGGTTTATTATTAACTGGAACTGTGTGTGAGGCTTTGCCAATTTGTTGTGCGGACAATTAAAAACAAAGGATTGTTTTGTTAGAAATTCAAAGCAAAATGAATCAGAAGAATAAGTCAACAAAAATAATAATGCATAACAAAGAGGAATGCCATTTCATTCTAGCTGTATAGTTTTGAACAAAAGGCACTAGCTGAGTCACTGACTGCTTGTAATAACAAATGAATGCATTGCACAAAAAGTTACTTTTCATTTAGATAAAGCAGGAAGAAGACAGAATCTCATTGTCTACTGCTTGATTACCCACACAGGAAGAAATTTGGTTAATAATTAATAAAATTTTATATGTTTGTTAATTTATACAGTACAGACCAAAAGTTTGGACACACAGTTGTGTCCAAACTTTTGGTCTGTACTGTATGTAAATGTGCTTTTTATTGATCCTTTTCATACTAATTAAATCACTAATTATTTTTTAATGCATAATGCTGTTAAAATCTTTACAGATTTCTTCTGTTTTATTGTTTTGCCACATTTAAATGTTTCAGATAATCAGTTAATTTCCAATATGGACAAAAATTACATACATGTAGCAGGTGTCTTTGCCTTGATCTGAACCAATCTGTGGGTAGAGCTAGACTCAGAGGATATTGTCTCTCAAGTTGGTTTCTGACTGTGAATATACAGTATGAGTCTTAAATTGAACTTTCTAGTTTTTACCACCAAATACAGTCAATTCCTGTCCCACACGACGTTGTTGCAGCTGTTGCCAAGCTGATGTCTGTGCATATCTTAGAGCTTTCTCTAGCATCACCCTGGTGTGTTGCCAGGTTTGCGAAATAAGAGAATGCTACAGTTTGCTTTAATCCTCTGACTCCTTTCAAAGAATGCGGCTCATGAAGGATTGTTGGGTTTTAACAGGCTCACCCAGGGTAACCAGCTTCTTAAATCCCTCCAGATGTGATATGTGTCTGTACCCACGAGTTCTTTTGTGTTTTTTTAGTCTTAAGTCTAGCTAATCTGCACAAAAGTAGATGGTGGATGATCTTGATGCAACTTTTTCCTCTTCATTTGTTGGATATCAAAATAATAAACAAAAGCTCATAATCATTTTTTGAAAATCATGGATTCTTTTCCTTCCACTTCATCATTATGCTATACTTTGTGATGGCCTTTCACACGACATAAATTAAAATGCACTGAAATGCGTGTTTGTATTATTTTGGGAGGTAAAAAGGTTAAAAGAATGATGAATCACTTTGCAAAACATTGCATGCTTTACTGGATATTAAAAATACAGTCTTTACATTCTTCAACTTTCTTTATAACCCTCTACACTTACTTTTGCACTGGACATGGAAACACAGACAAATTTCTCCAGTGTGGTGAACAAGGAGAGGGCATATTAATGACCTGTGACAGTGACGGCACACTCAATCAAGGGCAAAGGCCAGGAGAAAATAAAGCGTCTGCAAAAATTTTTACTCCTTTGATACTTGACTTTGTACTCTTCAAGGAAGACAACAGCTTGTCTACTTTGAAGAAAGAAAGAAAACATAAACATGAGCTACTATCAATATATTTTTACTGTGAATAAAATATAATGTGAAGCCACAGACTTCGACGCTGCAAGGATCGTGTCAAAAGCGAAAAGATCAGAGGAGGGAATTCAAATTGTATTTCCAAAGGGATTTTTACTGTGCAAACACGGCTCCTTCAACACTCTTCCTTCCCGGTGTCATCTTGCCTCGAGCCCATAAATCTGCTCCAGAATCCTCCCAAACATTGGAGTCACTGTTGCCATGGAGGCCACTTCAATATCAAGTTTCCCTCCTCTCCTAATATTGTTACAGGGCGTATGAACAGCACCATTTCATTACGGGCCCCCTAAACCAGATTAAAGCGGTCCTGCTGTGGAGCAACCGGGGGCCTTAGACAGCTGTTACAGAGGGAAGGACTGGTACAAAAAAGCCATTTACATGTTCTGAGATCCTTCTTTATTAGATTTCCCCAGATGTTGTGATCATGAACATAAGGTGTATCGTGACTCCTGTTCTCCAGTGCAGTATAATAGGACTTTATTTATAGCTCTGCTACACCTTCATGTGAATGATCATCTAAATTATCAAGCTGTTTTCACGTTGGGTAAATTGTTACTAACCTTCTGTTAATCGGCACCCTTTTGCTTGCAAAACATTTATATCATTTGAACCTTTTTAGCTTTTTTTTAACAGGACAACCTTAAATTTAAAGGATTTTTTTTTCCCAAGTGGAATGCATATTTTATGCAATAGACCAACACAGATTACTGAGGCTGGAAGTAGAGATCCACATCTCGAGTAGGAGTGTGTTTTGAGAGGGCAGGAGATTAGCAAAGCACTCCACAGATCTGTTTATTGAAGCGTGGTATGAAGAAAGACATAGATGAGAAATAGCTATAAAAAGTCCGGATCAGAGTTTGGTAATCAGCCTTACAGGGAGCATAGTCAGCATCTGCAAGGAGACGTTCAGGCCAGATAGATGGAAAATGGCCCTTTAGACCCTGCATGCCTTCCAGCAGGACAACAAACCTAAAACCTACAGCCTAGAGGTCTACAATAATGGAATAATATAGATCAAACCATGTTCATGTTTAGAGCTCACATTTTTTAAGGAACTCTGAAATAAACAAAACATTTACACTGTACTTTTAAGAGAAAACTAAGGCCTAAGTGTCTCCCCGCACTTTAAACTTGATACCTTATAACTTCTTTCATATGTAAGGATATTCATGCAAGGATGAAGCTCCTACTCTTAAAACGATCACGTTACACTGAAGGGTTTTATGCTCTTTTTTTGTTTGTTTGTTTCTGGGTGGGAGAGGCAAAGAGGCACAGAAAAGCTGCAGCTTGGAACTCCTTTTCTCCAACCACCCTGTAGGTAAGTAAATTAAAGAACAACAGAGATTTATTTCATTTTACATAATTGAAGATTTTGTCAGCTATCAGGCTGAAACGTAATCAGGATTTTATTATAGAAGAACATCATTCATTTCAATACAAACTAAATTAAAAATACATTATTGATCCAAAAGGGAAATTAAATATTGCTGTGACTCATATTAATTCAATATTTTTCAAAGAGTTGCTGTGGATGTTAGTGCCTCTGGGCAGGAGTGATCTCCTGTAGCAGTTTGAGGAAGCTTCTGACTGAAGACACTCAGTCTTCAGGATGCTTAGGGTTGGATTTGTGAATGATGTCACGGCTCAGTAGTAGTTTAGAGCTACTTCTGGATGAAGTTGAACCAGCAACAACACTGTTCATGTGTAGAATGGTCCAGTCAAAGTGGAGTGCTCGATCCAATTGAGAATCTGAGTCAAAAACTCCTGTTCACAGACCTGTTCCTTCCATTCTGACAGTACTTGAGCTTTTTTTATTATTATTATTATTTTTTAGAAAGAACAATGGGCAAGCAAAGCTGGAAGACATTCCCCAAAAGGCTTAGAGTTGCAAAGATATAGTCCAAAGTACTGACTCTGCTGGGCTGAAAAAGATTATTTGTAAGTAAAACAAAGAATCATTTTTCTTCCACTACCTAGTCGTGTGGTGCTTTGTGTCACTTAAAATAACAATAAAATACATAGAAGTGGCTGTAAAATGACAAAATATGAAAAAGTTCAGGGGTTAAAAACAATGGGGGAAGACACAGACATGGAGGGAAGCTGAGGAAGGCTGTCTTGTTTATACAAAACTCAGCAGATACTCAAGACACGGTAATGTCCTCCTGATGCTGCTGATCTGTGTCTCCGAGGGGCTTTGCTTTAGTGAGCACTGACAAACAAAAGCTTAGCACTCAAATATTGCCAAAAAGAGCTCCCACACACCAAACAATGTCTTAGTCTGTGCTACACACTGCTGCATGGGCAAATATGCCACCGCTATGCACAACGCTGGCATTGAAGTGGGCGTGCAAAGCACAATCCACTATAGAATGCCTCTTTTACGGTATTCAACATCCACCCGGTTGAAAACGGAGGTGACAATTTCAGTTTAGAGAGGTTCGCTCAGATTAAGCCACCCTTTCTTGCTTGCTTTATTCTAAAGCTTTGCATTTTTGTGGGTGTGAGAGGCTGCAGAACGAACAACACATGGAAAGCTTTCATCTTACCACCAACTGGACTCTAGTGAGGTGTGAAACTCCCTGCGGTTAACTCCCCCCCCCCTCCTGAAAACATCAATCAGACTCTTTCATTGTTTGCTTTAGGTCTACTTCAATTTAAAAAGGAATCAATGTTGTGCTCTCTTAGCTAACAGAATTTTACTAACACTGTATGAGGCTGAGTTTTCTTGCTAATCAGTAATGCCTCTAAGCCTCTCGTCTTTACTACAACAAATATGTATATGCATAAGCATTAACAAACCATATTTGAAACTCTTCACCTCAACTGTCCCCAAAATACTTCTTCTTAAAGCGAAGTCTGCAGAATTCACTTTTCCACACGTTTAATTGCTGCAACTTCTAATAGTTTGTAAATATGCCCAAAGTTTGGAGTTGTAGGCACGTATAGATAAAATAACTCGAGCTATTTTTCTACTTTGAGTAATTACTAATGTCTCCAGGGATCTTTTTTTATGTTTTGGTGTTTTTTCCATGTCTGTAACGCATATCTCTCCTAGTAACACCACATCAGGAGAGCAGAAAATGCTGCTCTATGATTTCACATGAAGAGACGGATCAGCCGCCGAAATCTTCAGCACTCTGCAGGGAACTTTAGAGTGATTGCAAAGTATAGGAACCTGAGTAGCTTTTTATTGGTTCCTTTTTAAAACGGACAGCAGGGGGCGCTAGTAGGCCAGAAACCAGTTACTTTCTCGGGAGCTCTGAGCACCTGCTCCTGGTTTTCTCCTCAGATGTGCTGCATGAGCTCCTCTGCAACACAAAAGAAAGACAGCTCCTTTCCCTCTTTTTTTGTTTTTCTTGCAAAGTGCACACACTGCATAATATACAAAAAAGACAAGAAGGAAAAAAAACCCCGAACACTCTTCACTTTGACACAGCCAGTAAGCTCACCAGATCCTCCGCCTGTCTGTCGATCCTCCAAATATTCCCACTTTTAAACTGAGCTCTGCTATTTATTTTAAATTGAACAGGGAACAATGCATGACATATGTGCCTTCTGACTTCGCTGCATAAAAACAGAGTTTAAACAGCATCTGATTAACGTGACTAAAACTTCATTTTCTGGGGTTTTGTAAGAAAAGCCTCTTTTATAAAAAAACGCCCTGCAGTGCCATTGTAGAGTTTAATGTTACGCTTCTCTTTCTAAAGGTTAATGCAGCAGATTTCATTATGTGCATGAAAGTGCCTCAGTGTGACACACCTCTTATGACAAGGATATCAGGTTTGGTTCGATTCTCCTCCTTTCTCTTATTCTGTTCCTCTGCTCTTTGCATGTTTCTGTGAAGAGCCGTGTTGCCGCTCAGTTGACTCCGTTACCCACGGATGCATCACAGTCATACTTTTCTTTTCTTTCTAAATAATTTTCTGTCAAATGTTGGATTTTAGACCATTGCATGTATTTTAATGTGTTTCAAGCAAAAATGAGCCTCTTCAAAATTAGCTAAAGGATTTTTTTCGGCAGCTTTAAATTGTTGCATTGAAATTCCATAACATCAGCACCAGGTTTTATTGGTTTTTACTTTTTGTTTTCTCTTATCATCCAGGTCCCTTTGACGACATCAGGAGCAGTGATTTTAAATGCAGCCCTGTTTACAAGCCACACCTCTGGCTTTTTCAATTGACTTTCGTCAACTTGAACCAGCCGGGTTGACGCATTGTTCAGAAAGTTTGTTGCTTTAATTTCAAGTAAAGAGTCCAACTCTTTCATTTCTCTGTCAGAATATGAAGGTGCCGCAGGTAAATCAACAAAGGTTAAATGTCAGGAAATGTTTATTGGTTTCAGCATTTAAATTAAAAGTGGAACTTGTGCAGTTTCATTAAACTCAGAATATATTTCAAGTATACATTTTTCTTCATTTTTGGAAATTGCAGCTTACAGCCAATATAAATAAGGTAAAGCATTCTAATAGAAGAATTTTTCAATAGAGAGATCTCATGCTGCTAGAATACACAATCATGGGTCAGACTGCTGATTTTACAGCTATAAACCTTGCAGCCATTAATGCCCTTCACATTAAATGTAAGCTGGTAGTTCACTGCTTGTTTAGACTAAGTTTAATAATAGAAAGCTTAGTGGAAGACAAAAATGTGGTGGAAAAAGTTGTACATGCAACATAAAATAAAGCTTTGAGAAGATTCTAAAATAATCTGTCCATCCATCCATCCATCCATCCATCCATCCATCCATCCATCCATCCATCCATCCATCCATCCATCCGATCGTCTCTTGTCCTTGTATTTTACACAACAGTCCACAGTTTTATTCATGACTGCATGGGAAATACCATAAGATTTCTGTATTTTAATCTTTTTTATTGGGCTTCTGTAATATTCAATTTTTCTGGGAATCTAAATTTTCTTCAGCTGTACACAACATTCATCAAAGAATTACAAGATATAAACTCTTGAGTAAATACATATATATATATATATATATATATACTGTATATATATATATATATATATATATATATATATATATATATATATATATATATATATATATATATATATATATATATATATATATATATATATATATATATATACCCTTTTGTAATGAATAATAAATATATGAGTAATTTATATAAAACAAATATAGAATAAATGTTTTAAAATTGAATGAATGCAATAAATCAACATTTTTGATGATAATCTAACTAAGTATACCCTATTTTCTGGTATGTAAGCCACTACTGTTTTCCACATGCTTTGAACACTGCAATGCGGCTTATGCGCAGAGTTTTACCAATCAGTTTTGAAATGCTTGAGAGCCAAGCGGCCTTGAGACAAAAGTGACATTGAGAGCAACAACAAAAGAGACACTGAGGAAGTTCAATTCTGACACTTTAATGGTTTTAATGCACAGGAGAAAAATGAAGATTGCAATCAGTAACTTTTCCCTTTTTTTAAGCAGCCAATTTACAGGCACTGGTACTAGTATGTATTTCATTAAAAGTAAAAAAAAAAAAAACAGTCTTTATGTGTGGATAACTAATCTTAAAACATGGACACTTGTGACTTGTAGACAAGTCCTGCCTATGCATGCACTCTTCAAAGTCAGTGGCTCAGACTCATATTCAAGTAAGTTCAATAGAAATTATGGTACTTTCTAAAGAGTGTCTGTCATTGTGACTTGCTGTAGAACCAAAAAACAGAAAACTTCAAAGCAAGTGCATAAAAAAACAGTAATAAGCAGTGGTGTGAATATTTTTGGTCAAAATGATCATGTCATCCGTGTCCATTGAAAGCGATAAAAAGAAAAAAACTCAAACAAACAAAAGTGGCTATTGTTTTCAGTCCCACAAGCAGCTATTATCCGTTTGTTTTGGTTCGGATGTTTGGAATCATATTGTGCTTATGCATTTTGTCCATTTGGGTCTAAAGCGCCAGCCTGTTCTTTCGTGTCTCTGGTTTGCACTGCTGAAGTGCCATTGGCGAGTCAGAATGGCAGCTTTATGAAGCAAGAAATTTGTTCCTTTCTTCTCATTGGATGTAAAGAGAAAAGAATAGGTAACATTATGAGATGTGTCTCATTAAAAAGGAGGGGGGCTAATGGCAGCTCTTTAACGCCGAGCCTCGGCTGCCTCTGCAGACATCAGTGCTCTTCTCCGCTGATTGCCCCTGCAGCCTCAGCATCACTTAACTTCACATTAAATCGGCCCGCTCTCTGTCTAGTTTGAGCTGGGGTAAGAGGGGAGGGAGCAGCTAGTCAGCGCATTAATGGAAGCAGAAGGACCTTTTCACTTCTCCCTTTGTTACCGAGAAGAAATGAGACCCACTAATGTCTGTGGATGTAGAGACCCACATTCATTATGGCTTCTATGCAGAAGGAATTAAGAAACCAAAAGGAGAACAATATTTTCTTGCTGTTGCTCTTTCTACGCGCTGTCAGTTTTGTCATGCGTGTTTTTAACAGACCAGACATGTCCAACATGCCCAGTGAGTGGGGATGCTTTACAATGAGAATAGATCTTAGTATGAGGTGTTAAAAGAACATATAAAGATACACTGTTTTGTTAAAAGAAAAGCTGAAAATATCCCAGGTATACAGTACAGACCAAAAGTTTGGACACACCTTTCTAATTCAATGGATTTTCTTTATTTTCATGACTATTTATAAGGCAATAAATCCCACTTATTAACCTGACAGGGCACCTATGAAGTGAAAACCATTTCAGGTGACGACCTCTTGAAGCTCATCAAGAAAATGCAGAGTGTGTGCAAAGCAGTAATCACAGCAAAAGGTTGCTACTTTGAAGAAACTAGAATATAAGGGCTATTTTCAGTTGTTTTACACTGTTTTGTTTAGTGCATATTTCCACATGTGTTATTCATAGTTTTGATGCCTTCAGTGTGAATCTACAATGTCAATAGTCATGAAAATAAAGGAAACTCATTGAATTAAAAGGTGTGTCCAAACTTTTGGTCTGTACTGTAAATGAAGACTGCTCTTCAAAGTATTTCTCAGGTGCTTTTGATTGTTGAAGTTGCATTTTCCATCTGATGAAATCCCAAATTGTTGGCATTGTGGTGAGATCAAGCGTCATTCAAGGGTGCGCCATCTAAACTCCTCATTTTGTTGTTCAAAGTTGTTCTTTTTTTTCTCTCATAGTTCCTCTCCCAGACAAGAACCTCAAAAAAAATTGACTTTACAAAGATTTATACCCCCTTGTCACATGAATGACAAATATCTATGTATTTTTTCTGGATTTACATTTAAAACCAGCACAGAGTATGACATGAGTGTTAAGTGGAAGGGTAAGAATACATTGTACTGTAAGCATTAAATAAAAACTGAAAAGTGTGCCATGGATTTGTATTCAGCCAAATAACTCAAGGTTAGTTGGAGTCTATGAAGAGTGTGTGCACACAAAGTTCTGCCACAATTTCTCAATTAGATTTAGTGTCAGGCTTTGACTAGATCATTTTAACAAGAGATAGCTTGAATCGATATGATCTCACTATAGTTCTTCATGTATCATCAGGTGTCATCGTCCTGCTGGAGGGTCTACACTAGACACTAGTCTAGACTTTTCTACAACCTGTAACAGGTTTTCCTCTAGCGTTGTTCTGTATTGCCTCTGTCCATCTTCCCATCAAATTTAACAAGTTTCCTTTCTGTATCCCCACACGATGAGGCTGCCACCTTCTTAATTCATTGTGTTGTGTTAGCAATCTGGATGTATGCCCAAAGACACAATATAGGTCTAATCTGACCAGAGCAGCTTTTTCCATGTTTCCTGAGAGTACACAGAAAAGCCGCAGAGAATATATTGAATTTAGTGGTTGTTAGATGGTAATGTATGAAAAAAGTTCACCGGGTGTGAACACTTTGCAGCAAAATGCATCTTCTGTAAAATATCACATTCACATCATTAGGTGTAACCTTTGTCCAAAAACTGTTAATAAGATCCCAATTTTATTTCCTCTGGAATAATTAACACTTTGGCACAAGCAGCAACACCACATGAAACTTGCAATCGCTTTAAAGATCTCCTGCCAATATTAAATTAAAGTAAGAGTCATTTTTGAAAAGAAGTGACTGAGAATAAAGGAGACAATATGGATGTCTCAGGATTATTTTCTAGCACACCTTTGGGTGTAAACCTGACAGTAAAGGCAGAGCTCCCACAGTGATGAAGGCTTAATCCTGTTATTTGTCTCATTTACACAAACTTCCAGGGTCTCTGTATTTGCAGAGCTCCTGCAGGCCTCTATCAAAGCTTACAGTTTTCCTCTCCATGTGATGAGAAGCTGAGCGGTTGGGCTTCCTACATCGTGTTAGTTATCTTGTGATCAAGGGGAAGTAAAATATACAGGACAAGACTTCATTCACTTGATTATTTTTCTTTCTCCATTTGAACATTCCACATGGGCAAAGTCTGAAACACAAACAGTCTTAGAAATATTTTCTGTTTGGCTTGGGCTTAAATTTTAAATAGGCTCGGGAATTTCTATGAAGCTCAAATTTAAAGTGGTTTCTTGAAAATATAACAGCAATGAAAAAAATCATCATGGGAGCAGCTGTGTATTTTTCAAAAGTTTCAAGTTGCAAGAAAAACAGATTTAAGTTTTTGTTAGTAGCTTCATTTCGAAGTTACTTTTTGATTTGCTCATGGCGACATTCTCACTCTTTCTGTTAATGTAAATGAAAATATGCAACATAATCCATGTTAACATATTAACTAAAATATAATTTTAGTTGTGACAAGGGTTTTCACTGTTTAAATATTTTAAATAAAGATATCTTTGGTTTTCATGTTCCTTCTCAATATTCCATCCAGCTTTCTTCTTTCTCAAATCACAACTGAGTCAACATGTTGACAATATTACATTAAATCTGGAAATTATAAGTGCATTTAATATTTTGTTTATTATTTACGCATACATACATACATACATACATAAGAATGTTTGTGGCTCTTGTTTTCAGGCAAAAATCAGTTTATCATAAATCAGTAAATTCTGCATTAACGAATAAGTGTTCAGTTCTCTTTACTCACTTCCGACAAACTGAAATAAAATCCAATGTGACCAATTCCTTTCAGACGTTACCTAATAAATAGAGCTAAACTCGGTATAAAAGTAGCTGTTCTGTGAAGGCCTCAGAGAGCACTTCATTTGAGAACATTACTGAAACAAACAGCATCATGCAGACCAAGGAACACAGCAGACAGGTCAGGGACAAAGGTTCTAAATAGCTTAAATGAGTACTTGCCTATAAACAATATCACAAGCTTTGAATACCTCAGAGGTCTATGCAACCCATCATCTGAAAATAGAAAAACTGTTGCACAGCTGAAAACATAGCAAGACATGGCCGTCCGCCTAAAATAGCAGGTCATACCCTTTAAGAAAGCCATGAAAAGTCCTGAAAGTTCACAATCCCATCTGAAATTTAGACATAAAGTAAACTTATAGAAGGTCGAGTAAGATCAAACTTTAATTTTCTGATCTGTGGGCAAAACTCTGTGTGGTCAAAGCCTTGTTCTCACATGTCACGATCTAAGCATTTTCTTAGAAAGAACAAGATTAGGAAATTACATTTGATTCCATTTTACAATTATGCACCCTTTAGTGTTTGTCAAATAAAATCCAAATAAAATTCAGTGAAGCTTGTGATTCTAGCAAGACATTTGAAGCAGTTCAAGGGAATCAAATGTTTTAAAAGGATCTGTGCTATCTTTAGCTCAGACATCTCTGGCCAACTTATTCTACTCAGAGAAACTCCAAGTAAGAGCTTTTGCTTTTTCTTTTTTGCACGGTTGGTTTATGCAAAAGACACTTTCATGCCTTTCCCCTTCAATCTATATTTAAAATTATGGAAGGAGACGTCAAGTGCATTTCTGAGCAGAGCACCAACAGATCAAGCCATTGTTAGTGTATAAAAGACGCTGACATTTCTGTATTTTATTTTGTAATGTTGGTTTAGAGAGTATCCTAGGAAGTGACGTAAGTCGGAGTTTAGTGCTGTGCCCTGCTCATGGGAGCAATTTAATATACTTCCGGGTCAGTTTGCTGCGTTCTCAGCATGTGAGACCGCATTCATGTTGTAGTCTTGAGAAGTGATGCTCCGAGTGTTAAGTTGATGACGGAAAACTACTGGCAACACTGAGCATCACGACGAATAAACCAGTTCGCATCTAAGTCAAGTTTGATCTCATGTCCTCCTTCCTGTATCCTGACCGATACACCATCCTGTTTGCTGCAAATAACCTAAGAACCTAACCTAATTAACAGTTAGTGAAGAGACTTACACGGGTGCCATTTTTTCCTAAGGGATAACAATCCCAACATGATAATTGTTTCTACTATACTGTACTCCTACACTCAAAAACCTAGATGTATTCAAGATAATATTACTCTTTTTCCAGTTTGATAACTTGAGTTTGGCTCCATTTTGAACATTGTGTTATAGCAAAACTCAGATGGAGTTTATGTTCCTGTAATATAGTCCACAATGATGTTGACATAGAGAGGTGTTACAAACTCATGCAGAAATCCCCACAGCTGTGGGCACACAACTCCATAAATATGGAGAAAATGAGAGTGGAGCTGAAGGAAGAGAAAATAGAGTAGATATGGAGGGACATAGCCTTTGGGGACTGTTTTTCCATCTGCCAACCAGACAAGCATCCATTCAGCGTTGTTTTATTTTTACATTTTTTCACCAATTGTTATCAGCCTTGTCCCGGGGCAGCACACTGGGTTAGCTAACTACCCAATATGGGGGCACATTGTACGTTCAGACAGAACATTGTTTTTGCCCTAACAATGCTGCAACAATGAATATGCTAACAGCTTCCTTTCTGGAAACAACAAAATAAAGTAGTTTGGATAAAAAAAAAAGTGAATCTTGAGGATGGTTTTTGTGAGTGCCCTACGCTCTGTGCGATAATCTGCCCTGTGGCTGAAAAAGCAATTTCTCAACCGTTTCCCCCAGAAACATGTCTATTGTTTGTGTGTCTTCTGACCCTACTGTAGCAACAAGCACATTCATATCAATTTGTGTCACTTCATTACACTCCGGCCATCATTTAACACCGCAACTGCTAAATCTTTTTCTCTTTCTGTTCCCTCTGCTCTGAGCCCAAGATTAAAGCGCTAACGACCACTCCCTGTTCTCATTAGAAAGCCTGCCCAGATACACTTTTCATCTGACTCTGTCACACTCCTCAACCGGACTGTCGGCTAAATGAAGACGGAGGAACCCACAGAAAGTCTTTGTTCCTTTGCAGAAGAATTTGGATTTTTGTTGCTTCCTTGAGTACAAACACGACTTGGATTTTCTTTTCTAAAACCTTGTTTCCATATGTGTTGATCCATGCAAATGTGGAGGCATTTGGTGTATTAAAAACGGATGTTCATATTAATTAGTAGTTGTTTGATTCAGAACAACAGTTGTTAAGATTTGTGGTGCTTTTACCTTTCACTCATTAAATGCATGCTGTGTTCGTCTGGGTGTGGGTTAATGTATCTGCCTTTGTTTGGTGCAGATTCTCAATTGTATTAGGGCAAAATTATTCATACCCTTGGCACATTTACGTTTAATGTTATTGTTTAATTTTACTAAAATGTTTTTTTTGACTAGCAGTAACATTACAAGGAGTCCATTCTGTCAGAGAATTTGTGAAATAAGTTGCAGATTAGGGTGATAACCTTCCAAAGTTAAAGACATTATAAACCATCAAAACACCAGTAGCATCATGCAAAAACATTTGTCAACAGTAATAAAGGCCTTTGTTAATATGAACGTTTGGGTGGGTGTTGAGGATGTTTTAAAAAAAATTATAATTCCCATAAAAGAAAAGGGGATTTAAATGGTTAAGAATAAAATTATTAAAATTTAAAATGAAAGGTGTAGAAAATTGGGAGAAAAAATTTTTTAAAACTGGCTGGGATCTAATAAGACAGACTGATATTTTATATATTTGTTATATAAAAAAATATATGTTTTTAATTTAAATGAATATAATTGTCATATCACATCTGATTATTTCCATTATTCTCCCCAGCCTAGTTTATTCTTTCAGTTTGTTGAGTACAAAATTTTTGGATTTGCTTTGCACTTAGTATATCTTCCTGATTTAGTTTATTCCTCCTGTGATTTGCTCAGCCTGGTTCTGCTCAGTTTTAATGTCATATTTAGATCCTGTGTTTACTTATTTGCTTATTTTCCTAGTTCCCCTGTTCTCCCTCACCTCTTTGGGCCTCTTTCTCTCTCTCTCTCTCTCCTCAGTCTACCTTTCTGGTCTCATCTCTCAACTGCAGCCTATTACTAATCAGCCACTGGTTCTCCAGCAAGTAATCAACTCACCCGTATTTAAGCTCCTCATTGTCTGTCAGTCACTGCTGGACTCTACTGTTGTTTTGTCCCCTGTGGGTTGCCCTTTGCAACCCATGCTCTTGTCTCACTAAAACTTACCATCATCAGATCTCGCCTATGTGCATTTAAGTCTTCACCTTGTACCAAACATGACAATAATTTAGACTGAGGCTGCAACATTAGGTATAACAAGTACTCTGATGAGTTTTTGTAGACTTAAAGAGCTATGGAGTTTGCTTTGTCACGCACTCTTACTTTTAGTAAATCAATGAAAAAGTTAAAACTTACCAAATATTTTCTTAGACACATTTAAACCCTTTATTTGTGATAACGTTAAGCAAACAAAAAATTCTAATTCCCAGAACATTTGACTATTATATATTACCAATTGAAATAACTTAATGGTAGCCTGTTGAATAGCATAGTCATTTGCTGTACGGTAGATGCAGTTAATACCGGGTCAGGTTTTGTTTTGCATGAATTACTGCGTCAATGCAGTGTGGCACTCAGGTGATCAGTCTTTATGCCTGCTGAGGTGTTCAGGAATCCCAGGTTGCTATAACTGCAGCCTTCACCTCGTCTGCATTATTGGATCTGGTGTCTCACCTTCCTCTTGACAATAGTCCATAAATTATCTAAGGAGTTTAGGTCAGGCAAGCTGCTGACCACTGAAGCATGCTGAAGCCATGGTCTTTAAAGCAGGCATTGATACTTCTGGCAGTGTGAGCAGGAGGCAAAGCCTGCTAGAAAATGAAGTCTGGTTCTCCAGAAAGCTTGTCAGCAGATGGACGTATGAATTGTTCCAGACATTCTTGTACAAAGCTGCACAGATGTTGGACTTGATAAAACAGTGAATCATTTTTTCAGCCAATGGAAACAATGACCTTTGTGGATTATCCTGCTTGTGAAGTGTGTCAGGGATGATGTACTGAAAAAACTGTCACATCATCTTCCTCATGACTGTGTAACATGACCATAACAGAAAATGCCTATATTTAAAAATAATTTTAATATTTGTCTGTAAAATTGAGACACACATTTTTTTTGTTTTTATTACCTTTCAGCGATACTTATTCAAATTAACAGAAAAAAATATGGGTCACTAGGATGAATCTACACTAATAATCAATAAATACAAATATGTGTTATGATTAGGGCCACATTTTTGAATGAAAAACTTTTCTTATTAGATTGATTTAATTATATCTATATGATAGCCGATAATATCTATATATGATGGTCAAAATTTTTCCATGGGGCCCACTCTTTCCAATCAGCATTTTTTTAAAATTAACCTCCGACAGGCATTTTTAGACAAACAACAATTTCACTGGAGGAACAATAAGAGGTGTTAAAATATTTAGCACAGCCATCAAACACGCTGTGCCCGGGTGATTACAATTTGAAATATGCATTTAAACTCACCAAGTATAAATATTTGAACATAATGATAATATTTGCATGTATTGTCATTACATAACTCGCAGCGTGCTGTGTGTGGAAGGAAGATATACTATCTACTTTTCATTTGATGCCTTTGCAACCTTATAAGCAAAGATGAGAGTTTCAGCTCTCTATTTTGCTTGGCTGGGGTTTGTAATGAATCACAATTCAGTGACCTCTGCCTTGAATCGATACAAAGCGCCACGCCAGCACTATCTTTGCCTTATTACAATACGGGTAGAGTCATTGGAAATGAGTTTCCAGCAAGCGTCCCTGTAGTTCTTTAAAAATGCATGGGATTAAGAGGGAATGGTGAGCTGTAGTATCAATCAAGCTCAACCATGTGAGTTAAAAGGAGAGAGCAGATTGGAAAATTGACGCGTGACAGTTTGCATGTTACTGCACCCTTGCTGCTCGGGCATTTTCTTTCTCTTAATACAGGAATGGGGACAAACTGTCTGCACGGCGTGAAAAAGCAATGATGCATTTGAGAAAATCATCACTGGTTGGTAAGGTCATTTTCTGATGCGATCAGAGCAAACTTTTTAAGCTCAGGCTCCAGTTCAACTGTATGTTGAAATACACTGCAACACACGTAATGGAAATTTATGCCTTGCCCAAAAGGCTTTGAAACATTACTGCAGGAGGATTTAAATCCAGATAAATCTCTGGTTGTAAGTTTGCCAACATTTTTTTTTTTCTATGCTGTCAGTAAACTTCACTTGGCCAGTCAGAAGGCAGCACAGCTCCTCGTGATAAAAGCCAAACCCCTGGTGGATTCATGTCAGTGATGTGAATTTGCTCAAATGGGCTTCCTGTGTTATCTGCAGCACCAGCTGACACCAAACACATAAAACACAGTCATGTATCCTCTCTGCATCAGACTCCGTATCTGTGACAAAACAGAAATGAAAATGCCCTGCCACATCTTTAGCGACTGATAGATAAGGTCTGCAGGCATAGTGGGGTCTATTTTTATAATGTAATAAAGAAGGTGTGGAAACAGTGCAGTAATACAGACTCTAAGTGGACCTCAAAAGTTTATTTTTTCTTTCCCAACACCACATTTATTTTCTTTGTGCACACCCACCTCCTTCTTTAGCATCTTCAACAAATCTCCACTAGCATGACTCTCTCGACCTGTGTCCTTGACCTAATCCCATCCAACCCTGCCGATGAATGGCTTCAAATCATCTCACCGCTAAATGTATGAATCTTTAACTTCTCAGTCAGTTCTGATTCTGTCCTGACTCACTCAAGCTGATTTGTCACTGCAATCCTCATAAAACTGGATCTTGGGTTCAGACTCCAGCTCAAGACTCTCTCTATTTTCCTCTTCCATCTACAATGCTAGAAATGAAGCCCATCCCATTAGTAATTATCTGTTTTAAATCTTACAGTCTGGTTTTAGTTTATGTCACACCACCAAAAAAGCCTTCTTTAAACTTATCTCTGTCTCTCCTGCGACTTCTGAAGCCTCAACTTTCTCTGTGACCCCAAACAAACCTTTTATTACCAGTTTCAACTTCCTGTGTCTTACGGCAGCAATGCTAAGGCTGTCAAACAACCTTCAGGTTCTCTAATTATATTGAGAGTAAAATCAAAATAACCTGGATTGTGTCAATTTGATGACTTAAAATAATTTCATCAGTCTCCGTCATAAATTTCAGTGAAGAATATTTTTTAAATCTGATGTCATGTCGATAATTGTGGTGAGATAGCAGCATATGTGGCTGTAAACTCAAACAACAACTTGACAGACTATGACAAAAGCATTGTGTAGAATTTTTATAATGTAATATAATACTAATAATGGGTTTTGCCTTAAATATTTATTAATACAAATGTTTGAGAACCTATTCGATAGAGTCTTCCTCCATTGGATTCTCCACTAAATTTACCCTCCATTTTTAAGGGCAGGTAAATATATCTTCTGCTCTCATTTATTCAGGTGGGATTCCACATGTGAATAATCTTGACATTTCTTTAAAGGTCAGAGCAGCAAAGCCCTAACAAGATCTTTAAAGACTTTTTGCCTTCTGTTGTCCATCTGCCTGGCAGAAGAGATCCAAAAACTTTGACAAAAAATAAGAAACTCAAAATAAAAGAAAGCATTTCAGAGCGGCAAAACATGTTCTCTCAAGACGTCTGCGTGAGCTTTAAAATGCAAAGCTGCTCAGCTAACATCAAGTTTCTATGATGGTAAATAATAGAAGAAATGCATAAATTGGTAGAACCATTGCAATTTGGTTTATAGGAAGAAGAAATTTCCTTTCAAATGCACAGATGGATGGAAGGATGCTTTCTGAGGAGAGACAGAGAGATGATTAATGGTGATGATTGACGCATTTCTGTATCATTTTAATTAATAATATGGAAACATGGAAACTCTAATATGACTTGTTGTACATTAATTAGGTTTATTTGTTATGAATGAGTCATGACTAATAGCAACTATGGTGTATTATTAATGCAACTCTTCATTCACAGTAATGAGCATGAAATAATCCGGTTGAGCGAGTTTCTATATATATATATATTTTAAAGATTTTATTGGTTCTAGTGGCCTTTATTTGAGAGTTAACTGACAGGAAAGTGGGTAATAAGAGAAGGGGAAGACATGTGGCAAAGGTCGCCAGGCCGGGAGTCGAACCTACGACAGCCCCGTCGAGGACTAAGTTCTCCATATGTGGGTTGTGCTTAACCCCTGCGCCACCACAACACACCCAAGTTTCTATTTTTGAGTATTCTGTTGTAATATAAAGCTTTTCCAGCTTTTACTTTGTATTGCACAGATGATGGTTTGATGCATGGAGCAGCAATGTTGCACAAGTGGCTTGAAGATGCTACTGTCACAATCCACTGGTTTTTGAGCTCTGGTTTTCCTTTGTGTTGGTGTCATGGTCATTTCCTTGTTGTTTTTGTATAGTAGGTCTTGTCAATTCATTTCCCTGTGTTCATTATTGTCAGTAAGGTGTACCCATATTAATTAAATTGTTCAAGTTCATTGCAGTCTTTCTCTGCAATTGGGTCAATTCTAACCACAAACATTACAGGCACAGTGTTTCTGGTTCAACAGTTACAGATATTTGGTTATTTAAAGGCCTGTTTCCAAAAATTTGTAAATTCTTTCCAATGCAGTGGTTTTATTTTCCCTCTGTGTGCTTTTGTTAACAAAATGCTCATGATGCTTATAATTAAAAACGGCAGAGTGAGTTCAAAGGCATAACATGTTGGACGAGATACCTGGATGACAATATAGCTTATTAGTTTAATAATAAGTAAAACCACTTTTAGCTTAAAGTTCAAAAGCAGGAGACAGACATTCTAATTTATTCTTCTATAATACATAGATTAACATCATCTTATCAACCTTGATATTTATCTCACATAACATATGGTTCACCGTCTATAAAACAAAATGTCACAGTTTGTTAGTTGTTTCTTGATAAAAGACAAATAAAATGCACCCCTAGTCTGACATTTAGATTGTACAGCCAACTTGTGCAAAGGTTCTTGGTTAAATCAGGGTTTTTGTCCCCGAGTGCATTATTTTGGAGTGATGGCTTCTTTCTGTCAGTACAGATACACATACTGGGAAAAAAATGTTTGAACCATTGAACCTGGTACCGGGAAACAGTTCCCTAGGATGAACCAGATATATGGAGGTTCACGGTTCTTTTTTTGATTTTTGTCTGATTTCTTTCATCCACAGATGTCTCTAAATACCTGAAACATGTAGCTACCTAACAAAACCTTAAATAGCGTGGTAGTATAGTATGATAGTGTGTGTAAATTTGCAAATAATGTAAGAAAAGAAAAAATCTACTCATGGAATTGTGTTCTGTCACTGAATGACACAGCATTTCACTCTGAGCATGTCTTAATTATTAAAATAGATTACAAATTGTATTAATCAAAAAATACAATTTCCATAGATTGTAATATAATTTTTACAAAGCACACCATGCCACAAAGTGCACAAAGATGGCGGCTGAAAATCTGAAATGCTCCATAGAAATCATAAAAACACAAATTTCTCAGTAATTAAATGTGACACGTTGATGTCAGTGGAGACTGTTTGCTGGCAGAATGCTTCTTGCCAGTGGGAAATATGAATATACCCAAGTGTTCATGTGTGCATTAATGAGATAGGAGTGTGATTAATAGGTATGAAGAGTGTAGAATTGACTCTAAAGACAGCAGATCATTTGTATTCCTCTGGTATATCCAGAGCTTCTGTCATAGTAATGCTGAACTCGACCTCCGTTGGTTTTAGAGTGATTGCTTCTTCAAATCAACCAACAGCTGAGGGGACCACCAGCAGTCAGACCATCAGTAGTGGGACCAAATGACTGACGGCATGATGAAACCTCATCTTGTCGATCCCTTTGATGGTCTGCCTTTACCCTCTGCACTGAGTTTGGGAACATGATTTGGAATATCAGTTTCTTAAGAAACATTCTGGGTGAAGTGTCATTACATCATCATTACATATTTTAGGTAACTTTTATTTTCACTTTGCACACAATGGAGGGGACTTTGTAGTATAGTGGTAATGCCATTGCATCCCAGATATTCTCAGTGCTCACTGAACATATAACTGGTAAAAAATATATATATTTTCATGCCACCATGTCAAAAGCAGTCAGAGGCAACACAGTTTTAGTCATTTGGGACATCCGGTCTGAGACCTCAGTAAACGTAAAAAATGTGAAAACAGTCTTTAGAGTCGAGGTTGGGGAATGGATGAGCTCTATGTTTAAACATTTTTTTTAAAAGTATTGTTGAAATAACAAAGAAATACCAGCAGACTTTAACGGTGTCAGCTCAAATCAATTTTATTCAGTTTTCTTTATCTCACAAATCAAATATTAATTTCAAAGGATTTCATTATCATAAAATCAAATAACATCCTCTGCTTGGATGCAGAACAAGTTCCATTAATGGATATAATCCACCATGACAGGTTGAAAGACAGTCTTATGCAGCCAAGACAGATATTCTGTTTCTGCCTTGTTTCCTCTTCATGCGTTGATCACATTAAAGATGTGCATTCCTGCCAACAATATTATTTAAATTCACATTTGACCCCCATTCCTCAAACATATTGTGCATGCATAGATGAAATTCATCCATAAAACATGACTTTAGTCATACAATGTTAAGTACTGTATCTCAATATGTGATTAACATTTAACTGTTTTGTACATAGCCAGAGTTGCCGACTTTTAAGAAAAGCTTGCATTGGAGACACAGAAGAAGTCAGTGTTAAAATCAGGTTATTGTTTTTACATGTTTAATTTACTATTTGAGAAATAAATTGAAAATAAGCCCAAATAAGTTCATACTTTGTAGTCAAAATTGTTGACTAATCTGCACGTTCAATGTTTCATGATTTATTTCAGAAGACTGATATTTTTAAGGTGCATATCTTTGCTCTCCTCACTATAAAATTTCTCCTGGAATGCCTCAGTGTGTTTCCTGAACACTGACTGAGCTGACACACACAACACAGCGAGATTAACTACAAATGAAGAAAACATTTAACAGGGAAAAAAAACTGTCAAAGGAGTCGATTTCCTGCTTCAAAGATGCTTCAAGGACTCGTTCAGGAAGTCATGAAACAAACCAGCAAAACATTTAATAGTCCGCAGGCTTCATTTGCCATTTGTCAGTGTTCATGATTCATCAAAAAGAAAAAGAGAATAAATGCAATCCATGGGAAAGTTAAAGGCCAAAAGTCACTGCAGACCAATATCTAACGTTTGCTAAAAGTAACGATTGCCAAAACCATGAAGAAAATGCCCTGAGGACTAACAAGAGAAATATAAAACTTTTTAGAAGGTTTCCTTCGCATCCCACCTGGTGTAACAGTAGCACCGCGGTTCAGAGAAAGTGTTCTGCCAGCAATGAAAAATGCAGATGATAATATGATCATCAGAGGGTACTGTTTCTTAAATCATTCAGTCTACCTGGACAACGTTTTGTAACTGGTGGAAACATAAATTTCACTCTAGCAGAAAATTCTTAATGAGAATCTTCGATTATCACTTTGCTTTGGAGTGGACTAGTCAAAGTCCAGCCTAAAATGTGAGTACGATGATGTGGCATTGGCATTCCCTTACATTTAACACAAGCTCGTAAATTCTTTAACACTTTGATTTATAATACTGAAGCACCAGCAATGTGAAAGAGAATGAGAACTTGTTGTGCCACCAGGTTTTTAGATTTAGAGACCAATTGCAACTTTTTACAAGGCCAAAAACTGTTGTGATTATAGTTTGTTTTTTTTCCTTTTTATGGATAAAAAATATGAAAATAATTTATGCATTTACTCAGAATCTTCTGCGCCTGATATTACATTTTGTATGTTGATCTAAAATACATATTTATATATGATGAAACAGTAATAACAGAAGAAATCTGTAAGAGGACAAGCTTTTTCACAGTACTGTGTGCCGGCATATTCTGCCAGGTGGCTGACTCAATCGATCTGACAACGCAAACATGTCTCAAATGTCACACCTCACAACCTTCATTAAACCACTCACTATATTTGCCAACCTACGGAGACATTTTTGCAAAAATGAATTGGAAGAAAAACACCCACAATGCTGATAACAGTAATTATTGCAAGCAGGTTAACAAAGGAAAACTTCTTCTGCATCGGGTGAGTAAACAGTGCGATCACTGAACTAAAAAAACAAAAAGGTCGCAATGATTCAGCGTAAACAGAAAAAACTGGAAGGTCGTGCATTTATAATCAGTGTTTGAAATTAAGTCACATTTGCCATTCCATTTAAGTTCAGTTCACTAGCAATGTTTTGCATCAGTTATGTGAGGAAAAACATCTGACATCAAGAGTGACAATACTCATCCCAGGCTTTATTAATATCTCTGCAGAAAGCTATCACATTGCATGGAGTATCAGTTTCCCCACCTCTCCTTCCCCTCGCTCTGTCACTTACTGGAGCGTACACCTCCCACTGCTTTTAGATTAACCTTGTATTTCCTCTTTCACTGTTCAAGTCAAGCTTTCATATCATCCAGCCTAGCATGTCGTTGACTCCTTCAACTGATAAATGTAATTCACAGCTTCCAGTCTTTCTAATTCAGCAGTGCTGCACATGCCACACCAAGTGAATAAATTAGATTCAACATCAGAGTCGTACAGTGTGAGGAAGAGGTTTGTAAAACAGTCCGAGATCCCTTCAGACTCGTTCTGAACTCTAATTTGATAAATATTTGGGTTTCACTGAATCATTCATCATTCCTGCCTCTTTTGTTTTATAAGCTGCTGTTTGTGACCGGTGGACTTTCCAAAGAACCTCTTAAAGGGGTAAAGTCACCGTTTTCTCAATGGGATTCATGCTGCACTGAAATTGGTGCGTGTTTCTTAAGTAAAACCTTTTCAGTCTGAAATATGGAGACAATTATGCCTGGATAGACCGGAATGAATCATCACACACAATAAATGCAAACAAATTAAAAGTAAAATAGAAAAGGTATCTTTCATTGTTCAGGCTAAAATAAACACTGTCAGGTGTGATAGGATGCCAATCAATGCTATTTTATACTGCTATCGTGAAAACAATCTCTATAGTCCTGAAGATACATTCCACAACGTGTTATGATATATTTCCATTGGCCCCTCAATACTGACCTATGTAACCATACTCCAGGATGATGAAATATATGCCATTAAAGAGATTGATTTTCTTGTAAATGTCATCTAAAATTAAAAGCAATTCACTGGACATTACGGCTGAAATTTATTATCTCTTTCTTTAGCAGCTTTGTAACTTTAAGTCTTGAGAATGATTAGTAACTCTTACGCATTAGCTGCAAACTATGAGAGGGTTTCACATTAAAAACTTCCCCATTCCTGTGGAGATGGAAAGACCGTTCTTTATACCCTGTCATTTGTTCAACTGAGTAAAGTCTTCTGTCACCGATAATTAGGCCTCAGAGAGCCGTATAAAGACCTGCAAAGGGGAATGATTGAACAGATTGCCAGGATCCCTCAAAGCATTCACGAAACACATGAGGGTTGTGTGTGTGCATGTGTGTCTGCGTGAGAGCGCAGATAGACAGACTGGCAGACAAAAAAAAGAAGGAGGCAGACATGGTCCAATATGATTCTGCTTTTTTTCCGCTGCCAACCTTCTGTCTGTTTTCCACTCTGATGAATTTCCCACTGATAAAACAATTAGACTGAGAGACCTAACAGTGGTTTCAGAGGCATTACTTATGCTTGGCACTAGCATGTTTTCCACTGCTTCACTGCATGTCTCTATGAGATGGTCTTTAATTACAAAAGCATGCAAAAGGTTGGGTACCCCTGTTTGTGGTAAGAGGGTGGAAAATTAGGGTTTTTTCCAAAGAGAAAACAGTTCAGAATGAAGTAAGCCTGTGGTAATTTAGTGCAAGAGGAAGAACAATAAGAAGTAGAATGACAAATTAATAACAAATCTGACTTGTCTTGTCTTTAGGGTAATGTTTTGAGTACAATCAACCTTGTATAACTTCAACTGAGTAGTGTTAATAATCTTTACTAGTTGACTAATTCCCCTGAAAATGTGGAACTGCAACCTGAACAAGGTGACGACTCTGGTCGATACAGAAGTAACAGCCTGTAGGAGCTGTGGCTTTGCAGCTGCTCAGACCCAGTCAAGGCATCCAAATGTTGCTCTTCTCAGACTTGCACTTGCCAATTCTTTCTTGTTTAAACATTAAAGATGGGGGGAAAAAAGTTGTGCATTAAAATTGTGCATTGATGAAGAGCTAATCAATATTAGTGTTCTGGATAAGCTCGAGGTCAAATAGTGTGTGCCGCTGTATCATAAATGTCTAACACCATTAAAATGCTAGGTAGACTATGCCAACATTTCACAATATGCTAGGCAATATTTTGAAATGGGGTTTTAGTTTCCAGGCTGTTGTGGTTACTATTGCTTTTTCGCTTTACTTTCTTTGACCACTGAGGACTCTGACATCTCCTTATCTAATGAAATAAACCTTTTGTTAAAGATACTTAAAATTGGAGAAAAGGTTCATTTAAAAACAGGGAGCATTGCTAGTTATGATCCTTGCCAAAGGGAGTATTATTAAATGATAACAGACTTATGTTTCAAGTGATTTTAAGTCAGTTTGGGATATTAAGAAAATATATTTTGCCTGGCTCAACTTCAGTTTAAATACTTACCTGATAAAACTCCTGTACAAACTTATATTGCTATGCTTTAAACACAAACCCCCTGTTGTCTCAGGATGATTGCTCGGGTCAGTGGAAACCTATCATTCTTGAAGAGCAGTGTACTTAGGCCCATTTCCTCCTAATGACAGCAGCTCCAGGCTCTTCCAGGCACACTGACTCCCGAGTGACAAAGAATATGATCCAAGACTCCCATTGTTCTCGGGGACAGGTCTTATTTGTCTCAGGAAAGGGCATCAGAAATGGCCAAGCCAATTGTGTTTCCAGACTTGTTTTTCCCACTGGATGTATGGCAAGCATTAAACTGCCATTAGCAGCCGTGCCTACTATCACTTCCATACTTTTGCATGCCATTTTAGCCTACATAAGAAATACCATCGGGGAAATTCAAGTAAGACCTGAGATGGGTGAAACTAATGTACAAAGCCAGAGCTCCCTGGTATTCACAACAGCAGCAATGTGCATGAAAACAGGCTGCAGCGGGAGCACAACAGGAAGCGATGAAAAAGTAATTTTCATCCGCTGCCCCCTTTGCCGGGAGTGCCACTGCAGCTCCGAGTGGCCCCTGGCACATTGATTCAGAGACGAAGGGGAGGCTCCGCAGCGGCGTGATCTTAAACGCGATGACACAGGACTCTGTGGCTGGCTCTTTGGACAGGTGCATGCTGGGTGATTTATGTGCACGTCCTCCTGCAGGTCCCCAGGAGCAAATATTGACGGTTTATTTCTCCGAGCTCAAGGCAACAGGGAGGCAGCAATTTCTTTACGTTTTCTCTTTTTTTTCTTCTTAGACCTCAGATAAATTGAACCCCGCAAGATGCAAACACACCTGACAGGGAGCAATTTCTCCCCCAACTTACCCATCAGCCCCCACCCAACTTCAGAGAACAGAGAGGGGGGAAAAGCAACTTAATAGCAAACATTATTGATTTGTCATTTCTCTTCACGGATGTCTCTACACAAGAGGGATATTCCAATTACATAGGTGCTTTAGCATTACTTCCCAGTCAGGACAGACCACCTACTGTCAAACCTCTTAGACATTTCTGCATATAATTGCACTTACACACTTTCAATGCCCTGCATCCGAATAAACTTACACTCAAAAAATACCCTGCAAAGCCTACTGCAGCATCAATGTGCTATGTTGAATAATAGTAAAGTTTGTTTGTCTTAAATATAGCAACATACGTCTAAAATAATTAATTAGCTAGTAATAGTCAATTAAAAATAATAAACAATGATAAAAGAATAATAAGAAATCTAATAAATTAAGGAAAAAATAAAAGAGGAACAGATAAGAATAAAACTGAAACCTTAAAATTCAAATAAAAATACCAGTGCAGTGAAATCACAGTTCAGTGAGAATATGCATTTTACAGAAACTAATGTGTGTTGTGAGGAATTGGGAATGAGTCCAAACTAGATGCTGAAGCAACCAGTTCGTAATGCAGAGAAGAAGGCGTTGTTACACATTACTGGACAATTGATTCTTAATGTTTTATTAATCAGCCAACACAGTAATGAACTGAAATGAGTTCTGAATTACCAATATTCTAATAAACAGTGGAGCATGTGGAGTTCAGCACGCCCGGCGGTCAGAGGAATGCGGTGGCGACTCTTGATCTAGCAGCTGGAGTTAGCGTCTGCTTGGACTGGCACACTGAATGCATGCAGAGCTGTCGCTTCATTGCCGACTTCTCGGGGAGCGGAGAAAAAAGAAAACGTTTCTTCCAGGAGAATCAATTCAGATTCTTTCTCCAGGGGCTAAGACAGCCAATTTCAAGCAACTAGTCTCCTTTTTGGCCGTGGTGCGGGTCACCGGTTGCAGAAGCAGCTGGCCATATTTCATTTTGGATCCAAGATTCTTCTTCGAAGATGTAGTCTTTTACTCAGCCAGAGAGATCAAGACATTCATGGACATGTCTCACCAATGCAGCAGCTGCTGATGGGGAACACCTCCTTCCAAGGAGCACGTCATGAATATTGGTTAATGCAATGCATTCTGGGATTCAGATTTACAGTCCAGAATCCGCATGTCTCCCCAAAAGATTTCTTATATTTCTATACTTTGCGTTCAGAACCAGACTGTCGGCCAGTTGTGATTATCTTTAAATTATTTTTTAAGCATTTTTTTTTCCCATTTCAGAGTCTAATACAGTTGTTAAAGTTAGTTAGCCATTGATTATTTTAAAGCTTTCTAGAATAATAAATGATTTACCAGCAATAAATGTTCAATGTAGGGGGGGGGGGGAAACTCACACATATTGGCGGAGATGTAGACAAGATCTGTTTAATACTTGTTTATATTTATGAACACTATTTGAATGAGATAAGAAATTGTTGACACGAAAGGTCAAAACCAAAAATTTTAAGGTAATCTGTACGAAAGCAGTTATTTTGGGTGAAAGGTCAACTCTCATGAGTTTGTGTGCAATGCAACAGAACACAAACATGTAATTTTAATGGGTTTTTTGTAACTACAACTACAAAAAGCCTATATGCAGTCAGTTTTGACTGCAGACTTTTATACAAATTTAGACAGTTAAAACCGATCTCATTTCAAAGTATAACCTTGACGTTTCAGTCGGAGACGAAGATATACCACACACTTAAGAATCCAACAAGTTTAACCCACCACGCTCAGTCCGGAGGGTCCTGTTTCTCTCCTCTTTAATTTGCTGCTTACTTGGAAATGGACTGCACAGGTTTTTCCTCAGGAAAGTTCGCTCCTGGGGGAAATGGTGTTTAGTGTTATCAGTGGGAGATACACTGGCTCAGTCAGCTAGAACAAACAATTATTGTACAAAGGGCAAGGAAGGGACGTCTAGATGAAACAGCAACCCCTGTTTACTGAACTGACCCCCTTCCTATAACAGAGTAATATAATGAGGATAATACATTATTGAATGGTGAAGATAGGGGAGGGCTGCTCCATGTTCAATAATGTCCATAAATATTTTACTTCCTTTAGTCTCTTTTTTAGCGGAGTGTGTGCTTGTACTTAAAAATTGGTTGCATTCTTGGATTTGTAGACAATCAGTGAGAGAAACTAAATAACTTAACACAGTAGTGTGCATCTCCTCTGGCTCTAAGAACAAATGCTTCCTGCCTTTCTTGCCACGGGGGGGAAGTCAGAAACAAACTGGAATGCTGTTGCAACAGCGCAGTGAAACCTGCTTTGTTTTGTCTCTTGTCTGAATGACTGCTTATAATAAATGAGTCTATTTTGTTATCCTGGTACCAATCTATGGCAATCAATTCAGCTGCTCAGGAATGAAAAAAGCTTTTTTTTTTCAAGCAGATTGAATAAAATATGCCAAATTACACTTCAGTTTTACTTTTCTCAGCAATACAAAATGATTTTCTTTGTTTATGGCTCATCAGCAGGATTCTTTTTTTTCCCTCGGCTTTCATCTTAACCCAAATGCTAGAAATGCATGACCACCCTCACGGCTTATGTTGAAGGTTACTTCTGGTTCAAAGTTGTTTTTTCCCTCCATGCTGTTGCCAAGTGATGTTCAAGAGATAATTATACATTTTGTTCTTATAAAGATGTACCAAAGAATGTTCCCTGTTGTGATCATCTTAGTTTTCTTCTTTCTTTTTTTTTGCTTTGCAGATGAAGTTCAACCAAGTTGCATCTCCATCAAAGCTAACCCAGCAAACCAAAGAATTAAAATATGCTCTTCAACCATTATTATTCTTCATTTTAGTCAGTCATTGTGTTGAAAACAATAACAACTACAGTGTTCTGATATTTATGTAGTTTCATCAAGTATTTTTTTTTTTTCAGAGGACTTTGGTTTGCAATTCCTGTGATGGACTAACAGTCTGTCAGAGGTTTACCAAGTCTCTCACCCTTAAGTGTAAAAAGCACAAAGACACTTAAAAAAAAACTTAAATAAAAAGAATAGCTCATACACTCACACCACAATCTCCGAGGCCCAGTTTCACAGTGAACCTGTAACTTAAGCAAAAATCCTCAAGAATGACCTCTAATTTTTAATGCCTTCCAATGTTTCCCTGTGGCCACTATTTCTTAATTAATATTACCTGAAATCCAATATCTTCCAGGTACCCAATCCGCACACAGGATAAACAGACAAGCCTGAATAGAAAACAAAACAAAAACAAGAAACAAAGAAGGGTAAAAATAAATATATTCACTTTACATCTGCTGAGCACTTTGTATTTGCATTAAATTCATGTTCATGGTCAGAAAAATAAAGCTTCCTTTCAACTTTGTAAATTTACATAAAGATGCCGACTTAACAGGAACAGATACCGTCTGTCAGACATCAAACAAGCTGTGAGTAGAGAAAGAGGAATATTTCTCTGTATGTTTTTTGTACAACATTTGTTGTGAATTGAATTGAAAACTTCTTTTATTTTAGTAGTTTCGTGGGACATTTAGGGGGAAACTACTTTCAAAATTATGCACAATGCCACTTTGATTTGGGGCTGGAGTTTGCATGCTTAATTAAGCCACTTGTTCAGCTGCCCGCATTACAGCATTTACACATGATGAACTCTGCTTCATTCATGCAATCAAAACTAATTTATCAGCCAGCTAAACAGTAAGCACTGATTGGGGGAAAGTGACACAGGTGAGTGATTTAGATCGGTTGTAGTTTAATAATAGCAGCAACATTAGTTCACTGATGACAAAATAAATGTGAATATGGCAGCAAAGTGGAAAATAAGTAATGTTGTTTTAGAGTCTATTGATCCTTAGAAGTTAAGGTCCACAAAATCTTTAGTTGAAACAGAAATAATGTCGGCACAGTGAGGTTCTCCTGCTTCCGCCAGGCTATGGACCTTACCACAGGGGCCGCTTTTCATTGGCTGATGCCCATTCTACGTGGTCACGTGCGTGGCCGTCTCACAAACAGACGCTTCCCGTTAGCTAAGTACAGCATAATGGCAGAACTGATACAACTTCTACACCTTGAAGCCTGTCTGCTACACAGTCTTACTTTTGCTAAACAGATCAATATGCAATGTGTCTGTATCTGACATACACTAAAGATTTTATTTTAGCAGAAAGATTTTATTTTACACTAAAGATTTTATTTTAGCAGAAAAGGCTTTGGACTAAACTGTTACTCGTGTTAGCCACGTTAGCACCAAGTACAGCTAGTCAATCAACCATCGCTGTGTTCAGGGAAGCGCTGATTAATAATCGAGAAATAAATATGAAGCCTGGAAACTTGATACCGTAACGGACTGAATGTTATGTTTTTAACGTAATCTTTGCTCGGCTTGCGGAGCGCAGGCGGTTGCCACGGTAACAGGTGTGCTTAAACTACAAAGAGAGAGAGAGAATAAAAAGGTAGGAGTGGTTTTGAGTTGATCACCTGTTCAGGTTATTTTAACTTTGTTTCCCTTTGCTGTGGCGCATTACAGCCGCTGTAGTTTCTAAACGTTGGACTAATTACCTCGTTCGTTCGTGAGTTTACGTCATTCACAACAAACATCAAATAGAACAAATATATTTCATAAAATTTTAACAAACAAATGGCTTCTACCGCGATAATTATGTGAAATTAAATTAGTTATATCCCAACTTCAGAAGATTTGCCTTTACCTTTACAGAGCTCTTTAGTTCCTCCTATCAGTCTGTAGCTTCTCATATTGACGTCATCAAACCTAATGTCAGATCTACCATAACTGACTGACACCTGCTGGCCTCAGGTTTGCAACCAGCTTGTGACTGAGAAACCAGTAACCTCCTCCCAGATGATGACATGAACTTGTTAGTTCCTCTGCCCATTGTAGTAGCTGATATATTGTGAAAATCCGGTAGAAATGATGCACTAACCGAGTCATGTTTATGTAGAAACAACGCGCTGTGAGACTTTGCTTGTGAGACTTGCGGTCACGTGGGTCGGTTGTGGGCGGAGCTTGGTATGGTCCATTGGTTCATAAAGCAAAATGCAAGACTTTCTTAGAAACTTTCAAATAATGCATTGTGATTTAGGTTTTTTTCTGTTTCCTAATTGCACCAATGTCACATGAGTAGAACTCAATATTTAATTGTATCTTTTTTTAAAACTGTCTATAAATAAACATTTTGTAGGCCTAAACTGGCCTAAAAAAACCAAAGCAGGAAACACCAAACAGGTCTAAAATGTTTACATTTGTTACTTCACTTTTCTGGAGGCTTTCTCTCTTTTTTATCTCTCAACTTTTCAGAGACACATTTATGTTTATGTTTATGTTTACTTTTGTTGCCCCATCCTCAGGGCCAATTCGAATGCATTTAATGTTTCTAATAGCGTCAGTAATTGACAGCAGTGATTGACAGCAGTGATTGACAGCAGTGATTGACAGCCAATAAATATTCCACGGTGGAATGACATCATGACAAAGCTGGACCAACAAATTAATCAAAGTAAGCCCCCCTTTAAATGCTTGAATTTAATGAAGATCATTAAAAAATTACATAATTAGAATTTTAACATTTATTTACTGAGAATGAGAATGGTGTTGAATTTGTTTTAATGATATCAGCTGAGATAAATTCAGATTTTAAGTTGTGTAACCTTTATATTTAAAATGTATTTGGCAAGTTAACTTAAAAGTACATTTGAATAATCTTAGTGTTTTTTTTATTATTATTGTCACAATTTCTGCACTTTATTGTTTGTTCACATTTTATATATTACTAAAAGGATTTTCTAGGCACTAGTGACCTTTTTCAGATAGTGATCCAACAGGAAGAGTTCAGAGAGACAGGGGGAGAGAAATGCAGCAAAGTTACTGAGGATGGGAGTCGAACCCCAGGATGCCTGTGTCAACATCTGTAGCCTCTGTATATTTTGTATGTTCATAATGTCTAATTTTGTTATTTCTATCTGCCTCCCCAGGATGTGTTCAGAGCTCTTCCAGAGCTGACGCTCTTTCCACCCCATACGAAAATTACTTGCTTTGAATTTTAAGAGAAGCATTTCTACAAACAACTCTTTTGCTGTTCAAATATCCTTTCAAAAATGTAAATTGTTAAGTTGTCATACTTCATTGCTTCAATCTATTTAGGTTTTATGGTTTAAAGGTCGAACACTAAAACATGTATCTAACATCTCAGTTGCATTTGTGAAAGTTGATGAGAAATGGGATACACACAGAGCCCACACACAAACATATTCTCTTTCATTTCACCATGTCTCATTGAAACTTTTACTTTGAAAGTCTACATGATGCCATCAGAATAAAAATTGCAAAGTGACCGCAAAGCCTTGCATGATGGTCAAATTCTCTCTGTTTTCTTTTCCTTTGGTTTGAGACACAATATAGATTTCCGGCATGTTGAAGAGAACTGAAACCAATATGACTTCAAAGCAGAGTTATTTAAGATTTTTATTGCTCTATGTCAATAAATTAAACAATGTGACGATAGCATGGGCAGAGTTTTTAGCAGCGGATGCAAAAGATATAAGGAAATGCATGCCCACAGACAGAGAAACACCAACCTTGAAAAAGAGAGAGAGGGAACAGAGAGGGTTTGGGAAAACATAAACACGATAAACACTAATTAGCTACTCTAATTGAAGTGCACTCTTAAAGTAATTACTAGGCAGAAGAAGCAGTATTTATGCTCATAAATAATCCTGACAGCACAGGGAGCCTCTGAAAGAGAGAAACTTCCCTTTCTATCTGTTGGATCTGGAGAAGCAGGACCTCCCTCGCTCTAAATATCCATCAATCACAGATATTGTCAGTCAAAGTTCACTAACAATGGTTTGTATGACGGTTCATTTGTAAAAATCTAAGTGTTATGAACTTGTGCAGCTTGTTAATTCTGCTACGATCAAAGCTCATCTTGATGTGATCAACAACATTTTATCAACACCTAATGTTGGCAATGGGTTTCATTTTTTTCCTGGCTAATTTATTTAATGTTTTGTCTATCCTACTCAGTTGCACATTCCTTGGTCAGAGTAATGACTTCAATGCTATTTCTGATAATTTCAAAGTATTTAACGTTGTAATGTTGTTCTATGCAGTAAATGATCATTATTACAGAATATTATTATCAATAATCTTTTTATATACATATCTTTAACACCTTTTGATATTTATGTGAACCTACATACCTCAGTGGTGTCCACTGCTGTGGGACGATAAAGGATAATTCTTTTCCAATCTAGGATATTTAGGTTTGATCTCTAATAAAAACCTAGAAGAATGTTTTTAATGAATTTGTACCTAAGTCACTAACTCAACTAAGCTCTCAAAATATGTGCTGTCTGTAACTTTATTTTTGTCCGAAAACTTAACTTCACACAAAGCAGTATATTGGTGTCCACTGTAATTGTTGCTCATTAAGCTTTTAAATAACTAAATATCAGTGCGCGGTAGACCAATGTTTTGTTGAGTCAGTAATGTTGGAGCAGCACTGTAGGTTGCAAGAACTCTTGTTAGGAAAATAATATTTGTTTTTCTCAAGGTAAAATTTCTAGAGGATATTGGACTATTGGATTGGGACTTATTGCTGTTTGTCTAACATAAAATAACCTGGATTGGTATCCGGAACAAAAGTATCTTGAACCAGACATGTCTAGTTTTAGGTTTTCCAAAACATTCTTTATATTTCAGGCGTTTGGTCAAACAATGACTTTGGTTGCATACAGATTCTCCAAAAAACTAATGTTGCACATATGGAAATACATTTAAAAACAATCAACTTTTGCACAAAGTCCTTTCACCTGAATGCGTACAGTACTGTTAGCCATGTTTGGTGTTGTGCATGGACGTGTTCATTAGTAGATTAACTTTTTTGTACATTTTTTTTTTTTACATGACAAACTTGAACTGAGAATAACTGTACAGTAATTAGCTGTACAGGACCAACTGTGCCTTCTTCTTGCAAAAAAGAGTGGTGACATTTTGCTTTAAGGGTAAAAGCTTGGCAACTGCTGTGTTTTTGTGTGTGTATGTGTTTGTGGACAGTTCAGGTTCTTGCACACACACCTATATTTTTTTTCTGTGGAGACTGGTTATTAATAAAGATGCATACGCCTGACCATTCACTTTAAACTTAACTATAACACCTTCTCCACTTTAAACCTATAATTGAAGGCATATAATCCATTAAATCACTTTTAACTTTGATCGCTGTAGAGGTAAGTGTTGCTGAAATTACAGCACAGACTTCTCATTAAGTTGTGTGTGAACATTTTGTCAGCTAACATGTTGAAATAAAATATGGATATTTACCAGAAAGAAACACCAGGCTTCCTGTACTATATATTTTCTGTCAAATTTTCATACCGAGTTTGCGTTATTGAAAGAAAAACATCAAAGCATGCAAAAAGAGAACTGCTTTTGTAAAGTTTTACCACATTAAGCTGCATTTTATTTGAGGAGAAAGAAACTGAAATATATATGCTGGAAAAGGCTGTAAATACTCTGATGGACAAATTTTAATAAAAAGATGAATGAGAAACATTTAATGTTTTATTCAGAATGTTTAGATGCTAAAATGTATGAACAAAAAAATAATCCATTTTTAAACTGTTCCTTTTTTCTTTTAAGAATTAGACCTAAATTAGTTTTTTTTTGTTGAAAATATTTGTAACTGTGACTCGGAGCACTGTGGCTCAAAACCTAATTTGTCACCAGTAGAAGTACTGATTGAATGAGATTGTGAGAAAAACAAAGTACCGCTTCATAACCTAATTTTCCTAACGGCAACACAAATCCCCCAAACAAAGCTCAAAATCTTGGTTTATGTTTAACCTTAGCCACAATCATAAAAAGAGAAACTGTAATGACTTTGCTGGGAAAACATTATTTTCCTATGTACCTATAGATGAGAAGCCCTTCTTAGTGGTGTCAAGTGACAAATAACCTAAATTGTTGCTCAGTTCGATTTGCTGGATGACGTATTGCAGCAACTGGAACCTAATTCTTGCTCGTGCCTCGGGGCCAAGGATTGTGGACGCCTTTTACTCAGAGCAGCTGTGGACATTCGCTGATGAATCTTGTTAATGTTATTTGTTTTTATTATGTTAATCAAATGAAACACTGGGACAATGGTTCAGTGGGCCAGAAATCAGGGGGGAATGTCTGACAACATATTTCCATCTTCCTCTAATGAACCCACTCATTAACAGCATAAAATATCATTTTAGGATGGAAAAAAAATAAAACCTCCTCCTTGCTATTCTCTAACTTTAACGTATTGCATATTTGGTTTGATATAGTTTATTTTTTGTTGCAAATTTAATTGTTTTGGGCAAAGAAATGGGAAAAAAACAGAACAGACCAGCAAAAACATCTTTGTTTTATACATCTGTAATAAGTTATTCATACTGACAGCTCCTCTCTGCACAGACAGATATAATCAAGTGGTTTGATTGTCCCGTTTGGGCAGAAATTACTATTGTCAAATAAAAAAGACCAACAAGAGGGGGAAATAACAGATCAATCAAATAGCAGCATAGCCTTTTCCTCACATATTATCTTTTTGTTGTTAAGACAGCCAGCCCACCAAGACTCTTTGGTGCAACATGTCATTTTGCTTGCCCCTTGTGAAGGAGAGATGTATATATTATCTATAAACTGACTTAAAAGTCAACATAATAGCAGCTCTGTAAATTACATGGGTCAAATCTTTCAAAGCAAGAATTCATTTCTGTCTGAGTCTGCAAAGATTAAGCAGTGCAAACTCGAACTCCAAAAAAAACAAAAAAAACCTTGAAATGTGGCACCATCTGAATAATAAAAACAAAAAAGTGGCACAGAAAGAAGCACAAGCAAGAAGAAGGAGCGAATGATATACTAGAAACTGAGAGCCTGTGATTCGCAGAGTTAAAATGTTAAAATGTGTGCTTTCCTCTGTGTTCATGTAAAAGGTTTGCAGCTTGAGAGGAAGAAAAAGACCTGACCTGAGCAAAACGAGAAATATGTTTACATTATCTTCAGATTTCTTAATATTTCCCTTGGCAAATTTTGTCTCCTTTTACAGCTCCTATAATAGCTACTTTTGTGCAGTATGTGTCTAGAGAGGACTTTCATCATCAACAGTAAGGATTTGCTGTACGTCCAGTGATGATACTTTAGGATTTTCCAAAAATGTTTAGCATGCTGAGATCTGTTTTGAGCATGAACTTGTTTGGATCATCAGATATTGGGCATGTTTGAGATTAATTCATTTTCCACTTGACATTTACAGTGGAATGGTTGATTTAAATTTATTTTCAAACCTTTCTATATCTCTTACTGTCTTCTTTCAACTTTTTTTCTTACCCGCTAGAAATAGCCATTTTTGAATTTTAAAATAGTACTTTATTTACAATTTTACTATTTAGTGCTTTACTATTGAAATATTCACATCTGTGTACTATTATTTTTTTATGTGACTTTTTTTTCACTGGTAACATAATTTCCTAAAGGTTGTCTTCTTATTGTTCCACCTTTAGGTGACTTCACCAATAGGAAAACCTCACAGTTTGGGTTCGTTGTTTCTTGAGATAACAGAAAGGGCCCAGGACAGGACCTGGTGTGATTTTCATGAAACACAGCTGGCTATCTGAGCGTTTTCTGTAGAGAAACTAACAAAAGAAAATTCAAAAAGAGCCACGCGTTGAAGGAAAACCTTCATCTCATTTTTATAAAAGCAGGCTTGGAGCAATGCATTAAGTGAAAGCCATTGTTATCATTTTTAGTAGTACTGAAATTGTCAAATCACAAAGAAAAGTGAAGTGAACTTTGCGGGGGTTTTTTCACTTCATTTACACTGACATTAGCATGGCAGACTGAAGAGTCCTCTTGAACCCAGAATAAAGCAATTAGAAACCTCTCCACTGCGTCTGGAAGAGAGCTGTGTAGTGACAGTGAGTCATCCAAGGCACTGCTGGCTCTTCTTCTTTTCTCTGCATTGTCTTTATGTTAATTGACACTTGACAAAGTACAGTAACATTGTCCTCATAATTTCTTGGAAGACTTGGCCTGTCTTGACATACTTACAAATGAACTGCTTGTCAAGTTGACAAAAAGCGACTGATTTCTGTTTAACCGATTTACATTCTCTGGCTCTGTTTGGCCCTGCTCTCTTGTGAACAACCAAATTAAATTGTCTAATTTAAATTGTTCTCATGGCTGCAGAAAACAGCGCGATGGCTCCTCTGTGGGTTAGTCTCTAGGAAATAGCCTTTTACAAAGTTGTCACTTCTGAGCCAGTGAACACTGTTTTTTTCCTTATCAAAATTGTGGATGACTGTGTTGGTTGGAAAATGCTGACGAGTTCTGCAAATGGGGGGGAAAAATTAAAACATACCAGACTGTGTGATTATGCTCTTCTTTTATCTAAAACAAAATTAATATATTTTTTTTTATTACACTTAAGTTAACATTTAGTGTACTACATATCTTCAAAGTGTTTTTAATTAGCTCCACTATCTAAACAAAATAATATAAAGAGCAAAGAATCTGAGATAATCACTGTGGTATTAAGTAGTGCTTAAGATGTCTGATGAGAAAATGGATGTGAATCACTGACAGCTTGGAATGCAAACCTTTCCTCTCGTTCTAAAAACATTCCTTTTGAGTGTAAAAACACCTCCTCTCCTTGATTTCACATAACAATGACAAACTGTTAGGCATAAGGCTCCCATCTGTAGTTTTTATTAACATGAAATGATGTTTGTATCACCAGCAGAAATGTGGGTGATGTAGAATTTATGATGTCTGATATTTTCTATTTGATCTTAAGACAGAAATTAACAAAAGCTGCATATATTCAACTGACAAAAGTTCGTAGAGGTCAAACAAGACATTTGAGGAGCGCTGCTGCTTTTTTTTCTTTTTTCTTTTTCTAGTCCTCAAAATACTCAAAGTTGGGACTGTGTTTAGTTTTGTTTCCAAGGCAGTCATTGCCAGTGGCATTTATAAAACTACAGTAGCAACTAATTACATGTTCTCTGCTTTTCATTCCATAGATTGTGCAAATCTGTTTTCCTCTCCAAGAAGAAGCCACAATATGAGGCCACAATTTTGCCATAGACCCTCTTTACTTTTTATTTGATCTAAATAGTGCTCCTTGTGATGTACTTCTTTAGGTATGTATGTGTGTCTGTTTTGACTTCTCAGTCCCAGGTTGTGTGCGGCAACTTGTTGCTCACACTGAGCCGGATTCGGCTGCAGGGAGTCATTCCTTCCCATTGCTGCCGCATGCTTGCTTAAGAGGAGGGATTGCTGTAAAGTTCGCATGGATGCAATCAAAAAATGCAAATGTAAATTAGACATTTTTTTAAATTTTTTGCATGGAAATGATGTGTGGTGGTGGTGGGATCGTCAATCCCATGATGCTTTGTTTGAACTCTGTTGACAGCAACATTACATTTTTGGATGTGAACTCTCTCTCTTCGTAGAGCAAATACAGATAAAACACATGAGACAACATCAACTTTACCATCCTAAAGTGGATATTTGCGTCATACAATTCCCTTCCTATTTCTAAGCTTGGAGAAAAACCTGGCAAAATGCACGCTATCTATGAACCAGACTGTTGCTCTTCCTTGTCAAGTCTACTGTTAGAAACAAGTAAAATAGGTAAAAATGGTAACCTACTTCACTACTGATTTGATTTGAATCTATGATTACAAGTCACAGGGTTTATTAGCTGTGTGATGTGATCATTCTTTCCACTACTGAGAATGTGTACAGTAGTGGAAAGACAGATGTCATGATCTAATGTAATATCAAGTTTGCCAGAATTCAGACTTTTCACAGTTTCACCATCTGACAACTTAATATAGTGGGTAAAGAAAATAGATCATGCGTTTACTTTAGTAGCACAACCCCCCGGCTTCACTTTCCATCTTAATGCCATTTGCTTTTTCAGTCAAAGAAAATGTATTCAAAGCAACGGGTAAATAATTCACTGAAATGAGCAAAGAAAAAAAAAGTTTTTAATCAATTCGACCCGTTGATGAGAATGCGGTCCTGAGTGCTGCTTGTCTGTGTTTAAAAAAAAAAAACATGATGAAACCCTCTTCCATTTATTGCCTGCTTTCTCCTTTCATCATGATAACATTTAATTCACTTGCCTCTTTTTGTGATTCATGGGGAACAACACCTGTGCATCAAGTTCTCCATCCATTTTGCAAAGGTTTAATATTTACCATATAAGGTCTTTCTCATGGCGACTGTGTCAGTGTGAACTAATCATTTAGGTTTCAGCCGACGTGCATCCGGTTTTCATTCTCACGGCTGTTTGAGGCAGCTGTCCATGGAGTCAGTGTGAAACCTAAATGCAATCTTAACACAGCACTTTGGAGGTGTACAAAATGGAAAATCTACTGTCTAACAAGCACTTATAATGTTTTTCAGTGAGCTTCTTATCTGGTTTATCTGTGACGCTTTTTTTTCTTGAATTGGTGATTCATCTCCCATAGGTGCCACATTTACTGGATTTTAAAATCTTTGTGCAGCACAAAGATCCTCAAATGGATTTATTAAACCCACCTAGACTAGTTGCATGTAAAATATATTTTTTAAATTGCACAATGAACACCGGAAATTTCTTTTAAGTTCTACCTTGTAAGTTTGTAAGTAGCAGCATCATAATAATTGGACAGCGTTATTTTTCGTTTTGTAACTTATTTTCTGAAATCTCTTGATTATTGCTTTTTGCTGCTCTGCTTGTCTGTCAGTTTATATGAATGCCTATATTTGGATAGGTTTCCATTTGATTGTGTGCTAGCTTTGATCATCTCCATGACTGTCTGCTCTTTTACTCGTCATTTTAAGATGCTTTTTGTTTGTTATCCATTGTCGTCTAACAAACTTCCGAGGCCATCAAAGGATGGGCTGGATTCATATTGGGACTAAATTACAAGTGGGATTATTTACCAATTTGGTAAATTTCAACAGCAGTTGGTTTTACTGGTTGATTGAGGATTATTGATGAATGAATTGATGTTCAATAAATGCATGTTTAACATAGTGAAGAATATTGCAGTAAAGCTTTTGTTTTGCTTTGTCTAAAAGACGTAACATAATTCACTGATATGTCCTGTGGGGAAAATATTTCAAGCATTTTACAAATACCAAATGAAAAATCCAAATGCCCCAAAAAATTCTGATAAACATAAGTCCAAGCAGCAAAATTTTCTTAGTTTTTTTTTCTTTTCTTTTTTCCGAAAAATAAATGAAAATTAATTACACAATACAACTAATTGTGATGTGTTTGTTTTTCCTGAATATTGAATAAAATTTTTCCTCCATACAGAATGTGGAGGCATTAAACTTGCATGATCTCTGCAACAAAAGGAAAATAGTTATCAGTCTGAATCATGCACAGATGTTTTTTTTTTTGTTTGTTTTTTTCAATACAAATGAATCAACCTGTCACACGCCAGAAGCTTTTAACTAAACTCGTCCCGGAGCACAGATGGATTTTGGACTTACAGCTCACCCTTATCAAAGAATGTTGCATGTCCCACCAGTCATGTAGGCCACATGAGGAGCATGTGATTGAACTCTCCTGGTTGCATGCAAGGTGTGACAGGCATGGAGTGCCGGGGTCTAGAAGCCACCCTGCAGTTCTGAGACAAGCAGGGTGAGCAGGTTAATGAAAACATCAAACAGCTTCCTGAAGAAGCTAGTTCAACACGGAGCTGCAGGGATGATCAAGGCTCCCTCTGGACTAGCTTTGAAAAGAAAAAAAAAAACCAAACACAATAATCTGTGATTTAAGTCCAGACAAACAGGCTATTTTCAGGGTGTGGAGAAAAGCAAATTTCATCTCCTCACACTAAATGGAAATCAGCCAAATGAAATGACTTCAGCTTCAAATAGAAATAATTTTTTTTTTAAAAACTCTGTTTGGTGGCATTTCCATTCAAACGGTGTCGTCTTAGTTCCATTTTTCATTTTTATTCACATTTTTTTATTTCATTATGTTCACAACCTTTTTTTCCAGAATGGGCACTTTCAGAAAGTTTAACTAGAAATAAAAAGCCTCAGTTTCCCATGTGCTGTTTTAATTGTGGTCCTAAAATGTCATCCAAGCAGTTAGTTTGCATAAAAAAAAGTATTTCTGTGACTGAGGTGACACTTTCTCTCCTCAACCTAATGTATGACTGAGTGAACACACGTTGATATAGTCATCTGCCTGCAAAGTGCATTTGCAGTAACAGCTTAATGTGTGCTGCTGCTGTATGAGCTCCTTTATGAAGTTTGCTGTGAAAGAAAAGAGGCAGTTTAAGGGCAAATCTGCTTAAGGGAAGCCATGAATTTTTTCCTCTGCCATAACAGAAGTAGCCATAACCTACTTCTGTGTTGTAGGTTATGGCTGTTTTATTGTTATTGTTTGTGCAACTCTTGCAAATTCTAAATGTGGGTGTATTCATTTCATACTTACAAATGTTTCTCACTAGTGTAATTTTTGTCAGGTTGTCCTCATTTTACTGTAAAAATGCTTCTAAAACAACTTAACGCCTCAGTTCTGAACCAGTCAAAATAAAACCTTCAGTGTTATCAATCTCATCAAAGTAGCATTTCATAAAAAACGTGAATAGCTGATGAACACAACAAAAACATTTTGAAATGTCACAGTAAGATAGAGAACAGGTGTATATCATGCTATATGTCTGAGCTGCATATACAAAATGTTATTTCTAATTTTTGCTTTCTCATCAATTTTAACAACCAACAAAGACTATCTGGTGATTCCATCACCTCTTAAATTGACATAATTTTCTGATATCTAAGTCTTGATCATTTCCAAGAAAACCAGTTGCTACTTTTGATATGAGGATGGAAGATAGGAGAGATGCAGCTTTTTATTTTGAGTAGATTTTACTGTGTAACAACTAATAAACAGACACAAACCAAACTGTTACATGAATTTAACTCATACTTCTGGTTGATGGTTAACAGAAATAATTTTAACTCCAAATCCAAGAGATTAATTTTACATTCAATGTCCTTTTTCATATATAAATAAGTTTATGCACTATTTTTCTTCATATCCATTTTGGTTTTGTTTTTCTCCACTGAAAGTGTCGTAAATGCTGAATGTGCCTCATTAAGGTTTTTTTGTTTTTTTTTACCGCCCCCTTTTTTATTCGACCTGAACTTTACAGGTTGACAAACTAAGCTAAAATCTCTCTAAAAGGTGTGTTCTATGGGAGCCCTGTGCTGAATTAATTTCACAATGCAAAAGCATTTCTAGTTGCAATTTAATCAATGTCTTTGATTGTAAGCAGTGGTCACAGTGCGCCTCACAGGCACATCTGTGGATGAATGCAGAATCAGAGTGAATAGAGGCTGTTTTGTTGATGCGATGAAGCTGTTCTTGATTAAAAGCAGCAGGTTGTGACATGAAAGATAAAACTTAGGAGTCCTGAGATAATGTGTTTTCCTCATGTTTTTTTTTTTTTTTTCATTAAGACTTGCATGTTATCTGCTTTCTTTTGAGAGGTACCGCAGTGAAAAATTTGATCAGATACAATCTAAAGAACATTAGTGACTGGATTATCAAGTCCCTTATGAACATAACTACAAAGCTGTTGAATATGTTTCCTCTTTTCAAACTCAACAATGAGGAAAAACAAACATTACAACAAAATAGAACCCACCTCTGACTTTCTAAGGAGCAGAGCATCATTAAAGCATGGATTATCACTTTTGCCTCATGCTTGCACCCTTGGGAACAATTTCCTGTCACCTTCAGTGGTTGTTGGCCACTCCAGATTGTATCATTTCATTCAACTAAGTGGAAGTTAGCTTACTTCAGAGCAGTATGTTGAAGGAGAATGGGGAGTTATGCGGGCACAGAAACCCACCTGTAAAGCATAAATCAATCCTGGGGCACTATTGTGCGACACCTTGCTTTTTCTTAATTATTCCTATTAGCAGTTGAGGCCTTCGAAGCATTCATCATTGTCTTTGGAAATCGACTCAGCAGATTGTGCGGGGTGACTTCTAGTAGCACACAGAGGCTGTTCTCAAGCCCGTGTGAGAGACAGAAGCAAAACCACAGCCTCAAGAGCTCAGTGTAACTCTTGAAATCATGAGCAGTTACTATGAATAAAGCATGAAAGGCTAATCAATAACCTCGTTGTCATCTTGGAGTGCCTCCCCACTCTTGGTCAATATGAAGTGTTAGTTAATACAGACAAAGCTGACACACCTGATACCACCTCGGAGACGTTGTTTGCCTTATGGAGAGAGAGAACAAAAAAATGCAAGACATCTCTTTCTCCCCATGCTGGTCAATGATCCTTACTCATCTGAAGAGCAGCAATCAATAGCAGCTTCAGTTTCCATAGATCTAAACTGACTGTGAGATTTATTTGGTTAATTAGGTGAAGGGGACAAAAAAAGACAATAAAAGATGCAATCATGGTTTGCTCATCCTTTTTCTTTTCTTCTTACTTAATGATGAACTGACAGCGCAGTTTGACTGAGAATGCAAATAAATATTTCAGAATGATGATAAAACATGAGATGTGGTCAGATGTACTTTTGGTGGTTATTTATTGAACAGAAAATGGTCCAAATTAGCTGATAATAAAACCAGTCACTTTAGTTCTTTGATATAGAGGGCTTGGTATGTGTAAACATATTAGGAAAGAAGAACAGCAGTGGTTTGCAGCTTTTTGCGTTCGACGCATCCTGAAATGGTTAGAAGAATTTCAAAAGTATCTTATGTTGTTTTAGTCAATTATATAAAACCTGTGTTTCGTTAGGTCATTTTTCAAATCATTAATAAAGTACCTGCTCTATGGTGGATATTTTAGAACATTTTCAAAAAGCAGCTGTTGTTAAAATGGTCAATACTTCTTAGATGTATTTTCAGACAAATGGAAATGACAAATTATAACTTCAAACTTTTCTAACTTTAGCAGCGGTTTATTGGCAGTTCTCATCATAATAACAGTGGTATTGACAATAAATTTGGGTATGCAGGAATTCATTCCAGCAGTGTCGCTTTGCAGAAAAAATGGTTCTGGGTTTGAATTTAGACCTGAGGTCTTTCTGCCTGGAATTTGCATATTCTCTCAGTGCATGAATTGGTTCCCTCCAACTAGCTTAATTTTACTGTTAAACTTTTTGGTCTTTCTAAATTTTCCTTAGGTGTGAATGTCTGAATTCAAGGTTGTCTTCTATGTTTCTGTGTCACCATGACAACCTGTACTGGGTGTGCCCTGCCTTTTGGTTGCAGTCATTGGGCTGCAGAGCGTTCAAGCCGATGCAGAAGATAATCACATTACCTGATGATCAGCCCAGGTCATAGAGCTGTGTATCCTTCAGTGCAGAGCTTCATGTTATCAGTGATTTACCCGTTTGCTCTGTTTCCAAGCTGGATTCATCTCAAGAGCCATTGCAAAGCCCTTCTGAACATTACCTCTTCCCTTTGGTCATGAGTGAATTTTTAAACAAAACTTTAGTTCATTCATCTATTAATAAAAGTTGTTGTTAGTGTCACTTTCTAGTGTCTACTCTCTTTGTTCAGGCGATACTGAGTAAAAAAAAAAAAGCTAAAAATCTGATGCACACCTAGCCAATATTCTATCACTTTCAAAAGACAACAGAAATATAGCAATTTCCATTCACATCTTTGATAATGGACCAGTGTTATATCCTTATTTTTGTCATGGCAGGGCTTTCAGGAACAGTGTTTGCATCTCATCGCAGCAAGGTGACTTCTGTCGTGTGATTTTGTGCTGAATTCAACACTGATAAGATAAGAGAGGGGCATAGAGTTACTACTGCAGAGATACAGGACACAGAGGCTTCGTTAAGAAACTGTAGAATCAAATGTCCTTTCTCATTTTTGCATGAAAACTACTGGTCTGTTTATGACTTTCAGAAAAGAAATTGAAATCATTGAGATATTAAAAAGCATACAGTTTGAAAGGTTTATAAAAGTTACCTACTGTAGATTTAATTCTCAGTATTTTTTTAACCTTTGTGTGGAAATGCATGTTCCCACTGACCTTAACTTGCTGCTTTCATACTTGAATTTCCTCACTGTGAGACAATAAAGAATGTTCTATGCCTGTTCTGTGCAAAGAATCAGAGTCTGTATCAAGAATGAACTTTTTTGTAGGACCATTTTTCTGTTTTGCAGTTGGTCTCACTGTGACCGATTGTTTGCTTTACGTTGCGATATTGATCTGTTCCTTCAACTGAAGTAAAGCAGTTTGTATGACTGCTGACAAAACCTCAGTTAGAAAATCAACTTGTAGATAGTGAATTAGTTTCCCATAAAAAGGTTTCAGTTAAATAAAGTTGAAAAATATTACATATTAGCTATTGACAGGCTTATGTAGTTCCAGTCTTCATCTATGCCCCATTGATGCCTCTGAAATCAAAGCTGAAGGAGCTCCAGCTCGCCCATATATCATTGTGCCGAGAGAACGCATTCTTCACGGTAAAGTTTGATTTCGTGGCTGCTCTGGCTGGATGTAATTTTCTGCAGCGCAGCAGGAGGAGACGACTGGTACAATGGCCTCTCTCAGGCAGAACATGTTCGTCCGTGCCAGACAGCAAGAATATTACTCAAAATTGCCAGTAGTACATCATAAGTGTGTTAGAGGGAACAGTGCTGACAGAGTCTCTCGGAGCATTCTTTGTTCAGAGTAAAACGCCCTGTGCTTCCAACATTGGGTTTTAGATGAAAAAAGTGAAAGATTTTATTTATTTCGAGAGCTGGGTTTGTTTGTTTTGTATGAGTGAAAACTTGCATTGTGTTTATATATTAAAAACTGCACTGACAACCTGTTATTATGGAAATTAATAATAATAAAAAAAACGGCAGTCAAAGTAGTTTAGCAAAATATGTTTTCAATTAAAGTATTTACTGAAATTACAGGTGCTGACAGCAGTTGGACACCCGTTCATTTATTGTTTTTGTTTATTTGACGTTTTCTGCTGCAAACAAACCAAAAATATTTTCACAAAAATTTCTTTGTGAAAACATCGTGTTGAGAAGTTTAAAATATGTCTTTTCTTATAGCTGTGGTAGACTTTGTGTTGTTAATACACCCACAAATGTGGTTTATTTAGTTATGACATAGCTACTCTAAAAAATACGACTCTGTTGTTTTGTTCTCAGTTTTTGAGCACAAAGTGTTATCATCTGTACCCAGACACAGTTTGGGATGCATTGAATCTCCTCGCTGGGTTCGTAATACTGATCAGCAGAGTCAAAGTGCTTTCACACGTACAAGTAACATGTGACATATTTGATAGCACTTTCCCCCAAAGATCTCTGCACCAATCAAGATGGTTGACAACAAGTGTAGCTGAGAGGCAAGTTGTGTTGACAGGTTTAATATGACATGACCTAGGATCAACTTATGATATCTTCTTTTTTCAATTGTTTTTTACATTTAAATCCGTTGGTTTCATGAAAGTCTGCATTTTTTGAGGTTTTGGAGAATCTGTGTTCTATTTTGTTGTGATTAACACACTTCTCATATATTTTTCAGATTAACAAACTTTTGTTAAGTCAGTGTTTCATTTACCAATATAGGTACAGCATATTGCAGACTTTGCAGGTGGATCACTTCATCTTTCAACTGTGGAAGTCACTAGTTGACGACTCATTTCCTTCTAGATTGGATCGAGCCAGAGTTTTTTGGGTCGTCCATCTGATGCCAACCATCTGAGCTGAGACCCAAGGCTTGGTTACTGATTTATTTTATTTTTTTAGATTCAGCAGGTCTCACACATATTCATGGTTGTCACCCATAACCAGACTCACGTCTTACTTTGTTGGTTGTTCAAACAGTGTGAGGCCAAGATTCTACCAGAGCCTACGAATGCAGGATTTGCTCTTGTTTGAAGTTGGTCTGCCAGCATTCAGCTCCATAAGGAGCAACTGGGATTGTATTGTTGTTGGTTTAGACTGGTTAACTTTGCTAAGGTTCTGGTTACCAATTCAGATGGTTTAGTTTGTGTACAGCCCACAGTCTGTTTACATTCATCTGCTGTCCATTTTTATCCCACTGTCAAGTTGCTCTGTTCTTCACCAACCACTCTGGCAGCCCCCAATTTTCTGCACTACAGCTCTAAGACAAGAAAATCACAAAGAAACTACATGGCAAATGATGATTAAGCTTGAGCTTTAGAAAATAGTTCTTGACATGCATCTTGAGATATTGATGTTAGCTGTCGGAAAGGCAGGTAGTCATCCATGACACTATGAAAGCAATTTCTTCAACTTCTTTAGCGTCAGAGTGTCAGTGTGGTTGAATTATTTCAGCAATAACCAGCCTCTTATTTGCACAGAAGAGTCAGCAACAAATAGATGTGAAGCACTTACGCATCAACAAATTAAATCCTGGAACATGCATTTCATTGGGTCTAACACTGGATTCAGTCTGCTTTGCACAGGCGCTGAAACAAAATGACAGTGTCTCAGCAAATACATCAACAGGTATTATCTATTTTAAATATTCTTCACATTTAGATCATCTAAATTCAGAAATTCTCAAGGCATAAAAGTCAGTGTATTGCATCATCAATCTGAACTTTACCACTCACTGATTTTGCTCGAACCTATGCAGTAATGCTCATCTGCCCGTTCTGTCTAACTAAAATGGACATGCACAACAACCTAACTTGACTTCCTTTTTCTTAGACTCAAGCAAGTGTTGCAACATGTGTAAAAACCTGTGATCAAAAGTCAATCTTTTGACTCATTTCACATAAAAGGGTCTGCTAATGCATTATCTAGTGCATTGGTCTGTAGCGCTTTTAGCGATTCTTCTCAGTTTCTCTAGTCAATTATTGATCTGAGCAGTGTTTAGATCAGTGAATAATTAACATGCCAGTGTTGTGGCTGTCAGACCCAGAGCAAACGCAGCAAGGAGTCAAAATAGTATTGAAAGAGGTGTTAAATTATGCAGCGTTCCACTCACAATCATTTAGGAGTACCCTGACCAGCTTCCTTAGTGCCAGTGAACACACAGTTCATTCCTGGCATTAAAAGGTGATCAAAAGAATCACAATTCAAAATAGTATTATTTATTTCAAAAGTGTTCTGACTTTGTATAAGAGAAATGGGACTTAATAAACTAAATGAGCAACATTATTTCTTAGTTTTAGAACCTAGTCATGAATTTCAATTTACCTCAAGTCAATTATTTCTGTAATTTATTTATTGACCATGGAAGTGTATCTGGAAATGTGTTTTCAATAAACTACTATTTATTTTTCACTTAAGTTTCTCTACCTACTCTTATTTAAAATTCCAAAGAAATATCCATTATTTTCACATTATTGGTGCAAATGCTAAAAAAAAGGATTTCACAACAAATGAGTCTAAATACTATAATTTAATCTAGTGATTAAATACACTAGATTAATGTGCAAGTATGGACATACTAAGTAAAAGTAAATGTTTTTTTTCTTGCAAGATAATTCCACAAACACCAATCAATGGATTCCAAATAAAGGTTTTGGACATTATCCCGCAAAACACATTGTTATAACAATTAACACATGTTGAAACTCTTCCAAGGATCTTTTTTTTTTCCTCGCTCAGTTTCTTTCTTATTGTTCAGTCATGAATACTGACCTCAGCTGAGGTAAGAGTGCTTCAGATGTTTTTAGCTATTTCAATCAATCAAGTTTATTTGTGTAGCACATTTCAGTAACAAGGCATTTCAAAGTGGTTTACATCATAAACACATACATTTTGCCTTGCTTTGTTAGAAGTTCAACCAACATCAAGAGATAAATCGTTTAATACATACTTAACACTTTAAATGTTTTTAAGACTTGGATGTCACAAACAGCTCAGAGATCTATGCCACTTATGCCTGGTTTTAATGTGCAATTGTGGTGCACTTAAAAAAATGCCACCACATTATTTTGGTTCTTTAATAGTTTTGAAATATTTTCATGTATAATTTGTACTTTTTTTTCTTTCCAAAAATGAACTAATTATATTTTGTTTGCATTTCAGCATGTTAATCAGCCTGCATTTATAGTGCTTTCCTGAGGTTGGAATGGGAACAGTTCATGTAGGTATTTTGAGTAATGAAAGAGCATATAGGTTGGCTAAGGACGCTGTTAAAAAATAAGACATTGGTATGCCAATAAACTTATCTAAATCTGAAGGCAAAAGTATAGTTTGGAAAGAAAGTAAGACATTATGGAAACTTAGGTGGGATAATGAAATAAATGGAAGACATTTATATAGATTACAAAATACAGTTGATATAAGGATTAGAGGAATAAACAGGGAGGAGATAACTATGAATAAATAAGAATTGGTCACAGTTTTTTGAATGGCACTCTTTTTAAGAAGGGGAAAAATCTTACTGATTTATGTAATCAGTGTGATACTGTAGAAACGATGAAACGTTTTTATATTACAAATAATATGTGAATCAAAGAAGATTAATAAAAACGGAATTAGGTTTTAATAGGGAATTGAAATTTGAGAATGCGGTTGCTCAGTTAAATAGTAATGAAGGGAAAGAGAAGATTTTTGGTTTTTTAAAAAAACACTGGGCTCATTAGGAGAATTTGAGGAATAAGTATTAGGATCCAACAGATGGCAGTAGTGCAACAATAATAGCTGCCGTTAAAATTTAAAGAAGAAGAAGAAGAGGAACGGGAACAGCAGTGGCGAAAAGGAACCTTTATTTGGGGGGCGCTGTTTTCAGGTTGGTTTTAGGGCGGACTTCCGGTTGACCTCCGACACAATCTGGATGCCAAAGGTAGCAGACGGTCCATTGCTGACCGCTATTTTATTATCCTTCAGGTAAGTACACGGTGAAAACACACCAAAACTACTCTGTAAGATGTTTCCCTCTAATTTGACCAGTATAAAGCACTGTGTTACGGTTTCTGTGCACCTTTTTGCCAATAGTCGTCAGATTTATCAGGTGAGAGTAAATTTGGCAAGACGCCAACCTGCACTGGGAAGGTCCAGGGAGGAGTGGGTGATTAAAAGGCCGTGATATCTTACTAACTGTGGGTTTTAGGAGCCTTATTTTGCTTTCATTTGAATAATATTCAGTGCAAGTTGCTTGTTGATTTATAAAGTAGCTCAGAGCATGAGAGTAAAGTGAGTCCAGCCAAAGTTAGAGAAACTATTCTTTGTTCATGAAGTGTGGGAATTGAAGTTAAAATTGAAACAATGCTAAGTTAAATTCTGTATTTGTTTTGTAAGTCTTGTAATTTTGCTTTCTGATTGGTATTCAGTTAAAATCAGTGTAGACTTTGATGCTTATGCCAGTTAATATAGAGCTAAAAGCAGTAGAGCTTTAAAACAGTTGATTTATCCTGTTTGATACTCTATACCCTGGTTGTCTTCATCTAAGTGAAGGATGGAAATGTGAAACGGGCAATGTGTGAAGTTAATTATTACTTGTGGGAAAACTAAACCAGGTTTAAAAGACAATGGTAATGTAAAACATTAATATTTTACACTGTAAAAAGTTTGTTTACAAATAAATCAGATGCAATCTGGATGCTAAAGGTCATCATTGCTGACTCCTATATTATTATCCTTCAGATTGTGTTCATCACTGTTAAAGCAGTCCTAACACAATCAATTTGTGTGTATTTTTAGCTCTATTTAACTTCCCAAATGTAGAACTTTTTTTAGCCTTTTAAAGCTATTTTCCCCTAAATTGTTGAAATGGTAAGGAAACCCCATTGTGCATTCTGGAAGAGAAGTAAATAAACACATGGCTGTTTGCTGGTGCCAGGCCTCAGTGTTGTTGGCTGTACAGATGTCAGAGTCAAAGTGAGGCAAGCAGACTATCGGCCCAGTCATCTAACTCGGCACACAGACATATGGACTGGCTGTCAGGTGCAATTATTAACTGGATATTTCCCAGCCACAGCAGTGCGGTATAGCATGGTACCCAGAGCAAGGATAATCAAATCACTAAAGCATAAGTAATGGTTGGCCATACACCACTGCATCCCTTAATTCAACTTTTAATTCTGTCGCGGTGGCTCTGGGAGGAAAACAACACGATCCATTGATATTGATAACTCTCAACTTCCAGAACCATGTTTTTTCCCCCTCTTCGCTGGAACATACCATTTCTTTAGTTTTATGGGTGCAAAACACAGCTCAATAAGATAAAGATGTAGACACAGTGTACAATTAAGCAACACACTCAAGCATACTTAACTCCGTAGATGTCCGTGTGCATTCAAAGAGGATACACACAAAAGGAAATTTATACAGCGTGCATGTAATCGGTATCTCACAGGTTAGAAACATTGTTCACAACTGCTTTGAAGAAAATGTTTTAAATAAGTTATTTATATATTATACATTGTCTTTTAAACAAATTTGCACAAGTTGACTATTAGTAGACGTTCACATTGTTCTGGCAATTAAAACATGTTATAAAAAGCAAAATATACTGAAGGTTGTCCAAAGAAGACAAAGCATAACCCTTAAATAGAAAAGAGGGTGCAACCATACAGACATAAAAACAACTAGACCTTTTGGAAACGCCCACGTTCGATGTAAGGATTCTCGCTTGACAACATAACACAGGTGTAAGAGCAGAAAACTTTTTATGAAATACTCAAAAAAAGAAGTACTCAGAAGTGATTAAGGAATTAATCTATGAACACAGGAGAGAGTTAAAAGACTGAGGGTAAAACTAAATTCTGGATTTGTGTAAAAGAACAGCATGCCAAAAATCAGCTCCAAGCTGCTGTTTGAGGGTAAATATACTGAGGGGGCTGATTAGTAGAGTGGAAACAGGTGTGCAGCAAGTGAGAGGGGAAAGAGGGCGGTGTTTGCTTTCATAATGATGCAGCAGGTGGGCCGAAGGCCTGATAAAAGCAGAGAAAGCTGAAAGATGAACAAAATGTGGGAACTGAAGGGTTGTAAGAGACATGACATTTAGAAATAGGAGTAATTTTAAGACACCATAGTTTTGCAAATGAACAAAATCCCATATGTGCCTGCCTTCTACTGAACGCAACACAAAATTCGGCTCGGTTCCTACACATTTCTAGATTTCAGAGCTGTATTAAGAATGGATGCTTCTTGTTCAAGTTGGCAAGAAGTTAAGATGCAACGTGTTTCACGTTGCTTTGAAGTCACAGCTTGCAGCCCACTGCATGCATGTCCTTTGGGAATAGGAATGAAAAGGGGAAGATTTCTGGAAAAATTAAAGGAATGATCGAATGATTTTCAGCTTGCAGTTGTATTTATTTATGGCAAACTTCTTTGATCTTTGCTGTAGTAATTTTGAGAATGTAGTGATGAAGAAAAAAAGTAAAAGTCACAGAAATAATTGAATAATCAATGGCAAAAAACGTTTCTTGAGATTTTGAGTTTTTGTCTGATTTCTCTCTCTGCATTTTATTACCGATAAATACATCATACGGGGTGAATGATGTTCATTTGTTTGGTGTTGTGGGAACATTTTGTCAATGATTATCAAAGTTTACAGAGTCTGAAAAGAAGATTAATAAGACATAAATGAATAACTGGTAACTCTCCATTAAACATAAGAAGGTGAAGCACTCCAGTAATCTTAAGAAAAAAAACTAAATGCAAAGTAACGCAATTTTAAAAGTGTTTTGTGGTTCATCAAATAAGATGAACTGTTCTGTAACTGAGCTTTATTAGCATTAGTATTTCAAATCAAAAATATTCCTTATATTTGTTGTAATTATAACTGAATTGTGTTTACTACTTGAATTGGCAGAGGCAGGATTTTGGCAGCCTTTTCACCTGAGCTCTCATGTATTAACCTGGTTCTACAAGATTAATTCAAATCAATTTTAATTAATGTTAATCAGTATTATGCGCCTTTTTGTTCTTCTAGAAGGGAGTGCATTGAATCAATGAACTTAATGAAGTGTATGTTTCAGAGTTTGACCATCAGCATCTGCCGTTGCACAACACCTGCTTACAGCACACAGCTGTGCTTAAGGTTGACTTCACAGTGATGATTTATGATTCAATTTCCCTGTTGAGAGTAGTTTTCCCTCTCTGAAGGATTATTATTTCAGTATTTAAAGCTGAGTGCTGAGATTTAAATACATCTTAACAAACAGCTATCAGATCAGACAACAACTAAGATGCTCTGAATTTCTTGGGGTTTTAATAGTTAAAGCACATCTGATTGCAGTCTGTCCTGCTAAAAAAAATCCTCTCCTGTAGTACTCCAGTATTCTTGGAATTTCATTTTATTGCAATGCGGTTTACCAATAATTTGTTCAAGCATGTCTTGCTCTGCAAATAGAGTGATGATTGCTTGTGCAGACTTCTAATTGCATTGTAAATGAGAGCAGAATAACCAATATATCAGCATAGAACCAATAATCTGTTTGCTCAGAAAAACACCAGGCCACTCAGAGTTTAAGCCACTCTATCAAACTCTGAAAAGATTTAAAAACAACACTGGTAGATAATTAGTAATTACAGTTTAATTGTAGCTTTACTTCATTTCCTCTGTGGTTGCAGATATGTGTTGACAGCTATTTGATTCACAAATATCTCAGAACAAACGACAAGGTAGCATTTCTAACCTATAACACATGGGAGTAACAGTACGATCACCTGCCTGGTATGTTGTTGGTCTCTGTTTTGGTGTGAAAACATCGAGGCATGAACTCCACCAGACACTCTGAAGGTTTGCTGTGTTAGCTGGCAGCAACATTTTAACATAAGTTGAGGTTGGGCCTCCTTGTATCAAACTTGTTTTTCACATGATGAACAGTAAACCTCCAACAAGATCTTTGGATTTGGAGATTTTCTGACTTGGTTGTATAGCCAGAAAAAGCAAGCAAGGGCCTTTGCAACTAAAAGCTGTTAAAACATGTAAACTTGCCAATTTTTCCTCATACTGATTTGACTGATCAAGGTACAGTTCACCTACGAGTATGCGTGACAGGTCAACAAGGCAGTAACAGGAAGTTGAAAAAATACTGTAGTATCAGGAGGAAGTCAATGTAACTCTTGAGTTATGCTTTTATCTCCAGGTACTCCAGCTTTCTCACACACTCCAAAAATATGACTATTAGTTCAATTGGTCTTTCCCAAATTGCTCTGTGATAGACTGATGACCTATCCAGCATATACCCCATGTTTCACCTGATGGCCAGTGGAGATGGGCACGAGTTTGTATTGTGTGTTTAGCCATAATTATCTTTTTTTCATTTGTTTTTTCCTGATTACAAAGTAAAACTTTAGAAAACAACAAGCAACCTGGAGTAAATTATAAAAGTTCAAAATTGTGAATCAGTAAGATAAAAATAATTGTTTTTCTAAAACAAGTAGACTTTATAATCGATTGCATAACAGTGTGGGTGGCCAGTTAACTAAAAGAACAAGATGCAATTAAACTGGACTAAAACATTTTGTGGAAATTATGACGTAAAGCTGGATACATAATGCATGAATAAATCAGCTAAACATTAAAGCTCTGACTGATAAGGGGAAGTAATTAAGTCTAATTACTATGCAAGGACTTCTGCAGAATGTCACAGAATCAATTTAAATGCAACTAGTTGACACTTTCTTGAAGGCAACAGATATAGCAGGTTTATGATGGAGTCAGCGGGAATGCACTTTACCGAAGCAGCTGTTTCTTTACATCAACCTCATTTCAAGAAACTGTAGAACAATTTCACGAAGCGTCACTTTCATCTTTTTCTGCTAATATGAAATCAAAATGATGTTGCTGAGAATTTAAAATAATTCAAAAGATATATACACTTACATGTCACTTTAGAACAAACATGTTTAATTACTTAACAGAAATTGGAGGCTACACAATGCATTTTAATATCAAAACATGTTAACAGCTGATATATTGGCTGCGTACTGCAAATATACCTCTACTCTGAATAATGAGTATTAAAACATTGAGAGTCAGTGTGGTGTTTTAAGAAATGAGAGGAAAAATGAGTGAAATATTTGCATTTTCTTTCTTTGCTTGCTTTTGGAAAAGCTGTGCAGGATTCGGGATCCATCCGTGGAGGAACTGTATAAAGAAAATAGTCCTGCTCAGTCTCCTGGTGAGAGCAAATCCATGTGACAGGTAACGGCATTCAAGCACTTCCCACTCAAAATAAACAATAAGGGGAATCCAAGCTCTTTTACATATTCTCTGGGGACTGCATACATTTGTATTGACATTGTAAGAAACAGAAATATAGTCTTATGCACCTGCAGATGCTTCATGGGATTTTTCTAGAATCTGTGGGATTTGTTTTCCCTTAAGTAAAATGTGCATGGAGAACACTAAATTATGGCACACTCTGATGTATGCTCAAGTTTGTCTGCAATTCATTATTCATTTTGATTCATCGATCAAAGTCTGAGAGAAAGCCTGGTTCCCTGCTTCACATCCATCTGAGGAGAGAGAGTCTGTTTTAAATGGAGCTGACATTTGTCACTGGCTGCTGCAACTGATTAACTTGACGAGCTCTCCGGGAAAAGTGTTCTGTACCCAGAACAAATTTCTAGGTGTTTTCTTCTCTTTTTTTTTCAGTCAGGTAAAAATGCTGCACGGGCACCATCTGCCGCTACAGCATGTCAGGTCCTCTGCACAACTTGAAATATTAAGAAAGGGACTCGATGTCTCTAGACACGGATACCTGAAAGTAAGCTACGGTTGTTTACAACCAGCTTTAACAAGGCACAGGGAGAGAAATACATGACGCTTGCAAGCTCAGGTATTTTCAGTTTTTACTATGCAGTTGTGTAGAAATTTCAGATTGATGGTTTCTTCGAGTTGAGAGAATTTTGCAACATCAGTGTACACACATTCTGTATAAAATGTCAGGTAAGATTTCCTTACTATTGTCCTGTTTCAGAATTCCAGGCCTCTTTCATAGCTTGATGAACAGAGGACAGAAACTTATTACTTCCACCCATCCATCTGTTGTGAAATATTTTTGCTTTCTATTTTGGTTTAAATTAATTCATCTATCTATCCATTTTTGTTTGGTTTTTATCATGACTTATCGGACAGCCCAGTAGAGCAAAAAAACCTATTCAAAAGACACACAAACTACTTTATTTCAGGAACTTGGTAATCTACCACCAATGAAAAAATCTTCAGGATTGTAGCCCCTCTCATAGCGCATGTGACTCTGTGGGGAGTGCAGTTTATACAGACTGTGTTTTTAAGCTAAATGGGAGATATTGTAATTCTACTGCAGCTTTTGATTTGTCTAATGGCGAAGATTTTGTTAGGAGCACAGCATGTGTTTTGCGTGACAATTTTCTCTAGACAGTAGCAGATAATGGATGACTCCGGAGTGGCTTAGATGAGATCAGTGGGGAAGAAGCTCAGTGGGAGGCAGAGGGGAAAAAAAGGCTACCTTACTTTCACTCGATATGTTCAGCATGCATCCACAGGAGGTGAATGATTGATTCATCAAGCCGGCAGAATCGATAGAAACCTGCTTGAGTTGTCACTCATTGAATCAAAGTCAGATTTAAACATGGGAAATATCTGGAAGAAAGAAATTAAGTTTAGAAGTAAAAAAAAAAAAATTTCACAAACAAAATCAAGATACCTACACATATTTGCTGTTGATCAAATCACAGTGCATTTGTAAATGTTGAACTGATCAAGTAAAGTTGGTTTATGATAAAGTCTGCAGAATTTACTTTGATTTACTTTCTTCTGCTGAGTGACTGAATAAAGAAGATGCATCATCTAGAGAGAATTCCTGAGATTCAAGAAAAGATTGAGAGAAAAGAAAACCTTTTGACATCAAAGCTTAACTTTAATGGCACTGAAAAGTTAATAGAAATCAAGATCAAAACAAACTTTTTATTTTATTTTATTTTTTACAACTATCCATTCTGGTGATTAGAATTATTTCTCACTTAAAAGAAGACTCTAGAAAAAAAAAGTAAATTATTCATCTGAAAGCAAGCAATGAAGCAAAGTTAATCACTATCCATTGATTTTATTGACACAGTCTAGTGTTACCACAAGTTAGCTTTTCATTCAGATAAACCCCCCAAAAGAATCAATGGCAGCTCAGTGTTGTGCATGTGATGAAGTTATTTTTTTGATAAATCATCAATGCCAATGTGTGGCACTTTAAAGTGAGTTCATCTGTCTTCTTGTCTATATTGCTTATGTTTGACTATGAGGTGTACTTTTTTTTATTATTATTATTATACAGGGAGTCTTGAGGCAAAACCAGTGCATTTTCCAGTGGCTGCCAGGCTGGAAATTGTTTTCCTTTTGCAAGAAAGAAGTGTTTTTTTTAAATCCTCCTAGTATGTAGTTCCTCTTCTGGAGTAATAGCAAAGGGCAACATGTGAAGATGAATCACTGGTGCACAGTCCAGAGACAGAGCGCTGGGCACTGAGGTCAAAACAACGACCAGCTGATACACAAAAATATCAGTTCCAATCCAGTAGAGCTGAGGGTGCCCACGGTTTGTGAAAAGGGGATTCTGCCCTGAATCTATCTTGCATCTAGACATTAATTGTTACTAGTGGTCTGAAACAAAATCCCTTTATCACTGGTTGGGGAGGCTAAAACAAGGACAGTTCAGTTTGGCCTGATGGTACAGGCTATTAAAGCATAATATATGGGGTTATGTAAATTCAGCTGTCTTCAAAATAAAATATGTATTTTAAAAACATACGTGTCTTTAAAATGTTTCTAATTTTTATTTTTGCAAGAATGAAATGCATGTATTTTCATTTATTTATGACAAAATAGATTCCTGACAGAAGAAAATATATATTTATTTTCCATTTCAATATTGTAACAAAAATGTAAAAAAGTGTGGTAGCCACATGAAATAAAGTCATTCAGTCTCACCATGAATCCATCAGATGAGATCAGAAAGTTTCAGAAGCTTATTAGTGAACATTAGTGATCACACCAGACAAACCAGAGAGAAAATATGGAACATTTTATAGCAGAGTTAGGTTGTAAAATGAGCTTTAAACATCAGACGTGTTCAATCCATCATCTAAAGATGGAACAAGTTTGGCACAATTGCAAATCTGCCAAGACATTGTGAGAGGAAAACATTAATCAGAGAAGCAGCCAAGATGCCAAGGGTAATTGTAGTTATTTTGCACCTGAGATCCACAGTTCAGGTGAATGTTCTATTGACAGACCTATTATAGATGTACTTCACAAACCACACCTTTATGGAAGAGCGGCTTTAAGAAAACTACTGTCGAGCCACAAGAAGTCCCACTTACAGATTTTCACAACCGTAGTTGGAGACACAGCAATCATGTTGCAGGACGTGTTCTGGTTGAAAGAGTTCTGTATTGAACTTTTTGACCTGCATACAAAATGATTTATTTGAGGTGAAAGAATACTGCTCATGTTTGCAGCATCATGTTGTGGGGACGATTTTTCTAAGACGACTTTTGCACCTGAGATCCACATCTCAGGGACCTTACCATCTGAGCTGTGTCCCCGCAGGTCAGATGGTAAGATGGGTGGAGCTAAATACAGGGCAGTCATGAAAGAAAACCTGAAAAATATTCACATTCCAGTATCACAATGATCCTACAGCAATAGCAACAACAGAAGGATTTAGAAATGTGTGTGTTGGAATACTTGTGTCATAGTTCAGACCTAAATCCAATTGTTGGTCTGGGATAGCTTGAAAAAATGTCTAAGCTTGTTTTGTTTTGCAAAGGAGATAACTTGGGTAATTAGTGAGATTAGTTTCTATGCCCAGAGCTGGTAGACATGCTCTCCAAAAAACTAGAGCTATAACTGAAGTGAAAGGTGGTTTCGCAAAGTAGTTCTATAGGAGAGATGAATACATGTGGAGGGTAAACATTTTTGAAATATTTATTTTTCCAAGACCTGCAAAACACTACACTATTTGTCTTCCACCTTACAGTTATTCTGTGATTTGTTTTGGTCTCTAACTCTCAAGAAAATACATTGCATTTGAGATCATTTTGTAACAAAATATTAATATTTTGAATGACAAGTATTAAATGAAAAATTAAAATTCAACTTTTAAAATAATCCCTTTTTTGCATATAAACTGCCAGATATAATTTGCATATAAATATTAGAGGAGAAAACCACACAATGCCAGAAGTAGTGGCACTGCTTGGTGACGCCTTAATTTTAAGACTGCAAGCTTATCCCCATACTTGTCCTGCTGCAGGGAATTTATAATCTGCAAGAAAGCTTTTCTTACAGTATAGCAATTACTGTATCTATCACCCACACAGATTTATACAGACATGCAGACTGAGTTATACAATAAATGTTTTGTGACATTTGGATTAAAACCTATCTTGTGGGTGATAAAAGTTTAATTAAAAAACTTAATGAAGTTTTAAATATCTTTTTTTGTTGTTGATAAATTTAATCCATGGAGGTATCAGAGTGATTTTGCACCCAAAATAGACCCAAAAATTAGATGTTTTAATTCACATCTTCCTCAAAACACATTCCTCATAGAGTATACGCCTGCAAAATAAATGGATAAGCATAAAGACGCCAATCAAATGGACAAATTAAAGTTTAGGATTGAAAAAACACCGTTTGTAGTACTGTTGTCTTATAAAAAGAATGCTATGATAACTGTGGGAGTTTGGCTTTCATTTGTTTTTGTTTAGTGATCCTATTCTTATTCATTTATGCACCTCTCCCCTCCTCTTTGACCAATATTGTCAAACTTTGCCATATGACTTGACTGCCGGTCAGTTTGCTTATAATTGATGTTCACTGGACTCCTTACAATCTTGTAGGAACTAAGATGTTATAAAGAAACTGATGGAAAACAACAAACTATATCAGGAAATGCAAGATTTGAAGTTCAAAAAAGCATTTTAACTTTAGCCACTGCACTGCACTTTCCTTCACCATTTACATTGTTAATCCTCAGCAGTAATGATGCAAATTCACAGCTCCGCTGTTTTCCTTCATTTGCTGAGAAATCACGAAGCAAACGCATCACACAGGGGTTTCTTGCACCCTCCCAGCTGACCATGGCTAAATGGTGTTTTTGCTCTGCTGAACACTAATCCCTTTGTCAGATAAGGACCATTATAGCAAGCCCAGTATTGTATGAACAGACATTGAACCGTATGAGGCAGACAGTGCCGCTCTGCAAGGCTCTGCATGTTTTTAATACCACCACATGTCCCTCGTGTAACGCAGTGGGTCATTCCTCACTCGTAGCATTCAAAGGTGAAATTCGATTGATGAAAGGTTGTGGGGAAAAGAAATAAAAAAGCATCTGTTGTTGCTCAACACAAAGGCTTCAGCATGTAAAGCAGAATAAGAAATCTACTTCACAGCAAGGGCAATTTCCTCTTATTTTACAACAAACTGGCAGAAATCTGTAAATGTGAGCATTTGCAAACATGGCCTCGGTAAATGGGTAATTGTAAAAGAGTACAAGCCATTATATGGACTATTATCCTTTACATCTGTACACAAGATTTCGGCATGAAATCAAGTTTGCTCCCATAAAAGCCATTTAGAATTCAGCCAATCTGTCATCGGGTCTCCCCAGTACAGAAAGCCGTGTGGAAATGAGCTACCAAACAGATGCACTTTATTTGTGCAGAAGCATCAGGCGTTGTGATTTTTCTAACTGTGAAAATGAGGAGCTGGATGTTCACAGCCCACAGGGAGGGAAATTTAACTTGGAAATGACTCGTATAGTGAAGCTCATAATCATATGTGGGGGTTTTTGCAGCACATTTGAGCAACACAAGCTTCATGGCGAGTAAAGGGTTCCTTCACAAACAATCTGGAAAGATGTAGAATTTGACTGAAGTATTTTCAGGCCTGAATATGTATGGGGAAACAAGGTGAAGAGAATATTTCAATTAAAAGGAGCTATTTGTTCAGCTGTTCAGACAAACAAAGCCTGATCACTGTAGAAATACCTGCACTGTAAATTTTGGCGTTACCATGGAATTCTGTCATTTTTATTAAAAAGTTAGTTAAAAGCCCCTAAACTCTTGAATGTAGTTGTTTTCTCTTCTAGTTGTGTGGACATTTACCTCTCTGCACAATACAGCAAATGTAAATTAGGCTTAAAATAAATTTAAAAAAAATCTTCAGAAAGAAATCAACACATTTATCTTCTTTATGCATTGAACTTTCTTCTCACTAGTCATTATTTTCTTCTGTGAATCTGTTAAATGAGGCTGTGACTGCTTAGCCGTTGTTCCCCTGCAACAACCAGATAACATGAAATAACGAAACGTTCACAGATTGACCACCCGGGGCACTGTGGCAGAACAAACATCAACACAACAATTTGTTTCCTTCCCTCCTCCTGCTGCTGTGTCTCTTCTTCAGCTCCAGACTCCTTATTAACGCCATCAAGGGTCAATTCTGTTGATCTTTCAGAGAGCTAACATCTTTTACATAGCATGCGGATGAATCTGGGGAGCATAATGTCAAGGGAATAGACTGTGAGATTCCAGCAAGTGCTTAGAATAACTGCTTCCCTCCAAACATCACACACTCACTCAGGCAGCTTCTCTGCCCCTCCTATTGCTTGTACGCCTGCACTTCTATTTCTGAATGTTTGTACTGAGTGCTGTCTGAGGTGGATGTTGTTGAGGAAAGCAAATGTTCACACTAATTAGGTTTTTAGAAGTTGAATGTAAATCTATTAACCTGTTTCTTTACACAGGAAGAACATTAATGCAAAAGTTAATTGGGGGCTGTTTTATTTACATTTGGTGCCTCGCTAACTGGAGTTAGTGTGCGCTTTGTGTGTCAGTGCTGGAAGTGACTGATGGCCTATTCACGGTGCGCCACGCATTCACACAGCATCAGATTGTATTAGGAGTCTGCATTGAGTAAAGCTCTGCAGAATAAGAATGCATGACAAACGTTAAAAGTGATGGAGAGCAATTGATAGAGACTTTTAAAGATTGAAGATTTAATATTTTATTATACTCCCCACACACACTCGCGCACACACCCCAAGTAAATGCATAAAACCTGAGCCAAGAGTTTTCTTCAATCCCTGTCTTTAATTGATTTTACATCCATATTTTAAAAATGTAATGCTCTGTTAAATGATTAAAAGCAAAACTCAAAGAAAGAAAGAAACCTTCCTCATGTTTTTAAGCCCACCCACCTTCAAGGGAATAGAGTTAGTGTTTGGCAAATTTGTGTTGCTAGTTAGCAACTACTGGCCCTTCACATCTTTTAACAGCAGACATGTACATTCAGATAGAAAGTGCAGGACTACTGAGGATACGGCCGCAGCACACTGTGACAGTACAAGGTCTTGGTTGAAATGCTGTAGCATGTTTTACACTGATGCAATGCTCAGACCTTTATCCTTCATTTGACACTATGCAATACTGCTCTGTTTCACTGCTTAGCATTAAAAGCGCACATTTAAATCAGTCTGTGCTGTTTAAATGTCAGCTGCTCAAACAAAGATGCAGTCAGAGATAAATTTTCTTTGCTATTTTATCTATAGCCTCTGGTGTCTTGACATAAAACAACAACCTTCTTCTTGCTGAAGAATTAAATGTCATCTATGGATAATCCATTAAAGTCAGTTTGCATTGAAACAGCTTTTAAATGCTTTTCCCTCCAACACAACACAGCATTATTGGAAGTATCATTTTTATGCTGCTTTTGGAAAAACAAATGGATCGTTCTGAGTTTAATTTTTCAACCAGTAATATATCAGAGGCATAGTCGATCTATGTGCTATACTTCGGGATTAAATTTTTCTACCCAATGACACTGATTATGTGGAGAAAAGTGAATAGATGATAAAATAATTTAAAATCTAGACAGACCTATCATCTTCCTTGTCTCACTCAACTCTCCTTTCAGTAGCCTCTCTAAGTTGGTATGCAATACTAAATCTCTGCTCCATCACTTTTAACATTTGTCATATATTAAAAAAAAGATGCTGCTGATCTCCCAAGAAAATTTTATTTTACGTACCAAACTGTTTTCTACTTTTGAAGAGTGCAAGGTGGATCAGAATAAATAAAGTCAATTTCAAATAACTAAAACAGCATATGCCCTAAATCTTTTAGTATCATAAATCATTTGCCTTTTCTCACCTACTGAGCTTCCAAACATTTCGAGAAAAGGCTGCAGGGAAATTGTGCAACTTACCCCAAAGCAAATGCTAGAGAGATTTTTGTTTGCACATCTGATCAGAATGCCTCCAGGATATTTCAGCTCTCCAGTACCTGTTGGAAAAATGGCCCTGGAAAGTCATGACTCAGGCAAACCAAGTGATATACACAGACGAATGAGTTAATGGGTCTCAGACTGGAAAATGAGGCATGTTGACAGTCATGACATAAAACAAGAAAGAAAACATGACAGTCAGAAACATGGAGAAATGTACTAAATATGACAAAAAATTATATCTTTGACATGATGCCACATTGTTAGAGAACAGTGATTTTTACTTGAGTGGGTAGAGCGGTGAAGTCACACACCTGCAAAGCAGAATCCTGAGTTTTGCATTTGAAAAGCAAAGCTGCCTTTGAAGATGACTCTCTAGTCCCACTTCATCCTGGTTTCATTACACTCAGGCTTGACGAATGCAGTGACAGTCCCCTTTGGTCATCTAAACTCCAGTACATCACTTACTAAATCACTTCTGTTTCTCATGAACCCTCACTGACTCTTAGTTCTGCAGCACAACCAGCTAAAAACTCCCCTGTCATCTAAACATGCTTCAGTAAAATAACCCCTTCTCCATCTCCACACAGTGCAGCAAACAGCCTCCAATCTAACTCAAGCAATTCTTGATCTCAAACTAGTTTTAGAAGTACTTAAATCACTGAAAGTCCTTTTAAACTTTTTTTAAAAATTATTACCTCTTCAAGAGCCAAAGATCTGAAAAAAAGCTAAGATGAGGCTGCTGGGATAGGAATTAGTCTGACCTATGAAGATAATGGTGTCATCCATGCTGTGACAAGTCACCGCTAACAAGAACTAGCTCCCATTTCAGTCACTTTAGAATTCATTAAGTTATGTCTAAAATTTGGTATCTAAATATTTTTGAGCTAAGTTCACTGCTCTAACTTGAACTATTTTTCATTAATTTCTCACATTTTATCAGAATAAAGTTTCCGAAATTATAATTAGCATATTGACAATGTCCTTGCCCAACATCAGTTTTATTCTCTCCTGTTCATTTTGATCACATAACACGACTGAGTTCATAAAATACTTTCTCTCATCCACAGCTTTGAACACTTTTACCAGCTCAAAATAAAACATAAATTTTGACTTTAAAGTGATTGCTTAGGCTACATCTTTAAAACTGCTGTCAGAGCAGCTGGGATTGGTATGATTTTTTTTTAATTTGCCCTGTTTGTGCTATGACTTCCCTCTACAGTCCAAAATCCTGTCCATTAGCAGATTTGTCTCCCTGATTTGCCCTCAGGTATGAGTTTTTGTGTGCATGGTCTCCTGTGACTCTACACAGACTAGTGTGTAAAGACAAAGAGGCCTGATGTGGAAAGATTTTGTTGTCTGAACACCTTTGGTTTGATGAAAGAATATAATTCCTGAAATATTTTTCATTTTTAACTGTGTAGGTCACAATAGTTATACTCATATTTCTGAGCAAATCACTGATGAATATGTGTGATTTGCTCACGAATATACAAATATTTATGAACAATATTTATACTTTATATTTATACATTTAAAGTATACATTTTTTATACTTTAAATGTTTAAAACATTCAAAGGATACAAAAGGAAAAATGAAAAACAAGTGCCTTAAGGCAGAATATACAAGCACTGTGTTGCAACCACAGTCTAATTGTGAGTATTAAAACAGGGCAGTTGTATTCAGATAAACAATGTTGTTTCTGCTCTGGTTCTGACCAGCATTATACCCCTGAAATGTGTAATAATAAACTACTTTATATTATTTAGTGATGCAGTAATTCCAGCGCCTCAGTCAGAGTAGATATTTGTGATTTCACCTCCCTAATTCAAACAGTTTTAAAGGAGTTATAGACAGCATGGTGCATATTGACTGCTAATTCGCTACAGAAGCCTATTTTAGAACAAACTTGCTTGATTCATTGTTGGAAGTATGGATGCATGATAATAATAATAATATAACATACAAATCTTCAATGATAATTACAGAAGAAAAAAGTCTGACACATTGAAATTAAACAAGAATGTGAATGGTTTGTTCCAGCAGCAATTTTTTACTCTAAAACCCAGAACCAGATCCAACACACAGCTTTACTGCCTCTTGTCCAGCTAAATCCCACTTTAATATTTCCTTATTTCTTTGCAATGCAAATGCAGCTAAGTAATATTTTCCCTAGGAAGCTCAGGGAAAAAATAACAAAAACATATTGTTTTGTTGCAGTTGTCATCACAGTGTATGCCTTACTTCAGGTAATATAAACAGAGTATTAAACAAAAATATTAAAACCTGTGTTGGTAATAAGGGATTAGTCTAGCTCCAGAGAAATCATGCTGCTTGATATTTCCCGTAACCTTTTTCACCAAAAATAATCTCGGATTATGAAATTTAATCTTAACAGTGATTTTTTCCCCCCCCCCTCTCTGCTAAAATAAATTATTTTACTTCTTCAGCTCATCAATATAAAATGAACTGAAATGGGATTTTGCCACCTATGAATGAGGCCAGTAGATTTGCAGCATCCTTTTAAAGCACAGAGACCTGGAAAGAAGCAATCCTTTCTCCTCCGTGTTAGCGTTACTGTGATTATTCCCTGCTCGGCTGCTGTCAGCCTCTGTGTCCTAAGCTTAATCAGTTCAAGTAAAGATGAATCCATTTCTGTGAAAGCGTCACGTGATCACTCATTTGGGTTATTACTTGCTAAGCTTTCATTTTGTTTTTCAATGCTTTGCTTGATGCCAAATTAAAAGGAGTTTTATTACACAGTCTCTATTGCTTAATATTGTCAAGAAAACTGGCATAGGGTGTGAGATCTTTCCGGGTGCATGCAGAAAAGGTGCATAGAGGCCTGGGAGAAAATAAGTAATCTTGTAGTTTGATTAAAAGCTAATTAAATTGAATATGAAGGAATAGTAAAATGAATACAAGTAATCACATAATAACCTTCTGAAATGTATTATCTGAAATGTGATCTGTAATGATTTCTGTAATGAATTAACTGTGGAAAGATTATGGTTGATGAATTATAATAAGTAAGAGATGTGATTGATTGTTAACTAAGGATCAAACTTGTGATAATGTGAAGTTGTAATCATTTGAAATTAATTCAAACAGGTTAACAACAGATTTAATGTGTTTAATGAGCTATAATAAATAATAGTGGGTTATAGAAAAAGAGAGGAATACAGTACAGTCCTGAAACAGGAAATGTCGCAAGCAGTTCTGAACAGATGGTCAGAGCGCACAGGATGGTTGGAGTGTTGAGTTTGGCTGAAGCAACGGAGAAAGGGGAAGTACGGGACTTTCCACTATGGTCAGCAGAAATAGGTTGGGCAATGTGGGGGCTTTTTCATGATACATAGCAGATGTGAAGCAAGTCACGTAGACCAAATTTCCCCATACACACACATGGGGGAGAGATGCATAAAAAGGGGCTGCAAAGAGGAACCAGTTGTTCCCCAGTCCGGCGGCGCAGAAGGAGAGACAACTTGCTGAAGCAGATTGAGCCACGGACCGCACTTCAGAACCACGGGGGAGCTCGGACTTCACACCGCCAAGAAAGGACTGGGTTCCATCGCCCCATCCCTGGTTCTTCATTCGATCGTCGGTCTCGTCTCAGCCCAGCAATTACAAACTCTGCAACAAGACTTGGAGGAAGGACAAAGCTCCCTTAGGGATGAGGAACTGGGTTTTGCAAAAGGATTCGGACCCGTTCTGCTTTGTTTCCTTTCTAAAGAGGGTTTTTTCCACACAAGGCAAAGACCTCAACCAAGGATGCTAGAAATTCCTGTTGCCAAAGATCCACCATCGTCTGGGTATGAGTTGAGTCTGCTCATTGAAATTCCATTTCAGAACTTGCGACTTTAGTCAGGGAAAAGAGGACAGGGTAGTATGATTGTACATGTAAATTTTATTACACTGTTTTTGAATTATTTACGATTGATTATTGATTTGTATGTCGCATATCCCTGCTTAAGCTTGCTTAATAAATTTATACTATAAAATTCTAAAGAGGTTGGTGGACATTGGAATTAATAGAGTCATTTAATCTTCGTTCAGTTCTTTTAATTAAGGGAAAACTAATGTACATGATTCCAGTAAATAGGAGGCTTCATAATTTCCTTTGGTAAGAGTAAATAATGACCCTGGGACTTACATCTAAGTCACTAAACATAATCTAGCCGGTTCCAAGTGCAAGTTATGATTTAGAAAGTGGGCTACCGTTAACAGAAGTGGTTATTGGAATTATGCAGCTGTGAGGGCTACTCAGCTGATTGTTTCTTAACTGTAAAGGGTCATAACTTCTGGATTGGAGGTAGTTAGAGCTAGACGAATCACTTTCGCCACCAGTTTAAATAGATTATCTCTTATAGAGTACTTTTAGGGTAATACCCAGGTCTCAGAGATTTTCCGGACCTGTTAGACAGAGAACTGGTCAGTAGGCAGCCCTGGGTAGTAGTGAGGAGTGGGCGGGGCTGACTATTGCAGGATAACCTTCAATATCTAGTATAGAAAAACCGTGTAGGTATTTTATTTAGCAGGAATGAAATGGCATCCCGATTATCTGAATGAAATAGTCATAAATAATTTAGAGGCGGTAACAGGAAGGAGAAGGATTCCTATAATTTAAAGAAAAATCCTTCAGCTACAAACAGCTGATTCTAACCTGGAATCCCGAAATCTGTAAGAGAATCCCAAAAGATCAGCGGGGACACGTGCAGCTGTCACTGCAAAGAGATGTTCAAAATTAGCTTGATAAATGTTCACATGATGACATTCGTACTTTATTATTGAAATTTTGAATGTTGATTTTTATTTTTTTGCAAATTAATCTGTTTTATGAATTATTAGGGGAACTGGGGGACGTCAAAGTGGCTGGGGCCGCCTCTGATCATATTTCGATATGTAAGATTATGCAGCGTTTTTACCGGCATTATACTCTTTTCAAACATTACAAACTTTGAGTATACTGGACGTATTTGCTGGCTATTATATAAAACCTCAAAGGTGCTACATGACACTGACAGAAACATTAAGTATTAGCACTGCCAAACAATGCAACTTGTTTATTTTTTTGTTTTTTATAAAAAGGATGTGTACACTGTCTTTGCCATTTATGATCATAAAAGATAACCTGTGTAGTTTGTCACCAGAGGACGACACTTCAGACTGTCTAGGGATGTATGTTCTGATCAGAACCTTAGATATCTGAAAAAAGGTTGCCTACCTTTGCAGCTGGTTTTTCTTTTATTATTTATTTGTTCTTTTTTTTTTGCCAAAGTCAACTCAGCTGGACTTATCTTCTCTGGAACCTAAGAATTCCCTGCTGTAAATCTGAAGTTACAATCAGCACAGGTACATAATCTCAAAGCTGTTCCCAAAGCAGAGTCAAAGAAATGTTCTAAAAAAAGCCCCTGAAGGAGGTAGAGGAGGTGAAAATACTGCTCTTTAGAGGAAGATTTTAGATTTGATTCAACCCTGTATGACTGGGAAATATATTTGCTGCTCACCAAACTTTTAAGAGAATAAAAAAAGTCTGAGGGGTGTCAAGAAAATCCGAGCTCATCCCACTTCCCCATGCTGGAGATTTTAGTTTAACAGTAATAATAAATAAAGTTATCTTTAAAATGAATCACTCAAGTGACATCAAGGCCCAACCGTAGACTTAAGTGTCAATAAAGTTAGTTTAACAGTAATAATAAATAAAGTTATCTTTAAAATGAATCACTCAAGTGATATCTAGGCCCAACAGTAGACTTAAGTGTCAATAAAATAAATCTGGTTGTGTGTGTTGTTTTTGTCTCATGCAAACTTTGCTTTAATTTTACTTTTTTCTATCTAATCATAAGAAATCATAGTCAGACAGAGAGAGTCATGAAACAGGAAAAGCAGGTTTCCTGGAAAAAGAGGAAGTTTCCAGCCTGCAGATTCATAAAAATAGATGAGACTATTTCTTATTTTAAAGCATGAAAGTTTAAAGAATTAAATCTAAACATTTTGATAATTTGATAAGATTCAAAGTAAAATACTTATATTAATATTGGTTTACTTGTAATAATACTTACACTTATATTTGTGGGAACACTTACAAGGAAAACAAGTAACTGTAACTTTAGTAGTAAATAATTAGAATCATGTATTATTCTTTTGGTTTCTTTTCAGAAAAACATCTGTAATAACTCACATTAGGATTATAATAAGGATAATTAATAAGTTATGGTTATAAAATCATAAATGAATGATAAATCAGAGAAGCTGAAGAAAATAAATGTGATATAAGTTATGGTTATAAAATTATAAATGAATGCTAAAATCAGAGAAGCTAAAGAAAATAAAAGTGATATAAATGTGATTTTGACATTGAACTTGAAATGGTGTAAAAGGTGTAACTGCAATTAAACATCACTGATATGTTGGAGGTAGAGAGTAGGTGAAAGGTGAAAGGCAAGGAACTAACAGGAGAGCTTCTACGCGGCAATATTCCATGATTCAGCTCATGTCTATGATCGAGGTGAACCAGCACCGGATCATGACATTTCGGCTCCTGTGATTAATTCACCTTGGCTCGCAAAACAAGCTGGCACACGGGCTTAAAACCAGCCTACTCTCTCAGCTTTCGCTTTAGCATTTTCGTCATTGTAAGTACATGTAGTTAATCAATAACCACTGATCATGAAGTTACCTGGGTTACTGTTTCTCCTCAGGCATCAACCTGCTGTGTGGGATGTGGGATCACCGCAGAATCCTACGGATTCATTTGGGTGGCATCGTCCGCCCGCTGGTGTCACAAATGCGTGAGCAGCCATTTTAATGATGTAACGGCAATCCTCTGCGCCACAGGGCTGGAGGATTTGCCCTACATAGCGGATTCCACATCTAGATCCCTGGAACGGGTGCACAAAATCGTGTGGACCTCTGCATTTGGCCTAGCCGACGACGACTTCCCAGCATCTCCATTGTATACGGGGCTACGGCTGCCCGTAATTCATAAGTTGTGGGAACACCAACTTACTCGGCAATGCCTCCCCACTTTACATCTGTTGGATGGCCGAATTGTGGCGGTGGGCGACTATCTTCCACCTACACGTCCCGTGTCTCCAGATTTGTTTATCGACGTCGGATGCCAAGCCAGCAGCGCGACTAACGAGAGAGGTACCCAAACTGAGAACCTCAGTTCATCTCCCCAAGCATGCCAGACTGAGGACATCCCTTCCCCTTCATCTCCATCACCAAGTGATATGGATTTCCAGGATCTGCTGGCAGAGTTGGACGGCTACTGCAACAATCCATCAACGCTGCCAGACTTCGGCATGGACTTGCCTTCGCCTCTGCCGCCTCCGCTGGAACGTTCCACCCTTTCCGTCTCAGGTGACTCTACACTTGACAACGATTTGGGCGCAGAACGCTGGCTTTCTCCGCCATCCAATCTGTCGGAGTATGCGGTTGTGGATTCCTGGACACCTTCATTGTCTCCGGTTACCTGCTATGAGCGGGACATCCTCACTATCACTTGTGATGATGGACTTGATCTCTTTTGACTTTGGACTCTGTGTTTTCTGCGAAGCACCGTCCGATCTCATGGAGGGGGTGTCAAGAAAACTGGCATAGGGTGTGAGATCTTTCCGGGTGCATGCAGAAAAGGTGCATAGAGGCCTGAGAGAAAATAAGTAATCTTGTAGTTTGATTAAAAGCTAATTAAATTGAATATGAAGGAATAGTAAAATGAATACAAGTAATCACATAATAACCTTCTGAAATGTATTATCCGAAATGTGATCTGTAATGATTTCTGTAATGAATTAACTGTGGAAAGATTATGGTTGATGAATTATAATAAGTAAGAGATGTGATTGATTGTTAACTAAGGATCAAACTTGTGATAATGTGAAGTTGTAATTAATTCAAACAGGTTTAACAACAGATTTAATGTGTTTAATGAGCTATAATACATAATAGTGGGTTATAGAAAAAGAGAGGAATACAGCACAGTCCTGAAACAGGAAATGTCGCAAGCAGTTCTGAACAGATGGTCAGAGCGCACAGGATGGTTGGAGTGTTGAGTTTGGCTGAAGCAACGGAGAAAGGGGAAGTACGGGACTTTCCACCGTGGTCAGCAGAAATAGATTGGGCAATGTGAGGACTTTTTCATGAGATACAGCAGATGTGGAGAAAGTCACGTAGGCCAAACCTCCCCATACACACACATGGTGGAGAGATGCATAAAAAGGGGCTGAAAAGAGGAACCAGCCGTTCCCAGTCCGACGGCGCAGAAGGAGAGACAACTTGCTGAAGCAGATTGAGCCACGGACCGCACTTCAGAACCACGGGGGAGCTCGGACTTCACACCGCCAAGAAAGGACTGGGTTCCATCGCCCCATCCCTGGTTCTTCATTCGATCGTCGGTCTCGTCTCAGCCCAGCACTTACAAACTCTGCAACAAGACTTGGAGGAAGGACAAAGCTCCCTCAGGGATGAGGAACTGGGTTTTGCAAAAGGATTCGGACCCGTCCTGCTTTGTTTCTTTTCTAAAGAGGGTTTTTTCCACACAAGGCAAAGACCTCAACCAAGGATGCTAGAAATTCCTGTTGCCAAAGATCCACCATCGTCTGGGTATGAGTTGAATCTGCTCATTGAAATTCCATCTCAGAACTTGCGACTTTAGTCAGGGAAAAGAGGACAGGGTAGTATGATTGTACATGTAAATTTTATTACACTGTTTTTGAATTATTTACGATTGATTATTGATTTGTATGTCGCATATCCCTGCTTAAGCTTGCTTAATAAATTTATACTATAAAATTCTAAAGAGGTTGGTGGACATTGGAATTAGTAAAGTCATTTAATCTTTGTTCAGTTCTTTTAATTAAGGTAAAACTAATGTACATGATTCCAGTAAATAGGAGGCTTCATAATTTCCTTTGGTGAGAATAAATAATGACCCTGGGACTTACATCTGAGTCACTAAACATAATCTAGCCGGTTCCAAGTGCAAGTTATGATTAGAAAGTGGGCTACCGTTAACAGAAGTGGTTATTGGAATTATGCAGCTGTGAGGGCTACTCAGCTGATTGTTTCTTAACTGTAAAGGGTCATAACTTCTGGATTGGAGGTAGTTAGAGCTAGACGAATCACTTTCGCCACCAGTTTAAATAGATTATCTCTTATAGAGTACTTTTAGGGTAATACCCAGGTCTCAGAGATTTTCCGGACCTGTTAGACAGAGAACTGGTCAGTAGGCAGCCCTGGGTAGTAGTGAGGAGTGGGCGGGGCTGACTATTGCAGGATAACCTTCATGGCGCCCAACGTGGGGTGACTGATATGGCCGTCAGTCACAACCCTTGCAGTAACTGTATGGCATACAGGTGAGGGAAAGCTTCTACTGAGGATAAATGACCGGATCCAGACAGTGAAGCTAGTAGCCAACATAGTCTAGACCCATCCCTGCTCAAGAGCGCAAAGAGAGGCTTTGGGGGATAGACAACTCGAACCGACAGAGAGACGGAGTGATGGATGATCACTTCGAGGAGGAAAATCTGGGGAAGAAACCGGAGGAAGCCGGCCGTCCAGATCGTTTGGAAAAGGAGGAGACCTCAACAGAACTGCATCAACTTTCTGCACAGCTACCCAGGGCACCCAGGACAGCGGATGGAAGGTTTGTTCATCAAGAGCACAGTCCCATGGGGTTCAGTCTGCATGGATGTAGCAGAGCCAATGGGGACAACAGGAAAGAGAGGTGAGAAGTACCTCTTGGTGCTGATGGACACAGTGACAACTGCTAGAAGAGCAGGTCTTCCCCTGCAGAGGAACTCCGTTCACGTCACAGAAAGCAGGGAGGCGAAGACACTTTTCCTTTTTGCTCAGAGAAGAAAAAGGGAAGTTGCAGCTCAAAGTGTCACTGAAAGCAGGGCAGAGAGTTTGGATTAAAGCTCAAGATCGGCCTGCAACTACGGTGATCAAGCAGAGATTCAACGCCCGAGTTTTTGTAAAGCAAGTACTGAACTTCAACAGTACTACTGATGAAGAAAGGGGTCCATGAGGAAGCAGTGCTCAAGCCAGTTCTTAGCTACAGCGAACCAGAACATTACGAGAAGATGGCCAGAGAATCAAGCACCATGCCATCCTACAGTAGACTGGCCACTATTACGGGAAGGTTGCCGTTCAAAGAACAACTTCAAGGCTTTGGACTGGGAGGGCCGTGAAGAAATTGGACTATGCTAAAGAAGAACTCCTGTCACCACCTGATGGATTAAAATGGAAAAGGATCATGATTACGGATAAAGCGTCATGATGCTTATGCTTTTTGCTTTGCTCTGCTGAACAGCCAGAATTTTTTTTTTGTTTGAGGCCTTCTGTCTCAGCCCATCTTCCCTAAAGAACCATCCCACATCCTGAAGAACTGACAGTTCATCCAGCGAAGGTTCTTGTAGAAGAATCAGAGCGATCCAAGTTTTCTTCGACATTCATCACCTCATGGGGGAAATCAAAACTCCAAGGAGGGGGTGTCAAGAGAAGTGGAGTTTTGATGACTACACTGAGCCCTCTGTGACAACTGAGGATGAAGAATCTGCATCTTCACATCCCAGACGAACCTCTTCTCTTTCCAGGGGATGAGGACGGCGAACTGCAGGAGGGTGATGGACTCCCAGCATGTGAAAGGTCTGACCTCGTGGAGGGGGTGTCAAGAAAATCCGAGCTCATCCCACTTCCCCATGCTGGAGATTTTAGTTTAACAGTAATAATAAATAAAGTTATCTTTAAAATGAATCACTCAAGTGACATCAAGGCCCAACCGTAGACTTAAGTGTCAATAAAGTTAGTTTAACAGTAATAATAAATAAAGTTATCTTTAAAATGAATCACTCAAGTGATATCTAGGCCCAACAGTAGACTTAAGTGTCAATAAAATAAATCTGGTTGTGTGTGTTGTTTTTGTCTCATGCAAACTTTGCTTTAATTTTACTTTTTTCTATCTAATCATAAGAAATCATAGTCAGACAGAGAGAGTCATGAAACAGGAAAAGCAGGTTTCCTGGAAAAAGAGGAAGTTTCCAGCCTGCAGATTCATAAAAATAGATGAGACTATTTCTTATTTTAAAGCATGAAAGTTTAAAGAATTAAATCTAAACATTTTGATAATTTGATAAGATTCAAAGTAAAATACTTATATTAATATTGGTTTACTTGTAATAATACTTACACTTATATTTGTGGGAACACTTACAAGGAAAACAAGTAACTGTAACTTTAGTAGTAAATAATTAGAATCATGTATTATTCTTTTGGTTTCTTTTCAGAAAAACATCTGTAATAACTCACATTAGGATTATAATAAGGATAATTAATAAGTTATGGTTATAAAATCATAAATGAATGATAAATCAGAGAAGCTGAAGAAAATAAATGTGATATAAGTTATGGTTATAAAATTATAAATGAATGCTAAAATCAGAGAAGCTAAAGAAAATAAAAGTGATATAAATGTGATTTTGACATTGAACTTGAAATGGTGTAAAAGGTGTAACTGCAATTAAACATCACTGATATGTTGGAGGTAGAGAGTAGGTGAAAGGTGAAAGGCAAGGAACTAACAGGAGAGCAGAGATGATCAACGCCTTATTTAGAGAGTAGGTGAAAGGTTGTGCAGGCAATGGACATAGGAGGTTGAGCAACCCTGAGACATTAGCACAGACATCAGGAAATGTCTGTAAGACAGTGATGGATATGAGATCATCTGTCTAAGCAGTCAGAAACCCTATAAAAGGTGAGTGCAAAAGAGGAACCGTTCGTTGGATCCTCCGGGCAGCTTCGAGCCAAGAGATGGACAAAGAACTCTGCAGCTGAAGAAGAGCCGGGGCCACGGAGCCGAAGACTGTCCTGCTCATGCATGGGGACCAACCCGTCTGGCCCACAACCTGTGGCTTCAAATCGCACTTCTCTCATCGGCTGGGTTCAGACCCCAAAGACAAAGATGAAGACAAAGGCAAAGACAAAGAAGAAGAACTGGTGCCTTCCTTCCTGCCAGCACCAAGTCCTGTGTGACCTCACCATCCATGCGGAGAAGAAGCTCATCAGACCTACAGAGATTCCTGCCTTCGCCGATCAACATCTTCCTCCTGCTGCAACATCTTCTTCATCATCAGGCCAGGTCTGGGGATCGAAACGTCAAACTCCGTCCGTCTCTCTCAAAGGTTCCTTTTTTAGTTCTCAGTGTCAGCAGTAGGGAAAGATAGACTAGATGATTGATTTTACTTATTTGATTATTTCTGCTACTGAATTAAGCTGTACTGACCCTTGCAAAACTGCCTTACTAATAAAATATTTAGCATAAAGAAAATCTAAAAGATGTTGTGGACATTCAGTTAATGAGTCACCTTAAAGTTCTTTGATGGTTGTAAAATAGCTGTGATGTTTGATTCTGGAGAGGAAAAAGTTTAAAATGTTTTATAGGTTGCTGGTAGCCCAAATTTAAAACAACATCCTTGGGACTCGCCCGAGTCACTAAAACCTACCTGGTTCAATAACAAATGCAAGTTGTAAAATAAGAGAACGAGCGACCGTTAACAGGTGTGCTCTGTGAAACTAGTTGGCTGTAGGCTGCTCAGTCTGGCTAATTCACAGAGGGAAGAAGGGTGAGACACCTGGATGTAGGCCGTTAAAAATCAGGTGAATCGTTTCTCGAAACCAGCTTAAACAGAGTTTACTTCAGTTCTGGACAGGGTAAATCCCGGCAGATTTAGGAAACTCAATTAACCCGTTAGATGGAGAGCTGGTAGCACATCTCCCCTCTCAGAAGAGGAAGTAGAGAGTGAGAGAGTAGAGAGAGAAAGGAGGGGGGGGGTGTTGCGCAACAACAGGGGCAAACTGAGAAGTTTTAGAGAAATAGACGGCACAAATGGCTGCAATAATACAGAGATGGGAAAGGGGCAGGTTTTGTTGTTGCTCCTTTCAAAGTAAACATCCCCTGATTTCTATACGGATTTTCCCTGTAATCCTGTCTTTCAATTTAATGCTTCAATCCCATGTTCAATGAGGTAAACAACATGGCTCCACTCAGGAGCCTTGAGACACCCACACTGGTAACGTTCTCACATATTTGGATGCATGACACATTCATATGGTCTGCAAAGAAATATCTTCCATTTTTTCTTGGTAAACATGGACACAATTTAAGTCAAAAGACCTGTGTTTACTCAAAAATGTTCCACATAAAATGTCATATACTTAAGTCTCAACAATGATACCTGTTCAAAATATAGACATTTTGAGCTGTAATAGCAAACAACAAATGTAGGTGCTGAGAGATTCTACATTTATTTCAAATAATTGTAAATGCTGCAGAAATGGCACTAAGTTAGAGGAATAATACACCCCACACAGAGGCAGGTGTCGGTGAAGCACAGGAGCGGTAGCCCACAGGCCAGATGCACACAGGGTGAGACTTAGGGCAACTGTAGTTGAAGTCTGAGGGGCAAAACAGTTGTGCCCCTCAGACCAATACTGGATCTTTTATGCCATGCAGCAGAGCACAATATCTTGAAAAATAGGGCCATGCTGACAGGACTAGCAGAAACCTTGGGTTTTAGTTGACAGTCACAGTTTAAAATATGCAGAGTTAGGATGCATACACATACACCTCTCTTAAAGTAAGTATTGCATACTGTCACAAATGCTCGCTGTGGGAGAAAAAAGTGCATTTTCAGTCAGAATGAATCATACACAAAGTGGTTGTTATTCTAATTCACCAGATAAGGGGTTCTCCAGGACAGTAGTATTGATGCAGCGTTTATTAGCCTCTACTATTTGCTTTCAGTAATAACCAATTGCAGGTATAGTTCCGAGAAGGACTCAGATGTTCTTCCTAGAACTCAGTGGGGGTGGCTCTGGCCTCCAGCACATGGAGGAAGGACACACTACTTCAGTGACATATTTGAAATGGAAAATAATGGGAGATTTAAAATTACTCACATCTGTTGAGTTCGAGCTGCATTCACCTTTCATTTCATATCTTTTTTTCTCCTTCCTATGCAATTGCTTCAAAACAAAAATAAAAGCTTTGGTCCTTTTTAATCTGGCATTCAAACTCAAGTACACTGTAAGCGGCAGAGGCTTTCAACTAAACTCTGAGTGCCATACTTCATGTCTGCAAAAAGGACTAGAAAATATAAGAGGAAAAGGAGATATTTCAGCAAAGTTAATAAAATATGTTGCCTTAATTTATATTAGCTATGAATTACTATGTATTAGCTTTTAGCAATATTGTTTAAATGGTTTAATCTATTGTAGACTTTTAGATAAACATTACTGTCAATATTAATACCATACCTAGTAATTATGTGTAAAAAAAAAAAGCCTTAAAATACATTTATGTTTAATTGCCATAACATAACCCCATGATCAAAAACATTTTGTTCTATTGAAATTGCCAGTGAGACAATAACTAGTACCTCAACCCATTTAGGGACGCACATCGACACACATGAAGCAACCAAGCCTCAGGACAACGTAGTGTGACTGATTAAAATAAGTTCAGCTAAGGTTAAACTGTAATGTCCCTAAAGGGCAATTTGGTTTGCAGACACTGGTCACATCTGGAATAAAAGCACATCAGACAAAAAAAAGGAACACCATCAACAAGACTTACTTTAAAATGGATTTAACATTCCACATCAAAGTAACACTTATTGTATCACTTGTTATTTGAAGATCATTATGGAGAACAATGTCAGAACATCTTATTAAAATGAAGGAAAAGCAGCAGACACAATGGACTGTCCTCCACAGAGCCTTAGAGGCTTTTTACATGCATAATAATTGTTTTGGAGGCATTTTGTACTGTCCCACTATCCCAAATGTAAACATGTGAACTTATTTTTACTGATATTTCAACTTGAGCTGCAAGTTTTGCTCAGGTTAAACTAAAATGTAACTTTTTTTGCAACAAACTGAAAACGGGGGGGAGGGAAGTCTTTGGATGATTCTAAATATATGGCCAAATCAACACAGAACTATTGTACCAGATACCAAAACAATGCATCGTCATCTCAGTCTAAATCTTACCAAAACGTGTAGAGTGAGGAGGAGGGAGAATAAAAAACGGGATTCAGGACTCTGAACGATCTAGAGAAATTGTTCAAGAGGAATAATAACAGCTCTCTCTTTGGGATTGTACTATACAGAGTACGTACAGCAGATGTACCAGTAATTGGTCGTTGGTGATTTTATAATTTTTTTTAAAACCCTAAAAGAACACCTACTACTCAAACTAAAACATGCATGTTAATAATCTTTCTATATTCCTCATTTTTGTGCCGGCTATGCCACTGTGTTAGAATATTAATCCATTTTTTAGGGATCTTTACACAATTTTAACAATTTTCTAAATTTTAGCACAATTTTAGGGTTGTTGAGAAAAGTCATGACAATTTATAATGAAACAAAACTGTCCAAAACACTCAGAGTTTGGGTTTAGGTTACATAACTACAGTATGTAGCTGCATACATTTGAGTCAGTCTTTTTGTCTCATCTAGATGAAACAGATTAAACAGGATTAAGTTTAAAACTGTGAAGAAACTAAGGATTTGACATTTCAACAAACAAGAGCATTTCTTTTTGCGTCTTACTTTTCTTGCTTTATTTATGAATTATCTGACCAAAGCAAAAAAAAGAAAGAAAAAACAATCCCAGCCCAATGCCTACCTTTTGTCTGGCTTCTCTCTTGTTTGAACGAAGATATTTGTATTGCTTGAATTAAGTTCAAATGTAATGTCGTCGAAAATTTCATTAAAAGTTCCCATCTAAGCCGATGAGCTGCAGCCAAATAGGAAAAGTAATACAATGCCACTAAAAGACTTTGAAAATAGGCAGAGGCATAATAAGAAAGGAGATCACATATTATAAAGTCAGACAGGTCTTATGTCTGTAATATTAATATGGATAGTAATAGTGTGCAGGGGTTTCAGTGACGGCTGCTGCTATAGATAGCTGCTTCAGTTTGGAAAAATGTTCTGCAGCATTCCTTCAACTCTCTCTTTCATCAGAAGACAGGCCTTAACACAGGAGTTAAGCTGCTGTCAGCTGGAGCTCACACATATAAGACATATCCCAGAGGTCAAACGCTGCTCGCTATTACCTGTCAGACACCACCAAGGACAATCATTATAAGAGGAGATGGAAATCTTCTGAGTGATCCAGATAATCCAACATCAGGAAACAAAGTTAAGAACATGAACCAGTTAAAGCCTCTATTTAAATACTTGTTGTATTTTAGAACATTTAGACAAAGGAACTTAATATTAAATGGCAAGCTGCCCATCAGAAATGATCCCATCACAGTTTCAGATAATTGGCTGATCTAATCATGTTACAAAATCCTCTGGTTGACAAACACACATCTATCGGTGTACCTTCGATCAAAACCGCTATCATAATTGACTTGCCATTCAAATAACCGAAGCGTTCTATTATCGGTGCACGTGTTGTTGTTTGATAAAGAGTATAATTTGAACACACAAGATGTGCTTTTATTACAAATTACCTCACTTTCCTGAAAATTTTTACTCAAAAAACACAAATGTCACCTGCAGCAGGGACTAAAAAGGTCACGCTGCCCTCCAACATGCGTGCCAGAATCCTATTTATTCCCCGTGGTATTCACAGTGAATTTAAATCCTTAGAAATAGATAAATACCTTTCTTTCCTGTTCTACCTTCTGGTCCCATCATTTTCGCTGTCTTATCTCTGCAAGGAGCGGCACTATGTCCCTCCAGTTTATGCCTTCCATCTTTTGCTTCTGACCTCCAGGCAAATCTGACATTCGCCTAAAGGCAGAAAAATGTGCATGATGCTCCACTATTCTCTTCAGATGAATACACACCCATGGTGGACCTGTCTTACACCCCGTTTGTTTTAAGAAAGGTTCAGAGCTCGAATACTATTGAAAAGTAAATTTACGTTAGTATATTAAACTAAAAAGTGAAGCTCGGACTTGGTACAGATCCATTGCACACAAACACAATGATATATCTGAGGCATAAGTTAATGGTTGTTTTTTCTTGATGATTATGGTTTAAAGCAAATGAAGACCCAAAATTCAAAGTTTGCATCAAACCAATAATAATAATAAAAAAGAAGACATTAGCTCAGAACGTGGGGCTTCCTCTCGGCTCCTGACTGCTCTCCGGTCTGGGAACAGGCATTTATCCTTTTAGCAGATTCATCCTCCAGATCAGCTTCTAAACGTTTGAGTTATTTGATTAAATACAACCGATGCAGACCAGGAAGTTGTGAGATTATATACATTCAGACCGCAGACGAATAGCTCATAATTTAAATGCGATCAATTAATTTTACTCTTTATATCCAGAGTTATTGGGACCACATTCAATGTGTGGTTTTTTTTCTTTTCTTCACACTGCGGGAAAAAGTTATACTTATCAGCTTGATGTGTGGCGACACATTATGGATTCTCTATTCAGCTTGTTGAATGTTATTTCAACCAAAAGAAAATAAAACGCAATTGAATATGTCGTGACTTTCATTAAAAAACTTATGGGTAATGATAGATTAAAACTGGATTTTTTTAACGCCGAATGTTTTGAACTACAGACATTGATAAAGTTTAGTGGTCCTCTGACTGAGAGATCTTTAAGACGACTCTTCTGTGTCCTGCTCCAACAGCTGACTTCAAACCCGACCTTTGTGGCCGGCCCAATTGGAACCACTGCTGAGAGCTAAACGGCATGAAATAGGACTGAAAACACGAGATTCAGCATAAAGGGTCAGTGTCTCCAGCCATTGGCCCGTTCTGTGATGCTTTACTGCAAGGTAAATTCAGGATCATCCGTGGGTTTTCAGAGACACTGAGCTGGTTCTCCTCTTAATTTAGCTTATCCCTATCACAGCCTGATGCAAATGTTATCTGTGGCAGAGCAGGTTGAGTCTCTGTCATATCCCATATAAAATACCAGCCTACCATCACTGCTATTTGATTCACAAAAAAATAGAGAAATGGATCCGTGTTCATACAGATTCTTCTCTATTTTTACAAACTGGAAGGTTCCCTTTAACATGCGGTTCTTTACAAAATTATTTTAATCAGCAAAGTTTTAGCTGAAGACTATAATTGTGTGAGACACACTAGTACAACAAAACTGTTTATCAGATAAGTGTGTCCACCCAGGCTTCTGGAGCCGAACACTTTGCTTCGGAAGACCAAAAGTTAATATACAAAATGAATCATCTTAGTAATGTCACTGTCGCATCAATAAAACATAAGAAGATTTGACATAATTCACTATTTTGTCATTTATTAGATTAATAAGCTGTAGGTACCGTCTATGTCTAAAACATTATAGAACGTATCATCAGAAACCAGTGAACAAAGAAAAAATAAAACATTCAGTTCGGTGTGTGGGCTTATTTTAAATATCTAAATTAAAATTTTCCCTGTACAGACAGTAATGTAATTTTTCTTAGTGTAACACTAAGATATAGTGTTAGGCAAGTAAAGAATAAAACTAGCAGAAGCAAACCAGTAACAGGGAGATATTGATTGTTATTTTGCCGTTCTCTTCAATTCAATGATCTCACACGTCAAGTCGGAATTTAAAAAGCACAGAGACAAAGCACACTTTGTAAATGACCCCAACTTCAACACTAAAAATGTTGAACTTAAAATCGAGTCTGTAACAGGAAACCAATCAATTTAAATCGTGGCCCATTTCTAAACTCGTAATGGTGTAACATCAGTTAACAAGTTTTTCTGGAAGCCACAGCTTGCAAGAAAGCCCAGAATACCTGTTCAATAGTAGGAAAGCAGCTGAAAAGATTTTTTTCTTGGCAAAAACATAAGCACAGCCAACATTTTGTTAAAGGAATTAGAAAAACATTTGCTGTTCATTAGTGTCTATCTAATTTTCTTCTACTTTAATGTGTATCTTAATTTCTCCACAGGAATCAATAAACCATATGTGCAAATATCAATGTGTGCTCATTTCCATGCACTCTACCATTAAGCAGTTATACTCGCCAGAAACAAATAAATCATTGACTTTGGTTAATGAATCCATTAGAATGTAACAAGAAAGGCGGTGAGCCCCTGGGTCATATGTGAGAAAGCATGATTACAACCTTCACTCATCTGATTTTGTGTTGTACTAAAATCATCTGCCTTTATTATAATTGGGGTAATGTAAAAAATTACAGCAGTAATGTCTTACAAGACAATAATGGAGACCTTTAGTCAATAGTTATTGATCTGAGACTAGTCCTATTAATGTGTGTAGCTAAACTTTGCAGTGTTTGAGAAAGCCAAGGCAGCCTGTTTATTTCAGATACAAGTAGATAAATAGATGGTACACCCTCATGTATGTCACTCTTCATTGAAAGATGTGGTCAGCCCTATATCTTAGACTATCGCTGTACGTTATTGTCAGGTGCGGCTCATGCAGAAAGCAAAAATAACTGGGTTCTCTGTGTTTTACTGCAAGGGAGACGTCCAGATATCCATTTATTACTTTTAATTTTTATCAGGAGTGATTACATCTAGAGAAAGGTTGTTTTTGTTGGTGAACAGGTGGTTACATTTCCAAACTACCAAGTTTAACTAAAAATATCCCTTCAAATTACACATAACATAGTTTTATATAAGACATAAAACTGGCAGCAAGGAATAAGCAAGCCTGCCTTTGATTGTAGTGGTGATTGTGTGATCTCACATTTATCCTCAGTGCCCCTCCCCAAAGACGGATCAATGCTATAACAAGGTCAACACAGAAATAATGGTGGAGTCTCACTTGTTGGATTCAGTAACTTAAACACATATTTTAAATGGTGAGGTGGAAAACCTTGTTGTTATTGTTGTCTTAACAGTACAACAATAACAACAAATGTAGGTGTGAGGGAACATGCAAATTGCACAAGTAGATGTAGTAGCTTAGATTTATTATTTCTCACAGCACCACTGATTTATATAAAAATGTATTTTTCAATGACTTTGAGGAAGCAGAGTAACAAAATGTTTCACACTTCTTTTCCTGCATTTACTTTTTACTAAGAAAGAAGTCTGAGGATACCCCAAAAAGAAAACAATTCTTATTGTATTATGTATGCATTATATGCGTTGGTGCAAAATCTCACTTTATAAATTTGAATGAAATTCCTCGCATCTGTTCCAACCATTTTCAAATATAACCTGCCAACCGAAGATGAAATTATGCTTGGAGCATTACTAGCATTTGCATACGAATACATCATGTGATTTTGGGCAAAAGCAGTGAAGAGGAACTTTCATTTAATGATTGCTGTCTGACATACTGTGAATTTCTTTGCAACTGACTAATCCTGAACTGTGTGATTGTTGGGAGTACACATGGTTGTCAGAGCATGGAGGCCATGATTAGCTCCTATTTTTTACCGTTCTAGTCCATTCAAGGAAATTTTACAGCGGTTTTTAAGGACAAATGGCAAACCTTTACAGCAATACTGACAAAACTAAGTATGGCAAGACACGTTGATCATTAATAAGGAACGAAAGCAAGACATAAATAAGAATGACGTGATCAAACACAGATGAAACTCAAAACTCCTCTCTCATGAACAGGAATCTAAGTCTGAACTGAAGCCATAGAAGGAGGTGTAGTTCTCCGAGACAGTTCAGGGGAGCCAGCACAGATAAGGGTGGTGATGAAGATGGAGCAGGTGGTGTACATGAGAAAGATGATAATGATGGTTTAGGAGGTGAGGATGCTAAAGGTGGGAGTCTCTGGAGCACAGATGTCTATGGAGTAAGCAGATGGTAGCTATATAGAAGAAAACCAAAGTAGTCAGTAGTCAACACTTTGTGTTGAATAAGATCTTTCACTGGTGGTGCTGTTGGCATGAAAACCGCTGCTGAGTCAGCATGTAGTAGGCTCTGAGGCCTTCAAGCTCTGAAGCCATGTAGCTTCAGAGCAATGGGTGGGCTTTCAGGTTCTAAGGCTTTCAGGTTCTAAGGCAACGTAGTTCGAACTCGGAAGGGGATGATGAGTAAACGGAGGGAGTTGTATCTGAGGAGTTGGTGGCTTGTAAAATACTTCCACAAAGGCTGCCTGGTGGTCCCACCTCTAACTAATTTGCTCTGCCCAGACACAGCCCTTACTTGAACTGTTCTTATGCAGGATGATTTCTGTTTAACAAAGGGACCGAAGCGGTGTGTTGGTTGGATGAATAAAGAAAAGCCATGACAGTGCCATTTGCTGAATAGACTTGGAAAAACAGTTGTGGGGGTTGGAATACAGTAACCAAATCAGCAAACTACAAATTGGTCAATTTGGGATGCAGGGTTTCTTCTATGATGTAGTCCTTCACTCACCTGGTGAAGAAAAGGAATCTCACCTTCATGTCCCCCCAAATGCTAAATGCTTCCAGAAAAAAACCCATTACAGAACCTACTTTAGACTTTTAAACCATGATCTCACATGATCCTTATAGAGATTAGATTAAAAAAAAGGTTAATGCAGTGTATTCTGGAAAAGTTCATTCATTCATGGCTGGACCTCTGTAGTATTAGGTCAGTCACTTCAAAGAAAATGAATATGTATGCAGTCTCTTTATTTTATATTAAAATGTGTTTATTTTGCTTTCAGATTGTAGAATTCAATTATCACTTTGATATTACAGGGTTTTTTGGTAAAATTTATTGTCAAAAATCGAAAAAAATGTTTGATCATGACTGATTTGTAAAAGCAAAAAATTTTATCAAATGTCCAAGGGGTTGAGTACTTTCTATGGGTACTGTAATTTTGCTTTAACACAATCATCTGATTATCAACATGACACATTTGTAGTTGTTAAACGTAGGCCCACAAGGAGGTGCATAAACTGTCGACTAGTAACACAGAAATAACAGAGGTCCCTCTAGAAGACAGATTTGACAGCAGACAAGATAAGGATATGATTTGCAACAAAAACCAGAGGAAGGACACACTGATAGATGTAGTTGGATCATCATCGTCCTCTCCCTGTTTTATGACAAACACTCTTCTTCCACAAACAGGCAGTTTGAAAATGTTGTAGGAAAACAGTATTTTGAATGTTGTCACTCATGATAATGAGTGACTTGTCATTTCTCCTCATCCATCAAGCAGTACCTGCCTGTTCTCTATTCTGTTCTCACAATCTTGAGTCACTTGAATGAATGTGGAAGGCTTCCTCTTCTTAACCTAAACACTAGATTCTTGAACCAACATGAGTACAAGTTGTAAACTTTAATGTGCACACGTTTTAACCCCAGAATGTAAGGATCAAGAAAAGCTCTGAGGAGCTCCTGCTGTGGTTAGAGAAAAGATTAGATTGCCTTCTGCCATCATCAGATCATGAACAACTCTCAGAATATTCATATATAGCTCCATTGTGGATGCAGATGTTACTCACTTCTTGCAGCATTGACTCAATATGACATGAATTAATCTCTTACCACACTATGCAGTCACTGTGCTATTAATTATTTGGCCAACAAGAAGCACTAAAAGTGTCTAAAAAAAGTTAGTTTCATTCATTTACCTTTAGAATATTACATCAGACCCATAAAAAACAACACATTTTTAATACAAATTTTTAAGATGACAAAGGAGCCTCATGGGAATACATTCTAATTTATTGAATATTGCTATACTTCTGCAAAGTTTAGTAGAATATCGGGACGGTTCAAGATGGGTGTTGGTGTAGATGGGAGAAAAAGCCTTCTGCTATTTTAAGATGTTCCCACCAGGCTGTCAGAGAGCTAAGAATATCAATGCTTTTGAAGCAGCCATGCCACTTAATTGCGGGATGGACAAATGGAAGATCCTGGATTTGTATTTCATCACAAAGTAATCCATAAGTAATTTTCAGCAGCTCTGCTTGATCTTTTTAAATATATGCTTTAATCTATTATCCAGGCAGCAGATATTTAAGTCTGGAAGTTCTGAGCTATCATGGGACTCAAGCTTGCTGCAGAGGAAGGAACTAAAGTAATAAGTAATATAGTGTCTTGTTCATGACTGATTGTAGGATAAGTGGGAAGTGGTTGATAGAAGTGCTCTATATTCTAACTTGCCAGTCCGGCTTCGTTTTGACCTGCGCTAATGGTCATGAAATGTGAGCTATGTTCAAAAGAATGATAGTCATGATACAAACAACTAAAATAAGGTGGAGTGTGGGCTGGACTCAGCTGTAGAGATACAATGAGGAGCACTGGGATCTGGGCGTGCAGAAACAAGCCACTCCATTGAAAGGATCAACTGACTCCTTTCAATGGGTTTCCCATCCTGGGTGTGTGAGTTCCTGTGGTAAATGGGAGGAATAGTTGTCCTGAAATCGTTAGGCTCTGAGTTTCGATTCCAGCTTTCTGTCAAGGCACTTAACCCCAAGTTTAGAGCACGTCATGCTGGGAGGATACTCCATGGCTTATCCAGGAACTAATGAAGCAACTATATATCATTTCTGGCCCAGGAATTTCTTGGGAATGAACTGGAAGCTCTCACTAAAAAGATAGAGCAGTAAATGCTACACCTTCCACCCAATTTCAGAGAAACAGAAGACAATTATAAACCGCTACAGCTTTAAGCTCGTAGCCAAGCAAATCAATGCATGTTTTGTAGTTGGATTTCTTTGAAGCAGAGGTAGACATTAAAATCATATGACTCTGAAAAAATTTAGGTGTCAGCAAGTTCAGACCATGAGAGGTCTTTGACTCGTCAATAATAGATGAAGTTTAATGACCTTCTTGCTGCAGCTTCCGGCTGTGTTTGACATGTAGAGAGATAACGACTGTAAAAGAGAGGTGGGGGTAACATCCCATTACCGAGCTGAGAAAGTCCGCTTTTATGATTCTCACTAACTACCACCTTCTTGTTTGGTTCCTGCGTACACCATATATTTCTTTTGTGCTCTACAAAATAGTTATGATGCTAACAACTCAATGGTTTAAGACCCAAATTTCTTATTATGTACATGTAGGTCAGATTATTCTATCAATTATTCTGACGAGTAATTGTATTAAAAAAACTTTACTTATCCTCTAAAGCTTATTTTATACAATATTAGAAATCCATAAGAACATTTACATAGACTAATGCTTCATTTCCTTTTTTAAATAATAATAAAAGTTGTATTGCCTGAAATGTAATAAAATGGCATTCCTACAGTGTAAACTTGATCATTTGTAGCAAGAGATGCATCTGCAGCTAAAAATACTAAAATCAAGATGTGAAAAGCTCAGCCCCTTCTGCTTGACTTAACATCAATACAGTGTAAGGTTGATATGTTGATTAGTTTTCAATTAAGTGATTAATAATTGGATAGCAAAAGGTGCTTAAGTATTTTTTGTTAACAGAAATTGAACCGGGTAACATTAAAACTATGCAAATTGAAGAGTTCTGAGAAGAGCATATTTACAGGCAAAGACGGTTTTGCATCTTTAAATATAAACATGTCCTTTGTAAAATTATTGGCTTAAAAGATAACTACTATGTAAAATATAATTTTTCGAGCTTTACATCATGTTATAATGTTATTTCCTCATCAAAAACCTACCTGAAGTGTTGCTTTGATTCTTTTATGCATATTTGAGAAATGCATCTAATCTCCCATGAATGTGCAAATTCTTTACTCCTCACCGACCTCTGCCTTTTCCACACAGTTCCTCCTCGGAGCTCCAGTCTCCAAGCTGAGCTCCTGCCCTCCGCTGCTACTACCCCATTCAGCACCTTCAGACTAGTGCCAGCAGCAATTAGCACACACCTGGTGGATCTACGCATTTGCTGAGCTTCTCATGCAAACTACTTATCAGTGAAATGTTCGTAGAAATGTTGAGGAATGTTGTCATGACGTGCTTATTGCTGAGTTTCGGAAAGAGCAGAAGTTTCTTAAAGAGACAAGAGGCCCAAGTTCAAGGTTTTACAATGCAAAGTCAAATTTAATTTCAGTCGTATTTGCCAAATTCAGCATTTTTATGACAACTGAAGGTAACATAGTTACTTTATTGTGCTATAAAATAGCACTATGTGCCTGGAAAATATTAGCATCTGCTCTGAGGGTGGTCTTTCAGGAGATGGCATGTTTTACAGTCTGTAGTCAAGTTAATGATAAACTGATTGCCAAATTTGTTGACATTTTCCGTAATCAATTCATGAAACCAATTTGTTGGTTCATATATATATACAGTATATATATATATATATATATATATATATATATATATATATATATATATATATATATATATATATATATATATATCTTTGAAGATATTTGTTGTATACTTCCATAAATTCATTGCTTCTTTAATGCACATGTGTTTTATTTCTGAAATTTACTGACGAGAAAAGAAGTAGAGCTTATTTTCAGTTAGACATAGAAAATGTTTCATCACTACAGCCCCATTCTTGATTATTAGTGACACGTGCAGGGTATTTTGAATCCAGTAAACAGGATATTCATATTCACATAACTTTTCCATCCTTCAGAGCCCGGTAGCAAGCTGTGATTTACTGTAAATACCTAACATAGTCACAGCAAAATATTATGGTGATATCTTTGCTTCAACACGTAAGTGACAGCTTTATTGCTGTTTGATTTCCTTATGAGGAAATCTAGTCAGACAGCTCTTTCAAGCAGTCTTCTCACATATGTAGTGTGAAAATGCCTTCTGGAGATGGAATGACTTTATTTTTATTGTAACCATTATTTTTTCTAAAGCAGGCGGTTTGATTTGTCACGCAAACAGAAACAAAACGTTAGAACTAATCGTACACTCACACAAAGCTTGCACTTAAAATGTGCCGTTTAGACCAAACACTGAGCATTTCTGTGCACTTTTGTTACCCATGACATTTAAACTTTCTGTCAAATTATGAAAAACTTCTAAAGTTTCATTGAAATTCAGAATTCTTTCTAGGTTTTTTTTTTTATTATTTCTGCATATATTAGGCAAATAAGACCCAATTTCCATGGCTGATTGATTTTGCCACCAGTGTCTCCTGTTTGTGTGTACATCCGATAAGGCAGGCGGTTGTTAAATATGTCTGACATTAGTGAGGTGGTATGGGCACAGATTGAGGTGAGCCAATATAAACAGATCTCTGCTAATGGCTTCTTCCCTCAGAGTCTGCTATGTGCTGAAGCACAGAGATAGCTGCAGACCCTCCTCCTGGAGAGTTGCTCCAAGGAAATTAGAGGCAAATAATTGATGAGAGGCTTTAAAGTTTGTCAGCTCATCCAATATGACAATGGGACCATTATTCATTGCTTCAAATGAATGCCAAATTGTTCCCAAATTTGGTTTTCTGTTGGCGGTTGGGTTTATTTTTCTGTTCAAAAGTCAATATAAGGCAGAAGCAGCAACATCTTGGAATGCTTATGGGTTTTAAGGTATGAATTATGTATTTATTGAATTTAACGGCTGGATAAAGAAAGAAGGCCAGAGTGTTCAGTCTCTTTCTGTAAACTGCTGAAAGATAATAGTTGCTCCACCATTCAGTGGCTCTGCAAAATGAAGTTGTGAAATGTTGCCTCGCCAAGAATAACCAATTTCTATTTTATTTATTAGTATCTGTGTGGCCTACAATTCAGGGCATGAGGAAGAATAAGGTTCAGTTGTAGAAGTCATCCAATCATCTTACTTTTCTGAATAGTTTTTCACACATCTGCTTAGCAGTGCAACTTTGAATATTGTCCACCGTCGACTACATAATCCAGACTACATACATTTTTGACTGAGATCCTTTCAACATACCAATGAGTTTCACAGGTGTGGATTTAAAGTCAAGCCAGTATGCTCTAGTTTAAAAAAAAAAAAATTACAACAACAGCACCATCACTGCAGAAGTTCTCATTTGTTCCAGCTCTTGAAGTTTGGTCACTATCAGCTAACAAGTTATGCATGAGTACCTCTTGATATTTGCTGCATCTTAATTTTTTAAACCAAAATACAAAACTGACAAGTTTATAAAAATGTTTTTAATAAGTGACACAGACTAACAAAGTCAGATAATTTGTACAGGTAAGCTATACAGGCTTTTGCTTCTTATCACAAAACACAATCCCCAGGCTTTTCTTTGTCAGCCTGACAGGCGCATGCTGCCTGAGAAATATTTGTGGTCTGTCACCAAATAGTAAAGCTGAGCATGGGTGCAATTTGGAGGTGTGTGCACCTCTCCAACGTTCAAGGCTCTGGTTATTGCAATGTATTAGCAGATATCTTCAAATTTACAGTGCCCAGCTACAATGCCATTATGTCCCATCATGTCTTGCCTGCAGCAATTTCTTGCATGAAGTCATAGAAACTCTCATAATCTGTTACACAAAACGGAGAGGCCACTGAACCCAGAATACTTTATCAGCATCCTGCAATGACTATCCACACTGTCTAATTATTGACATATTTCGATGGTTTTAATCCAGTTGCTCAAAATCACGTTTAGCTTTTAAAGGTGCAATTAAGAATAATTTTGGCTTAGTTACAATAAACAAAAGTAGTTGCTCAACAGAAGGCTTGTTTGAGAACCCTTCTGCATTTGAGACACAACTGCAAAGCTGGGAGGAAATGTGGAGGTGAATTTACTGGAGTGAAAAAAAGACATTAGAAAAATATTGGACAGTATTGCAAATTAAGAGGCTCGACCACTGCCAAGTGGCACACTATGCTGTCAGTCTCTGTGGACGCTTCACCGACAGCTGAACACGTCTGATAAGAAGTGTGCCAAGGCACAGCAGCAGAAAGAGCGGTACCAAGTGTTAAATAGATGAGGAAACGAGGAGGCGGATAGCAGTACAAGAAAGATGCTTATATGTTTTAAAAAAAAAGTTCATCCAATGTTAACTTAAATAACATCTCGATTGTTTCAGAACAAAAGTATTATTCTCTAGTTATACTAATATACTAAATACTCATTATATACCAATCTGGTTATCAAGATATAGTTAATTGCATAGCAAGTTTTATGAGAAGGTAAGATATAAACAACATTCAAAAATTCAGCAAAAACAATGAAAACACGGGTTGGAGATTAAAATACAATAGTCTATTTCATCACAAAGATGTACAAGAAAAACTTCTGCTTATTTACTTCTGTTTTATCTTTTCCAAAGCAACATGTAGCTAAATACTTTTTTATATAACAAGTTAAATTTTAATACTTAAATAAAACTTTTTGGGTCAGAGAATCTGAGGTACATTTAAATATTTGTGAGCCTGGCAGGGGCACACACTAAACAAACTAAGCTTTCAAGCATTTCTCCCTGATGGGTTGCCCCAGCAGGCAGTTGATTTTAATAACAGTTCAAACTCTAAAATAAAAAGAAAAGCAGAACGGACATATTTATAGCAGAATTCACATCTATGACAGAACAGAACAAAGTTGCCCACTCACATTCAAATCTGAGTGATGGAAATCTGATCCTCAAGATTCCTCAGATTTTTTTTTACCATTCGAAAGTTGTTTTCAAAACAGTCTTTATATTTTCTCCTCTATTTCTTTTTTAGCCTGCAGAAAATGAAGAATGAAAGAGCAAATCTAGAATATGTTTTAAAGAAAGAAGAAACGCGCATCTTAAACTGAGGGGTTTTTTTTGTTGTTGTTTTTTTTCCTCTGACAAACCTGGAAGCCTAATGGAAAATCACTTGCATGCATGAGAAAAACATACTAACTCCACACAGAAATGAGCTTGACCCGGCTGGAATTTGAAATTAGGATCTTCTTAAAGCCACAATGAACTTACCACCCAGCAGTCAGTATGGGATGGCCAATAGTATTCCTCTCCCCTCTTTAAATATTGTTTTATTGCATGTTTTAATAATGACAATATAGAATATTTTATTATTATTATTAAACACAGTGTACACACATTTCTAAGCCAGTTTATTAGGTACATGGTTGATTGCTGGTTAACAAAACTTGTGACAAGGCCAGCCATCGGCTGCAACTCAAACGTGTCTCACCCTAGATGTGGTGAATACAACTTCCTGAAGTTCAAACCAGGCATCAGAATAGAGAAAATAGTTACTTTAGGTTATTTTTGATCCAAACTATCTCTTCATGACGGTGTTCTTGAACACAACTGTGGGTGAACCCACTTCATTTCATGAGAGAAATCCCACACATGGATTGTATCAGGATTTTTCCCTCTTGGAAGGACAAAAAATTATTTTTTCTGGACAAATGATCTTCCAGATGTCCAAAACTAATTAGAAAGGTGATTATGAGAGAAAATAGTGATGCACAAGTTCTCCACTGTTCCTCTTCTATACATCCACCAGGACTTTCATCTGTAATTTATCGTTTTTCTAAGATAAGTAGTTTGCTGCACTTCTTCTGACAAGATCTTTATCCATCCATAACTCATCACTTTAAAGCAAATACACTCACACTCACCAGCTACTGTTGTTGAGCAAGCTGCTACATGCTTCTTCAGAAATAGAAAGTGTCATTGCATGCTCAGTCTTAGTCACTACAATTACACCTCTTGCCTTGAAGTTCTTGATGTGTAATAAACCTATTCTTTCAGGTGCAGTTTTACAGCAACAGTTTCCTACATAGGAAGCTGTTTTTGGTCTAAAGCAAGATGTCTATAAGTTTATTCAGGCGTAACCATTCTTAACAGAAGAGGACAAAAATTTACATTTCTTTGGTTGTGGTTGACATGCTACTTAGATTGATAGAGTATTTTAATAAATATTTTAGTGTGTTATGATGGTAATAGAATAAGAAAAATATATTCTTTGTTTTAATATACATGAATGGAAGCACTATGTCAGTGTTTTACTATAGTCAATTCAACATGATCAACGTATTTTACAGTAATTTATAACAAAAGTAAGTGAACAAACTGAATGCTAAAGGAACTTCATCATTAGCATATTAGGAAATGAACAGTGCTGCCATATGTGTCAACAAGTGCAGTGTTTGCTTTTACAACTGTCACCATACGATGGGAAGCACTGTGAAAATGATGAATAATGAAAGGTTTAATTATTTTTCTTACCCATACCACCAAGGGAGCTTTGCCATATGGAGTTTCCAGAGAGTGAACTAAACTCGCAGATGTTCCAGCATCTGGTTGATCCTTTTGGCATTTGCCAAAGCAGAATCTATCACCTAGGGGGAACCGAACATACTCTTTCCCCTCCACACTTTGGCACTTCAAAAGTCTCGCACTTTAGTCTGCACATGATTTAAATAAGCACCCGCCAGGCCCGCCTTCAGCTCACAGCAGATCACACGCGTTGTGTTAAGCGTAGTCTTTTCTTCACAGCATCAAGTAAAGCATCATGTTTTTCAAGTATGCTTGAGACAGAGGTGACCTCAGGAAGTAAACATACATGTAAACCCAATAAATGTAGACTGTGTAGGGCAATGGAGAAACAAATCATTTTCCTAGTTTAATGTGAAAAAGATATTTTTGCAACAGATTTACTCCAAGATGTGAAGCAAAAGGAAGAAAGGGGCAAAAGAAAGGAATATTGTTGTTTGATATCTCCTTTTTTTTGCTTCTTTTTAAATAAAAGTGAGACAGAAACAGATCTGTCCATTTGATTTTATCATTTTGTCTCTAAATGTATGCATTATCTCCAGAGAGATAAACATAATCAAAGCATAATCAAGCTCAGGTGACAGGGTGCCATTCTGACAGATGTTTGACAGTTTCCACAGAATACATTAAAACAACCATATCAAATATTTTAATGCGTAGGAAATTCCCCAATTCTCCTTCATCTTTTACTTATCTGTAAGGTACTTGGAGCATTTGACATGCTTTGGGTAACTTTGGCTGCAAAGAACAGCCTGGATTAGAGAGAAATCCCCTTTTTCATCACATCGCTTAGACTTAATCTCAAACCATTTTCTCGAGCTGAAATCACATCTTGAGCACAGCGGACTATGACCTCTTTGCGTTTGCATATAGATATTTTTTTTCCATCACTTCAGAAGCCCTCTTTTTCTCAAAGTAAAGGACTACAGTACTTTCCATCAATTGTAGCCTGCCGACATCAACAAGTTTACTTAGTGGCTTACTTACACTGTGCTGTGTTTTGATGCAAACTGTCCTCTTTCTATGATTCCTTAACTAAGCCGAAGTGACAATTTGGGAATACAAACTGTCAGCCTTACCGCACAAACAAAACTCTGGATAATGTCTGAACAGAAAACTAAATACAAAAAACAAGTCAAATGTTGCAAGCATTCCTGTTCCTGAAGATGGTGACACAGTACACAAGTTTAACTTTAATGTATATTGAAAAGATTTGGTGTTCTCACTAACAGAGATTATTTTACAACTACACCTGGTGAGGGATCACAGGATAGAGGATTCAGGATAGAAGGTGGGTCGGGGTTTTTCTTCTGTTACACTCATTCATTCAGATAATGAATGATATATACAGTAGTTTAAACAATTTTTAAGTTTAGCACAGAAGTGTTTTGGATAGTATTTTCTGTGTATTTTTTGCTATGCTCTTGTTGAGCGTTTGGAAGATCTGTTTGAGCGTGTTTGTGGACTTTTAAATAACTCTCGAAATAGAAATATTTTTATCTTGACAGACAACAATGTCGTCTTCGGACTGGATCACCTCATCCAATTTTATTTGATTTTGATTTGAAGGAGGAATCTTCTTAATATAATAACAATGATATTAAATTTTCCTTATTTTTTCTTCATTCACTACTTTATTACCAATCATTTGGTACTCTCCATCGTTCCCTTCCAACAATCTCAGTGTTTACTTCAGTCTGCCTGTTCTTGCTGTTGACAGCCTTGAAACCAGCCGACTGCCGTGAGATTTGGGTTGGGTGTCGCAGGATCCCAATCCCAATGCAGAGCTCTACTGCACTGTCAAGTGAGTGCAGTAAAGGTGACATAATTCAACCAATCTGCTGCAGCGATGGGTGAGCAGAAGCTGAGGGTAAATGGATAGAAATGACAAAACTAAACATAAGGGGAAAAAAAACACAGTAAACTGGGAAACAACAAACAAATGGAGAAAAAAATCTTGAGAATGAAAAGCTCAAAATAAAAATAAACCAAACACAAGAAAAATATTGTGATAACTGTAAAAGAGTCAGAATAAAAAACATAACTTAGTGACATACACAAAAAGATTGAGATAACTCAAAGTACTTGGAGTTTCTGCAGAATTAGTTTAAATACCTGATCAGAAGCTGCTTGGCAAACAGAGTTGGTCGTTAAGAGTAGCATGAAAGCTTGACATTACACCCTGCTGTATGTAGTTACAACCTTCTGCTGCTCATTTTTATTCTCTGACACAAAATAGATCAATTAGTCCTTCCCCTTGGTAAGCACACTGACATCCACACCTGATGTTTAATTATAATTAAGTCTTTAAACATTTGAAGACTTAATTAAAATTAGCTAATTTTTGGGTGAGTTGTTGGGAAGTGGCTTTAATGTGTTTGCAGTCAAAATGAAAGGAGTCATTCATCTTACTGACAACAATAGCATGATATAAATGTTTTTTGTAGACTTTTAGGGGGGAGGAAACAACCTACAAAAGTGGTGGCTCAATAGGTAATTTATTTAAAGCTACAGTTTTGTTCCTGATCTGACCTTCTTGGTACACAGCAGTTTTAAGCTAAATATGAAAATCCTAGCATGAGCCACATATGATCATGCAGGGAACCTGGTTTTGTCCTTTGTTTTCCTGGAAGAGACCTGTTCAATCAGACTAGTAATGTTTTCATGAAACAGGTTATAGCTCAAATTATATTCATTTATTCACAGTGTTTCGTCTGACCTCGTATGATTCCTGGAACAATCATAGTGTTCTGTAATATTTGGTCTGTTCAGAGAGATTGCAAGTCCAGTCCATTTGTTTTGCTCTGTTTGAACCATTCTTCCGCTTTTCGTCTCATTTTCATAATGATGAAATGTGGACAGAAAATAATACAGCCTGGACGCTGGTGAAGGTGACAGAGGGGAAGACTCTGGAGTCGATGATGAAGAGAGGAATAATGGTTCTGGCTCTTACACGGGATGTTCGGATGAGAGGCACCCAGGAGGGGACAAGCAGTGCTTTACTAGTGGCTTTATGGACACAGACGAGTGTAATTGATATCAAAGCCATAATATCAGCTTAAAAATTCAGACATTAAAAACTGGAGTGAGAAACAGGCGACATAATTAACTGACTCTGCTGTAGCTATGGTGGAGCAGAAATCACAAGGAAAAGGGTTATCCATTTTACCGAAATTAAAATTGGTAGAGCCTGTAACTTTTGATTTATCTCCAGTAAATTAGATAGTGATAAAGAAAAATTAAGTGATGTTTGCTTAAAGATATAGTTTGATGCTACTGGAAGATGGAAGATTTGTGATAAATGTAAAACTCTTAGGAGGAGATCCTCTTTTAAGTTTTCTGATCACCCAACGAGTCCCATCATGTGCTTTGGGAGGATTTATTTCCCTTAAAGAGAAATTCAGTAGAGTAATACTAGAAACTTATTTTCCTCAGAAAAAAATTTTCATTAAACATCTACAGTATATATATTGATGTCTGATGACCCTGCAAATCAATACACTTGTAAAACTTCTTCGTAGTGTAACTTCTGAACTCTTGTGTGCTCACTGAAAGATTAAAAGTTTTATTTTCTTTTCTTTTTACATTTAATCATATGGAGTTATTTCATCACGTCTACCCAAATGATGAAATTTCTTTTTAAGAGCAATCATTTTTCTTCAGTGTGAGACGTTTTCATGTGAAAGCCGTTTTTATTTAACTGCAGTGAGTGAAAATGTGACTTATTAGCATGTCTCACCTATTGCTTTTAATGAGTGTGTAATTAATTGAAATTAAACAAAATTAGAAGAGTCATTTTAGGTGCTTCTTTTCGGTCAAAATGTTAATATTTCACTGCGGCACAAATGTACCAATGCAAATACAAATAGTTGGAGCGGAAAAACGACTTGGTATTCATCAAAAATGGATCTTGTGCAGAACTCTGTGAAATCTGAAAGAGAAACCTTGCACCTGTGCAACGTAAGGCATAGACCACAATTATGTCGAGTATTGCTGGCATTTGTGGTCTGTTCAGTAACAACAAACAATTTGCTCAGTTTCACTCATTTCTGTTTTCTACTAACCTGTACATTTTCATAAACATCAAATACAGGCAGAAATAATGTTCTGTTGAACAGAATAAAATGGTGCTATAATACATATAATACATTTTGTATATATTGTATCTTCACAATTATACACTTCATATGTACAGTATGTGCACTGATATTTTTACATTTAGTAAAAAATTACTTTGAGACGGCTGTAACAAGTAAGAAAGAAAAGGAGTTTGTTCTTTTGTTTTTTGCTCCACAGGGGAGTTTTAAATCAGCTGCAGAACAATCTAACACCATTTGTTGTGAATGCCTGTTGATTATGAATAAAACTGATCAATTCATCTTGTATTGTGTCCTGGTGTTGTGTTATGAAAAACCTAAAGTAGTACTTTACCTTAACTTTACCTTTTCTTTTATGAAAAGGGGCTCTTTTGTGTGTACTGATTTGACTCTTTATTGCGTACTGATCTGCAGCTGTGCTGGTTATTCAACCACTCTCAAGGTAACAGTTGCAGCAGAGAAGTTGGCAACTTCTACAAAATGGGAGAAAGATCCAAAGTGAAATTTAAAATGATGTGGTGCAGTAAAAACTCTTCACTTTAACCAAAAGACTGCTGAGAGAAACTAAAAGAGAGTTTGTCTCGCTTGTATTTCCTGGTCAGTCAATCGGTTCTAAAAGAGCAAATATTACTATGGAAAACCCATCCATAATACAAACACTTTGGGGTGCTTGACATGTGCATTAAGCCCCTTCTAATTGACTTCCATGTATGTTATGTATATAAAATATACATAACTGATGATTATTTTATAATCAATCTTTTGTTGGTTACAAATTATTTTAAGTAGAACAGGAAGTAGATCTTTTAGTTATCAGGTTCCTCTCCTGTGGAAGGAGCTCCAGCTATACTGACCTTGTTTTGCAAAGTGCCTTGAGTTAACATTGTTGTGAATGAGCTATATGTACGTACACACAAACTGAGTGCAATTGAAAAAAAAAACTCTTTAATGTCGCCTGATCCATATGCAATTAGCAGTTTCTTGTCAGCAAGTTGAAAAAAGCGTTGTATTTGGACATTTGAACAATTGATTAATTTTCTTTTGCATAAGTACAAAAGATTTATTCTGAGGTGTTATAGGACTTGCTTGTTTGTAAAAATGTATACACATAATTTCTGACAAGCCTCACAGACCACAGTTATGGTTGCAAACAGTGTGTTTATCATCAGATCCTGCTGCAGCTGTAAAGTTGGGGAATTTAGACTGTAATTATATGTGGATTGTATTTTTTATGACAAACAGACTCTTTTGGTATTTTAGTGACACATAAATATGTAATGTCGTAGCTTTACACATCATCAGGACATCATCCTGCAAAGTGCCCATTGAAAGGTTACACTTGTAGACAGAAAGCATTTCTGTCCCAGCAGAAGCTAATATAAAAAGTTCTCAGTGGGTTTGTAGAGATTAGTAATTCATAGACAGCAGTATGTACCAAATATAACTAAAAAATATTTTTACTTCACCATTTGATATCTTGATATTGGCCTTTCTATCTTTAGGAAGCTCCTGCTCTTTCAGACACTTCGCCTTCAGTACATCATCACAGCAATGCTTTTCCATTATACCATTTAGAACTTGCACGTCTGCAGTTCCACCAGGTGTCTCCTAGTCTGGAGATACTATGTGGGGAAAAGTGTGAGTCGGGGAGCTCTGTGAGGCTGAAGCTCGGCTGGAGACTGCAGCTCCAAGGAGGAGCTTTCGTGGCGCATTGTATGAGCAAGTATTTAGGCACCCCCGAATGGCTGCCAGAGGAAATTCAATGATTTCTCAAATATGCATGAAAGAATCAAAGCATCACTTCAGGAACGTCTTTGAAGAGAGAATAACATTATAACATGACATGAAGCCCTCAGTTGATTTTACACAATACCCTCGTTTTATGTGTATTGATCTAAAGCCATGAGAGTGATGATGTGTAGTTACTTAAAAAGTTTTTCCACTCTAAAAACACTTTCATCTCTTTTTTATTCTCTTTCTTCTTTTTGTCTTTTCTTCTCCATGCTTACACAGCGGTCATATTGTCTTTCCATCCTTGGGCGACAACTTTACATTACCACTTTGAGTTGGTTGAAAGCACACTGCATTACGCTCTCAGCTTTTTCAACTTGCTGCATTATAAAGGCTTACACAAACGTGATCAGCATTTGGCTGCTTGTAATAATAGACTTCATTTCACTGCTGGCTCCCTCTCAGTCAGCCCAACAACAAATCCTGGTCAGCTGGACATCCTGGATATTAATGTCTCTTCTGTCCAATGACGGGGAAAAGCATCAGTGAACACATACACAATAGAACATGTTTTCACTTCTCACGGACCTGCGACTAAACTTATATAAAGTTGTATTCTTACAATACAGGACACACATTTTAAAACTTTGCCATCTTATTACTTATTTGTAAGACTTAGCTTTTTTAAGTTTAAAACTTAATTGGTCTATGGGATAACTTCCAATCTTGTTTTTCTTCCTTTTTTTACACAAAAAATTACAATAATATCTCACACTTAAATTATGAACAAATCAATTGCAAAGCTTATCTTGGGGATGGCTTTTAAAAATTTCTGGTAAATCAACATTTTGAGGAGCTTGTTGTAACATAGTCACTCCAGTTTTGGAGCTTTGATTTTAGTAATAAACACTTTCTGCCAAATATTTTGTCAATACATTTAATTGGATTCAATACAGACAATTCTAAAGTTTTATGTACACTGGGAACTGATTATCAAAAAAATAAACTATAGAGTGAGACGTATATGCAGTTTACTGAACAAAATCATATATTTCAACTAAGGAGAGATGTATAAAAAGGTGAAGAACACTTTGTTCGCTTGAGAGTAAAACAGCCTTGAAGACGATTACATTTATTGGTGAAGGTTTAAGACGCCAGAAGTAAAAGCATCACCTCATAGTCCGCCAATTGAAATCTTAAAATGGCACCTTATTCATAGTAATGGTTGCAGCCTCTGGAGTTTTCACACCATGATTGTGTTTTTCACTACAAAAATACCCAAATGTCCAAACTTAGCTTTTTTATGAGGAAGGTAAGAAGGTAATAGCCCTTTTCCAACCAGGTGTGACAGTGATCAGAAACAGGTTTGACTGGAGGAAACGCCATGTTCCTTTAAGCACCACACAGCAGGAAAACACTGCTTGCTCCAGCAGCAGTGATATTGTTCTTTCTTTGACCTGTTGCAGATGAATGAATGACGTAACGGCTTAGCAGTTTTAAAATGATTTATTTTTAAAACATCCACATACCTTGAACTCAGCAGTCAGTTCATGCCTGCTTAATATCTTCAACCTGATGGTGTTTTTCCTCAAGGTTGCAATGCTCTCAAATTTATATGCTGACCTACAATAAGCAACGTATTTATTTAACAAGATCAAACATGTATTGAATTTAGATGTTTGTAGTGTTCATCTTAAGACAGAAGTGTCTCTTTGAGTGTATACACAGTATCTTTCAATTAGCTTAAAGCTAAACATACGTACAAGTAGAAGAAATCACATACTTATAAAAACTGTTAAAAGCTATGTGTTTAATGCACTTTGTTAGAGTCAATAAGTGTGAAGGACTTGTCTTATTCTTCACATGTTTCACATGTTTTCAGATGGATGGCACTTGAAATAAATGGCACACAGGCACAGAAAACATATAGGCATGTTTAGAGAAACCCCACAAGTTGATCTGGGTTTCTTGAATCGTTTCTGGCTTGCCCGTGTGGACACATGAAGAGTAAAGGGTCGCTTTATGCCCATTGTGTAGGTTTAAAGCCATGGGTCATTGGTTCTAGGAGTGTCATTTGCCAGAACATTCAGCGGCACTGTCGGTCGACTTCTTGAGCCCCAGGGACGGCACTGAGCAGAGGAACTCATCTTTGTGCTGAGGCTATAAATAAAATCATTGGACTTGTGATATTGTTTTAAACCTCTAGGCTGCTTGCTCATCCAGCTGCTGTGAAGGACAATTTTCTGGCTGTGACAGGTGTTACAAGATTGTTATGTACCCTGTAGCATTGTAGAAGAAGCTCTGTAGATACAGGCAGCAGACCAACAGCATGCTGGGACCAAAACAGTGGCTCCCATCAGGTTTGTCATCTCATCTGATATCACAGAGTCTGTTGAACTAAGCGCCACTAAAGGGCGACCCCACAGCACTAATCCAAAAGTCTGGAACACAGTGATAAAGTACTCCAGCTTGGCACAGTTCCCCTGACACCACAGCTCCAAGATTGAGGCCAGTTACCCACCGGTTCCTGGCTTTGGGGTTTAGTCTTCTCACTGCGCCTAACTGATTGTAACAATACTTGAAATATCACAAAGTCATCAAAACATATTAACAAGTGTGACACACCTCTTCATAAATTTGATATTGGCATCACAGTGGCACTTCTGTACTATAGTGTTCATTGTTTTTGGTAAATGTTGCGATAACGTCACCTTCCTATGCATCAGATGCTTGAAATATACTCATATACTAAATATAAATATACTACTCTCCAAGTCAGAATGAGGCAAATATTATTGCTCTAAAATGTCATAGATGGATGGATTGCTGTGTCTCCTGTGATGGTAAGTTGGGCTCAACAATTTTAATTGTATTCAATGAAACTTCTAGGCTGTTTGACTCAATAAAAGCTCACCCAAACCAACCCATGAATTACAGACATTTTCTATCTTTCACTTCTGTTTCTACAAGACTGCTCTTCAGTTTTCATAACAGGTTCTCTAAGGGTCTTGGTCTTTCAGGTAAACAGTGCTTTACTGAGAGCCTCATCAAAAATCAACGCATCCATTCTCTGTCGACCTCATTTACTGTTGAGAGATATGATTCTGATTGCTGTCAAACATCTAAGAAAAGAAAAAAACTCAATCCAAGTGCAAACCAAGCAAGGTTTTATTTTTGATACAAAACACAGACAGGAATGGGATTTATTTTAGAAAATCTGGGATTTTATAAATGTGCGTGCTCCATATTTGGAAGCATTCCTCCTTTGTGAGGTATTGGAACACCTGGGAACTCAACTTCAGAATAGAGCATACCCCTTGAGGATGAGAAATGAGGGATTGAACAGATGGATATCCTCTCATGCTGCAGCATCCGAAGCAGATGGAGTGGCGACATCAACTCAAAAACTGAGAGAACGGTGGGACTGGGTTTGTGTAAAGATTTTGAGGCTATTTTTTGTATGCAAGCTCTTTTCTATCAATCTATTCAGTAATCTCAAATTTTTAGATGTCTAGCATACATTCAGCAAAAGATAATTTTCTATTTCTCTAAGGTTTTGGTTCAAAGCTGACTAATATTTGAAACTGTTCATAATTTCATCTGGGTTGGGATTAAGGTTGAAATATTTCCTTCAAATCAGAAACTAAGTAACCATAGAGAATGATGCTGACAGTCATGTTCTTGGTGATGGTACTGCATCACATAAAAGTTCCAGTTTGGTGAACTAAGACCTTATTGCATTCTCGTAAAGTTTCTTTGTTTTTGTTTTTTTTTTTAGATTTGATCTCCCCTTTTTTTCAGGGAGAATGAAAAAAATCTAGACACATGGACACTAATGGTGATCATTGCCACACGTTGAACACTAACGGTGCTTGTGGGAAATTGCAGCAGATCCATCAGTGTTACTGTTGGCTTCTTGGCAACCTCCCTGACATCTGCAGATGTACAAAGATTAAGAAAACCCTCGCCTACTTTAGAGGGTGCATACTTTCTAAACCAAGTTATTTCAGCTTCTTTATTTCTTAGAATGTTCACCTAGATTTTTTTTTTTCATTTTTCAGTTTAGTTATTCAGAAAATGCGTCACCTAAATGAACTCAAATGTTAATTTAGTTTAAAAGGGAATGGTTGTGACAACCTCTACATCAAGTTTTGTCTTTGCACACACCACTTTATGTACACACATATATATATATATACAATGTGATACCTTCTATTATTTATTAACTTGTATCCAAGCATACCATTCTCCCAAAAATAATATTGGCTTTGTGCCACAAATATTAAATCTGTGGAATCAAAAAGCTAAAATACCATAATGGCAAGGCATAAGGAAAAGTATGAATTTCACTTTCCTTAACGGTATTCAGAGAATACAAAGAAACTATTTGGCTCTTAGTCCTCCTTCTCTTTTATGTCTTATTTCTCTCTTTTAAATCTTTCTGTCCTTCTTTCCATAATTTTCTTTCTTGTGCCCTCTTCTCTTGTCTCTCCACTATGTTTATTATCTTTGTCTTCTACTTCATTTCCTTCGTTCCCCCTTCTTCTTTCATTTCTTCCTTCATTCCTTCCTTTCTTCCTGTATTTTTGAAAGCTGCCTACTTTAGAAAATATCTGCAAGAAATTCACAGTATTGTATATTTTACACTGAGAGTAAAGGTCAGAAGTGATTGCTGGGATAGGATCTAGGATTGATTGAATTAGTGGAAACAGCTCAGACAGGAAACTGAGACACTGAGAAAACAAACAAGCAGAAGGGATGAATAATATAAGAGGGACAGAAAGAGCACAGAAACCTTGTCAACCAGACCGTAGACGCTCAAAAATAAGAACCTGGCCAACATGAATAACTAAAAAAAATACTAAAACCATCACAAATCCTCTAACAAAACCAAGATCAATGAATGAATGACAAAGTACAACGGAAATCCTTAAGACAGAAGTTTTAGCAGTCCCAGAAGCAATGCTTGTTTATCTCACTATATTTGTAATATGTTTCAGTTTGGAATGCAACACCAGTTTTCATGTAGCTTCATTTCATTCCTCCTGTAATTTTGCTCCAAGTTGTATTCTTTCACCACAACGATGAAGTCATGTCAGCATTCTGCGAAAGCTTACATACGGAAACTTTGTATTTCAAGTTTTCTCTTTTGAGGTCACAATGATCATCCCCACTTGCCACCAACCTGTCACGCCTACCCTAAAATTACAAACAAGGTTGCAATAATAGGTTAGTTTCCTGTTGTTCATCCTTCCCTCCAGGAAATAACAGTGTAACTATGTCGCAATCAGGACTCTGCGATGTCCCGCTCGTTCATAGTCTGTGTGGCGGCACTTCTTTTCTCCAGCAGAAATTGAGTTCAAGCCCTCGAACTGTGAGCAACAATCGTTGCAATCCCTTTATACATTATTTCCTTCAGAAATGAGGCGTCTGCGCGATTGACGGGGTGTTAATGGATCAAATCAGATGTCTGAGAACAGCGACTTCTCTTGCATGCATCCTACCAGCTACGAAACACCCACTCAATAGCCTTTAATATATGCTGACACTTTCAGCTTTCTCAGAAACATTTCCCAGCCAGTGTAGATTATTGGCAGAGTTCAAGCTATTTAATATGACTTTTTTGCACATTTCCACATAAATGTCATGAATGCTTTTCTATAACATTAGCAAGGCTGTTTGTTGTGTTGAAACTTTACATCTTCCTATAGTTTTGATTACCAATGGCATAATTTTAAAAAAGAAAAGCACCAAAAAGTTCAAAACTCTTTTAAAATGCTAAGAGTCCAATCCCACAGATGCAAGGGAATGTGGCTGCAAAGCAGGGTGGTTTTATGCAAGAAGATGGAATGCAATGGAATGCCTTAATGCAATTGAAATGCAATGTAAATGGAAACTTTTCTTGGTTTGGAGTGAAGCCACTTTCTCTTTGTACATCACACAAAAAATCAAACCTTCCTGAATTGCATAACATTTTTATATTTATTCAAAAGATGAAGTCAAACAGAGAAAAGATGGATGGAGTCTGAAATTTGGAAAAATTAGTCATGCAAGTTCAAAGTTTCACTTCAAGCTAGCAAAAAAAGTGGGTAAACCTCTGACATAATAAAGGTTATACATAATAAATTTCCATCTAAGCTTGAAGTATGATCCTGAGATATTGTGCCAAATCTGCTAAAGCATCCTACACTCTGGAGTGCAAAGAAGGAGCTGGGTTCCAGAAAAAGTTAGGAGCTTTTCTTTTGCAAAAACAGCAAAACATTTTGCAAGACGTTTCTGTTATGAACCAAAGTATAAATCTGACCACTGAACTTAAAAAAAAAAAAATCTAAAACACAGTTTTTCTAGCAAGCTCAGATTTTCCATAAGCATACTCTGAATAAACTTGAACAAAATGAACCCACATAACTGCAACTTTATTTTGAAGTAAGTAGCTAATATTTCAGAAGTTAAAAAATTTAGGCTATGACTTGTATGCAGTATGCCTAAATATTCTTGACTAGGTGTAAATTCGCAGTCAAACTCTGATGCGGACCAACAAAGCAAACTGGTCCATCTAAATCTCTAAGTCTCAATTTGGTTGAAGTGAACTCTGTCCTGGTCTGAATGCATATGCAACCAGTGCCAAGCAGACTGGATGCTGCTCCAAACGCAGGAAATGAATATATCTCTGGGCTTTCTGGGTCAATAGAACCAAAACAATCATGTTTATGGTGTTTTACCAACAACAAAAGAGAAATTCTACAACCACTAATATCTGACATCACTCATTTTATTTTTTACATTTTGTGAAGAAAGTTGCACTAATTTTTTCTTCAGAGATTTTCATATTGTTTCCTTCAGTAGTTCTTGGTGCTGAGCCTAGAACTACTGCACCAGTGGTTTTTCAAATGGTTTAGTTTATTTCACGCAATGTGGTGTGAAAGTGAACCGCACCATCTGAAAATGTAATAAATGTTGCAACTTTGGTCCCCAATAGAACCGAGTCTACCAACGATCAGATGTGAAAACACTGTAAAGCTTTAGTCCACTTCCACCCTTATCTGTAGCCCAATGCTCACCAATGAGGTGGATGTTTAGTAAACTCCCTGCAGGTGAAGTCATTAGGTTGACCTCAAAGAGAGAGCGGCCAATGGTCTCCAAAATAAAAACCAAACTTCCTGTCAGACAACGCAAGTGTGTGCTTCACTTAAGTGAAAGAGATGCTTTCCAGCACACTCACAAAGGCTTTAAAAAATTCTGGAAATACCTTTTGATAAATAAATAACGGGCCAGTCCTAAGGTTTTGGGCAAATTGGGCTGTCCATGGCACAGAAATCAAGAAGCTAATAGCTCTCATTATGGTTTTCAAAACAATGCAATAAAAGTGCTTGTATAAATTCATCAGTATTAAATATTTCCCATCATTCACACTGAGTCAAAGAAAACCGTTACAGTTTAATTGCAATATCTATGCTGTTTAAGCCCAGTACATCAACCTGGACCAATACAATGTTTGTATTTGTAAGGACTTGCTAAGTCCTGCTTACCCTTCATTTTTATTGTGTATAAAAATGAAATGCAGTGCAATCGTGCTGTAGAAAACTTTATTGTACCCTGTGGTGCCTGAGCATCTAATAACAAATCTGATTGCATTACTGGCTGAACAGATTTAACATTAAACAGTAGCATCCGCCACTTATTTGGGTTTAAATGAAAGTGACAAAGCTTTCACAAGAAATAAGCCTATTAGTTTCTCAAAGTCTGAGTAGGGAATCAGAAAATTATTACTTTTTAGAAACAATATGATCAGCACAGTAAAGAAATGTGCCCGTCAGGGCTGCACTCAAAAGAGACACTGATTTATCGACAAATATGTGAGAGGTGTATGATTTCCCACCACTTTCCTCCTGACTCAGGGGTCATTGACAATGACTTATGTTAGGGAAGGAAAAAACTGTATTGTAAGGAAAATACAAAAGTCTCTACAGCTTCCTTCTGCAACCACTGAAGCCAATCATTTCTGGAACATAAAAAAAATGCCTTAACATGAGTCGTTGTAATTAAAAATTTTATTTTTTTCATAAATTAAAATCTTTGCTTATAATGCAGCACTAACAAGCTTATCAACAGCTTTGACCTTGGGAGAATGCTATTATTTTTGTTTCATCTGTCAAGCATGCAAACCTTGGAAAGTCAACTCTCTTGTGTTTTTGTTCTGAGAGACTATAAAACAAGAAAATTCATCTGAGCATGTTTGATCGTATTCTGTTCAAAGCTACTAAAACTATATAGGGTCAGCCTCGTTTAGAACCTTGGGAAAATGCCTTGGTTGTTCCTGTCTGTTTTTTCCTCTGTATTTACTAAACATGGGGGTTTCCTCAGGGAATACAGCTTAGTAGACTTTAAAGAGGTTTCAAGAACTGACATTACAGTAAATATAGGATTTGTAAAACCAACTCTCCTTTTGTCTCAGTTGCTTGTTCCCCAAATCCTCTTCATGGATAGAAAAAGGCTGACACTTATTCAAAGGAATGTAAAACAAAAGCTATAAAACTGACCTCTTTATACAAGTACAACACTCACACATACAAATAATATTTGCTCTCATGTGACTCAAAAATTATTTTAAATTTACATGAGGAAACACCTCTTGAAATATTTTTAACGCCGTAGTGGGTGAGTCAAAATCACCACCTTGTCAGTTGGAAAGTAAGTGTTTGTTTCTTACTTAGGGCTAAATAGAAAATAACTCAATAACCTCAAACGCTAAATAGAGAAATTAGCATTTCCTGCAAAAATGCAGTTTGAATGCAAGGGCATTTGAAATCAACTGCAGAAGACGTGAAGAAATGTAAGAAATAGATAAGAATAAAGCAAAATACTGCAAAATGCAAAAAGAAAAAATGTAGAAGAGGACAGAAAACTTTCAGTTAATGGCGAAACTCACCCAAAGACTATTAGAAACATGTGCAGAACACTGCTTAATGACTTAAACTACACGTTCATTAGAAGCAAAAATTAGCTAAAAAGCGAAAACTAGCTGAAGTACTAATGATGGATTAGGACTAGCATCTTGATCTACAGCAAGGGAGATACGTGTATTGCGGAAAAAAATTATGTAAAAGCTTAAATTATCAAAAAAGCTAAAACATGCTAAAATAATAAGGAAAGAAGCAAGGAGAGAGTTGTACAGTGAAAATCTCTAAAAGTTAATTGTTACAACTATAACATTATGTCTTTTTCTTTCCTTATATTTTCATTTTTGCTATAAGTTTAAAAGAAAAAGAGCAGAATATTTGGTACACTATTTTGCAATTCAACCACTGGAGATAGGCACTAGCTCCCTGGTGACCCTGCAAGAACAATAGTCAGAGTCAAGAACAGAGTCAAAAACCCACCATGGTATCCTATATAAATCTTCAGTCAGGTCCTTTTTCATCATGATAAGAAACCAGTATACTACTGGATTAACTTTCTACAGCCTTTTATTTTAAAAGCATGTATTATCATAATTTCTGAAGGTCCATTAGAGCTTAGTGAAAGAGCTTTTCTATTGTAGGCCAGTATTGTTGATGCAGTCTTTAAAATAAAGTCAAAGGCAGACACACATGCTAGTTTAATCAATATTCTGAGGATATGTACTGAAGTAAAGCTCGCTGTTTATAAATTTCATTTTATGTTGGTAGAAAGATACAACAAACCCGTGTGTAATTATCTATACGTTGTCTTTGTGTATTTGATCCTCTATTTTTTATAGTCTAAGAAATCACACAGTATTTTATCTAGGAGTCTGGCTGAGAACAGCTGCTTTCTTGTCCTCTGTTGCTTTTTATATAAAACATAAAGCTTAAGCAGACTTTAAGGCATTTTAAGAGTTTTGCATTAAAGATGAACCAACAAATTGTCCATTTCCTGGAATCTGAGTATAACTCCTTATTGATTATATTATTAAGCATCAGTTTGCAGGTCAGAACCTAAATCAGTTTGGGATTTTTTTGCAGTTCTAAAACCTCTTATATCTTGTTGATTTTCATGGATTAGAAGAATTACATTTATCTAATTTTAGGCTGTTTTTAGTTACCTTTTTCAGCTAAAATGCTTTAATGTTAGACAGTATATTGTCACCCTATCCAGAAAGTTGCATAAAGGTATTTTGTTGTTAGTTGTACTTCTAAAATTGCACAAATACATATCAGAAGTCAGACTTTACCAGAATCAGAAATCACCATCTCTTGTTTCTACTGACATTCTCTTGATAGTTGAACAGAAATATAATCTCTCAATGACCATGTTAAATGTGCTGTAAGTTTTTTCTAACATTCATTTTCCAGATCCTTATTGTGGTCGGCACATGTATAAATGCAGGAAAGCTTCCCAGACAGCAGTCCAGAGATAAATCCCACTCATTTCCTGTGTTGACAGTCTGAGCCAGCTTCCTTGACTCAGTAAAATTAACGGCCTAGAACGTTATTTTCCCATCCAATATGCTGCCATCAATCACGCCGTGTGCCTTCATCACTTTAAAAAATTATGTGTCACTGTTTTCCACAAAGGCAAAACCACAAATTTAGTCACAAGGAAAGAGAATAATGATGAAATGTTTGAGCATAAACCATGAAAGCTTGGAACGCCTGTCCGTACATGATGCAAAATGTAGTGCACACTAATCATTAATACATAACTAAGATGCTTTTAATCCTTTGGAGCTCAAGCTGAATGCGGTTCAAAAACAGACTCTCAGGTGACAACCTGCTGTGCAGTAATAGCTCACATTTAGAGGTTTCCTCTAATCAACTCACTGACAAGACATGTGAAATGTCAGCAGCTTTGAGAGCCCTGAGTGGCAGTCCTAAACTGATTAACTACTTTTATAGAGAGCTATTCATCGTCATCTGTTACATAAAGTGTCAAAGCCAAATTATTAATAGTTTGGAAAAACAGAATCCTGGCAAAGGCTTCAAGAGCTCTTCATCTATCCCACAAAGATGAAAGCAGAATATATTTTCACATACACATTTTTCAAAGGAGAACAAAACAAAAGAAGAAGCTTTGCATGTTAAATTGTAGCACATTTATTTTTTAGGAATGTGGCATTCAGTTCATGAGACGATGGGATCATAGGAATGAAACAAAAAATAATTCTAGCAGTCTTTTTGGAAAAAAATAAGAGGACTTCATTTAGTTTTTATCTAAATAGAGTCATCATAGCAGTAATGACCCAACAACATTACTAAATCACATGCAACACTAGATTATCTGCTCTGATGAAGATTCACTCATATCAGGATGACAAGTTTAAACTGGAGGTCAAACTGACAACTTGTCCTACTTTTTCATTCACTTGACTTTTAACTCTCTGACTTGTTTGAGACTCTTGTAGTACATAAGAATTTCAATCCCATAGGATTACTTGATTCTTTAGTGTGTAAAACTAAAGGAAAACATTAGTGCATGGTTAACATTAAACATTTTGGATTCCACACCCTTGATCCCAAGATAAATGCACCTTTCAACCCATGGGGCTCAAGATTACCTGTGTAGGTTAATCATTAGGCACAGCTGTCCTGGGGCAATCAGGCAGAACCGAGGCTGCCATGCACCGGCGCCACCTTAAACCAGATGCTAACTTTAGCACCATTGGCAGTTGATGGTTAGACAATTGGACTTTTCTCATAGTGTTTGAAAATCAATTGTGTCCAGTTTGTAACTCTTATTTTCCACTAAGTACCCAAAATGTTTGAAACACAGACTAAAAATAATGGAGACTAGTTCAATGCTTTTGTTAAAAAAGAGTTATCAGCCAGTCAAATTACTACAATACGGAAATTTACCATTACTTTTAATATTTATTATTAAGAGTCTCAGATATATACAACAGGGTATCAACTTATATATTTAGGCCACATATCATTAGCTTGCAGTGCTTTGTGAGGCAGACCTCACTTTGATGAGAAGCCTTATAGCCTTTAAGTACCTTGTCATATCTCTTGTAATTAGAGGTAACAATCGGCCAGTAAGTAATGTGTATTTATCATAGAACAAAGCCACACACAGATCCCAAGCCTCATGTAGCCTGATAGGCTGAGAAGAGGGCATATAACTACAGGCTGTTACTACTCCTCTGTGAAGTACAGCGTTTTATTGCACAGCAGGAAATTGCAAGTGCCAGGGAACAGAAGTGAGTGACATCAAGGAGGATGGTATGGTTAGGGAGCATGTAAAGCGCATCCTCATTTCCCTTCCAGGCCGATGCTCTGCCACTCCCTGATCACAGAGCAGCAGAGGCTGATGGGACCTCGGATGGGCTGTGGGGGAATGAGGGAGAAGGGGTGTCTGTGATTTGAGGGCATCGAGAAGCGGAACTGACAGAGACGGATTCACTGTGGCCCAAGCATGGAATTGCTTTTCCCTTCCTCTGGAACCGAGCTGGAGGTGGCTGCAGCTGCAAACAATCTCTAAGTAGCAGCTCTCAACAAAGCCCTGAGAGTCTGAGCCACGAGAGCTCAGAGGCAGGTGAGAAAAACAGGGAACTGCTGAGAGCGAATGAAAACAGGGGATGGAGAATACCTAAATATCAGCCGGGGTGATCAGAAAGTGTTGGGTCAACAGAAAATAGTACTCATGACATATTGTACGTCCTATATTAGGTGAAGTTTTGCACATGTGGAGCATGCATTATGCATGTTTTACACTCTATGTCATCTATTTCTTGGTAGTGTGAGCACCACAGAAGGTTTGAGGGTGTGCTGTGTCAAGTTGCACCTCTAATTAGGCTGGTGCTGAAGAACCACGGGACCGAAAAATAAAAAGACAAGGTAGTGTTTCATTTTCTGTTTGCGATGTAGATGAGGGTGTCTATTCAAATTTACACCTTAACTTGAGAGCTTAATTTTAGGGAGCTAAATCAGACCACCCAGGGGTTTTCATTGGAGCAAAACCATTTCTATATTTTACACAAAGTGGATTCTTTTTATATCTCAGCAACAAATTAAATGCACTTTCACCAAAAAGAGAGTTACAAAAAACTGACATTTCAATTAACAGCATCTTTAGAAAGCATCTGTAAGAGTAAAAATAAAAAAAATCTAAATCCAGAGTGACAAACAGCTTTTCCTAATGAACCAAAATATCTGAGTTAACATTTGTTCATGGGGGATCACATGAGAGTTCCTGTTGCTTCAACCCTAATGGTGCATATCTGCAAGGACATGAGCCATTGCAGCAATGAAAACTTTATTACACAGCTTGCACTTTATATTCCACATGAGTTTTTCACATACGTACCATAATACTTACTCATTCTGCTTATGACTGGGTCATTTACAAAGTCAAAGTAGAGGAGAGAAACACTGGGAAGGACAGCAGTAGTAATCTGGATTCTTTGTAAGCCTAGCATTTTTCATAACAATCTATTTCCTCATTTATTGTCAAATCTGATGAGCCATTTGTCTCTCGCATGAACAACAGAATGATCATGGTTTTCTGCTGACATTATTCAAGAGAAAGAGCTAATAGAAATTCATAAATTATATGAAATAAATGTGAAAAAAATATTTAAATACAAATAAGTAAAACAATGGCAAAAACGGTCTTGTAAACTTCTGATGTGCTGTCGGAACATTTATTTCTGATGTGACAGTCTAATGTTAAGCTCTTTTCATTTTTGGAGATGTTTGAAGCTTGGGATATTACTTTATAACCTAATTCTCCTTTAAACCTCTGTAACTTTATCTCTAACTTTTCTCATGTGTTGGTTGAACAGCTGCATTTATACTGACAGTTATTTGCACACAGGTGCACACTGTCTACTAGTTGTGTTAATTGGGCCTCATTTAAATTCAAAATGAGGCCAAATAAAATTTCAGAATTTTATTTGTAACGCAAATAATTAAATTCTGTATCATTTCACTCTCACTTCAGAGTTATGCATTAATATTTAGTTCTCTATCACATAAAATCTTGAATTAAATACATTGACGTTTGTGTTTGTAACAACTTGAGAAAAAGTTCAGGAAGTAGTATTATTTTGCAAAACTAATCCTCCATACCAAGTCTAGACCACCTAGGCGAATGTGAGAATCAGAACCGATAAAAAGGTGAACTCCTTGAGACCCGATTTAAATCAACACTTCAGATCAGACGAGGTGTACTTTACAGACTTTTCAAAAGAACCACCTTTGTGACACCGGAAACTGTCAAGTAAAATCGTATATATGCTCCAGTTTGGGAGGAAATTATTAAATTAGTACACTCAGTCATGGACAGTCTGAGCTGAACCATTGAGCATGTCAGAGATGTTTTTCCTGTCAGCCAAAAGGAGTTTTTTTTTCCCACAGTGGGACTGTGAGCAGGCGTTCATGTGTGGAAAAGACAGCATGCATTATGCTGTGTCTGAGTCTCAGTTTCAAATAAGAATAGTTGTTTCTCTGTGTAGTGAACTCTTTCTCTTACACTGAAAAAAACACCAGAATAAGCCTTATTGGTGAACAGCAGTCTAAGAGAGAGGCAAGCACTGATGATAAATAAGTAATTAAAATCAAAGGTCTGTTCACAACATTTCATGAGGTGTTTAGGCAGCACAGCATCATTGCTAAAGATAGTTTCATACATTTGATCACATGTCACTTTTAAACACGTCTAAATGTGGATCGCTTCTTATTTATTTGGTAGATTCGTCTTTATTCAGTTTATTTGATTCATTTGTCTCCATTCAGAGAGACCATGTCTTTGCCTCATCAGCCCTTATTAGTTTGGAGGTCATCAAGGACCCATCATGAGGCCAGCTTTACACAATAGATACCTTCATGGGTAAAATCTATTAGGAAAATAGACTTTAGGAAAATATGTGATATGCAATATTGTTGGTAATGTTGGTAAAAATTCAACAATATTAGTCATTCTGCTTTGGTTTTCTTGCAATCCATATAGAGCCTAAATAAATGGTCTTTAAATAATCAGCTAGTACTTAATGCAGTCCAAGCAGTTCCCAAAAATGTTGATACTGCGAACATTGATATGGCAAAACTGTTAAATTCCTGTCCAATCTTCCATTATTTCACTGTTATCTGAAAATATTACTTGTACTGTTAAGTCCTCATAACTTATCAAGAATCTTTCAGTCACTGTAAATGAATGAGTAGCTACTTCCATTTTCTGGAGCACCAGCTCTTCAGGATGGTGTTTGTATTTGTATTTAATGTCTCTAAGTCTCCCATAGTAGGGTGTGTGTTCCTGAAATGGCAATCAACGGATCTGTTGTCTGATACAACCTGAAGGTTGGCCAAACAAGCTGTTCAGTCTGCCAAGGTTTGGACCGCCATCACAACATCTTCCACTTCCAATCAAGTTTACAATCAATTCAGATTTCCAGAAAGCTTTAGGTTTGTCAGAAACAGTCTGTAGTCCACGCAAAGTTGCTCAGAGCAAGCTATTTTGAAACATAGAAGGAAGGGTGCGCTGGTGCCAATTAAATCTGCCCCACTATATCACATAAGCCCTGTTTTACATAGCGAATCTTCAACACAAAGTACAAAGCACTTAAATTACTGCTGACATGTTCACCTTTTTCTAACTCAGCTGGTTCTTGATTAGAACATGTCTCTCTCAGCTTCTTCCTTGTTTATTAACTCAAACCAGGGTCATGGATTGGGGTTGATACCTATGTCCTCTAGTCAATCACAGGTAACTAGAGGTGTAACATAGTCGTTACACCAATTTAATTTGTGACTTTACAACCCTAAATACAATGTGTTTGTCCTTAATTTGTCACTATTCGTTAGGTGTGCTGCAGTATATTCAAAATATGGGGGAAGGAAATAAAAAAAGATGTCTATTAAAAAGACACAATAGGGACCAGGAGAGTAAATTTCATGTCATTTATTCTCGTAAATGCTGTTTAGGTCTGCTAACATCATAGTCATACATTAACAAACAAAACAATTTAAGGATTTATTACAAATGAAAGCTTTTGTAGGATTCTATGATTAACTGATATTTACATAGTGACTGCTCGCCTAGGTGTGCGAGGAATGCAAGAAGAAAAATGATGTTCATACTGCTTTGGTTTTTCACTAGCCTGGTAAAGATCAGCCCTGTGTTACACACTTCGCTTCGTACAGTCGGGGCTCTCAACTATGAGAAAAGATTGCTTCCTGGAGGCCTGGACTGTGTTTGAGGCTTTAAATTTTGATCAATTGCTAACATTTGCCCATGACGTATGTAATGCCCCAGTTCGATGCTAAAAAGCTTTCTGAAAATTGCTTGCGCTGTAAACGATCCGAACGAGGCGTCTGTCAATGCTAATTCAATATTTGGAAGTGTGACCAACACGGACTGAATGGCTTCTTCCACTGCTTCTGCTGCCTTTGCTAAAACTACAGGCAGACTACAATTCCAAAACAGCTCAGAACATCTGTGTCATCGTTCACAACGTCTTATTGTGTTCACTGATCGACCCGGTAGAAAACTGACCGGAGACAATCCAAGTCAAGGAGAGAAAGCCCAGACTGTGCTTTAAGAGAGAATTGTTTAAGTGGAATTACACAAGAAGGAAATGGCCAGGCTAGTTTTTCACAGAAGATAATTAAATGTGACGCAAACCCTAAACATGAGTGTTTTTTTTTATTTACATATTTTCTTCAGGAACTGTAGCAATTTACAGTTGTTGACCTGTGGGAGGTGTCGCTTGACACACTTTAGTAACTACAGTGTGTGACTGGGCTGCAATTTTGACTGCATTGTTTGCATTGTTTTATAACTAGGATGGCAATACAATGTATGTGAATGACTTTTGATTCTGTAGATTAAATTTAACTGACTAAAAACGTCTGTATTTTTTTGTGCTTTGAGATCAAATTTGTTCTAAATAAAAGACTTAATTGAAGACTGAATTAAATTTTACAGTAATGACTTCTTCCTTGCTGAGTTGTCTTTCACAACATGTTGGTACAGAAGGGCTCATTTCACTACTAAATTACCGTATCAGTTTCAGCCAGAGGCTTAACAAGATCTTTTGTTCTGGGGCTGATGCATTCAATTGCACCGAAACACGTTCAACTTTGGGACATAGACCCTGTCTCTCTCCTGAATGGTATCATTGATTGGACTGTGATCTTTTTTGTTTATTCAAATTTTAATAAAATAATTTCTATCAAATAGGAAAAGCAGAAGAAAAGCTACCACATGGGAGGAACAAAAAGAGGGTCGCGTTACAAAGGATTATCCATACAGCAAAACATTGCATTTGGCCTATTATGATAATTACAGATAGTTTGTTGTTCCTTTTGAGACACGTGTCAAACTCAATGCAATATGCATCACGGTCCAGCGTTTTTCTACTCATTCCAGCAGATTAACATCAAACACAGAGGTAGGAGTGTCAGGGAGCATCAGTGAACACAGCCTTTAAACGACAATGTTTAGGCACAGAGGCTCAGTGCCGTTATTATTCTCACCTAGATGAGCGTGACTTTGCTTTTCTGTTTCTCAATAAACAAAGAAGCAGCTCTTTAATCAATGTGACATCTCAAACATGTATCCAGTGCCAGTATATTTTTAATAAACGACACTGCTGGAGCTAAATTAGCAATCCACAATATTTCCCAAGTTTATTGTGATGCTGTGACAGTTGCAGAAATGGCTGGTTTGTAGTACGTCATGTAAAAGTGGCCTTCACCAGGAATTCTACTTTCTTTGCTCTTTGATTGACAAAGAAACATCTATTACAAGTCTCCACAGCACATGTCGCGACCCCGTCACCCTTTGCGAATCGTGCGGCAGACAGCTGATGAGACAGCAGGCAAAAAACCTCTGCTCCGCGAACACCGGAGCAGCTGTCAGAGAAACCGCACTTCCACCTCGTCGTTCCCTGACACAAAGCAGGTAAGAGAATAAAACGAGAAGGTGCTGTGCTAAGGAGAGAGAAAGCAAAAACAGAAAACACATGTAGATGGAAGGAGGGAAAGTTGGAGGAAAAATTGCAAGTGCAGGGTGTAAATTTTGAGAAATAAAGAAAATGAGATGGACAAAAGCTGGAAAAAATAGTGCTTTGAATAATTCTGCGGTCTTGCTTTCTGGTAGACGTCTCTAAAGACTTGTTTTTCTAGTAGCAGAGGTATTCTTCAGATGCAGATAGACCTGAGCAATGAAATATTAAAGGGTTCATATCTGCATGCTGGTAGGTTGGAGGGCTCGGCCTACATGACACGACAGCATAATCCCCTATACTCTCTGGTTCAGGCACAGTATTAAATGGAAAAGCCAAGGAGAGAGATAAAGAGGAGTCGTTCTCTCTGCCATCTAATTAGGTTTGAAGGTTGTGAAAGAGCAGAGCATGACACTGACGGTTGCTCTCTCTGGGAAAGAGACAAGACTCTTAAATCTCCGGACCAATTTGTAGCAAAGTCAGTCAGTCTCACTGTCTGAATGATCTGCGGGGGCATCAGAGGATAGCTGTGACAGAACACAACCGTCCTCCTCCCATTTATTAAGTGAGTTAATGCATCATCGTCCTGCAGAACTGTTCAGAGCAAAGTTTTGAAGTCAACAAAAAGTGCATAGCTGCTGTCATGTGTTTTGTTGTGTCTGTTTTAGCATTTTGGTTTCTAGACATTTATTTTTCTTTCCTAGAAATCAATGTGCCTTGGGTCTTTAAGGCACTGTTTTTTTAGCAAAACCACAACATTGTTGTTGCGATCCAGCTGCGTATTTACTCGTATCCAGTGATTGGAGTCTCTGATGCAGGAACGTTTTGAAACCAAGTCTCAGAGTGAAAGTTTTTGGAAACAACGCCCACTGAAGAGCGAAGTATGCCACAGGTGTGAAACCGGAAATGCGAAGAACACGTGGCTGCAGGGTTTATTACACACATGCACAGGCAGATAATAACAAAAAACAACGGCAGATAGAATTGAACTACATGTACTACTTATCCTGTTCAGTCAGCACAACCTCTGATATTTGTGTGTTACAGGAGCATTTGGATAATCGGAGACAGGTTACTGTTTTCTAAACGAGGTGGGAACTAGTGAGGCAGAAGCTAGCTAAAAGTGGATGCACATTTCGTCAACATGCAAAGATCACAGCACCATAGAGTGGCCTGGCATGGCAACTACACTGGAAAAGATGTGTTTTGGAGGTCTTACCTGAACAATGAACTTTTCCCCAATCATCATCTACAAATGTAGACAAATTTCATCTCTAAATGTAGCAACATGAAGTTCTTCTATATACTGTATGTGTATCTTTATTCTGCCTCTGAGTAACCCAATGTGAAAATGCATAGGGCCTAAGTATTTATGTCAAGACCTCACCATATAATTTCCAATACTTGATGATCATATGTCCTTCATGAGACGAAAGTTCAATCTCCTACACAGAGCCTGAGTCCCTCTGATTGGTCAAAAGATCATTATCTAAACGAATCAGAAAATATGTCAGTCACTTCAAGAATTGAGCTTGAAGGAATCATCATCTGTGCAAAGCATTAAGAAGATTAAAGCCTTGTTTTGTTGAACGGGGGGTTCTTTGAAGTTATTATCAATAATATTACCTTTGCCTGTTGAAAAGATATCCTTATTGAAATAATAATAGTTTTTACACATTTACAAGATGTGAAAAGTACTGGAGTACACCCCTTTGAAGCTGTTGCACAACTGTCACAAAATTCAAATATCTGCTCTGTACCTGGAGCTGGAGATAGCAGAGCTAACAGCTGGTCTGGAAGACTGACATGACTGGCAGGCTTGACCAACAGAACTTCACTTATTGTCTGGCTGAAAAAACATTGCCAAACATCTGATAATTTAGCATTGTGTCCCACTGATAAGAATATTTGTAGTTTGAGTTCTTTTAAAATACTGTAGCTAGCTAAAACAGATTGTGCAGATTCAGCTATCCTGTTAGCTTCCCCAACAAGAACTTTAGTTTTTCAACAAGGTCATGAGGATGTGAGGTCTTTCTACTAGTTGGAATGGTTGAGGGAACTATTATAGATGAAAATTTCACAGAACTTGGCTCTTAAAAAGCTGCGCTTACCTTTTAAGTATCAATCCTAACAGAATTGAGCCCAGAAATCAACAGGTGACCAGAATTTACTAGTTTTCACGTCAAACGGATGTTTTCACATTGGTTTTCAAAAATCCAATTCAATTTTTTGAGTTTCTGATTGGAAAATCAAAAATCTGACCTATTGTTCAGTGAACATACATAAAGTTGGGTTTTTTTCAGCATCTATAAAGGGTTTGGAACTGAACTCAAAGGAAACCCAATCTAATTAATTTTTGACCCCCCCTGGTTTAGAGTAAGAATATCAGTGAGTCAGAAACTGCAGCAGACTTACAAGCGAAAGCCAGCAGTTTCAGTGAGTTTGTTGAAAAGCAACTGAGCACAACATGTCACCGAATCATATCATTAAAATGGAAAAGACATTTTCTAAATAAATGAAACTTATAGTCCAGTGCAGCTGATATGTTTTTACCTTTTCAACTGATGCAACTCACACTCCCAAACTACTTGTGCTCCAGAAAATCTTTGTTTTAATTATTAGTAAAGCAATTTACAACAGTTTCTGCCTAATGGAGGTAAGAGTGACTGCACCTCTTCTTTAAACATAAATTACCAACAACTACTCATGACAAACAGACTTGAAAGAAACAAAATGAATTGTGTCTTTATTCCAGCTTTTACACATTAATTCAGCATAAATCAATGTGAGGGTTTTGCTTTGTATATTTATCCTGCAAACTCATTATGTTAACGTTTTTAGCTGTTTTTAGTGTCTTATATTATGTTATCACTCGGGTGCTACTTGTGAATGCAGAAAAGCGCCAGTCAAAAAGACATGCTTTATACAAGAAGAGCAAACATTTGAAGTTTTCCTGCGACTTGCATTTTGCATCTGTGTCAAGCTGGGAGTGCCATGGGAATTTTGGTTTGTGTACACTTCAAGACAGTCAAGAGCTATAAATGTTTTCATACAATCACAGGTTGGATAATCATACTGAGTAGCTGTACATTTTGAGATGTCTGTCTAATAAATCTGTAGACAACATGTCATAACAATTTTATGTTTATAACTTTATTCAATGAAGGACTTTATGTGCAAGAAGTTGTCTTTATGTCACCGAATGATCAGGGATTCTAAAGTATTTTAATGTGCACCATGTTTTTTCTCTATATATCTGCTTTATAAGATTTTCGCCTTCTGGCAGCAAAACCAAAGTCAGATTTCAGCAGATGGTATTGGAGAATCCAAAACAATTTTCATAATTAGACATAAAAATCAGACGATATTAGTCTAAATGTACTTATAATGTGTTATTTAATTATGAGATGATCCATGCAGGTGATCATTGTAGGAACACATTATTGCATGCTGTTTGAGAATTACAAGAATGTTCACACTTCGACTTGCACACGTTTCCTTTGGACAAAGTTCCTTGTGATTTGGCCCCAGAATGTAAAATTGCATGTGTGGTGTGACTGATTCGAACTTAGAAGTTGGAAATTTCAAGTTCTGATGAAAATTTAAATATGAACTCAACAACAACCAAAAACCAATATTTTAAATATTAATCAGGATTTATGTTAATTGGAATCTGTGTTAAACACACATCAAAGACAAAATTCACTAAAACTGAGATTTGTATAATTTGTGTTCTGAAGTTTGACCGTACTTCCTCCTCCACCTCTACAAACAAATATATCACATTCTAAACATGTAAAAAAGTGAACCCACTTTCCACTGATTAAACATGCAAAAAAAGCTATAAAACACATGAAATTTCGAGAGCTGTTTCTGCCACTTACATTTACACCGATTAGCCCAAACAATTTTTTTTTACCAAATAAAAATTCTGGTATTAACTACAAAAGACAAATGTTTTATTTTGTTAAGCTGTTGAGAAGCAGAAGGCCACTACGTCTGTGGTTGAAATGAGCAGACAAAGAAGAAGATGATTCATTTTGCAATCATTATAGTTGAAGAGCATCATTTTACATAATGGAAAACTGAGCGCAAAGAGCTCAAAATACACAGAAAGTACAGAAAACAGACTAAAGAACATATAATACATTTATTTGGAATAAAATAACAAAAACTGAAGCTTTACAGTCACTTGATTCAACAGCAACCCAATTTCTTGGCTCCAAACATTTCCAAAAAATGTATATGCATGCACATTTTTTATTTGAGTTTGTCCCTTTATTGTCCCCATGTGTATTGTACATCAAGCGCTGCCCTCAATAAAACAAACAAGACTGATTGCAGCTCTTTTTGAGTGTATGTCTGTTCTCTGCACGTTCAGGCGCCGCGACGAAATGAGGACACTGAATGACACTGCACAGGTGTTCAGGAATGTTTGAAAAGAGGGCTGCGCTGCAGCTCATATTTTTGTTCAGGATGCAAACAAGAGTTTTTGGGGCAGATTGAGGACTGGTTGGGAGCACACAGATGCTCCAGGGATGGTAGGAGTTTGCCTGATGTAGAAGAGGGATGAGGGAACCTGATGAAGATGGAAATGTTCTCCTTGAGGCCAACTATTAGTGGTGGGAGGGTTCTTACAGCTGCATCCACAGCAAACACTGGATGAGAGGTGGAACAAGTGAGAAGTGATGATAAAGGATGGAAAAGGAAACTGAAGATAGAAAAGAGCAAGACTTAGAGATCTAAAAATGCAGGTTGTTAAGGAGAACAGATTTCAACACTTTTAGACAACAGAGTCCTCAGTTTTATACAAGCATTTATTTACTGTTTTCTAACACAAGAGCTTTCTAAACAACTCCACAAGTTTATTTTCATTAATAACAGACTTGTCTACAGTTGTCATATTTATGTGAAAAATATGTTTGTTTTTCCTTGGCAATAAAGAAAATATCACCTTTTCTAATTAGATTCATAAATCAAAAAAAAAACAACTTGTTTTTTTGTTTGTCACGGATCCCAATGAAATGTGATTGATTTTGGTCGCTGCCTGTGGCCCCATTTTTCTGCTCCAAATAAACCGAAGGATAAATCCAGTTGCTAAGCCAGTCCCTCAAAGGGCTGACCTTTTGAGAAGCTCATCTCTCATATTTATGGCAGTTCCAAGAAGCTTTATTGCCACAACCTAGAAATTGTTCATGTTGACACAGAATCATTTACAAGCGTCTCCTCGGAAACCCTCGAGGCTCAACATCGCTTTATATGTACTAACAACAGGAGATTATCCTTGGAGCACAAAGACTTGAGGCTATGCTTCACCTGAGACTGGATTGTTACCACAGAAGAGTTGATGAAATCCTATTTTCTGCATAAACATTTATATTTTACTTTTAAAACTCCCTATTTCTTTATCCCGTCACAATTTTCTTTTTTGCATTACATACAGCTCAAAACAAGCTAAAAGTGTTTTTGTCTTTGACTCTAACCAGTTTCACTATCCCTGCTTAAGAAGATGATCCACAGCGTATGGTACTGCCACCCCAATGATTCACCGTGGGGAATCATTGGGGTTCCACACATGCGGACAATAACATTCAAGTATCAATGAAATCAGCTTAATGTGGAAAATATTCTATTATGTATTTCTTTGACCCATGCATTTTCTGTACACCTGGTGCTGGTATCTATCTCCAGCGAACATTTTTGGCAAAAGTTGGGGACACCCTGGACAATCTGTCAGGGCAACACAGACAGGACAAACAACCATGCACACACACACACACACCTAGGGAGAATTTAGAGAGACCAATTAACCTGACAATTTTTGAATGTGACAATTTTTGGATTGTGGGAGCAGTGGGAGCACGCATGCACAGGGAGAACATGCAGACTCCACGCAGAAAGACGCTGGGGCAGAAACTCAACCCAGGACCTTCTTGCTACCAACTCTGCCACTGTGCAACCCTTTATGTATTTCTTGAATTTTGTTAATATTTGTTCCTTCACTTTCCTCTAAAAGACTCCTTGTGTATAAATGACTTTGCCTTACTTCAGAAACACACATTTGAAACAATAATGCATCCTTTTCTTAGCCACAATTATGCAATATCTTGAAGTGATCTCTGGCAGTCTTGTTGAAACCCAGAAACTTGGCTGTACTATGATAGGGTGACCATATTTTACTTTGGGAAAACCAGGACAACCTGCGGGGCAGTGGGGGGAAGGGGGTGCTCTAAAAGCGGTGCAAACTCCATACATTTGCGCTTTGGCATGTTGTTGGCGTACTGACAGCCACGCTATCTATCTTCTGATTAAGAACAGAGCTGCCCGCACTGACGCGGTTCAGGGATTATGTGACACGCAGCGCCGTGCGCAGTGCCCTAGTGCCTGTAAATTTAATGGTCCAATGAAGGAAATTTAAAAAAACAGGACATTTCCTCACTTTCTAAAAAAAAACCCGGGATGCCCGGGACAGGAGTGAAATACGGACGTTTGGTCACACTATCCTATGACAAAATTTAAAAAAGAAATGTTAAGTGGTCTGAACATTTTATCCAGGCAGTGTATGTGTTATTAACAGCAAAACGTGTGTGTCCTAAAGAGAAAAGTGCCGAATGAGTCGGTGGACGAGTTCTGGTTATCTGTCTCAGGCCCCCATGTTTGCCTCAGTGATCCCAGCTCGAACCATCAGGAAGTGCACTTTCTCTCCTTGTTAACGTGAGACTTTCACTGAACTGGAAGCACACCGCAGAGATAAGGGCTCCGATCAGGCTGGCTGCGGTGGTGGAACCAGCGAGAAAACATGGTGGACGAAGCCATCTGGACAGCTTTTCTCCAGCCTCGCTCTGCTGAGCACAAAGCTGGGGCCACCTGTCTCATCGGCTGCACAGTCCAGCAGAAGCCTAGTATCACCAGAATCGCAAGACAAGATAATATGGGTGTGCATGTGTTCCCTGTCACCTTGTGTGTGTGAGAAAGAGAGAGAAGGAGAGAAAAGAGCAAGAGAGAGAGAGAGAGGGGGGACAAAATGAACAGAAGAGTTTCCTAAAAGCCTGAAACATTATTTTTTATGTCAGATGATATGCATATTATCTTCCAACTTATTGACTGTGGCTTGGACAAGGTCACACAGTCAAAAGCTTCTGGGACAATATTCTCCCAGAGAATATAGGACTTTATCTGTTTTCATTAGCAAAACATTTGGCATAAAAAAGGAGCATTTAGAAAGAGTAAGCACGCTTTTCTGAAGAATAATACTAAAACCAGCATCAAGTCAGCATTTTAGCGTAGTAATTCCATATCATTGTACTAACGCGATGAATATTGCACGAGAAGATTGACATCTTTCATCCTGGGGCAAATTTTATTTGTATTTTGGTGTAAATTACAATGGAGAAAAACGCACTTTCTTTGCAATCAGACGTGTATTCAGTGAGAGTACCAAGGAGAGGAAAAAATGAGTGATCAGATAGAAACCAATCATGCATAACCTGCTTGTATCTGTAAATAATAGATTTGTATTACTGTTTTCTAAAATCACAAGGTGAGCTTTTTAAATGAAAGCAACAGTTTACTTGATAACATCTAAAAAAGAATATGAACATTACATAGCAGACATACAAAAGTTGAGAGTTTTTTTTGTCCAATAAATACTAGTTTAATTAAGACAGACTAAATAAAATAGTATTTGTGTTCCTATGTTTATGTGTTTGGAAGACATTTTTTCCAAAGTGACTCACAAATGAGGAAATAGCTGGATTTTTTTTTTTACTGGCATACAATGTGATAGTGGACATGCACCAAGTGGGCCAATATGTCAGTATTTCCAATAAATTTCAATCAGACAGTTAACATTGATACGCCACAAACGTTTTCTTCAAGATCTCAGTCAGGAGGTCAGAAAGTGGCTGGAAATTTCAGTTTTGTTAAATATCAAAGTTGGTGCGAAATCGGTCTTACTTTTCAGGCCCTTACACCAGTAACTTCCCTACAAAACCTTTACCTGTCCTTAATAAGAAATCACACTTAAATGGGTGTACTCATGAACAGTCAAGCAGTATATGATCTGCACAGAACAAAGGGCTTTGCTCTTAAATCAATGGTAAGGGGTTTGCCAGGAGTAAGTCAGGACGACCAGTCGAAGCGTTATGGGAGCATTACGTCTTACAACATAAAAGATCAATTGTGAAATATAAATGACCAGAGATTACTTGCTGATTAATGTACTGAATTTATCACATTGTGTGGATACAAAAACTGTAATCGTTACTCAAGACAAAAACTTTTATCTTGGCTCCCAAACAACTTTGATATCTTTAAATTGGTCACATGGTCATAAAGGGTGTTGGATCCTTTTGATGCATCTGGTTGATCCACCTTTTGAAATGGTGTGCAAATCTACCTGGTTCACTCATCGCCTCGCTGGGTGACCAATGATGTCAATGTCAGATCCTTCTGTCGCCACTTTATTGTGTTCTGTTAGATAGCAGGTCTTGGTGGTTTGTGTTGATCCGTTTGTATATTAGGGGAAATCAAAAGAGTTTAAGTGTTGTCTACCACTTTGTGACATGCACAACTGAGAATACTTCTGTTGTCACAATATTGTTGCTGTAATATGAGGTTGCAATAAGACTTTATAGTGCATCGTTTCAACATATAACACTGCAAACAGTATTGGTTTCAGGTTAAATACCTCTGCCTTTGAACTTCCAATTTCAAAGATTTGTTTTATTTTGCTCACATCAATAGCAATACTTGAAAAGCATATACTAAATAAAAAATGTAAGAATACATCCACAGGTATTTACAAAAAAAGGGGGTAAAAATAAGGTTTTTGTTTTTGAGTCAGTTATGTCTAGTGGTCATTATATTTCATCAGATTTCTTTAAAGTGAGCAATCCACCCCTGCCTGGCGCTGCACTGTCAGAATAAAATAATATGAAGCCAATCTGCTAATTTATCGAAATGTGTAAACATAAATAGAATATTCACGATGCTTTCTGCAGGTGAACAGGAAAACGCTTACAAATGTTAGAAGAGGCTGAAAGAAAAAAAAAAGTTTTAAAAAGCATCTTCTGCGTCTCTAAAGACATTCATGCTTCCTATTATTGATACGAAAAACAAAAACCTACTTTAAGTTGCCTGTCCCCCCACTAACTGTTTGTTTCTGAAGGCTAATCAATCCCTAGCCAATCTAAGAGTAAACCCAAATGGCCCACTTTGTCTTTAAAGCTAACAGCCGGGGGTCTCACCCTCTAATTAATCTGACTTGTCCCTCAGCTAAGTACTGGATCAGTTTGTGGGACTGCTGCATTATTCAGCGTAGCCGTGGGTGGCAGAGGAAGTCGGTGGGCTGGAGTCACATTACTCCGCAAAGCCGCAGAGATGAAATGAAATTAATAGAAGAGGAGTTGAGGGCAGGGAGGGGGGAGCATTATGATGAAATAGGAGAAAAGGGGAGTAATAAGGTAAAACGAAAAAGACAGAAGCTGAGATCAAATGGTCCCAGGTCTTTGATTTCAATTGTGGATGCTTGCCATTATAATCACATTGTGGTGTCCTTCGAACTGTGTGAAAAGTTTTAAAATGTGTTGACAAGATTTCTGCACTGAGGCGGTCCATAACTTAGTGTGATCCTGATCAGCGACATGAAAAAGGTAAAACAAAAGACATAAACATAAGCACTATACTATATCTTACCGTCTGGCAACATGACAAACGCAAAAAGAAATCTCAAACTGTAACACATTGGACTACAATCAAAAGAAATTCAAGGCCACTTGAGGAAAAAGGTAATTAACGTTTGTCAGTCTCAGGATTTATAAGGCCAATTGTAAGATTTTTGGGACTCCAGCAAACCACGAGAGTCATTATCTGGAAATGGAGAAAATATGAAAAATGGTGGCCGACCTTTCAAAGTTACTCCAAGAGCACATTGATGACTCACCCAAGAGGTCACAAAATAATCCAGAACCACATCTAAAGCAATCCAGCATTACCTTCTTCAGTTAAGGTCAGCGTCCCTGGTGTAATGGTAAGATAGAGACTGAGCAACAAATATCTAAAATATCTATGGGTGAGTTCCAAGATGAAAACCATTTCTGACCATAGAAAACACCAAGACTGAGCTCACGTTTGACAAAAACCATCCTGATGATCTCCAATACTTTTAGGACGTTATGTGGGGCAATGGTGGTAGGAGTTTGTCCTGCATACTGGTGGGTTGCTGGTTCCAGTCCCCTCTATGTCTGTCTCACTCGTTGCTTCCTTGGGCAAGATACTTCACCCACCTGGTTTGGTGGTGGTGGTCAGAGGGTCCAGTGGCACCGATGCAGAGCAGCCTCTCTTCCTACCGCAAGGCAGCTGTAGTGACTGTGTGTGTGTGTGTGTGTGTGGGTGTGTGTGCGTGTGTGTGTGTGTGTGCGTGAATGACTGAATGTAGTGTAAAGAACCTTAATTAGTCATCTGGACTTGATAAAGTGCTTTACAAGTACAGGCCATTCTGATGACTGAATGAAACAAGAAGCAGTTTGAAACACCTAAAATATAACTAACACTTTAATAAAAATTATTCCAACAGTCAAACATGGAAGTGGTAGTGTGATGGTATGTGGTCGCTTCATTGCATTACGACCTGAGTGACCTAACATGAGTTACGAAACATGAAGAAGAATGCCTGGCCGTCATCTCTTAAATACTTAAAAATACTTCGATTTTTGAAGTATTGAAATTATCCAAAGAACATCAGCAAGTTCACCTCTGAATGGCTAACAAGAAGTAAAAACATTGTTTTTGGCCAAGTCAAACAACACACCTAAGTTCAATTTAGATCACAAATCATTCATGAAGAAAACTCTTATAAAAGCCATATAAAAGACACACTGCTATATTGCAAACACTTGATGATATGTGGACAGTCTGGATATCTAATTACCCTAAATAAATTGCTACATCATTGAAAACTCTGTTTTTATTTATGTCTCTTGCTATATTTGTCTCATATTAAAATGTATTTGAAACAGAAAAAAAATCTGACTGGGGGAATATACTTTTAGAAAGCATTAATCACTTAAGTTAGGTTCTTTACAACTAACTTTAAAATTGCCATTGTGATTGAAGGAATATCCTAAACTGAACAAAAAACTTGAAGCCAAGTCTTGTCGTCTGTCTGCTCTCTTGTTCTGTTGACAAATCAGTCATAAAAACCAGAATAAGTTTTCTTTTAAGCTGTGCACATTTTAAACAGATCAACTGACAGCCAAGTATCTTTTTCCCCCTTTGCTCTTTTATTGTTGATCATTATCCATCACAGGGAACTCTTTTATGACTCTGATATACATCTGTTCCCCCACTATCGTTCCCCTTAAATAAAAGAATTTTCTCCACAAATACAATGGTCAAAAACACAGTAGTCATGTATGCTTCTTACAGATAAAAACATGGGAATTCAGTGATGCTGTGCTGGCAGTCGCAGCCATAACCGGAGAGCTTAGGAATGGTTTAAGTACAGTACACACACGCACACACGCGGTGGGTAAAATAACTCATATGCAGAGCAACATAAGTTGAAATCAATAAAATGAAAAGCAAAGCAGAATAATTCATACGTGCTTTGATGAGTGCAGAGATCAACACTCAAAGTTTGATGTCTAGCAACATAAAAAAATGATCACAAAGTCATTTACAGCACATTCAGCTTTATGGTTATGCAGTGGTTACTTACTGAACGTCTTTACGTAGAGCAGACATATAACATATTATTCATATAGTATTCACAGAACAATATACATCTGTATGTACACATTCCTTCCACTCTCAAGGAAAAAAGTGTCCAGGCACTTTCTCCAGCAAACCTGGAGCCAGATCACTGACCGTTGCTTTTTAGCTTCCCATCAAAACTCAAGCTGTTTTAAATGTGTGTGTGAACAATTCCTCCTCACACTGTCTGTTGCTTCAAACTGGGAGCTGCAAACTATCGACAGAGTTCGCCTGTAGCTGCCATTTTTCAGCTTCAGTGGGCATCTGACTGCCTCCATGTTTATCAAGGTAGGTCCTGAAGCCGAGTCGTCGCCGCCCACCGTGCAGACCTCTTCAACAGGAGCCTCAGGAAAGATGGTTAACGTGTTTAAAGTGGTGATAATAGAAAGTGCTATATATTCAGAGGTTGGTGAAAAGAAGGTATATAATTTATTAGGCATGGGTTGATTTGAAACTGACAATGATTAGCCTGAGAAAATATGTCCTTGTAGTTTAGGATGAAGTTAAAAATGTCTATCATGATCCAATTGTTTCTGTTGGGTTTGTAGCTAAACCATGGTCATTATAGCTCCACCTGTATATGCATAGTAATAATTTGATTAATTTATTTTGGTGTATAGATATAAAGAAAACGGGTGTCATAAGTACTTATTAAAATCAACCTCAAATTTTAAACCAGCTTAAACAAATGCTGTGTTACAAAGTTATCTAAAACGGTGCAGGCCTTTAAATTCCTTCAACCTGTCACGTTTAATTGCTTATTTTTGTTTGTCAGGTACAAACACCTGGTGCCTCGTATGGGGTGTTTCGTTCCAGCCATGCATAAATTCCAACCAGGATTTTTAGGATTATTTATCACAAGTATTAAGAGATGCTTTCTGGCAAGACAGGCTGATAAGTAATGGTTTAAGGTAGTAGCTGTAAGAAGTAAATGTAACAAGATCTTGCTACTTTATCTCTACCAATCGAACCTGGTGCTTATTTCTACACTGAACAGAGATTTTTTTTTAAACTAGGTTTTAGTCATATAAATCATCTTTTCTAATTTTTAAAATGCAAAGAGACACATTTTTATTGTTGCTTCATCATTTGTTCATCATGTTGTTTTTTATTCTTTGGCATTTTAACCAGGCTCAGTCTGGAAATCACAGCTCCAGTTAAAACTCAAAATAACGCTGGGTAAGTTGCTAAAAATGAAGCTACGACCTGGTGAATTAAAAACAAATGGCATACTAATAAGATGTAAAATCTGCAGCACTGAAGAATTATCCGATGTCTGTCCTTTAGAAATTGAAACATCAAATGAATTCAGTACTTATTAAAACCTGAAAAAGGATTAAAGCAAATGACATATTTATCCTGACATTTTAAGGCTGTGTAGAAACTTTTTCTTCTTGTTTTTTATATGAAATAAAACAACAACCTGTGCGATAAATTAAACAGGAAACCAGCCCATGCCTAGAATAAATCAGATTATTTTTTCTCTCTAATTCTGAATTTCCCAACATTGGCTCAGCTCATCAGGTCCCTCCCATATTCCAACCTGTACCAGGCACAAACAGATCCAGTAGTCAGCAACTCTGACCTGTAAGAAAGATTTTTTTTAAATCTGGCAGATGGTAATCATACATCAGCTGCTCAGGCCAGATATCGTTATTCCTCCTCTGTACTGTACGATATTCTTACCGAAAATAGGATGTGAATCCGCTAGTAGGCTCAGTAACAAGTACTGGTGCAGGATGTGTTGTTTCCCCTCTGCACAATCTTGATGCACCTTTTTTATTATACAGGACATATTCAATTTACACCACTAACAACAACTAATTTCATGTCAAAAAATTCTCAAAATGCCACTTCTGAAATGCTCCAATTGAAACTGATTTAGTTTGTTTTGATAGTTTACAGACTAACCAAATGCTTCAGACAACAAAATAGTGAAACCTGTTAACACTGCACTGGTAAGACACAGCACCACAGTATTAATGGGAACATCAGTTTTCACATCAGCACTATGGCAGCTCTGCACAGTTTCCCACTGATCCTTCTTCTTTTAAAATACAAACAATCACTTAGACAATGCAGTTCGTACTGTATGCTTGCTGACATACATCAGGATGTAGCAGAAGAAACGAAGTAAAAGGATTCAAGTCAGTCAGTCAGTGGGATTGGCACTGTGAGAGTAATGAGACATGAACTCCTGCTGCGCCGCCTGGAAATGCCCGGCTATAGCACACATGGTAATCCAGCGCGAACGTAATGGCAAAACACATCACACCGCAATACTATACAGTCACTGCCTCAATACTGCTGTATTCTGAATACTGACTCTCAGTTCCAGTTCTGAATAAGGTTTCCTCCAGCAGGATAATATTTTTTTAATTGATCTGTAGATTTGAACAAAAAATGTTTTTTAACCATTATACAATAAGGCAGTTCATGGTATTGTACATAAGTCATGCCACAATCACAATGGATTGTTGTTGCAGAGAGTGACTCAGAAAAAAATTATTTACCCAAGTTTGGGTAACTCAGCTGCAGCTTTGGAGTAACCATCCAGTCTCCTTCCTGTTTAGATGAAATGATGAAGCACAGCCACAGCGAGCCTTCCTTAGCGTAGGGTCTGGATGTTGTTTTAGCACAAAAGGTTCAGTTCAAGAGGCAAAGTGGACCAGTGAAACAAAAAAATATCAAAAGAGATAAACATCACCAACAAGGAGGAAATAACAACTTTACATTAAAGGTTAAATGTTTGAACCTTTTCTTTTTTATTTTATTTATTTTTTAGCTTTCCTTCCCGGTTAGTTCAAAGCCGAGTCCAGAGGTCCAAACTTAAAAGAAGAGGGGAGGTCACAGGTTGGCCCCAAAGCACATCTTCAGCGCAGGGGGAAACTGGTGGCGCTGTCGTAAACATTTAGCTGCTATCTGTCTTCAAAGCAGTCCAAGTACTCCAGGACAAGGTCGTAGCAGAATCGATACTGGTCCTGAAGAAAAAAAGATGAAAACTCAACATTTCCCACTCTACGTTTTATAAAAAACAAATTCACAGATTTTTTATTTTTTATTTATTTACCAGGGACTCCACCATGTTGGGTTTGCAGTTGCGTAGAGTTTTGACAGAATAAAAGACGTCCACCATGTTCTGGTACTGGATCATCTCCAGGAGTATGTTGCAGGCACAGAAGGTCCCACTACGACCACCACCATTGCTATGGGAAGGAATAAAACTGGTTGTAATGATGGCAACATTTCCTACAATTAGTGGTACCTCTTTAAAAACTAAATTACCATAAAAACTCTGGTTGGTGATGGTACTTTGAAAAACTGTCTTTGATTGCCCATCATACAAAATATTTCAGTCAAGGAAAGAAGGAAGTCAAAGTAAACCAAAGACCATTTTGTACAAAAACAAGCAGTATTTTGGATTATTCTCCCTCTTCAAGCAGTTACCAGCCATGTATCAGCTTACAATAAATTAATGTTTAACTACAATATCATCTAGTGTGTCCGTCTTACTTGTTACCAGTTGTCAGATTTCCTGAACAAAAAAGCCTTGTGTGTTAGTACACAAGGCTTTACGCCTGAAGCAGTTTAATGAGGATCTACTTGGCTGAAAGTGTCAATATGGGGTGATAATCAGGATGAGATGAAGTGAGAATCAATAAAGGTCTAGAGGAAGCTGTGTTGTGCGGCAAACTTCAAATAATATCCATCCATCCATTTTCTTACACCCTCGTTCCTAGTGGGGTCAAATAATATTTTAAAGCTATTTAAAACAGTTCTGAAAATGTTCTCTGCTTGCAAAAATTATGACAATCTTAACTTTTTTGAGTTTGTCCAGTGTTTTGTGTAGTAGACTGCGATAGCATCGTTTAACTTTCTGGTTACCTTTAGGGTATAGAAGATGGATGGATGAAGATGGATGGATGGGAGATTTAAATTATATATATATATATACCTGAACACACAAGACCTCAATGTTATGTAAAAACTATTGTTAGAACCTTATGTGTTGGTGGGCGTGTGGAGGAAGAGCTTTGTTGTATTTTCCTAATACGTCACTCATGATTTTCATATCATTAAAACCAAAGTTGTGTGGGAAAATCATTGCTATAAAACAAAGTAGTCAAATCTGCAAACTGGATGCATACTAATTTGACATCGGTTTTGCTCTGCATCACAATAGTTTGTGTTACATTTTGCATTCTCTTACGTTTATTTCAACACATATTTCTGCTGGTCCACATAAAGAGGCCAATTTAGCAGTTCCCAGAACAGATTTACAACCCACTGCTTCCCCCCAAAGGTCCAAAATATTGGGCCAGCCTCTTTTTTCCTGTGGTTTATGGCATGCACTCCGATTTCAGCTGCATTCTTTCTGAATCTTACTTCAATAGGTTTAGCAGTGGTGTAACTGATAGCACAAAAGAAAGCATCATTATGGCTAACATTTTTACTGAATTCCCACAGGGGTTGAATATAAAGCTCAAATGCCCCAGTTTTGTGCACATACACATCTGCTCCCTGTTTGACCCATTATATACTTGTGTGCTGCAATCATAATCATGACAACCAAAGCACAACCATGGCTGCAGACACAATCACAGCGACAGGCCGTGTCATCCCACCGACACAGTCATAATCACAGCTACAGTATGAATTAAACTGTGTGAGACATGGATGAATCAACTCTGAGTTTCGTATCAAAATGCAGAGATTCACAGTTGTTGCCTGAGCGCACACAGCTTAGGGCAAATGCTGAGGATCATTTAAAGACACACAGCATGCAGGACTGCATCTATCCTGTGTGAATCAAAGGGAAACAAAAAAGGGCTGCAAGGTTAGAGAGATGTGAGGGGCAGCTAAACATGATGGAAGAAAACACAAAGCTTTTGGAAATGATAAACTCTCTTCTCTGATCCACTCACTCAAATCTTTCTGGTAAAAGAATAACAACATTCTTAAAATACTAGAAATTGTCCTAGTACTTCTCTGAATTAGGAGAAAAGACAAGTTGTATAGTTCAGCCTGTTTTGGCCTCCAATATATCATATCAGTAAGTAGCTTAGCTCAGTCCTGATGGTCCCTGAATAATTTTTCCCTGGAGGTTTCCTTCAGATTCAATATTAAGGTGGCATTTGCAGTGCTCCGATGAATTGGTGTGAGATTTCCTAAGCTTTCAATTTTCCTCTAAGGACAAACATCAATAAAACTAATTAACCTGCATGCTGCAGCATTGAGTATTTAGAAGTTTAAGTGTTATTCTTTCAGCAATTTGTAAAACTGGTGACATTGTCAGTGCCTATTTAAATCCCTTGAACTTGTTCACATTATATCACGTTAAAACTCCAGACTTCAATGTATTACATTTCAATTTTATGAGTTTGATCAACACAAAATAAGTTTAATTTAATTGTGGAGTGGAAAGAAATTGCGGCATGGTTTAAAAAAAAACAAAAAAAACCTGAAAGATGTTGAGGGGATTTGCATTCATCTGCCAATACTTTGCAGAATCACCATTAAAGCTGCAAGTCTTCAGGGTCTGTCTTTAAAAAAATACATCTACAGAATGAAATTATACCCTAAATAGTTCAAACTCGGTCAGAGTAGATGCTGACCATCTTTGAATATAAATTTTCATCTCTTTCTACAAACTCTCGATTGGATTTAGGCTTTAGACACTAAATGGACTACATGCTAAAGCATGAATATATTTAACCTAAACGAGGAATCTCAAACTGTAGTCCCCAGGGGCCAGTATCCTACAATCTTTAAATGTGCATATCCTTAAACACAAACAAGGCAAATAGATCATTTATTAGCATATCATTTTAGCATGGAATTAGATTTGGGTCATGATCAGAAGCGTGATCAGAACATTGTCTTTCACTGCTGTAATAAAAGTCGATCCAATTTCTGTCCTGCACAAATCGCATCTGAGTAGTAGGACAGTTTCCCCAGAAAGCAGAGTTTAAGTGTTGGGCTATTTCCCTGCAGGAGAATACATCTGAACTTCATGCGAAGCTGGAATCAAACACACCAATTGCATGACAACTACGCTGCCCACTGAACCACAGTCACCCACAAAGTTTGTGCAGCTACTTTAATGTTTTCTTCCAGATTTGCTCTGTATTCCTCCCAATTCCTTATTGGTTGAATCCAAAAGTTTGAGTTGAGGTCTCACCTGAGCCAGACATAATCTTCCCCATGTTTGTTTCCCTAATAAACCTCTGAAATCAACACAGATTATCTGCATTTATACTAAAATGAAATAACACAAGTAGGTTTTTTCTAAAGGCAGCTTGGTTCAGTAGATTTCCTTTGGGGGTATCAGCAGTGGTGCAAAAAACAAATAGGAAACACTTGGTATTAAAATATTATTTGTGGAAAAAAAGTAAAACGTTTCATTTCCACGTGGAATGCCAACACTGGATTTTGTGGTTTGACTGTGAAAAGATTTAAAGGGAATAGGTGCTGTCAACAGATTTGTCATATCCTTACCACCAGAGTGAGGCAATGCATGTTCTCTTACTTAGCTTTCTTTGTCTGTAAGTACCACATGTGAAACCTTATTGTACAGTCCAAATAGATTTTTCTCCCCCCAGTAAAAAAGGTTTTTAAATGTTTAACTCATTTCTGGGAGACAATAATGGAGTTTCTCAAAGCTACATCTGTGTAATCTGATTTGGATGTTTTTTTGTGCATGTATTTATAACACTTTACAAAAAAACATGCACTTGATACAGTACTTCATGCATTAACTAGAAATACATCCTCTTTCCAAAAGATAAAAGCAGCGGTATGAGAAACACTAGAAGAAGCCATAAATTGAGAAACAACAACGTTGAGTGGCATGTCTGGTGAAATACTGTCCTGGTCATCAGAAATGAAAGGCAATATCTATAAAGTACTGGAGGACAATCCACTTCCTCTCTCCTGGGACAGACGCAGCGAATGTGGGTGTGGGCAACTCTGCAGCGTATACAAGCAATATTAAGGTAATCAATCGTCGTCAGTGCTTTGGCAGTGCTGGATTTAGTGTAGTGAGAGCCATCGCATTCTGTATTAAGGCATAATTGATTTGATCTGAATAATCTCCCTCCTGGTTGTCGTGTGTAACGCTGTGTGACAGCACTGAGTGATGTGCTTTCGGATGAGGGGGAAAAGGGGTGGCGGGTACGGACGTGTGACGGGTCGGCAATGAGCTAGACAACCCATTCATATTCATCAGTAGGGTTTTCACTTCGGGGGCTTGGTGCGACAGGGGCTTGTAGACGTAGCATACCGCTCTATACAGTACCGCAGCACGGAGCATTACACCAAAATTAGATTTTCCACATTATAAAATGCTGCCATGCTGAATCGTGTTGCTTCTCATTGCACCAAATGACAGAGCAGGCTCGACACAGCCTCCGTCTCTCATCAAACAGATTTGCTTATGATGTACTGTGTTATTTTGTCATGCGCCCCTCTGAGTAGAAGCCTTTGGTTTTAAATGTCAGTCTTCACAAGCAGTCATTTGCAGTGTTAGACCCTTTCAGAAAGGAACAGAATGTTTTTCTTCCTTGCCTTTCTGTTCTTTGACTTAAAATGCATTATAGATGTTCTGAAATGATAACTCACAGGCAGTGCACAACGGTGCGTCCTTCTCCACACTCCCTCTGCCACTTGTGCACTTGAGCCAGCAGGTTTAGGAAAGCCTTCTTGGAGTCAGGAACGTCGCGATACGCTGACCAGCGCAGGAATTGGAACTGACACACCACCAGCTGGCCCTCCTGGAGCTTCAGCAGCACAGATAAGATAAAAAAAAACACGTCGGATTTCACACACGAGCAACTATTGTTACCCACTTCTCACAGGTCCCAGAAGTTTTTTGAACCAAGTTTTGAAATATGAAATACCTTTATACAGTGATCAGGCTTTAAATACAAACCTAACAAAAACAGGCGGTAAGGAAAGAAGCAAATAAGAAAAGAAGGCAGGAATGGACAGAGGTGAATAAGTGAAAAAGTGACTGATGGATGGCGATACAGGATAAATGTTTTGACAGATGATGGAAACTTGGATAGATGATTACAAAAACAATGGCAGCTGGAATGTAAAGACAGATCAACAAACATATAGATTGTTGTAAATATGTGTGGAAACAAACAAATGGACAGGAATTGATATGTATATGTGGGAATGGATGTACAAAATGATAAGACATAAGATTTTTATTTGTCATTATGTTACTAGAATAAACAAGATAAAAAAGGGAGAAAATCAGGATGTATGGATGGATTGATGGATGGACAGCTCAAACAGGATGGACGGATAAATGACTTCAGACAAGTCAGGGAATAAAGTCTGGAAATGTAAACATTTTTCTATACTCCATTTTCTTCTCCGAAAATCTAATCCAAATGTAAAAAATCTTTGAAGTGAATTCTGTGTAAATCAGAGAGTTGAGAACGCTCTCCAAGCTGCCTGCAGGCACCTTCAGCTGTGCTCACTAAGCCTGACTGTCAGATATACGTGTCTGTAGGTGTAAGTGGGGCCCGTGTTCTGTGACAAAGAGGTCCCTGCGTATTCATAACCCTATCCTGCAGAATCTAACCTAACACTTAAGGACCAGTGGAGACCTGTAACTCATGCAAATTGGGCTTGCAAAGACACTCACGATGCATGGAGGAATAGCCTGAGCAGAGGTGGGGATTTACACAGTCTGCATTTGCACTATTTTTCTTACACAGATTTGTGCTTACAATGCACTTCCTCTGACTTTTCCTCCCTACTCTTGGATACCACCATCTGAAACAAGACATCTACCCAATACGGCATAGAGCGATTGACTAAAAGTGGTTGAGGTATGTGTTATTTCTGTCTCATTTGATTCTGCCTGTGCTGTGTTAAGCTGCCCTCTCCCTGACTGTGATGTGCACCGAGTGGAAAAAAGGTGCCACAGGTAGAGAGGGGAATGACAAGGGCAGCTGACTGAGGAGGTAAGGGTGCCAATCAACAGAGGAAGTTGTCGCAGAGCTTATAATGGCACAGGGGAGAACACCCTGCATACAGATTCCCTCTATAATTAGGCCGACATTGATCCTAAGAAGAATGCATGCATGTGCTTATGCAGAGCTCTGTGCATAAAACATGTCTGCGTAGACACACTTAACACAATGCATTGTGTGAAGTTAAAGTTAAAAAAGCACAGACCTATCACTGCCTTTGTTTGGTTTATATTAGAAGCCCTTTGTACTTGCGCACATATAAAAACATGTGACAAGATTTATGAGCCAACTGAAGAAAAATCTGCTTTACTGTCAAGAAATAGTTATATGTCAACAATTCTGATGATTAACACTGGATCCTTTGATATGCCCAATAAACACACAGGAAAGGAAAAGGGAAGAGAATTACTTTTTATTGTATGCTTGTCAATGAACTTCTCTTGCATCTGTTCCGTGGAAAGAATGCTGTTGATAATATTTTTATTGTATGGAAAGTGTGATCCTTTTCCAGAATACTGAATATTAAACCAATTTTATTTGACATGTATAGTGACTTGTATCATATCCCTGTAATTTTTCAAATATTGTTACATCACAGTCATAAATTTCAATGTGTCTCATTTGAATTTTGTACTCAACTACCATGTAATAGTCAAGTAAAAGGAACATGATACATTACATTCAATATTTAAAAAAATACATTTTGAATAATGTGGAGTGTATTTGTGTTCAGATCACATTTCTCTGATACCCCTAAATAAAATTTGGAGCAACCAACTGCTTTAAAAAGGTAGGGGCAATAGCAAGGATTGTGGAGGAAAGTATGATGGCTACATGAGACCTGAAAAACATTTTGGCTTTTTGTGGAGATTGACTAACACTGTTGATGACACTGAAAGCATAATCTGCATGGTGGTGGTAGTGTCATGCTGTGGGAATGACTTTCTTCTCCACAGTCTGGGAAGATGGTCAGACTGTGCTCTATTGCTAAATAGAGCAAGTCCAAAAGAAAATCTGTTGTATGCTGTGAAAGTCTTAACAGACATTGAGGTATTTTGCAAAGAATGGGCATAAATTTCAGGGAATAGTTGTGCAAAGCCTGTAAACATACAGCCACAAAGGGTAGAAATCACAGGAAATCAAATTAAAGTTTAGTTGTGCTGTGAGAAAATATGAAAAAGATGAAAGTATGATAAGTTTTGCAAAGAACTGTGTACTGTACTGTACAAAACTCATAAGTCATCCTTCATCATTTTCAAGATACTGAATTTTTAAAATGGTCTTGAACAACATTTCTTTAGTTGTCTGAAGTGCTTTCAGAGAAAATTATGAATCATTAAAAACATTTGCACAATATTCTAGCTTTTGCCTTAGTGGCTGATCTAAAAATACAAATTTTCAAATATATTATGCCCAGAAAAACAGGAAACAATGAATTAGATACAGAAGAAAAAGTATTTAGTCAGGGATATTCGATGTCACCCTTTACCTATTTTTCAAGTGCAGTTTATCTGGCAGCTTCAACATACGTTGGTAAAATGTCACATCTAAATTCCCTGTGAAGATCACAGCTAATGCAACTCTAATAAGGTTTGGTGAGACAAAATGTCCTGTGCAGCTCGTTTTGGTGTCATAATAACTCACCCTTGTGACGTTCTTGACCCGAAACAGACGGGTAATGACATCCTCATCCGCTGACATGGACAGGAACTCCACTTCCATGGGTCCGTACTGCTGTAAACCGGGCTCGGGCCAGTACTGCACACATGGCTGCGTAGAGGACAAGAGTCATAGATAGAGATAAGTTCATTAGTGTCCGACTCTGGTCTGTGCAGCTGTAATAAATAATATGCAAAGAGTAAACACTTGTGAATAATCACCTGTGTGGACAGTTAAAATGAAGAATCTCACAGATACTAAACATTTTATATCAGTAATGACTAAACTAGTGCTACTGCCTTTATACTAAAATAGGCATGCAGCTGACATAATGGTGTTAACAGGAACAGAGAAGCAGCCTGATAGGTAATGCAAGGTGTTAGATTGAGGCCAGAAGTGATATAATCTAATCCAAAGTCACAAATAAGCTCTATAAGAGATTTCACAGCAGCATCCTTCAATGAACAAATAGTTCTGTTTTCAGGCAAAGGTCAAAAAGCCTCTTTTGTACCCAAGGAAATGAAATAAACAAGTTCAAATGATAGAGAATTATATGTAGTATTGAACAGGGGTACCTCCAAATTTCTTTTTCGATTACCAGACTTTCTAGTATATGTTGCTAACAAATCTGTTGAACCTGCAACACAAACTATTAACTTTATTTTTACATAAGATAGTTTCTGATTTGAGAAATCAATGCAAAAATATGTATATCTAGCATTGTGTGCATTTACGAACTTTAAAAGTGGGAAATATTTAGCACCAGACATCGACTGTTCTGAGTTCAGGGTAACTAAGCTAAAACTCTTTGAATAAGAGACGTGACAATCTGAATTGTGTGGCTTGTTTTCAATCTCTGGTTTATGCATACCTTAGACCTGATATTAGTAAGTTTGAATTTTTGTTTCAGAGCTATGTAGAAAGATAACAGATGTGCACTGAAAACATTTCATTCTAACTTTCTTGCTCTGAGCGACCTTTTATCATACCATGTGTGACACAGCATGTGAAAAACAAGGTGTTACTATTACAATGTAACAAAGACAAAATGATTACATAATTGGAATTTAATTAGCAGTTTTAGCAGGACTAGCATAATTACTGTAACATCAAACTCCATGAACATTTCATGGGCATTGTAGACCTAACCTCTGAGACTGACAACTTTCAAATATTTCATGGCAGGCTAAGGGTGAAAACTCACAGGTATAAAACAGAGCAGATTTGTTTTACTCCATTCAGACTTCCTTTCATCTGCAGAAAGCCTTGCTGTTTAAACAAACCACAGGCATGTATCGATATGTTATATAAGTAGCTTCTTACATCTCTGTCCTTCCTCAGATTTCACTTTAAAGAGCTCACTGACATTGAAAATGGTTAACATTATGTCTTCTTCACTCAATAACAACGTTCACATATTAGATAATTGTCAGTGAAATCCTGTAGCACCACAGGAAATCTACTATTTGAAGGGGAAAAAAACATGAGTTTTGAGTTTCTGTCCAGTCAGAAACTGGACAGAAACTCAGACAGTAAACAGACAAACTTTGAATTAATATTTTTAATTGTGATAAAAAAAAAGGTTGAGCAAACTGTCATAACCTGAAATTTTGTGAATTTCCTAATTAAAGTCTTCAACACTCAAACAAAATTATCACTGGAAGATGCAATTTTCTTCATTTGTCATCAAAGGATCCCTGAATAATTATTTGCATATGTTTACACATCTTCAATATATGAGTAAATAGAAAACAGGTACTGTCCTTATCCTTAACAAATTGCTGAACCATGCTGTTACTTGACACTGTTGGCCGCTACGTCTGCTTCCAGCATGATGCTGAAGAAAATATGCTAAATTATTCTCCTTCGCTTCTTTTTGATCAGTTGCAAAAAGCATTGTCTAAGTTAAAAATATTTGTCTTCTCTGAGGTACATCTCATAAATAATCATACTATGTTCAATGTTATTCAGTCAAAACAACTCCTCACGCTCCCCCCATACTAAACTGTACAACATTGCTTATTCATTTCTTATTCAGTACCTGCCACATAAACAGGTTCAGACACCTCCATTTTTGTCTCTGCACAACAGTGTATTGATCATTATGTGGTGTGTGTTTGTCAGTCTCCTATTATTCATGACAGCATGAAAGAGAAACATGGCAGAGCATATAATGTCCAACTGGTATTTGTCTTTCACGTATCCCGTCCTCATTTTTATAAATCTTAAGATTACATCAGTTCAAAACTTTGATCTTAGCTCCTACGTAACTATCACGAACATGTTATTTTTTCCTCTCAACTGAGAAATACAAAGAATGAAGTCTTTCTTTTTCTTTCATCATAATCAAGGTTATATTACTTGCTTTCATTTCATTGAATCTGTGCTTGATTACAGTAATGATCCCTTTTTTTTTACAAGCAGGGAGACGGCTCAACTTATTCAAAAGCAGAATAAAATAACCTTAAAGAAAGCCTAAGAGATATCATTAAATTTTATGCTTTCATGCATTCAGCAGAATTTACAAGCATATGTACATACATATGTATGTTTTTATTCCATTTGCCTGAAAAGTCTGGCAGGCACTCTTGGAAATGCTTCATAAAAAATAAGCAAGATCATTTTTACCATCACATTAGAAAGGAATGTGTCTTGTTAATTACATCATTTTCTCTGATTGACATGTAGTCTAAACACTTATAGATGCATTTGGTTAAATTAGAATATAATCAAAAAGTGTATTTATTTTGTTCATTCAATTAAAAAATGAGACTCATTCATAGATTTATTTCACAAAGAGTGACTAGGTTCAAGTATTTATAGTGCTCTCCACAAAATGCATATAATGTGACTACTACAGAAGCTTGCCATTCACAGAGAGCTGCTGCTGCTTATTGAGGGAAAGTTGAGTGGAAGGAAAAAGCCTGATAACAGCAGCCTTGACAGTACAGGGCATTAAAAACATGGGTCTGATTCCCAAGGCAATTATCAAATATATTTGCTCTTCCTTAACACCTGAGCTTAGCCGAAACCATGCAGCTTTCATGCTATGACACACTGATATATGAATTTATGCAAATTGAGCCCTGACTAAGAACTTTGTATTGATTTTTTATTGGCCTTCTTCAATGTTCAGATTTCATAATTAGGTAATCAGGCAGTAATCAAAGTTGACAGAAACCATCACCTGTAATAAATCACTACATTACTCTGTATAGAGTCTACAGTATGTGAAGTTTTGCTGTTTCTACTGTAATGCTCAAATTGAATTGTTGCAGCATACATAATGAAATTTGCTGAAAAAAAATGGGGTAGACAACAAGGAGGACTCTGAAATTTCAACATGGGATATTGCCTGCTGGTTTTTTAGGGATATATCTAGAGAACTGAAGTGTAGAAGTGTGATGGGTGTTATCTAGTCATGCCTTGAGATCAACATGGTGAGGGATCAAAGACTGACAAAAAGGCATGAAGTAAGATACAGAAATAGCAACAGGTAAGAAATGTGCAGTTCAAACATTTTGAGCCTGAAAGCAAAATCCTGCACAAGCAAACAGAGACTTGTGTGTTTTAGTGAAGTGAAATGTTTTGCTTATCTCAGTTCTACCTTTGTGCCAATAAATCACTTGGAATGAAAAAGAACAAAACCCTTTTCCCTCACCCAGGCCGAATTCGACTGGTTGAGCTGGTTGAGCATGACGACTGCTGTGCACCCGTAATCAAAAACCAGCCTCCAAAAATCCGCTGTGGTGCCCGGCAAAGGGTGAGGGGTCACGATGAAGGCAGCCTGCCGATGGAAGCTGTCAGCAAGAGCTGCATTGATGTAATTGTTACTCTCCCCCTCTGTGGTGACCAAGAAGGCCAGGGCGCGATCTGGTGGCAGGACGTCCATGCTGCGGTTCTTCTCTCGGTTCCTGGGCAACAGAGCGATGCTGCACTCTTCTACGTCCAGGTGGGGGGTCACAGAGTTCAGCGTCTGCAAATGGAAATGTTAAAGATGGGAGCTGAGCATAAAAGGATATCATAAAAGGAGCATTTTAGAAGTGAGCCATGTGAGATGCACCAGGAATGGAGGAATGAATCAGACGGGAGGAGTGAAAACAAGGACGCAGAGTGCAAAAACCAAATGTTAATTAAAATGTGCATTTCAAAGGCTCATGCGATTTAGCATTCATGTCTGATCCCTTCACGTCATTTTTACTGTTTTCGTATAAAAAAGAAGCTAACAGTGGGGAAGATCCAAGTCTGATAAAAACTCTTTCACAGATATAAGGTGTGAGTCTATTTAAAAAAAAAAAACTTATTAAAATATAGTCTTGACCAAAACCCACAAATCTACCACAAAAATCTTGTCAACAAATGGCAGTTTCATTGTTTAAGGCAGGATGGGTATATATTTATGATTGCTGTAGTGAAGCTTACAGACAAATTGTAAATTCATCCATGAAATACAATAAAAGAATGTAAAACTTGTTAAGCCTTTGGAAATAGAACAATGTCACATGAGTCATTTTAAAACTTTATATATATTTTCTGCTAAAAGCAGAGCGGAAGGAGAGTTTGAAAAATCTGAATGCTGCCTTGACTTATTTTTATTCACACAAATATCAGTATTGCTGCAAATATCTAATAGAATAATGGATAAGCTGGGCAAACTGCCTTTCTAAAGATAAACATGATGAAGTTAGAGAAGAAAAATTACAAAGGCATTGCTGCAAACCAGTTCTCAGTGATGAACACTCTCTCTCATTTGTTTCTAATTACTTTAGACAAAGTGAGAAAATATTTGGATCATTAATGCACAGCATCAATAATAGATCTATGAGCCGCTGATCTCGGTACTGTTTGCAGTCTGAGAGGCAAAGCACACTGGGTGGTGAGCAGGCTTTTAAAGTCAACGCCAGACAGACGAGCACGCAAGATCAAAGAGAGAGACGTTAACATTTTCCTTCATGAAGAAGGAACAGTTTGTAATCAGAGTGCTGCACCACCTACAGTGACATTCCTTAATCATAAACAATCCATCCATCATCGCTCCAGCGGCGTGCATACTGTATGAGGATAGAACAAAATGAAATTAAAGACGGAGCATAATCCTGTTCCTGTAACGCTTTGAAATGCTAAACGTGGAATCGTGGGTTGAGCGCCGCAGCAGACGGAGGTGGCTGAGGTGGGTAGGACATGTGGGAACACAGCTGGCTCGCCACGTTCCTAATCAACATCTAATAAAATGTTCTGCAAGTGTGTTCCTGTAAACTGGGAGCGGATCTTGATGTCAGTCACACAAAATTAAAAGTGAAATGAACACCTTTTTAACACAAATACACACACATCCAATAAGTCTTTTTGCTTTTGCGCTCTATTGATGTCAAAATGTGTCATAAAGCACATATTTACAGAAAATTAATGGCGTAACTCATTTAGCTTGCATTTCAACCTTCAGGGTAAACATCAATCTCACCTGAAACTCCTCCCTCAGAGGAGAGGAGTTGCTCTGAGAATCCACCCGCAGCATCTCTTTGTAGGTAACCGCAAACTCGTTCACCAAGATGGCCGTCTCTCCACACAGACAGGCCTCTAAAATGGCATCATGGATAAAAATATACTGCTCCTGAAATGACAACAGGTCAAGCAATTTATTGCTGTTCAATGCATGTGCACAGATGTTATTTCAGAAAACGCATCAGGGTTGCAATGAAGTGATAGTAAACAGCTGAACAAGAGGGGAACCTAAGAAACACTTGGCAAAAGTATTTTGTTTTTCAGGGCTGGGTCAAAACTCATTCCCCTTCTTTGATGGTTTTATGTTTTTTTTTTTTGTTGTAAAACAATTTTAAACCAATGCTAACACTACGCTGCAGCATAAAAACCTCAATCATTTATAAATTCGCCTCACAACCGCCACAGCCAAGGTGATATATTTACAGTCATTTTCAACAAGTTAAATTATGTTTTCCAAAGAGCATTGTTTGTCATATTAAAAGTGTTTTTTTTTTCAAATTAACAACCTTTAGTCAGTTATGAAACATACTTCTCGTTGAGACCACATTTCTTTCGTAAAGATATTTTGATTTTATTGATCTGATGTAATATTTTAATCTTAAATATTTTTTAGCTGGAAGCAGAAAATCATCATAAATAGCAGAAAGAGAAGCTTGAAAACACATGTTGGTGTGTAATTTATCTATATACAGTAATGCCACTTAGTGACCTGGGTTAATGAAATAAAGGAACTTTTGAAAAATGACTCAGATTTTTGAACAGGACTGTATATCACTGATACCCATTGGTGCAAATTCAATAAATACCAACTATCATACTGAAAGCTCTTTGTTGGCATGTAGTTGTCAGAATAAATGACTACTAATTTGCAATGTCATTATCTAAATTTATGTCTTTAAATCTGTTTAGTTTAACGTTGCGCTCACACAAAATAAAGCAAGTAGTTGTTCAATAGATAAGCATAACTTTCTGACATAAGCAATAATTGTAAAGAAAATCAACCTGTAAGTGGTCTAAGTTTGTGGTGTGAACATAAAGTGTGAAAAAGTATTAAGTGGTTGTATAAACACTCAAACAACATAAAGTGATTTTAGTAAACCTTGTCTTAATGCTAGTGTTGCTTGCAGTGGGATGCAAACAAAATATGCAGAGGGAATTTATGGTCAGACTGAAACGCAACTATGTCAATGTTGTATTCACATTGCATGGGACAGCTATTTAATTTCCTGAACCATCCAGACGACAGCTCATATACCCACACACTGCACAGTGACAGACTGCTTATTTCATTTAAAAATATGGCAATGACCTTTATACAAGTAGCAGAACGGGACTCTATGAATGTAATACAACTGTACTAAGAGAAGGTTTTTTATCAGTATGTCCAGCCTTGTGAGCTGCTGAATATGCAGAATGGATGCACATTAAAATACAAGATGGGTGACTCTGTCTGAATGTGAAGAGGTTTTTCCCTCGCTGCACATTTGTTCTGACCTCTGTCTGGATCATGTTGATGCGTCGCGAGCAGAGGGTTTTCACACAGTTGTAGATATCCACCACACCTTCACACTCGGCCATGTCCAACATGACATCCAGCACAATGTAGCAGCCGGTGCGTCCTGCCCCCGCGCTGAAAGACAAAGGCCAGCGTTAGCTGAGAAATCCTCGCAGTCTACTGCGTTAATAACTAGCTCAAGTTTAGAAAAAAAGCTACTGAATTTCTCTCAGATACTGCTAGACTTCTAGAAATAAAAAAATTATTCATTTTTTCAGTCAGAAATATCCTGTCAGGAGTGATGATGAAAAAGTAATAAATGCATTTGTTACTTCAGGGCTGGACTTTTGTAAGTGTTTACAATGAGGAAGTCCACAAACTGCAGTTTAACACCTTCAACTGACCCAAAACGCTGCAGTAAGAGTTCTGATTAAATTACATTTCATCAAAAATCAGATTTTATTTCTCCTGATTTATCTTCCTTTCATTTGCTCCCTGTTAAATCCATATTAAACTTTGAAATTCTTCTTCTTGTATATAAAGCCTTTGGATGATCTGATTGGTCCAGATGTTCCTAACAGCACTTTGCTCTCAGACTGCAGCTTTGATGGTTCTTAGAGTTTCAAAAAGTAGAAGGTGAGGCAGATCCTTCAGTTCTCAGGGTCCAGCTTTCAATTTTAGTCTCTCTCAGACTCTACTTTTACTCCCTCTGCTACTTTGTTCCACAAGTATTTGCATTATTTGCAGTAATTTCACCTGAATGATTTCTGTTTCTCTCAGTTATTTTTCTCTCCGTAGAAGCTACATCTGGCTTGGCATTCTCTTTAGCTGTGGTGCCTTTCTGGAGGGAGATAACAGCTGAGCTGCCATCAACAAAACATTCTCCTCCTGCAATTAACTTTTTTACTTTTCTTTAACTTAGAAAGTACTCCTACATCAGATGTTCTTTTTTTTCTTGTGTATCTGCTCCATCTTCTCAAACCCCCAGTCAGTCAAGACAAGATGACCACTTGTACCGAGTTCTGCTGGAGGTTTTTCCTGCTAAAGGGGATATTTTTGAAATTGTTCAGTGTTACATGCCTGGCAGGCTGTTTGTTTCTTTCTTTTTCCCCTCCCCCTTTGTTTCTTTACAGGTACTAGGGAAAGCTGGTGTCAATCTCCTCTGATTGATCCTCTTCAACTATGGGCCAATCAGCATGCAGGGAGGCCTTATTTAAGCAGCCCAGCTGGGGAGAGCGGCGGCTGGCTTTGTTACCTGACGCATGTCTTGTTGCTCTTTGTGTGAAGGTTTGTGGTGGGAGTTAGAGGGCGAGGTAAGTTTGGGGTACCCTGTACATTTCATCACGTAGGTGTTTTTTCTGTTAGATACACTAGGTAAGGAGGTGGGTGCCACCCATGTAAAGTTTTGATGGAAACTTTTGTTAGATAAAATAAGCAGGGTTTTTGTTTTCTTTTGTTTCTTTAGCTCAGACGGTAGTTAGGCCCTGTTTTGTTTTATTATTTTCTATGATTTGGCACCCCCCTAACCGCCCCTTTCTCCCCCACAGTTTGTGTGAGCCTTCCGGGATTTTCCCCATCAATAAATCCCTCTTTTTTACAACATTCACCTGGACTCTGTCAAGTGATTGTGGCTGTCGTGTTACTCCCCTCCTCACAAAAAAGGGGGGGGCTGTAACATCAGTAAGAGGGATTGCTGTAAAGACGGCATAATCCAAGCGACTCTCCACTGTCGCTATGTGGTGAATGAATGCTGAAATTCAGTGACTCAAAGCATCTACTCCTTCAAGTAGTTTAGAAGCTTAAACAGTAAGCTGTAATTTCATTATTTTTGTAAATAACTAATTCCATTTTCCACTCCAAAAAAATCTAAGCTAACCACATTGTTGCATCCTTACATAAATAGCCACCTAATCAACAACAAAAAGGTTTTATTTTCTTTCATGTGAAACGGATCGTCATGAGGTCTGTATCATTTGAAGCATGAATATGAACAATGTCCAAAGTACCTACAGTACATTCCAGCTTATGCATGTGTGGGAAAAATGGCTACAAAAGAGGAAATCATGTACTGAAGCACCAGAGGTTACTTACCAGGTAAAATGTTATTCCGCTGGCGCCGAATGATTGCATCGCATCTCGTAGCAATGTTGGTTATTTGCATGCTAAAGTACAATAAATGCCCATAATGCTGCTCAAGTGACTTTTTGTGCAAGAACAAGTGTATAAAATCGACTGATTTGACTCTGTGGGTGTGCTGCGCTTAGAAGTAAATACATACAGAATATTATTTTTTCTCATCTTAACCTGTTGGAACGCCAAGATCCCCAATATGGATCTTTACGGCTGTGGCTTCAAAAAGGAGAAATCAACGGCTGCGTTGTAGGTTATGAGACAGAAATTAATAGGACCTAAAAATTGGTAGTTGCATAATTTACCTGCACCTATAGTTATTCACTAAAAATAATATTGTGTTCTTAATAAATCCTTTTGATAAAAATAAATAAATAAATAAAAATAAAAAGTTATGGAAGCAAGGTATTTGACTCTTTGATGAAATATTTCTGACTGGTTAGGTGAGCCAGCTCAGTCCAAACAGCCACAGATCTGTTAACAGAGGAGGTGGATGAAAGGAGGTTATTCATAAACTATAATCTGTCATGGACAGAACATCTCATCTGCTTTGCATGACACTCCGGGGGCCCTCAGCAGCACTTTAAGCGTAGCATGTCTGCACCCACAAAACAGCAATGAATACTAGTTCAGGTCCTTTCTTTTTAACTGCAGCCAGGCTCATTAGCAGCAGCAGCTTTTGTAACTAAAATAGGTATTTGTCCTTTTATGTACCATCAACTGCATGTACCATTATTTGTTTCATTATATATTTTTGAAGCTGCAATATAATCTCTGGATCTGGAACTTTACTTAGGACGTCTAGTTTCCTACAAGTCCTTCAGATGCTCTACACAGTGTGATGCTCCTTTATATATGGCTGTAAAGCACATTTCCACACAACTATCCCACTACTTGAAGTCTAATATTGATTAAAAACTCCCACTTTTAATACAAAAAGAAAAACATATACATATATTTTATTTTATTCACCCTTTAATTGTTAGTAATGATTTTAAGCTTAAGAAATAATTCTCAGAGATAATCTATCCTGGTATCCTGCTGGACTGTTTGATAAGCATGTGAAGCTATTAAGTCACAAAAGAAAATGTGGACACCTGTAGACAAATTAGATACCAACCACTTGATGATGTAAATACTTTCAGACATTTCGTGCTTTTTTTCCTCTGTTCTCTCAACCTCCGTGTCACAAACAGAACCCAAAGTAATCAAGCTACTAACATAAACAATCAGGCTATTATGATCTTGGACAGGAAGCCTGTTAGATCAATTCTCTATGTATTTATTTATATCATATCCTGTTCAGAAACAGTATATGATGAAACCTGTTTCCAAATGTTTATAAGGTCAGACGACACAGGTGCTTATTGACCTTTGTTTCCACTCAGGGTTTCTGTTTCATTAAAACAGAGCATCTGGTGGGAATTGTAAAGTGACTTTACGTAAAACATTTTCAGTGACAAATAATGTATGAGGGTGGGGCAGCATTATTTTAAACATAAGCATAACATAAATTTATGCTTATGTTTAAAATAAAATTGTTAAATAACTTGAATGCACAGTTATAAATTGTGTTTTATGTAGTACTAAGTCTAGTTTATTGTAAGGAGGAAAAAAGAGAGAAAGTTAACTGTCAGAATAATGTTTGCGAATGCTGCGACAACAATATGAATTGTGATAAACAAGTAAAAATATTAATGTCTTCCTACTTTGGGTTCATGGCAAGTTCAAACCTTAAAAATGAATTGTCTATCCAGCTACTGGAAAATAAAATCACTATTTATAGCTCACCCACTCCTGCTGCTTAGGCACTGAAGAAATAGCTTCTTAATGATTTTACCACCTTACCCCCCTCTTTACCCTGTAAAAGATTTTTATGTGCTGCAATAAACAACTATTGTACCCAAATATACACCAGACACAGAAAGGATGAATATCCTAAAATAATTAGCTAACATTTATTGCACTTCAGGCAGTTTCTCTGCGTATTTATATTGGATACAACTATACTAACTATAAAATTGTGATATATTGTCCTGCCTTGCACGAAACCACAAAATGTGGGGTTCCTCAACTGAAAACTCAAAATTAGACATCATCTTAAAGTACAATTATGCAGAAATAGAAGGAGATTGTCATTTAAACCTTCACCTTTTTTTCTTTAATTTGATGGAGTCATCTTTTACTGTCAATGATTGTGTTTTGGATTGTTGGATGCTTGTACATTGTTTTGTTTATCTCAAACTAACCCAAACTATGAGAGCAGGCATGAAAGAAAATGTTGTGTTGTGTGGGCTGTTTGTGAAACTTGAATACTATTAAACTGAAGAAGTAAATTAACACTGTCTAATATCTGGAGAGATGGGATTGTGTGAGCCTATGTATGTGTTCACATAATGCATTTAGTTTGTACATTTCCCTTTTTCCTTTCCCTTCTTCCACATGTCGATTCACCTCTTGCACATTTAAGCACTCACATTTAACTACCAAACTAAGGCTTAGCCCAAATTTAATTTAAACATTTTTCAACCAAGACCTGGCAGAAGGCACAAAATGTGTTTGGCAAATTGGAGAATCAGGAAAGAGAGCAAGTCATAGAAGGCAATGAAAACAGCTTAAAAGTTAAAAGGGAATTTTTTACTGCCATTATCAAGATAAAGATAACAAACATGTGATAAATCTAAAATTAAACCTGCCATATGAAAATACAGCTGTTATCTGTGTGCATTTAAATGAACTGGGAGGGGCACAGCCACCCTACCTGCAGTGGACCACCACGGGGCCAGCATCAGGAGGCGTGGAGGCTTTCACCCTGCGTATAAAAGCCAACAGTCCAGTGGCATGATAGGGCACGCCATGTTCAGGCCAGGATGTAAAGTGGAACTGACGGACTTCATGCTTGGTTGAGTATCCTCTCTGTCAACAGGAAAAGAGTAATATTTACATGCACAGGTGCCTAAACAATGAAAAAAGTGAATAGCTACTCCCCCATTTTATGTCATCACTCCATTCAATCAGAGGAATGTACAGATTTTACTAAGCTTCATGGAAACTGTAAAAATTATAACAAAATTATTGCTAAATTCTAGACCTAATCTCGTCAGACGTTGGTTTACACTCTGACTCACTTGTAGTATAGAAAATAAAATACGGTCATTATAGCATAGCCTTGTTGGTCAGACAGTATGTAGACATAAAGAGGCAACAAGAATGAGATTTTTCTTTATCTTTTATAAGTTCCATTTTTCTTACTGCCTTTAAACTAAACACGGTGGTAAAGAATGGGTGCATTTCTTTATAAACTTTGTCCTTGTTGCTTACTTACTCATTGTCCATAACAGCATCCCATTGATCATGCTCTATGACTAAGCCTGGTTTTAGTTTTATAAATAATTTTAGTCTAAGATAAGCAATAATTTAAGTAAAACTGTATTTTTTCTTTAAAAAAAAAAAAAACGGGATCAAGCGTCATGTTTATTCTACTGAGGAAATGTTATATTAACACAACTCTTGTTTCCTAAATCTTTAGATTAAAGTAAATATTAATATTAACCTCATACAAACAGATTCCAGATGTTGAGGGACACTTACAAGGATGAAGCAGAACTATATGAAAGATGGTCTTCCTCGTAAAAGTACAACTTTGATTCGATTCAGTTAAATTGTGGTACATTATTTATGGAAATTGTAAAAAAACATGACGCCCAGTGTGGACACCCATGAGAACATCGACCATCAGACAGAGAGTGGGAGGACACACCATCGACTCGAACATTTTGTGTTCTGTTGTTCTTATCGTTTCCATGCCTATTATGTATCTTCCCCAACTCTGCAACATGTTATAATATAGACTAGAAAATTCCTGAAGAAATTTAACCGGGGCCTGCCAAAGTGTGCCTGTCGGTTTGGACCCAGTGTTCGGATGCTAAAAATTAGCATCAATGCTAAGATTAGCTACTGCGCAAGACAGTGACCTGACCTGAGAGAAAAAGATAATGCAAGGTAATATTATTGCATCACCTATGGCGGTGCACTAGTGGAGGGCAGTGAAGTGCTAATGTTTGTGCTAATGTTAATGTACTGCTTTGCTATGAAAGGCAGCGCACTAACCTAAGAGAGAAACATAATACAGGCTAAAATTATTGCACCGCCTACGGCCGTGCACTAACCAGAGGGGAGTATTAAGGCTTTTATTTTGAAATTTTAAGTATACTTCATTTTAAATGTCCAAACTAATCCCATGAGTAACAGTGATTGGGTTAAATCGTTTCTATAATGCCCAAAAGAGCAATTACCTGATGTAAAAATTGTCAATGCTTTTATTTTGAAATGTTTAATAAGCTTCATTTTAAATGGCCACACTAATCCCATGTGTAACAATGGTTGGGTAAAATCAGTTATAAAAAGCCCAAAACACAAGTAGTTCTAAAGGCCAGCTCAGTCCTCCTCTGTAGCAGTAGCGGCTGGTGCTAAAAAAAACTGAGGGGGGCGCACACAAACAAACAAATGAAAAACAAACAAAACAAATCTTAAAAAATAGCACTATTTGAACATGAATTTTGCCCTCCTTTCCTTCTGCCCTGCAAATTTCTCAATTACATTCTTGTTAAAGTCAGTCATCTCTGTGACTAGTCTTTTCTCCATTGACAACATGGCCAATGCATTCAGCCTGTCCTGAGTCATTGAGTTTCTCAGAAAAGTCTTGATTCTTTTCAGAGTTGAAAAGCACCTTTCAGCTATGCTAAGTTTCCCCCAAAAACTTAGCTTCATTGCATTGTCTAGGTGGCTGCGGCTGTTTTCGTGCCGTTTGCATTTTTCTGAAAGATGTTTTAAGTCTCTTACCCCAGTTGTTGTCCACATTGCCTCCGTGCCAGAACTTTGAAATAGCAAACAAGGAAAGCAGTAAAATGCATTGCTTAATGCAAACGTAAACGTGAATCGACCTAACGAACTGCAGCTGCGCTAATGAGTCGAATCGGGGATTGTCCAATCACACAATGTTTTAAAAAAAATTAGCCAGTACTGACGCTCTACCAGTAATGACACAACAGAATGGGTGTGTCCGGGACGCAGAGCACTGCGCCCTGTGGAAAACCTTAAACAACCAATTAAAAGTCAGCCTCAGATCACCTGCTTGCCAAAAGTTGATGCGCCTACATACACTCTCATTAGGACGGCGCCCTGCACATAGGAAGTGTGCACAATGTGAGCAATTAGAATTATATATTTACTATTTTAATAAATTCTAACATGTCTATTGGACACACAGTATGAATAAATACATTTCTAAGTATTTTGCAGTTCAGAATAGAAATCATTTATTATCTAAACAATTTAAAGGGGGCGGCGCCCAAGCGCCCCCTACTGGCCAGCCGCCACTGCTCTGTAGTAACTGACAGTTCTGCCATGTTGTAGTCCTAACCTTGAGTCATTGTAGTTCTAAAGAGCAGCTCAGCTGTCGCGTGATGAAGCAGACAGGAAGAGACAGAATTCCAGTAGTTTGAAGTAGTTTGTTTTTCTGAAAGATCTGAGAGGAATATTCAGGCTTTTATTTTGAAATGTTCAGTAAGCTTCATTTTAAATGTCCAAACTAATCCCATGAGTAACAGCGATTGGGTGAAATCAGTTATATAATGCCCGAAAGAGCAATTACCTGATGTAAAAACTGTCAAGGCTTTTATTTTGACATTTTTATTAAGATTAATTTAAAAAGGCCACACTAATCCCATGTGTAACAATGGTTGGGTAAAATCAGCTATAAAATGCCCAAAACACAATAAGTTCTAAAGGCAGACTCAGTCCTCCTCTGTAGTAACTGACAGTTCTGCCATGTCGTAGTTCTAACCTGCATGTTCTGCCATAGTTAGAACTACAGTGATGCGTTTTTGTAGTCCTAATCAGCTGCTCTGCCCTGTCCTGCTCTTTGTTCTGTTGCTATGGTAATGAAGCTTGTCTGTCAGACACTCAGGGCTGACAGAATTCCATTTCTTTGAGCCAGCCAGTTTGACAGAAAAAAGCAGTCCTAACAACTCCTTCCCGTTCGGGAACCGTGATACGTACTTGAAAACCGTTTGAAGCATCTGAGAGGGCTATTTGTCGTCTCCAGTAGTACCACGATTCATATTCTCTACCTCACTCACAGTAATAACAGCGATGAGAGAAAGATGGTGTGTGCTGAGCTCAGAAATTTTTCAGAAATGCATGGAAGTCAGTCTGTGACTATCCTCAGAGGGATATTGAGGCTTTTATCTTGAAATTTTCAGTAAGCTTCATATAGAATTGTTGTTTGGGTTAAATGAGTTATTTACTGGCAAAACAGCCAGTAGTTCTACATAAATGGCAGCTCAGCCCTCTGTTTTAATTCAGTGTTAGTTAGAACTACAGATATGGCGTTTTTGTAGTCCTATCTATTAGCATTAGGTTAAAGGCTAAAGCTAATAGATAGGCACTTTCTGCGCAAGCCAGTGCCTTAACCTGAAATAACAAGATAATGCAGGCTAATATTAGGCCCCAATAAAGAGACGTTTTATTAGGTGTGGAACAATAGGTGCCTGCCATGCAAGACATTCTTGTTTTAACCTTGTTTTCAAGAAGGTTAGGGATACAAATTTTCTAACCTTGAAATGTTGAAGATTTTAGAAATTTGGAATGAAGATGATGTCATGGAAAAGAGAACTTCCAACTACAAACACTTGTTTGGATTCTTGTTGGAAAGAAAGAAAATGGTTAAAATACTAGTGGAAACCATTTTTTTTTTTAAAATAGTACTTAACAGTTGATTTCTTTTTACATGGTAAGTCTGGCTATTTTTAGACCAGGGGTCACCAACCTTTTTGAGACCAGGAGCTACTTCACAGGTTCAGAGTAACACGAAGGGCCACTTGTTTGATACAGACATAAATTTTCTTTACAACAAAAATTCATTTAAGTAAATATGATTACATGCTGCCTGATCATATTAATGTTAGGGACTATGCACAATAGTTATCAGTAAGAACAGCTATGGTTAATTGCTATATTGTGGTCAGACGTTCTTAGTTCAGAGTTTTAAGTTGGTGACGTGGGGAACGCCGAAGCCTAAATCTTATAGGTCAGTTTTCTTTTTCTGTGAGTTAAAAATGATGACTGGAGCTTGAACCACTCATCATTTGAACCTCAGGTTCTGCCTGAGGTTTTTACAGTGCGCGGTTCTGGCGGGTTGTCGGTTTATTAGCTTTTTTGTGATTTTGTGAACTGAACAGCTGATGGGTCACCTGCGGGCTGACACAAGCAGATGTCGACAAAAAATGTCTGACAGATTGGAAGGTACAAAACTATCACTGCACCTGACCTGCAGGAGCACAACCACCTCTCCAACGCGCAAACATCGGCACAAAACTAAACCACTAAAGCAGCGCACCCTTTTATTTCTTTTTTCTTTTTTTTTTACACAAACGATGCTAAATAATAAAGACATTGAAGTGAAGCAGTGAGATCCACGGAAAGAGGAGGATTGGCGAAATCTTATAACTACGGGAGGTTCAAACTCCACTCATCATTTTTAGCTCACAGAAAAAGCAAACTGACCAATAAGATTTAGGCTTTGGGTGCCCTTTGACCCCCACAGACTCACACTGATGCGCGCTACATACAAGATGTTTTGGCACAAAAGAACTTTTTCTTCTCCATAATTTTGTTATTAGTAAACAGGGTTGGATAATAGAAATACAATAACTTTTCTTTTTTTAATTTAAAGGAAAATCTCTCAGTGCGTCCAGCTGTACAGCTGCTGCTGCAACAATCCAAACTCTCAGTCACTTGTGGGCAATTTAGAATCACACAGAAAAGCTCCAAAAGGGAATCAAACTCAAAACTCTGAACTAAGAACTTCTGATCACATAATAGCAATTAACCATAGCTGCCATGGTAAATTATTACTGATAACTACTGTCAGTAGTCCCTAACATTAACATGATCAGGCAGCATGTAATCATATATATATATATATATATATAGCCAAGACAATTTATGTCTGTATCAGACAAGTAGCCCTTCGTGTTACTCTGGACCCGTGAAGTAGCTCCCAGTCTCTAAAAGGTTGGTGACCCCTGATCTAAGGAATCTGGGTGAATGAGAAAGACAACGGTATACTTTAAACTTCTACTTTAATAATTCTGTCTTTTCCACTTTTCCTTCTCTAATGTCTCCTCCCACTTAGTTAATTAAGAAAACAGAGAAATAAATATATGGTAAACTGCTCTAATATTCCCTAAGTAAACATGCTCTGATCTGCATCCAGAAGAGCTTAGAAAGTTCTCAATTAACTATTGTTCTATTGTCTTTTCTGCAAAGAAAATATCATAAAGCATAACTTATTTTAAATACTTCATGTGAATAGCTGAACATTTAATATGCATGTCTTAAAAGTCTTAACTGTGACATTTGTAAAGCATTTCTTGAGGAAACAATGATAGTTCCCCTCTCTGCTGTCGCTATCCCCAAACATCCTGGTACCAGCAACCCCCCAAGCTCCCCTCTCTGCTGTTGCTATCCCCAAACATCCTGGTACCAGCAACCCCCCAAGCTCCCCTCTCTGCTGTCGCTATCCCCAAACATCCTGGTACCAGCAACCCCCCAAGCTCCCCTCTCTGCTGGCGCTATCCTCAAACATCCTGGTACCAGCTACCCCCCAAGTTCTCCTCTCTGCCGTCGCTAACCCCACAGCGTTATGGTACCAGCTGTCGTTACGCAATAGTCAGCCCCGCCCTCAACCTCACAACATCCAAGGAGTGACTACTGACCAGCTCTCCGTCCAACGGGTCCAAAAAATCTCTAAGCCTTCGAGTATTACCCTGAAGCAAGTCTAGTAGAGATGATCTATCTAAGCTGGTGTCGAAGGAGACTCAACTAGCCTTTAACTACCTACAGTCCAAGAGTTATGGCCTTTTCCAGTTAAGAAGCAATCAGCTGAGTAGCCCTCACACCTGCACAACCTCAATAACCACTCCTATTAACGGTAGCGCCCCCTCTAAGTACAACGTGCGCTTGTTACAGACTAGTCAAAATCCTCTTTGAAATAGAAGCAAAGCAGACCTGGCTGTTGTCCTTCGAACACTTCAGATCTTCATCACTCAGTCACCTTTGTCTTTTCTCCAAGTCTGTTGCTGCAACTTTGAGATCCTAGGGTTGAGGCAGAGTAAGGCAGCCAAATCAGGAACCAGGGCTGAGGGTCAAGGGGTCTTGTCCCTTCTGGCGGTGCGAAGTCTCAACTTCCCCATGGCTCCAGGGTGCCAGACCTCTCTTCTTGGTCCCCTTGGCCTTATATACCCTTTCAACCCATGCCTCTATAAGGCGTACGTGACCTCTCGAGCATGCAACTACCTCATCGGAAAGTCCCAGCCATTCCCACATATACCCTGCTTCCCTCCCTTACTTTCCTCGTGACCATCTTAGTTTCAGATCCTTAATTGGGACACAGCTCTGGGGCAAGTCCAGACATGTTCGGACTTGCCTTTTTCCCTTGCCTCTGTATCTAACACATTGTTTGATTATTACTTCAATTACAGTTTTATATATGGTGTATGATCATCATAAGTAAATTCAAAATATCTTGTCCCATAATCATCAAAAAATCAAAATGCAAGATTCACTTGCTCAGGCCTTCATGATCTGTTGTCTGCATTAGTCTGGAATGATCCCACCTCCTCATACCAGTTTTCACAACACAGTGACCCCCCAATACTTACGTCCAGTTACCTGAATTTTTTTTCAGTTATTAAAAAATCCAGGGTGGCACCCAGTACCTCAGCGTTCCCGAATTATACATGTCAACAAAAATACGCCCAACTCTCCGGAATATATTCGGTTTTGGTGTTTCTTCCTCCTGTGTTTGATCAATTTGTGGCTCAACCTTGGTTTTTTCCACCCTGGATTCCATTCTGTCTATCTTGATTTTTAAAGCCACGATCTCCTTATTTAATTCCTCGTTCTCCCTAGTAAGGCACAGCAGTTTTTCTGACTTTTCTTTTAAAGATTTTTCCGCGTCATTTTTTGCCATGGCCCGCTTCCGTTCTAGTTTAATTGTTAATTGTTGCATGTTGCAATAATCATTATGCATTCTTTCAATTGTTGTTCTCGCTTCCTCCAATTCCAAATTAACTTTAATCATTTGTTTTTTATAATACCCATTCGAACTTATGAGTTTGCAATTCTCTACATGCCAATTTGTTGAGTCATCGGTCCTGTTCAGTCTCTCTAGTTTCCTCTTCAGACTCTCCACTGTTTTCTGAAGCTGCTCATTTTCACTGTTCAGCTTCATCTGGTTCTTCTGGAGAATCTCTAACTTTTGTAACGTGAAATCTTTCTCCGCCATTGTTTCTTTCTCGTTCGAACCTTAAACTGCAAATGAATTTCTCTGTGGAATCTGGGAATACAAAGACAGTCACCAGTGATGTCACAAACAGGATGTGTGACATCACAGTTCAACATCATAGCCACAAGAAGTCTGTTGGGTGTGGGGGGGAAGGGGGGGGGGGGGGGGGGGGAAGGGGGGATGTTTTTAAAAAAAAAAACTTTATTAACACTGTATAACGACAGAGAGAAACATTTGTTCTGTCTCAAGAATAAACAAATACAGATAAACATGTTCAAGAAAAAGAAAAAGCTAAGGGGCTTCGGTTCCCAACTGTACATTCAAAGCAATACAGATTTAAATTGTTTTAATATCTATTTTTTGTCTTTGATGGTCGGGATATAAAACTTAACTTCATGGTAAAATGCAGCAAGGCATGGCTTCCCCTACCTGGAACAGTGAATATGATATTTAGCTAGTGACAATAAAGGATTTATCAGAAACTCTGAATTGTTGAGCTTCTAGTGAGGCCAAGTAAGAATCTTCCCATAACAGCATAAATTGTGCTTCTATGTTGTTGTGGATAAAGTCACATGTATTGCTAACTAAGGCTAGGCGCCTGACTACAAATATGGTAATAGGCAGTCAGAAAGGTTCGGCTGAGGAGCCGAGTGTGAATAAAACACCAAGAGACAGGTAGTAAGTTTAAGTTATTGTATTCAAGCTTACAGTTTTGCATACATTTATGGACCAGTTCGGCAAACATCAAAGAAGCTCATAAACCGACGACCCACCAGAACCGCACACGGTAAAAAGCTCTGCCAGGATCCAAACAACTGCTCTCTTAGAACTACGGGAGGTTCAAACTCCTGTCATTCATTTTTATGTCGTGTCTCCCAGTCCTCCCTCATCGCCCCCTGGTGGTCCCAGTGCTCCCTTGTCCCTTCGCAAGTCAGTCACTGCTCTCCTTATGCATTGCTATGGGCAGGCCCCAATTATCTTGAGACATTTTATTTAAATTGAATGGAAACAAAAATCAAAGAAGGCAAAACATATATATGTATCACCACATGCTTTTTGAGGAATTAGGAAGCTACAGCAGAAAAAAGCTTCTGATCCCAGCAAACAAAGAGGGCTGAGACTTCAGAGAGGACCAGCAGCAAGTTCTATACTCATACCAACTTATACCAAGTTGTATTACCTATGCTGAAACGTTTTCTAAAAAAAACACACAGATGCAGACTATTCAGGCAAAAACTTCTTCTGTTTGACAGTTTTTTTCCCATAGTGTTTCACAGTTGTTGCTTTAAGTTTTATCGTGACTCTGCTTCCTGTCTTCTACATAATAAGTAGATAAATACATGAATAAGTAAATTAATAAAATTTGCATCATTCACTAAGAGAGCAATAATGTTAACGTACAATGTTTTTTGTGAGCCATATGAGCCAAGAGCTGCCTGCTTTTTCCTATCTTTTACTCATGTTGGTTTATCTGACGCCCCATTAAAGGTAGATTCAAATGTGAAGTTAAAAGTTTTCTGAAACATCAACTTCCGTCAAATCTATATGTAGGCTATTTCTCATTTGCAATACATCCTGTTACATACTTTGCACGTGCCTTAGAATGAATGATGTACAATTGACAGTGTGATACCATCATTTTTTTTTTTCTTATGACATACTTAATCGTTGCTTGACCAATTAAATTTGAGCCAGCTGGCATTACAAACTAACTTAATTGTAATACAACTGGGATTGAATTGGAATGTATATAACCTGTCTTTACAGCTAGATTGATTTGAAAAAATTGTTTCTATATGAAATAGAAATGTTTGTTTTGATATGTCTTGTTGTAAACCAGCTCTGTATAAATAAACTCAGTAATTTGACTACGAAACGTTGCCGTTTTAGGAAAGCAGACTGATGCAAATATGGTTTATCCAAAACTTGAGGTCATCCATCATCGACGGCCTGCTTGTGTGCATCCATGTAGGCAAAATCACACTCGCAGCTCTTTAACCAACTGTGTCATGTACATGCGTGATTTAGAGACAGATTTTAAACAGAGGCACTCAGGATCATTAAACTCAGTGGATGCTGCGTTTTGCCTTTAGCACATCCCATGACAACACAATTCTGTCAACTCCTGTGCATAACCTTTTTTGTTGCTGTAGTAATTGCCGATTGTCTGTTAGAAAAACAAGAATAAGTCAAGTGTGGAGGTTGAAACTGAGAGACACCGTAAGAGGATGGCAAAGGAAAGAAAAGAAAATGAGTAAGGTCCGAAATAAAACAATCTTGTGTCTGAAAAGTAAGACAGAGAAAACTGGGCAAATAAGACAATAAAACTACAGATAGTCAGAATCAACTATTGCTGATGACAGGCTATTGTAATCAATCTATTAGAGAAAAAGCAATCATATAAGCATTCATGGCTAGATTTAATAGAATTTGTTAAAGAGCTCCAACAAGAACACGAGCATTCACCTGCTTTCACATCAATATTTAAATATCAAAGTACATCAAGTCTATCATCAAGTGTCAAAGAGTTTTAAAGAAAGCGTAAACTTCCAAACAGTCACATCGTGGCTCAAACAAAAACAGCCAAAGCGGTTCGCTTCAGCCTTCCTGTGATTTTTGATCTCAGAGGGGTTCAACTCCTGAAGAGCCTGACGTCCTGTCACCATGGCCACCCTGAGTGTTATGCATGAAGCCCACTTTAATTTGAATCTCCATGCACAGAAAACTTTCTGCTGCCTTTGTTGGTTTTCAGGAAGAGGCACAATCCCTTGGTGAAACTAAAAACAAACATTTATTCATCCATTATAATTATAAGGCTATTAAGTCGTTGTAATGTCAATTGATTATTGAAAGAAATTCACAATAGAGGGACCAGTCTCTCTATAAGAAAAATTTAAAACTGAACACATAAACACCCATTAATGATAAGAAGCAACAGGAGGAATGACTGCTTAGAAAGACACAGACCGATCGGATGCGTATCCGATTCAAAGGTGATCTAACGTCCTGGTGGGATTCATCCAACCTGAATGTCATTGATACTCGACAAACGTCACTATTCTGCGTCCTGATACATGTAAGCAGGAAGAAAAGCAACAACCATGGCGTACTGTAAGCCCAGATCTGAAATTTTAGTCAAATAAATGGGAGACAGCCTCAGAGAGCCTCAGAAAATCCTGTCGCATGACTTTGCTCTGAAGCACCGTGACAGAAAACCGTACGGTCTAGATAAATTTCGAAAACATTTTACCGGAGCAGGCATGCATATCAATGTCAGGACCGATTTTGATACCAATCGTGCGATATTTGTGGGCGTGATGGCGTGATTTCAAAATTATTTTGGGGTCAAAAATTCTCTTCATTTCTCACTCTAGCAGAGGGGCAATCAGTCTGAGGCACACTCTAATTTTAGGAAAAATGAAAAACGTTGGGTCGCTTAGAGGCAAATTGTGGACAAACCGTAATTGGTATGGACGAGCCGTCTTCACTTTCGAAGAAATCACGGACATATCTACAAAATGAAATTTGAATGGCATTTCTATGTGAATTCGTGACGACACAGAAAATCCTCAAAAATAGGGTATTTTTAGGATTTTTCCCATTGACTTATAATGGGGTTTTTTCGAAGTTTTTTGCGAATTATGTCGCCATGTTAACCCCAAATCCCACCAAAAGTAATAGCTCCAATGGCGTGAATTTTCGGCACGTTTTGATACCTCATTTGTAGGTGTGCACGCAGCGGTATGAGCCGCATTAACGGTTACGGAAGAAAAATAAAGATTAAAGAGACCCTTGTTGGGTGTAGAGTAATAGGTTCCTGCCATTGCTTTGCATGGCAGGCCCCAATAATAGACATGCTCCCATCAGTTTGGGAATTTCATTCTTCCATGTTAGCAGGGTTTTTTGTGTTCACCACAAAATATTGAAATAGAGCATTATTTCTTGTTGATGGTTACACCTCAGCATCCGAGTTTACCTTACGGTTGGTTGGGGGTCTCTGAGGTTTTCTACCGTCACACAGCAATTTTTGTCCTTTGTTCAGAGATGACAAATTGAAGCAAATGTCCTTTTCTCTTTTTTTGAAAACATAAACCCAAAAGAACTCAAAGAGCTTTGAAAATAAAAGAAAACTGTCACCTCTTTCCAAATTCATCCTGATTTAAATAAGCACGCGTGTGTGCCCAAGTGAGAGCGAATGTGACGGCGTGATGATAATCCTGTGTTTGTGCCACAATCTTTCCAGCCTCACTCTGAGCCTTTCCAATGAGAGATCTCCCCTGGAGATTGACAGGATGGAGGCCGTCAGGGGCACCGCACTGTAGCAGCGATGATGGAAACACGCGGGGAGTAGGCACATAGCTGCTGGTGTTAATTCCTCTCAGATTAAAATGTGGACCTCACATCCATCAGCACAAAGTCCTGTCAAGCATCTAATCCCCTCTATTCATGTTCTACCTTTAATTTTACTTTTCGCTCTGCTAGGTAACATTGGGAACTTGTTGTGGGTGCAGCTACTGTGAAATTCAATAAAGAGCACTAGATTTTGCCATGCAATAACTGCAAGGGACGTTATGACAAAAACAAAATGACAGCGTTATGGGAAATCTAAGATGGACATTAACTCACCCTCTCCAAGGCAAAGGTGCGAACTGTGTACTCAGCCAGAGTTTCTGTCTTAAGGAGAGTGATTTTGATGTCTCCATACATCTCGCTGTCATCAGGCCAGTATTTACAGCACTTCACCTGTTTAAAACCAAACAACGCAACATTTCAGACCTTGAACCAACCTTGTCTTTCTGTTCCATTACACATCTCTGAGAAAGTGTAAAAAAATTAGAAATATCTTTTTTTCATATATTTTGTCCTAAAATCTTTTTTTTTTAAAAACACAGTTTAAAATATCCTAAAACTTTTGTGTTAGAATATTTATAGAAACATAAAAATACACACATTTACTTAATGTTACCTAAAGTGTAGGTTTGGTCTTACGAATGTATTTTATGGTAGTTTGACCAGATTTAACTAAATATGTCTGAGCAGAAAATGTAGTTCCTCACAGCTACCCGTGAAATGCTGCACTACTTATTTGTCTGTCCATGTTTTATCTTGCTAGGTGAAGAGGAAAAAAAACAAAATAACATAATACCAGGAAACATAATGAAAAAAAGTGCATTATTTTATGTTAACATCACCCAACACAATGGGGGTATTTTTTTTCCACATAAAGTGGAGGTATTATTTGGATTCAGCCACACAGACCACTTGTCATTTATTGATTGTTTCTGGCAAGGTAAAGATGGAGAACCAAATTGCAGGAGGGGTTCTGCTGGAAAAATGGTGTCATTTTAACCATCTGCTGAGGTGATATGTTTCCTTTGCTCTGACTGATAAAGATGAGGTACTTCAGGATGAGTTCATGGTACATGTGAGGTGAAACATAATAGTTCTACATCAATATGCCCTCTATATACAAGGACAGACATGCTGTCACACACATTTTATTTGACACTTTTTAGAAAACTGCACAGAAACAGACAAATCAAGTACAAATCTTTTTCTCTTGTTAGTACAGAAATCCTGTTTTCACACATCCCATCTGTAATACATATTTTCCACTTTAGATCCGGCGCCCTTCGGCCCAGCCCTGTTTTATTTTGGCCGTGGAACAGTTTTGTGTGTGGTTGTCCCGTCCATCTCCCTCTGTACGCGCTTGACAGTGAGGAAGCTGAGAAAAAGAATAACCTCAGCTTTACCTTTAACTACAAAAAGCGTTTGCTATGATAGCCAATCCAAAGAAAGGCAATTCTGCTGTGTATCTTCATAGACTAACCAGATGAGCAATAGTGTCATGGAGTCATTAGCAGCACAGTTGTCCAGACACGATTTTAATACAGATTTTATTACTAAAAATGACAAAAACACGATTGTTTTTACAATCAGTTCACCCTCAGTTTACAGTTCAAATAAAAACCACCACTAATGAACAACAGACACAAAATAGCTTGACTATTTCTTACAGTTAACCTTATATTAAAGTTTTAGGATATATCATGATTCATAAATGAACAGCATGTTTAACAGCTTGATCTACAGCTGAAAAAAACAAGGCAAATTAGCATAATATATAACAGCTTTCAGCATTCTGCTAGGCATATGCCCATCAAAGACATAAAAGCTTCTTATTTAGACACCAAACAGTTCCCTTTTAATGGTTTCAGTACTTCTCTGAACAGTGACAGAAGGGGGATAAGAGTAGAGTGCATATAGCATACCCTGCCAACCTCCACCAGCTTAGTGATCATGACGATGCTGAAGCAGTTTTCCTGCCACACCATCCTCCAGAAATCGTACAGCGTCTCCTGCTTTGGTCCTAGTGGGAAGAGGGAATGAATAACAAAAAGAGACACAAAATAAGTTGATAATACAAGCCTGTCTTATCAACTTTAGATGTCTTGCTAGTTGTGAGTTTGTTCCCAAGTGGCCTTTTCTGAATGACAAAGTTCTGCCTCTTAAAATTATGTCGTAAATAAAGTTTTTGGCCATTTCAAGCAGGCAGAAGGAAACAGGGTGATGGGTGACTAAAGCAACAGAAGTGGCTGATGATGGAAGTCCGGCAGACCAAAAGTCATTCCCTGTCATCAAAGGAGCAGACATTTAGGAAGCAATGCACAGCATGGAAACTGGAAAAGAAACACTGAAAGAGACAAAAGCGAAGCTGAAATCGTTTCTCTCTCTTGCAAGTTTTATCTGCTTCTCCAAGTCTACCAGGAGGGGGTTGCTGGTGGAAGATAAGCAGATGAGCAGATCCTCCCAGACCTCTGAATGGGAGCTGCATAGAAAGCAACAGTCCACAGGGTACAAAACCAGCAGAGAAAAGTTTGTCAACACTTTCCCACCAAATGACTCCCATATAGGGGTAGTTCTATATTTGGTTAGCAAATGTTACACTGGGAATTTGTTGCATAATAAGGAACATATCACAGCTGAAATACAGGGTTTCAATAAAGCATTTATTCTACTTTAGCTTTCTATCCAAATTTTGATTAAGACTCAAAGCATAATTTTGAAGTCAAGGGAAGGTAAACTATGCTTTCAAAATATTTTAAAATAAAATCCTCTAAGAAGTTTTGTGAAATGTTATGAAGGTAGGTTTCCTCGCCTCAACTATGGATCTCTGTAGCTTTTCCAGAGTAAACACGGCAGTTAAATTAAATGACTTCCATTATTTGCACTGGATTTTATTTAAGTGTACAAAACTAGAGAGATTTGAACAGAAATTCTCACTTTTTAGATTTAATTTGTTAAAACTCTGCATAATTTTCCTTCCATTTCATAACTACGTGGCAATTTGTGTTGGCTTTACACATAACCTTCCACTAAAATTCACATCTTTAATTGTAACGTTACAACTTGTCTTACATAGGGAGGCTAAAATCTAAGGATGTAGAAAAGCATATAATCTAGTTTGTCTTTAGATTATGTCTTTATTGGTTTTGTTTGTCTTTTTCGGTTTCGTCTACGTAGCGGCAATTGGGTGGATGAAATTAATCCTGGGGTAGAATATAATCAAACTGCTAAACCACAATAATGATAAAAAATAAATAAAAAAAACCTATTCGCTATTACTGAATCCACACACGCATACATCCACAGAAATATATACTCTAGCCTTGTGGGAATACTCACCCTGAGTGGCGATGAAGTGGTTGGATCGATGGTAGCCCTGAAAGAGAGAAGAGAGATGACATGCTGAGTAAGCCATCTGAGCCTCAGGCACGGCTGTAAGGGAGGGGGTATGTGTCTGTCTTTCCCCTTTTCTTCTTTCCCTTCTTTCCTCTTCTCCCCTCCTTTGAAAATGACCCTTTCTGCAACAAGCTTACTTTATAATTATCTACCATTTCTACTGATGAATCCAGATGCAGTTGCTCTCAGCAAGTACACAAAGTGTTTGAAGTTTGGGCATCTCAAAAAAGTAGGAGTCCTGGGACATCTTAGAAAAAAAGAGAGGTAAGTGAAAGAACAATGACTGAATCCCTGCAGCTATTCACTGGAGACATAAAAACCAGGACCTCAAACTTTTTTAGTTTAGATGGCTAATTTACCAAAGAATGTCCTTCATGACACAGTATGCTAGGAAAAGGAGGGGAGAGAAAAATTAAATGAAGGTTCACTGTGTTGTCTACCTGGGCTGCTGAATTTACCAAGAGCACGTTGCGTTATATATAAATAAATTCCCCCAATATGATAGGGCAATCTAGTGCAACAGTAGAATAATAGCAACTAGAATCTTCTTCAAAAGAGAAATTAATCATAAGCCTCAAAACAGTCTGAAAAGCTTTACATGGAAAGAAGCAACATCCTTTGATATGGATAATAGATGTTTTCACACAGCGTACATGGGATGAATATGAATGAACAATGACTTGTCACCTCTACAGCCTTGAGCCAAACAAACATGACAAAGACCATATGAATTATAAACACTTTGAGGGAGCGCAAACTGTTCAAAGACATTTCTGTTGAAAAACACAATGTACAGGTAAACTAACCTCTGTGATTCTACAAAACTGTCCTCAAGAAAACCACTCTGATGCTGTGGTTCACTGTTGATTAAGAGGAGCAGCTGAAGGGATAATTGATGCTGCAATTACACGACTATCATGAGTCTGCAGAGTGAAGAAGGCGGGTCAAAAATAATCGGCATGAACTCCAGCTCGAGCCCACCAGCTCTCATCAAGTCCGCCTCGTGCAGCAGTCCATGCAGATAACGCTTTTTTTTTTTCATGTTTTTGCAGAGGGCATTCTCCTAAAATATCAAGTCCGTCCATGTTGCTGATGTATTGCGGCTCCAAATCGCATCCTACCGTTTAGACTGAGGGAAATGTTTAAAATGGAGATGGATGACTGTTGCTGCAAGGCCCGCTATCCACAATTCCTCAGGCTCTGGCCAAACTTGATCATCGGGAATACAACCACTCCTCTTCTTCAGACAGTTGCCATAGTAACTAAACTTCCTGATTCTTGGCCACTTAAAAAAAAAAAAAAAAAAAAACTAACAAAGACAGCAGGGTCCTCTGTCCAGAGAGGACACATCTCCTTGTGTTCATTTTAAATCCTTAACTAAAAAGCGTTTTTTTTGTTTGTTTTGTTTTTGATCAAATGTGCACCTGAAACACTCCGACCTTCGAGCACTTGTGGATAGAGGACAGCTGAAAGCGAGCGGAGAGGGGACAGGAGAAATAAAGTGATGGGAGGCAGAAGAATGAGCAGTGAAGTACTTACTTCCCTGTTAATCCGAATCTACAGGGTCCGAGGTCGAGGAGGTGGGATGGGGAGTAGAAAAAGAAGACACACAGGCTAGTTAATGAAAGAAGCTTAGGAGTTACAGACAAGTGGGAGGTCTGTGAGTATGCAGAGATGTTTGCGCAAAAAGCAGGACTAAATTTTATGTTAACACACGTACATAGTGTTTATTAACTACATTAAATTATGGGGGTTTAATGAAGTCTATTCTAATAGGTGCTTATTTAAGGTAAGATTTGTGAAATTTATTCATTTATTTGTTTATTTTTGCTGTTAAATGACATCAAGGGTTCTTTCTGAATTGTGTTTCTCACTTACAATAGGCTGTTAAATGAAACATTATTTTAACACAATGGCAACAGTTTTTGCTTTTCATTCAAGTCATACGGCAGCCCAACAACCAAAGTAGTTTTAATTATTAAAAAATCTATCCAATCGATTGCAATCAGATTCAGATTTATAGATGCACCAACAAGTCAGCTGATGACAGAAACAGACAGATTTTCAGCGTGATCAGCTCTTACTGACTGGTTGGAAAGTCAATCATCTGTAAAAGACAGAACTCATCTGTTTGCATGATGCTACTGAAAGTCGAGAACTGAAATGTAGATATCTTCACTGTCTTAGGGATGTTTCAAAGTAAGATCAGGGAAAATAAGCATTTTAATAGATATCTCGATTCCAAGGTTTTATTTGCATAAACATTCTAGTTTTTGAAACTCAGCTTGCCAATTCTTAGCTTAATAATGTGTTAATAATAAGGAAGGAAGGAGTAAAGGAAGAGAAGAAGGAAGGAAGGAAAAAAGAAAGGAAAGAAGGAGCAAACAAATGAATAAAGGAAGGAACGAACAAAGGAAGGAGAGGGGGAGAAAAGGAAGGAATGAAGGCAGGAAGAAAGGAAAGAACAAACAAAAGAAAGAAGGAAGGAAGGAAAGAACAAATATACTTGTAAGCAGGAAGAGACACATTCAGTGGACAACAGGAAGGCTGAATGTATTATTAACAGTTATTCTGGTTTATCCTTTGGCTCTATCAACTTCTGTTATAGAAAATGTTCATTCATAAATGTTGAAAACCTTTTGGAAATCCAATAGTTAAAGGAAATACCTACTTTGTTGAGGACATGCACAAAGCAATTGTTGTAATTAGTGTGTTTAGTTTTTTTTTAAACTAATACTAATACCTTGGTTTAGTATCATGGTTATCATTACATTTTGTGACTTTTTTTCTCGTAATATAAATAATAATGGGCGATAGAGACAGAAATGAGAATATGTTAAATGCTGGTAAATATGACTCAGTGAAATTTAACAAAAAAAAGTTATGAGGAGATCAGAGCTTTTACAAACCAAGTATCAAAAATCAACAACAAAACTGTCATCAGTGCATTAAAACCAAATGCAGTCCCATGCCATCAGACTGATTCTGAAACACATTTCAACTGAATATCATAATTACAATCAGTAAGTGAATAATGAAAAAATACCAGCATTTTCCCTTTAATTTCCCTATAAAAAACGAATAATGTGGTAAAAGCTGTACAAGAACAATATCAAGGTAACAATACCTTTGCTTAGTCTTCAGCAATCAGTAGGTGACAGTTCATAGGATCTATCTATCTATCTATCTATCTATCTATCTATCTATCTATCTATCTATCTATCTATCTATCTATCTATCTATCTATCTATCTATCTATCTATCTATCTATCTATCTATCTATCTACACAGTAGTTGGTAACTGTGCAATGCCTGCAGTGTAACAACACAAGAAAATCATGTCCACCAAGTCAAGTGCCAGGCTTCAATTGTTATTATATGTAAGTGAAGGAGAAGTCCTGCTGTGAAATCTTTTCAGAAATGAGCTGCTGCAGGAAAACTGTTTCAAAAGTCATCATGACAGAGAGCAGAGCTGCCCCTACCAGACTAGAGTGATGTTTTAAAGTCTCTGTAAGCAAATTGTGCTTTGTGTTTGTGTCGTTCCAAAAAAAAGGAATATCTTGCACATGTTTCACAGACTACCTCCAGGGAACAAGGACAAGTTGAAGCTGTGACTTGTGTTTAGAGTAAGCTAATGACAGAAGCTTTGTTGACAGTCAAGCTGGTTTATATTTTTCGACTGAGATCTCTTGCTGCAAGTCTGCCAGTTTTAGAAATCCAACATCAGAGAACCATTTCAAGAAAATCATCTTAGCATAATATGTGGAAGCTTTTTATCTTCTCTGTTCTTAATCTCATGTTGCAGTGTCAAAATATGTCTCCATCCTTATTAGATTTGAGTGAATCAAGACACCTGTATTTTTGACAATGCAAAACACTGCAAATAATAATAAAAGTGAACAAATATCCTAAAAAATCCCAATCAGCATGCACAGGAAGCATTTCTTTAAAGTTGTCAAACTCCTGTAAAAACCGGCAGAGACTATTTATTGCAGCTGGTCGTAACATTTTCACAGTATGACTGTCAATAATTTGGGCTGCAAAGATTTTTGAACCTATAAATAATTTAGTACCGAATACAAGGAATAACAATGCTACTAATGAAAAATGTCATCACTTGACGATGCCTTTCATGTTCAAGTTCCAGGTCATATTGTTAGAAGGCAGCAGGATACAACACTACTATGACGCAACCTTTCTCCATATGTGTTCATTTTTAGGAGCTTTATGCTGCAGCTGATTAAAACTGGAGATTTTAAAAGAAAGAGAAATTGAGGTCAAAATTAGATATCACCCCTAAGCTCAGATATAGCAGTAGCATTTTCTGAAATGATAAAAAAAATGGCTGTATAAGAATAGTTATCTGACCACAGTTTCAGGAACACCATATGCTATCCAGTCTATCTTCATCATAATAATACTCAGATCTACTTGTCACCTAAAACATGGACAGCTATTGGACCTTTACAGGTAGTGAAAATGCACACCTTGCAGATTTATTATGCTTGTGGCTTCATTGGCACAATTAAATGTTTCAGTTCATGAATGCATCTAAACATAGGTCAAAGATAATACAAAAAACACTTTTTAAGCTGTTAAAGGAGAGAATCTTTTCTAACCAACCTGACCTTAGTGAGTCATTTACATTGCCCTGCAGGAATTTTGACCCACTCTACCCTCTCAAAGCAGCATCTCAATCAAATTTAAATGTATTCTTTCACTAGACTACTTCGCTAATAGCCAGACGTTTTTCTTCAAGATTTCTGATGAAGAGCATAATTTCTAGTTCAATCAGCTACAGCAAGTCGTCAACGTTCTGAAGTAGCAAAGGCCAACACACCACCACCAATATTCAACTGAAGGTATGAGCCCTTTTTCTGAAATGCTGTGTTAATTTTATGCCAGCTGCAACAAGACGCACAACTTCTAAGAAGTTCCCCTTTTGTCTTGCTGGTCTACAAAATATTTACCGGCACATAAAATTTAGGGAAACTTCAAGATGCTAAATATGAGAACGACATTTGTGTTGTTTTTGATCAACACTGGTGGTAGCTTTGGATCTTTTTCTCTAAAACCAACTTTGCCTGGCTAATTTCTTGTTGAACCTTGAGAACTGACCTTAACTAAGGCAGGTGAAGCCTGCGGGGCTTTTAAACTTTGTACTGGGTTCATGTGAGCCTCCTGGATGAGTTTTTAATGGGTTTTGGACAAACTTTAGAAAGCCTGCTACTGGAAAGTTTGCTACCTTTCCATGCTTTCTTTTTTTGTGGATGTTATCTAGCTTTGTCTATTTTCTGTCATTAAATTGCTTTAGATTGGGGAATGCCATGTCGCTAAGTGAGACAAAAAACAACAAAGAAATAGGAAGAAATAAACTCCTTAGAGAGAGAAACTAACTCCACAGAATAAATGAATAATCATTTCGTCTAAAAAACTTCAACCAATGATTTAACCATCATTTTACTCTGCAACATTTGTATTTTTACTATAAACTACAGTGACACAATACTACAAATTGAAATCATCATTGCATAGGTGCAATATTGGAATTGTAAACTACTGCTTTAATATCTAGTAGGAAGTCACATATCCATTGCTGTGCATGTAAATTCTGCCAGCGTTGTCGATGGAAGTGAGCATGATGGTGAAGCTCACAAATAGTGGTGCAGAGCTTATGATAAAGTAAAAAGTACAGGAAATTGTTGGTTATTCACCATCGATATCTGCACCACAATAATTAGTAATCATATTGTAATTGCATGTTTCCTGATATTGTGAAGCCTTACACTAAACTGTGTAGACAGGTATGACTATTATATGAGCCTAAATAAATTTTAATCAGGTAGGCTTCTGTGTTCAGTCTCATTATCAAAGAATAGAAAAGCAGGAGCTTTGATTGTGATTAGAAACCAGTGTCTTGCAGCAACAATCAATAACTTCTGATTCTTTCACAGCAAGTACATTCCTCTAAACTCACAACATTAACAGATGTTTAATACAAAAAGATGGATGCCACCCCACAAGAGTCAAAACTTCAACTTTCTTTAAATATACCAACAGCCCTTTGAGTTTAGAGTTTGTTTATGTCTGCCTTCAAAACATAAATACAGTAAAATATTCTTAGTAAGCAAGATGTCTTAGTAAAACAAAGATGACTGAAATACAATGCTCAGGAAATTTAACCAATCAGATTTGCTAAGGTACCCTACCTCTACTGGAAAGAATGAAAGCTGTCAGTGTCCCTGGGAAAGATCCCTGCAGCTGAAATGTGCCTAAAGTAAACAATCAAACCTTACAGTAAGGAAACATCGAGCTCGCACATTCCCTGCTTAGTTCAGAAAGCACAAATGCCTTTCAGAAGAATAAGAACTTTTCCATTTAACCTTCACTGAAATAATCAAAAGGTGGTGAAAATATGTTCCTCTGTGGCTGAGGAGATAAATTCAGAGAGCTGGGTCAGGGCAGTCGGAGAGTACCATCTCTGACACTGAGACTGTAGTGGCTGCAGAGTGGTGTTTTTCTGCTAATGCCTGCACCTCTGCTCCCTAAACACTAATGGAGACCCTCACAATAACTACCGCTGAAGCCAGGTTTTTAGCACCCGCTCATTGTGACAGCCACTGTGGAAGCACGTCAGAGCTGACCTTTCTAGACAGTCAAATAACAAAGAGGAAATACACGTTAAAACCAGTGTCAGGCAGTTTGACACGCAAAAACCAGTCAGGCAGTTTGATGATACAACTGGGCCGAAAAGGAGGAATCCAAAAATCAGATCATCAAATCCAGATGTGTAGCCGGCTATTTTGTTTTTATGAATGGCATTTTTCAAATAAATATCAGTTACAATCACTCCTGACAGAAATGGGATCTGCTAACCTCATATCATCTGCAAACAGAAGTGGGAGTACAACAGCCTGCCTCAAGATCTCAGAGTGTCATATTTACTTTGCAGAATTCCCCATGAGAAGCGTTGAGAATAAATCTTGAGAGATAAAGAAACCACATCAGATTTCCTGGCTGCAATTGACAAAACTGAAATAAATGGCAACAACTGTGGATTATGACGGATATTTCACAAGGGGAAGCAAACTACACACATCTACTTGAAGCAGCGTATCTTTTATTTTCTGCATTTCTAATGAAATGTTCGATTAATGACAGATGGGTTCTCCGAGACGTACCTTAAACCTTTTATGAATGAGAACACACATGAATAACATTAGCAAGGCATGTATTTTACTGTGATTTTCCACATAAGACAGTTAAAAGGATCATCTCCTACTCCCTCAAACAGTGATTGAAAAACATCAGTAAAAACATCTATGTAATTTGAGAGAGATTTACACTGTGGGGTTTTGCAGAAAGGCTCATCTCCTCTGCAGGAATTAAATGCATTGGTTCCTCTCTGTTTTAATAAAAACGATAGCAGAGGTGGTGAAGGTCAGGGATCTGCAGCAGCACCTGACAATGATGGCATCTGGCTCAACACTGCGGGGGCCGGTGTCGGATTGGATAGACTCTCTAAGGTGGAAGCGGGGCAGCAGAGTGGTGGCTTATGAGAGAGAGATGGACCACGATTTTTGCAGGATGTGAGAGTGGAGGCTGGATAAATCTGAGTCTCATACAGCAGGACAACAGGATTAAACTTACATCAATGTAGTTAGCGTTGATGTAGTCCGAGTTTGGATCTCCCAGCAGAGGGTGGAGCTTCACTCTGTGCCGATCATCTGGGCATACAGAGCAATAGAGACATTTTAAAAAGAAAGAAGTCGCAGCAATTTCTGTTTTTCCACTAAAATGTTTGTAACTACTTACATCCCAGCAAGGTGTCATGCCTCCCTTTGGTTTTGTCCTTCTTTTTGGTGCAGTCCCAGCCATCAAAGAAGCTCTGCATGGATAAAGACAAAACCCGTGTCAAGGTTTGTTAGAGAATATCAGTGAAAAACATAAAACAAAGAACAACGAAGGCCTTTCTACCTCAAAATAATATTCTACTTAATGTATCACACACAATCCTGATGAAACACACTGAAGTTGTGGTTAAAAGTTCACAAACAATGACACATTTCAAGGGAAGCTTTTGTAAGAAAGATGTAGGTAAATAGAACCACAGTGTTAGGACATTGGTTTTATGCAAAATAAAGGATTCATAAAAACCTGTCAAAAGGGCCAGGAGCGTTAAATCGGATTTAAATTATCATTTTAGCTTCATAAGTGGCGGTGGTATTTTCCATATTTGTTTAAACGGTCACAGCAGATGTTCTCTGCTCTTTTTGCTCCCTTAATGAAATGACATGTTACATCCAATGGATACCTAATTAACCATCCATGCTGCAGGTGACATAAAACAACACCCACTGGAAAGATTCTGGTGTGGATTGCTTTCTGTGGGTGTTTTAAAAAAAAAAAGAGCAGATGATTTGGGTTCAGAAGAAAGGCTTTATTCCCACAAAGGTGCCATAAAAGGCTCTGGGGAAAAACACCAGAAAATAGTTCCTTTTGAGCAACCAATGCCAATCATACACCTATATAGGCATTTTAAAACTTTGATTATTTTTTAGATTTTCCTTCTACAGAAACAGGATATCCTGAGATATTTTAAATAGGAATGTTGATCAAAGTCCAACAAGATTTCTAAAGGATTTTCAAAGGGTTTCTTTAGGCTCTAAATGTCCCGTTTGTCTCATTTTCTGTCAACACCTTAAGAAATGAGGAAACATGAGGAATCTAACAATATTAAAGCCCAGAGACGAAATACCAGGCTTTAAAAACCTACCCACAGTAGATTAACAGGATCTAAACGTAAAAATCTTAAAAAATAAAATGTAAAAAGTATTATGCATTTTACTGTTGAGAGAAGCATTATTTTTCAGCTCCGCTTCTACTGTAACCTAAAGGTTATCTGTAGATGTTTATGATAATAAGCTAATAAGTAGACAAATGTAAACACCCCAATTAAGTCCAAGATAAAGGAACAGATGCAATATCATCAGAGAAAAAGAGAATTACTTTTTATTTTACTATCCAGTACACCAAAGATGTGCAAAACAGACCAATTATACGCACAAAGTTTGGATGCTGAGTTTTAAAAAAAGATGGAAAAAACCCAAAACTTTAAAAATTATACAACTCATTAGAAATGATTTTTCTAAAAACAATTGCACAGCAGGTTATTTTGTCCTCCATTTTCTTTTTCTGCAACAAAAAAACACCAGCCCTAAAAATACAGTATTTTTCTCCACAATTGGTGTAACACTTCAAGAATGATAGGCAATTTGCTCTGGATATAAACATACAAAAGTTAGTGTAGGCTGCACTCAGGCTTTCTCCTGAATGCATGGATGATGCCTAATTTGAATGTGGGCAAATTGTGCCAGCACAGAGACAGTTTCTTAATGAAGCTATTTTGAGAGAAGTTCTGCCTTTGTGTCAACGTTCAGAATGAGAAGCATGGGACAAACCCAGGTTTAACTGAATTTAGTTAAATACCTTTAAATACCTTTGTAAATTTACCTGTTACCAGTTTTAAAAGGAATGCTTTGGTGATTTGTGTTAAGTAGAGACAGCACAAAACCAATCTTAGTCGATTCTATGACAATAGTAGGTACTGTACAGAAAGTGAGACAAAAAGCAGCCAATCAGTGGAGAAAATAACTGATAGATTTTGAGAAAAAATTGAGGAAATATTATACAAAATCACTTTCAAGGGTTGAAAAAAAGTCTGAATGGTTAGAAGCAAAATTTAAGGGAATGAAAAAAGATTGAAGACTTGCATACAGTGCATCCAGAAAGTATTCAAAGCGTGTCGGGGTACTTAACATGCAGAATATGGAAAAAAGCTTTATTCAAAATGTATTAAAAACAAAAATAAAATCACATTTACACTAGTGTTCACAGCCTTTGTAATGAAGCACTGAGAGGTTTCCACTGTTCATCCCTGAGATGTTGCGACAACTTAAATTGAGGACTTGATTTAAGAAGACACACTTGTCTATACAAGGTCCCACAGTTGACAGTGCAGGTCAGAGGTCAAACATCAAGCATGACATCAAAGGGATTGTCTGTAGACCTCCAAAACAAGATTGTCTTGAGGCACAAATATTGGGAAGGATCCAAAAGCATTTCTGCTGCTTTGACCAAGAACCCAATGGTCATTCTGTAAAGCTTCAGCATTCCTCTATGGAGAAAGAAGGCCCTTCCACAAGGACAACAATCTCTGCAGCAATCCACTAATGTGTATGGTAGAATCGCCAGATGAAAGCCACTCCTTAATAAAAGACACATGGCAGCCTGTTTAGAGTTAATTTGTCAGCATTACAACAACCCAAAACACATGGCCAACATCTCTATGGCTCACTATGTGAATGTCCTGGAGGGGCTGAGACTCTATCCAATCTGATGAATCGTGACAAGAATGGTAAAGAGTGAATGAAATAACCATAGCATTATATTTAAAAAGACTTCAGGTTGTAATTGCTACCAAAGGTTTGTCAACAAAGTATTAAAGCAAAGGCTGTGAATATTTTTTCTATTATTAATAAAAGTTGTTCCTGCATTGTCCTAATGGGGTATTTGTGTGTGAAATTTTGCAGGAAAAGTTCAACTTAATACTATTTGGAATGAGGCTGGAATATAAGAATACGTGGAAAAAGTGAAGAGCTGTGAATACTTTCCAGATGCACTGTATACCCATCCATATGAGTCCAGTCCCTGTAGTTTTCTGAGACTGTAGAGAAATTTTGTAGAAATTCTGCCCAAGTCTGAATGGGGAGCAGGGGATTACAATGCAGTTCTCCTCACAGACAGCCAAGAACCATCCAAATCCAGCCTGGGATTACATCCTCCTCCTCACTTTCTCCCTCCTCTTTCATGCCCTGCCTCTTGATGTTTCTTTCTGAATCTCAAAATTTATGTTCCCTCCCTTTTACTTCATGGCTTCCTTCCTTGTCCACCTCTCTCCTCTTGGCTTGCTTTTATTTTTGACAGAACATCTCTAAGCCCTCTTTTTCTCTCTTCCCACCTCTCTGACGCTCAGTTCCCAAGAGATGACAGAGAAAAAGAAGAGGGTGGAAAATAGTGGAAAAACAGCAAAGGAATGACAGGCCTTTAAAAGCAAGAAAAAGAACACCAGGGGCGAGTTGATTAGATGACTTTACTGCAGAGATCAGAAATGTAGAATGGTTGTGATCACCCAAATGAGTCCAAATTATTCTGACTCTGCTCTGGATAATGACTGCTTTATTTTAATTGAAGCATATTGAGGAATTTTTCAATTCCTGATTCGATCCAAAAAAAGGAAAGTCTCACATTTTAGGTAATAATAAAAAGGAAAATGTGTCATGAGGTCTTGTTGTTATATTAAATTAGCACAGTTTTCAAGAAGTCACTGATATAACTACGCTGTGGATTGGATTTTAAATGAATCAATCAGTTCCCCAAACCAAACGTGTTATATTGGTACTCGGGGTTCTGCTCAGCTGTTGTTTAGCTGAGGTTCCAGTGGGAATATGAAATCTGTCGTCACACATGCAATCCGCTTTACTAGCCCACAGTAAAATCTTGATCAATGTTTTTACAGAAAGCAGGTATTCCTCAGGGAAATAAAAACCCACGCCTGCAGTGTGAGTCTAATATAATAGTCCTCATCATTTTCCTTCATAATAGCGAGACACAATCCATCAAAACACACACTCTTAGCACAGAGAGGGTAAAAAATACAAAAGAGGTGTGTATTGATTTTTAGAGTGGAGTGTGTTTTGGCCGTGAGGGACCATTTAATGAGTCTACAAGCAGAGTTCCAGAGGGGGACACCATGTATTGGAGACAAAAGATGTTTTCTTGTCTTTATGAATGCCACAGGCAGTGGGTGACAGAGATGGACCTCACCCTAGGGTGCAAGCTAAACTCTCAGCCACAATTGTTTTCAGAGATCTGGGATCACCATTGTGCTGCCTGGATAATATAGCTAGACCCCATTGCTGCTGTGAGGGGATGAATGAGCTTTGTTCAATGACGGAAACTTTTTTTGTACTGATGGATCGATCAAGGATTAAATACCAAGGGGGCACAAGGTGCAATAAGTCTTCCAAAAATCTTAAAAGTTTTATGAAAAAAAAAAGTGGTCAAACAGGCAAAAAGTTTAGCACTCTAAGTTGTGATTTAGATGATCCAGCTGATTTTCAAAAGCAGTATACCTAAGTGCCGGATTTTGTTTCCGTCAGTAAATGTCACAAAATGGCATGAAAAATCAGAGGTTTGTAACTCGTCATTTTTATTACTATATTTTTGTGCTCTTAAATAAACCTAACTTATTGTAGAAACATATCAGCCCTAAAATAAATGTGTCACATCACAAAAGAATGCATTAGAACAGTTCAACACCTGTTTTATTTCCAATACAAAAGCTGCGTACACACTATAGGTTGATCAGAACAATTTGCCGGCATGGATTCCATCTCTATCACCAACCCTCCTCTGAGGACGATGCTGGTATCGATTTCATACACAAATAATCACATTTATGCCCTCAAATCACATTTTTATAGCAATCTTGGAAAAAAAAATTTGAACTTTTGCTAGGTAAAGATAGTTTTTGCAGAAATCCAAAGAGATCAGGTTTTTGGAATTTCCTCATGTGCCTGAAAAGAAGTTAATTTTTACATCAAAAGCTAAGAGAAAAATTATGTAAGTGTACATTGAGCCCTATTACTTTTCTATACATTGTTTACTTTGGTCAGAGAGGTGAAGTGTGATTCATATTAGTTTTCCTGTAATTGACAAAAGTCTCCCAAGCAATTATTTCTTAAAGCTAGTCATTATTATTATCAAAACAGTCTTAGACTTAACTTTGTAAGTTTTCTTTCTAATGAAAGAAAGTTCATTAGATCCTTTCTAATGAACTTTCTTTCATTAGAAAGAAAACTTACAAATCATAAAGGAAACTACTGAACTTTGAGGAACCAACTTATAAACACTAATATGATACATCTTTCTACTTCTCACCATTGCAGTATTTTTCACATTAAAACATCTCGAGGCTGCAAAGAGCTTAAAGAAATGTCAGCAGGTCCCAACAAGTGACCTCCAAATGTCAATCCAATAGAATACATGTTCTATATTCTTATCACCTAAAAGATCAAATGAGCACCGTTGAGAACAATAGTGAGATTAATGCTGTGTGTGTTCCTTCTGGAAAAAATCCTTAATGACCCTATTGCACTTCCATTGCACCACATCTTACAAAGAGAGGTAAATACCAACATTGCTACTGGGAAGGAAGACAACTCTCGACGCATTAGAGGTAAAAAAGATTGAAAAAGGTTGTTTTTTTTCTTTTAGTTTTTCTTCTCCACAGTTTTCATTATTCTTCACCTTCCCGGACTGTCCCTTCCTCTCTTTAGAACAATCTGTCTGAAGTAGACAGAGTAGACTCAGGAGGAGGAGGCAGAGACGTTTAACCTCATCAGGCCTCCCATCACAATAGAGGTCTTCTTTTGGTCTAAATGAGGATGATCTACTCATCTGAACATTAGTGGTGTCCTTCAGATGCCTTTTTGGCTGTGGTGATTAATTTCAGTGGCTTCAGATAATGTTTACTCTTCAGCCAGTGGTACTTGTGTCTACAAAATCTTCACTAATCATCTTTATTTTTTAATTTTGCATGTTTCTCGCAATATTCTTGGAACTGGTTCACTACCGCAAAATAGAGCACCTGTAATTAACGGTAAAGACAACCCTTTGATTACGCGTTTAGAACTAACAGCATTCTGAATCAAAGTCAAACATATCTCCTAAAAGCTTCTTGGGACTGAACTAGGAAATGTTCAGGATGCAAAAGTTTCCTGTTATCAAAGACGGACCTGAAAACTGTTCAGAAAACAAGGGGGGAAAAAACTGCAGTTCCTTGAAATCTGAGATGACGAAGGAAGTGGATAATTTTCCAATGATATACAAGATGTGTAACTACCTACAGCAACTGACATAAATCAAGACTGTATCTAAAAGAGCAGAAGGAGAGCAGATATTGTTTTGGAATGATTTGTCTATTAAAAATGGAGTGCTAAAACAGCATTAGATGAGTGCCACAGCTACCCAATAGGAAAGCTCAGGGGTCTTTACTGTACTAATCCTACTCCAACGCTTAGGGTCATTGGTCTAAAAGGTTTTTGAAAACGGCTTTGTGCCAAAATTGATAAGTCCATGCATGGTGCACCAGATGCGGTCATTTCAGATGGTCAGATCTAGTTTTTGCACCTGTTGCATATTCCACAACAACACAACTGTAAGACAGAAAATGTGTAAGATCAGCTGCTTTTCTTCTTTACGATCTCAAACTGCATCGTTTAGTTTACTGTATTGTGGTTTTGGATTTGTAAACTAGTGCTTGTTTCTAAAACAAGACTGGTTTAGACTGGTGCTTCATCACATGTGCATGTGATGAGACTGTGATGGTTGTCATGGTCTCATCACTTTGGCATCCTGGGTGCAGCGTAGAAGAGAACCAGTAGTTTATTCATGATGTGTAGGCCCAAAGACCATCATGGCCACATCTGGCATTCTTTTGTTTTGCAACTCTGTGCACTTATGTAATAAATGAAAAATGCATAATAATAGTTGAAAACACTTCATGGGTTTTGCTAAGATAATACTAATATCTTAAAAAAAAACAACTCAGTAATGTCTAATCTAATGACAGTAGCAGATTATTATTCTGTTAACTGATTTCAAGGCAAATTAAATTGTCCACTTTCTCTTCTACTGTATAGATTCCTGAAATTTCTCTGATTCTGACACAAAGGAGATCACAAAGCAGAGGGTAAGGGAAGAAATCCTTGTTCTATATATATTTCAAGTGATGCTTAGGCCACTTGCACATATTTTCTCCACTCTACATGTGTGTAGAGTGCAGAAAGCACATTTACCAAACAGTTCATATGATTTATGAGAGATTATTTAAACTTCTGAGGAAGGATCAGAAGGAGATGGAATCAACATGAGTGTTTATGCAACATTTTTTCAATAGCTGCAACCTAGCTCATAAAAAAAGCATTTCAAATCCTGGGAGTGATCAACTTAGAGTGATCAGTAAAAATTACATTTTGGATTTTTCACAAAATGGCATGCACGGCAGTGCACAACAGTCTATCAAAAAACAAAAATAGATTCCTTCTCTTATTTTGCAAACAAACTGATTAGGTGTTTGTCATGTCTACCACTGATGTTGGAGGCTCAGAAACCTCCCATATTTCTGAGCCTCCTCTAAAGGAGGCTCAGAAAAAACTCTTTGTTTAAGCTCTTTCAAGTGAATTGAAATTCAGAAAATCACACTATAGCATTTTACATGCCATGGTGTAAGTGTAGTGGGCTAGGCAAGGAAGCTGCAGGAAACAAAAGTATGTGCCGAGTACTAAGGATGTAAAAACAGCATTCTTGTCTTAGCAAAAAAAAAAAAAAATTTTCCGTATATGAAATAATTCATAAATGTTTGAGATTTTGTGGATGTCGTGAAGGAGTCTTAACCTGACGTATAGTTTTAAAAGAAGACAACAAAGTGTTTCTTAAAATCATCTGATAATTGTTGATGTAACAATTTGCCGAAAAGGAAAATGTAAAAAAAAAGAAAACAAATCAGTGGGTTACTTTAAAATTGCTATAGGCATTTTTTTTTTACCTACAGAAAAAGGTTAGAAATAAGTTTATGCAGCATAATATACTATAAAAATATTATGTCAGAAAACAGATTTAAAAAATATGCTATGATTTGTCCAGGATGTACCCCGCCTCACACCCGATGACCACTGGAGATAGACAACATCACCCTGCCACTCTTCAGAGAGATGCTGACAATCGGTGGGTGGATGGATGGATCTGTCTCTGACTAATTTTTTGGGAAAAAGATTTAAAGAATTAAGTTAACAGTTTATGTAAATTTGCATTTCTTGTTTGATTGGATAGAATAAAAGTAATATCAATTATACTGAAACATTAGAAAACACATCTATGATTTTAGATACAGACACTGGCACTGCTTCTCTGAGTTACAGTGTGACACTAAAAACCACACCTGAGAAATGTTAGGACTAAGAGGGAAAGTAGCAAATGGGCTGCTAAAACTGTGAAATTCCTATCGGTGCTCCATCCGTCCTCTGTAACTGCTTCTAGGCTGGTTGCAGGGGAGCTGGAGTTTGTCCCAGCAGATGTTACACTGGACAGGCTACAAAAGCAAATCCACATACATCCTCTACTTTTATCAACATCTTAGATTTTATGTTTCTGTGTTGGTGTACCTGCTATTCTCTGGTCGGTGTTTTTATCTTTGGTTTTATTTCACAGCACTCCTGTCAGCTTCGCTGTTGTTTTTAAAGTGCTGTGGCATTTCATATTTTCCATAACAGTCATGAGCAATGCACCAGCAGGAGTACGTTACAGTTCCTCTTCTGTCACACACACTGGAGGGAGTCTGGCAGTCAGTATACGGTATATCACAAGCACATTTGGCATGCAGGCCAGAGACTTAAGGCATTAACCTCTAACCTTCCTGTGAGTGGAAGACTTGCTATACCTCCTGGGTCTCAGACAAAGAGCTGTCTAAGTTGTTTTATAATGTCAGTGGGAGAACAGACTGTAACAGTGCCCCTTTCACCTCATATTCCTGTTTAAAGCCGTAGCCCTCGGCAGTCTTCATCTGGTTGATGTGCTGGAGGAGGTCGGCCACCCGGACTGCAGGATGGAGCTGTCCCGTGTGGTAGGGGGAGCCTTTACGTCCGCACTGGTGCCTCGGGGAACCCCCTAGCAGGCTGCTGGCCTCGTTCACTGAACTACGAGCATCACCTAAAAAAAAAAAAAAAAAAAAAAAAAAAAGGCACAATGACAAGAATCTAAATCTCTAATATTCACAGAACAAGAGGGTTCCTGTAAAATATTTACCTACTCTTTCTACTCAATCTGGGTTTGGACTGATTCACTAGCCACAGGTCTAAAGTATCCCTGGTATCGTAACCTTAAAAATACTGGCAGGCCAACCAAAAATGTTGTGAATTTTGTTGACCTACTCAAAAAATAAACTAAGCAAAAACTATTTTTATTAAACAAATAAGGAGATTTTTTTCTCTTTCTTTTAAGAATTGGATCACAGAGCCAAAACTTCAAATGGTTCATGCATGTTTTCCCTTATTACACGAAAGGCTTCAGTTTGCTTAATATTCTGGGGTCAATTGGGAAAAAAAAAACTGGAAAAATATTTGGTCTGTTATCAACAATAAAAACTGGATCTAGGTCAGTCTGCATTCGAAAACTCTTGCTGTATTTAATGTTTTAAGACAGCTCGTGCAAACCAAAGCGTAGCTGTCTTACTTCTTGTTCCGCATGTATGTGCGTCCATGAAGGACAGAGCCATTCTTTCGTCCTCCTGCAGGGTGCTCTGGTCTGTGAAACTGCGCTCCAAGGAGCCCATGTGGCTCTTCTCCTGCCGGTACGTAATAGGAGTCTTGTTTACTGGTTTCCTGAAACCAAAAGAAGGTGGAGGGTAAAGTTATTGTACAAAATACACCAGATATGAACAACAGAAGAAAACACAGAACAAAGGAAACGTATTTTGTGAGAAACAACCTTTAGAGTTACAGCATGAAGATACAAGCAGAAAAAGTAGCAGAATAACAGATAAATTAAATATGCAAAGATCTTGGAAAAGTATGGACTACTTTACATTTGTTCACATTAAAACCACAAACTTTAATGTACCTTTTTTATTATTTATGTGACAGAGCAATACAGAGTGGTGCCTCAATGTAAAGTGGAAGGAAAATGATACATGGCTTGTATTTGCATTTAGCTCTACTCAGTCAAGTCTCTGTAAAACCTACAGTATTTTGGGGTATGTCTATTTTTTTGTTGATTCCTCTTTACCAAAGAGCTCAGTTTCAGTCAGGTTTGACTGATTGACTGATCTCTCCAGAGTTACCTTTATCCTCCTGGACGTCAAACATCTGAAGCATTCACAGAACAGATGTAACAGTTTCAATTACACATGAGTTGTTTCTGATTTCTTAGCTTAGGCTAATTAGATGCAACAACTTTCGAAAGTTGTTTTCCTTCCACTTTACCCTCCCTCCCAAAAACAATCCAACAAAAGTACATTGCAATTTTTGTTATAATGTGACAAAACAAAGAGATGCTCAAGGGGTATTCAAAACCCTGTATTTTAAATACGAAAAAAATACTGGGTTGATTTTCCCCTTCAACTGATGATTGACAAGCAGGAGCTCAAGCGTGTAAATGACGAATCACTAAATGAGAGGTGGAGACACTTACGGATAATAAGAGTAGTGGTCCCTTCTGGCAAGAGCGCAGCAAAGGAAGAGTGGTGGGGAAGGAAAATCAAGAGAAAGAAGATATGTAAGATGAAAGCGATGCCAGCTGAGGGCAGAATGCATTGATTACAGTGAAAATAAAGAGTCCAGCTGTGCAGGTGGCCGTATGACACATGCGAGAGGTTCAAGCAGCAGCTGGCAGATCAAACACACGCCGAGGCAGACAAACTTTCAATCGATTCGTTTTCTGGCCGCTTCACTACACTGGGCCATGTAGCTTCCTGTCACAGCCAATCTGGCGATCAATTCTCTGGGACAAAAACTACAGAGGCTCAGGAGCCAGTCTCCAGAATAGCAGCGACTTCAATTATCAGCTTTCTTCAATATTAGCAAAGATGTTGTGTCAGCATTTTGAATAGTGAACAAGCAGTTCCGACTCCTCCTATGGCTAGCTCTGCTCCTTATTGATATATTTTTTTCTATCAGGCACTTTGACTTAGAAAAAAACTAAAGGTGCAGTTATCTAAATAGAAGAGCTAAAGGCGGATATAATTTACTCATGGGATCATTGGCTAATAATCTCAGAAGGGACACCTTTCCTCTCCCAATTGCCATCTCATTTAAGGGTCAGGCCGCTGCTCGGTGTGCGTAATTAAGTGGTTAATTGAATTGCATCCGCCTTTAATTAAATACTTCACACTCAGATGGGCTCTGCGCATGTGAGCTGTTTGCTCCCTCTGGGATGGGAAAACAACACAGCATTGCTTGTTGGTCCTGCTCTTCCCTAGAAAGCGTGACCTTTAGCAAAGTTCAGCAAGTGCATAGAAGGTAGTCGCTGAGCTCTTTTAAACAACAGAATGAAGAGATGCGGCAGATGCGGCATGACTGAGCAAAATGAGGCATGTTTGTCTTGCATGGAACAAGTCATAAAGGAGTCATTTACCCTTTCTTAATGATGATGATAACAGCGCCGAGCAGGAGGATCAAGATCACCAGGCCTCCAGCGCACACGCCGAGGATCAGCCCCATTTCTTCAGAGTGCTGAGACACCTCCAAAGCTCTCTGGTGATCCTTGCAGGCGGCTGGACGCAAGAACATAAAAGCAAAGAAACAACAAGAAGGCATAAACTGGTCATAAACAATCATTTATGTACAAATGTGTCTTTTGTTGAAAAAAAAAAGGAAGCATATTTTCTGGTCTCTTTGATTTAATGATCATTTCTTGTGAAAATAACTGACAAAGAAATGAAATGCCTTCAGTATAAAAGGCAATGCAATAAACCTGGCATTTCTACAGAGATACACAATTGTAAAAAAAAAAAAAAAAGTTCAACTATAACTTATTCTTTTACATTTTGCATCCAAAGAACCAGTCTTTCAGTTTTTTTGTGCCATTTTGATCAATAGTTGTTAAAAAGAGGTTTCTCAAAATAGTTTTTGGTTTTTCTTGGTTTTGGATACTTTTTAACTTATTTTCTGTCAACAGGACAACTTTGAGCAGTGGAAAAAAAAGAACCCTAAATACAAAAATTAAATCAGTGTTATCTATCCAGTCTCTATAAAAAACAATTGTTGCTAAAAATGTGCTTTTATTTGGCTAATTAGGTGATCTTGCTAGGAAAGAATCCTATTGTCAACTGTATACCCATAAGTGTCCATCTTAATAAATTGGAATAAAAACATAAATCTGTTTAGCATGGAGTTCCTCAGCTTTTGGCTCTGCTGAAGTGTTATGGAAGTCCAGGTTGCTTTAACAGTGGGCTTCAGCTTATCTAGACAACGTTACTTAGATTTTCTATTGGGTTTAGATCAGTTTAAAGGCCAATAACTAACAGTGATAGCATAGTCTTAAGGTCAGGAATTAGTACCGTTGGCAGTGTGGGCAGGGACAAACTCCTGCAGCAAAATAAAATTAGAATCATTGAAAAATTGTCAGCAGCGGGAAGCAGCTCTAAAAATGACTGCTCTGGATAGCTGCACTAACTTTACACTGGATAAAACGCAGTGGGCCAACATCAAAACTACTGCTGATTGCTGACCTCAAGCAAACTGGATTCTGTGGCTCCCCACTGTCCCTTGCGACTGAAGTGTTGATTTCTACATTGAATTAAAAATGTACTTTTATCCAAAAGAAGGAATTTAAACTACTGAGCAGCAGACCACTACTTATTCTCCTTGGCCCATGTGAGACCCTTCTGATTTAATCTCTTCTGGTCTGGCTTAGCACAAGGAATATGACCGTTGTAGCTCATGTCCTGTTTACATCCGACTCTGGCTGCATTCCACGTAATGTGACTCTTCCCAAAGTTTTGAATGAGCTTTGCTGCACAGTTCTCTTTAGGCTGCAGCGGCCACTGTTGCTGGTGCTGCCACACTTTTTCCTCCCACTCAACTTTCTATTATTATAGTTGGGTACATAACTCTGAAAACAGCAAAGAAATCACCTTGTCTGGTTTGCTCTCTGAAAAAAAAATATGTCGTTGGTTAGGGGCTGGTCCTGTTTTTCTCAAGATTGCATTGGCCCTAACATGACCATAACAAAACATCTCTGTATAAACAATTCTTGTAGTTAAAGTGCGAAACATACAATGAAACTTTAAAGGTGACTTCTAAGCAGAAAATGAATTAAATATAGCATTCCCAGTCAAAATAATCTCCTCAGGCCTGCAGTATAATCTCAAGGTGCCCTGGTGTCTGTTAGCCAATGAAAAGGTCATTATCATAATAGCAGGTTATTCATTTCTCTACCATAAAGCTTCATACTTATGTAAATGGAGCTGAGCAGAGGGGCTGCCTTTGTCTTGTTATAGGGGCCCACTGATCTAGTTTTTTTTTTTCTCCTCCCTACTGCCAGCCTGTCCTCCAGGCTTTGACAGCCCTGAAACCAGCCCTTCTGATCCCATTGGAACAGCTCAAACTATCTGGAGAGCAGGAGAAAGTCAGAGCACGCCTGGGGATAGAGTGCTATCTCACAGTGTGCTGAGGGGGGGTGGAAATCAGATCTAGGGCAGGGACAATGAAAATACAGTCATCCTTTAGCCTAACTATCAGCAGCCAAGGGCAGTGCTTTTGAACCCCCATCCCAAATAAAGATGAAAGTAGTACAATATCATTTCATTACTTGTCAGGGTTTTTAATAAGTGATGAGCATCTGGCTTAGTGGAGTGGTCTCATTTTAGGATAGCTTTTGTGTTGCCATGTTGCTCTGGATATGTCTGTGTCCCATTTATTGATAAGGCATATAACAGGTGTTTTTCATATGCACCAGTGTTGGAAAGGAGTTTCTTGGAAAACACGGCTCCTGTAATTCAAAACACAAATAATTCAGCCTGTCAGAAAGCTGATCGATTCAAAAACTCCTCGCAGTAACAGACTCTGCTTATTCCATTGTCTTTTCATTTAATATTACTCCGATAAAGGGATATACCATTTAAAGATTTAGATGAGGAGCTGAGGAAAATCAATTTCAGTTCCACAACGTTTTGGACAGATAAGGCTGTTTTGTCATATTTAGCTTCAAAATTTCCATTAAGCCAAACAGGAGCATGAAATAGATTTCCGCATGAATCCAAGCACCTGCCTGCTGCCCCGTGGTGGAAATTGGCACTTAGAAAAGAAATGGAAGTCTATTGTTGTGTTGTGCCTGCCAGAGGATCCTTAATTAAACTGTCACCTGGAAGTTGAAATGTAATCTCCAGCTCTGTTATCCAAGCCAGAATCATTTGCCTCCACTTTACTGGTGATGGGCTGCTTGATAATAATGGCTCAGGACCTGATAATGTGGAGGCTATGTTAATGGTCGAGAAATCATTGAAAGTAAAAAAAAAAACTCCTGGACCACCTTAGAACTAGAAATAAGCTTGAGATTTCATGATTACAGCATGTTGGATTAATTTAGAATATAATGCTGGCAATATTTTTACTAAATTTGCAATTTGCTCTGAGATCATTAGTCCTATATTTCTAAAGGATAGAGCATCCCAATCATTTCTGTGGAGCAGGGGAGAGGCTTTCTACCCCGAAAAGCCAATATATACTTCACAGTACTACAATTTGTATATACTTCTCACATACAAAGTATATAGTAAATACATTCAGAAATGTCAAGAATTTCCCATGTAATATATTTTCAGTGTTATGCATAGTTTAACTGAATACTGTAAATTGATATCCAATTCATCATTGAATATCAGGGTAAGTTACTGGCAACTGGCTGAAAAATAGCAACAGTGAAATTGTCATGATTTAAAATATTTAAGCATCATGACAACAATCAGAAAGTTTAGTTTTGATCTATAAAAAGGTATTTTGTTATGATATGGTTTCAGTTACCAAAAAGAGAATAAAATATGTCTGTTTACAACAGATCAACAACACAAATAACATTCTGCAGTTGAATGTATCCTGATCTATCACTCAAATGAGAAATAAATGTTTAGTATAGAAATAGTCAACACATTCTCACTCCCGACTCCTCATACATTGACGCTTTTGCAGGTTCCCTGACCCGACGCGTCAACATGTGACGCTGAGTCCCAAATCATCAATATGACGAGTCGGGAGTGAGAATGTGTTGAAATAATAGTACATTTGGAAATGCATTTGATGAGCTTCACGTATGTTTTAAGATCAGTACTTGGTGTCTTGCAAGATTATTCATCCATAATTCAACTAAATCCATTCTGTCACAATAAAACCACAAAATTCTATATATTTTGTTGGGATTTTATGGGTCAGACTGAAATAAAGAGGCAAGTGATTGCAGAGTGGAACAAAAAGGACGCCTGCTTTCTTTCTTTCTTTTGTTGACAAATAATAATGTCATAGTTTTGATGAAGAAATTGTTAGTCTAGTCATTTTGTACTTGGCCTTCAGTGATGCGAGACTTGACTTGGACTTGCTCAGACTAAAATGTAATGTATCGGCCTACATATAAACCCAGGAAATTAGCTAAATCCTAAGAGTGCATTATCCATTTTGCTTTTAAGTTATGTTCTCTTCTGTTTCCTGTCTTTTCATAAAATGTTTTATATCTTGCTGCACCACAGTTTTTTTCCCCCTTATTTTTCGGCACTTTGTGTCAAAAGGCACAAGGCCAGCACAGCGTTCAGTTTTTTGCTGTAAGAAAGTATAATTAGCCGATGCCCGACTAAGTAGTGCGAGGCAGATGGAGTGAGAGCTGAGCTTTGCCTTTTGGCTTTATGCTTGAGGAGAGCCTCATCTCTCGTAATGTAGCCACAAAAGGAGTCCTTCTCAAAAAAAAAAAAAAAAAAAAAAAAGAGACAACCCTCTAAATCAATTGACTTACAAGGCTCCGCTTACTGTTGCAGCACTGATAACTATAAATACATGACTTTTATTCGCCATGATATGACAGCATACTGTGGCACAGAGACTCTCCTGCCATCAGGACTTAGAGTCAATTTTTCTGCCCTTTTCATGTCTCTTTGAATCAAAACATGGAGGTGCAGAGGATGAGGAGTGGAGGGGGCAGCACTTTCTTATACTGATAGGCCAAGGTAGCTCCATCTGGAAGTTTTGATTTGGAGAACCCTTTTGGATGCACTGAGGTCAGAGCTCTCAGATGTAGCTATCTGGTGGGCTGCTGATGAGAACAAAGAGACTGGTTTGATGTGGTGTATCCCACCGTCTGGCCCAAACAGGCAGGATGAAAGCCTGACCTCTAATCCCTCCCTGCTCGTTGCCCTTTTCTCTGGGGCCCACTGCTGAACAACAAGAAACCATCAGAGAAAATATGTCCGGATCCAAACCTTTGTACTTAAGAAAAGGGTAAACGGTGGTGTAGCACACACATAAAGTACACTGCATCTTCATGGTTTGTTCATGGCTTTTTTACTTTTATAAAAGGCTAAGGTACACTGGCTTGCTAAAAGGTAAAAAGAATTAGCGGATGATATGTGCAGATTTAGAGACAAACTGTTTTGAATTAATTACCTTTGCGAGCGATGCGGATGCAGTTAATTCTGGATTCCTGAAATGCAAAGAAAACACAGCCATCAGTGGAGAGGTGTCATTTAGCATTTTACATGAAAAACAAATGATAGAAGAAAGTAGAGCGGCATAAATCACATTGCTGAAGCACAGTATATTACCCTGAGAGTATGACAAAAGATAAAAACTAATTAATTGACATGAATGTGTGTTTCATCCCAAGGCAAGTAAACATAGTAGACAATACTGATCCTGATATGAAGTGAAAGTACAAATGATCAAACAATATTAAAGTAAAATATCTAGAACCTGAGAGCTGTGGTGAAGTGTGTAAAGACGATTATAGGGTTTTTTTTCACTGAGGGAGAAAAGATGGGAGCTGAAATAAAGAGAGTGTAATTAAAAGAAGGGTTTCAGTCCAGTGCCCCACGATAAAAACGAATTAATTTTATTCAGATTTCATCTGATGACATCTTAGCGTTATGAAAAGGACCTTTGTCAAATAACTCTAATGAGATCCAAGACTGTAATCCAATTCCATCCTGCACCCCCCATGGAGGAGATTTATTATCAAATTAAAATTTACAGATGCCAATTCAGGCACTATGGGACAATTATAGCAATTTGTGCCTATTTGGAAAGAAGCAAAAAAAAGTGATTTTCTTAAACTCTGGTTAAATAGCTTTTTTAAATTGCCATCGCAATTTTAAAAAGCTGATGGTCACTTCAAACATGCTTATAATTCAGTGTTTTAATCTGCAGCCACATGCTACCATGCTGAGAGCCAGAAGTTTACATTGCTGTCAATGTCACTTTCATTTTAAGCTTTGAAATATTGAGTTTGAACTATTTTGTGGTCTGGAAAGATCAAATGATACACCAATTTAATAAACTTTGAAAACAACAATCAATTGCACAGTACAAGCATTATTTTTTCTTACAGATTTTCTGTCATCCACAAAATAAATGACAAATAAACTCAGGGTTTTAAAAAAATGTTCAGGTGAGCCTGCTTTATTTATCAACAAACAAAATGATCAACATGAACGAGGAAAATGCTTTTTATGCCTAGATGACTCAATTTGCACCAACCATCAATCAACGGTGGTGGTAGCATCATTCTGAGGGCCTGTTTTACTGGGGTTTACTTTTTAAAGGAAAAATTAACAAATTGCCAAATATTGAGTCAAAACTATGAAGTTTGTAAATGGATGTGGTTTACGTTAATTGTCTTAAGGGCCTTTCAATAAAAGATTTATGAAAGTGAACAGACAATTAAATCTTTATGTATAATTCTGATTCAGTACTGTAGAGAAAGAATAAATGAAAACTTTTACACATACAGTAGGTCTTGTTCACTAAAGATATTTCCATCTTTAAAAAATGGCACAACTGAATAACACACCCAAAATGAGATTCTTTGCCATGATGAGTTTAAGAAAATTTTGTATCACATCTGTGTGTACTCTACACAGCTCTTCCATGATAACACATTTTCAGCACAGCAAAACATATGACTTTTTAAAAAGGTTTTTGAAGAGTAGGTGCTGGTTTTTATTGCATGAAATTGCTCAATGTGACTTTGTGATTCACCAGAGAATAATTTATGTAGTTCAAAATGTTAAAATGGCCTTGCTATCTTCCACTTATACTGACGGTTCTATTTGTGTGAGAATGAATGCACTCCTGCTGAAAATCTTAGGGCCGGAGAAAATGTTAAAAGTTTATGCACTTCACACATCTGAAACATGACCATGTTTTAAGCTGAGCTTCAAAACACAAACAGAAGAAACATGTCTTAATTGATCAAATGACAGGAGCGAAGTTCATAGTCATCTTGATATAAAAGCAATGATGGTGCTAATAAAGGTTTTCATAATTTTGCAATCTTATGATGTGTTTATCTGCTCTTACATCTCCAAAGGACTGCTTTAAAATGCACATGTAGTGATAAATTATGCTATAGTTTATTTACATTTAAAACCAAACAGAATTGAGCAAAGTATTTTATACATTAAGGTGAAAAGAAAAAATGTTACGCAGAGAATAAGTATTTATTTTTCAAAGTTAAACATTTCAAGCATGAATAGAACTTCTCAGGCCCAAGAGTTAGTATTTGCATTTAAAATTGTTTAAGCTTCTGTGCCATATTTCAAAATTCCTTAATTTCTACAAATTAATAAGACCTTTTAATTAATAATAATTAATTTTGTTCTTTGAAAGGGCAACACTGAACAGTTGACTTTGAGCTTTCAGTCCTTAATTATATAAAACAGTTTTCTTTACAAGAAAAAAAGAACTGAGATTGATTCATCTAATTCTACTTCCAAAGCAGCTGAGATCAGTCATACATTTAGTTATTACAGGCTTTGGCCAACGAAGATACATACATTGTCAGCTATTTACTGCAGTAAACAAATAAGCTATTGTGATGGATGGAGGCAAATTCAGTAAAATGGGCACCTAAATCAATGCGCAAGAGCTTAGCAGAAGAGTAAACTGCCAAGGTCCAGACTGTCAAACATACATCACATGTCTCTGTGTGCAGTGCCAGTCATGCCAGAGGGGCTGCTGATTCCTGGCAATTCTAAATACAAAACACAAATGCCAGTGCACAACACAGGGCTCTACAGCACACGGTTTGTGTATGTGTGTGTCAGTGGGTAAAGCTGAAAAATAAAAGTTTAAACATTACAGATTGTGATGGTGTGGCCTACAAAAAAGCAACAGTCTGTTATTGTTGTGAGCGATCAATTGCAGCAATTACACAAGCTTGACAGCTATTATGAGATAATAGTAAGGATGAAGTTCCAAATATTCTGTGTCAAATGCAACCAATGAAAATACTTACAACACCACTAGTCTTTAAGAGGAGTCACTGCGGTGTTTGGCTTCCATAAAGGTAAACAAAACAACCACGCACACAAATACTGAATTAATGAGTGCAATTAAGGGGCCTGACAATTCATCTTGAATTTTAATGAAAAGGTTAGGACACAAAGACCTGAAGTGATTATTAAATTTTACATGTCAAAACAATGGTAGCGCACTGAACGCTGGATTAGAAATAAATTGTAGAAGATTTGCACATTATTTTTTTTAATGATGGTTCATTTTTAAATCAGGACGTCTGCTGCAGCAAGCAACTAACTAACTGGTGGAAAACAGAGATGCACTGAAACTGATCAGAAACCTAACTTTTATGATTTGTGAATGCACCATATCTAAGTGCTAACAGGTCTCTTTGGAATAGAAGTTGTTCCTGCAGAAAAGGGCTTAGCTGTTTTCAGTGTAACTTTGGCGCATAGAAAAATATAAAACATTCTGAAAGCAACATGTATTTTCTATGCAAGGAAAATACAAGAAAAGAGGGAAACATGGGGAAATAACAAAGGCTGACTAATATCAGAAAAGCTGATCTGTTTATCTTGTCAAACTTTTGTGTCTCACTTTAAGGGCAAAGGTCAACTTACTTTACAGGAAATCAACAAAAGCTGATAGTTTCAGTTTGATACTGTTTTCTTACAATAACAAACATACCAGTATTAGTTTGAAATGTCTTTTTTTCATATTTTTTGTTTTAAAGTAACAGTAAAATGTCTTTTAACTGCAGAGCAGTAAAACTGTGAATTATATTTCCCACAATTCAAAAATTGACTGATGACAAAATGGATTTTTAAGACTTTTGTATAGCTGCAATAAATAAACTAAAGCTTCAATTTATTTTAAATATATGTTGTAGAAACTCATGAATATTTTGTGAAATATTACACTTGATAAATAGTCTTGAATAAACACAAAGGTTATAGTCTGTTCTTTAGAGTTGGGTTAATTTTGTTTTAGTACAATACAATTCTGACTATAAGTCTTCATGGCATTACTAGATATTTAGTAGGTGATAGTGCAAATCAGAACTGGCTAAAATCTGTCAACAGACCAACTATTTTTAAAGTCTTATTAGTTACTAATTTTATGTCATATAAGAAAATGTATTTTAAAATATACATTGGCCAATGCTTGAGGTGGAGCTTTTTATCCAACAAATTCAAAACTGGAAGTTAGTTTAACCTAAATTTTGTAAGCACAGTGCTAAAATGTGAAAGGCTTGTTTAGTTACACCTGGAGGATCAGCAGAAAGATCCAAAACAACACCAGTCATTAAGCAATTGCTGGAACATTCCTGGTCCAAACAGACTCCATGAGCCAAACATCACCATCTGGCTTTAATAGAATGTTTCAGAAACACTTGAATGTGACTGCTGTCAGATCACTCTGTGAGGTGAAAAATGATGGCTCTCAAATGTTAATAACACTATTACCAGACAAAAGTACCATGATGCATGATTGGCCGGTTTTACAGTCTAATTACCAGCTTTACATGCTTTCTGAATCCATTTTACTTTGTGAATTTGTCAAATTTTTAATACTGCAGGTCATTCTGTTTGCAGGCTTGCTGTGAAATGTCACCATTTATTTCCTTCTATAAGTTATAAGACGAGTATACTTTCACTTCCATTAACCCTAAAACTTTGGAATGACTTTCCTTATTGGGAGGGAAATCATAAATTTCGTCTTTTTTATTGAACACACGTGTGTGGGCGTGTGCGTGTGTGTTTTGTTCCGTACAGAGGATTGCTTCAGACCAGCAACAGCAAGATTTCAGCACTGAATGAAACTGTACGTTGCAGGATTTGAAAGACTGGAGACAATGTTGGCTGTATGATTTGGCACCATGGGTCAAGAATGCTGGCCCCTCGCCAGGCCAAACAAAACATAATCCCATCCGCTGGTAAAGCCAGGCGTCCCCAGTCTAATCCCATGCTTAGCAGGCTAGTTTTGTGAAGTGCTCACACTGCACTCTCCTCCATGTGCTTCTCCACTGAGTTGGAAACAGATGATACTGGAAGGGATGAGCCACCCAGCCCTATTTGTGGGACTTTATATTCTATACTCGGCTCAAAAAGAGAAGGCAAAAATATGGGAACCATCAACAGACAAGACTCAAGTAGCCAAACTGATACAAATAAAAAGTTATTTACTGCATTGTTTCTCTGCTGCAGTCATGGCCAAAGGTTTTGGCAGTGACACATATGTCACTTTGCAAATTCAGCTGATTTAGTTGAGACAGTGACCGTTCACACTGTTTTCAGATTGTAGTGGAGGAAGAGGAGAAGTTTCTTAAATAATTACAAAGAGATTTATTATCCCAAACAAAACACCTTAGAATGAAAAAAAGAGTTTTGTCTATATTTAGACTAAATTATAATCTAAATTTGTTTCACTTTGGCATTATGAGCCCAACTAAACCCATGATGGAGTCGAGCTGAAATCCCCAAATTTAATTAGCAGACTGATTTTTCTACAGGAGTGTTAAATAGGCTTAACATTGAAAACATCCCAACCTAATTTCAGGGATCAATGTTCTCAAATGATTGGTATCAGGAGTATCTGACAAATCTCCACCTACAGTACCTGTTGTTGCTCTACTGTCTGTGATTTAACAATGACAAAATATTTTTTTGTGTATGGCTTAGAAAACTTTGCTATGGTTTGCATACAAGATTTTGTTGAACACATGGATTTTCTGTTCAGAATCACACCTACACTTAATCCCCTCACCCCACACTTGATTGCGGGCGCCCCTCAGTGTCTCTTGGCACCGCCAACTTTGGTGGAATTTTTCAAAATTTGTCTGGGGTGGGATTGTGCTTTAACATTGGGTTTAGTTCCACTTTAATGAGTTTGACTACTATCAAGAACAAAAATCGGGAATCAGTTCTGCCAACAGTGACACAAATACAGGATTACTTCTCATCAATGGGAATGGGCTTCCTCACTATTCTCTCAAAGAAAGTGCCCATGAATAGAGTGTGGGAGTTAAAGAGTGACTTCCTTCAAAATTTCAGACAATCTTTTATGACCACATACCACTGGTAAAGTGGTATAAAGCTTATTGACATTTTTGACCTGAAACCAGGAAACTTAACCCAGTTCATCTGTAGTTAGTGCTCCTAAAATATACAGGAAGTCCAACAAATTGAAACCTACACCAAGCACTGATGTGTAAGTCACAACGAGCCAGTGTTTGGCACAGACTTTATACAGAAAAGATGAAGCCCTGTAACTTTTTGCAAAAACTATGAGCGAATAAATGTATAAACATGTGAAATGTTTAACTGTTCTTCAGCACAGCATAGAAAGAAACTACAATTTTTAAATATGTTAAGGTGACATAACTCTTTACTGCCTTGCAACAAACACCTTTGTCCATCGCAGTCAAGTTTCATAGACTATTCTTTTTTCTGTCCTCCCCTCCAAGGGGTCTTTTTGTGGGCTCTAGTGTCCCTTATATGAAAGTAGGCTGACAGGAGAGAGGGGAAGACATGTGGTAAATGTCGCCAGGTCCGGGAATTGTACCCGCGACAGCCGCGTCGAGGACTCAAGGCCTCCAAACGTGGGTATCCCCTATGCCCCCACAGCATGCCCATAGACTATTTATTTTAAAACACCAGCTTTCTACCTCTGTTTTTCTGCACCTTAACCCAATTATGTTTAAGTAATTGCCTTACAAAGGTAGGAACTTTTCCTGTGATGAAATTTAGACAGGTAATGTGGCATCCCCCAAGGAACATCTAGAGTATTTGTCTGCTACAAAACAATGATGCAGGGAAACAGCACTGAATTGGAACTGAAAAGTGGAACTGGACTTTAGGTCATTTCAGCTAGTTTTTTTCTGAATGCACATAATTCCCTTTTCAGAAATGTTTTTTTTCTGAAGAATCGAAAAACAGAGGGATGTAAACATTTGCAGTCTATATTCAGACCAACAATTTCTCTACCAGCGCAAATAATAATTTGGGGCGTTGTGATCTCAGACAATACCAAGTGCCCGGCAGCTTTAACCACATAATTAGAGCTACGAAAAAACCAGAAACATATTCAAAAAGGCCATTCAATGGAATAGCTTTAAACACTTATGCTTATAGGTAGGTGATCAAATACTGTCAGATCTGTAACATCTCTGGCTGGACTTTCATCACTCACCCCTTTGAAGTTGCTCATTGCCTGGAAATAGACCAGGTAGCTTTTGCGCGGGTCCAGTGGGGTGTTCCAGTAGCCATTGTATGTGTGGTTGTCTCCGACAGTGAAGGCCTCTGGCAGGCTGCTGGGTGGCAGCTCGGCTGTGTAGTAGTGCGGTGTGCCTCGTGCCTGAGCCTCACCATGAGACATGGGCAACGGGAAGCACTCCTGAAGCCCCAACTCCCTCTTCACTTTCTTCACAGTTTCCTCTTCAACCACCACCTGGTATGTGCTGGAAACAGAGTGGATATGAAACTTTAATAGACCATGGTATTAAAAGCAGACGACATGTTCGTTTGAGATGATCTTACCTGACCGGTGCGCCTCTGCCCTGCGCAGGGCGCAGCACCACAGTAATTGTATGATCTGTCTCACTCAGAGGTGATGGCATGTCTCCATAATCAAATGTAGGAGCTGAAAACACACATAGTAGACACATTTAGGGTTTGGGTGTCAAAGACAACACATGCAGTTATTTTTGTCACATTACACAAATCTTAATGTATTTAAGGATTTTATGTGAGAGACCAAGAGAAAATATATAACTGAAAAAAAGTGAAGTGCATGAAAAATGATATGTGGATTTGCCAATTTTGCACTGAAACTTTTTTAAAAATGAACATCATATTTGTATTGAGGAGACTTTGATAATCCCAAATTAAAGTAAATGCAGCAAAGGTCCTTCAAAAGTCAAAATAAACATAGTCAACATGTGTGATTTAATCTCAGTTTAAATGCGGGTGTTCTGTTAAGGTCTCAGAAATTTGTTAGAGTATTTTCAAGAACAAGAAGCACAATACAGACACAAAGACATGGCATTATTAGAACTGTGAAGACGTTTAAAAAGGTTTGAGGTCTCAAAATAGCTCTGAACATCCCACATTACACTGTTTTATCTGCCACCTGAAAAGTATGGCAAAATTACAAAAGTACCAAGACATGGCTAAACCAACAGGCCGGGCAAGGAGAATATTAATATGAGGAGCAGCCAAGAGGCCCATGGTTACTTTGGAAGCAGCTGCAGAGATTCACAGCTCAGATGAGAGAATCTGCAGACAGGAGCCAGGAGCACCATTAGTCTTGCTATCCAAAAATCTGCTCTCCATGGAAGGGTTGTAATATGGGAACCATTGTAAAAGGAAAGCTATAATGTGCTCTGTTTGCTGCATATATTTAGGAGACACAGCAAACGTGTGTAGGAAGTTGGTCTGATCAGACAAGAATATAAGTAGGCAAACACTATGCATAGCAGAAAACTAACACTATACATCATCCTGAACCTTTCCTCCAATAAAATATGATGGTGGCGACACCATGTTGTCCGTGTGTTTTTCTTTAGCAGGGACAAGGAAACTGGTTAGAGTTGACAGGAAAATTGACTTAACTAATTACAGGGGAATCTTGTAACCAAGGCAGATGACTTAAGACCGGGGCAGATGGTTACCTTAAAGCAGGACAACCTCCCTGAAAATATTGTCTGCGCTACAATGAAATGGTTTGGATCAAAGTAAATTTTCTGTATTAGATTGGCCAAGGCAAAGACTTGACTCACCTATTTTACGAATAAGAATAGGCAAAAAAATACTCTCTGGATTCGTAAAAGTGCAACTATGACTGCAGCAAAAGATAGCTCTATAATTATTTATTTTTGGGGGCTGAATACATTTCAAGATTTATCCTCAGAAGAATTGAAAATCCTGTGACTTTTCTCCCCATTCATAATTATGTATTATTTTGTGTCAACTTATCACACAAAATCCCATTTAAATAAGACTGAGGTATGTGACAAAATGTAAGAAAATGACAGGGGTATGAATACTATTGCAAGGCACCATAGAAGCAATAAACTTGCCTTCACATTGCTCATTAAGGCAGTACTAATTCAACTGCACCTTTGATGTTTCACAATAACGACAATGATTTAGATTAGTAGTAACAGAATGCCTACTCCTTTTTAGCATGGAGACACAACATTTATATAACACCAAACACCCACAATCTCATTTCAAGCACGATACTCAAATTCCCCTTCCAGTTGTCTTGGACACAGCGCCAATTAAAAATCACAGGAGTGAGGCTAAATTGAATGGCTTTCTCATTTGAAGGGATTTGGCTAAAGTCGCGCTCCTCCCCAGAGATGTTGTGGCACATTTCTCTTTAATATCAGCAGTCAATTAGTAAGGGGGAAGCAGAGCAAACTATTCATGAGGCATAGATAATTATCGAATTAAAAGGCAGTTTGCTAATACTGCGGCAGAATAGAGCTGACATCAATTACGGGCGGCGGCTTTAAAGAAAACCGGGTGTGTGTTTGTTGATGCTAAGGGAGCATGGCAGTAAAAAACAGTTTGAAGCCTGCTGCCAGGTCCAGTCTGTCTGAAGAATATTAGTGCATCAGCCACAGCGATGCACACCGCTGAATGTATAAGTGTGCTGGCCAATGAGGAAATGTGTGCAGTCAGGTATTGTGAGGTGGGTGTTGTTTAAAGATGCTGACAGTAGTGGCTGCTGAAGGTGTTCAGTGTTTGCTAGCTGTCAGCGCAGATTTAGGAGACGCTCAGTGTAAGTGAATGTTCTGCACTGTGGGCCGCTGAAGCAGGAAGATGATGATCTGCAAAGACTTTTGAAGTCTATCCGTGGTCTGGATTGGTGCCAGAAGTCTCTCTCATAAGCATCCAACAGGCCAGAATGGCGGGTTTAATCTATAACACACAACCTGAACCTACCTGTGAAGAGATATGGGCTAAAAAAAGAAAGGGACGGTAAAACAGCGGGACTGCGGTGAGCTCCTCTGAGATGCAATCCCACTCTTTAGCTAGTGAGAATGCATCATCAAAAGGAAACAGCAATAGAAAGGTTGAAATCCTACCACAAGTAATGGGCTCAGAGACTCCTGGAAGTGACATTCAGGTCTCATGAATGTACTGCATTTTTCTTCATACGCTGCACACAACATGCTTCCCTCTGAGGAGATTCTCTGCCTTCTACGTGTTAATTTATATCCTGTGGACTGTGAGCTGACAGCATCCCGCAAGTTTGGAGAAGTGATGAAATATGGCTCCTCCACTGTGGGAGCAGTAGTTTTACCTCAGTGAAGGAGAAACACAGAGGTCGAAAGAGACCAATCCCAAAATCCTTATATGATGGCTAAGAAAGTTGTGAAGTATATAAAGGCGACAAGATTGATGTTGTTGAAGCCAATAAAAAAAGTGTTTTATAGTGTACTGTCGATGACCTATCTAGTGAAACAAGACTGATGTAAACAGCAATAATTTAAATAGGGCTCCAATCTAAGGGATACATTTAAAAAGCAGTGCTTTTTAAATTTTTACAACCATTTCTCTCCTGACATGTTTTCTTTCTGGATTCACAAAGCATTTTTCACTAATGCATGCAGAAGCAGTCCCACCCGTGAAATCTAGGAGATGTGAGCAATTTGCACCCGTTTCCTTCCACGTTGCAGTTGTCTCTCCAGAAATGATACAGAAAAATATTTTACCTGTTGTTTTTCATAATAATTTTCCTGGGGTCATTGATGTTTCTTTGCTTTATTTCATTTCTTTAATTAACTAACAATACCAATTTGTGTACCTTCAACCTTTCTTGTGCTCTTCTTTTCTGGTTTTGAAACACTTAAAAATTGTATTTAATTTTTTTCAGCTAGGTAAGGACATTTTTTTCATGTAATGTAAATATAGTAATTTTCACAGGAGGGAAAATATGAAAGAGAGACTTTAACTGCTACTGCTCCATTCATTTAAAATTTAAGCATTTTAAATGAATGGATAGCGAAATATGACGAGAACTGAAGTTAACCATGGCATTCAAATAAAAAAATGAAGACAATGTTTATTGCAAAAACTGATTGTAAAAAGTCCTCAAGTCCACAGCTTAAAATCAATTTATTTTTCAGTTTTTGTCAACAGCGCAAGAAACCAACAAGGTGAAACGTTCTACATTTTCTCATATCTTGCATGTTATCAAACAGGGAACTGGTGAAATTGGTGTTTGTACCTGAGATGTTGGTGGTGATTTCAGTGAGGGCAGTCTGGCCAAAGCCCTTTGCCGTACGTGCTCGAACAGAGATCAGGTAAGTCGTTCCAGGGTGGAGGTTGGAGAACATATGGTATGTCTCATTCTTGAGCTTAGACACGGTTCTTCTGGGTCCTGGGACGTTTATGCCTGGATCAGACGACTCAATGCTCTGGTAGCTGATCTGTTGGCAGGTGAGAAAACACAAGATGATTTCATTTAATGGGATAAGAGCAAGTCACCTTGGCCCTGATTCTGAGCTGTGTTTGCAGACTTTTACAGATTTCATATAAGACTATTAACTCACCCCTTGAAAGGCTCTATAGAAGTTACTCACTATGACTCACTCAATTAAGAAATAAATTAACTTCTTAAATGGTTGTGCTGATTAGGGCGGTTCAGTTTATAATTTCACATGAATAGGACCTAATTGACATTGCCACTGTTAGGTTGCATGGGTTTAAGCAATGTGGGATTTTATTTTTTTTTTTTTAAAAAACTAATGCGAGCGATGAATGATTGCCTGCCTAAGTAGCGCATTATTGAGGTCAAAATCTCTGGACACCCCACATTAAAAAGTATAGTCAAGTGTTTAAATCTATGTTTATGAGTTCAATTAACTCTTGTTAACAAAATGCCACAGATCACTGTCCTTAAAAAGTGTAATTTTTGAGAAAGTTTTTCTTCAAGAGGTTTCTTGTCTCGCATTACCTGGTGGAGAGCTTCCACTTGAACTGTTTGAAAGAGACAAGAGCTAAATGATGTGACCTGCCTGCAATTAGGGTGAGGATATTAGGACGTACATCAGAGCTGAAGAAGGTCCTCTTAATTTAAAGGAATGAACATGAGCAGACATTATGAACTGGGAGTGCCTACATCACACACTGAGGATACTTCAAACCTTGTGGTCAATGATTCAGTCTAAGAGTAATGAAGATTATTTCTCACAGCTTTCTCTGTCAGGTCGCAGTGATCCTCACAAGAAAGCCCAAACATCTGGTGCACAAATCACTTTATTTGTCAACCTAGAGGTCTGATTAAATAAAGTCCTTGCAGAAGAGGTCAAGAAAGGAAGCATTACTGTGAGGATGGGTAAGCAGACCTACTGATTGCTTACCACAGACAGAGAGTGTACAGTAAATACAAAATCATTACCTAGCTAAATGGAAGCCCCACAGCTAAAACAAATGTGTGTAAGTTATTGATTAATAGTGCCAGCCTCTGTTCCAATGGGACAAGTGCAATGTTAAGTCGAAGACTGTGTGCAAGGTCAGCGAGTGTATCCAGCCCTTACTGCTATTTTTGTTAGTACGGACACAGTGAACCGTGCATCGAAAGGGGCACCAGTGGAAGATTTTAGTGATTAAGCACGCAGTGTACTGAATCTGCTTTGTGCCAGCGATACTGAAAATGACTCAGTAAATGGACAGGGGGGTATTTTTCACCCCAAGGGAAACAAAAGCACTACAAGAACTGGCACATTTCAGTTTCCAGGAAATAACCGATATTTTCTCCTCTGGTATGGGCTCCTCCGTTTGAACGAGTGCAAATTTGGACTAGATTTTTTTTTCTTTTTGAAGCATTAGCTTTTGAGAATCAGAAGTAGCCCAACATTAGAGTTTGAGAAGTTTCTAAAAGGACATCAGCAACACACTGTACCTGCTAAAAAGCATAGTTTTCCTTAAGAAAAAAAAAAACTGACTCTTTCTCAAGCCTGTTCAAACCTAAAGCAGGAGTCTTCAAATCCAGGCCTCAGGGGCAAATGTCTTTGCTTCAACCCATCTGAATCAACTAATGAGGTCACTAGCAGGACTCTGGAGAACTTGACTGCATACTGAAGAGGTAATTCAGCCATTTTATTCAAGAGCGCTAAATCAGGGCACATCAAAAAAGTGCAGGACACGGGCCCTTGAGACCTGGATTTGAAAACCCCTGACTTAAAGGTTAAGCGTTTGTTTGTCTGTCGATATTAGTAGCCATCAACATGACCGTTAATCAAACAGCACATACTGTATCTGATATTTTTGGAGATACATATAGGGATTGAGGTTCATCAAATTCAGATGATTTTAGGCTTGACCAACTCTTGAACACCAATTTATGCAGAGTGCCCCCAAGAAATTAGACATCATCATATAATAAGAGCCTAAACAAATTGCAGCAAAAATAGTATGTTTAATTATTTTGCATTTCTTTTAATTTTGGAGTTTTATCCATGGATCTATAAAGGAGAAAAATATAGGATTAATTTTGTACAGCGATACAGTGATGCATCAAGCTTGAATTTTGTCGTCGAAAATAAATTGTCTTTATATAAATTTTGAAGTAGCTTTCTTTATCAGCATCTAGAATAGCAGAGAATAAAGAGCAGTGCACAATATCACTAAGTAATGACCATAAACCTGAGATTGCATTGGTTCTTCAAAATAAAGTTCAAAGAAATTCTTCAAACTAGATGCCCTGTATTTTGTGGGCTCAACGCTTCTGAAATAAGACTCAAAACTCCTTACAGACTTTGTTTCCTCATGAATAAAATTAATTAAAAATAGAATTTTATACTTTTGACCCTAAAACTTTTAGTGTAAAATATATGTTACTGTGCATTTATTATGTAAAAATGAAGCGTACTGCTTCACTCCACATGTATCTGTTCTGTTCTATGAACTATGCAAGTTAAGCTAACAGAAGTGTCTCTCTGGGCTCACCTCATACTGCGTAATTAGGCCGTTGGGCTCGACAGGCTCCTCCCACTTCAGGAAGATCATGTCATCCAGAGGGGTGAAGGTGAGCGACTCTGGCGCTATGCCTCCGGGAACTATGAGAAATTGTCAGAGCAAACATTTGTCAGGGAAATTGAAGTGCTGATCCCACGATGAGCCTGTCGTGTCAATATCACCAAAGTGAATGTCACAGTGGCTCAGAACAAAGAGCCACAAGAGAAACTCACTACCAGAGAGCAGACAGGCAGAAAAGATCTGATAAGGACGCTTTTAATACATAAACCGCATGAAGGATTTATCTGCAACACACACACGAGAGAAAACTTTCCACAAAGTATCATAATTTCATACCAATCTTCAGTGAAACTTCAAAAATATTTGTGAATATATCACCCACTTGCTTGGAAATTTGATTTTGACATGAATGTAAATGACTGAATATTTAGGTGGAAGCTTTTTTCTGGGTTGTACAGTTGCAGGCCGTGTCTTCACAGTCTGTGCAAGCTGTGTACAGAGGAAGACTGCTAGATTCAAGCCTGAGGTTAAAGCAAGAGCAAAACAGCTGAGTTGTCTCTTTGAATTCAGATAAAAGTTGCTTACTAAGACAGGCAAAAAAGCTCTCATAATTGGCATATTCTGTATTAAAATCTACATAGATATCTTAATAGCTAAAAATACAAAAAAAAAACACTTGCTTTAAAATTGTATGTGGATCGCTCTCTGTGTCTTTATCTCATTGTAAGAAATCTTGTTTGTTTAGATTTTTTTTTTCATGGGAGAATTGATTTTTCTCTCCACCACCATGCAGACGATATGCCACTGCAGATAGAAGATAAGAGGCATGAAATATTTTCTCAAGACTGTCCTCGTTTTCTCCTTTACATCTCAGTCTGAAAATAAAATGTCTTTTGTGACGCTTATTCAGGACTGTTCAGATCAGACACATGCGTAAGAACTCCTCTGTACAAAACCGCTTTATGTTAAATTCACCCTGAATAGAATCGGCTGACATACAGTAAGAACTGTTACACAACAGATTTATATTCACAGAGATATATTTTAAAATAGTTTCTTAAGGACTTCGCACACCCTTAAAGTCAAATATTTCAGTGCTGAAAATTCTGCACTTTAACATTTACTGTGATAACATTTAAAGAAATAGATTCTTATTCTTCATGTAACAAATACAAAGACTAACTCTAACATCTGGCATCCAAAATAATTAAAGTACAGGATGTGGCAATTTGAACTTCTACATAAGTACTGCAAAAGAATTTATTAGTAGATAAACCAACAGCAAAACTATTACCTATGACAGTAAATTGCATGTTAAACATACATTCTATTAACAATAAAATGTATGTATGTTATTGTATGTATGTAACAGTAAAATGTATTCACTTACTGCAAAAATTGTAAATTAAATTAAAGAGATGCACACACACATATTCCCTAAATATACTATAAAACACTAGAAACACTAATTTAAGACTCTAAAGAGACTTGCAGGTACCAACTCCATAATCATTTTATCTACGTTTAAGTAGAAAAACCTTTTGAACATAAACTGTACCATCACATTCGAGTAATGGTGTTTTTCATGCGCATAATATAAATACTTATGTAAAGATAATGGCAAGAAGGCTAAAAACAATCATTTGTTTTTAACCAAATTAATTAGAGATCATACAACATATGATCTTTAATAGCCCATGAATGAGCTATAAATAGCAATTATGGAGCTCAACATATGCAGCCATGTACCTGCAATCAAAACCTGCTTTAAAAAATAATGCAGTTAAATAGACTGAAATGTTAAGTGTAAAGAATACCCATACATTTTAAACCCTAAACTTGTTCAATCACTTCCCAAAATGTAATTTCGTTCCTTCCTGTTTTCATATTGTGTCCTAATATGTGCAGCTTAACCTCCATCAGATACTTACTGTCCTCCTCAGTCTGAAAGCTGACCTCTCTGCTCTCCTTCTTCCCCTCTGGGTTTGCCAGTGACAGACGTACGTGAACGCTGTGGTACGGCGGCAGATCACGAAGTGTGAAGCGTGAGGCATTGTGCTCCACTGCCAGGCACTCGCGTACAGTGGTGTTGTGGCCTCCGCCGCCTCCTGCCATGGTGTAGCGGTAGCACAGGGAGACTGAGTAGGTATGGCAGCGTGTCAGGTTGAAGGCCAGATTCTCCCACTGCAGGGACAGTTGCCTGGACTGGATATCTGTGGCGACGAGGCCTCGCAGCGGACGCATGGGCTCTGAGAAAAATAAAAGAAGGTAATGAAGAAACAGAAAGAAAGTCCTGAAGGCCCACTGACTTTCATAAAGTGTAAGAAAAAAATCTGACTAATATTTATGGACCACCTCAGCAGTTTCTCTCATCCATGCTGCCATATTGCCCGGCCACAACACAGAGGTCAGTTTGCTGCCAGCACAGCACACCCACATCCCTGATGGCAGAGCGGGAGCTCACGCCAATTGCTCTAATTAATAGGACAGGCTGAGTTTCTGTCGTTCGCCCACCAGTTCCCTCCTCTGTGCCGCAGTGTAAGTTTACTCTTCAGTAGCTGTAACTCTCTGCCTGAAGGTTTAATCCCCCATCGTGGCAAAACTGCCAGCATTACGCAAGGACATTTACTTCCTCCTGGTCACTTTTACTGTTGGGTCACGGTATATTTTTAGACGTTAATTCTAGTCACAGAGGAGTTAAACTGCACTTTCTTTGACTCAGACTAAATGAACAAGAGATCTGTCTTTAATATTCCCCTTGCCGCCCTCACCGAGAGATACAGAGAGCCTCTATGCACAGAGGCACAGAACAGCCAGTGTTTGGGGGAACGGCTGAAGCTGAAGAGATGCAAAGTTGAGCCAAGGACACCGTTCTTATCAATCGAGGCCTTTATCAACAGCTGTTATTAACCCAATCAATGCCTGTTTGTCGAGCAATATGCTACATAATGTAGCGTATGGCTTTCCTCTTTCCATAGGGCGTTTTCTGTAATGGATTACGGTTGCAAGAAAATGACAGTAGAGATAAGGGCGAGATCAGAGGCGCTGAGGTTACTGGCCAAGGTCTTCACTTCTCTCCTAACTGACTTCACCTCCGACTAGAACAAGGAAGTCAAAGACTGTAGCTAATAAACCACAAAATAGGAACTAATGTATTATATCAAGGGCTACGGTTGAAACGTGATGTTTACATTCAATATAAAAAAAGACACATAACCTTTAGTTCTCATGCTCTCACTGTTTTTGTTTTCACTTCAAATAGCCTCTCTGCTGTTATGTGTGCAGTTCTTTCACCTGTTATAGTTTATCGTTTTCTATACTCAAATATGTATGAACAGAATTTTTTTCTTTAAATTAACCTACCCAGTTGAAAATTTCTTTTAATTTGAGTATACTATTTCTAATGACTATAGAGAATTATTTTCTTATGTTGTAAATTGGACCAGTGTCATCTATTCTATTTTCCACTGCCTGAGAAAAAAAATCAAACTAAGCCTGAAATGTCCAACCTACATACTGTTCAAGAACGAAGCAGATTCTGCACCCCAGAAATGAACATGCTTTGGTTTAAAATGTATCGACCCCCGTACAAAAGCAAAAGAACTTTGTGAAGATGCAAGTTGATGCTGTCAATAGAGAGTGATTATCCACAGTGAAGTGAGTCCCATACTGACAAGAACAAGAGGCCTCTCGGAGAGGAAGATGCTGTTACTTTTCAGCTTCTCCAATTTTGGGGGGCCATGTCCTGATGTTTCATGAAACTAAAAATGAAGCATTTGATTAAAGTGACTGTTGTTACTTTTAAAGAAAAATAGCAGAATCTTACAAGCCTGAGAACAACAACCTGACTTCCTGGGATAGCAGCTGTCACTGGATAATCTGCCCCAGAAGAACAGTCTGTACAGCTCATTTTCTCAGGCGTTAAAGCAAATACTGGAAGAAGATTTTTTGCCTTTTTTGTTTATTTCATTGTAATAATAAAATGGTATATTGTTTAAAAAGAATAATATAGAAATGGTTCAGTTACATCCCGCTAGACTTCATTGACTGCTTTACTTTGAAAATAATAAAACATAGAGATAAATTAGTTTCTCATGAACAGATGGGATAAATCCTTTTTATCCCATCTTAACAACTTTAGATATTATAATAAAAGATGGGACCACTATAAGATAAAGGTCTTCTCTCGTCCGTAATGAGCCCACTAGAGGGCGCTTTGACAGTGTAAATATGCTAGTCCAATACACAATTTTCTACTGACAACTATTAATCATTAAGGGAATTATACCATTGTCTAGAAATAAGTTCTTTTATAGCAAGTAGTATTTAAATTACTATAAATAAATGGGCTACGCTCTACATAGAACATGTAAAGCGTAAATACTCTAAATGCTTCAACGATGAGAAAGTATTTCTTTTAGCGTACAGGTAAATGAGCTAACTGTGCTGATAGTGATGTGACACCAGCATCACGTTTTTGGGGTGTTTTTGCTGGGGGGGGCAATGATGCCAGCTAAGCAAAATATTCCAAAGTCAAACAGTATAAAAGTAATTTTACCAAATATTAAGGAATTGTAGCTAAACATTTGTCAAGCAAGTAGTCTTCTTAGTTGAGATGCCTGTTGATGCATATTTAACACACAGCAGTGTTGTGTAGCAGTCAGTGTGATCAATATTTCATTGTAAATTTACAGTACTAAGCTTTCGTTGAAATACTATGATGATGCACCTGACTTGATGGCACAAAAACCTAAACCTATAATTTCAAAGTCTTGTTTTGCAATAACAGAATCAACAAAATAATCTGCTTACCTGAAAAAAGAAAAATGGGTTTAATTGCCTTTATAACCAATTTTGCTTAATGTTTTTAGTTTGGATTATACATAAATTTCTATGTTTTGTACATTGTTTTTTAAATTTGTAGGTCTTTCATATCTGAGTGCTTAATTTAGAACTTGATTGATTGCAGAAAATAACGTAATTTGTCCGACAAATGGAATATTTTCATTTGAAGCACAAATGAAAATCACCTTAGAGAATAGAGATTCAAAAAATTTGTAAATCATTATTAAAGCATTTAACAAACAGAAATCATTTTAGAAATATTAATTGACCTACAAGGAAAAGTTGTCTGATTTAATGTCAGCCAGTAGGCTTTGTGTCATTATATATAGTAAATATAAAGATCTGGTTTAATCTGAATCACAGGCCTTTCTTTTTTAAAAATCTCCTCACTTTTCTCATCAGGGAAAAAAACCAGTATTATCTATTTCCTCATCCACCTTTTACTTTATGTAGAGCACTTGAATTTTCACGACAACCTACGATGAAGAACTCAGCACTCGTCAGCTTTTCCTTTTAATTTCCTGTCAGGCATCTCGCTCTAGATGAAAATATGAGTGGAGCGTTGATCTGGACCTCATCTCGACTAATATGATGGTAGATGAATGAGTGGGAGCAGTAATCACAAAGTGGTAGACTGCACTGCACCCGCTGAAAGATGTAAATGCACCATTGTTCATTGTCTTAATGGTGCAGTTGATAGTCTGCACGGTTTGAGAGCTAAATAAAGAGAGGCATTTAAATGCTGAGTTGATGAAGCACTACCAAAGAGGCCACAGTGTGCTCATTATGGGGTTTCTCAAAGTGGACATTTGTGCCAACTCTTCCTCCCTTGCCTCCTCTTATTTGTCGGCGTCCCACAGGCGCTTGTTCTGTGGCAGCCTGCGGCGAAGGATCTGCAGCTGCCCAAATGTGTCTGAAGGTGTGAGTATTGGGATCGATGCAACATGTGGATGCAAAGCTCAGCAGTCGCACTTCAAACCCCTCTATGCTGTGGTGAGATTCTACTGTAGCAGTAAACAGCTCTGCAGGGAAGGGTTACCTCTTAGCCACATTTATCAATTTTGGGTTGGTAGATTCCTACAAGTGCGTCCATAATGTTTCCTGATGGTTGGTGTTCTCTATTAGGACAGATTCACTGTCAAAAACCTCCGACCTCATGTTTACACATGTTGAGTATTTAATTAAGCAGCTATTTAGCGAGAGCCTCCTACAGTTTTGTGTAACCCTGATGAAACTAATACACATCCAAAGGTTGAGTGTCGAAAGAGTGAAACTTTAATTTTACTACTGCAGTATCAGCTTTCACTAATTTTGAGAAAAAATTACTATTAATTTTTGTCAAAAATTGAAATTACTTAAAATCTTTGACAGTTACTAATCATTGTTTTTAACAAATACTTTGTGACTCAATTAGCAGTATCTACATAGATTTAAAATCAATCTATGTAATTGAAACATTTTATTATATTTTAGTATTATTAATGCATGAATCATGCATGCATCAGAGTTTCAATGACTTCCAAATTATCTCATGACTGTTTCCCTGAACGTTTTATCGACTCTAGTGGCCTTTAATTGAGAGTGGTCAGACAGTAAAGTGGGTTGTGAAAAAAAAAAAAGGAGTCAAAGGTCAACGGGCCAGGACTTGAACCAGTGACAGTGGCATCAAGGACTAAGCCCTCTGTCTATGGGTAGTGCACTTTCCCCCTGCACCACCACAGCGCCCTGTTTCCCTGAAATTTCTATATGATATTCCTAAGAGGTAAATTTCTTTCAGCTCCTGGTCACAAGACTGGCCTATATTTGACTTACCACTGTGAACTGAATAGTGAGAGAACTGGATCAAAGTCTGGCATCTTGAGGTCACCAAGTGTCTGTAGCAACTGTTAGATGTTACCCAGAGGGTAAACATTTTTAAGAAATCTTTTCTATTCTACCATGACAAACAGGGAGATGTAGAGTTTGCTGAATTATCTGGCTTCAACTGTGAATGAGACTAACATCAAGCTTTTCAGAAAGAAAAGTCCACAGTTATATATAGTGGAGGATCAATCATGCTGTGGGCCTGTTTCTCTTCCAAAGGCCCCTGGGAACTTATTCCATTCCCCACTAGACCTAAATCCTACTAAAAAACAAACAAACTGTGGGCTGAGCTAAGGAGAAGAAAGTCTCAGAGCTGACGCAGAGCTGTAGACAATCTAGAGAAATTGTTCAAAGAATAATGGTCAAAAATACCATTTTCTATAAACTCCAGGTACGTGAACCATTATAAATGAAGGCTATATGATGTCCTATTGTATAGAGTCACAAAAAGTATTTATGGAAGGGGTCCAAATAAATGTGCCCAGCGCAGTAACTTTTGCTGAAATGCCTCTAAGACAGAAAAGAGAAAAATCTCAGAATAAGTTACACGTATGATATTTGAACCAGGACTGAAACACAAACTGGCTGAACTGGCAGTTAAAAACTGCCAAAGGCTGAATTGTGGGTATTGTGTAAGCATGATGAGAAGAGCTGATAAATTACATTTAACATACAACTTTCACAGGCCCTATCTGAACAATGCTTCGTATTTAGAGAACGGAGTCCGGAAGCGATTATGGTTCATATTGAAAATATAATCACAATACCTTTTCTGAGGACATGCAAGTCTGTCTACAATGAAGCTATTGCGCATACGATACATGGTCACACTGAAGACTTTGTGGCAGTCTGATAGTACTACTGGATGTACTGGATGGTATGACACGGAATAGATGAAATGATAAATGACTTGCCAAGACAAGCTGAGTACTTATGTTCGTAGTGCAACTAATTTCACCCTGGTGTTGTCTCCTTTTACCAGTTCAAGAAGATTATGGCCAGGGCCTTTCTAAAGGGTTCAGTGACCCAACAGCAGGTGGAAGCCCATTAACATAGTTTGGGGACCACCTGCAGTCCAAATGCTTGCCTCTCCTGTGCGATTTACTTGAGGGGCTTCACGCTGTGCTAATGCAGCGTGCTGATAATCACAGTGATGGCTCATCAGGCACACCTGGACAGCCATCAGAGCCAGCCGGAGATCGTGTTCACATTCACGGCCATTAGTTTTATAGTCTCCGCACCCGGACAGCTCGAGTCTGCGCATGAGTATGCGTGTGGGGGTGCGTGAGTGTGTGTATGTACCCATCTAGCCAACAACGTTTGGGACAGAAGGAAATATTCATCATGGCAGCGTGTGATTAGTCACGGTGGTAGGACTCTGCTTTTAGAGCGGAAATTCACCTTCCAGAAAAGGGTTTCAAATATCCCTTCTCTTCCCTGGTTAATTATCACCTCCCTGAAATCGCCACGGCAACCCCAACATCTATATTCTAGTGGGTAAACCTAATCAGGCCAGCAGCAATGGGAATGACCGGGCTTCAGCAGTAGATCGTAAGGTCAGTGGGGGCTCAGCGGACCAGGTGATTTGCAGGGCTGTTTGAGGGAGCCTCGGGAAGCGCAGTCTGGCGAATGTCTCAAGGAGGTCAAATAAACAAGTTGGAGAAGTTTAAATACATGAAACCTTAGATTATTGCATCTGCAGTGTCCCACTACCATGAAAACATGCGAGTCAAACCATGATTTGACCAAGCTAACAGAAGATAACGAATATCAATCACTCACACAGGTGTACAGCTGCAGTGCACATGTAAAGTAAAGATTTAAGGGAAATAACAAACCCAGTATGAATCATTCAAAACTTTTTTCAACATATTTCCTGTACAAGTTAAATGAGAATCATGGGGTGAGGGGGGAGCTGCAATCAGTTGCATGAATCTGAATAACCTTAAACTATTACTTTCCTGTAGTTCTTTCCTGACCCAATGTTTAATTCAGTTTCAGGACTCAGCCTTTTAGAAAAGCACATCTTGACATGAAAATATTTGCCCACTCTACATTCCCTACACTCACTCTGTTAGACTGCATGGACTTCTCATAGCCCTCTTCAAGTACTACAAGGGTTTGCTGAGTAATGTAGATAGGTCATTCCAAAATAACATTTTCTTGCATTTTCTTCCAATAAAACATCATATTTTCACTAGTTATTAATTAGTGTCTCCTCTGTACCATTGTGTTTGTTTAATTATGTAGAATTGTTGGAACTCCTCTGGTGGCTAATGTCATTGTTCAAGGATATAATTTTGATACTTTGTGACCTGTGTTGATAACTAAGACTTTATTTAAAAGACGTGCATTTGAAAAAACTCCAACTAGAAGAGCTGCACTTTGCTTCAAGTTGTTAGATTCGCTCGAATTGATGGCAGGTATGAACTTATGGTGGAGGTGAAACCGTTTTAGAAGCATTTATCTTCATCTTATTTTCATATGTCGAAAACCTGCCAGAATAAAAGAGTGAGTACAGCATGTAGACCCACTGTACAAATAAAACCAATATCCATAAACGGTGAAAGGCAAAAACAAATTGAAATCACCTATATGGCTTCTGTAATAATCTTGTGCTGCATTAAAATGCCCACTTGTACATCTCTGCAAACCCAACAGCATCACTTATCCCACACATGGCTGAACAAGCTAATGTCACACTGGTTGAAATGTAAATACATCATTAACGACTGAGTTTAGTGACTTTCACAAACACGGATAGTAGCAACTATTAGAGTAATCTCCATCTGAATCCTGCATCACTTAATCTCATTTTCACCATTTCTGTTCAACAGTCACAGGTCCCCTACCATCCCCCACTCGTTTCTTTCCTTTTTTCCCCCTTGTGAATTATTTGATACTCTTCAGCTGGAGATGGGTGTGTCGGGAAGCGAAGGAGTGCACAAAGACTGATGAATGAGAGGTGTCTTTAGCTTTCGGGACTGGAGAGTAGCTTTAATATGTCATCTGAGAGAAGGCCGGGGAGGTTCGGCTGGAGCAGGGTCGGAAGAAATGCGACGGATGGTGTGTGGCAGGGAGAGACCATTGGGCATGGGGAAGAGTGATGACCATGGAGGACATGAATCTTCTGCCTTGGGGTAACAAAAGCTTTTCCTTTTTGTGCCCCTGTGACTACACAATGCTCACATTGCAGATTCATGCAGCACTAATGACTGCCTACATCTTCTCTGAGTATGTCTGCCTCAAAACAATGTTTTCATGCTTTATGTGTGCATATATTTTGAAAAATTAGCATGGATGTAGCTGTGACGAATACTGTTATTCTGCTTGAGTGAGGACAGCGACTACACAGTGACAAATCACAAAGAATCACTGATGAGAGAAGACGGAGAAAAACGTCCAAAAAAACCTGTAGACTAACGATGGAAAATCTTAACAAAAAGGACAGCTAACATGGCAAATAGATTTTATTTTTCACCTTTACCAACTATAAAACCACATTTGCTACAACTTGGTGCACTCTATTATTTTTCATTTCCTCTTCTTTATATATTTATATTTTAAATGTCTCCTTGAGAGAAATGTGGAGTCAAAATCAAGTTTCTTGTTTTTGTGCGCATACATGGCATGGTGGCTTGTTGCGCTAAATTCTTTGCTGCTGCTGAAAAGAGCAGGCACTTTTAATAAAAAGCTATAATTAAAAGTACAGTGGTATTTTTTGCAATAGGTGTTACTTCAAGACAAGATGTAATATATTTGATTCGCGCTAATGTTAATATGTTATTGTGTGCAGTCAGATTAATTGCTCACTCCCACATGATGTCTCCGTACATCCAGTCAGTCTTCATTTTATCTATTTCTTTTAGAAACCTGCATTATTACTCCAACACAGAAAAGGTTTCTCATACTCATGGTTAACCATGTAAACTCCATCTCATGCTAATGCTGAATTAAAACCATTTAACAATTAGTCACAAAGCCAGATAAGCTCACAAACTCCACACCAAGAGTTCTCAACTGGGCAGTAGATTTAATCTTAGAGTATGTGCTGGATGTTTCCTCTGTGGTGACGCTGCTAACCTCTGTGGCCAACCACTGTTTCTTGACGCTGGTCCTGTTTTCAGATGACGGGGGGGAGAAAAAAGAAAACAACTCTCACTCTACGAACTCCTATTCATTTCACATCATTTCCACATGTCTGTCTTCCTCAGTATATACCAAAGAAGAGCGCTCAAGGCTAGCTAAAGCTATCATCTATCCGTTATCTTTAGAATAACCCTCAAACCAATATTGCCATGCAAGTAGCAATTAAAGTCTCACCCTAAGTCTCCTACAGCTCCAGAGTTCAGAGAATCTCAGTGATAACAAATGTCTCTTTTCTTTTGAGATAAGTCTTTGCGGAGACTCAGTCAGAATTTGCTCCTCTCTGATTAAATTTTCAGCAGATTACTGTGGCAGATTTGGTCTATAATGAAAGGCTCTCTAAAGTTACAGCATGTAGCCACTGGGCATCAGAACTTCATGCTGGATAGCTTAATTAGAATAACTTCATTATATAAAAAGAAGACCCATTAATAAGATATATTAATGGACATGAGCTTTCACAAATATGAAGTTCATTGAGCTGACTGTTTGGTACCTTATGCAGCATGTTCTTCTTAAAAAGTTAAATTCTGATAACTTTAGGCAGGTTTTGTTGGAAATTTCTACTTTCAGACAAATGCAAAACAACATTAAAAATCTGAGGTTGGGCAATCTGTCAATAAAGGTAAAAAAATGCATGCTAGAATGAACACAGAAAAACCTTTTGGAAAATTTGTAAGCATCTGCTAAAAATAAGGACATCTGATGTCCACAGATTCTCTTCTCACAAGGTAAAATATTAAAAAAAACTAATATTTCAAAGATTTTTCCCCTTATCTTATCAAGGATAGTTTATCAATGGAGTCTCAAATTGGGCTTGGATCTGGTTTTGGGATCATTGGAACTTTAAACAGTATAATAATCCCAATTATTGGTCAAATCCCAAAAAAAGCTTGAATACAGAAGATGGTCAAGGATATGGTGTATCCATCAAATGTCACCAGAATATTCCTCATAAATGCTGCCAGATGCTAATGTCTGGCTGTAAATCACATTTACAGCATTTTCTAACTTTAGAAGGTTGCTACTAAAGTACTAAGCACGTTTGTCATAAAGTGGTTGAATAATTTTGAGACCGCAGTAGTTCCTAAAAGCTGCATTTTGTGTTTGATTCGGATAAATCCATTGAAGCTGTTTCTTGCTTGATTTGTTGATGGCAAGCAGCTGCTAATTTGTATATTTTGCCAATAAGCCTAATTTGCAGTGGGAGTTAAATAATTTTATCTGCAGCAATAGTTCTGGAGATCTTTCTTAAACTTTAATTATCCTCAGATGAAACTCTTTCTGAGACTTTGGCTGGATGCTTGTGATGCTTAAAAATAAATCTCTAATCATCTTAAGCTTTCTAATACACTTCAAGGTTTAGGGCTACAAAGTGGTAGGCATGGCAGACGATGATCTACAGCATTATTCAGATTAAATGTTCCTTCTAGGGTTTCTGATGTTTGATAAATGCACAATAAAGCAAACAGAAAGGTCACTTTGATTAGTAGCACTGGGCTTACCCCAATCTTTTGTTTTGTTTGGGTTTTTTTTTTTTACAGAGGAACCCCTGTAGGTAAAGTTGCATAGTAACTTTAAAATTATTAGACAAATAATAAATAAAGGTTAGAAAACCATAGTTTTCACCTTATTACATGTCTCTCCAAACATGAAATATTTTTTTAAGAAATGAAATACTTTACATACATTTTACGTAATTGAGATTAATTCTCAGGAAAATAATGAGAACTTTTTACAAAGTAGCTATATAAGGTTTTGCTTGCGGCTGCAATGAGCCAAATAGACTTAAAATGAGATTAGAGGACTCACCTGCACACTTGGTTCTGCTGACGAGCGGAGGTCCAGGGGGGCCAGTTCCACCCTCACCAGGTCGAGTTAGCAGCACGCTGATGTGGTACTCGGTGTCCGGATCCAGGTGCCACAGTTTATAGGTGACCATGTTTACTCCATGCACCTCTGACCATGGGGACTGACTAGCGCGGTACTCAATCTCCTTCCTGATAATGGGGCCATCTCCCAGGATAGAGTTAGTGTTGAGCTGGATGATGAGGTAAGTGGAGCCGGCGCGCAGCAGCTGAGGCGGCGCGATGGGGGATGGAGGTACTGTGAGAGGAAAGCAGTGTTTTTTTTATTTTTCACTTTAGGCCCTCTTTTTTTGGGTGAAAAAAACTTATACTAGGAGAACTGTTGCAAAACTTAACAATCTTAAAAAAAATTACGTCAGAATAATAACGTTTCCGATCAGTATTATGCAACCACATTTTTCAGTATCTTAAAGCTTTATGTCTCAGATGGAGCTGTAAGGACTACAGGATGTGAGCAGGCTAAATTCTGGTTACACAGTCAATTAGTCATTCATACTGGCAAGGCATTCATGGGCTTGAATGAACTTCAGAAAATGTAGTGACAGGGAAAGAGCAGATGTACATTAAATGGAAAGCATGCGACAAGCCTTTAACTGTGATTAAGCGCCGTTTATGTTTTTCTCTATCTGTCCACAGAGCTGCTCACAGTGATGAAACAGGAGACTCTGCATCACTGTCACTCAGGATTTCCAAAGCAGGAATTTACACCACAGCCCACCGGTCAAATGTCACTTACAGGCAGATCAATTACACCGTGTGAGTGAGGAATGGGAATAGAAAAGAAATGTCGACAAGGCATGAGAAGAGATCAGAGTGAGATTTGTTGCTGTGACTAATCGTTCATTCCAGAAGAGACGCCTCAGTTTTTTCGGCCCGCCTCACTGTGTGTTTTACACATTACCAGAAGCTCACGTCCTGGTTCCCTTGGCCTGCAGCTGTTTGTTTTGACATCGACTGCTTCTGAACTAAAAGGGCATCTTTAGGCCACAAGCAGTGCTAAGTTTGCAAATAGGAAGTTCTTCTCATCTTGTACCCTTGAATTTAATTTGGAGCATATTTGAGAGGTATTTTCTGTTTGTTTTATAGCTTCTCACAATCAACTCACCGGCGTTGTTTAATTAAGATTGTATCTACCTTCAGAGTTATGAATCTGGGTGTGCAGCATATCTCCAGCTGTAGTCTAAATTAAATGCAAAGGTACTGCAGGAGTACAATAAAGTCAGAGAGAAATGGAGAATGATGAATTTGTTTATTTTTAATTATAGGAAAAGTTGCCGTCTGCTGTGGGGCAATAAGTGAGTTTCTGTACGATTCCTGCACATTTTCAACATTACTAAAATGACTAGGCCTAGCTCATTAAAGGTTCTTAGCATTGCAGAGGAGGAGAAGATAATTTATACTGACTTTCACATAACTTTTTGAAGCATTTTTTTGTCTGAAAAGTTAAAAATCATAGCAGCCATAAAAAGCACATTATGATTCTTCTCAAGAATGTAAGAAGACGGAATGGATTGCAAGGCTGTTTTTCTTTTCTGCGGATTTTCCCCTGATTCAGAGGCAGCTGATGGTTGGAAAATTAATAACAGTTTAGTGAAAAGAGATTCTTTATATAGCGTCCATGTTATGAAAAGACTAAAATGGATTGATGTATTCACATCAGTTAGAGGGATTTAAACTGTGTGGCAGCAGAACGGATCAACAGACTTGTCAGTAGTGGTGAGAGTCTGAGTTGCGCTGGATGCACTCGGCTTCAACTAAATAGCCAAACTTGCAAGATACATTTTTTCATTATGTTGTACTTGAGTGGTTCTAATGAGGTGTCTGAGATACATGCAGAGCAAAAAAAAAAAAAAACAGGATTCTCTGCCTGTTGTGTAGTAAAATACAGCTGGTCATACGGCTGAAAGAACGCTCCAATACTTTCCCTTTTCAAGAACGTCAAATTTGACTGCACATATTTCAGTTCACACATAACATGTAGTGTCTGATTAGAGGAGACCTATTATCCTTCCTTGAACAAGTCAGGAGACGCCTAGATTTCGCTTTGTTCAGTTCTGCCTATTTTGATCTCCTTTCAGAACGAGCTGTTTTGGGTTGCTAGGAAGCAGGCGGTACCCACCGATTGTGACTTAATATTTAAGAGGTTTTAGAACTGCTTTTTTCAGACACCTAAAGACATTATTGCCAGAAAACAGCTGTGTGGGATTTTTATAGCAATATAAAATACATTTTTATTATTATGATAACAAAAATAATGGAAATCATGTCATGAGTTATGTGAGTTTATTTAATTTTAAGAAGAACTGTGTTACCTTAACAATAGCCTAAACAATGTATTTTAAAATATATTTTAAAAAAATTATTATATTTTATTGCAAATCCAGGTACTTTTGTTCAAGGTTGCAATAATGTCAATGTCACAAAAGCAGTTATTATTTTGTAAAAATAGAGATAAACAATGACAACAACAGAGCAAATGCCAATTTCTGTGCTTCTTCTCCTGCAAGCTTTAAGCTGAATTTAGAGCAACCAAGAGAAGAAGATAGGAATATGTGATGTCCTTGTTTCCCCTTCTCATCTTCACTTAGCTGAGGGCTGGAGTCTGTTATGCCATCAAACCACTGCCATGTCATTACTATGCTGTCAGAGTCGTGTCAGGCTGTTGGGCTGTGGTGAGTAATGAGAGTGAGGTCACCATCTGTGCTTCATGATATGACAGGGTCTGCAGGAGTCCAAGTCAAGTGAGCAGCGTTTTGTCAGAGAGCTAAAGCGCCCAAGATGGCAGCGTGTTTGACAACTTCAGCTCATGAAGCACCGATGCCAAGAATCAGTTTTTGCTCCCATAATACCAATGGGATACAGTTCAAGATTAACTGTTTTGGCACCATGTAATTGGCTATATATTTAGACTTTATCTCACACTGTAGCAAGTGATCAAGAGCAGAAGAAAAACATATCACTTTGAAATTTCATACTGGCTGGAAGCATAATAGTTAGAAAAGAAGACTTTTTTTCCCCTTTTTTTTACCTTTCACAACAAGTTCAGCAAAGTTGGACACCCCGGAGCCCCTGGATGACTGAGTGACACAGCGGTACAGGTCTTGATCTGAGCGCTGAACACTATCTAGCTGGAAGGACACCACAAAGCGTCGATGACTCAAGTGCTTGACCGAGGCCGCAGTTAAAATGTCGCCATTGTGTCTCTGGAAAACAGGAGAGGACAGGGTCAGAGAAAACAGGATGGGTCATCATGTGTATCTCTCACTGACAAACACAGCTATATGTCAGGCCATTCAGAAAGCAACCAACACTCAGTCATCCACAATGTGCAAACACACTGTACAGCTCTTTGAGGCATAAACATTTTTTTATAGCACCTGAAAGAAATATGCAAATAACAGGAGTTGCATATTTTTGAACATTTAAAAAAAATAACTTTAAGTATTACTATGATTCTTTAAACCATATAATGGTGCATGATTTTCAGTTCCTGTGCTAGGGCCTATTGGTCGGTGTTATAGAAGATCAAATACATCAGACTTATTGCTCCTTATTTTACACTCATCATGAGTGGAAGGTGACATTCAGTCATAATATTTGGCAGACTGCTCCTTTATGTCTTGGTGCTGCCTGTTTAACTCATTTACTAAAACTACCAGGATGACAGGATGAAGGCATTTTAAAATGACCAGTCTCTGATAATTTTGACTCAGTCATCGACTGAACTCAACTTGAAATTCTTGTTATTGTTGAACTGGTGTTTTAAATCTGTTGCAAAAGAAAGACTGTATTTACTGCTGCAGTTTTCTCTCTATCCTGCAGTCTATTCTAAGGAGTTGTGCTGATTAGTCGAATACTAGACTAGGCAATTCCTTGCTCTGCAATGACTTTCTGTGTTTCAAGTCAACAAGTTGCAATCATGTAAAAAAACATATTTTTCCAAGAAAATGAAAGAACTGATAGGGAGTGTGTGTGTTATTTTGTCACGATATAACCAAAACCTTAGTTTGTCAGCCATGACTTGGTAGGTTAGAATTTCAGTATTTTTAAAAAAAAGTGTATTTTTATAGTCATTGCAACTGGTCCCTTAATCCAGCTAACCTCTGTTGAAGCATCATTTTAAGGCTATCATTTGTCCTGTTGGGACAAAAAATAGTCTGTCACTGTAAAGAAAAGCTGCAGCATCCATTGATTAGAGCAAAGTGGAACATGATCACAGTACTAACAAAGGCCAATGTGATAGTAATGGAACTACTATGTGATTATATTTAACTTTAAACCTACTGAGCATTCAAGCATTTGCATTGCAATAAGTTTAATGAAATATTGGCATTCTAAAATGACTCAGATCTATAACCCAAACAAAACGAGGAAACCCATAGTATCACTTAGTGTAGTTTCTTTTTTTTTTCTTCCTGCAATCACTTATTTCCTTGCCTTTTTATCTTGTAAGGAACAGTATTTGTTGTATGCCCTTGAACACAACATCTGACCTACCACATCCTGCATTCATGCCCTGCACACAGTTATTGCCCAGTGAGCTCCTGGGACTCAAACGCAACAGTGCACACAGGCTATTGCTAGATGGGTCAGTTCTTATTAGCACTGTGTGATTAAAATGAAGAATTGTTCAATTATGTTGAACTTAGTTAGAAATGAAGGACCATCTAACTGATTTATTCTTGCATTGTGACAATCAGGCATGCTTTAATAATTACAAATGAAATCTTTTTGAATTGATACTGATTATGGAGGTAACGCAATTCATTAGAAGTATTCCCAAATTGACCCCATCTACAAATGTTGCCAATATAATTTAGTGAAAACACTTGACTCCTGTTCAGCAGCTAGAACAGGTAGGCAGTTGAGCTTCAATGCATTAATGTTTGATCAGTTTAGTAAAAAGGACAGCAGATGAGTAGCTGCATGTTTTACTGCAAAACAAAAGGTAAAAATGTGAATATGGAATTAAAGTTCAGAAACCGAGAACCCACCAACACCCTCACACACTTAAACACCCATAGCTGGACATCCAAACAAATGCTGTGTGATTCACCTTGCTGCTGCACTGCAAGCACATTTCTCACATTGTTCCACACCATTAAAACGAGTAACATTTGTCAACCCCATGAAGTCTCAAAAACACACACAGGATCTGACTTTTTTTTTCTCATGTTTTCAGGCAATTTTCTTTGTGTGAAGTGGTGTATATAAATCGTGATACATTTTGATCTGTGTGCTTCAGCACAATCCAAAGCAAGTGAGCATGTTGGGATCAGCAGGGAAACCTCTGGGTACCACTGCACGTTCACAGCTTCTGCTCAAAGCCTGAATTGATGGCCTGCAAAAAGCCACAAACCACTTGAACCACACACCAAAGCTTCACAAACAAACACATAAACACTAAAACCACCGATTAGGGTTAAGCAAGCAACCACTCCTGAAGCCACAAAAAAATGGAAAAAAGGCTTAATCACATAGTCTTAAATCATCTCTAAGTGTTTTATAGTATCTTGGTCAAGTATTCCATCTCTTTGAACATTTCTAAATTTTTATTACAGCCCAGTCACAAACTTCAGTGTATTTAATTGAGATTGTACAGACCAGCACTAAATACTGTGTAATTCCTGTGAAATTTACTTTTAAATTTGTGGTTGTAATGTGACAACTTGTGAAACGGTTCTGTGGGTATAACTTTTCTAAGGCACTCCATTCCTCCCTTTTGCCAACGAGAATTTGGATTAAAGAGGAGAGGCAAGAGAAATCTGAATAAATCAAACAAGCATGAGATCACTTCATGTTATCAAAACAATCTGGCTGTGGCTAATTGGCAAGGAAATGACAAAACGATCTGTTAATCTGGCAGGCGTGAGCAGCCAAGACTGATCTGCAGCTGTTACAGCATACACAACCAACACAGCAACATAAAAACACGGCTTTAGGATTATATAAGAAATGGTTCGAGAGACAAGAAGATGGTGAAGAGGACAGCTACAGCTAGAGGAGAGGCTATGGGGTAGGAGCTCTGTAGTAACCATCAGTACTTATTACAGCTGGCATCAGTACATTTTTTTGCCAGCTAATTACCCAAAGCATTTGTCTTCATACAAAGGAAAAAAGGCGGCTGCTGAAAGAGGTGTGAGGGAGCACACTTCAGTGACCAAAATCAAACATGAGCTACTTTTACACAATGCAGCAGGGTTGCCTTGATCAGCCATGATGAACACTAGCTGTTGTGGGTGGGAAGATTTTGGCAGCAGCAATTAATATGTTGTTTGATGTAACTATACTATAACAAGATATTAACACTTATTCTGATTTCAAAATCAAAATAAGTTTCTGTCCTTATTCCTTAGGAGCACAGAAACAATAACAGAAGAAATGCGTGAAGCTCCTCCACCTCCTCTGAAAGAGTCAAAGAAGAAGAAAAAGAAACATTAGAAAGAGTTTTGTCTCAATAAATGCAATGGGAAAAATGACAACAAAATAAATCCTTTCTTGACGGGTTATGTGAGGTAACATTTTCTACTTACTGCAGTGGTTCTAAGTAAAACTTTAAAACTAACTTATTGATTTGCTTCACTAAAGGGATCTGTGTGGGAACATTTATGCCCAAGAGCCTTAGATTTTCTTTGAAGCCACTGTTCAAATCTCAGTTTGAAAAGTTGCTAAAAGAACAACAAGGAGAAAAATCAAGAAAAATATGTGGAATAAAAAGACAGAATGACTTTAAAAAGATATTTGAGCCAGTTTTTATCCTTTTTCTTTTGACGTTTTTTAAAGAATAGTTCTTGACATGAGCCCAAATGTCCTTTAATCGGACTATGAGAGTTTATGCTAACAGTGAATGAAAACTGCTCACAAATGAAAACCTAAAAAGTGTGCCATCAGTTTGTTTGCAACATATTTTACTCTGATAATTGTAAATAAACAACAATAAGAAATAACATAATTTGTGTCAATCTGTGCAAAACCTTAGAGGTTGCTTAAAGGACATTAGGGAACAAATAGCATCCTGAAGAACAAGGAACAAAGCAGATGTGTCATGGTGTTGTGGAGGAGTTTAGGGTTGGGTTTGAAGCAATATTCCTTACTTCCTGGTTCCATACTCCATCTTCCAAACTCTCATTTAAACAATTGTATAAATATAGATATAATATGGCACACATATAATCTTAAACTGACAAGTTACATGACGAATTGATTAAGTAGAGAAGCAGCCCCTGGTGTCAATAGCAGAGGAGGGAGAAACTGTTGACAACATCTATTAGGTCAGGTCAGGAAAGCTATTAGTTGTGACCTCTACAAATATGCCAGTGGAAGATTGGAAAGACAAAAGCAATGTTTGAAAGATATAAGGAGTCCTGTTTGCAGTTTTCCACAAGACATAGAAGACATAGCTAACATGTGAGAGAAATATTTTTGACCTACGTGCACTACACATCATTCTGAACACAACATTCACACAGTAAAACATGGCAGTGGCAGCAGCATGCTGTGGGTATGCTTTTGTTTAGCAGGGAATGAGAAGCTCGTCAGTGTTTATGGGAAGATGGATGAAGTTAAAAAGAAGATAATCCTGAAAGTAAAAGCTGCAAAACACTTAAAACTAGTATTGGTATTTACTGGTTTGTATTACTAAACAGAGCTTTGTATGAACATCTAAACTGCTGTTTGGAGTGTTTAAATATTAATCTGAAAACGTCTTGAATATGCAACAAAAAGCAGAGAAACAACTAAGAGATTTGAAAAAGAAAAATATGCAAAAGGACCTCTAAGGGAATCAAAAGCAATTGCTAAAACTGATCAGTAAATTAGTTTAACTTACTCCCCCTTCGTCCAGGGCCATTGGAACGTTTATTGAGGTCTGAGCTAAACCTCAGGACCCCAGAGATGCATCCAATGATGCAACTGCAGCACAGTTAGAACTGCTGTAAAGTGTAGTTTCTCACTGCTATACATTGATATTTTCATCCATCAAATCTAGGCACAATAAAGCCTTTGATTCACTGGGATTTCTCTGGGATTTCTCTGGGATTCAATCCATTACTTTGGGTTTTGTTTCATTTTTTACAGCTTATGTTTTAGGGCTTTTATTATGGCAGATGTCAACACTTTATTTCTAGGTTCTATGGAGGGCGAGTCCTGAGATAGCGGCTAGAAAGGGTTGAAACAAACAGAAATCCACGCATTAAAGCCTAACAGTGAGGAAGAACATCTCCAGTAGAAAACTCCTACCGCGAGGTGTGTGTTATCAGAAGCTGTGAACAAATCCAGACCATACTGTCAGCTCTTTCTCTTGGTTAATAACTGGAAAAAATGGTTTATTATATTCCCAAAGCACCTTTTCTATGTTGTGTCCCTGAGGTATGTTTTCTGAACCTGTTGAAAGAATCTGATAATGAAGCCTTGTTGGTGCGGATCAGGTTAAAATTAATGAATGGTGTCATTTTGACCTTTGTGAACACCAAACGTGGAATTCTATGATTTTAGATCTATTTAAATCTAGGAGCAGTTTGAGTAAAAGATTTCCACTTATTCATCAGTATTTTTCAGATCTGTTATGGCTATGTTTTCCATTTGTCTCATTCCTTACTCAGTAGATATCGTCAGATTTGAAGAATTACATAGTTGTGTCAAGCAGAGGAGTTCAAGTATGTTGGTGTCTTGTTCACAAGTGATGTTATGATAAAGTGGTGGAAGGATAGATGGTTTAAGACTTCATCTACAGTAAAACAGATGTTTGTTTTTAATGGTGATATGAACAAAAGACTGTCATGAAGATTGTCGCAATCCCATAATCTGTGTTTCCTGTTTTAATCTTTTCCTGTTTATCAACTTGGATTTGGTCTTCATCTCCTAATTTCCCTCTGCCTGCTCTCTTCCCCAGCTGCCTGTGCTTGCCTCTTATTAGTCCCTCTGGTTCCCATGCCACTGTCTTCTCTACCTCAGTGTATTTAAGCTGTCTGGTCTGTAATACTCTCTGATTCCTCCATCTATTTTCCCTTGAGCTGCATCCCGTTGCCTCTTCTTTTTTTCTCTGCCTGCCACAAGCTTTATAAGTTTTCTTATTTATCATTAAAATATGCACTCAGTGTTCCTCTCTAGCTCCTGTTTGTATCTTAGTCCATCTTTAGACTTTATGGCAGAAATATTGAATGTAAGCAGCTGAAATGAGCTCTACCTATAGGACGGCTGAAGTAGAGCAATAGGGGAAGGAACTGCATCATCCAGGTGAGCTTGGAGTAAAGCTGCTGCTTCTCTGCAGAGTCATCTGAGATGCTGAAGGCATCTGGACAGGATAACTTCTATAAACATCAAAGTTTATGGGCATCTCTTAACGGGAGGAGGCAGACAGGAAAGTTGACTGAAGGTCTGCAAATCTCTTCTCCCAACTGTAGAGTGTCACTGGGAAGAGGGATGTCTGATGTTTTTCTACCAGCTGCTAGTACTGCCGACTAATCTCAGATAAGTGGAAGATAACGGATGACAGGATCTGCTCTGGACCGGTTTGGTAGAATGATTTAAAACATCCACCTGCAAAGCCTCCAGAGCATTCAGTTTTTAAAAGTGTGTTGTACAAGTCTTCCGTCTCGCTTCCAAAAAAAGTTAAAATTTTTAATATAATGATGTTTTTCCTTTTCTTATAAATGTTAGGTGTATTCAGAAAGTTCTCCAGGGCAGCTGACTGCTTTCTGACAAGGTGATTTCACTTTATAATCAAATAGTTTACTTTATTTGTGTTGTATCTCTGACGCTTGGGGACCTCTTTAGAAATGCTTTGTGTGGAAAGTGAGGTAGTCAAAGATCACACCCCTTGAGGGACCAGCAGGGGGATGGCTGCATGTTGCAAGGTTCCAAGACTTTTTTCTTATGAAGGTAAGTTGAGCTTTTCTGGTTAAATTGGCCTTACCTCACACAAGGAACTGCAAGAAGATTACTGGAACTGGATTATATTTAACATTTACAAAGTAAGAAGTTTCTTATTTACTTAAATTTCTTCATTTTTACATACAAAACATTTTTTTCTGTAACATTAAAGAAGTCATATCTAAAGAAAAAGCAAGTTATGACACTCCAACACATCCACAAAAGCAAGTTGTGTTCTTAATTAGAAAACTACATGATAGCTTACAAATCCTAAAGTAGCAGCCCAGCTCCCAATTTTCACTTTAGATCAGAGACTCATTCCTTTATTCTGGGCTGGCTGTCCACTCCTGACCTTCCCAGCCCATTGCCAAGAATATGTTGATTATTTTTTAACATTTTATTGAGAAACTTCTGACTTCACACCCAAACAAGTCGATGAAGTGATGGCAAGGAACATTTTGCCCTTGACCTAGCCTCATATCTCCTGTCAAACATAAATAATTTATCCAACAATGTTTAAGGACTCTGTGTGTAAAACCATAGTGTTATTTGATTACTCGTTGCTTTGGTGTAAATCAGAAAACAGAAAAACTAATTCAGCCATACCCTATGGCAATATAACATGAACTAAATTCAGTTCTTGCTTTTATTGGTATGACATTTCACATTGATTTTGTTCATGGAAATAACTCAATAAACTCAAATCTAGCTCAAATACATGAGGTACTTCAGTCGGAAACTCCATCAAACTACTAACCTCCAGCAGGAACTTCTCCGCCTCAGAGGCCCTTCCAGCTGCAACACACTGGAAAGTGGCATTTTGGCCAGCGTTTACCTCCTCGTCTCCCAGCCTGGAGAAGTGTGGGGCCTTATCTAAAGAAAGAAGAAGAGAGAGAATCACCTTAACGCACTACATTATGAAGCACAAATCCACTCAACTGCTGTCAAGGCTTTTTTTGACTTTTCAGGTATTTTGCCATTTTCTTGTTTTTCAAATCACTACAACAGGTTAGGTGTAAATTTGAATTTGATTTAATAAATTGTCTCAATTTAGTTTTTCTTCTAGCCTTTATCTGTGCATGATTCATATTCAAAACATTCACATTTTCTTTCTTTCTCTTAAAAGTGAAAGAAAACAAGAAACATTGTAATTTCTTAAATTTCTCAGCTTTGTAATAAAAAGCAGTTCACATTGTAATTTTTTAATATCATTCACAACAAATAAAGTAAAAAAAAGGCCTCTTATAAAGCATAGTTTTTGATCAATAGAGTACAATGCAATATGGGGAGTTGTAAAATGAGGGGGAAAAAGATAAAGCAATTTCTTGAAAATTACATCAGAGGCTTTTCATTAGTTGATCAAAAGCTTACAACCATCAATGAGAAAAACGGAAGTAAGAGTGTCAAACAAGGAGTCAGTAATAGTTCCACCATTCTGGTTGATCACTTCGAAAATTTGCTTCGATGTGTTTGTGGTGAGTGTTTTCATAAGAGGGTATGTATGCTCAGAAACAGACATCTGTTCTTGTAAACCTCCCCTGCAATTCATCCTCATTTATTTGTGGAAATTAGATGAGGACAACAAACAGATTGGTCCAAAACAGGTTTGAACTGCAGCTTTGGGCACAAAAGACTCAGGTATCATTGCAGATACAATGGCTCCCAGGCAAGAGGAATATCAATTGCAACATCTCCACGTAGCCAGCTGCACATTTGATGCCTTTGCACAACCTGAAGCTCCAATGTTCCATTGAAGTCAAAATCTCCTTAGACCACAATAGAGCCTCCTTCACTCTTATGTGGAAAATATCTCTAATGGGAGTTACTGTCATACCAGTAACTTTTAAAGCCATCAAGACTGTCCTGACAAAACCTTTTCTTGTCACTTTCTTCCATCTGTCAAAGGTACATGTTTGGTGCTTCCTTGCAAAGTCAAAAGGAGAAAGCTGAAAGTTGTATTGAAGATGAGAAGGTCTTTAAATGATTGTTTTGGTTTTCGAAGTCCAGACCTTGTTTTGTGGATGTTGGGCTGCAGGCAGCCTTAGTACGAATCTTAATCTGAGTTGAGAATCTACCCGAGTCTTAATGGAGAGCTCATCAGATCCTCTGGCTCAACACAGGTGAATTTTTTTATAGTTCACCATTTACTTTTTTTGTTCCAAGACGCTCAGGATATTGTAAGAAATTTGAGACAGCAGTCTTCCTGTCTTTGAAATCGGAGGGTGAAAGTGAATGCCTGACAGAAAATGACTCCTAGCCGATACATGAAAACATGACTACGTAACAGGAGAGATTTCCATCTTTTGTTGTTGGTGTTTAAGGCTCTTCATGGTCTGGCACCATTCTATCTACGATACATTTCACAAATCCACACCCATTCAAGAACCTTAAGGTCAAATAACCAAATACTCCTGACAAGAACTAAATCATAAAGTCGAGCTGATCTTAGCAGCTGCCTCTGTCCTCTGGAACAACTAAGCTCTACGTTAGATTTGCTCAGAACATTGATGATTTCTGAGGAAATCAGAGAGGAAAAGTCAGACCCACTTCTGCTCTCTGACTTTTCACCCTAATATATATTTATAACTTGATTCTGTTCTCTAACCTTTCTTATGTTTGTGATGTATTTTATAATCTTACTGTTTTTTCTGTCTTCCTTGTTATAAATGCCAAATCAATAAAATTGACATTAAACTTTTGGGTACTAAGTGAACAGCGTTTAAATTTTTAATAACTTTCCTACTCTATTTGTTTAGCTCTTCTTTGCTCTCTTTAAGTTTTAAAGCCGTAGTCAAACCAGCGCAAAATGTGAACAGTTGCTATTTCTTCGGTCTAGGAGAGTATTAATCCTGGAAAAAAAGAATCTGAAGCAAACATGTTTGAAAACGACTGCAGAGTGTCCATTACTAAAATAACTTGCTAAGAGACAGGATTGATCTCTACTGATGAGCATAATGTAGGTGTGAGTTTCCAAAGAAAAGCCACAGAGTGAGCATCAACCTTCCACGGTTTGACTAATAATGTCCCAGTGTGCTGAGTGAAGCTGCCAATGAGTCAGCATGTGGGAGTGGCCCGCTTGTCCAACTTTCCAATTAACAATTAAAGAGTGAGAAGCAACCCCCTGCTGTGCCAAAGTGCTGGGTAAATGCCGACCACGCTGCCAGCCATCCCTGAGAAAACTGTGTAGGACATGCCGACGTGCCACTCTAGATGATTGGCAGGTGGCGACGAGAGAGCAACTGTGAAGCAGAAGCATCAGGGAGAAGCAAATGTTTGGATCGCGCTCATCTCCTGCTCAGATTTGCACAAAACTGCGTCTCTATCTTGCAGAGATGGAGACGAAAATTTCTTGATCTTGTTTCTGTACAGTAAGTTAGGGAAAGCGCTTGTATTTGTACCCCACATGTGGCCACCATGTTCCCTTTGAGTAACTGCACCCCCGCCCCCTCCTCTCCGAATGTTTCGTTATTTATGCCTGAGAGTTAAACAGACAGTAAACAAACAGGGAGATGAGCACGAGTAAAAAAGACTACACCCCCCAGTTGGCTGGAGCCTCACTGTTGTACGGCTAAATGTGTCAGATCTTATCCTGAGGACTCTTTAGCATGATGAATATTTCATTGAACTGCAACACTAGTTTCAGAGTCAAAGACTGCGACTCAGGAGGATAAAACTGAAATGTCAACTGTGCTTTAACCAGAATTCTTAACATGGAGATTTTTTTATAGGTTTATTCTATTTTTGACCATTTAACACTTTCTGCTGCCTTCTGTCTCGTACTTCCCCCACACTCCTCGCTGCCAAGTGATGTCAGCTGGCCGAGCGCCACATCATAAGGCGCGCTCAGGTCTTGATGAGAGTCTTAATTATTTAATGGTCACAGTGGGAGCAGTCAGCAGATGCCATCTGTTGTGTCTAGGAGTAGCAGGGTGGCCTGCTGGGTGGTAAGTATACAGTTGGGGTGCGACCCAATCTCACAGCTGGTGTTTGCATCATAAAAACACTGATCTGTAACAAAGAAAGCCTGAAATGTCCAAATTCATCAGAATCACAACATTTCTCCTGTGACATTAGCAGGGACTTGATCCCCATCTGAGTTTGGGAAGTGTTGAGTGTGCCGACAAGGCGCCTCGAGTTCAGAGAGTGGCTCTGTCCAGGTAAGTTCAGGTGTCTTAGTCACTCTGTTCTGCAGGAGGTCCTTAGGGGCCGAGAACACAGTGAACTGCAACACTCTCCTTCCGCTACTGACACAAAAAGCCCTTTGGTGCAGGCAGTGAAAAACCCTGGACTGCCTTCTCACAAAGCTTTAAACTGTGGTGGTTGGTGGGGGAAAAAGGCTTTTAAAAAAGAACTGTAAAATCTGCCCAGGAAATCAGCTTCAGTAAGTGCTTTAAAGATTACAATCATTAAGTAAAGGTAAGTGTTGACATTTTGTGTATTCGGGGTTTTCAAAACCAATTGTACATACTCTTGGCATGCACAATGTCTAAGTCTTTGTAACATCAAAAAAATTCTAGTAACATATGCTTTTATCTTTCAATGAATTGGAATTAACATTAAATGTATCTATTTTAAATAATGTTTTACTTATTTTAAGGCTCAAAGCTGGGAATCGTGTTAAGAGAGAGAAAAAATCCTCACAATTTAAGTTGCAGTGCTGATGGATTAGGCATAATTTAAATGTATTTTTTATATACATAATTACATTCTTTTTAATTAATTTACATAGAAGAGTCTTTCCACCTTTACAGAGTCTAAATTTTAAAAATACTGAATGTCAGTTTTTGGACAAGTTGAATTAATTTTATTTTCTACCTAGGTTCAGCTCCACATATCCACAAATACAGCTTTCCTTCTACAAAATAATAATTTAAGATATCTGGAACAAAATTATCACCAGATATTTACACTGTGGTTGTTGCAAGTTATGATTTTATTGACCAAGAAATTGGCAGGAAGAACATTGTTATTGGTATCTGGAGCTGAAAGTCCAGCACACTTGACTGAGAAAAGAAATGTCATTTATCCTTTGATGAGCACTGTTTGAAATATCCAAAGGCCAAATTAGGGATATAAGAAAATTACATTTTTTAATAAACTTTTCAGATATCTGGTTTGAAGATCCAGTCAGAGAGCTGTATGATAAACCCGCTTGCCATAAAAGGTTATTCAGTCGTTACTCTTCGTTTAGCTCTATTGATGTTTTGAGCTGCTTTGAAATATATTTTCACACATTTTTACATTACAATAACTTAATGTGGCTGGCATGCAGCACCTTGTGTAACTGTTGTGTGAAGTGGCACTTACAGCAGGGGTAGTTGAGCACCATGATGTCATCTAAGGCAATGTAACCTCGCCGCTCCCTGGAAACGGTTGCCTCAATTAGCACCTGTGAAAGCAAGCATAAGCGTAAGATGACTCTGTATGAGCATGCACGTGTCAGAAACTCAGTGCTCTCACAGATGAAGACCAGGAGTGATTTTCAACACTGAAAGCTGTGTGTGTTATTTTTTAGTTGATCTTGTTCTCCCATCGGTGGCAGACACATTAATTAGAAACAAGCCCATTTCACATCTACTGACCTAAAACAAAAGCGGAGACAATGAGAAAAATAAGACATGTACCGAAGGCTCAACGCAGAGACGGATAAGTTTTGTCTCTCTCCGCGGGGCCATGGGAAATAATTGCTTTATCACGAACCACACAATGTGGTGCCTGAGTCATGAGCGCCATCGTAGATTCAGGACACGAGCTGCTATGAAGCCATAACAGCAGATAATACAGCTTTCACAAGGCCACCATACTCAAGGGAGGACAAACCTCCTTTCTGTCCTGTGGAACAATAAGCGAGATGAGCACTGGGCTATCATGAAACCTAATCAATATCAAATCACCATCCCCAATAATAGTGGGAGAGTTATGAGACACAGGGGGGATGTTTGTTTTCGGAGCACCAAGGACAGTCTTCCATCCATGTGTTTGATCATAGACCAGCATTGAGTTATTGTTTCTCATAATCCTAGGAGCAAACGATTACCACATGCTTCTCATCACCACGTCTTAATTTTTACCTCCATTCCTAAGCGCACTTACACACACACACACACACACACACACACACACACACACACACACACACACACACACACACACACACACACACACACACACCCACACGCACTAAAACTACATGTCCTGTAAACTATTACTGTTTGTCTTGGTGGATTGGTGTAGTCTAGATCCTTCACACATTATAAGGGCATTATTACTTTTTGAGAGATGTTTCTTTTTAGTGCATACAGTTGAAAAAATCTGACAATAAATACCAGTAGAAATTAGACACAGTAAAGTGCTTTCCAAAAGTATTACTTTCTGCTAAGACCATTTTTCAAAATGTTGATGTTTATGTTATGTCCAGGTTGATGAGCAATGTTATCTTTCACACTTAGTGTTTTGCATATGTCAGATTTTAAGCAGGATGCCTTGAGGGTGTCCTCCAATAATTGCTATATTCTGCTACTTTGCCATAAAGCCCAAACTTTATGGCAAGGAACAGCTGCATAGCTCATATTGAAATCATATAAAACACAGGTGAACTGAAGTTTTTTTCACTTTTTGCCAGTATGATGATTATGTTTCTATAGCATTAGCACAATCTTGTGATCTTTTTTCCCCCCTAACAATTAACTGACAGACTGCAGGTAAAAAACAAAAAATTCATCTTCACCGCTATAGTCCTCACTGGAGGGACACAAAGACCTCTTCTAGACCTCTGGCCTGCTGTCCAACCATCTATAGTCAGCGGCACAGACTCAGTCCACCTTGCTGGACTTAAAAAAGGATATAACAGATTATTCTGACAACAAACCCGGTTGTCTATGACCCCTGAAGAACCTTTCACAGAAATATCCTGGGGGGAAGTGAGGAGATTGGGGTCAGCCAAAAAAACCATCTGGGCAGAATCGTCCAGAAACGGGATGTGCAGAGCTAACGGAGGAAGAGGAGAGGTGAGCAGGAACGCAGAAGGAAAGGTCCTGACAGGTGGGTCTCCTGCGGTTGGACTGAGACCCTGCCTTGCCCTGGCTACTCTTCTCAGAGAGGAAAAACTGAGGCTAATCTTCTTCTGCCAAAGTCAATTTTTCTGTTTGTTCCAAAGAAAAGGCGGGAAGCTGAGCAGGAAGCAGCAGCCCAAACTTTAAAAAAGAAAAAGAAAAGAAAAAAAAGAGCCATTTTAACATTTCCTGCTTTTTCGTTGCCACTTCCACTCCTACACCTCTCAGGCTGCCGATTCTCTACAAAGCCTGTGGCGCATCAGCTTCTTAGTTCAGGATTAATTTCCTGCATTGTCAAATGTTTTTTAGTTTGTGGCCAATTTCCCTCCCTTCCTCCTCTTTCTCTGTCTAACATACCATGGCCTCAACAACAAAAAATAATAATAGGAGCAATGACTAAAACCCAACTTACTTCAGTGTATTGACCTAAATTAGCTGGGTAAACACGCACGGCCGTGCCATTAGGCCAACATCAAAATTAGCCAGAAACACTGATTAGGCTTAATGGTATACAAGCAAGAAAAAAAGAACATCTTTTAGACTCTAATTGAAACTGTTATTACTCTCTGCTGAGCTGAAGCGCCGAGCAGATTGATTACTGGTTAATCCCTAATTTTTTTAGCCATTAAGAAAGGAACTTATTAGGAGGGAGACGCTTAGAGCATTTGTTTCAATAAAAAACTTCAGAGATTTTTATTGAAATCCACTTTCCCAATAAGACTTTGCATATTCTAACAAGCTGTTACTTTTCTTCCACTAGGAGTGAAAGTCTCTGGAGATAAAGGAGAAAAAAAACAAAAAACAAGAGCTGAACATCAAGTGATTTACAGCAGATATAAAATGCACATTACCAGAACATATTACATTACCCTGTTATATTGTTCTTTAGAGACAATGGTAATGTCTACAGATAAAGAAAAGATTTATTTTGCCCTGCAAGTCAGCTTCTACCTTCCGCCATTAGACACGCAAGGCTTTCACTCACTTTTTGAGTTACAGATTAGATTTCTCTAAAAATCCTTAAAAGTTCACAGAGAAATGCTCCAGTGCTGAGCTAAATCTGCTCGGGTGGAAATGCCAGAGGATAACGGCTAAGTGTGAGACAACAGTGCAAGTGTCGGAAATCTCAATGCGATCTTTCTTGGTACGCATGGGCTCAGCTTGGAGGGCTCTCAGCAGGCTACTGTGAAGGAAAAGAAACAGAGATGGGCTCTGATAACGGCAAAGCATAACAGGTTCTAAAATATAGGAGTGTCTATCCACTTCCTGTCTGATAGCTGTTTGTTTTCTAGAGAAATAATAGATGGATAATGCCTTGAGGAGTTGAAACATACAGCTTATATAAAGGGTGCTGATATCTATTTTTTACCTGTTTTGTAAAAAGTCTTTTTTATAATTTGACTGAAATAAAAAACTGTTCCTGGAAATATACAGGAAAAAATGAATAATTTGCTGAAACAAGTTGAGAGTTTCAGAATTCAGTCTTCACTAGTAGGAATCTATCGGCAGGCAACATATTGACTTGACAATATTTGTCGACTTTCCCTTGCAAAAGTTCTCCGGATTTTTCAGGGTGGAAGGAAATCCTGTCCGATAGCCTCTTCAGCAAACCCCACAGGGCTCTCTATCAGATTTAGCTCAAGACTGACAAGGCCATTCCAAAACTTGGATTTTTCATCTGACGAGGCTATTTTCCTCTTTCTTTGGTAACAGTATGTTATTCAGCCTGTAGCAGACACAAAATAAGATGGTGTTTTCAACTGTTTATTATTTTATCCAACTTGACAAAAAAAAAGACATAGTTCTACTCAAAGAAAAACGATCTCGGACCATTATGCTCACCACAGTGTCTCACTGTTAGCATTCTGTTCTTCTGGTGTGCTGCAGTGTTGTGTTGTTTGTGTCAAGCATCCCTTTAGGAATTTTGTTCCAAAAGTTCAAGTCTGGTTTCATCACCTCTAGCAAATTCACTCACAAGATCTTAGGAGATTTTAGTCTTGCTCGGATGTTTTTGTTTAGTTTTTTTTTTTTTTTTTTGGAAGATGGGGCCTGTGTCTCAGTGCCTTACTCCTTAGTCCAAACATGTGGTGAGTACAGGAGTCGTATGAGGATTACAATTAAGAGAAAAAGCATGTAACTATCTGAGCTTCTGTTGGACTCTTAGCTCCTTCACTAAGCAAGTTACCATTTTGTCTTTTTATCAGTGAAGGAGGAAAGATCAGCTATTGTAAAGTCACCGTTGTCCAACACTTTCTCCAATTACCAATAACTCAAATCCTTCTAGGACAACTGAACTTTAGTTCAAATGAATCACTATATATCTACTGTCAGGTACTGATGTAATCATAGCAGTGTGCATACTTATGTAAATAGGATGTCTTAGTTTTTCCAAGAGTCACATTTCCCATGTTACACTTTATAGATGGAAAAAATTTGAAAATGATTTGTTTTGTTTCTGCATTTCAGCGGGAGTGTGTGGACTTTTTAGACACGCTTTAAACCTTTGCCTGTGCTTACTTCAGGTCTGGTTTAAGAGATTATTTCATTTCTGGAGGAGAACAAGAAGAGGATAGTAAAAAGCCCATCTGTCAGGGCAGTTTGAGAGAAATTGGGCAGAATTCACAAAAAGTAATTTGTTCCAAGTGAAATATCATACTTGTGGTCAGGTGAAGCTGATTTGAGTTCTGAGGGAGTGAAGCTCCAGTGGACGTCTTCTACTCTTTTTTATATTTTTGGACTCTTTTGTTAGAATCTGTATCTTTGCTGAAGCTTTTGGCAGAAGGGAAACTGTGAATATGGGTTTGAAGCTACAGGCCCTACAATCACTCACAACTGTGAAACTGTAACTTACAAAAGTGACAAAAAAACTCATCATTTTGTCACAATGGTTTGCTTTGAGGAAGATTCTTGAGTTCTGTCTTCATTGTTTGTGCTTTGAAAAAAAAAGACAAACACACACACACACCTCCTGTTATTACAGAGTGACCTGCTCCAGCTGGACAATAATCCCTGGCTGTCACAAATCTAAAAAGTCTGCAGAAGACTAGCTTGAATACAACAACAAAGAGCTAAGGGAGTTAAAAATGGCTACTAAATCTCACATATTACAATTTTCCATATAATTTAAAAGCCTCCTCTGATGGAAAGCTTGAGTTGGAGGTGAAGCAGCACATCCAGTTAAAGAGAATTGCAATCCTAGTCATTTTTTCTGGATGAAATAAAAGTCTCCCTTTCATTGCTTTCACAAATATAGGGAAATGACTGTAAATTACAAACTATTAATTAAAGGATCTGTAATTAGTGTAGATGTTTCAGGTTTGACAAGTCAATAAATTAGATTTTCTTTACTTTTTCTGCCAATACTGTTGGTGACTCTTGCCATCTAAGATATTTCCAAACAGTTTTGTCAGCTTTGAAAGCAGGATAGAGAGTAGAAACTGAAATATGCTCCATACACAGCAGGACCACAGGTTGATTTCATGATTTGCACAAACTTAGCATTATGTAACTAAGCTTAGAGTAACAGTTACCATGAACTGTGCGGCGGAGCTGAAAGCAAGAATGAATAAAATAGAGAGTAAAAAAGCAGGTTTTTGGAAGTCAGAAAAGACGAAAAGCTGAGAAGTTTCTGACATTTGAAATAAGAGATGAATAAGTAAAAGGAAAAGTGCGAGTCAGAGAAGAGGTGAGGGAGAGGCGGTCTGTGGCTCGATTCGGCCGTCTAGGAGGGCTGGATAACATCTTTAATATTTGATAACAGGGTTCTCCAGGTATTGCAAACACTTCTACCAATAAGACGCAGTGAGGAATACGGCAGTGTACACGGATCTCACAGGACATCTTCTGTCGAGGCGCTTCAAGGTGATCTCGCATTAGAACCAGAAAACCCACTGAATTTTCTGGTGTCGGGGAAGAGTGATGCATGTGAATCCTGCACAAAAATGTGAGCTTAATTAAGCTTATTATTAAAAGAGAAACAATTATTTCAAATAACACGCAGATATATTGTAAAAAACAAAAATCTGCAAAGTCCTGTTTAAGTGATAACATCTCAAAGCACCCATGCTGAAAGTAATCAGGTAGATAGTTTTTGAAACCAGCAGGTGGGTGAACGAATCCGATTTGAATGATATTTTTGATTTATTTTCAGCATCTAATCCTCTTAGTTTTGGTGATTATCAGAGCATTTTGCCGACTCTTTTTAATTACATTTCACAATGACACTTTGGAGACATAAACAGCAACTGTTTACGGCGTAAACAGTATTTCGTTAAAATAAAATCTTAAAACAAGCCTCTGTGAGCATCACTTCCATCTGTATCTCTGCAGTGCAAACGGTTACACTGACATTTTGTATCCAGGCAAGAAATCTGTGCGCAGTAACGCACCCTGAGACCAACACAGGCAAAAAAACTTTGATTAAAAGACCATCTTTGTTAAGGGATGTTTGTTCTTCTGGAGTTATTTTACCCCAGCGGAAATAAGAAGAACTGGGTGTTTTTTGACAGTGGCTTTGTTCCTGCTTCTCCTCGGTCGGTTTGGTTGTCCTGCCAACATCGTGCCATTAAGTGACTGATGATGGCAAGTGGCTGATCTGGATTTAGTTTGGGTGTATAAAAGAAAAGAGAACTGAATAGAAAACCACACAACACTTTTTAGATTTTCAAAGATGAAAACAAAGTTTAATTTTTCTTTTCCTTTTAGTTATGATTAATTTTGTGGTTGTTAAATAACATGGCCCCATGGCCTTCAGAGTGGTTTAGGATAGAGAAGCTATATATAAATTACGAAAAGTAAAGAGTCAAATGTTAATCATCTGAATCATGTCAATTAGGATGTTTTTTTTTTTTTTCAAAAAACACTATGCTAATCATTATTTCACCATTAAATCTTTCTAAGAATGAGAAGATATGGGATTAAAATCTCCATTGTTGTAAATGACGTTGATTTTGATCGCTGTGTCTGTTTTGGTGCTAATGTGAGTGAGGGGTAAAAACATTACATTAATTTTTATTATTTTAAATAGAAAAATATGTTGTCATTTACACATTTTCAAGAAACAAACAGGCTGTTGAAACAGATTAAATTTCTATTCAAAGGTTTGAGTGTTTTGTTAGATTAGCTATATTTGTCATGAAGATCTTATATGTTTTAAACGTCATTATGTTTTTTATCCAGCAGCCAATCAAGTGGATGTGCGTAGTATTTTTCTGCTAAACTATCCTAAAATATCTGAATAAAACACATTGAAGCCTGTAACGTGACACAACGTGCAAAAGATTAAGGTATATACTGGCTCAAATAATTGAAGTTACAATAAACTCTTTGAAGGAATCGTGGTGAAGCTCTGGAGCAAAGCGGGCTTTAAGATGTCTGTTGTTCTTTTGATGTTTTGACTCCGTTTCTTTCGCCCGATAACGCGAGGGGATGGCCAGCGCTAAAGAAAACACCCAGCCTTTAACATCCTCATTCTCTTTCATCTGTTTTGTCTGTGTAAAAGGAGAGCAGTGGCTTGTTGCAAGATGAGACTCACTGTCATTCCACAGTGATGAGGTCTTTTGACTGCTGAGGGATTAGCAATGTAAGCCATGGCATCCGCGCCTTTGCGGGGGCAGATTGTTTTGCTCCCTTTGTGCTCAAAAGCAGTATGAGGTCAACTGAGAAAACGTGACATGTAAGAGAAGAAGTGGAGGGAGAAAAAATAAATAAATCAAATCTACAGCTTTAATTCTTCTTGTCACATTAGGATGCATTTGCTTTAATGTTGCCAATTCTTTGTAATCAAATCCCCAATATTAGCAAATTTAATCCAATCAATTTGAGCAGTATGTTTTCCTCAACATGAGATAAAAGCCAGGCTATTAGTCTTTTAAGCTGCTCTATTAAAAGGTTGTACAGTCAATACTCATTTCTTGGGTAGTCTTCTTCTCCTGTTGAGTTTGTTTCCTCCTCCTCCTCTTCCTCATGAGCCATTTTAACCCTCCTTCTACTTTGTGCTGCATCTCATTGGAAGCCACTGCATCATTCTGACACACTTAAAGCACCAAACTATTAATTCCTCTTGAACTATTTTCATGTTTACAATTAAAAAAAAACTCCTATGTAATTTAATGGGGTTTTGTTGCATTGCATAAACATTTCTGTAAATAAAAATCTGAAAGGTTTGGAAAGCATTTGTATGCAACCTCTTTTACTCTGATACCCCTAATTGCTCATCTAGGAAAGAAAGTCTCTAAAGAAGTCACTTAAGAGCTCTCCTGTGTACTGAATACAGTGTAAGTAGAGCTGTTCTGTAAAAGCTTAAGAAATTTATCGAGTACATTAGTGAAGGGAAAGCATCATGAGGACAAACAAAAAGGAAAAGTTTGTCACGAACCATACCTGGACATGTTGTGACATGAAAAAAATTGAAAGGTTCAAGGCCGGTGAATATTATTGTAAACCACTGTGTACGCCTAACCATTAGCTGTGACGCGTTCAAATACATAAATCCACAGAGAAAATTAAAGAAAGGATAAAGGAAACAAATGGGTTTGAAAACCATTTTCAAAGGACTGAAGAAGAAAAGAAACTGCATTATAAGAAGCATTTTTGTTGCATTTATGACATATCTGATTCAATGTTAAGACAGAGAGAAGTAGTGCGTAATGAGAATCAGCGAGTCGCTTTTTGGAGAGATCACACACAGCAGAGAACCACTCTGGGGAGAGAAGCAACCATTTTCAGCTCTCGTTGTTCGATGTTCAGCATAAATGTAACTCATGTTTAATATATCTATTAAGGGAAGTGTAAAAATAATGGTTTGCACAAAAAAAAGAACCTGGCTGAAAGCATCTCATCTTCTGGTTTATCATTACACTTGATTTTCCTTCACATTTACTCAACAGCTTTAGCTTTTGATTATATTTAGGATGATTTCATATGACATACCATTTCCCATAACAAACTTTAAAATACAATGTCCATAATAATTAATTAAAATAAATAGTCTGAAAAACAGCTACATGTGGGCCGGCTCTTGAGGAAGATAATTTCACAAAAAGCTTTGACAAGTGTCACATTTTGTGGAGACTAATAATAATTTTATGCTAAAGTCCAATGTTCACTTATGTTTATGTATCAAAATAATAAATATAGGGCTGTTTTATATAGCAGGAGTAAAAATAATTGTTGCTTTTGTGATTGATATAGATGTCATAAGTTTGTGGTACATTTCTGTTTTAATTGTTTGCATAAATCCATAATTCAGCTTTCAAACAAAGTGTGTAAATTTTATCTATTTATATTTTAAATGATCTAAATTTGCCATGTATTAATTTCAATTAACATTTCATGAACCAAAATAGGAATGTTAAGTGAAAAACAAAGTTGGGGAAAATAAGTTACTATCATCAAAAAAAGTTAATGTTCCAGTTAACTTTTATTTTTCTTTTCAAATAATCCTTTCCTGATAACTAATTCAGGAGTTCAAACCGTTTCTACCTTCAGAAACTGTAACTGCAAAATGCAGCCAAAATACTTCAGAAATAATAATATATTAGTCATATATAATAACTCTCCATGTCAGTCAGAGAGACCAAACCAGTCTGCATTATACAGCCAATGTACAACCAATACTTACATGATTCTGTTTCAGTAAGATTTTTTGAGATGAACATTTTTCTCGAAGCTCCATCAGATGATATTGTTTGATAAGTATACCTGTTTGGTTGGAAAAGCTGGAAAAGGTTCAGGGAAGTAAACACACAGGAAAGTATCTGAGTACAGTTAACCTGCCCCTACATGTTTATCTCTGCCAGCAACCTTACATCATGTTTCACTGGCAGTTCGCTGGAAGGGTGATTTTTTTTTTTTTTTAGCTTGTTTGCTTTATCTTTTTATCTTTTTCTAGTTTTCTTATTTGTTTTTGCACAAAGCTCCATCAGGTTTCCAATGAGGAGTTTTGACCAGTGGGTAACATTTTCTTGTATGTTTTATCAATATGCAATTAAAATGAGCTATGATTATTACATTATCCCGCAGCCCATGTGTTATTTTAACTAGAGACCATCACAATCAGGTGATTGTTGATGCAAATGCATCTCCAGCATGCCATGCCCTTCGACTTATTTACAATTGTTTTAGTAATTAATATGGACAGATTAATAAATAAATTTTCTGTTAATTTTAACATAACCCCTGCAATTAATACCTTTCTACAAATCCCTTTTGCTTAGAAGAAAGCAATAGGTCCTACCTAAGATTATACAAGAGCATTCAGATATCATTCCACTTTGTCTCTGTAGATCGCCCAGCCGTTCTTATGCTCTCATCTTCAGGTCATACCAACGGTCTTTGAAACAGCAAAAGGCCAATAGCATCACAGATCTTTGACCATACTCAACAGTGGGCGTAATGTGTTTAGCTTCACAACAAGCTCTTCAGGAGCATTTGTTGCCAAAATGCTAAATCTTAGTCTTATCTCTTTAAAGCACACAGTTTCATCACATTTAGCAAAATCTGTATGTTTACATTTCTGACTGTACAGAATATACTTTTTCCTGGAATGCCTCCTAAACAACTGGTTGGTATGTAGATATTCCCTAAAGGTTCCTATGGCAGCTTGTTGACCGAAACATGCTGATCTTTGCTGCAGTATCCTAACAATAAGCTTTAGGGGGTTTTATAACCTCTCCAACCAGTGGTAAAAAGATACCATTGTTCTTCGTAAAGCCTTCTTTGCAAAGAAGCAGTTGTTTTAAGCTTTATAATCATTGTTTTCTTCATAAACTTTTAGAATGGAGAAGCAGCAATTTTCTTGTATTAATCTCCTGCCTGTCACACTCTCATGTCTCCCACCTTTTTTGAAAACTCACAAAAAAAACACCTCAGAGTTTATATCCAAGGGAGATATGAACTAATGGACTGCTAATGAACAGTTTCTGTACATTTTGATACAAATATTGAATGCTTCACTGAAATAAATAATCACAGAATTGTTAGAGTATTCGTGCCCCTGGGGATTTTGTGAAAATTTTTCGGTAATATGAGATCTTTGCTTCAGTGAAAAGGTCTACTCAAACTGAAGTCTAGATTTTTCTATATTTTTCAGTGTGTGTTTATGCTGCTGCTGCAAAAAAGTAATTTTTTCAAGCCTTTTTTTACACTTCGTTACCACATGTGTGGAGATTGCTGTATAAAACTTATCAGTGTCACCAAAACTTGTTACAAATAGACAGTGGCAAAATGATCGAAATATAATGCTTAGCGGTGAGACTCAAATATATTTAATTGAGTTAATTACAGTGTCTGTAATTAATTAATTGCAAATTATATGTTAAAAATATAACCAACAATTCACAATCTTTTTGCTGCTAAATTATTCAATAAATACATAAACGAGTTTAACGACAAATGTATTGTTTTTACTCTGTTATTTCGGTTATTCAACCAAAGGATTGGTGCTAAGTTCTATGACATCCATTCAACTTTCAAGTTTTTCCAGGAATTCTGGAAAAACTTGAAAGTTTTCATGGAAAACTGATTATTATTCATGGAACTTCTTTAAATAAAATTGTTTTTTTAGAAATATGGGTTATGGATGCTGACATTAGCATTGAGGATGTCTGTGTTGGCTGAAACATGTTTTGCACTGAGATTTCTTTTTAGGCTTGAATAGCTTCGGTGATTAGCCAACTCCTTTGTGCACAACTTGCACACAACAACAGCCTTGTCCAGCATCCTGTCAAATTGTTTTTAAATGAAAATTAATCTCCAGGAGAAACGGGTTTGTCATCCATGGCTGTTGTTTGCTGATGTCACTTCTGCATCAAAATTACGGGCATACCAGAAACGTGTTAATACAAAAGTTCTAGCCAGAACCTTGGAATGTAAAAAAAAAATATATATATATATATATATTAATTAATTAATTGAGTTAAACTTTTAACTTTTAAATATTTTATTGGAATTAACATGCTAGAGTCTACAAAAAGTTTTTTTTTTCTATTAAGACTTAGACATCCTTAAGGGAGAGTCATGTCCTGTGCTGTTTACTGCACTTAACTTAAGATTGGATGATGCTGGCTGAAAAGCCTCCAAATGCTCCTACCCCCAGGTTTATACAGTGCTAAGGGCTATTATTTACATAGTCAAGGTCACAACATACAAGGCCGAATAGAATTTAATTAAGTCAGGGGGATTGACAGTTCTTGATAAAATGTGTGCTACTCAACCTAATAGCTTTCTGACAGCTTAGCAGAGTTTGCAGAAAGAAGAAATTGGATTAATAAATGGATAACCCTCACACTCACCTACCTAAGCTATCCACCGCCATATTAGACACCCACAGACGATGACAGTGTGGCTCTGAGAACTGAACGTGATGACATACCAAGCAGCTGGGATGATGTAGCTGGGCGTAATCTCTACCAGAGATTCCCATGTCACATCTGGTTAGGGACCTCAAACGTTAACAATGACTGCATTCGCAGGGGAATCAGTGCTAATTGAATTGCAAATGCAAGTAATTACCACAAGATTCACCTTGAGGCTAAAATAAGAAGTGATCAACAGAATCTTACTAGGTTACATTTTCCAGCTCTACATTGTTCTGGTCATGGGGTCTGTATATCTTCAGTACACGACATGTACTGAGAATCTGACCAGTGTTCACCCAGAGAAGTGTCCGATAGTTCATCAATGAAAGCACAACAAGCTTCATACCTGGTATTCACTCGGCCAGAAGGTGCTGACTGCCAACTCAACCTGGTGCCACTGTTTGCCGTGAGACCCCGAGGTGTTCCACACCGGACTCCCAAGTGGACCGCCGTTCACCCGCACATACACTCGCAAGGCCCCGGGACTGTGGCCATCACGACTGTACAGGAAGTAGCTGAACTGGACACAATGTGTGTCGTTTTCGCTCAGCGTCTGCAGCAGCAGCTGAGCACGATGACCCGCAGCATGCTGGGAAGAGTTCACCAACATGTAGGACCCTAAAAAGAGAAAAAGAAAAGAACAGAAAACTTAACACGAATCACAAGAACGAGTCAATGCATCACTTTGGGTGTCAAAGCGATCCATTGTCAAAGTTTTTGACTCTTTTCTTCTGCCTCGGAAAGCATACAGACACTTTGAACTTTGATACATTTTGGGATTTTGCAACCATAACTACTAAAGGATTTTATTTAGTAATTTAAAAATGTCTAAAAGGCAGTTGGCTACACTTTATTTTATTAGAGGACATCAAAGGGGGATTTAAAGCCATGTATGCTTTTAGCACACATGAAAGTTAGTATTTTTGCTGAGTAATTTTGCGAAACTTGGCAGATTGGCTCTGTTTAAGTTGAACAGATAGTAATTTTATCATTACATATTATTATATTTTCCTGCAAATGGAAAATATGGAAATCCTCCCCAAGCTGCTGTGGTGGAACGTGAAAAAAAAAGTGAAAAAGTCAATAAAATGCCTTCAGTGCTGAATTATTTTAAAATGAAAAATGAAAGCAGCCAGAAACACTCTTGTGTTATCTCTAATGACTCAGTTTCCTACAGCACAAAAAAAAAACTCATGTACAGATGGTATGTTCGTCTGTGGGGTTTTACAACGGTACCTTAAGACTCTCACATGTGCACTTTATTAATATGAAATAACTAGAACAGTTTGACTATCAAGGGTTCATCATGTGAGCATTTCTGTACCAAATATATGCTCAGCTGTTCTTCAACTTACACATTACTGAAAGAGGTTTGCAAATGAGCCACCCTGGAGTTTTTTTATTTTCCTTCTGCAAACCAAAGCAAACATGTCAGAAACGAGTAAATTTGTTTTTAACAACTTTAAGCAGCAAATCGGTAAGAAGAAAATTTGAAACTATCATCTGACAACTCATTGCTGTGTGGGTGGTTGACAAGAAGGAAAATGAATGCGGGCAGCGAAACGGGGGGACGAAAATCCGCTCTGACTAAGGCGCTAGCTCCTGAATACAGACGCTGTGTGAGAGACGTGGAAAAAGTGACAGACTGAGCGCGGAGAAAGAAGTGACGGTCGGGTTTACCTTTGCAAGGTGATGCCGAGGTAGGAGACAAGATTCACAGCCGCCTCCTCCTTCCCTCCCTCACAGAGCCCCACTTCTAATCAGGACAACATAACCCTATTGCCCTTTGCCAAGCATCTGTCCTGCCTTGAGTCTGTGCCCACTAACGTGATTAGCACGACAATGTTTGGAGACCTTCCTGTGTACTCATATAATCAAGTCTGTTGTCTTTGTACTCCAAGGTCTTTCTGTTCTCAGTCAGAAATGAGCCTGGGAGACGCAGACAGTCACATCGTCGGCGCCAGGTGTCCTGAAGACATTTATTCTTCACTTAAATGTAACAGCATGTGAATGGTGACATATCAAAACCGTGTTTTCTTTTCCGCAGCCCACACGGTCTGCACACATAAATTGGGAAGCTTTCCAGACAGAAGAGCTCTTGCTAAACTTCTAAATGTGTTTCGCACACTGTGCGAACACATTTTAGCAGAAGTACAGTGAGTAATGAGTGCAGAACTGTCCAGCACTAACAAGAAATCTGACCCAGTTTGACCCAAAGAATACCAATTACCTGTTTAAGCACAAAAAGGATCACCTGTATCATTTTGTAGCTTCATGTTTTCCATGAAGAGGTTAAGATTTTTTTAACTATACTTACCACAGACTCTAACAAAAAGTAACTAAAAAAGCACCAAAAATAGTCTTTGGAAAGGGCTAAAGCTTAACTGCGGCGTTTGCTTCAAAGCATTACTGTCAACAGCATCTTCTGATGTGTGTCTTGGCTTGACCTGAGCACTTCTTAATTTATTCTCCTTAAGTTAGTTGTTCACAACCTGTCTCCTCTCCTCCATATCGAGTCCTTGAAGGAGGTCATGAAAGGGGCTGAGTGTCACGATCTTTGTGTTTTGGTCATTTGAGTGTGACTAGTGTCTCTCCATATTAGTTCATTTTTACTGAGTTCCTTACTTTTCTCTCCTCTCTCGTTTTGCATATTTTGGTTTAAACTATTAGATTGGCATTACTCCTTACTGCTTAATTGGATCCCCTGTTTATATTCGGTTTCTCATGCTCCCGTTAGTTTACTTCCTCTCAGTTCCCTGCTTAGATTCTTCCCCAGCTGCTTTGCATTCCTAGATTGTACTCTCCTGGTTTGCATACCACTGTCACGTCCCCAAGGTATTTCAGCTCCTTAGTTTAATTCATTCACTGCTAGACTCAATTCAGTGAGTGAATTCAGAAAGAATCTGGTATATTCCTTTGTTCACTGTTGCCATCATCCTGATACCGGTTCGTTTTCCCTTGTGTTCTGTAAGTCCATCAGTTTCATCAATAAATTTCCATTACAATCTTTATCATGCGCCAGCCTCTGTCCTGTTGCAGTTTGGGTCCATGACACTAAATATATCTTAGTGTAAGCATTTCTTTTGTATTCCTGCATCTACAGTGAACCAGGTCATCATGTAATAACACATGAATCAGTGATTCAGTTGTCCTTCAACTCTCAAAAACTAAAAGCCAAGTTCTTCTCTGCATTTTCTAAAAACTGGTGTTAAGATATACAAAGGTTTAAAAAAAAATATGATTTAAAAATGCTAATAATTTAGTCAAGCAATCTTATGGTTCAAAACTCTTAATGAGAAGCCAGAGAAAGTCTCACAATGACTAATGTGTTTTTTTTCCAGCTGTATGAAGCAGAAACTGATGTACTGTTTCTCCTCCCACTCCTGTTGTGTCACACTGCAGATCAGCTGGCTGGAAGAAGACTCTTATGCTTTTTTGCCTTGCTTACAAGAAAGACAAGAATTATCCTTTTTGAAAAATATTTTCTGTCTTGTAGCAACCCTGTGGTGGAAACTCAGTTAAATAATAAAGGTAATTGTTTTAAAAGTAGAGTTGGTGAGGTAAAACCTGAGCCAAGAACCTGAGGAATTACCAGACAATATCAGCTTTGATTTCAAGTGTCACAAAATTTTATACCATCGTGTTCTGTAAGCGTGGGCAGTTCCTGCATGACACAACCTCCAAACAATTAAAATGTAAAAATGTAAGAAACAATGAGAAAGTCTTGGGGGGCAATAATGAAGTGCAACCCCACCAGCAAATGTGACCTACTTATTTGCAGCAGCAAACAGGCGATACTTCCAGTACTGCACACCCCACACAGGCCTTCACACACATTTTTGAGGCATAAATGACAGAAAAGTTTTACTTTTTACAGTCATTTCCTTTTTTAATGGCGGTCTGGGCAACTACCCATACAACCTACATCAAAATGTCCCACTGGCTATGAGCACTACACAACCAATAAAGGAAATTGCAGTCATCATCGCAATATCAAAATCAAACAGACTCCTTTTGATTGGCTGCAGAGTTTGAAAGGATATATTTTAAATGCCTTGCATGCATACATAAAGCCAGTAATATACTTTGGATGTTGGACAGACTTTCACTGCCCTCAGATAAAACACTTGATGTGTATTTTTAGTTGGTGAAATGCAAAACTCACAAAGACTATGATGAAGGAAAAAAAAGATTAGTCACGATCACCCTTAATAGCATCATCATAACATTCAGCAATAGTGTCGCCCTTTGTTTTCCTGATATTATGCAGCCCAACCCTTTATCTGATCTTTTTTTTATATAAACTCTACTTATCAAGAGAAATATATGTTGCAGAGAACATTGGTGCTTTATTATTGATCTATATGATTTTAGAAGCAATATTAATGATTGCTTTTCTGTTTGAAATGAAACCACTCGTGGTATACGCATCAAATACTTTATCAGAGTCTGTGTAAATACTGCAATGCTGTTAAATGGAGGTAAAATGTTAATAGAGGGTTATTATGCTGTGGGAATTGAATAGAGACCCATGCATAGTTTCAACACAGTCTGAATATGAGAATCCTTGATGTAGGTAAATCGATTTCCCCAAACAAAAAATTGTGAAAAATTAATGAAACGTATTCTATGTGGTAATTTTAGTTTAACCTAGAAATAACAGTACTTAGCAAAAAGTAAGGTCAGGCCAAAGGTTGCCCCAGACCTTTTTATTATTTTGATTGACATCATCAATAAAATCCCATCATGATCTACTTTTACCCGTCAATGTTAAAACGATAAGAACATATTCAATTGCATTTAATTTAATTGATTTAATATTCCATAAGTTGAACAGAGCATCCTAAATGAAAAGCAACTCCCATTAAAATATTAGTTATCAATCATATTTAATATCACTATTGCCTTTTCTCAGACAATGTTTATCATTTTTCATAATTTCAGTCCCTGTAATTTCTGAGTGATGATGTCTGCAGCTTTGGGCTAAATTGACATCCAATGTAAAAACAACCTGAAAGACTGACACTGTGTCTTCTACTGTCTGTTTGTTGGAGTTGTGTGCTGTTTGCCAAAATAATCGATTGGTATTCCTGCAGAAATGGTTGTTCTGTTGTAGTGTTTATGTTCAGAATACATTGAATTGATATCATTTCTTGTATCTGATTAGCACAGATATAGGCATCTAAAAGATGAAATATATAAAGAGTACACTTGTGTTTCATTTATTTATTTAATAAAAGGAGAATAAATCCTTAAGTATTGTGCCACTAAGAACAGGGAAGTCCTGATTTCAATTTTTTGTTTGTTTGTTCCTGACTGCTTGATTTTGTCATCTCCGAGGTCACCTTATTTCCAAATATGTTGTTTTCCATCAGCCAAGACTGCAGCTTCAGTGAAGCACTGTTATTATACAGCAAATTGACTAAATCGGGGTGTCAAACTCAATTTCACCAAGGGCCACTTCAGCATATTGGCCACCCTCAATGGGCCACATTGACGGTATAAATCAGGAATGCCCAAGTGCAACTTTCAGATGCGTCCCTGCTAAAACATACCCCAGACAAAAAAGTTGACTTCCCTCATTAGCAGCAACTCAGTTCTGTTGAGGTCTATGAATGAGTCAATGATCCAGGTGTGTTAGAGAAAGAACGCATCTAAAGTTGCAGAGTGATAGGTCTGGAAAACTAGACTTGGGCAACCCTAGCATAAATGTATGAAAATACAATGTTAAAAATAAATTAAACAACACCTCACATTGTTAAATAACTGATTTTATGTATTCAAGTTTTAAATATTACATTTGCATGGATGCAAAATTACTGCTCAGTTTAAAAATATGCTCAGTATTTTTAAACTGCTCAGCTAAACTTCGCTCTTTAGCTTGTTAGCTTGTCGATGTTTCAGTTTTATTCCCTGGGAAAATTAATCTTTGTCTGCTTTAAAGATAAGCAGACAAAGAATAAAACCAAGTTTTGATATTAACTCTCAACTTCATTCACAAAACTTTTTCGTTATTTCTTACACAACGAACATGTATGTCACATAAGAACAAAACAATGAGGTGATGTTGCCTGTCCTTGAACACAAAGCTGATCCTCTTCACCCTGTCACCAACTCACACACATCCTCATTGTGTTGTGTTGTGTAAATAAACACAAAACAAGCAAAATCAATAAACTATATGCATATTCCAGTAAACTGAGTTTTGGTTTTACATTCATTCTATTTAAATTTAATTTGTTTGTGCTTACCAATGTTTTCTGGCCGGATGTCTGGCACCGTTTTCCCCTGGTCAGTTCGTCGATGTCTGGTTTTAGTTCTATTCTGTGGAAATCCGCAAAACGGCGTGTAGGTTTTCGTCAGTAATGCGCGATCTGGTCTTGTTTAAATTCATTATTGAAAACATCTGTTCGCACAGATAGGTGCTTCCAAACATGGACAAAACACGAGCTGCATGGAGTCGAAGCTGTGGCATCAAATCAGGGGGCAGGAGACGGTAAAAGTCCTTGATTGAAACTTCACGGAACTTCGCTCTTTAGCTTGTTAGCTTGTCGATGTTTCAGTTTTATTCGCTGGGGAAATTAATAATCAGCTTGAGGTGACTCTGCTGCACTCTAGTGGCGAGAAGCCGTAATGTTGGCTGGTAAGAATCGGAAGGCATTATGGGAGATGTAGTTTGTAGTCAATTCGTGCTCAAAACCTATTTTAAGTCAATCAATGGGGCTGTAAAACGGTGGGGGGGGGAGAGGGCCACATAAAATGACGTAGCGGGCCACATGTGGCCCGCGGGCCTTGAGTTTGACACATGTGGACTAAATCATTACAGACGTCACTGCAGCTGCATTCACGTTATCACCGAAAATATTTATGTCTTCAAAATGAACACCACAATCTATAATCAATTAAATAAATGTGTGGAAAAAATGGCAAACATGGGAGACTTTAAAGATTATTGTACAACAATGAATATTAATACTATGCATATGTGCTGCTATAGTAAATGTAATTAGTTTATCCAGGCTAACCAACATTGAATCAGTTTCCGCTTTGCAATATTGCTTGTTGGAAAATAAAAAATAATGGTGGCTTGTACAGCTAATTAAAAAGACATCTTGAGAATAGCATGGATTCAAATTGTTGTGCTGAATGGGAGAGTTCCAGAAATGTCAAGGATATTCAGAACATTGAATTGATTTTAATAACATGCCTTGTTATTAAAATCTGTAAGCGTAAGACTACCCACTTAATGTGGGTAGTCTACACCTCTGTGGTGTAGGAACAGGCTAGGATTGTATTAAGATGCTGTATAAGAGGATATTCCATCTTTCTCAGATCAATACAAACAACGAACATTAGCAAAAAAAAAATTCTGCTACATTTTTAAAAGTGGCATTAAAAAAATAGTGCCAAGATTTAAACTTTTTTTCTTAATGGAGGTAGTTTTGTTTTCTATTGTTTTTTGTTTCTTTTTAAAATGTTGGAATCAATGGGAAATTCATAATACTTTATCTTATGTGTTTGCTTGTTTGCTTTCAATTACGCTGTTCTCTGGTGCACTTTAAAACCACGTACCAAAGGGACTATTCACTTCAATATTTTAACAAGCACAACTTTCTATTTTTATACCCTGCCAATAAAAAGTAATCAACATAACTGTCCTTTTTTGACCAAAAAATAGATGCAAATGCAAAACTGATTTTTATGAAATAATAACAATTAAATAAAAATATTTAACACATAATATTGCATGAATATAATGTGACTGACCTAATTCAACAGAAGTTCAGCCAGTTGGTGCTCGTAGTTTTACAATAACTGGAATGGAAGATCACCTAAGTGCAGTGACCGTGTCCCAAGTGATTGTACAGCTACAATTAAATTCCTGTCTCTATTTCAGTCTCAGCTCTGCAAATCTTATAAAGACATACACCAAAAGACTGTAATTACAGAAAAGGGTGCTTTTATAAAGTGCTGACACAAGGGGACTGAGTACACTTGCGTGTCCCACTTGCATTTTTATCAGTTTCCTTCGACTTGACAATTGTGCACTTTTCTGTGTTGGAATAGGTTGTTATTTACAGTTATTTCAAATTTGTGTTTTTAATGTGACAAAACATAAAACAGTTCAAGGGAGCCAAGTACTTTTGCAAGATAAAATTTAGGTTAATTTCTTCTTCATTTTAGGTGATTTATTGCCTAGCATTTGTCATTATCTTCTTACCAACATCAATATTCACAATCAAACATTCAGTGATTATACAACAGAAAAGAAATCTTTATCCAACAAACACTATTGTAATCTAAGCATATTTATGGAGGGTAAGAGGGCCTTTATACACATTAATATGCTAATTTCAGGCCCACACATTTCTGCCGGTGGTGATGTGAAGAAAGGCCTTTAAGCATAGGCACATTGTTTGTATTCTGTTCGACTTTCTCTAGGGTGCCTATAGAACTGCAACATAATTGCCGAACCCTGTGAAAGGGCACTTATGACAAGAGATGAGGGAAAAAATCATTCAGCTTCTTGTCACTAACGGACACCTTGGGACAAACAGAAACTGCTGATAAAATGGAAAAATAAAGAGCAACTTTTTGGGGTCAGGGGAACACTTATGAAGAGGTCCGCCATGGGAAGAAGGTGTTTTTACAGATAAATGACTAAATATTAACCTGAAGGTCAGTTAATTTAGCTTTACCTTGAATTTGGAAAATTCATTAACAACTCCACAGAAAATCTGGAGATAAAGGATTTTTATAGGTGAAGAAAGAGAGTTTATATTAGGAATTCCTTGTTTGCATATTCATATTGCAACCTTCAGTGTCTTTGACCTAATTAGCAGTATATTGCTGTCTTTAGAATAAGACTTTTGACATGCTTTTCCTCCATAATCATAAGTAATTTCCTCTGTTTCAGCCAGGTATGTGATATATTCAGTTTCATTACTTTTTTTGACAAGTCTATTGGGATTTAGTATGTTATGTATTGAGTTGTTGCACATGACGTTATGCTGTTCAGAATGCATCTCACTCCGAGTGCATCCCACTCCAACATGTGTGCACAGCATCTCCTGTGAAACTCAAACAACAGATAGTTGGTTGCCTAAAATTGCTTCTACTTTGTCTATTTCACTGTAACGATGGCCATAGGGTGCTGCACAGTCAGCTGCATAAACAGTCAATGATGCAAAAACCAAACTTGTAAATTTTTTGTAAACCTTTTGACGAGAAAAGAAGATGACGAAGGATAGAAGCAGTCTGTCGCTGCTGCTTTGTGGCCCTCTGTATTTGCAAATTTACAGGGAACAACTCTTACAAAGTAAAAAGATTTACATATTTATATATTTCATAACTAAGTGAGCTAAGTATGTTGTAGGTTTGTCAACCTGATGTGTCAACAAACTTATTAAGAGGGAGAAGGTAGGTCGGTTTCTAATGGAGAAGATAGTCCAAAATATGAACAAACTATTATCCATTCATCCATCCATTCATGCTTATTCATGGGGGGTTATTGTGGGGAAAATTTAGGTCACAAATATACAGTACAGCAAAAAAAAAAAAAAGTTTCTTCTGAGGGTAACTTAAAATCACCCTCAGAAAGAGGAGGAACAGTTTGAGAGGAGCTCAGTGTAGAGCTGCAACTTGACAGCATCAAAAGCTGCCAACTGAGATAGTTTGAGAACTTGGACAAGACACCTTGAGCTCACCCTAATGAGCTGGGAGAGGAGCGGGGGGATGTGAATCAGAAAATAAAATTAAAGTAAAATAAAAACACAACTAAGAAATCTTCTAAATTAAAGTTTTTGTGTTGATATCCTTTTTTGGCTTTTCTTTAAAATGCCCAAAATTGAGTATTTTTGAAATTATTCTTAACTTTGTGGTCAGTTTCATTCTCTTATTTTCATGTTTTATTTTTTATTAACCAGCAAAAAAAAATCAGATGAAACAGCACTGTGTAGTTCTAGCAAACATGCCTCCCTCATATCCCCCAAGTCCATACCCACAAGCACAGTCCAGCACCTTTTATGAATTGCACACCAAAGCACCATAAAATCTGATAAAGTTCCATCTATCCATTGATGCTCCAGCCAAGGGCAAAAGAACCTCCATAACAAGATTAGGACTGGTCCAGTGCATCATAATTCATATGGAGAGCTGCTGGACAACAACCTGGTCACAGTTTGTAGGGGACACTATCTGTGGCAGGCCGCAGCAGATCAAAGTGATAAGTAGAAGGTGGAGATGTGCAGGCCTGATGCATTACAATAGGTGGGGTCAAAAAATAAGGAAGGGGCACACAAAGGCGCAAACTGTTAGCATAAAAAGTGCTTTAGTTGTGACTTTTAAAGGTTGTACATATGGTCATAGTGAAGTATAAGAGCACCCTGCCTGAGGTTTAAGGTTTTATGTATCAGAATATAATAAAACAATGCATACAATATCTTGACCTTACTTAAATAACATTTCAGATAAACATTACTTATTACAGTGTGTCACCAGTTAGGCTTACGTTAGTAACAAATAGAGAAAGTCAGAGATGTAATGTCTGATGGTAGGTTGCAGATGCACTAAGAAATCTGCTGGCAGATTTTTTTCCAACAGCCTTTAGAAATGGGAGTTGGGAGTGTTTTGGAAATATTGAGGGTAAAGTAAGACTCTGGACTCTCCAGTGAATACAACAAAAAACTAACCTTGCTAACAATGATACTAGCCAGCTTAAAATCCAAAAGATAGTGTAAGAAGTAGGTTTTATAATTATTTTGTCTTTGTTATTTAAAATAAAACCTGTTCTGTATACATGGTTTGAGATTCCATGTGCTTATTAAACAGGTGACTGACATAATATCAGCTAGAAATACATACTTTAAATGCTATTAATTAATGCTCCTAGAGAGAAATGTGCATTAGCTGGCCAAATCTTTACAAAAATCAGAGACTTTGTGATTGCTGCATCCATATTAGTGAACTTCATTGTAAAACTTTAACCAAAATATATTTCTCATGTTGAAAGATGGCAACCCAGAGAGAAATGGAGACAGAAGTTGCCTTTACAGCCTCAGTCACACCCACCTCTCAGTTGCAGGAGTCCTTCAAAGATCTGTGCAGGCCGTTGCTAAAGGCAGAAGCGGTGCTGAAGGGAGCCATAATGCTGGATCACCACAACTGTTATTATGTTTTAATTAAAGGTTCAGTCACATTGTTGAAGCACTGTTAAAAAAGAACAAAACACTCTTTCTGCTGCCAAAGAAATCAAAGGTACGCTACAATCAGGTGAAGCTCATCAAAAGCACTAATTCACTGATTATCTGCAAGTTTGAGTGTTTCTATAAAGGCAGAAGTTCTGGCTGTACGCTTTTGAACATGCAATTCTGCTTCAACACAAAGGTAGATCTAGGATCAAGATTTATCCACACTGGTGGATAAACAACAGTACAATAGAAAAGAACAAGAATCCTAAACCACAATGCTAAATCTGCAATCTTCATGTGGAACGTTCACTATAGAGTCTACCATCAAAGCTAACACTTTAAAAGAAACAGAATTGTAGTTGTCTTTATTTTATTTTTTTTCTCCACAAGCTTCTCCTTGTACAGCATAAGCTACTCGGCACATCTTTGCTCCTCTGACACCCAAGGCCAGAGACCAAGTAATCTCAAATACACAAGAAACAAGAAAGACCAAAGGTCTGAATATAATGGGATCAATAGCTGTGTTAGGGTTTAAGAAGCGTCCTTGGTGCTGTCTGCTATTCCATTACTGTTAGTCTGAGCCCCGGTCGGCTCTCAGTACATCAGCCTTGATGCTCATCTTTTCAGTGCTCGCCTTCTCCATGCACTCTCTCCGGAGGTCGCCTGGGATTTGAGACTCAATCTCCCAGGGTCCGGTGACCTCCCTCCTCGCAACTGGGTGTTTACTTGCTGCTGTCCACAATATCCTTCTGCACAAATATATAATAAATAAACAAAGTGCTGAGCAGGGTGGTGAATGGAGGTCTGGCTGTGAGCCTGAAAGGCACATTAGTGTTGTCATTTCCCTGATGTTTGGTCTCACTCTGTCTCACAAATGTAAAATTACCTCATTATACTGTGAAATTGTTCACAGAGCAATAAGAGCTTTCAGTACACTCAGAGAGATTCATTAACAGCAGCTGTTAATGTGTTTGTACCCATCACTGCTGAAAGTAAAGGACAAATAAAGTTCTTGTTTTAAATGATTGTTAGTTTTCTTTTTTTATGCTTTTCTCTCTTTTTTTTGCCTGCCTGACCTTATAGATAATTGGACGCAGCTCGGAGGCATGTAAGCAACATAGATGGAGACTTTGATAAAAGGGAACCCGTGGAGAGAATAGACATGCTTCCTTCTTAATGGAAGCTCTCATATGGGGACAAAGCAATAATAAGACATCACACAGACTTAATCGACTTACAGCAATGACACACAATGACAGTGTTCCTACTGGGAGTCAGGGACTGACCTTAAAATAAAAAATAAAAAAACGCTTTCTTCTGAACACCCAGCATTATAGCATTATGGGTGTCCTCTCTTTATTAAAACGTCAGCGTTTCTGTTCATATGTAGATGTCCAATGTTCTTTTTTTAAGAGGCATTTTATGCTCCTAATGTGCTTTACTGGAGAAACCTCACAGCTTTCCCTGAGCTGTGTAAAATAAATTGTTTTTAAAATTTGATCCTTTTTTTTTCTTTCCGAACAGATAACTGATATTTTGCCAAGTCCTGGCACCTCTGGACATTACTGTTAATTCATTCATCGAGTTTTCCATCTTCCTCCTCTTCCTCGCACCAATACAATTGATATCGAGAGATGCCTTAACACTCAGAACAAGTACAATGGTAAAATATGAAAGCAGCGGGGCACTATTATTTTACAAAAATGGACAATTACAACCATCTCTGGCAAGTAAGATTTATTTTATGCGCTGTAACTACCCATAAAGGGACAGATGGACGGTCGGGATTGACGTTAGTTTAGAGATTTTTAAACTCCTTAAGTGCTTTAGTGGAGAAAATTGACAACTTTTTCAGAGTTGAGCAAAATGAAATGTATTTTTTAACAATCCTTTTTGTTTTCTTTCAGAACAGATAACTGATTGCTTGCCAAGCTCTGGCACTGTTAGAGGTTATTGTTAACTCATCTGTCAAGTTTTTCATTCTCCTCCTCCTCACACCAACAGTTTGCAAAGATAACAAAGGCAGATTTGAGGCTAGAACAACGATTAAAGTACAACTTATTAAAGTAGTGAGCCCTTCGTATTGTTGAAAAACGGCAGTCACAACCATATTTGCCATGCAACGCTTATTTTACAAGACGAACCCAACACCCTTTTGAGATAGTATATACGTATATTTATATATATATTGGACAAGCTGCCAGTTAATTAAAGCATTTATAGCTTCAAGAAGTCAATAGCCATCTTCTTTTCAAAAAATAATTCAGCCATGTAGAAGACATGATTATACAGTCACTTGATAGCAAATTATGTAATGAAAAGAAACAAGAGTTTCAGCTAATTTTTAATGTCCATATTACAGATTTTTCAGGTTGAAATTGCCAGACTTTTCATTTTACTATGAAGGAAGGATGAGCAGAAGGGAACACAGTCTGTAAAATATTCAAATTAAATAAATACTAAGATTTTCCCATTATCCATTTTGTTTTTCCATATACATCCGAGTCAATTTAAATACATTTTATACTTTTCCAGACCTCTTTTTACTGCATAGAAACCCTGAAGATTTTTGTTCTTTTACTTCATTTTCTTTAGATCACATGTGGATTTAGGAGAAAATAAAAAAAACATCATTCTATAACAGTCAAACATAAGTTCAAGGCTTTATTTTGTAGCCGCCAATTAACTGGGGTCAAAGTCTGCTATTTGATGCAAAGTTCCTTCAACACACAAAGAACTAATTTTAATGATGAGCTCCTTTGAATCTAATCCCTGGACACTGCTTCAAACTAAGGATCAAAAGTGCCTTTTCTTAAGGGTGAAAAGACTGAAAATGTTTTCTTTCACACTTACAGCTGCTTTAATGGGAGTGAAAATCCGCTGGTACATAAACTTGCCATGCCTGGTTACAGTTGCTCAACTATGAGATTACATGTGCTTGTGTGTGCAGGATAAAGATACACATAATCTTTAGGAATTTAATTAATCTAATTCATTAATGCATTAAAACTGACAAATATTGCAGAGGATTAAAACGCTCTGACTCTCTGGTCTGATGTCAGACCACAACAAGCAGGAATGTTTGCTGTCTATGAACCTCTCTCCTCCTGAAAACACAGCCCAGCTGCGTTGGATGAGGCCATCGAAGAACCGGTGGTTATTCTGCTCCCAAGGCTGACAAACCACCTGAAGAGTAAAACCTAATCTCATTTTCACCCCCTCCACTCATTCCATCATTCACAGCTGAACCTCTGTCACACTCAGTCTCTCCCATTCAAATCATTTTTCATTATCGCTGCCGCCATCCATCAAGTAGTCTCCGTCTCCCACACAACATTCAAGCAAGAGCGGGGTATTGACATTTTCACTTCTTTAAAACAATCCGGCCCCCCCGCCACCCTGCATCGGCTGTGGTATTTTTCACTGACCAAGGATCAACCTCTAATGGCATTCGTTCACTCATTCATTTCGAAATGTTAATAACGGAACAGTTCTCACTTCATCAGACCAACATTTTTCATCTTCCTGCAGTCTGCCCCATTCAGACGGCTTTGAAGTAATATTAGTCATCCGTATCCTGGGTCCTCGTTTTATGAGTTCTCTTTTCTCCACGGCCCTAATTTAAAATGCAAAATCCAGCTAAAAGGTGACAGGAAGGGAAGTATTGAATTAGGCTGCATGGTGCCGGAGGGCCCTCTTAACCTTTTCTGAATGCTTTTAGTTTGTCTACAGCCTTAGCAACACTATTGTTTTTGCTTTTAACTTTATCTGATCCTCTCACTTGAAGCAAGAGCTGGAACTGGTTTTCTCCATTATCCCCACCGCTGGGGACAGACCACTGAGTACGGAGCAGAAATGAAAAGTGCAGGGAGGCAGTCGAGGACTGATGTTCAGGCAGGAAACGAAATGAATTACAAGTACTATTGTCAAAGTAGCCAGTGCCTTCCAGCAGTCGAGGAAGATAAGGCCACGTCAGCAAGTGTTGTTGTCTTCTTCCGAAGGAGAGAGGTGACCTTTTGAATTGTCCTCGAGGCAGTTCAGGATCAACTGCCAGATGTGCCCAAGAGAAAGGCGGCAGTAGAAAAAAGAAATGGCTGTTGCATGGTAAAATATATGGGAAAGGCATGAGGAGGTTGTTGGAAGGTCATTTAAACAGCCCAGGTGCTATTTTAGTCTTATAAGTTTTGAAGAAGCTGTGAAACACAAGCATAAGCTTGACAACTTCTTTACTAGGCATACCTGTCTAATTGTTTAGTGTATCTAGATGTGGCATTGTTATTGTGTTCAGAAGTGCTGGTCAGGCTTTATATGCTTGAAGATAAAACTTTCCACAGGAAACAACTGACAACCTTTTGGAAAACAGAAAATAAAATATAAGAAAAATGAAACAATTTAAAATACTTTATGACAGTTTTTACCAGCTAGACAGTTGATATTTATGAGTCACATCTTAGCTGAACTTCCAGAACCTCCTTGTCTGCAGCAGCCGTGTGCATTCAGCAGCTTGTTGTTGCAAAATAAGCTCAGTGACAGAGTGTTTACACAGCTCACAATGGGAATAACATCTTCCCTCAGGCTCTTCAGGTTGGTCAGAGGTGTAATCAACCATGTGGTCAGACTCTATTGCTAACAGACAAACTAGATAACCAGGTGGCCCTGATTAATTTAGTCTTCATTCAGCCAGCGTAAAAAGCCTGAGCAAAGAGCAATGCATCACTGTTAGCGGCGTGGTCAAAGAGCGAGCCCACTGTGGTGTTCGACAAAATGAACATGTCATAGAAGCATCCAGATTACCGTGAAACGGCATGGAGCAGGTTGAGGCTGGAGCCATAAATCAAGAGTACAATAATTGTGTTTTGCTGGACAGCAATCACCTGCAAATACACCTCTTATTTGCACTGGTGTCATGTTACCGCTCCGCACAAGAAATGGCTGCATTCACTTGAGCCTGCCTGGTCACTGCCTCCCTCCCTCGGGGGCAGACCGGCCCCACAGTGCTGAGAAAAGATGGCTTGCAAGGAAGACGCTGGGGCTTCTTTTGTCATCCTCCTCAGCAGCGGCTCCAGGTTGTCTCAGAAAACCATAAACCGAACACTCAAAGCACTCAGGAGCAATTTATCAGCTCGTCATCACCTGCAGTGAACACATTAAACCACCTTGAAAGAGAGGCTTTCGCGTAAAAGCACAATTAAAGAGCTTTCATAACATTTGATAAGTGCAGACTATTTTTTATTGCCATCTGTCAAGATCAGCAGATATAATTTCTTCTAAGTGAGATATTATATGAATGATGTGCAATGTTCTGATGTACTGATAGATATAGATATAAGTTGAGAAAAAATGTACAGCACCAAGAAACTGCTTCAGGTTTTGGAACAATAAGAATCAATGTATTTTATTGGGAATGTATGTGGTATATCAGAATGTTGTGCTTTCTTTTTTGAGTAAAAGGAAAAAGTGTTATAATTTTTTTCTATTTTTCATTTTCTGCTAATAAACTTTGAATAGCTTTCCAACTCACTGACAGTAACAGCCTGGTGTTGCTACTACCATGTTTAATAGTGGTATAATGTGTTCAGTGTGATGCCACAAATATCAACTTTGAATGGAAACAAAAAATTTCTAATTTTATATCATCTGACCATTTTACGTCCTTCTGCATGTTTCCTGTGTCCCCTATACAAAGTAAGTGCATAATTAAAGTAAAGTTTAGTTTTAAGTGTCTTTCACAAACAAAACTGCCACGATGCCACAGAGAACTAATAAAAAGCAGTGCTCTAATAGCCAATAAAACAGATAAAAAAACACACAATAAAACACACAATGAAATAAGCATTCACCAGAAAGCCTGTTTAAACAAGAAAGTTTTTAACAGCTTTTTAAGAGTCCCCAGAGTCAACTAAACAGCTGTGGACTGTTTCACAACCTGACTAAAAAGCTCTTTCTCCCTTGGTTGTTAAGTATAGTGTGTTGATCAATATATTTGGTCAAACATTAAATAGAACTTTATATGACTTTCTTTCAACAGTGACTCTCTTCTTGCCACTCAGATTTGTGGAGAGAACAATGTTGCCCTGTTGACAGATTCTGCCATCTATGCAGCTATTTTAGAGTTACTATGGGCATCTTGGCTGATCCTCTGGTTAATGCTCTGCGTCCAGTTTGGGTAGGACGCCCTATGTTTGTTGCGGTAGGGTTGCATGATGCTAGATAGAATTGGTGAATAAAACTGGTGAATGTTGCAATAAAATTAAATAGTTTCATTGAGAGTTTGACATTGACCTCACATAGTGAGCAGTCCATCCAGCTACTGGAAAAATATCCATTTCAACAAGGTTTTATTGGAAACGTTTCTTCCGATAGCCGTCTGCTGTTTGAAATAATTTAGTTGTAGTTTATTAATGACTCGACCCCTTTATGACCACTTTATCTTCTAAAACGTCTTATTTTGAATCAGGTGTCTCCAACATAAGTTGCATAAAAAATAAATTGTGCTATAATAGTTAGATCACAGCTGTTGGAGTCCAAGCTGTTTCCTGCGATATGAATATTGAATGCACTGTTACTGCAATAACGATACATTTGCAATATATTGTCCAGCTCTAGTTTGCAGTCATATCATCCATATAATCTTATAAATGGATTATATATTCAACACTGAGTTGTTTAAAGCTCGGGATGTTCCCCCTGAATTTAACCTTTAATGTATTGTAACAGAACAGCTGCATTTATAGTGAGATTAATTACAAATAGGTTAACTTTATTTATAAGGTAACTTTTGAGAGCAAATGTTTCCATTGTGCTTTAGTGAGGGATATCAGTGTAGATGGGTTTAATAAAAATGCATGTCGCACTCTTAAATTTATATTTGCAACATTGATTTAAACTATACACATATATATATATATATATATATATATATATATATATATATATATATATATATATTGGTTTACTTCCTTTTCAAAGGGCTTTTTGTCAGTTCCATATTGCATCTTAACAAAACACATTTAAGTTTAAGACTGCATTGTAGCAGGGCATTATATAATCAAAATATGCTTTGACACATATAATGTCCGAACAGATGAAGCGTCCGAACATTTAAAAGACAACCTTACGGCACGTGAAATTATTCATATTTTAAAATTTCAGTAAAATCTTCTCATGTGCTTGTAAATTAACAGCTGAACATATGTTCAGCAAGAAGTCGGGTGCAACTCTCCAGCGTTACAGCTCAAGATAATGCACTGGCGCTGCTGACTCTGTGTTCCACATTTGACGCCTGCAGGGCATTCAAGGATTCCTCTGTGCAGCCTGGCCATTTAGTTTCACTGCAGCAACAAGGCCCACAGGGCTTCATCCAAGTCAGTGGTTCCCCAGAGTAATGCTAAAAGAAAACTTAGTGACAGAAAAACTCTTGCTAAACTTAGGTCTTAGAGGTTGTTTAAGTTTAATTCTGCGTGTGCAGATTCTTGTGACCTTCCCTGCTGGAATGTTTAAAACATTTCCCTGGCCTCAGCCTTGACCTGCCAGCTCTTTGTGTTGCCTTTCAACACCCCAAGAGGAGTATAAAATAGAACTAAGTAATTGGGCTCTATTAATTCTTTCCCTCAATGCTCTTTTTAACACAAGACTTAAATTTACAAGTGCAGCTGTAGAGACTTTTCATGTACTTCAGCTATGGCTGACTTTCCGTCTTTAGTGGTTGCTTGTGGAAACCCAAAATTCTTCAATCCATATTTCAGAAGTTTCTGGCAAACTCCCATTACCTCTCAACATGTTTCTCACTTGTCATTCACTTTTAATGAAAGGGTTCAGGAGAAAGTATGCAATGTATTGAGGATGGCACTGATGATCAGCTTCTAATCAGACCTATGATGGAAATTTCCTCCACCAGACCAGAAATAATGCATGGCTTTACTCTCAGAGTGTGTGTGTGTGTATGCATGGGGGTGTGTATGTGTGTGTGAGGCAGTCAGAAAGGAGACAATCCAGAGACAGGCTAATTTTTTGATTAGATTTTCATTAGCTCCTTGTTATCAATGATGGAACCCATTAACATGTCAGCGTGCCCCTGTGGTAACATCAGAGGCTCACAGGGACGAAGGGCGCTGCCTCTTAATGACCCACTGCCAATGTTTGGTCGTCTGAGTTGATGTGATACTCGTAGATTTATCAGAGGAGAAAATGACAGACGCTGATGAATAACACAAACTCTCTCCTTTCAAAACATATGACATGAGTACCAGTCGTGAGAAGAATTTTATAGATTTGTTTTTTGACAGACCAACTCAAAGTAGTGCATTAAATGAAACTTCTTCACAGAGTACAATTGTGAAGAATTGTACTCTGAGTTGTTAGGATAATGAATTGAGCTAAACATGTCAATATAAGAAGATAGTCTGTTCAAGGCAGCAAAATACAGCTACATGTACATCTACAAAATTATATTTTCTTCGGGATTAGTGAAGTGTTTTTCAATTGAATTTAAAGTCCTAGTGTCATGGGTATATTTTTTTTCTTTACATATTCTGCGTGTGCATGCATGGGTTTTCTCTGGGTACTCCGACTTCCTCCCAGATTAAAAACACATGACTGTAATTAATTCCTCTGCTGCCCTCACCAGCATGATCAGCAAAGTTTTCCCAACTACACTGTGGCTTTTAAAGTTTTTAAGCCCCAATAAACTCTCCAAGCTATTATCCTTTCGGGAACTTTGAGGTTTTAGCAGACCTAGAGCTTTTCAGTGATGATAAAGCATCTCTTGGTGCTGCATAATTTTACTTCTTCATTATGGTGTTGTGCCTGCTGACAGATGTAGCATTTATTTGGTTATGTTCACCTGGCGAGGAACATGTGGTGGCATGTACCAGGTAGTCCAGGAGTCTTCGTCTACTACGTCACATCAAGGGCTGATGGATGGACAGGTGCCAGGCTCAGCCCAAGATGAGGCCACAGTCTACTGCCAGATAAATAAATCTGCGGCAGACACAGATAGACCACAGAGTCATCATAGTGACAGGCAGGCTGGAGCCAAAGGCAGGAGGCTGCAGGTCGGCCTATCCCAGAGGTGTAATGTGCTTGTGATTAACTGTCAGTCCCCCTCGGTTTGGTGGGCAGCTCTGTCTCAGGGCGAAGCACTCATCATCGTGACAGCTACTGTAGCTCTGACCTTGGCCTCGGCAAACATGCATCACATTTATTTCAATTAACCGAAACAATTAATGCCCAAGGAGGAGCGGGTTTGCTTCTTTTCACTGCTTCACCAGTTTGCTTTTAAAACCCAGAAAATTACATGTACACATTACAGAAGTGAAGGTCTCCTGTTGGAATGCATTTTCATAATAACAAGAAAATAAGAACAGTGAAATCAGCTAATTTAGCTAGATTTTCATTAACATTTTAGGCTTATTTTTTAACTCCTAATCAAAGATGGGTTGGGGAAATCTCTGCCCCAGGTACCTTTGACTCTTGAATAAAATAGGCCCTTTCTTACTGCTAAGGAAAAACATTTTTTTGTTTTTGCTACTAATGTTGATGAGATCTAATGCCTAAGGACTTTTAGTCAATAAAACTATTCACACAGAAACGTTTTTAATAAGCAAGCTGCCTGCAAACTGTAATTTGTTAATAATATCAAAAATTCATTTCTTAATCCTCCAAATACCTGCTAAGATTAGATATGATTAAGATAAAAATGAACAATATTTATAAGCCAAAGGCATTATCATGTCATTTGCTGACATGCCAGCATATGATTTTTAGGAAGGTGAAAAATAGTTTGTTGCTGTAGTGACACGTACAGTAATTAACATTACATGAGTAAAGAATCAAATAAACATTGTTAAAGGCATAAATTATTATCACTTTTGGGTTTTTTATGTGCATGTGGTATGTGGGTTGTGTGTGGGGGAGTGTGAATGTGTGGGGAGGGATGTAATAAATTAACTGAATGATTACAATTACATTCACGTAGCATTTTAGCATGAAATACTGCTAAATTTTACAAAAAAACCATACACCAAGTACTGCTGTCTTTTTATAATGTCCAATCCTCCCTTTAAAACCTTTAGACTATTTTACATGTTTGTGTTTCTACTTTTGAAATAGGAACCGGCTTTATGTATAATCTGGCTTTTGAAAAGAGCAGGAGAACAAAGATTTTTGCTGAGAAAAAACACACATTATTAAAAGGTTTAGGTTTGTAAATGTTTTTTTAGTGTTTTTCTGAATCAAAAGACGATAAAAGGCTTTAGAGTCAGCACTGCTGAAGTTTTTCATGTTATTTGAAGGATACTTTGAAACACTAATTTAGTTTGGATTAATAAAGTTTTTTTTGTTAGTTTTTTTAAAGTACCTTCAGTCCTGATGACCTCTTCCTTACATGGAAAAATAAAGTATCTCAAGAAAAGGCAAATGTAAACTAATTATGTATCATTCTTCTGGATTTCTATTCTTAATTACCACTCGGAGAACTTAACAACACTGCTACATGCACACGTTTAGAGTGTGCTTTTTAATGTATGCACAGCACATCTATTGTTTCCCACAATGAAAAACTAAAGACTTTTGGCCAAATATGTGCCGTTAAAGGGCTTTGATACACAGATGCTTCGATTAATGGGAAGACCCGCTGGATCTCTCACGCTGCGGGAGATCCATAAATAATACACCTTGTACAACTTGAATGTCTTCAAGTTGTACAAAATACCAAGGCAATTCACAAACTCTCACTTTTCAATGCCAAGGCTACACCACAAAAATCACAGCACTGCGAGGTAAACCAACTGAAGCAAAGAGTGTCTGAAAATATTTCCCTGCATATGCAGAGACTGAGCGATTCAATCTTCATTCTGCGGTATTCCCAAGATGTTTTATGCAAATTAATGAATGCTGCAAAGCGCCATAAGCACAGCACAGTGATTGTAGCTGTCACATCATGAGAAATGCATATTGTTCGAAAGCAAACAACTGCTGTGTGTTGTGGTGCCCGTGTTGCTGCATCACAGCATTTTATGGAAGCCGTGACTAACTGCACAAGCCTGTTTAAAACAATAGAGGCTGAATTTTCTCAAACAGATGAAAACTTTTTGTAGACCAAGCAGGATAGTCCTCTGAAATGATGGCATACTTATCTATCGAAGTAAACAGCATCTGGTAGTCATTCAGAAGAGCCACATTTGCACACCGAACAAGTTCTGATGCTGCATAAAAACAGTTTTCACAAAGACAGCGGTTGTATTTTTAAGTTTAGCGAACATGTGCTTTTGTTCTAGTTTCTTTTTATTTTTGTCTAACTTTCATCAAAAACAATAGTTTTTTTTCATCTGACTTTATATCAACTTAAAACAAACTCTTATTACACTTGGGTGGCATCCCAAGTCGCTGCGGTGCGCCACCAGGTTGTGTCATAAAAGATAGCTGCATAATGGGAGCAATTTAGGAGAGGAAAACAGCTGAACATGTGTTCGTATTTATATGTAAGCATGCTTTCTGTCAGGAAAAGTTTCTGTTTGTCATTTTATTGGACTGAAGGCTGAGGTGAGAAGAAAAACACTTAACAGGTAGACGGTTTAAAAGTGATGGTTCAACTAAAATACAGTGACTATAAAGAGTGACACTGAGAAAGGCTGATCACCTCTGAGTACAGAGCTAAATGACAGAAATCCTATTCTGTAAAATCCAAAGGTATTTCTCCCAACACTGCTTAATGATTTAGAAGAGTATAAGGTGTAAAGCTGCTAGTTTTCTTGCCATAAGACTGTAGCCACTTTTCTACCGGTACGGCTGGACGAACCACTGCATGAATGCAAAGTAAAATAACTTTAAATCATCATAATCTAAATATTATGAATATTTATTGAACTCGTCATTAACAAAAATTTACTGGAGTTGAAAAGTTTCTGTTGTGTCAATTATTATAATTTTTAAAAAGGGATTAATTGTGATCATTAATTACAAAATCTTCAATTAATTAGATTGCTTATTTTTCTCTTTCAAATGAAAGTAGGCCGTACAACTCCAATTTATGACATAAAATCCTTCTATTTAGCTTTTAAGAGATGTTCATGTTAATAGCTTACCTTTTGCTACATCCACAACTATTTTGTGGTGTCTGAGTTGCAGCTAAATTGCAAAAAAAAGGAAGGGAATAAAACACTGGAAAACAAATTAACTTAATACAACAGGGCAACAAAGCAGCACAGACTTGAACTTTATAAGACTTTGTGTTTTCAGCACAATGGCAAAGCTATACAATAAGGAGTGATTAAAACACAGTGATGCAAAAACAAATTCAGACAGTATTCCTCGTGACTTTCTCCTGCTTTCACAACTTGCTGTTGTGTCACGTTTCATTTCTGCTTTTCTTTCTTTCTTTTTTTTACATTTATCTAAAAAAAAAATCAGCTTTTTTGTCTCACTCTGCCTTTTTCTCCACTCACTGCACCTTGAGGCGAGTCGCTGACGAGCTTGATGTGCTCCGGTTCTGTAATATTTGTCCTCCAGCATGTTAATAGTCTCTCAGACTTACAATGAATATACAATTTAATACATGGTGAAACAGTGTTATTCAGTTAATATATATTTTGATGACACAATATGTCCTTGTAAAGAGCCCACAGAGAAATGAGAAAATAATTGCCTTTTCAACATTAGTGTATTACATTCTTGTTGAAGTGTCAGTGTTCGGTGGCTCTATTTTCTGCTGTCAGTGAACCATGGGGGAATTTTAGACAGGCAGAACTTGCAAAGTGCTAAATTTACAGAATGGTACCAGAATTTCTGGAAAGTTCCTGTAGCTTTAAAGATCAGTTCAAAAACAATCAATAAAAGACAAAAAGCAAAAAACCTTAGGTGTTGAATCTCGAAGGACAAGTCAGATTCTTCTACACCTCATTGCCTGCCAGAGCTTTTTTTTTTTTTTTTCCACACCTCTTGGTTTAAAAGGATCAGAATCTGTCAAGTGCCAAACTCTGAAGAGTGTCCGCATGGCCATTAGGCAGCCATGGAGATTGTGGCGCTTGCTTTCAGGGGGTTTCAGTCAGAGCGGCTCTGAAAAGCCCTGGCAACCCTCAGCCTAGGGGAGCTCCCGCAAGCTTAGGACCCAATTTCTGCCCGAACACCCAGCTGCACTCATCAGCCAGTCTGTCTGCAATCAACAATAAAGCCAGATGGACTGAGACCGAAGAATCTACTGACTGGTTCTATAATACATACAGCCAAGGAGGCCACGGATTAGGGGTGACTTTGTTAATCAATGAGGCACTTACTACCGCAGGTGAATCTGATGGAGATCTGTGGCCTCATTTACAATAATGTCCTTACATTCATACTCAAGTTTAAACTTAAAATAATTCCCAGTGATGTGGGTAGATCTGATTCATAAAAAATGCACAGCAGGAAAAAAAACGTGGTTTACTTTCTTCCAAGTGAATGCCTCTGGGTCAGATAAAGATTTTTTTGATATGAAGCTTCCAGGCTCAGTTCTTTCATCAAAGAGGCTAAACATTTTTACTATGAAGACTGCTCCTCTCTTCTCATCTTACTCTTGATAAAGACGAGCACTAGCATATTTTCTGGAATAGAAAAAATTCCACTAACTTTTAACCCTACTAAAAAGTCAGTCAAAAGAATTAACTGTCGTTTTAATACTTGGATTGGTTTTTGAGGCAAACTTGCCACACAGTATGGTAAACATATTGATGCATCATGTCTACAAGGCAACAAGATAGAAAATGTAAAAATACAAACTGCAGTGTTTTGAGTCATAGGAGGTTTCTCTTATTGATCAATTTCAATAAAAAAATAAACCCAGAAACACCAGGGATTGAAAAATGTTCAGATTTCCTCTAATGTTATACGAGCATTTCAGCTGAAAGTTGACAAAGTGGACACTATGACCGCTGATACAAATATATGATTCTTTATATTCACAACATAACCTCTAGTATTTTTCTGGATGCTGAACAATGACCCAAAGACCTCTGGTGATTTCTACTCTGAGGGAAAAGTTACATACAAGACAAATTCAAAAAGCTTCTCCAGCCCATTACCCAAAGTGCCTATTAAGTTTTTTCATTCATTTTGACTGCAGCCGGATACAGTATCATTATAAAAACTAGATATTGCATTCCATGATTGTTATATACGACAATAGTTTCAAAAATGTCCTTCTTCATCCGCATGAATCTACTATAAATACATATGGGTGATGAAATTAAATTATTAAGCTGTCAAATAAGATGGCCCAGATTAAGTGTTTCTTCTCAGTGTGTAATTAATTCATTCCAGTCCCCCAGTGAGCCAGTTTTTAATAAGAACCGAAGGATTATTCATGTGTAAGGAGTTAGTCAAAGAAGAAAGACATAAAACTGGGAATATGACTTTTCTGTGTCATCTTGACAAGTTTCAGAGATCTAAAGCTGGTTATTGGACGAGGCAGATACTGTATTTAACATGCATGTCAATGATTTGCTCAGCAACTTTTGTGAGCTGTTATGACAAGAGATACAGACTTCCTCCAGGGTTTAGCACAATCTCCGTTATCGTTTTACTTCTGCTCAGTGGATAATTTGCTATGACTGCATTTCATAAAAGTCTTGACTAATATCTCCAAGTCCAAACGTCATTTATTATGGTTTGACCAAAAGTTCCTCACTGAAGTTGTGTGCACACACTACATGGTCTATGCTGATTCTGCAGTTAAATTCAGCTTTTTGTTCAAGAAAAAGCACAACTCCCTAAGTAGATGGTTTACTCAATGGCTAAAACAGACATCTTCTTGCTAATTTTCCTGTTTTTAAAGAATGGGAAGTCTTGTGTGACCAAATGCCCACAATAAGAAGAGCAGATTGCAAATTTCCATGCTTTACTGTGTCCTGATGAGTTTCCCAGGAGTCCTGGTGAGATGAGGAGGTGCAGACACACAGGGAATGCCAAGCATAAAGCAACCTTTGAACTTTGGTTCGAGTAAAACCTTTACAATGTCAGTGACGATTTATATCTGCCCCTCTGTCTCTGTAAACAAGATGCTGCAGTCCTCTTGTCTGTAAAAATACACAAATCTCTATTTTCAATGTGTGCTTCAGGCATAAACACACACATGCACTGAACAAACACACAACCAATAGCACCATTTGTACGTGGAAACTAATTTAAGCCTTTCCGTTGTTGCTTCGTCTTTGAAGTGTTCTTCTGCTCCTGCTGCTGGTGTAAGGCTGTTCGACCCTCTAAAGCCCATGAAAACAGGATTAGTCTAGCCTCGCCTCCTAATTAATTGTTGGGATGTTTGGCTAATAAATCTTGGTTATCGGGCCCTTTAATCTTAGCGGGAGATAGCATGGCTCCGACCCAGCCGCTGGAATTTTTAACAGTCTGTGGGTTCTGTAATCAGGCTCCAAGAAATGTTGGGGGAGTATCTGTATTTTTTTTTTCTGCTCTCATCTCCTGATTCAATTAAAAATAGATAGGCGAGTAAACTGCAAAAATTGGGCAACATTAGATAAGTCTCTAATTGGATGAAAATATTCTGCATAAGTTTCCTTTCTCTGTTGTACTTTTCTTTGCACGGAGGGTAGGATTGTGGAAGGAGGCAGGGAAAGAAATGACAAAAAGTCTTTGCTCACTTTAACTTCAGCTGTGGAGATAAAAACAACAGGGTTCTATAGAGGTAATGTCTTAAGGTTGACATACTGGCTGACATTAGAGTTTATAAAAAAAAAACCTCTCCCACACTCCAGGGTATACAAGCCTACAGCAGTGAGCACACGTTTAGGATGTTCAGCTGTTCTTGGCCTATGACAGGCAGCTCACCTCTCCGGAGATCTGGAGCCAATATTTTAGTCTGGTCCTGGCAGCATGCGTGTGAGAGGGCATTTATAATGCACCAACCAGAGCTGAGAAACAGAACTGCCATGTCATCTTATTCTCCATTTCATAACTACAGCTAGGTGTAAAATAAGTCTCAGTGCTACACACAGAAGACACATTTTGGGGTGAGAGAAAAAAAAAGGAGGGAAGAGAAGAAAATGAGTTAGAAAGAAGATGTTGCACATCATAGAGAGAGGCGCTAATGTGCCGGTTGAAGACTGGGACTGAATCTCAACAACATAAAAAATGTTATTGATTTTAGGCATGTGGATTATTTTGATTACTAATATTTTGAGCACTTTTACCAGGACAGTCGCTGTACAAATTCACAACTCAAGTTGGAGAATCTCCACAAGAAAGTTATCAGATTTTTACACACGCTAAAATCTGGAAATATTTCATCAACTGATTGTTCAAAGAGTCTAAAGAAATCCATATTTCATCAGTCATGTAGGGTGGAAACATTTTGAAGAAGGTGTTACGCATGAAGAAAAAATAACATTAGACATCACCCTGAACACACCATTTCCATCATGAAACATGGTGGTGGCGGCATCATGTTGAGGAAATTGCTTCTTTTAGCAGCCAGAGAGCAATCCTGAAAGAAAACCTGTTAGGTTCTGCAAAACATTACGAATGGGTTTGAGGTTTGGCTACCAGCAGGATGCTCCTAAACATACACACAGAGTTTCAACAGTATGGTTTAGATGAAAATATCCTCACAATGTGCAAATCCACACAAAACGTCACTGGATTTGTATGCTTGAGCCATAGCCATAGCCTTTTTTATTAAATACAGAAGGTAATATCTTAAGTTCCTTTCATTGGTAAAACTTGGAGAATGCAGAGGTTTTATTAAGGTTGCAAATTTCCAAATCATATTAACAAATATAACAGAGGTTCCACGAAAAAAAAATGTACGTCTCCAGCTCTTTTCTGTAGTTTCAAAATCCAGATATAATCTTAAATCTATCTCATCCCACTAATCAAAATGTTTCCATAAGTGTGACAGACTAAGGGTCGCAGGATTTGCAATTTTTTGCATTTTTCTGTAAATCATATCAGGGATTGACAGTGAGGATTTATTCTGTTGTGTAAAATGCAGACTGCAAAGTCAGAGCAGACACTGCTAAGCTTCTCATGTTAAAAAAGCAAAAGCTGGCTGTTGCATCTGAAAATCCACTTGGTGGAGAAACATTGATACTGAGTCAACTATTCCAGCTAACTTCATCTTGTCACACTGACAACAATAACACACAGCAGAGAACAAGAGACAATAATTAATATTCTGCAGAATAAGTTAATTCACAATATAATTAAATTAAAATGGGTTTTGCATTAATATTAAGGTCTTCCACCACTGTGTAGATCACCTTTAATAATTGCAACATCATTTAAAAGGATCTGCATGCTCTGTTTTAGCAGAAAGAGATGATTTTAAAATAAGGAAAATGTCAACGTGTTCATCCCGTCACAACATTATTTAGAGCAGGAAATGAAAACAGAGCCTCGTGGATGTCTTATACATAAGTATAGTGTGATTAATTGCATATAAAATCTATAACAACATGTGACGTATTATATGCGACTACACTAAACTGTGCATCAAGCCCCACTTGATTACATCTGGGAGAATGAATACCTTTATTAAGTTAAGAGAGTCAAGAGAGTTTAAGATGCATTATGAGATCAACAACTACAATTTTTAATGCACATAATGTCCCAAATGCTATCCCACAAAAATTATGTGAAGTCAATGTGATTTAAGCAGCATACATTAGCTCGCCATGTGACTGACGTCACTTTTATTGTTATGAACATGAACACGAACGTCAGAAACTAATAGTAACTGAAATCAACTTGAGGGCAAAATAGAGCTTTGCACAACATCTGGGATGACCATAAATATTTCATAAATGTGGGATGCGTTTATTCCTCACATGTTCAAATTATAAACCTAGATTGGTCAAACCTGAAGAGGAAAATTCTCCACTGAACACAGATTTTTCATAATTTATAAGTGCGTTGAGATTTATAAAACTTTAGTTCTGTTTCTGAAAAGCAGTATTTGATGAAGGATGAGCAATAATTTGAGAAAAAAAAAGCAAACAAGCGGTATTATCTATGTACTCATACAACCTGATAAGTTAACTTTCCCTCATCAAGTTGGTTTTAGAACTATAAAAAATATAAAAAATATGGTAATTACAGATTTCCTATAATGCAGTTTATGATTTGTGAAAACTTTACTTTTGGTTATTCCAAAAAGTGTTTATAAAATATCAATCATGACCTGAATGCATCATTACAGGCCCAGTAAAAAAAAGTGTGATGCAGTGGTCATGGGATCTTGACGAACAGCTTTTCAGGATCAAAATGCTGGACCACACAAGCTGAAACATTTAGTCTGGTGATAATAATTAGGCCAATTTAAACCGGCAATCCCTTAATATTTGTGAGTTTGCATTTAAGGTGTGAGTGATCCTGTGCTGGGACAGCTCTTCTGCTTCTACAAAGGCACTAAATAAATTAGGTTAAGTGACGTGCAAGTCCCACAGATGTTTCAGGGAGCATTTTGCAGCCCCATAAGAGGCATCCAACTGCGCGTCACAGATTGTGCTGCCACCTCAAAGAGAACCCATCAGACGGGAGCAGCAGGACGACCTTAAAACCTTTTATTTCTCACAAGTTAGATCTTGAAATTCCTTGTTTTCTCTCAGATGAAAAACATTACAAGCAAAGCATATAAAAGAATATGAGTTTCCACTGAAGTTATGATTATGGCCTCTTGTATTGCTCCCTTCAGAGAGCATGGCCCTCAGCAAGGTGACGAGGAGGCGGCCCACACAGCAGTGGGAGCTGGAGCTTCATAATTGTACTGTCACAATAAAACTGATGCAGAGCTTCTAGATTTCAGCTCACGGCGTCGCATCAGAAGTCACTTAAGTGACGTGAGAGGGAAGAGGCTGAGTCGGAGTTTTGTTTCATTTCATAAATCATTGACGGTGTCTGTAAAGCATGCACCGTGCCAGCATGCTGTATGCAAGCGTGATGGTGCGCCGCAGAGCTTTGGTGCCAAGTTTTTGTCCAGCATGTGTGTGGCAACTATTAACAGGCAAGTGCCACTGTCTTTATTCCAATTATCTGGCATTAATATCTGGGCAAATTCTGTCAGACAGCTCCTAGTGGTAAACACGGCAGCAGTAATTAGCTGTGACAACTTGGGAGTTTTCCTCCAGGGGACATGGTCTCTACAACCATTATGAGCAACATCAAGACAGCCGGGACCACAAAGTCGCAATAGAGCTACCTCACTAAAATCTCTGATATTTTTATATCCTCACAATGTTATGAGTTTCTTTTTCTCTCTCTTTCCAAAGCAATTCTGAGGCTCCAAGCTAAAGCGCTCTCGAGTACGTGCTGCCACATTTTCACATCACGGTCACAAAACACAGCCGTGACATTCGCATTGTATAATTGCAGCCAGTATTTGCAAAGGTAGGGAGGTGCTGCACAGAATTTGATAGAGGCAGTAAAGGCTGCAATGATGAGAAAAGGCATCAAACGCAGTAATCTTACAGACGCCATAAAGCCCCCATAAGGTACTCCTTAAAATGAATATCCCTCCTTCCCGAGGCGGCTGGATCCTCCTTATTCCTCCTCTTGCCATCTATCCTGACATTTACAGACAGAGAAGAAAAATATTCTGTCTGTGCTAACTCCAGCATTAGGAGTTCTGTTCTTTCTCACGCATATCATCTTCTCAGACATACCATCAGCCCCTTGCTCTCCAGTGACAGTGTAGAATCCCCATGTGAGGCAGCCTTTCCTCGACTAATTCTTCGGTTCTGCCTTTGGAGGAAAGGGTAGAGATGAAAAGGAACGTTTAAATTTAAAGAGTGTCCTGTCGGAGGATGTCATAATTGGCCAACCTATCATAGCAAAGAAGAACATTTCCTTTTCCATCTAGTTAGGTAAAATTGCACAATTTCTCTCCATCACTATCATCAAGATGTGATGGCAGAATGGGAGTTAGAGAAGAACACCGCAGCTTGCAGAAATTCATCAATTTATCAACATGCTAATGTGATGAAACTGGACATCAAATCATCCCAGTAGCCATGTTTAATTATTCCCTCTATTGCAATATCGCTGTTTTGCATATAGTGGATGTTGCAGCCAGCAAAGTAATTCCTACTGCTTCAACACATTTTATCTGGATTTTACGTAAGAAAAAGTGAAATGGAAGGGATAAATAAATGGTTTTAAATGTTTTTTTTTATGTTTAGGGGTTTTTTACAACTTAAAAAATAATAAAATGTAGCATACATATGTATTTAGTTCCCCTTTACTCTGAAACTCCTACAGCACAGTGAATGAAATCAGAAGACTGAAGGAGATATAAATAAAAACAAATTCAGTCCAATAGTGTGTAATTTCATCTGAATACTGTACAAATACAACTGTTTTGTGAACTCTTTTGAGGTTATAGAATAAAGACAAAGGAACACAACAGAAAGGCCACAAAGATCACTGTGGGGAACTTTACAGCACATTTAGTTTATAAAACAGTACAACAAACGTGAGACAGTCTAAACAATCGAGAAAAGGAGCCAGAAGGTCCATTGTAGCATTGGAGGAGATGCAGAGATTAGCAACTCATGTTGAAGAATCTATTGGCCCCACAACTACTAGCTAGGAAATACATATGTCTGACCTTCTTAGGAGAATGTATTCTGTTGTGGGGATGCTTGACAGGAATATGAATAGAGCTAAAAACGAGGGAAATTTGATTCCTGCAGATGTGCCATGCTGGTGGAGACATGCCCCTACAGGCTTGTAGATGTTATTGCAGTAAAAGTTTAACAAAATACTCAAATAAAGGGGATAAATACAAAAATCACTATCCGTGTCACTTACACTTCATCTTTATGCAGTTCTTGGTTGATCGGTTACAGAAAACCATAGCAAGTTTCTAGCTGTGACTCAATAAATGTGTATAAGTTCAAGGTGCATTAATCCTTTTGCAATGCTCCATATACTTAGAGATGATTTCTAAAGAAGTTTCTTTTTAAGCACAACGTAGTTTGCAGAAAGGTACATTTTTACATTTGTCCTCACTTTTGTGACCTGGATAAAAGTGCCATTGTAGTGAGAGAGCAATATAAAGCAGAGCAGAGAGGCTGCGACTCAGACTGATATTATGATTGCACCAAGCTAACTCATTCTCTCACAGGAATAGAGTATGATACACAAACTCAAAGAATCTGTCAGCAATAATAGCGTAGCTCGCTTTAACTCCAATTTAAAATCGGTGCGCCACACAGTCTGCTGGCCTCCCTGAATAAGACGGAGGGGGAGGAATTTAAAGAATTTAAATCTGCTTTCTGCAAAGCCTGTCATCATGCTGTAATACTGTATTAGGTTTTTGAAGGTTGCCAGTTCACAGAATCATCTCCTTGAAGTAAAATCCCTGTGAAAGTAAGGTTTGTTTTTAATTGTTTAGCTCATTAAAACACCATAACGCTTTGACCAGTAATAGAATTTAAAAAATAAAACGTAAAATAAAGTCAATGGTTTCACGGTAACTAATTCATCTTTGTTATCCTCCAACTCTCAGAATCTCCTCTTTATTTGAGTCTTTAACAATTTATCTGAAAGACAAAACACTTCATTTGTATTAATGGAGAATAATAAAGTTTGGTGAAGCTTGAGAAGCTAATTATCACCAGTCTAGTCAAAGGAACGGAGATGGACAGCATACTAAACAGTCCGGCATGTAGGAAATAGAGACTGAGTGTGCGTTTTTGTCAGATATTAATTTTAATAAAATATCACCTCTCTAACCAGTCTGAATAAGGAGGTTTATTGGGTCTCACTTTCACCATCTATTCCCTCATATTTCCCCTCCATATCGTACATCATTAAGATCGCCCGAGGATGAAGAAGAACATTTCCCCATTCGAGCTCTATTTATATCCAAGCAGCTCCGGCGAATCCCAGTAAAAGACAGGCAACAAATTCAGAGAGAGCAGTGGACCCTTGAGACCTGAAATAATATATTACTTATTGTGTATAATTCAAATAGCCATCCATCCGCAGTTAGTCATTCTGCTTGCATCAGGCCTTTCCCATTCATTATCATATCAGTTAACATGATTTAATGCAAATGGCTCCACCCAGAAGCGGCGCCTAGATATCAATTACTGACAGGGAGTTGTGCGCGACAAGAGTTATTATAGTAACGGCGCTGAATTAAATTGCACCACAGAGGAAGTTTGTGAATGACAGCAATGGATGAGACATTAGCAGGGAGCACGGGGGAGAGGAATAAAACGCTGCGTCTCCTCTTCTTTATTCTCTAAAGAACCCTCTTGACACTTGACGAGCCACCAACCAGACGCTGACTCGAGAGGATCCAACGTCTCAAATCAATGTTATTCCAACAAATGGTGATGAAATAACCTATACTCAGAGGCTCTCCATGCAATGGGATTGCCACCCACTATCTACAGAGAAAACACACTGAAATCATTAAGTCTCGCAGCGGCGAATCAATGGCTTCATACAGATTCGGCTCATGCAATGCGCTGATATGTTTATCTCTGCAGTTATCGAGCTCTTTGCCCAACCCGTGATTATGGTAAGGACACTTCAGGAATAAATTACAGCTTCAGAATGATGCCGTGCTTCACAAAATTATTAATCCCTCTTAAACTTATCCACATGTTTTTCTTTTGGAATTACAAACTTTAACATTTTTATCTGGGGTTTGTCTGACAGACCAACACGACGTGATCCATAATGGTCATTTGGAAGGAAAAGAGTAAATGGCTTTCAGATTTAAAATATCTGAAAAGTGTGGCATGCATATGCCACAATTCCTGTGAACACTTTTCACAGTAATTACAGCTGTACATCTTCTGATAGAATGAAACTTTTCACATCTAAAAAATTGCATTTTTGCAAAACGTCCACATTGTGTCTCCAGGCATGTTGAAAACTGCAGAAGGGAATTATTTTTGGCTAAACAGCTCAATCCCATATTTGTAGAGCGTACAACTAACAATTGTTCTGCAGACGGATTATCACACATTAACACCAGCTGATCACTAATCACCATGTGTCTCTTGGTTGAATCTCTGTTCAGTGGTCTACTATAACATAACAAGCATAAATTTCTCCAAAGCCTCATCCCTTACCTGTCCGGTGGTTTCCTCAATCCTCGTGTTTGTTTAATCACAAATTACTGAGGCAGTTAAGGAAAAGCTGCTCTGACACAGAGAATAAATCACACACAATTTACCAATTGAGGACTTCTGAGGGTAATTGTTTGCTGGGTTTTTGCCAATTTGAAAATCCAATAGTAAACATGGGATGAATTCAGAATATTTTGGTATTTATCTTTATCTTCCACTTCACAAATATGCACCACTGTTAGTTGGTCTACCACAAAAAACACCAACAAAATATACTGAAATTTATGGTCGTTGCATGAAAAAAATGAAAGGAAATAAAAAAGAAACGTTCTAGAGGTATAAATACTTGCGAGGCACTGTACGTGCTCTGTCTGGAACAGATTATATAAATATGTAACAAACTCAGCTATTCTGTTATGGATCAATGACAGAATCATCAAATGCTTTGTGGTTGTGAAATTCACGATGCAACCTTTCATGAGTTCCCTTTATCAGAGCTGAAGAGTCGCAGAAGATGTTTTGCAAATCCTTCCCGTTGCAACCAGTTTTCCCAACGGGACCTCAGAAGAATGAACTCTGGTCCCAGGGGGGACGCAGGGCATTGCATTTATAAGCAGATGGTGGCAGCGTCAAACTCCCACAGGAGATCACAACAACATTTTCCTGCCTCCTTGAAAAACAGTCAAGCATACTGCGAAAAACAGAATACGCAGGAGAATAAAGCCTTTCAAACAGAAAGTCAGTGAGCCGGCATTGATAAGTGCAACATTTTCATTAAACAGTAAAATGAGTTTAGTGATATAAGAAAATGCTTCTGTCAGGAATTCTAATAAGCCAAAAAGGACTCAAGACTTTTTTTTTAATCAAACTGCAGCATCAACTTTGACATAGTTTACAATAACGTAATATTATTTTTTGCAGACCCTCGCTTTCAGTTCCCCAGTCTGCTGATAAAGCAGTCAGGTATGAAATCAGCCCAAGAGCATCACAATTGAGATGAGATCAGTTTTATGCAAATTATCAGAGATTGAGCATGATATTAGAAGCTTTAGTACTGACAGTATGTGACACTATTACCAATATTAAGGTTCAAGAACAAATCAGTCTGCTTCAAAGAATGCAACCTGGGCCTGATTTAGTATTAAAAACAAACTCCAGTTGAAAATTTACTTTGCAAATTATTCATCACCACGACTGACCAACTGGAGATTAAGCATTGCAAATATTAAAGCTGTAATTTTAATATTAGACAAAAGAAAAAAAAATCTATTTTTTTTCACAAGACCTTTTCAGAATTCCTTCAAAGTATTATTTATTCATGCTAGCCAAGGTTATTCACTTTGGCCTGCACTCAGTGGAGGATGTTTATTAGGTTGAAGTTTAAAAAAAAAACAAAAAAAAAAAACAGCCTAAGGCAAAATTGTCTGATTGTTACCAAGTCACGTCCAGTGCTCAGACTAGTTGTTATGAAAGATAATTACCATGTGTGAGAATGTTCAAACAGTACTTTGAGTTCTGGATCTCAGTCTAAGACATCAAAGTCAAACTCGTGGCATCCAGCGTTTCCTCAGAAACCTTTTCATCAGACTAGATAATGGCACAGTAATCCTACATCAGCCCTGGATGTTGACACAGGATTTAATCTGTGTACTGCACAATTGGCCAAAAATAATTACTCAATCCAGGCAACTGTCTATTGTCCTGATACATAAATATTAGCACAATATGTGATTATTTTTGCTTACAGAGAGCACAACTGACTCTTATTTTACTGAATGCAAAATAAATTCAGTTTACAAAATTAAACTTAATTATTAAACTTATTACTTTTTTAAATGTGAAAGAAACAAAATCACCCTAAAAGAATGAAATATGTTGATGGAAATGTTTAAACTGTTTGCTTAGCTATGCACCGATTTTAAATGTTTTTGTACAGACCTATTGATACTAGCACCAAAATTATAAAAAGATATAAATTCATCCTGGCAAATGGGAAATTTAGAGCTGCCATCCATATTTTTGAACTTTATAAAGAAACTTTACAAAAGAAGAAATAAAAGCTCACACATGGTAATTTAGCCAATTGTGTTCTAGATAGACAACAACACTGCAAAACAAACTTCACTTTCACCTTTTCTATTTTTTTTTATCTCAAAAACACACGAGTAAAAGTATCAGCACACATAGAGCATAAGTTCTCTAATTGAAAGATGTGGAGGAAAAATATATAAACTAGAATACAGTGACAACTTGAGTCGAGTGAAAAAATATAAAACTATTTTTCCACTTTCAAAACCAATGAGTGTCTTAGTGAAAAACTTTTACTTCTGGAGAATTTTTACTACTATGAGGAATTTATAGGTACTGACAAAAAGCTAAAGCCAGGCTTTGATGAGAAATGCTTACATACTGACTGCTATGGTTTCAAACCTCTGGCTAGTAACTGTGATCAGGGTAAATTTCCTGTGAGGTACAAAGTAAAGCAAGTGGAACAGCTACTTAAATATACCAGGAGTATTTAGATCCAGCACATAAAGAAAACTTCATACAATCCCAAGATCACCAAAGAGATCATGGGATGGTCACAGAGAAGAGAAGACAGAAAATCTTGAATATTTAGAGAAGCTTCAAAGCGAGAAAGAGTGAGAAGAAATTCCTTTTTAAGTTAATTCATATTCACACTAAATTCATGAAAATGCTTAAAGTCTTTTAATCTTTTTGCTTACTGAGAAACGAACACAGCCTGTGCCCGAACAACTGGTAAAAAATTCTGTTTTACAAGTATTCCTCTGATGTCAGAGCACTGTTTGCACATTAACATTATTTAGCTGTGGATAAATAAACAACAGATCTAACTAGGTTTTAAGTTTATCTAAGTGATACATGATATTTTTGCACAGACAGAAATTACATTCTCTACTGGTTTAAGAAATCTATAACATCAGCTAATCAAAGCTTTGTCTGTGATTTTTGTGTTGCTTAGCCCCCCAAACCACCTCAACTTGGTGGATATAATAATTTAAGGTATTTTTTCCACTATGAATACATTTTTTAATAACCAGAGGAGTTTTCCAGGTCAAATTTGTTTCTACTTCACCTACCAGTGGAAAAAAATGACTAGGGTAAATGAACTATCGAGTCACGCAAGAGTATATTTATTAAATTACGCCTTATAGTCTCAGTGTTGAAGTTCACATCTTTTTGTTGCTGTTGTGAGAAAATCAGCTTTTTTTCTCCTTTTTCTCTCACACAAACTCTGCAAAACCCTATGAGCAGTAGGCAGCCAAGGATGAACAAGTCTGACAAACTTCTCATGGTCAGCAGAATAAAGTTCCATCTAGCCAACACTGACTTTTTTCCCCAGTGTTTTTTTAGGGTGCATCTATACAGTATTCTTCCTGTGTTTTCAAAAAATGATGTAATACTTATGCTGCACTTAGAGGAGTAAAAAAGCTTTAAGACTAACAATATCAGAGTTTCAAAAGAAGAAGATTGACAACATGAGAAAATTAGTGCTAATCTAACCAGCAATTGTAGACTTGAGATTCTTTGGCTTTGTCTTTGACACCATTTTCTCCTTGGTCAGTAGCATCCTCAGCTTATAGGAGGTATAAACAAAGCAGAAAATCTCAGTGTTGCTATGGTTGCTGGCACGGAGCTGCATTTCACCCAAGCAGCACTGGAGTGGAAAGACGGACAGAAAAATAGTCCAGTGGTGATTGATTGGTTTGTGGTAATTTGTTTCCTAACTGGGCTTCAGTCTTTTTTGAATATGTGCATTGTAGTTTTGTGTAGTGAGCATGCACTAAAGCAGACAGGACAATCAGCCAGTGCATACCAAATGCAAAATAAAGTTTAAGCTTTTTGACACCATTTAAAATCCATTTTCCTTGAGAACAATGAAGTCTGAAAACGGATAACCCTGCTGTTGTAACACTAAAGCGACACACATCTGCCTTTCCTCGGTTATTTCAACACATTCAGACATAACATTTCAATCCATTCATTTCTCTTTTGTCAGTAAGCTGTGGCACAGTGCACACAAGTAAGAAGGATTTTATAATTAGAGTCTTCTATAATCAGGCAATAGTTATGACTATTTTCTGACAGGCTTGTCTGTGTGGGCTTTCACTGCAAGACTGCAGTCAAATGTTAACTGCATGCAGGACCAGGATCCTGCTCTTCTCTCCATTTATCTCACTGGGTTGCTTAATTCTTGTGAGACCACATTCAAAAACCAGTCCATCTTGCTGAAGATGACAGTGCATCTTAATTGAAGGGAAATTACTGGAAGTAGGATAATAAAAAAAAAAAGGAACGAGTCCTTTTCTGGAATGTGAACTTGTATTCTTGTTCTGACAAGAAACTTCAAGAATTAATATTCTGCAATGGGAGAAAATATGTTTGCTCACGAGAGAAAGCCATTTAAGACAAACACAGTGCTGTAGACAGACCCTGACGTTTTCATGTGTGTCTTTGCTTATCGCTCTGGGTAACAAACCATCTGGTGTGTCGGGTAACATTTTTATGGCATTTGACCCCATCTTTTTTACAAGCAGTCAAAGAGTCTGTAAAGTCGCATGACAAATGAGAGACAAACTTAGAAACAGCTGTTTTCTTTTGCAACTCAGCAACGTAAGCTGAAGGAAATGAGCATCTCATCTCTTAGACTTTTCTGTCTTATTGGTTATCATTTCAAATCTAATGATAACCAATTATTAACAATGACTTACCACATTAAACAAACTTATGACTGCATATATTTATAAACATAGAATCACCCGGTAAAGGTCGACAGATTCTTGAGGCAGTCTATGTGCAAATCTGGTCGAGTCCAAATACATGCAGATGAAATTGCTGCATGTATTTGTACTTTAAAAAGTAACATTTGCTGAGCAAGTTGCCCAACTTCAGTTCTTGAAAGCCACTACTGGCAACATTTTAATACTGTATATGCCTCCTTCAACACACCTGAATCCAAAAGCTGAATTCCCTCCTTAGCATTCAGTCATTCAGCAGTGCAGAGGGTTGGCAATGAGCCATTAATGTGATTCAGGTGTGTTGAAGAAGGGATGCATCTAAAAGCTGATGGAATAACTCTCTAGGACTGAAGCTGGGCGCCCCTGACTTAGGAGCCTGAATATGAGAAGAGAAAAACTTTTGAGATTTAAATTTAGAATATTTTCTACATTTTGAAGAAACTTTGTATACTTTTGCATACACTTAAGTTTGTGTCTATAATGTGAAAAAAAAAGGTTGAGGGGGTATAAATCCAGATTCAAGATACTGAAAAGTGGTTAAAATGCTTCTCTGAAGCAAAAAGAAAGAAGGATAAAAGCAACACTAACTTTGTGTTAATACTAAAATCTTCCAGTTTAGCTGTTTTCATCAGTCACTGTCTTACAACCCGAGGTGAAGCCAGGAGGAATAGAGATCCACTTGATCTAGAAAAATGTCAGCTTCACTTTATTTGTCCCCAACGTCACCCAAGCATTACACTTGCACCTTGAAGTCGGGGTGGTTAACTAAGGCAGTTTACTTGGCTTTAGTCCTGAGTGAGCTCCCTGGCATTAATTATGTTGTTAAACCTGCAACCTTACATATAAAGCCCTGTAGCTCTCCCTGTAAAGCGACACTAATTAGAATGAAACTAGAGCCAAACGGTGTTTCATTACCATACTCACCTTTCACCCAGGATTCTGTCTGAGCGGGGAGTAAAAGCACAGATCACATAAGCGGGGGACGGAGTTAACTCATTCAAGCTTCCCAGCATCAAAAAGTGCTAATATGTTTGCCAGTCTTAAATGTTTCCCCCATCATTCAGAGTAATTGTTCATCCTCAGCATATTTAAGAGACATAAAGGATTTTGATGTCGCCTTCTCCGAGAAACAATCCAATTAATTTGTCAATTTTTAAAAGCTTCTGGCAACTGACAGGCATTTTTAGATGCTTTACGAGGAGACTGGGCATTCGGCTGGAAGTGATCAATGAAAATGATATTCTTTGCCTTTGAGTAATGAGTTGAGAGCACTTATCCCAGGCTACCAGTCGCGCTCCTTCTGGGCTATGGAAGGCTTTTATTCCCAACAAACACCACTGTTCAGTCCAGTTCACAAATTAGTTGATTGCTCTCAGTTCATTGCTTTCTAACTGCAGAAGTGTTAACAAAGGAATCAGCTAGACAAATGTTTGAAGCTCTGAGTCACAAATCACCTGACTGCACAGAAATATGTCCAAAAGAGCGCAAGCTGAAAAGCAAAAAAACACAAAGTCCACTTTACGGGGCACACTTGTCCAGCTTGTTAATATTAATACTAAATAAGCCACCTGGTACGGTTCACCGCATGCATCCAGGCATGTGAGGAACATGGCTTGCTGAAGTTCAAAGTATGCGTCAGAACAGAAAAGAAAGGGGATTTAAGTGACTTTGAACATTGCTGTTGGTTCATTATAAGACTGCCCTGAGTTTTCAGAAACAGCTGATCTACTGGGATTTTCATGCACAACCATCTCTCAGGCCTAATGAGAATGGTTGGAAAAAGAGAAAATATAACTACCAGATGTCTGACTCAATATTATGGAAAGAAGACAAAATTGGAAGTGAAATCTTAATCTACTATTTTTTTTAAATTGGTTAAATCCATATTTAATTAACACAATGTCTCAGCAATCTGAAATAATATTTTGGACTGTATACATCGGACAATGTGCTCCTGCATAGTTTTCATCCATGCAAGCCATTCATAAAACACTGGCTTTTATGTGCAAACAGCTGCTAAACGTGTTTACAGCCAACATCGCTAAACAGAACAGCATCTGAAAAAGCATATCTTTAAAGACGTGAATAAGGGAGGAAAATTCTGCACAATAATGACAATACATAGTCCACCTTTACATTGCACATGTTTTACATTTTCTACAAAATACTTTTGACAGTTTGTCTCAGTCACCCACTCATAATGAAAGGTCAGGATTTTTTATTTGCATTGTATAAATACAGAACTTTAACTCCCACGCACACATTAAAAGATTAATACAGCGCTGGTGTTTCTCCTCCATTTAACAGCTAAGCAGCCAGAATTAAGGGTCTGATTTGGATGCAAGTCTGTACTTGCAAAGCGGCGACAATATGTCAATGACTTACAAGCTGCCATAATTTCCAGAACACCAGAAGATTTAAACAGAAAAAGACCTGACCACTGAAGAAATATCTGCCATAAATTGATGGTAAATGTTTGGATTTATACTTGAAATCAAAAGAACTGTCTGTTTGCAATATTCAAATGAAAAATATGATAGGGACTCTGTAAGATAAAAAAGGGAGTAAGAACTGTTCCCCTCCTCCCATACCGTTTATGCAAACTCCATCCATGGAAAGTGGTCAGAATGGTTATTAAACCTCCAGGATTGAGGGAAAATGGTTCTCGGTGGAACCTGCTAACAACAGGCTGCGTTGCTTTAATGTAGTGCTGTCAGCTATATGATTATAGGGAAATTTACTTACATGTAGCGTGTCGATGTTCATATAAGGAATCGAGTATGCAGCGACTGATGAGATCACAGTTGATTCTAGTGATTATGTTCAAATAATCATGTGCAATGTCAAATATACATCAAGTAACACTTCTGTAAGGGTTCCTATCTATCAATGCAAATATTTAAAAAAAGCATGTAGGCTTTCTTTTGTTTTTATATTGGACATGTCATGACAAAAGAACTTGTTGATCTCAAACAGGGAAATTAAACCTTGACCGAAAAACCAGGACACATTCCACAATGTTCCAGACAGCTTTTTTCCTCCATATGCTGAACTTAAACTTGTGGCTAACTTGTTCAATTTGGGTAGAGACCTGTGTCTAATTACCCCCATAAAAGAAAGGCGGCTGCAAATCAATATCAGCTTTTACTTTGTTACTTTGTTTGCATTGAAGGCTGAACTCTGCTGTAACTCTGCACACTGGGATGCCAACCACTTTATGCTTTCCAAGATTTTTTTTGATCATAACGACTATATAAGGACCGTTCCACTATCGAGAAGCCCGGCTGCGTCGAATGAACTTGTCTTGAATGCTTTCTACCTGTGAATAATCTGTGTCACTTTAGAGTGATGGAGTCAAAATTGCCTCGGAAAGCTCTTACAAACCGAAACGAACAAGCAGCAGCATCTGTAAGATCATTTCTGAACGATTTATTCAATGGATCCTGCATAAACACACACCTGATTTCCAGTGAACAGACGAGACTGCTGCTTGTTGATGATGTGATTTCCCAGAGTATTTGATACCTGACAGCTGCTCCTCCTCTTTGTTCCTAAGGAAGAGGATAGACTTGCATGTACTTTTAACGACAGCTCTGCTGTGTCTTACAAACGCACAACCCCCTTAAGCCCTTTCAGTCTGTCACAAGCCTCAATGTACGGTATTTTATTGGGATTTTATTGGGATTTTATGTCAGAAAACAACAGTCTAGTGCATAATTATGAAGTACAAGAAAAACAATACACTGTTTTTAACTTCTTTAAGAAATTATTTAAAAAGTGTGGTGTGCATTTAAATTCAGCGGTCTGTAACACATAAATAAAAATCAAAAGCAACCAGTTACTTTCAAATTTAGTACAGATATTACACATGTATGTGATTTAACATCAGTATAAATCCAGCTGCTCTGAAAGCTCTATGACAGATCATTAGTGAGCAAATATAATGCAAAGAACCCAGAAGATAGAGCAGGGATTAAGTTGTAGAGATTTTTTAAAGCAGCCAAGAGGCCTTCAGTAACTCTGGCGGAGTTGCAGAGTTTCACAGCTCAAGTGTCAGAAATTATTTGCAATAGCATTACGAGCCACACCACAAATACGGTCTTTATGGAAAAGTCGCAGCCTTTTGGGTTTATGTGGAAATTATTAAGTTTGTTAGAATAGATATACTGTACATTATCTATTTACACCTTGTGCACTGTGAAACATCATCCTGTGTAGATTCTTTAATTTAGCAAGGACAGGAAATCTGATCACAATTAATCGGAAAATGAATTTACAAAAAAGAAAAAGGTAAATGATGCAAGATAATTTTCATCTGTGAACGTATGGACTCAAAAAAAGAGTCATAAACTCAATTACCAAACAACGGTTGAACTTAGGAAAGATTAAATGCATCAACACTTTACACCAAAACATTTTCAGTAACTCTGCCTGGAGCTGTGTTTGCTATTCTAAACTAATCCCACATACATGCCTGCAGTACAAGTTTTTTGAACATGAGCGGGTTTGAGGGGAATAAAATGAAAAGTATCTTAAGTACAAAACAGCAGACATGGGTTTTTTTAAAATAATGTCCTATACAAAGCATCTACAGCATATAAGGTGAATTCAAACTATCTCAAGGGGCAGGTGAAGGAGGGCAGAATAATTAAGTATTGCATGGCTGCACTGCTCTGATAACAACCTCTTTCCCACAGAATAGGTTGCTTTCCTCCTCTGACTCTTGTCTTCAAGACACAAATAAATCTCAGGTCAATGTCAACTACATGCGCAGTAAAGTGTAGCTGCTTGCGCCGAATGGATGACACCGACCACGTGTGAGAGGTGATGGATGTTATGGACCAAAAAGAGACTGTTCAGCTCCTATTTCACAGAGAGGGCGGAACACCAACGAGATTGTGTGTGTTTATGTGAATTAACTCAGTAAAAGTTATTAGAGAGAGCCTACAGCAGTGGTATGTGACCAAATGACCAGGTTCTGACCCCGGGACACTGAATAATAACGCCATGATTCATGTGGATCTTAACTTCTTTGAAATGCAGCCTACTGAGAGAGTCTAGAGCATTCACAGCTAAAGCTATTGTGCTCATGGCTAATACTTATAAGGCACAGGATTAATCTGCAGAGTGCATTAACCCATTTTTGCTCTGAGGTGGAGTTTAATCCGACGTAAGCAAAGGACTCTCCTGAATGTTTGGTCAGATACAGGAACCATAAAGAAAACTGAAATGAAAGTAACTTTTTTGAAGGCTTGTAATGCTACATGTGGTGAGAGAATGGGCTTTAGCACATGTCAGTGCTGTGTTTACAGAAACGTCTGTAGAAATCAGACAGAAAATGAAGCCATTGATTTCAAAATGCACTATAGCATGTATTGTTTGAGCATATGGGTCAAACAGGGAGGATGGGAAGGTAGTTTTAGGAACTATTCTCACTGTCTGTTTTAAACCTATTTGTGTTTATGTGCCCCACCCTCAGGCCTTCAAAATGTTTCAATGCAAAATTTATTTAAAGGAAACTCTCTTGTACAGATTTCTTGGGGTAATTACTTGTAATCTGCATAGCTAGTTTTGATAGAAAACCATTTGATGGCAAACCACAGCTGAACAAACTTCCTTTAAAGTATGGCTCTAAATTATTTATTGGCTTTGGCTTGTAATACACAAAGAAAAATAATAATGCTTCATTCATTTTAATTTGTTTGTGTGTGAATTGATGAGTCACATAATCTTTAATAAATCCACTTATGTGACAGCACACTATACGGATATGAGTATTAGTAATAGGACAGTAGCACTAAACCTCAGACTTGGACGTGAAAACAGTAGGTGTGTGTTGAGAGACAATCTCTAAAAAAGGTTTTAGACTTTTCTCTTTTTTTATATAAAAGGTAGTGTTCCACCCAGATTTCAGTCCACATGCCAACACCTACGATGCATTTGGCTCATAGGTCCAGTCTATGAGTAATGTTCACTCATGTCTCCAACCTCTCCCGGAATAGGTCACTGTGAGCTGAAATAGAAGCGTAAACCATTTGTTCATATAACTGCAGCTTGACAGCAGCAGCGTTTCCCACTGCACCCGAAGGTCGCTGCAGCCATCGAGGGGCTCTAGTTCAAATGCTGCTGGAGAAGTCAGAGTCCATTATTTCTGAAGGGATAAACTTAATATATGTTACTTCTGCCCTTCCCCCTAGATGGTAATGAATCACAGATTGCATATCCTTGTTATTATTTAAATCTTAGAAAAGACAAACCTGAGATCAGTGGAGACTTGGTTAAAAAATATATTGTTTAAAAATGTAAACAATAAATCAGCCTTAGTAAAGATGCTATTAATATGTAGAACATATACGTAGGGCAGCATTGTTTGGATAGAATGAGAAAGTATCACCCATACATTGGAACAGCTCTGCAGTGTTTATTGATGAATGTGAACTTTCCACAACCACTGGTGGTATAATCCAACCCGTGGAAAATGCAGCAACTTATTTTTCCACTGTGTTAACCCACTTTCGGTCTTCAACTAAAACTGTGCCTTTTAGATTAATATAATGGGGTGATATTAAGAGCCCTAATGAGTTTCCTTATTTTCTGGTTCAGCCCATTAAGTTGAGCATACGTACACATGTATTTTGTTTTGATTTTTCTCCGCATTTCCAGAAGAGAAACGAATCGGTTCCCCCATCTCCGCTGCCCCTGGTTTGAATGATTGTTATGGCCTCCAATAGATTTTCTAATTCTGTTTCATAGAGATGAAGACTCAAAGGTAGCTTTTCTAGTATCAGAGAGGTGTTTAAAGAAGTCAGGGAAGTGATACGATGCTTAGAGGCAATTAAATAGAAAGCAGTATTTTCTATAACCTGTCTAGGCTTGTCTGCTGCTTATTCTGGCTGGGTAAGAGAGAGAAAGAGCAGGACTTTCAGTAGATAAGGTGAACAAAGTTTGACAAGCTAGTTTTGTTTTATTTGAAAGCATTTTAAATCTCTGATAGCTAAAGCTTGGCATTCATAAGAAAACCTCATTCTTAAGTTAAGAATCTCCAGTCTCTCTGGAATACACATAGAAACTGTTGTTTCAGAAAAGCCTGTCTTGTCACCATGACAATTTCTAATAAATTATGCTAAAGATAGTTTAACATTTTCCCAGGAAACAATTTTGCTTTGCAACAACAGTAAATTGCTTGTTTTACATCAATTTGTCCTTCAGACGGTTGTATAATGTCATCCCTGCTACTACTTTAAATGAATAATAACAAAGAAACATCTGATAAAATTATGCACTAATAGTGCTATGATTTTCTGGTCTGTTTGTTCCCTAATCAGTCTACTGTTTCTATTTTCCTAAAACATAAACAACTATATGGGTTAAAAGGATCAGTTTGAAATCTAACTTGGCTTAATGGTCTTTAAAAAGCTCTCCACGCAAATATGAACTAATTAACTTCCAAATTAATTCTCTGATCACACCTTCGTACATGAAGTCTTTGTCCAGATGGTGGATTTTGCATGAGTTGTTCAATGTGTTAAGAGAGGAGGAGAATCTGGGTGCCTAACATCTAAAATTTAACACCTGACAAACGAAGATACATCACATTTCTCCCTTTAAGCATGATGAATAGATTTTTCCCTAAAGGCAAACCTTTCGTATTAAAGCATAACGGATACTGCAGTGCATTCATAACTTTCAGCGCTAACAGTTCTGACTGCTGTAAAAACAGGTTCACTCAACATGCAAACACTTCTTCTCTCAAAGGTCATCATCCTGCATGCCTGACTCGCTTGTTAAAACAGCAGGAGGACAAATGATTATCAATATCACTCAAACCTCTTCAATCTGAGTCCAAATGAGGCAGGCAGTGATGAAATGAGCTCTTTTTATGGAGATCTTTCTCCGCGGTCTATCTTCGCCTTTTTTTCCAGGACTATTTTCTCTTTCATGGGAGCGTTCGTCTCTAATTTCTCCAGGGACCTACAAGCTGCTGCTATCTCAGCTGTGTTTACTAATCTTCCCTCGACACCAATTTCTCAGCCCCACAAAGTTAATGCTGGTCCAGTGTAAATAGCCTTATCTCATAAAACCTGTGTACTCCCTCGCCCCTCTCCAGCTTGGCTGCTTGATGTATACATCATTAGCAGTCCACACACAGGGGGATTAGGTCAAAAAAGAAGGACGGGGAGGCAAGAAGTTTGTGTTCCCATACCTGCAGCAATGTTATCATGCATGATTAACGCCGAAACTGTCAGCTTGGACATGTAGTACATGCAGCCACCAGAAGATGAATAACAGGAGTGGTTCTCCTAAAGCATGTCTGAAGGATAAGCAGGCCCCACATCAAATCAAACGAGTCTCCCAGTACTCCGAACTGATTGATGTACGGATCGTCGTCATTCACAGATTACAGTACCTACCTCGCTCCACCTGCGCCAGTCTGCTTCAATGAAGGCCCTGGATTGTTGTATATGCCACGGCAGCGAGTTTTAATTAAACCCAAAGGGGGAAGTATTAATTATCTCACTGCCTGCTGTGAATGGGCTAGCGGCTGCAGGCGGATTCTCACATGAATGCTGATGATGTTGAGGTGAGTGAGGTGTGGCTTTGCATTAAATGCAAGATTTATCAAGCTCAGGATTGTATTTGGATAACCACCTGCAGAGAAAAAAGCAAAATGGGAAATTTCAAGCTGTAAATCAAAACGGGAAAAAAAGCCGACTTTGAAAGAGGCCTGAATTTTGACCATTTTTTAAAAGGCCACTTGAGCTGATGGTTCTGAAACAGACAGAATGCTCCCCCTGGGGCATCCATTTAACTCTGTTTAGATTGTATCTGTTCCACTCAGCTTATCCATCTTCATATCTGCCATATTAACTGTCTCCTTGGCCATCAAATCATGTCCATCGCCTCCGACGAGCTTGTAATATTCATTGTGAACACGATTGTTCCCTCTCTGCTACACTTGTACAATAAACACTTCAATGCATGTTTTTGTCAAGGGATTATTGAATTCTCATTACCATATGATAGACTGATTGATTAGCTACAGCAGAGAGATGTTTATTTGTAAATCATATTGCAAATTTTTCGGTAAAAGGCGCTTTAACAGATAGCCCGTTGCAGCCAATGATTTAATTTTCTTTTTACTTGTTTTTTTTTTTTTTTTTGCTGCGAACCTGAAACAGCAGTCTTCTCTTTGCCAAACCCCTGTAGGTATTTGTTAATGCGGAGATGGAGGAGCGCCTTATAAACTATGCATGTCAGATCCCTCTGGCAGTCACCAGTAGAGAGGATGATGGCAGGAAAGGGCTGGCTTTCATTAGTCTTGTGAGGCTGCTTAACATAAAATGATCCTTGGGGTTAGCAGAAAGCAGACAAAAACAGGGTGAGGGCTTCATTAAGCTTGATGGATGAAAGACATCAGACATGAACGAAAGAGGAGTTGCACAGAGTCAAACTTTTTTGACACTTGGAAATAGCCACTTGTGCAACATGAAATCCAGTTTACTATTTCGGAGAGTGGAAACTAAGAACTGCACCAAACATTCAGAAAATGTACAATTTGGTAAATTTTAGAAAAAGAACAACATAAACAGTGTAAGAAAAGTTAACTTTTTACCCAACACCAAAATATTGTATGTGTTACTGTACAAAAACTTATTTTAAATGTGTCCCAGGGAAAAATATTGAAATTTATTCATTGATTTATGTTGTGTAGGGACAGGTACTTACAAATACACGTCAACTTTTACCACCTACATGGTGACAAATGGTCTTTTAGACACATAAAAACATAAAAAATTTAAAGAGATTTAAAATGTAAACATAAAACAGGGTAGAACATCTCATCAGTCAAGATCCAACCCAACAAACCAATATAGCCAAGAACAAAACACATTATTATTCAATTAAGAAAGTAGCGATCCTTCGTGACTACATAGTAGATCTTGCTCAAGAAATTCTTTTCCTTTGTAATGCAAAGTGTTTGCAGTCAGAGATTAATTTTAATTCTGCTTATAAGGAATTACCCATGTTTATCAATCATACAGAAAAGACTTGTCCTAGAGAGGGTTTACTGCACTGAAAGCTGAATGAATGACTGAACCTGTTGTTCAAAGTGACCCCAAAAGGTCAGCAAACACACAAAGAGCACTTAAGCCTAAATAAGTTCAAGAATTTTTAAAGTTCATCACATTTAGTTTCTTAAGATCATAAAAATCCTGTAATCTGATAATCTTTCTTGCCAAGATCTTAATAGTCCAATTATATACTATCCTGAGTGGCTGCATGTGAGTAGGCAGTATAAAGAAATCTACATGTGAAAGAAAATCATAAAATGCATAACACATTTAAGCATAAAATGATACATAAACCATCATTAGTTCAAAGGTTTTCAAGTTTGCTTCTGTAACTCAAACATCTTAACATACTTGCCAAGAATCCAACATAGATATGTCACTGCTGAGACTTGTTTGTGCTGCAGATTTACATCATTACAGCCAATTAAAGCACTTACTAGGAACAGAAGCAAACTGACAGGTTTTTGTAACGTTTAACGTGACGCATGATTATTGAAACTGTGCTCCAGTAAAATCCAATCTAAATGTTGTTACTATATACAAAACTGAATACACTTGTTTATGTCATGTCTATTCTTTTATTCTAAACAACGATTTCTGACCAAATCTAAAAACACATTGCTCACTTTTTTCACATGATTTTATCCACACTAAATTTATCTTTGAAAAATGGCTATATGATCATTTCTGATTAGAAATATCTCAGTAAATATCCAGTAAATTTAACAGGGAATTTAATTTTACTTTTTCAATTGTGAAATTGAAATCTGTGGATTTCCACATCATTACAATTGTGGGACTAATTATAGGAATCATGCACATGTGCTGCCGAGATTGAGAGCCAAAGAAAACACGGACTAACTTCTCACACCAAAATGTAGCCACTCCTATAACCCAACTTTGTCAGGTTTTTGCACTCTCATTAAAAAACAAACAAATAAACAAACAGCTGACACAGTTTAACTTTGGGTTAATCCTTCGGTACTTCCGAAATGGTTCTGGAGTTTCTGGCAATTGCTTCAGACCAGAAATCCAACAACTCTTTACTGTTCGCTCATCTACTGACTTGGAAATCAGGAGCAGTAAACTGGCACCTTGGGAGCACTGCAGCCCCCGACAGGTAAGATGTAGAACTTTTACTCCTGTTCAAATTGGAAACCTGCCACTGTGTTTTATGCACTGATCAACTTTACTTGCTGCTTACTAAATGTCCTCGTGTTTGACCAATAGGAGGTGCACAATTTTCACCAGTAGTTTTGGAGAATAATAAGCTTTGTTATTTGTGTCAGAAAATTTGGCTAAATTAGCCAAAGCAGAAAAGTGGAGGACTTACCCCTCAGGAGGTCGCTGCTGGCTGAAGGCGAGTTGTATGTCCGAAACAACATCCAGTCAAAGTCATCATCCTCCCCTTGGGTGAAGTCACACAGATTAGGATCAGAGTCCTCTTCAAACGTGCAGCCAGCAGCTAAAGGAAAGGAAAGAAATAATAATTTAAAAAAAAAAAGAATTAGCTAAAAGGCTAGAATGGGTACTCACCACATTTTCCTCACAAGTATGTAAAAGATGAAATGATAAAATACAGCTTCCAGCACTAAAATGTCAAACTTAAGTAGACAACAGACTAGAAAAGTGACCACAGTTAGCTGTTCATGTGACACAGCTTTGTTGTATTTCAATATAAAAAGAAGAGCATCAATAGCTGTGGTGTGATGGTTTAACATGGTAACCCTGAAACATACACCTATTACACCATCTGGACCTGCCAACCTCACTGCCCACACGATAGCAGGAAGAAAAAAAAAAAGCCTCAACAGTAATAAAAAATGACTGTGTTTAGATTGGGATTTCACACGGTGGCCAAACATTCAACTTTAAACCTCAATGGGCATGCATTCAAAAAAAAAAAAATCGAATGTCTCGAATTTTCAATGAACTTAGAATAACTCACTATCCTTCTTACACAAAAGTAGCTTGACTGTAAATCATAGCAGGGAAAAGAAGTATGGTTTTCCACTGCCAGGATTTTCTGAACGTTTTTCAAAAGTGCACTGATGGAAAAAAATATGCTTGCTTTGAACGTATTTGGGTCAGTGAAATATCAAGATATAAGAAAAACTGAGTTGATCTGCTGAAGTTAGTAAAAGTCTTGGCAAACAAGAGATTTTGTATTTCACTTTGTAGTGGTTCGACCTGATACAGATAGTCTACAGAAACTCAGATGACCCCAAGCAGTGATGGCTACTGTTCTGAATGGTAAAGCTCAGGTAAATGACCATAATCTTTTACAGAAAGTTAACCGATATTAATCTGTTTGCAGATTATCAAACAAGTAAGTGCTATATTGGGCTTTAGCACCTTAAAAAGTTATGTTTTTTTTCCCTAATTTTTCCCTTCTAGCATGTCATGTTAATGGTATTGGCTTCAATGCAAATGTATGCATGGTGGGTCTTAGTAGAAGGAATGAGCTACGTCACTATTAAGCAAATAAGCTGCTGCTGCCACCAAAAATCAGTGGTTATTCTTTATACATGTGAAAATGGCTGCAAACACATACAGTACAACAGTACATCGTTGACCCCGAGTCAAATCAAGAAGAAGAAGCGAAGCCTACAGGATGCAGCAGCGGTTTCTGAACAGTAAGTCAACCCTGTTACAGTCTCTTTTTTTTTTTAATTGCTGTGGTTTCGGAACCAGATGGAACACCACCACTGCATCCTTGTTATCCAGGTGGGAAATCTGCCTCGCTCTTCTTGAGCGTCGAGCTACCTCTGTTGGTAAATTCTGTCATGTAGTTTTCAAGAGTCCTTTGTAAAGTGATTTGTACCAACTACAGTTTTCTTTGTCAATGTGGCTGCAATATTGTAATTAAAAAGCAAAATAAAGCCAAACTTATCTGGTCTCCATGCCTGAGAGAATGCACATGGACCTGCAGCCATTGTACAGCGGAAAAACGAGTTCAAGCTCCAGTTGGGTTACTAGGAGAGGGGCAGTGCCCTCAGACTGTCACTTAATAATCGCCAGTAGGTTTTTTCTCTCTTTTTTGCCTTTAGACTGTTTCTAGAAGTAGTAAAGACCCAAATGAAAGTACAAAAATTTATAAAAAGACATTTTTGCATAACAGGTCCCCTGTAAAGTTGTGTCAAGAACAAAATTTCCTTCATAGATATTAAGCGACACACTTTGATTATTTCTGCCTTGAACCACTAAAACTAAACATGACAGATAGCAATGCCCTGCATATGAAGGGATATGAAGATTAAAGTACCACTCAGAGTGAGCAGGTCTTTGGGGAATGCTGTTATTATCATAATATTTCTCAGTCTGCCATCTATTGAATCAAAAAGCCTCATTTTTTCTTAATGATATTAAACGGTGATAACATTAATGGGTCCTCGGAGCAGAATTGATGGGTTTTGGTCGTTGTTCCACACATCTTTTGCCACGTTTTGCCATTCCTGTTGGTGTGAGAGTTACGGTGTTGCAGTGGGCAGTTTCGAATGGCTCTGTCATATGACCCCGAAGCCTGTGTCAGTAATAATTAGAGTGGGACAGCATGAGACGTGGCATGCTAATGATAGGAATAATCAGTAGCAGGTCCTGAAGGTGACCCCAGTGGTCGGCTGCTCAGTGTTTTCTCTAATCTGCCATTAACCAAATGCTTCCAATGTGACGGTCTGTAGAGAAAAGCAGAACTGGACTCACTGTGGTGAGGATTCAATATCGTTTTAACTACACTTGTAGATTTCCAGTCATTAAAGTCATGCGCAGTTTATTCAGGCTGCTATAAAAATAGTAACCATAGATGGTTTTGTTTCGAAGATATTTCAGCTGCAAATCCTCTAACAATTACTTTACAATAAGGTCCTTAATGTGTTGAGTACTTACGAAATTTAAATAATTCAAATGTATGTTAACTGTTAAGAGTAAATGAACAGATTGATATTGTGGTTGTTTTTTTGTTGTTTAATTTCTGTTGTATTTCCAGATGCATCTTTTGCTCTTTCTGTGTACTTCTATTTCCCTGCAGGTTTATGCCACACCTGTGTTCGATCGGGTCATTACTCACTGTATGTAGACCCCCAGGGGTTCTGGCTGTTTCTCGGGTAGTCTTTGTACTCTGCACTCATTCAAACTTTCTAGCTGCTTTCTTTTTTATTATTCCTTGTTGGCTCCCTTGTGCTTGTTCCCGCACTTTTGTAAGCAACTCACTGAGTGCTTTGGGATTTATCTGGACTGTGCCTGTCTTTTTTCCATGCCCTTTACCTCTTTGTGTTTTACTGACTTCCTTTCTGAGACTGTGTATTAAACTTTGCATCATAGACATAGACTTCAGCTGCTTTTCTTTCATAAAGTTGTTTGTTTTACAATATCAAGCTTCAGGTAACTCAATATCTTAGCTTTCTTATTTTGGGAGAAAATGAAATCGGAAAGGTATTTACAGAGCAATTAAAATGAATGGTCTATTGCTTTAAAAGGTTTAAATAAGAACTGAATTAAATCAAATGACAGCACAGAAAAGCACACCTTTACAATCAATAGACTAAACCTTTTAATCAAAGAAAATTCTAATAGAGCAGCTTTTAGCTGGTATCATTTATGTATTTCTTCACAACTTCTTAGAAATGTTTATTAGCAGAAAGGTCTTACATAAACAATAACTAACCTTCTCTGATACGTCAAAACATTTCACCAGCATTTCATGTACTTCATAAAATATCAAACTGTAGCACATTTATTGGTCAGCTGGCTGAAAAAACTGCTGAAACCTCCAGGGTGACTGGATATTTTCTCAAGCTTCATGGAGCCTAATGACTTAGCAATGCATCTCTGTAAAGCTTTATCTGGGCACTGCCTGTCAGCTGGCTTGTAACTATATTTGAATTTTCCTTCAATTACAAGAAAAACTAATCCAGTAGATTGGAAATCATTTTTACAAAGATAGTCATGGTGTGGTTTATCGTGCAGCAACACAAACATTCATAGATTTTTTCCTCTTTGGCTTAAACTGTGCTGTATCTACAACACTTTTATGATTGCAGGAAGGCTAGAAAAATATATACATTTTTCTTATATCTGTTTCATTATTGTACTTAATAATGAATTGGTATCGAGTAGTAGAGGGTCAGAACCTTTCAAAAACTGAAGATAGGAAGTCAGCCACAATATTCTGAGGAGTGCTTCCCCACTTTAAAGTAATCTATTGAAGGTGATTAAATGTTAAGGCATTGGTGCCACCTGAGAATGTGCTTTACCTCCTTTTATCAACACACAAGCAGCCAACAGAGGCACAAAACAACCCAAATCATTACAGAAAAGGTAAAAACAAGATCTAAAACTGCAAAAGGCCCACTTGGGTATGACCTATTCTTGCATTATCTTATTGGAAAACCACCCACTGTTTCACCCAGAAATTTGTTTTGCAATTGGTCCAGAGCTGATCTGAAAAAAAAGGATACCCATGGGAGACCCTATCCTAGTGCGAATCTGTAACATTCTGTTTCCCTGAAGTGATTATATGGATATGATAACTGCGGAGCACACCGTGTAAGATCGGCCCAGTGGATGATAGTAGAAGCCAACCATGAGAGGAAAGAGCCTGCTTTTCTCTCACTAGGTTTGATTTATTTCCCTGTACTGGGCTGTAACTGCACAGATCTGCTGCCGAGGCCAGAGGTTAATTGTCGCCACACCGGGGTCTATTTCTAATAGAGCAGCCAGAGATATGGGACCTGACACATCCAAATGCTGGCACTATATTATTTCCTGCTGGTTCGGTAAATGAAGCCTGCATACTACTCCCTGCAAAAGTCTCATCATGAAAGAAGAAGGAATCTGGGATGCGAGCTGCCTGGGAATGTCAACTCCTCAGAGCATGATGGGAAGATCCAGCTCATCTATCATCACAAACACACTTCCCCTACGGTGCTCTTTGTGGAGGACCAGGGGGGGTGTGGTCTCAGTGGTCATTTTTTTAGCTGAATAATTACAGCATAATTTACTGTGTGTACCAAAGTTAGATGCTGCTGAGGTTTTGTAGTTGAGGTTAAGGCATATATCTACGCCTCTTTGCAAAAGCATTCATAACAACCAAGCGTTTTCACATTTTCTCAGAATACAACCACAAACTTCAATATATTACACTGGAACTTTATTTGATAAATCAACATAAAGCAGTGTGTTGAAAGGGTGGCATATATTTGCATTCTACCCCTATTTACATCCCAAAACAAACTTCAATGCATTTCTAACAACATGTGCCTGTGTCTTATGTAGCCTCAGTATGAATCCAGCTGAAGACCGACGATCTTAGAAGACCGACGAGAAATAAAGTTGTGGAGAAGATTAAAGCAAGTTAAGTTATAAAAATATATCCCAATCTTTTGATCTGAAAATGCAAAGCATATGTCACATTGGCATGGATGCCCACCTGAGGATACAGGCCAGCCAAAGACAGCATGAATCAGAGAAGCAACAGACTCATTGTAACAGCGAACATCAACAAAAGTGCAATAATTTATTGGCAGGAAATTTATCAGTCCTGAACTCCATGCATCCAGATTTAATGGAAGGAGAAAGGCTTTGTGAAGAAAACTGCAGTAATGATGTAATGTGTGCAGCCGATTCTGGGTCACAGCAAACATGTGGAAAACTATAGAATAAAACTGTTTTTGGCTTCAATGCAAAACACAATGCTTGTCCATGTTTGTGCCATTCACATTTTCAAGCATGGTGGTGACCCAATCATGCTGTGGGAATCCAATTTTAACGAGGGACAAGAATCCTGGTGGGAGTTGAAGGGAAGATGAAAAAGGATGGCAGTCCTGGTAGAAAATCTGTTAGAAGCTACAAACAGTGAGATTAGATGGAGGTTCACCTTCACAATCATAAACCTGCAGTATAAATGCCCAGAGCTGCAATAAAATGTTTCAGATCAGTAGCATCCATGTCACTCCTAAATGGCCAATGTTCTGCATGCTCTCATCTTTCCCTAACTAGCTCACCTGGTACAGATGAATGATTCATTCTCAGAACATAGTGACATGCCAAGGGAATAATTCAGCCATCTGACTCAGCTGTGCTTGAGGAGGCACACATTTAAAACACCTGTCCTTCAACAGTGCAGTAGGACAGCAATGGTTTAGATTAAATAATGTTCATGTGTTAGAATGGCCCAGTCAAAGTCCAGTCAAAGTTAGAATAATGGTGATATTTGAAAACAGCATCTGTCATCCAATAGGAGCTACTTTCCAAAGAAGAATGAACATATATATCAATCTATAGATGTGATAAGCTGGAAGAATACCTAAACCCTAAAAAGCCTTACAGCTGTAACAGCACGTTTAAATTTTCTGTTTGTACAAAATGATGAACAACCATGTGCCATTTTTCTTCAACAATGATGTCCTAATTTGTGTCTTTGGTCTGTGACACAAAACTCCCAAATAGTAGACAATGACGTTTGTGAATAGAAAGTGAGAACATTTGAAAATGTTGAAGGAGCGTTAATATTTTTGCAAGTTACCTGCACAAATGTCTAATCCTCACCACAAAACGTCACCATTCTCCAGAAAATTTACTCTAGGCACTTCAATTGCTTTCAAAACAATGAACTTTGACAATGAATTTCAAACTGTTCAAGGATAAACAATTCACAGAAAGGATTTACGTTGCTCAAATACAATAAAGTGCAAGTCCCAATTTTATTTTCATACTGCTTAGGTTTTTTATTAATTTTTTTTTTAAATTGTTAACAGATTGTTTCATTTTGCTTTGCATTTCAGTGTAGAAATAGTTGCACAAAGAAGAAAATGAAAAATCAATAAAATATTGCTCTTATGATCTACAAGGTTTTCTGAGAAATAAAGATTTCTAGATATTTCTTAGGACCTGAAAAGAAGAATTACTCATATGATCTGGAAGGTATTGGTATTTATGAACTGAGAATTGGTCAAGATACTAAAAATTAATCTTTACACACGCTGCAAGATGATGTGGGGCTTATGATGATGATCATCATCACAAGTACCAACATGTTGATGTTAGTACTCAGGGCAGTACTGCTAAAGGTTTCAATGATTTTTAGCATTTCGTAACTTTTGTTTTACAGTAATCTTAATGCCTACTGCGATTCTACACTCGATCCCCATAAATAACTCAGCACTTTAACACTTCTGACTCTCCGGCCGGCCAGAATAACCTCAGATTTACGCCGTGGAAGAGATGAGCCACGTTCCGGTGCAATAACTCCTCTTGCGTTTCGTGAGGACATAAAAGAAGGTGGAAGGCTGTTTACCAGACACTTCAATTTGCCGCTACATTCGTGGTGATACATAAAAAAATAGGTTGCCTGGTTTTATGCGCGCAGTTAATCACGGCTGTGAGTCTTTCTGTGCTCATATCAGTCGTCTGCATCTCATATGGCTCTTCATATTAGGCTTGGCATCTTAGCCCTCTTATCCCTTGTGTTCCTATGCTATTTAATCTCAGTCATGCAAATAAAAACGTTGAGACAAGACTGTCAATATTCGTGAGTTTGCCACTTCAAGTTCATTTAAGGTGCCGCAACTTCAACTATTCTTCACTCAAAACAATCAATCAGCCAAACATTCGCTCTCTACCCCGCATTAGTAGCCAGGTATTCATATTCTGAGACCACAGCCATGAAATTGTAATCCTAAAACACCAACTTTCTTTAAGGAAAAAAAAAACAATATTCCAAAAAAAAAGAATGACATGATTTCTTTTGGAAACCAAACATAATCCTTTGATCTGAAACACAGCAGTTAATCCTACCAGTGGCTTCTAAAAGATTCAGTACAGAATGTGAGCTGAATAAAACTGGAGAGTCCACAACAGGGCTGTATTTGTTCAGATTATAGATTAGCAGCACTTGTTTGAGTACCAGACACTCACATAGGTAGTAAAGATCTGTACATAAGCTTGAAGTAAATTAGCTCTAGTAGAGGGGTTTAGTAGAGTCCCAGGCCTTTAGCCACAGCTAATTTTTTAGAATAACAACTTAAGTGAAGTGTTTATTCACTTCACAACATTTGGATGGGATTTTTATTAATAGACCGACACAATTTAGGGCGTATTTTGAGTGGGACAAAGTGGTTCAGTTTGTGTTCACCTCTTGTCCCTTATTCTTATTTCTGATACATTTACTTCCTGTAGCTGCTCATAATGCTTAAATTGAAACATTAGTTTGCAACTGTGCTTCACTCCCTATCCTGGGTTTGTTTGTGTCAGCATTATGTTGTGGTTTCCATCTATTTATGTTTATTTTAAAGCTACAACTTCTGGACTATTGGTTGAACTTGTTTTTTGTTTCAGAGTATATTCATGGTATTTGTGTTTCTTTTTACTTACCATTGTTTGTCCCTTGTAGATCTGCAGCAGGGCAGGAGTATGGGAGGGGCCGGCCCAGTATTTCCTGCTTAAATGGCTGGATGACATCACTGATTGCCTTGCTGGGTTCTACCAATTAGAGGGTTTTTCTTTGAATATTGATCTGTTTGTTTTTCTTTAAAGTAACTTTTTGAGTTATCTGGTATTACAGGGTTTATTTTGCAGACTATTTCATTATGTAGATGAGTTTGTAAATTAGATTAATAATTGTATTTTTGTTTCTGTTTAGACTTTGTTTTTTTTTACCTGTTTAATTGTGGCTTGGTCCACTCATGTGCAGGTGTGTTGCCAATTGGCTATAAAAAGAGTGTTTTTGGGACGCTCAAGAGAAAGGATGGTTGTCAGAGAGTTAAGAAGCAAATAAAATTCATCAGAAGACTCTGGAAACTGGTGGCTGGTGCTGTTTGTTTTTGTTCACCTTGTGGCTCCTTGACCACACTGTCTTACATTGAGAAAGAAGGAAAAGGAAACATATGTCCATCCTTTGGCTATACCCGCTTATTGTTGGAGAGGCGGGTATCTTTCTGATGAAAGATGAGAGGGGCATGCCCATCTCTGAAAAGGAAACATAAAATATCTGAAAATCGATAAAGTATTCCATGATGGACTTGCTATAATGAAATACTGTGTTAGAAAGACACAGTTTCCACCTAAATCCAATTCAGAATCTCTTGCAAAATGTCAAAAATGCTGTTCACACACAGAATTTAGTTCTCTGATGTGCAAAGTTGATCTTTATTTGGAAAGACTTTTTGAAAAGCATGGATGATTTTCCTTTAGATTGCAATTAGCCACAATTTTGGTTTGGCTCATCACATAAAAGCACAGAATACATTAAAATGTGTGGCTACAATGATACAACATGTGGAAAAGACGACTCTGCAAGTCTATGTTTCCATTTCCTCACATAAAGTGAAAATGCTAAATAGGAATTAAGATGCAAAATGATGATACACTAAGACTTTGGGAGTTTGCAGTTTGTAATATAACCAAGGATAAAGTAATGTCGATGTCATTCTTTTACAGTTAATGAAATACTGAACAAAGATGGATATCTTGATTACTTCACAAATTTAATTAAAATTATTAAATTGTCTTTTTTTATTGACGACAAGATATGCATGTGAAATTGGGGTGAAGCAATAACTGCAACCACAAAGACATATGAAGTACAGGTGATGTCATGATGTGCTTTTCACTTTAACCAGGCTGGAAATCAATGAGTGAGAATATAAAAAATTAAAAAAACATTACAAGTAATGGTACCTTTAAATAGCAAAATGATGCTATGTGGTCCAAATGGATCAGTTAAAGTGTTTTTGAACATAAACCCATAGAATCACATACTGTAGCTCCCAGTCACTTTTTACCTGCACCTAAATTCTCCAAATGTTCTGTAGTCCTTTTTAGTTTTCAATTTTGGCTGCTTTAAACAAGTTTTTTATAAGTACTATTATTATTGCCACTTCTCCACTCAAATTAAGCAACACAAACTCTGCAACCTGCATTTCATGTAACATGCATTACTGTTTTGGTAGACTTGTTAAAGAATAAGCAGGAAAGTTTTCCAGTTGAAGTTCCATGTTAAAAAGGGCAAGTGGGAGCTGCAAGTAAATTGATTTCTGATTTCTTCACCAAAAAAAAAGAGCCACAACAGGGAGCATAACCAAGAAGACAGAGGAAGCCACCATGACGTCATCCAGCGGTTTGTGGGCTGCATTTTAAACCCCTGAGATCAGCAAACATATTGGATATTAGCAGCAGGAAGTGGTGAACATAGCTTGGGTCCTAGCAACCCCATGAGAAGTTTATCCTCACTCAATCTTACTTTTGCACAAAGTTCATGGAGAGGGAGAGCAAAAGAAAGGCATCTAAAACAGAAACAATATAATTAAGGCAAGACCCCTGCTGATATAGCTTTCTTATTTTTTTATATCACTGTCCTCTTATACAGACATAAAATGTGGGAGGTGTTTAGAGCTGTAACTAATTAAAAAATATTAATCAAGAAAAATTAGAGATGAGTGTTTACAGCTGTGCACTTGTGCAGCCCTACAGTTCTCTAGCCTTTGCTACCAGATGAAAGCCAACTGAAAACACTTCATAAGCTGCAGTGACTCTCCTGTTTGGAACAAAAATAGTAAGGGTATGCTCAAAGAAATCACATGCTTTGATTTTATTTCGGTTTTAACTTCTGCTTTTACGAAGTAAGGCTTGGTAATTGAACGCCAGAAGTTGTCGAGTCGTCTGGGTAATGTGATTCAACAGCTCACGGATGCTTGTTGAATCTGCAACAACACAGCGGTATCAAACCATGCTGGGAAGCTGAGAGCTCCTCCACTCCACACAGAAACTCTCATCTAAATCCGGTGAGAGTGAGTAAGTGCGTGGCTGGTTGGGGGATCCAGGTGGGAATGGGTGGAAGCAGATAGAGTGGTTGATTTGCATTGCTGCGAGTGTGGCCCTATGCATCAGCAGGAGACAGGTATATTTATTCTCTACAGAGACTCTCCTCCTAAGCACTCCCCCAGCTGCCTCTGAAAGCCATCCATCCCCACACCTGAATACGCAATGAAATCATCCCCCTGCCTCCCCAGGCATTAATAACTCAACCCTGGTGGCTGGATGGGCCCGGTCAGACACAGAGGGTGGGACACGAAGCCAACCCAAGAAAGAAATGGGTTGGAGAGCAAGTACGGCAGAGCGGCTCGGGGTGGACTGAGTAACGATGTGCTGCAGGACAGCTTCTGATGAAAGATGAAGGGAAGAACAGACTTTATGAAAATGACCAAGATGGGACTGAATTCTAAGGATTTTTTCATATAAAACAACTTACGCCTTGTCGCTTTGTGCCAAAAGTCCTGAGCCGACTAAGCATGCTTAATTTGATAATTACTATCTTACTATCTATAAACTCTTATCACTGCACCATTTGACTTTTTTTGTTCTTACAGTAAAAACTTTTAATAACTGGAAAAAGACAGATTTATCTCTTTTGCGCTACATAGTCAACAAGTGAACAATTCACTTTCAATTCATGTTATTCTGTCACACCAGAAGAACAACAATTACAAACTGCATGTGTTGCATTTTGTAATTGAAACACATGTACCCATTCGGTTATTATCTCCCTGTGTAAATAGCCTACGTCAAAGGAAAACAATTATCCTGGATGAAGATTGGGGGCAAAGGGTTATATTGATTATTTAATCCTCATATCCAAGACTAAAAACCTTAACTTTTAGACAGACATGTATTGTTGGTGGAGCTTTTTTCTCAAGCCTGCTTCTTATACAGACATAAAATAAGCAACTTCCTTACTTTTCATAGTGTCTACATGTGCTGCATAAATACCACAATAAGATTTGCTTCTAACTGCATTAAATGTGGATCATTTAATACACATGTCTTTCCTCAGGGATTTTGCTGTCTCATATGGTTTTATATAAGTGCAGTGCATGTCACCAGTAGGGTCCCAGTGTGGCTCCCTGCTACCAATTCAACAATTGTTTAAGCATTACTTTTTTGACTAGGTTCCTAAATTGGTAAAGACTTTCACAGTGAATCTTGAAACAAAATTTTAATTCTGCTGTCTTTTGAAGTTGCCTAACTAATCCTTCTACAGCAGAGGATCAAAGTAGCCGAATGATTTCAATAAAAGTGTTGGTTTCACGGTCGTCTTCATATGACTATTTTAATGAAGTAAGGTTCAAGATGAGATCAAATTAGGGTGTCCTGCACTCCTGCCTGCTCTTCTTCAACTTTACTGTGATTATTCCTATACTGGTCCTGGCATCAAATGATGTTAAGTCACACAAGTCAAGAACATTCTCCCATTTCCATTTTCCCAGGATGAGCAATGACACAATAGCCTCCTACAGCTGTATTCATGCTCATTTCTAAGATACCAGGCGGCTGTAATTCATCTTAAAATTAATTCTGCCCTCTCTTTTAAAGTACTGGTACAATATTTCAGTCCTGATGCTGGGCTGATGATAAAAGTGTCACAGGTGTCAGTGGAATAAAGCTAAAATCATTATTCATCCCATATCAGTTCTCTCAATGCTATTCTGGGGGCAACAGGGAAAAAAAAAAACAAGGACACCAAGACCGAAGCAGCCTGAGCCCATTTCCTCCTGTTTCTGCACACAGAAAAACAAGGAAACATCAATTATTCCTCTTCCAAGTTCCTGTGGTTTTTCACGTGGGGGGTATGGGAAAATTCATCTCACACTGATTATAAGAGACTTTAATTATCACGCTTATTTCCAAAATGGTCTATTTTGAGTTAATGTCTTCTCGCAGGCTAGACTGTTGTGCCAGTTCTTCTGATGACTGTTTAACATTCATCTCAGCTGTGCAGCTCTCTGCATCCCTACACAAGGTGAGATACTGGATACATCTCACACGAGACAGCAGAGCAACGCCTGAAAGGCACATAAAATAAATCTGTCTAATTGCAATGAACATTTTCTAGCATCTGATGGCTCACTCTGGGATTTGTTCTGATTTCAGTCCCAGTTTTATAAAAGCACCTTTAGATTTTAGAGACAAAGATAGAATGCCATTTTATATAACAAAAGTGATGATTGTAAAAGTTCCTGGGTGCTTAAGCAGAAGGCAATGGGCCATAAACTCTTGATTTTTGAAGTTATAGCACACACAAGTCTTCTTCAGTTCTAATCTTGGTTGGAATTGCTCTGTTAGTGACTTTAAGGGCCATAACAGTGCGGTTATTCTGACCACAACATATGAGCCTGTTACTTCTTACTTTGTTCAAAGCTGAAGATGAATTTTGCATGAGAGGTCACACATCTTCAAGAAAGAAAGAGAAGCCCAGCTACCTTCTACCGAAGCAGGCTGGGTTGTCATGTGACAGATGACTGAGAATCTCAGGATGTTAGAGGTTGTATAAAATGTCCTCAACATATTAAAGGGGTTTAAGATGCAGGGAGGAAATAAGTCCGTTTAAAAACTGTTGGCTAAAAGTGTTGTGGGAAGTTAGTTTGCTGTGAAGGCAATTATTTCATATTTGGGAAAAATTAGGCAGACATTTCATCAACTGCAGAACTGAAGCTCATATTTGTAAGGATATGCAGACACGTGCAGCACACAAGACAAGATTATACATGATATTAGTTTTTCAAGAAAAGGAATATTTTGGGGGAAGAAGCAAATAAATATTTATTTTATTTTAGCAACTGGAATAAAGGTTACAGAAGTCAAAAACCTGTCTGTAATCAGTGAACCAGAAACCAGGATTATTTAGCCCAGGTTTGACTAATCCAAGTTTTGTTTCTTTGTTAAATCGTAAGTTTGTTTCTATTGTTTTTGGACATGTCAAAGTAAGCCAACACTTCAAATGTGATATCAAAAATTGGAATATGTATAATTAAAGACCAACAAGTCTTTTCCATGTTGTTGAATATTATTCAGAACCTGGTCACACCGTTGGAAAAATGTGCACTGCCTCTTTAATATTGCAAATTAGTTAAGTTAAACAATAGGCTATAACTTTCCACCAGATCCTAAAATGCTAATATGTATAATAATTTCTTTTATGGGTATTTTTCCTGGTGAAAAACACACTAAAATCTCTGTGCTCAGTTTTAGCACAGAGAAAAGGCAGGAATAAATCAATATGATGTAAATCCTTTGACAAATAACTTATCCTTACAATTTAGATACTAATACTTGGAGACTTAATCTTAATTTTGCATAATCCCACTTAATACTTTGATTCACATTGTTGTCATTTCTACTCTTAACAAAACACAGAACATTTACTTGCTTCTCACAAGTGTAAGTTATTAACTAAGGTATGTGATGTTGAAAATGTGTGTCAAAAAATTATTTTCCATTAAAAAAACTTCAGCAAATGTCTGATTATCTCCATGGCTGAGCAGCTACAGGTGGTCAGCGCCACTTCCTGGTTCAGGTAGAGGTCAGCCTTGTGTGCTTTCTACCAAACTGCCAGCAGGAGGGAGAGCTCTGAAAGCAAAAGACAACTAAAAGTTTTCTCAAAGGTCACAAGTACAACATTTAACAGCCGCCATAATTTTGGTTCCACAAACAACATCCCACACAAACATAAACTGTTCAGCTAACTGACAGCTGCAGCATGCAAGCCCCTGACCAGCTGAGTTAAGTCGCTTTGACTGAGTCCTCTCCAAACTGCCTGTGGTGTCACAAATCACCAGAGGAAGGGGAGGGGGGAGAAAATGTCATCTATCAACTCCGCTAAAGCACATACCCCGTGGCAGCTTCACCGCTCTGCTGCCTGTCAATTCCACTCACATAAAAGCAGCCAATCGCTGTCTGCACAACCTGCAGCCTTTCAATTCCACTAAAACCCACATGCAGCAGAGTCGCATAAAAAGGGAGGCAGCAACTGTATTTCACTTTCCTACGAATTTCTTTTCACTTGTTTCTTGCACACTTAGCATAAAGTGCACTTCCTACTTCTTCTCACCTTTGATCAAGGCAGGGGAATGGCGGGGTAAGTAATTTCATCCTTTTCACAGTATATAATTCTAATCTGCCGGAAATGTGAAAAGAACCGTGTGTTTTCTAAAAAAAAAAAAAAAAAAAACACGAAGAGTATTTTTACTACCTAGGGATCTTTATGAATGCAAGAAAATTCTAAGTAATCACAGCTTCTCAACAAAAGGAAAAGAAACGGTGAAGTAAATTCAATGAAGCGTCAGTGGTGCTCAGTTCCCGGGGAAAACACACCTTTCAGTAATTTTAAGTGAAACAAACTTGCGGCCTGGAACTCCCAAGGCCATAACTTATTGACAGAGATGGAGAGACCTCTTAAATGTTTTCCTGAAGCAAGAGTTCAACTTCAGGGTAATGAGTTTGCTCATCTGAGAGATGTCACTTTTTGTGAGCTAGTTCTTAAAATATTACTGCAGGCACAGACAAACAATAAGGTACCAACACGCTTCCTCTTATTTAACAAGACAAGCTACACAGCCAAGCACGAATTTTGTAGGGTTTTCCAATGTTGTTCCAGTGCCAGGCTCCCAAAGCTTGGATCAAAGCTGAAACAGATAGGATTTTATTTTTGTTTTTGCGGTGTCCACATGTTGCAATCAAAAAATTCTGCTAATATTACATTCTCCCCAAATATATTTTTACACATTTTTTTCTATCGATCTCTCCTCCTGAGGTTTAGTTTTCATTCATTTATGTTGAAAAACATCTTCCAATTACTATTTATTTGGCTCAGAATATTGTGTTTGTGTTTTTCTACATGGAAAATCGTATATTTTAACTTTATCTGACTGATGAGTTAATTTATTATCTTCATGTTCAGTTTATATTTGATTAAAGATGTAAATTTTGTGAAATGCCATGTTTCACATTTATCCATAGTTAGAACCAGTCCCATGCAGAACTACAGCTGAATACCACCGGGCTTTGGAGCCAAAGGCCTAGTCAAAGTCATCAACAGCAGCAAATACTGAGTCGAATACGGATGCTTAATCGTAAGATAAACAAGTGATAAAAACCAGGAAGAGCACATTGTAAAATGTTTAACTCAAGACTGAGCAATATCAGGTGGAACAACATCCAGTATGAATCTGTCAAATTACCAGGAGACAGATATCAGCCCTGAGTTTTAATTACTGGATTTCAGATACATAGCTAATAAAAAGTTTTGCTGCATAAAATTGTCACTTTGTTGTAAGATAAATGCTATTTAAAGGGTCTGGCGACTAATTAATAGCTTTGCAGATTAGAAGCATCATTCTCTTGTATGCCTGACACTAAGATATCTGGACAGAGGGGGAGCGCAGAAAACTATTTACAAAAAAAAGACAGCTTTGCAAGCATCTTTGCAAAGATTGGGTTATAAATTAGCTGTGCAAGGGATTTTGCAGGACAAGATTGCATTAAAACCAGCTTCAAACAGGTGCTTGGGTAGGACGTCTTTAAATGATGTCAAATTCACTGCTTGGCAAAGATCCTAATGGCAATAAGCGAGAGCTGCAAAATAAATACTCGCCAAACAGTGATGCAATGAAGCATAATGAATCTGCAGAACCACTTTCACACAAAAGCACAGTGACAGCAATAACGTTTGGACAGCCAGAGTACAACATCATTTGGAAGTGAAATCAGACACATGCATGAGCTATCATGTTCGCCGCAATGCCAAGTGTCAACACAACCACACACTAAAATAAAAGCATACAGCGTCTCATGTTGCGTTCAATGCATGGAGTGAACAGGTGACTGATATCGAATGCATTTCTACACAAAGTAGGAGAAATGTAAGTGAGGGGCCTGCGTCCGCTCTGGAAAAACATAGGCAAGCTGGTACTCCAGATGGCTCTGTGCACTCAATTAACTGCCCTGGGGGAAATTTGAACAACAATGCCACTCTGAAAGACAACAATGCCAACAGCCACAGCAATGAAAACCCAGACAAAAAAAAAAAAAAAAAAGCAAAAAGTTAAATTCAACAACACAGATGTGCTGCTGCTCCGCCGTCCTCTGCGGGCTGCTCGCCCGGCCAGTCGTCACCGCCCACCTCACTGTCTCCTCATATACGGGCAGCTCTGACATGCATGTGGTCATTTGGCCTGCTGCGGACCAGCTTCCTGATCCAGCTGCCACCTGCCCAGTCGTGTGATAGTTTGCATCCATCTCGATGCTGCTGTAGCCAACAGAGGGATGGTCCAGAGTGGGCTCCTATGTGAAAGACTGCATGAGTCCAAAAGGTGTACAAGTACTCATATATGTGTGTTTACTGTTGTCTGCTGCTACTGCGGCAGAGACACAAGATGGGACGGCAGTCACTAGCAGATAGGCATGTGGAGAAATGGGAACAGACATTGAACAATTGCACCTGAGGACGTTCTTCCTCACACAACTCAGGAGGAGCAATTGAGGGAACATGAAATGTGGAATGTCCTGCCAAAAAAATTTGTGCCTCTGTTATAATCTGTCAGTATGTCCAAGATTCTTGAGACCAGAGAATTGAGATGTAAAGGTTTTGTACATCGAGCTTTTCATTCTTCTGGGTGACTGCTGTTTATCTTTTTTCCTGGGAGCTTGCAGGTTCAAGTTCAGACCAGTTCAATTAGTGTATACAAAACTCACTACAGAGAACTTATTACCAAACAATCTGCGTGATCTTATGGTAAAACTGAATTGCAAATCTGAATTCTCAACATTACTCAAATCAGACTGATGCGTATCTGCATTGCGGTTTCAATGGTATCTAAAGTCTCTAACAAGCAACATGTAAAAAACTATATGGCATGAGTGCATGATTTTAAAAGAGCTTCACTGCAAGACAATTTACAAAAATACTATTAAAAAAGGTGGCAGCAGTGACTCAATAATACAATTAATCTATTGTAATGTGTCAACACTTGAAAAAAACTTAGTCACCTCAGTCAAATACTCAAACCAGCTGAAACGGCAAGGGAGTTTGGGATATTTACATATTAATTAAGCTCATAAATATTTTACCACTTGGAGGGAAGTGACTGTGTACAAAGTATTGAACCATCATCCCAAGGTGTTCAGGTGATCATTAAATGTGGAAGGACAAACAAGATGTTGCATTCATACCAAACATCTGTTTTACAACATTTGTCTCAATTAAAATGAAATGTGAACGAATGAAACTGGAGCATAGCTTAAACTACATACCTAATAATACCTAATTAAACTACAGCATATGGAGGGCCTGAACCTTCGGCTATTGGAAAACGATTGGATCGGTTTTAAACGATTGGATCTGGTTTTACTGAATCGCTGACGTTTGGCTGTGACATATATGATGTGTCAGCTTGATGAAGCTTACCAGGAATTATGTGCACGATAAACAACCCTGCAGGTAGTAGGGCCACGACATCTTTGCCAGCAATAATGTCTTGTACGTTCCTGTTGCTCCAACTTTAACTGCTCAATGCTCCGAAGCGTGGCCAACATGGACTGAATAGCTTTGTTCACTTCCTGCACTGGCATTGCCAAACAGACTACAACTCTAAAACAGCGCAGGAGATTAATGTCAACCCTTCATAACTCCGTCTGTTCACCGATTGGTGACCAGAGAGATCAATGGGAGAAACTCCAGACGCAGCAGTGGAGGAGATGAGAATCAAGCAGAATACCGCAGTAGGTAATTCCCAGGCTAATACATCACAGGATTTTATTTTAAAAACTACAGTTGATTTCTCCTGGACCCCCCAAAAAATAACACCCACTTATGTGAAGAGAGTGTAACAGGAACATAAGGGGAAAAAGAGGTTTGTAAAGGTTTTGAATACCATCGCTTTTGCCTTCATCTATTCCTTGTTTAATCTAGATGACCTCGCTTCAGTTTTTGATGACATCTAAAAAAATAATTATCAAAACTTAAAAGACCCAGATGGATATTTCTAACACTTGAAAAATATGTGGATTCTCTAAAATCATCACCAACCAACAGCTATAAACAAGTTTCTTTTCTTACCACAAGAACACAATAAAACTGTCCATAAAGTATTGTTTTTTGGGTTTTTTTGTTATGTTTTCTATGCTGGGCGTTGTATTTTTAAGCACAATAAAGAAACGTGGGTGAGTATTTCCCCCAGTCTCTTGGGAACCAATCAGCAAAGTTCTGACGGAGAGTCTGCTGACGACGGCAGGTGACGAGAGGAGGGAGAGATAATGGAGTGAGGCGGGGAAGAGGAGGCAGAGATGAGGTGAGTAAGGGGCCATGTTTCAGTCGCGTTACACCGAGTGAAGACAGCAGGAACATAATAATGCCTTGTTTAAAGTGATAAACTGCGCTTCAGTCACAGCGCTTTGAAGACTGAGTCGGTGTTCACTCAGTGGAAAATAAAACACTTGGACTGAATCTACATTTCCATTCTGACACTGCAGTTTGGATGTCAGCGCTGCACATGTTTTATACCAGGAGTTTTATTGCCAGATAAGAAAATATTGGAGTTTTATTGCAACAAAAAAAATTCAAATTCTTAAATAGGAGATACGCTCGGAGCAGTCTTCCGTATTTGTCCTTTTACTATGTACTGACAGCGAAAAGCTAAAATTACAGGGGGGATGTGCAGGGCTAGAGAGGAAAAACAGAAAAGATGCTCCACTGAAAGAAACGGCACTGTCTCTTGGACTTGAGCCAACCAGTAGGGGACAGTTTTTGAGGTAAGAAGCCTGGGGGGGAACAGAGAGAGGGAAGGCTGCCAAGACTCGCTGTTAGAAAGCTAATTAAACTATTGGCCTATTGTGAGGGGGTGAGGGTTGAAGAATGGGCTGAAGCTCACCCCGGGAAGCAGTTCTGCAGCTTCGGAGCTGGCTGCAGTTTCCAAAGTAAATTTTCCACCAAGTCACAGAAAAAGGCAGATGAAGGCTTTTTAGGAGACGCCGCTCAGTCTGGTCGGCCGATTGACAGACCTCTCTTTTCCTATGGCTCAGAATCAACCCGAGAAAAAGCAATTCCAGAAATCCCTCTGCAGCTTCAATCATTGTGCCCTTTGTAAACCGTGATGAGTTCCTTGTGTGGCCAGACATTACGCAGCAAAACACAATGCTGCAGCACACAAAATTCTGCAATGAATTGGTGGTCATGCCAGCACCGCTCTGACATCCACCACTGGCATGTCGATTCATACACACAAAGATGACAGCAGCAGCAGACACAAAACAGGTGGAGGTGAAACAATTTGAGAGGGAAATATTTTGTTTTTACTGCATAAAATGTTGGCTTAGAACTTTTAAACTAACAGCAACTAAACTGTTAATGGGATAATCTTCAAATATGTATAGACATGTGTCAGTATGACAATTTTATACTCAATTTACTAAATATAAAATTTTTAAAGTACAGTATGGCAATCTCCTATGGTCGCTAGCCTCCTCTCTGCTGCTTTACATACATGCTGCTCATAGCTTTCAATCTGTAGTTTTAAAAGCAGCACTGAGTGATGAATGGTGGCTGTCAGTGTTTTTTCCGACTAAAAATATTTCAGGACAAACAAATTTGTGTTTCGTGTAAGTTACAGAATATGCAGTAAGGGTTTAAAAATGCTGCTCGCAGATTCACCCTCCAATCTGCCACAGCTTAAGCTGTTTTGCAAAGAAAGAGCAAAAATTTCTGTCGCCATATGACCGGACACACATAATCCCCAACTGTAGCTATACCTGAAATAAAGGGTCATACTAACGCACTACCCACTTTTTATTAAAGCAAAAAAAAGTCTGAATAACACGTGTAATTTCCCTTTCCCTGCTCAAACATGCACTACTTTGTGTTAGTTTAATACTTTCAGGTTTGTTTTTGTCACATAAAATGTAAAAAGTTTGCAAATACTCTTGCTCAAGTCACTGTGAACTAGTGCAAGACGTTGCTTTTCATATACTTTTTGCTTTCGTATGTTTTCTGATCAATATTTCATGGAAAATGTTTCAGGGCCAAGCAAAACAATTCCAAAAAATGAACCAAATATCTTCTGTCAAAGTAAAACATAACCATATTTATGCAGATGAGCTTCATGCTGGGAGTTATTAGCAATGGAACAACAAACACTTCCATGCCGATGGCAAACTCTCACATCATCTGCAGTTAGATCCTGAGCTGGAGTCTGCAAAAACAAACCCATTGTAGGGGCTTTAGATATCAGCACCCTGCTGGATCGCAATTGTGATTCTGCCCCAGCTGGTCTGACTCGCTGATGGAAGACCCTACAGGGTACTTCCATCCTGCCTTCACATTTTCAACCACAGTTGTGGGGACCCATGCGGAGGAAACGAAAGGTTTCCAGCCACAGACGGCTGTGAGCTCAGACTAAGCGAGAGCTGAGAGGAAACACTGGGGGGTTTACAGATGTACAGCAATTTGACATCATGCTGAGACGACAATGTTTCGCCATTGAGGGGTTCACATGGCCTGTGTGGTTTAAGATTCCCATTTCAGATATGGCGTTACTTACAAATGCATGAACTCATTCTCTATTCGCTGCTTGCATGTATTTGAGATGATCCAATTCTCTTTTCAGTTAACAGTAAAAGACATCAAACACAAAACAAGTTACCCAGATATGCTGCAGCGTATTGACTTGATTTAACAAAATCGATAAAGAGCCTTTTTCATCTTTTCTTTTCAATTAATCATCATGTTCTCGCGGTTTGAAAATAAAAAGGAGCAGTGCAGAGCATACTACAGCACATTGTTCCAAAATAGCAGGGAATCAGAAGCCCATCTGCGACGGCACCTCAGTTTAAGAGAGGGATCATTTTCCACAGGACTTATGAGCATCTCTAAAACATTTTCACGGTGACAGGCTGCGAAGGGCTTTAGCTGCTTTCAAAGACCAGTGCGATTTGGAAAAGGTCAGAAAATAATCCAATCCTTTCAAGAGGTGTCTACTTTAGGATTTTTTTTTGCCTTTTAAAAACTACTGCATTTGTGAGCAATAATATTCTACACAAAGGTGTCAAGTTTTCTTTGCAAAAGTCCAGAGAGGGACAGTGAATCGTTAAGGAAGGAAAAGTAAGTATTCCTCCTGTACACAGTAAGTACACTGATGGATCTTTCACCACACTGCACAATTGCAAGCTATAAAAACTATTTTTCCAGTCTTAACAAGACACCCACCATATCAAAAGAGTCATTTTGATACCCATCCTCACAGTTCGCCTTTTTACAGTCTCGTTACTCAGTCAGGGTAAAATGAGTTAAAGGTCTTAATCAGGGATCAAGTAGTTGGGAGACTTCAAATTGAGCAGATTAAAGGTGAAACTACCAGGAGACCCTTGATATTAGATGGAGAGGGGAGCAGAGCAGCTTCTATGAGGCTTTGCCTCCCTAATATCTTACGTCCGCTATGCGATAGTTTGAGAGACACCCTGCTGGTTTACTTCATATTTTCACAGCACGCAGCTTTCTAGCTTATGCTCAGGAAAGGTGTTGAAAAAGAGCCATTCATCTGCTAATTATAAAAACTAATTACACTGAAATTGGACTGCTATTGTTGCAGCTGGCAAGTTCTGTGAAAGTGCATTTCTACCCTAAACGAAGACGTTTTTGAAACATGTGACTTTCAGCCTTCAGTTTGTGTGATTTATTTGTTCCTCAAGGTTGTTCAGATGTCTACTTTTTATAGTCCAAATCAAGTCTGTGAGTCTCTGGATATAATTATGGGCTATAACATAATTACACACCAATTTACATGAATGAATCACAATTTTGCACTTCAGCTTGGCTTCAACTTATAAACAAAAACAACAACAACTTAGAGAGTAAATAAATAAATATCATCAAGTTATAATTTTCAAAGCCGGCACTACAGAAAAGATCGGAAGTTCAACAGCTTCCGAGTCTCTACAGAAGTTAATTACTCAATGTGTTGTACAACATTTAATATTGATTTACTTAATGAAATCAATGAGTCTTCAAAGTAAAAATTGTTGCTATGATTTTAAAAAACGTCTTGTCTCCTTTTGGTTAATGCAACAAGTAAATTCACCATAATACCCCTAACACATACTCCCATCTACAGTACATGTACCTTTAATTTAATTTGCTTATGAACATACAGCGTTACACATAAACTGCATTTCAGCATCAGGAAAATTCACTCACCTTCACAGAAATGCCTGACATGCAGAGAAGTTGGCCCTATTTTCCAAATATTTTTATTTTATTAACCAGGTAGTGTTTGTTAGAATAATTATGTTTTGTTATCATTCTTACATAAGTAATTACCAGTTTGCTTTTCATTCATAGGTTTAGTATTCACACCCCAGAGAGGAGGAATTTGTTCAACCGTGTGAAAGACAAAACTTTGCTTTTTCCCTAAACCTTGAAGCTGCAGCTGCTTTCTAATCTAGGGATACTCCTTAAAGGGCCGGTGTGTTAGTTTATGTGTTCTTCCTTGTTTCAGAATAGCCATTCTTTGATTTATCACTCTCCCACATTTCACTCTCGACTCCCTTCTTTCTCCTGCTTAATAAAAAGACAGGCTCTGCTGCAGGGAGTCAGAATGCATCATAAACACCTTGGAGAAGTGGTTTGCTATGTTTTCTCCTTCTGCAGAAGCTTGGTTGAAAACTCATAAACGTTGTCTGTGGTTCTTTCTTTGTATTTAGGTAAACAAAATACCTATCAGTGTTAATAAAATAACACTAGCTGTTATTAGCAACAAACATTACAGAATAACAAAAATTTAAAAAAAACTTCTCCCAAATAATTCAGCTGGCAATTACTTGACCACCCAGTCTACCGACTCCAGCTCTGAGACAGTTAGATGATAATCAAATGTGAAAAAGACCAAACAAAACAGCGATGGCTGTAGGGCACGCAGTGGCATGCGATACATTTAACATCCTTCATTCACATACTCATGCAATGTATGAAACAGGATCATCATAAACTATTTAAATAGTTCATACTGTATATGTGGAAGAACACTATATTTCACTAAATTCCTTTCATTTTATCTCGAGCTATGTAAAAAATAATTTTTTATATACAAACACATGTATGTCGCAAAAAAGTCCAAATTCACAATTCTCCAATGTAGTGAGCCTAAATAATAAAATAGAAAACATCTACAACTTAAAGTAAAAATAAACATTATCCAGTTTATATTACATGTCCCAGCATCAAATTAAATAGCTTCATCAAATGTATCTTGCAAATGTTCTGACCTATAAACGAGCCAAACAATGCATCGCCGAATACAGAGGACATTCAGTGGAACTCGTTGTCTTTCTGACAGGCTGCTCAAGCTAAACCAAGCATCATTTGAATATCTGTAGCTGCCATCGCAGACAGCGTGCGCCCGCATTGTATTTACGGCCACACAAAGAAGCGGAAGGATCCTATCATTGCGTTTTGGGACTGAGATGTTTCCATCATGATGCCCTCTGACAACATAATTATGCATCATATCTCACTTCACACGGTTCGCCAAACCACATCAGCTGCAACTCTGCAGCTCCACTTCTGCATCCCAGCAGTAGCAGTGGAGCTTAGGGAGCGCAGAGACGAGGAAGAGTGGAAAGATGTAAATGGGGGTGTGTTGGAAGGAAGCTTGGAGGGGTGGGGTGCGTGGGAAGTGGTGTGTGTGTGGGGGGGAGGGGTCTGCATTGGTTTAAAGCTGGGAGCCTGGAGCTATGCAGGGCAATAGATTGGAAATGCAGAAGCGGGGGAAGGGGAGGTTGGCAACGGGGATATCAGATGAGCGCCAGTGCTCTTTCAGTTTGCATCAACGTCAGATTATGGGGAACTTAAAGTAAGACCAGGAGCTGCGGCGTTCAGGGGCAAAGGTGGCAAAGCAGTTTGGGGAACAAGAGAGGAAGTGTGAATCCTAAAGGCAATGCTGCCACCAGACATAACTGGAAGGCAGTTTCAGGAAGTGGAGACATGATGAGGAGGAGAAAGAGGAGGAGAAATTTGCCGCAGCAAGAAGAGATTATGACTGCAGAGGAAAAAATCAACAGTCATGTAATTAAATTTGCCATACTTGACAACACATTGCTCAAGATACAGTTAGAAAAACTGAGCTCAACTCTTAGATGTTTTCAGGAACATATCAATTGTCTCTCTGCCTAATGTCAGTTTGCTTGCTTTTTAGCTTATTTTCAAAACATTAATGAGATATTTTAGTTTTACATATCAGAACCCCCCACCAAGATAATGCGAGGAGTAAGGCTGGCTTTGAAAGCTGTGCCACTGTGTAACATAGGTTTTATTGTAAGCATTTGTTCTCATTTGCTTCCCTTCCAATTAGAGCAGAGTCACTGGCAGTGTTCATAAGCACATATTAGGATTTATTCTCTAGTGCCAGTACTTTATTACTCAAGGTAAAATTGCTTTAGCTTCTCCAACTTGAACATTTCCTGGTTCTCTGCAGCAACCAGAGAATAAGAGATTCTCAATTTGATTCGACTGTCAGCCTTGACAAAAAAAAAAATATATATATATATATATATATATATATATATATATATATATATCAAAAGGTGGTTCAAGATGTAAGGACGTCCTCTTGAACAACTCAGGTGCTGCTTTGCACCTAATGTCATTTTTATTTGTGATCCTCCAACAACGTCTGAATACTATGAATATCTGAAACTTTTCTTTTCCAACCATTTGCCTGTATTGAACAATGTTTATGCTGTTCATCGATTAATGTATTGATCCAAGCTGTAGAGCGGCCAAACATTACTGTAGTCATCATCACCAACGTCCTGTCCTGAATATTTCACCACTTTCTATGAGCAAAACACACATCATGACGCTACCACCACTATGGTTGACACCTCAGGTTTAAAAGCCTCATTTTGAGTCTTTTAAACATTCACATTAACGTTGTTAACAAATAGTACCATTTTTTTCTCCATAACGCATTTTTGTCTCGGATGTAAAACTAACTTCACAACTCCAGCTCCTTTCAGTTTGCAACAGGGTTGAGCCTTTGTTTGCTCCACCACATCCTGATCAATTTCCTTTCATCAGTCGGTGATTTAAGTTTAGATGATGTTGGAATAGGACACTGATCAAAAACACTTGCCGAAACTGGCATTGGAAGGGATAAAGCACGGCAGTGTTAAAGTTTTGGAGTTGCACAGACCCTATCTCTTCTGAAAGAGATGAAGTCAGTTCTATGTCAGAAAAACCAACCTGCTTAAAATGACATTAAACTAAATATTTGAGTCATAGTGTGCAAATGCTTTCACTGAGTCTGGATAAGAGAAAAAAATATTCCCATTAATTTCAAATGTGTGCCCCCAAGTCTTGATTTAGAAGTTAATTAAAGGTGTGCGTTCCATCATCACTTCACCCTGAACAAAACTGTTAAAAAATAATAGGTACAGGGCAAAACCAATGTCAAAATCAGTCTAATGATAATTGTAATTGTTAGAAAATTGTAAAGTAAAACTGAAAGTCCCCAGATGTCATTGAATAGACATTGAATAGAACAAAGGATAAAAAAACAGAGCCTGTTGGAACATATAAAAGCAACAGAAAAGGTATTATGTTAAAAAAAAAAGGCATAATTTGAGAAATGGGTGTATAGGTTGGGTACAGCAATACTGGCTAATGCACACTCTGTCAATGTTGTGATGCAAAAATGGCTCATAAATGAGGTAATTGAGGGCAAAAGTATTTGTTTCTGCAAAGAATACGAAATATCGTAACTGGTTTGAGCCTCTGTGTTGGAGGACTATTCATAATATAAGCCTTCAAAAATAAAATCGCTGGGAATAAAGGACCAGATGGACACTAACTGACAGTTATATAGAAGCAATATTGAAAAAAAAAGCCACATTTACAAGCTTTACTCCTCCCAGATGAGACAGCCGGGCTTTTCCAAAGCAAACCATGAATTATAGCCTATGGTTCTCCAAGGTCATCGCTACGGAAGTGGAGGTGCCTCGGCAGTCCTGCTGCTGCCGATGTGGGCCGTCAGCTAAAAAGGGGCGGGGGCTCAGAAGTGGCTCCTTAAATCTCCACCTTCATTAATCACACTTTGCATGCCCGCGGCCCGCCGAACAGTGTGACAGTGACAGCATTGAGAATGATTAATACTTAAGGCAGCGTTTAAGAGAATGATTTATGCCATCTGTTCGTCCAGGACATGCTACAGAAGTTGGCTACCTCGCACTTGTCAGAGAGGATTAGGAGAATGATACATAACTTAATCTCAGGGCAGTGGGGTCACCTACCAAATTAGGCTGATTTTAGGCCATGAACACAAAAGGGAAGAACCAGGTGTGAGGGGAGGAAACACAAGAGTGAACCTACCTAACCTCTCCATTAAACTGATGGTTCTCAACAGGGACAGTGTTCACGCTTTGACTTTAGGGCTTGTTGGCAGGACCTTAGCCTGTTTAGTCTGTATAGCATTCATCCGTCACCAGACCTGGAGCTTCTCAAAACGGTTTTGTTTTTTGTTGTTTCAACATCCAAGATCTGATACTTAATCCCCAGAAAGTCCAAAACGTATATTTTAAAGTTACAATGAACTCAAATGTATCATTGCCACAAGGTGGAAACACAATAGATTACAAGAGGACATCCTAAATTACTTACAGCCTTCACACGTTTTTTTCTTTTTTACTTTTTAATTCATTTTGCAACACGGGAACATACGTTAAGTCTCTTCAGACTTTTTATAGGGTGCAACACCTACTGCTTCACAGCTTTCCACATTGTGAGAAGATATAATCCACGCAATAGTTAGAAGATATCTGGGCCAGGATTTCCTGTGGTGTGCCTTTGTCATCGTCTGAATGTAGATATATTTGGAAAAGCTTGTAAAAAGCCCATCTTCAGACAATAGGCAAAACACAATAGTTTTGTGGCTTTACAATTACAACAGGCACCACATTTTCTGGCATCACTGCTAAAGATGTGTAAGAAACCTTTAAAAAAAAAAAGTTGATCTTTTATTATTCTAGAAGCATAATTTCACACTGAAATATTTCCCACAGATCTCCAACAATGAGTTTTCTTTGCCATCCTCCTCACTGTGAGTGGTGGCAGGTTAAACTTTTCATCCAGCATCAAATGCCACATTTCCAGTTGTTTTTAACATTTATATCGTTGCTCTAGCTGTTGATGTGGCAAGTTGCTATTTTCTCCAAACCCTTTACTGAATAACTTAAGCTAACTTACATCTATGTCTTACTTGACTTTCATGTTTTCTTTTCTTCCCGTATTTTAAGAAATTATTAGCAAAATGGGCATTTGCACTCAGATTTTTTACTCCAAACAAAAAGTATTTCTATTCTGAAATTATACTGTAGCAGTAAAACAAGTTGTCTCAAAGCATTTAACATGTTATTACCAGGGACACCAATACGCATATAAGCATGTTTTCTTGTTTGTTTTTTGTTTTGTTTTTTTCATTTTGAATAATGGCTAAAATATAGCCTTAAAAACCCAGAAGTTTTTCTCGTGGACACAAAAGTAGTTAATTTTTGCCATTGAATGTTTCATATAAAACAGGTTTCCCTTTATCTCTACCAGGACAACATTTCATACACAATGATACTTTAAAAGACTTTAAATAAAATTTACCAGCAGGAGGTCACTCAGGGTCATCTTAATTTGACTAGAGTTCACAATCAGTTCCATTTCAGGAAGTCAGCTGGCCCAATTGGGAGTCACAACCAAAACAAATGGACTCCAGGTGTAATACAAAGACTTCATTTTGAAAAAAAACAAAGTTAAAGTTGATGATCTAAGCCAGGGGTCCCCAAACTTTCTCCTGTGAGGGCCACATAACTTGTCCCTTCTCTGATGGGGGGCCGGGGTCAGTTTGTAACAGAAAAAGTGTGACGATTGTAAGAGTGCTAAACATAAAAATGTATTGTTTTTCAGAAAGCACAATCAAATAACCTTTTCTGGATTCTTCAGAGAACAAAGGTAGGAAATAACACTATTTATGAAATAAATAATAACCAAATAACACTGGGTCCTCCACATAAAAAAAGGGTTAGGGTCAATTATATGCATGTATAAAATAGTTACTAACTAGTAGTTAATAATAAATAAAGTTCATTACTAACATTTATTTTATTGCAAAAGTCCAACTTATCAAATAAAAATGCACATATATGAAAATACTCTGGTATTGTTCAGGGGGCCGGACCAAATGTGGAGGCGGGCCGCATCTGGCCCGCGGGCCGTAGTTTGGGGACCACTGATCTAAGCAAATGTGTTTGATTCAGTGCAGGAAATGGATGTGGGAAGAGAAACTGGTCACTTCTAGGTATGTAATGACGATGCAAAACTGACAAATGGGTAACTCTGGTTCACAAAAAATATATTTTTCAGAGAAAATTTATCCTTCTGGCATAAAAGATTGATTTTGACTTTTTATACATCTTTAGCAGGAATGTTAATTAATATGGAAGATGCTATAGTATGAATAAAAACCAGAGCATTCTCTAGTTTGGCAACATCCATCTATTATCTAGACTTCCTTATCCTTGCGGGGTTGTGGGGAGGCTAGTGTCCACCTCCAGCGGTCATTGGGTACACCCAGGGCAAGTCAATTTGGTAACATTTACAGAAAATAAACTACAATAAAATGTTATGTTTGTTTATGCTGATTATTTGATTTGCAGCATAGTGCAACCCATTGTAATGGTCTGTGTGATTTTAAAAAAAGAACTGTCCCAGTCCTTAATTAGCTCTCCGTCAAAAAGCTCCAGCAGTATCAGGAACTTGTCAGCTTTTTGGGATCAAAATGCTCCCCTGTGTGTTTACTGTTTGCTGGTGTGGTAGCAGGGGAATTTTCTCGTTGGCCACCTCCACTGTTGATAAAACGCATTCCCCTCATGGGAAAACCCATACGCAGCACAAACTGACTGGTTTCGGACCACACAAAGATTTTTTTGTTGGTGTTTATATATAAGAAAGAACTCCCTTTTTAAGTTGGTGTTTCATAAATTATGGTTTCAATCGCTCCAATGTAGCAGATGTGCTTATGTATGAACTCCATAATGAGTAATCAGATGCAGAACGTGTGAAATGTCATGCTCTGACAAAGCGAGGATTGAAATAAAGTCTCTAAAACGGAGACGAAAATATAAACTTGGGCAGGAACTGTTTCCACATTATGGCAACAACAACAACAGAGTAGAGTTTTCTTTGAGTGCTTTCCGTCACCTCTTTGTTTTGTTTTTTTTGTTTTTTTTGCTCTCTGATATTTACATACCCAAACTGTCAAAATCCCCAAAACAAACAGCGTGTTATCCACCAGAGTTTGCATGGTTAAAAATACTCTGCATCTAATCTGAATAAAAAGTGTCGCTCTTTCATCAGAAATTACCCTCTTTTCCTCCTTTGCTTCTTCCTCGCCTGCTCCTCACAAAGCTATCAGATAACAAGGTGAACACAAGGGTAATAAGCTTGGTCACTGCTTTGAATCCGTCTCTTCAAAAGGCTTTTGCTCATTTCACCCATTTGATGTCCCAGCTGGGCGTAAAATCGATAAAAATCAGTCCTTCAGCAACGCTCCCCATCTTCTCTCCACTCACTGAAAGCAGCCAAAACTTTACTTTACATTAGCAATAAAATTGCTTCATTATAAAGGAAAAATGAAAAGAAGTCAAGATTTGTTGTTTCACAGCAAATCTTGACGTCTTTTCAAACAGAACATCTATTAATATAGACACACTATTAATATAGACACACGTGGGGATAATGTGACCTTGTTAATTACAATTTCTAAAGAAACAGTGAACCTTTAGGGACCTTAGAGCAAATGTTTTTTCAGTCACAAGCAAGTGTGGGCTTGCCTATCAGCATCTGCAATGCCCCGGAGAGGGAGAGTAACATGTAGAGGAGAAAAACTCTGTGCTTGATGGGAAATATTACACAAAAGAAAACTGACAAGATTCTACATGACGTCAGCTTTTTGGGTCGCGTCCAGTTAGTTTTTCCACAGTCTTAAAATCTGCCAATCTTTTTGATTAAAGGTCAGGTTAAATTTCTAATTCTCAAATTTACAATCAAAAATCATGAACATTTTGTCCTCTTCACTCAAGCCAGACTGTGGAGCTGTTTTAGTGATGTTCAAAGTGATGTACATTGCTTTTTCTTTTTTGTGTCACTTAAAATGTCTTAGTTAACCACAAATATTGTAAATATCAGACAGACAATTTGAATAAAAACAAACAGCACTATTTAAATGTTTTTTGTTTTGTTTTGTTTTATGGGTGACAGTGGGAGGTGGAAGGTGAGACAGTTTAACCCGTTTTCAGACCTGGGCGACTTGCAGTAATTGATTGCCACATAAATTCTGCTCCCTTTCTATGACCTCATAGCAGAAAGGTTAAAGAGCAGGAAAATGATCTAAATCCCACCATCAAGTTCACTTCTAAATGGCTCAAAGAAAACAGTGTTCAAATCAACAAATGGATGTAAATTTAAGTGACGTGATGACGACCTTAAACATGGAGTTCAACCTTAATAGCCTTCCAACGTATCTGAACTAAAGCAATTGTGTAAAGCAAAAAGCCCAAAATTTCTCCACGGCGATGAACTGATTGTCACTTATCACAAAATGGATCGCAGTCGTTGCCCAGTCACTTATAAAATTTAGGTGACATTTACGTTTTTACATACAGGACCAGGTTGGTGTGGATATCATTTTGTAGAGACTCAAGTTATCGTAGTCTCACATTGAATTGATCTGAGACATTTAAGAGTGATGCAAATTAAAAACAGAGGAAAGGGAAAAACAAGCATCTTGTCAGAATGAAAGTTAAACAATAAGTTCTATAAGAAGATGTCTATTAGATAAAATCCCACTTCAAAAACACACAAACAATAGAAATGTATGAAATTACCAACATGTTATATCAAGTCTCATTTTTCTGAAGGATGCGATATTCAGTGTTTTCCCTAGGAATTTGGGCGAGTTAAGCAATGACAAACATTTAAGTGAGTTTTTCACTGGTTTCTTTTCATAACAGCAATCACTCTGTAGAACAATTGATTGCTGTAAGACATGGTTGAGTGAAATGACATGCGTCATCAGAACCAAAGAGCCAAATATGTTAATGGTGAAATCATGAAATAAACCACAGTTTCTCTTGCTATCAAGCTCCAGTGTTCTGTGATGCTCAGATGCCATGTGTCTGTCAAGTTTGTCCTTTCTGCAGGATTGAGGATTGACATGGAGGCTCTATAAATTGTCGAGCTGGTTTCCTCTGACTGCCGCCTCTTTTGCTGTCTACATATTTGACAGAACATTCCTGACAAAAAAAACAACTTGAAAATGTTCTGTATTGTCTTTCTATGTACTGTATTTATATTTACATTTACATTTCTATGTTTAGCTTTTTTTTATCTGTCTCTCTCTTTATCTCATCTTTTTTCCGTCTGTGTCTCCATCTTTCAATCTTTATCTACTGAGACTTTTTCTCTAACTATCTTGTATGTGTTTCCTTATCAAGCTCAGTCTTACACAACCAGGAGGCATATTTCCCCTCCGACAGTCCAGAAACTTTTTATTTTGGATTAATGCTGCATGTCAGCAGGAGTGCATGAAGCATTTGGGATATTCTGAATACTAGAAGTTTCACCATATGTACCAGGAGTAGAAGAGTTGCTCCTCCTGCTACTGGCAGCAGAGTTGAGCTTGGTCTGTAGTTGACTCATTGAACTGACTGTGCCAATCGAGCCATCGCTGCTCTTTTGCAAGTTGGCCTCATGCACATTGCCGAATTTTTGCAACCAAGCACGGATAACTCAAAGAAAACTATTGAGAAGGTTCTCATGCAAACCAGGTTGTGCCTGCGCTTACACGATTCCTCTATGAGGGCTCATATTCAGAGAATAATGAAGCAACACGTGCAAGAAGTTCACAATCTACACCTCTTCCTTTGTTCATATGCACACTCCATGCAAACCTCAATCAATACAAAATAAAATCATATGCCAGAAATCTGTTTAAAATGTTGCAGGTTTAAGTTGAAGATGTGATGGACATATTAATTGGAACAATATAGTAACTCGAATTTAAAAAACTCCCAAATCCCTTATGTAGATGAGGGATAATATTTCACTTATATATATATATATATATATATATATATATATATATATATATATATATATATATATATATATATATATATATATTTGAATGATGCAAGTGTTGAAGAAAAATAAATAAATCTTAAAAAGTGCCTCAGTGTGTGTGAGGGAAGCTCATACCTAGCCTTATGATTGATTGATTGATACATGCCGGTAAATCAAAGAGTGGAGTGGCTTTTCAATCACAGGCAAAGTCTGGGAACATAAATAACAGCGACCATACTGCCTCAGGCTGTCTCAGTTCACTCTAAACCTAGGCACTCTGCAGTCGACGTGCGCTGTGAAAAACTCTCTGAGTGCGGCACAGAATCCTCTGAAAATTTAAATTTATGTACACCCATTTGACACTTTCACTCTTGATTGGTTTGTATTTTGCCTCCTTTTCCCTCCTACCTATTATAAGCAATGATAAGCATTATTTCCAAGTCAAGTCAGGCAGTGAATACAGCTATTGGTGGATGAGGGCCTAAAAAAAAGGCTTCGGTGGTGCTCTGCAGGTAACCTTTGTCTGCTGCTGACAACAAAAAGGCTATGCAGCCTGAGATTTGAGCCTGACACGGGCCTGCAGAGGCACTGTAATAACACCAATTAGTTTTGAAAAGCTTCACTATGCTCGAAGCTTTCCAAATAAAATGATATGCAAAAGGAAAGGGCAATTTAGCAAAACTTTGGAATATTAAAACTCCTCACATGTAGTCATAATTTCTGATATTAATAACTCTTTTAAACTTGCTCAGCACTGAATTTGGAGCATTTAGACACACTTCATAACAGGGAAATTTCAAACCATTTAAAACACAGTTTGGAAGGTTCACATTTAATGGGTCCATTACTACTGAAAAACACTGCCAAAAACTATACTCTCTTTCAAGAACACTGAATGGCTGCTTCCTATTTAGATATTTGACAGTGCATTTAAGAATTCTTTCCACTTCCCTGAATTGTAAAAGAAAAATAAAGATGCAACAAAAAACAGGTTGGTGACAGGAAGTGACAGAAGCACCATCAGGACTCAATATTAGCCACTTCCATCAGTGAGGAGCTTGAAATAGGCCTGCACCATATCAGGAAAACCTCCAATATCCGACAATGTTGTTGAATATTGAAATAATGCTGTGACTTGCAGCACACAACTGATGTTGCACCCAGTAATATGGTGATGAGAATAAAATTGCAATATTGTGTGCAGATTTTCTAAGAAGTTATAAAAAAAAAAAGGAGAATGTGTTTTAAGCAAAATGTTGAAACACATCTGTTCAATTAAACAAGAAAGAAATATGAGTTAAGTAGATAACAGGAAGGCTCCATTTTACCCTTCAAGCTTTTAACTTTTGTCTGATATAAAAAACGGAAATGTTTGTAGCCACAGTATTTACAGCTATGATACAAGACATGCTAACTGCTAATATCAGAAATCTACATGAGAATGCAGGATAAGAAGTTGTGCCAATGTAATCATAATCAAAACAGAAGAGTTGGCAGAAGGTGCAGAAGTTAATTAGTCTTCTGCACAATTAATGCAAACATTATTCCACTCTACTCCACTCCTGTCAGTCACATATCCCAGAGGATTTGCACTTTACTCACCCTGAGGTTACAACAAGCAAGAAAATGGAGCTGAAAGATAATAAACAAAAACTAAAAACAGGAAAAAGTTACGTTGCTTATTCAAATGGCAGTCTAAAAACAAAAGCAGTAAAAGTTTATTTAAAATAATATTTCGTGTTTACTTTGAGCTTGGAGTTAATTGGTCATGTTGGATCTGGTTCGGATCTACGGGTTCAGGACAAGTTGGATTTTTTTAGGCTGGAACTAAACTCTAACCTAGATGCTGATTTATTAGAAGATAATTATAGATAACAACGTTCTTGTTATAAGTAATACAGGGATCTCTTAGTTTCCATGAATGCGATGAGTAATAAAGAAAAACTTATTTTTATGTGCTTTGCTGATCAACAATCAGCAAGATCTGACTGGCTGCTGGGTCTCTAAATGAAGTATTTTGATACTACTCTTCTTAGAGGAAAATGGGAAACCATTAAAATCAGCATCCGCAGGTCACCGCTTTACAATTGGAGCAAAAACTCTGATCAGTGCATTTCTAAAATTAGATGAAGAGCCATCTGTTCTTGGTCTGAATCTTTATAAGCTCACACTGAATATAAATAAAGCATGATAAACACTTTTGAAGCTCTGCTGCTTCTTCGATCAAATTTCTGAAGGTGTAAAAAAAAAATCTCAGACTGGAGTTGAGGACAGACAGCCCGATGATTAATTAGAGGGAGTGAACAGCTACTATAGCCAACCTTATGGTAATGACAACTGAACTGTACAAACTAAGTAATGGGCCGCAGATTGGTACATTTATTAGCATACTAAATGAAGCCATTATCATGTCAAATGAGGTCCAGTTTCTCTCTCAGCAATGAAAGCTTTTATGTATCTGCATTTGCATATATTTTCTTGCTTCCCCCATAAAATGGCTCTACATTTTCCATTGAGACAGATATCCCTTTATTTTAACTGTGTTGTCAAATCTCCAGACACAATTATAGTCAAAAAAAAAAAGTCACTTGTCAGTTCCTGTACAGTTTTATGAATGCACTGCAAACTGATGAAGCAAAGAGTGACATGTTAAAAAACGTAGCTTGGGTGGAGACTAATAAAAAAAAAGAAATGTATGTGTAGGAAGCCTGTGATGAACTGAAAGTGGTCCCTCTTGTGGTTGCTCTGGTGTGCTCCTGCTAAATGTCATTTTGACTTCACACAAGCAGCAAGTCGCAGAATTGTACTGAGAGGGCGTATCGATCACTTAATCCTGTTTATGCCCTCCGGCAAAAGATGAGCAGGGGAGAAATTGATATGCAGCAACATGACAGTTCGAGCACCGAGAGAATCATCATAACAATCCAACAAACACACTGGTATGACATGTTTTACAGATTGGACAATGTTCTACAGAATGGAAAAATCAATCGTCGTAAGAAGCTGTCTAAGCTACACTTTTTACAGCTTGCATTTGCTGAACACAGCTTGTTCCAGCTTTAGAAGATTCAGCAAATTCAATCAAGGCTACAGTAATTGTCCGTACCGGCTAAATATCACTTTTACGCGTGTCTTGAATCGAACAGGACAATTTAAGATGAAGCATTCTGCTTAACTGTGGGAAGAAGCAGTTTCATTTGAATCGTTCTTACGTAATCAACACATTTTAGAGCATAAGCTACTTCGTTTTCTGCCGGTTGGCTAACAGGACTAAAATATCTTTAGGTATTAATGTGACTTTTTGATACATTTTGATTACATGCATTTCATGGTAAGTGCTACGGCACTTTATAGTTGTGCACTTAAATGAGTTACACATAATGAAGACAAAATGCCATAATTGCCCCCAGATACATAATTAATTGGCTACAAGTAGAACTGCAGCATGTTCAGTGGTTCCTGGAGGGGTTATCAGGAACCGCAAACAATAAGTCAGGACCACATTAGAGCCATTTCTTCTGCAGTTATTCATCAAAGTGATTCAGGAATGTTAACTACTGAGATGCAGTTTCTCTGGAGAGCATTAGGCATATGACTTATGGCTCTTGAAAGCTGATTTACAGTCACGTGTAACACAGTCTAGTGAGTCAGACTCCAATATGCCAGCAAGTATGTATCTGCAGGGATAAAATGCTGTTTAGGTCTAAACAAAGAGGAAATAAATACAGCACGACGTTCATTCTTGTCATTCATTGGAATTTCATGCTGCTTTCATTTACCACCATAATATTAAATATGCACTCAACTCACAACATCTGAATAACCTGGATGTTCACATGGTACGCTGATAATTACATTTATGCACCTGACGGGTAAACAGCTGCATAAATCTAGAATACATTTAATTTCATTTAACGTCATTGTTATAATTGATAATAACAGTGACAAGTATTATGGTGTGAACTGGGTTGAATGCATTAAAATTTTAATTAAAACAATGTAATGCAGAGCACTTTGATGTACTTAACACCTGAATTTTTTACTGCCTTAATGCATTAATTTATATAAAATATTGGTTTGGGCTCACAGTTAAAAATGTTAACACATCAAAGGAGTGGGGATATTTTTCTCAATATCAAATATTCATATTTTAAATGATAAGTATTAAAGTATCTGACTTAGTTTAACTCTCAATCCTGGTTGTTGGTCTTCAGTTGGTGTCCACTGAAATGTTACTGATATTATATCGGCTATATTAGCCACTATGCTCATCTTGAGGCTGCCTATGACTAGTGAAGATGTATTTTAGGTGATCTGTCCTACTTTGCCCTATAAAGCAGAGAGAAAACATGCTAACATTAGCCTAGCTAACTGACTGTCAAGTACCCAGTCAAGTGACAAAAAAATCTATTTCAACACACCTATACTTTAATGTTTAACGCCTTAAAATGAAATGAGAAGCTGTATTGTCATGGATTTGTACCAATGTATTTGCTCATTTAAAGTTAAAAAAAGGCAGCCTCCAACAGTCAAATGAATTACTTTGCTTTGTTCTACGATGCGCAGTACATTCACTAGCTGCTGCCTCTGTTTAAACTACAATGTTTTAAAATTAGTGTTTTGACTTGCAGTCAGCTGAATCTGCTCTTTTTGTTTCTTTGCCTCACAGCAGAGAGAAGGGTGTGCCTCCAAAACCTCACAGGGCGATTCTAACAAATCTGCTCAACAGAGAGCAGCTCACGGTTGTTCAAACGATCACTAGGGGGTAGCTTGAAAAAGGTGTTTTGAAAGTAGGTTAATCAGGCAATAAAGTTGATATGGCGGCATCAGTGAGAGAAAGTATAAAAATAAGCAACTGTTGAAAGCTACAAAGCTTAATTTGTCTCTTTGGGAATAAAAAGAGCTGCCTGTAGAAGGAAATTTTAAAAGAAGTGGTGGTTAAATGCAAGATTTAGTCACCCGCCTAAGGTCAAAAATTTAAATAATTTGAATTGCTGCTAAAAGAAACATTGGCAATAGCTTTTATTTTCTATAGATAAGTTAAATCTACCACTGACTGGGCAGCTGAAATGCAGAGAAAAGTGCAAAAGTAGATTCAAAACCGAAAATCAATGTGTTGAAATGTAAAATAAGCTTCATCAGTTAATAGCACAGCTTCACAAATCTTTACAGATATTATTGAATTATATTACATTTAAAAACAAAAGGCTGAAAATCTGAAGCATCCAGACATACATATTTGTATAAATCATACATTTAAATAAAAAATCATTAAATCATAAATTTAATATTCAATTCTCTGCATTTCTGCAGCAGCTCAGGCTACTGCAAAGACATTTATTCCATTATGTTACATTATGCAAATTTCTTGTCATAATCAATGCAGTGTGTGTAATGTGGGTACAGAGCACACACACTGCTTTGCTAATAGAATTGGTGTGATTTTGTGTTAATCATCAGATTAAACTAAAGTTAAACTTCTTGTCATTACCCGGAACATTGTACGTAGATGGCAGCATCATGCTGTGGGTATGCCCTTGTTCAATAGAGAGAGGGGAGCTAGTAGAGATTTATTGGGAAGTTTACCTTTTTGATTTTGTTTTTTCAGCTGCAAAACCACAAGACTGAGGTGAAGACATGAGAAAAATCTATAGTAAAGTACGTTAGGTCATGGCATATTTATGAACTAAAATTATCCAAAAAGATCACTCAGGTTGGCTGATGTTAGAATTATTATGTTTTGTTATCTTTCTTTTATTAGTAGTTTTATATTACTAGTTGTTTTTTATTTAAAGGTTTAGTGTTCTCACCCCAAAGAGGAGGAACTTGTTAAACTGTGTAAGACATAACTAACCTTTCCTTGACCTCACGCATGTTTTTGCAGGTGCTTCTTTAGGAGAACTTCCTGAGATACTCCTCAGTTGTAAAATTGTCTGTGTGTAGAATTTAGTTTCTGTTTCCCTTCCTTGTTATCAGGGTAGCCCCCCATTTTTGTTAAGATCACTCTCCCACATTCCATTTACTCCCTTTCCCTGCTAATAAAAAGACAAGTTCTGCATCAGAATGGCAGAACTCAAGGTTGTAGGAGCTGATCCTCTGTGTCTTCTCAATTCTTGCAAGAATTTGGTTGAAAACTAACGTTGTCTGTGGTTCTTTTTATATAGATTGAGAAAATACCTATCAGCTGATGTCACATTTTTCCCAGTTTTAATCTGCAAAAATTTTGAATTCATGAATTCTCCTTCCGTTTCACAATTTGCCACCATTGTGTGCCCAGTAAAACACATTTCATTCTGTGGGGTCATAGGGCGCTGCAGATGAGAGAGCCACACAGGAATAGCTGTGCTCGTTTTATTCATACGCATGTGCTGCGACGCCTTTTCTGTAGTTGCTTGTCTTTCTGCAGAGAAATGAGCTTGCTTTAATGCTGCGTGGGTTAGGAAACGTGAGCTGCAGAATTTGATAAATGTTCTGTTTGGTGCTGACAGAGCAGATCCCACAAAAGCAGTATGGTCCCAGGGGTGGCTAATCACGGTGGTTTCTCTGGTGTGTGATTGGTAAATAACTGTGAGCCCCACTTAGAAGTATCCCACACACAGGCAGAGTCTCTGTGTCTCCTTTACACCCAAATGCTGAGCATGAACTGTAACCAAAATAGGTATTTTAGGAAAATGCTTAGTAATAAAAGCAGAGCATAGTCATAAAAATTATGTATGTCACATAGGGATTCACTTGCATCTATGAGAAAATGAAATGAATACCTGGAATTTAACTGTGTGACAACAATTTAGAGCTTAAAACTCTAACTTTGAGAGTTTTCAATGATTATCCGCTCTGCAATATTTGTAATTGTGATCAGAGATGATACATTGGGTCGACACAGTTTGGTTTGACAAAACGCCAATTATATAAACTCAAAAAGTAAATACATAAACTGAACAAAAGGCAAAGTTTGTCCTTCCTTTGTTTTACAACTATCTCCCCAACCAGCAAATGACAAACACACACCTTCGCGCATCCACACACACACACAGAGCAAGCGCGGTGAGGCGAAACACATCCGACTGCACGGCCCGTCAATCTCACACGGCTGTGTGGGCCTGCCCAGGGACGACACTGGCTCTGTCTGGTCTTGCTACTGGTGTTGGTGTGACGTTCCACTCAGGACAAAGTGAGAGCCAACAGAACAGAGGCTATATGCAGCAGGGAAAATAAGTATGAAACTTGTCACACCCCTTTTTATGCGTTTGTAACTTAATGGGGCTATTGACATCAAATTCACTCACGAAGTTGCCAACAATCCAAGCAAAGAAGTTAATTTGTCATAAAACACGAAGGAATACACAAACAAAATAAACTGCAAAAAGGCAGAGAAAGCCAAGATAATACTATTTGCACCCCAGTAGGTGAAAACTGATACTTATGCACATACCTAAATGAAAAGCTATGAAAAGGTTACTTATTCCGAAGCTATTACACAGTAAGCATCTCTAAGATTGTCACAACATTAATGTTGGAAACACTAAAAGTGAGGAAAGTGAGGAAAATGTGAGCTATAATCTGGAGTGTAGAAAGGCCATATTTTACGACAAGTCAGCCACAGCTAGACAGTTCTTGCAAAATTTCTGAGAGGAGTCAAATAAATAATCACAACACTGTCAAAGAGCCAAGCATCATTTGCTGAAAGTTTTGGAAAGACAGAAAACTTTTCTATAAATGTAATACAGCACTTACTTTCAACTGAGTCCGCAAACTTCACTGCCGATGAAAAGGCATGTTGAAGCAAAGTTCGTTACAGAACATTTGGAAAAGATGGACCAAACTTAAACTCCTCTAATGTCATGGCAGACAAAAATGTTAGTGCACATGAGTAAAAAAACAACACAGTGATGTTTGGAGACTCCAACATGGGAATGAATTTGTTGTTGTTCTTGTTTTTCCCAGCAAAACATTGATCCCAAATACACATGAAACTCTGAACTGGATTCAGAAAAAGAACATAAAGCGGCTATGATAGTTTGGTCAATCACTGTTCCTGAATCTGACTGCATAAAAAACCCACAACCTCAATTTGTGTAGAAGAATGTGGTAAAAATCAACAATCTACATACGGGAGACATTTTCAATGTGACATTACCAACAAAGGCTTTTCTACTGAGTATTGAATAGACTTCAATAAGTCTTCAATACGTTTTCACTGAGTAATTCCACCTTTTACACACAATCTTTTTTTAATTTCTTTGAATGCGTGAATTACTTGGGTTGTAAGAAATATCTAGTGTGAATTTTACACCAATAACCCCATTAGAAATATGTTTACTATGAAAAACTTTTATGTTTCAATACTTTCTTTCCCCTCTGTATGAAAGGAGGGTGATGCAGGGAGAAACTGAGATGAGCGACAAAATGAGTAAAGAGACTCTGAAGAAGTCAGAGTGAGAGTAGAAGAATCTGAAAGATTCTTGCCAGCCACGCACTGCTTTTTAATCTCCAACAGCACTAAATACATTTCAAAAGCATAGACTGAGGCTATTGCTGCAGGACTCCTGAAAGCTCATCTGAAGCATGGTGCAGTTTCACCAAGGAAAATGTACACAGCATTTTAAACTTCTAGTACGCTGCACTCCTAACATTAAAGAAACGCAAAAGTCTTGCGGCTGCCAAAAACATTCCAAAGAATAACGTGAAAAAATATATATAATAAAAATGGAAGCAGCCGAATAAACAGAGGCCCCCTTGCAAGTGTGCAGCCTCGGGGCGTGTGGGCGGCTGGAAGAGCGTCAAATGAATGGATCAGGCCAATCGAGGTGTGAATGGAGTGAGAAGAAAGTATGACAAAAAGAGCCGGAGCTGGACGAGTCGTAATAACACAGCAACCTCTCCTAACCTCATGGCGCTCGCTGCTCTGCGATGTGAGAATGGTTTCCGCTGAGCATGCAGCGGAGATGGGAGCGCTGAAAGAAGCTTTGAGAAGGAGTGAAGAATGCAGGGTGCAACTGGTTAAACCCCTGGCAGATACTAAAAGAACCCTCCACGATATTTTAAATACTAACTTATGCTAATCTTGCATGTTCAACCACATACCGCTCTGCGGCATTGCAAATGTGTGCTACAACACTGCTACAATAACAGCTTCCCTTACACCACAATGTGAGCATAAAAGATATGGAGGAAAAAATAGTCTGTACTTTTCTGTATATTTTGCTACGGCATGCATATAACATTGACACAAAACCTATAAAGCATGGTTTTACATTCATTTTCTTACAAAAACGAGTTTCGATTGTTTTAAAAGGTTAAAAGTAACCAAACTGTACTAAACAGGAGATGTAAATCACTAAGACATTTCTCAGAGCAGCTCAGTAAAACATTTTGTCTACTTCTTCAGTGATGATCAACAGGAGCTGTAACCTGCATCTTGACACTCGGTAAATCCTACTGGTGACCATGTTAGTCCTTCAGCTTTCTGTAGCAACACTCCAATGCCACAACGCTTGAAGCCTTTCTCTTAATCTGACATCGGCCTCAGCCGTTATCCCAGTTGCAGAAATGTTCAACCTGTGATCTCTCCAACACACTAACACCATATCCCAGCAAAGAAAATAAAACAAGTGACGAATAGAAAAGATCACCGATGTGTGAAGTGTTGTAATTCTCATTGGTTAAGATGTCTGAGAATGTGCAATGTACTCTACTTTCACATAGTATGTTCACATTTTATTGTTAAATTTTATCTCCTTTTCGCTTTAGAAATCTGAACAAAAACATCATCAGATTTGCAAATTAGTAAAAAAACAAGAACCAAAATGAGGGCAGCAAAATAAAATAGATGAAAACTTTCGATTATATATTGATCTAATTTAACAATATGGGACACTGAACAGACTGAACAGGCTTTAACAAAGAACATGAATGAATCTGGATGCTGAGGTGTGCTAATGTTGCTACCACCATGCTAATGGTGGTAGCATGGTGATTGGTAAAATACTAACATTAACAGTAACTTTAAAGGAAATCGTGCTCACCAGTTCTTGGCAAAACATCTATTTTTAAATACTTTTGCAGAATAAATAACAAATCATTTCAGTTTGAAGTTATTTAACAAGTTAGATTGTTGCTAGCTACTTCACAATAAGCTAGTGTTGAGCAAAGCAACATACAATAACTCTGAAAAAGTTCAAGAAATTCAAAACGATTTGTGGTTTTGAAATTCCAGTCTTATAAAACTGTAGAATATCAGCTGACATACAGCACTTTAAAAGGTCCAGTACAGTCAGAAAAATAAAAGACAAGAGATTTCCAACATTTCTCTTATTAATGGAATTAACACGGCAGAACACTGTATCAGAAAATCGAATATCACATATGCCTACCATAAAATACTCTGACAAGCTAAAAAGGTCATTTATCCAATCAGCTGCAAACCCACTACTCTTCTCAGCCAATATGACCCTATTTGCAGAAAGCAGAAAGAGCAAATCCAGCTCACATGACCATTCTCTCCTTTATTTCCATTGGGAGAATGTTAATGTGGCTGATTTTACCAAAGGTCAAGGAAAGAGGGCAACAATTCTCTGCACATGCAGCTGATCCCGGCCCTGAACAGGCGGGGTCTGAAAGCAGGAGCGGAGGCAGGAAGCTCTCCACCCCGCATGTCACCGGAGGCAACAGCAACACGAGTTCGCAGCGGCTGCAGTGATAATAACATAACTCGGTAAGTTATGGGCTTTGATGTTATTAAATCCACTAATGATCTACCTGAGCGACTGTATTTGTCTGACTCTACTGGTGCCTGCTGGCTCTACTGTAAACACCACCGCACACATCGCCACCAGTGTGATTGGAGGATTTGAAAAGGTGTAATTTTCCTCAAATTATATTTTGCTCTTATAAATATACGGTGTCCGTGAATGTGTGCTCATTTATCCTGCCGCCTCAAAACATGTTATTTTCATCTTCGCTTAGTATTGAAAAGGTGTTTAAAAAAAGAAAATCTCCATCAAAACTTTCTGCCAGCACTTTGTAGCCAGGGGTTGAAGTCAAATCAGTCCTTCCTCTCCTACACCCTCTCTTCCTGAAAACGTTTCATCAAAGCAGCAGCTCGACAGAATCCCACTGAATCTGGCCTGTCAGCTTGAGACTGACAACGGCAGCGCAGCTGCCAGTAGGACATGCGAAATGTATCCCTGTTTTCCCTCCTCTCATCTCCATGCGTCTGCATTTCACGTCTGCTTCACATTCACCACCTCCAGACCTCCCTCCTCCTTCGCCTCAGCTCCACCGTCTGCACGCCCACCCCCTCCTCAAACTCTTCACCTTGACCAGGAAACATGACTGGAGAGCTGACAAGTCTGAGCGTGTGTGTGCTGTGTATTTTTTGAAGCATTTGTAGGTCAGAAAAATAGCCTCAACGGGACTCTGACAGAGGTCTTAGGAATACTTTTTAGTCTGGACTGGCACTAAAGCCTGCCTTCTGAATGTTGTATTACAGCCTTGTGTCTGGTAAGAATAACAATTCATCAGAATGTAAACACCGTCCAAGAGAAAACCGCATGTTAGGTTTTTACAGGTGAAATAAAACTGTTATGAACCTCATCGAAGAGGTACTTAAAACCTAAAAAGAAATGCTTTCAACCCAAGAGAGAATTTAAATGTTTTATTTGAGTCAGTCTCCATCACATTGAAGGCTTAGAAGCTAATCTCAGATGCTTTTTTTTTTTGGCTGGAAAACAGAAGAAATAGGACAAGAAAAATGATCAAAAAGATAAAACAAAACAGTTAAACGAATATCACCAGATTTAAGATAAATGTTAAATCCAGAATGTTGTTCTGAAGGTAGCGTGGCTTCAGTCCTGGAGTGGATGAGGGGATGAGAGCTCTTACCATGTGAATTTTCTAAAGTAACCACTGAAGCTTGGTGGGCTGGTCCACGTGTTGGAGAAGGTTTACGACTGAATCCCTAGGGAGAGACACCGCGGGGTGCTGGAGGGGTAAGGAATGCAAGCATTGCAATTGGCTTTTGTGTACCTAAAGAAAAAGGTGTGACTGCATTTTCTGTACAAATCGGATGTTGTTCTTTAGGCCAGATTGGACTTTAACCAGTATTATCTTTTGTCAATGATCCTGTCTCTGGTTTTGATGGAAGAGATTTCAAAGAGTGATTAGGTGGAAGAGAGTCTCTTAAAGCAGCAGGAATAAAAGTTAGTTGCTGAAGTCACAGTTTTAAACCCAAAAATGGAGAACTGGTGATTCCGATAGAGGGGGGGCGTCTTTGCCTGGAAAGGAGGAGTTCCAGCTCCTTGGTGTTTTTTGTTTGTTTGTTTATGAGTGATAATAGAGAGGAGATGATTAGACAGATGTGAATCTCACGCTCAGTAAGGTGGACAGTGCTAATATCTGTTGTGGTAAAGAAAAAACTGATCCAACAACTGAAGCTCTCTGTTTCTCACCCTGTTTGTAATCCATGAGATATGAATCATGACCAAAAGAGTTACGACTTGGACACAAGCACCTGAAATTACCTCCCTCTGTAGAGTGGCTGCACTCAACTTTAGAGAAAGAGTTGGGAGCTCCATTATCTGCCTGGAGTAGAGCTGCTGCAATTAATAAAGAGAAGATGTATGTTTGTAAAAATAAAAAAATCAACACTGATGGTTAAACTGGTTGTTAAAGGCAACAATGTTAAAGCTGGGGGGAAGTTGTCAGCTCCCTCTACATAAAGAAAAGTGTGCGTTCTACATCTTCAAGCAAAAACTGCTATACGTGCTCACCCAGAGGATTTTACACTTCTACCTGCTCATTACCTGAAAGATGAGTCACTTTGAAAATTACAGAGCAGCCAGATGTCCCAGGTGTACAACCTGACCCCTCTCTGTCCCTTCCCTACTGCACACGCTCAGCCACACACACCGCTCCCATCACTGCTGCTGCATTACGACAAAGATATTTTAAACCTAGCTGCAACATTCATGCTCCACACAACCTTCATGTCTTAGACTTGGTTAGTGTAATCAAGCTGCGTGTCAGCAACTAGCTAATGAAGTAATCTTCCCCATTCACCTCGGAATGAGTAAATTAAGTCTCTGTTGGGGGTCTTTTAACCTCCGTATCCGCGCATGTTTTTCAGCAGCCTCAGGAAACATGCATGCCTTTAGACAGGAGCTTAATGAGCACCTTGGGAGGCAGGCAGACACGCTCGCTCAAAGGTGGGTCTGCTTTGAGCTGCTCACCCTGTCTGGAATACTGAAGCCTTACCCTGAAACACTGTGGATCCCAGAGTAGCCCTGAGGCTGGAACTACAAGGGCAAAGACAGAGGAGACTCAGGAATGATGAGCAATTTAGACAATTTAAGAACACAGAGGCACCTTGGCACAGAAAAGCAGTGGATTGATCCAGTGATGCATCTTTTAGAAAACACTGTGGGGGCTTGGAGGCACTGGTTTTTGCACATTTGTTTTTCCCTTTCTGCAGTGGTTGGCTTGGCTCATTGAAGATCCAGTTGCAGTTGCACCTGAGAGGCAGGAGTGATTGCTATAAAGGTAGCTCCTGCACCGAGCCTCATTTCTCTCTCTCTGCCAAATTGGGTAATGTTTTTGGTTACAGCTCTTTTTTCTACTTTATCATTTTCCCTTACCCTTTATTCAGGCAGGACATTGCTTACTATTGACAAAAGCCATTTTCTAATTTCACAGTGAATGGTTTATTGTTTTTTTAAGTCAAATAAAGTTGATCAGGTATGCTTTCTGGAGTCTTCTTTTTTTCTCACCAACTTTCAAGTCTGATTAAATCTGCACAGCCACCTTAAAGAGGAGAATCCTTTATTTGAACATGCAGGAGCAATTTTATACCATTTGCTAGAACAATTCTTTAATGTCTGTATCATTCATAAATAGGAAATTTATACCTGCATAAAAGATTTTTTTTGATGTACCAAAAAATTTACCAGCTGTTGAAATTAGCCTTTTGTGTGTGTGTGTGTGTGTGTGTGTGTGTGTGTGTGTGTGTGTGTGTGTGTGTGTGTGTGTGTGTGTGTGTGTGTGTGTGTGTGTGTGTGTGTGTGTGTGTGTGTGTGCGTGCGTGCGTGCGTGGGTGCGTGTGTGTGTGTGTGTGTATGAAAATTTATCAGTACTGAATCAAGTTGGTTTTTCCAGGCTTATTTTGTGGTGCACTCAGTTTTGACTTGCTTAAAACTCAAATACATGTTTCAACATGAATTTTGTGACAAGGCAAGATTGCTCCAAATAATGGGAATTTTGTGATTTTCTTTTGGAATCAAATCTATCTCAATCAAGTAACCTGCAGTACACTCAGGCTGTTTAGTAAAAATTATACCAATTGGTTTGTACGTGTTGAAGTCCTTGGAAAATTGTCTGGTCTAACCTCAAAGGTCTCATTCAGGTCAGCCCCTGAAACTGATTGTTGCATCTCTGGTATTCATCACTCTTTGAAATTTAAAACTCACTGCTTCCAAAAGAAATTTTTAAATGAGTTTGACTGACTTTGTCACACTGAGCTAATTGTAATCTATTGTCCAGGAAACTCGATGCTTCTTCTTAAACTAGACAGATGCAGTGATTGTCATCACACTGGGAAGTTTAATTTTTGAGAAATCTTTAAGCAGTTTATCATGGTAAAAAGTGAAGTATGATTTCTAACATGCCTCTTGCTTAGTTTGAAGCTTGTAAAATTTCTGACACTGATCTGATCAGAAATAGTAGAGCAGGGCAACACCAACCAATCGACCAGAGCTGATAGGAATTGGGCAATTTCTTTTTCTTGAATGACTCTGACCAGTGACTGGCTGGTGAAAAAGCAGGAAAATCTTATATAATAAACACATCAAAACCAGACCCACTATTTTCAGTCCATAAAAGTACACTTTGATTCACTTTTCTGAGTTGAGTAAAATAAATCAGATGAACGATAAGAACATGAATGTGAATTATCTTCCAAGTCCTTGAAACTTTACCAGAGGACTTAGAGCACATTTTTCTCTTTCTGACAGTAAGTAAATCAGCAAACCTTACAAAAAATGTGAAACTGGAGTAAACTTGAGACTGAAAAAAATCCCTTTAAAAATTAATCTGAATTATTAGATGTTTCTGACAGGTTTGATGCCATTCAGGACTTTTACAAACTGAAAACAAAAACAGACCTGCTGCTTTGAGAAAGCTGCAAATTGCATCACTATTTCTCAAATCTCTCAAGTAAGTTTATTTTGTTTTTTTTGTGACTAAAGCTGACATATCTCTTGTCCAGTGTGAAAACTCAAGCTCTCCAGAGGGCCCCCTGTTGGTAGCCATAAGGAGCTTTTGCTTCAGACTGACTCAGGATTCACAAAAGTTTTATGTAAGCCCCACTGCCCACCAATACAATTCATGACCAAAAACATCACTGTTGAAAAAAAAGCGTGAAGCGAAGAAGCGGCAGCAGACGACAGCTGGGAGAAAGCAGATGCTTTCTTGCTGTAACTCAGACTCAACACGTTCTGCAGCTGCTTCACAATAAACGGCTTCCAGGGAAAAAACCAAGCAGACGCCAACCGATTACCACGAGGGAAATACATCAAACGTAGAATGTTTGCTAAAAAGACTGAGTACTGCTCCAAATCTTCCCTTTGAAAGTTTTACTGTTGATAGCCTCAAATCCATTTTACTGTCATGTTTATCGAGTAATAAAAAACATACATGAAGACATAATACTTGAAATAAATTTTTGAATTTGTAGGTAACATAGTAGAGTTCCTCCAGCCCCCTTGCTTAACAGCTTAAAAAGGACAATTTATGCGACAAAAGGACAAAGGATTTAAACATTGTATATGTACAGATGATCAGTTGGAATTATAAATTGGCTTTTTAACCTTTAGGATAAGAGCTAAAATTCATTGATAAAGACAGACTCAGCTCTTCCTGCCTGCTTCATGTCATAAAGACTTTTTCCTTTTAATAAAATCTTCTTCCAGTCCCCATCTTTTAAACCTTCCTTTTCCATTATTTTGTTCAAACAAAACTTATCAGCCAGACAGACATTTATTTCCACTGAAGAAAAGAGAATCTTTCTTCCTAATCTCTGTGGAAAGAAAAACAGACGGACAAGGCCATTCCTAAACCCTTCAACTGGAGCTGCTGGCACCACAGAGACTCACTGGACTGGGATAAATCCTCAGCTCCGCGGCTCCCCGGCACTGACTGAGCCCATTCCCCCAGGTGCACATATGCCTAACCACACCAATAGACAAGCAGTGAAGTGAGAAACCCTCCGCTGAGAGGTAAAAAGAATGAATGAAATGAAAGTCAGCCATTGCATCTCTGGAAACCTCTGCTGCATCCCAATGAGAAACTCACAGGGATCGCTCGGACAGGAGCCGAGGTCTCATAAGGGGCAATTTTCTTCATTTGCTTTCCGAGTGAGAGCAAATAAAGCCGTGTGACCGGGATGTGCAACGATTCAAAAATAATGGATGCAGGAGAAGAAGACAGCATTTTAACTCAGGGTTCAAACTTTTTTCCATATACTTTTCTACACTCAAAGGACCAGATCTGCCAAAATGTTTAAAGTAAAATCAAGAGTTTTGTGTTAAAGAAGAGACAAAAATACTATTCAGAAATTCTTAAAGTAAAACCCTTTCCCAGAGTTTTCCTTAATATTTTAGGGAAAGATCAAAAATTAAGTACCATTAAGACATCCAGGACCGTTTTTAAGATCCAGACCACAGCTGACAAAAGGCAATCAGAAGTTTGATGGAACTTGTATCAACCTAAACTGTCAACTTTATTTCATCAAAACAAATTACCAGAGACAGAAATTAAAGATCTATCTCATGCTGAATACATTTGGATGGATCTGATCCTTGTTCTCACCCTGTGAAAAAAACCATTTCCTAATTTCTTCTTCAGCTTAATGCAAAGTATGTACAAGTGTTATCTTGTCAGCAGTTTTGAGAGTTTTTCATCATGGTATCAAGTTTAAAATTTTACTACCTTATACCTTTAACAACAGCTTATTTAACTAGACAAATTCACATTTGCAAAACAGAATTACTTCAGATGAAAAATATTTTGGCAATTCAATACAGGAAAATCCAGAGATCTGCCCCAAGATCTCATTGAGTCCTTGAATGTTAGCGAGAAGAAAAACACATTCCTGGCTGTCTCGTGCTCTGGCAGTGGTACCTCAGATGTGACAGAGTTAGTCTCTCCACACTCCGTTCTCCCTCTGATGGGATTAGCTCTTTAAGACTCCGGAAAACAATTCCCGGCTTCCTCTCAATAAGGTCAAAACAAAGCATTGTCATGTTGTGTCGTGCTCTGATAATTCTGCGGTGTATGCACCTGCAGTTATGTTCTCCTCTGAGCAAGTTCACTGCAAATAACAGTAATGCAATAAAAGAGATGGTGCTTTTGATAAAAGAGCTCTGTGTTTGGATAAATCTTCTCCCTACAATATTAACACTGGCCTGCTTCCATATCCTCTGAAAAGACCAACAAATGGCTTTGGTAATAGAGGTGGTCTAGAGGCTACAGGCATCAGGTTACATCTCTGCCTTGATCAACAAAGCAGCCATGCTTTGTTTCACAAGCCATAACACGGGCTATACCATTTAAACAGAGCGAAAGACAAGAACCCAAGGGTATCGTCTTTTTAGTCGTGCCATGCGCTCTTTAACTCAGTTAATGAAAACATTAATTGCATTCCAGAAAAAAAAAACTGCAAGAATTCGTCCATGTGTGCAATCACAGGGGAAATGAACAATCGAGCACGCTTCGTTTCAGAGGTGCTGGTGTAAAGTAAATACCTCTGAATGAGCCGAGCATACCTCCAGGAGTTGTATGGCAAAAGTAGTGCAATTTTCCTCATTAGGTTGAGAAAAATTGCACTAAGTCTTAAGTTTGTGCAGGGAGGAGGCTTCAAAAGAAAGGAGGTGGACTGTTGTGTGCGCCTCGGATAAACAATGCCATCAGCAGCAAAGCCTATTACCTCGGAGGTAGGGATCCTTGCATCAACAGGCTCCCATTGTCAGTTGTCTTAATGTCACATGATAGCAGCGCTAAGCACTGTAATACCCATATTAACAAGTATTCTTCTAATACTTCTAATGCTTTTTCTCCTGTCCCCTGTGATTACCCTGCGTCCAACCATAATCCCGGGCTAAGCTGATTCCTAATTACCCCTACGGTCTGAGAGGACAAAAGGCCACGGCCGATGCGCACCGAGGTCCCTGACGCAGTGTGTAGCGCTCCAGCTGCCAGCTAAACACATACCGCCTGATCCCACAACAAAGCGTGACTTTTTGATCTTTTTAGAGAGACACATTTATCACCGGAGGAGCACGTCCCTTGATCGGTATGCTAATTTACCTTTTTTTTTTCTATTTGCATTTTCATACCGTTGAAGAATAAAGCAAACAAAAGCCTGGTAATAATCCGCATGGCTGTGATTTATGGAAGCTCAAAACGGCCAAAAGAGTTCAGCAAATATTTACATATAATCAGGTGGGAACAATAACCAATCTGGCACTTAGACCCTGGCAAAAAAAATTTAATAAAAATACACAGAGCACTCGCCAATGTGCATACAAACACCCACACACAAAAGGGGCCCAGCAATAATTACAATCTTTGTGGTTTTTGAATTAAGCTCTTTGTTAGCGACAGTCAGTAGGCTCCCCGGACATTCTTGCATATTTCCGTGATAATGTGAGAAGAACAAACTGCGGCTTTGGCTGAAATAGGTTCACGCAATTTGAAAAGCGCCCTAAAAGCTATCCATTCATGTTATCCATTCCACTTTTTTCTCCCCCTTCAAATGTCTGCTATTCACATCAACAAGCCAAAAAACAACAGAGAAGCACTAAAGGTCTCCTCCACCTAGACGGAGCGAGTGAGCCAGCAGATTTACAGCAGATCACATAACAGGTGACACAGTCAGCATTTTCACAAACCCTCACACCCTCTTTTCCTGGAATTCTTAGGAATTATCTATGAAATGCTTTTATAGAAAAAGGTCGATTTTTAGAGACATGGATGGCAAAAAAAAAAAAAAACGAATAAAGACTGACATCATAAATTTGCCCCAGAGCATGATAAACTGTAGATAGCTTTTGAAGTTAACATACTATATCTGCATTTAGACTTGCAGAACTTCAGATGACAAATTAAATGAAGAGAGCAAGCACCCAAGTGACAATCAAAGAGCTTTTAAATTCGTGAATCAGATATAAGTTGGTTCTGGATGAAAGTGGAGAGCCACAAAGAGCAAGGTCCTCCACAGTGCCTTGCAAACGTATATAATTTACTCTGCTGCATCTAAATAAAATTCAGCATGACCAATTGCTTTTAAAGGTCAAATTATGAATAAACAAGTTTAGTGACAGTATAAATACAATACAAATGTATTGTTACGGTTTTAGAGTGTGTTAGCAAATATTAAGGAACAATTAGTCTCACTCCTGTTTGCCTGACAACAGGGTTTGCTGGCAAGTTAACCTTGATGTAGTTTTCTTGTGTTGGAAGAACACAGATGACTATCCAGCGTAACAAAAACATAAAGTGAAGGTTGGCTCCTTTAAGTATGATTCACTGGACTAATTGTGATCAGTTCTAGTAAATCTGTCTTGTAAACACATCAAACTGGTAGCTGACCTTCTCACCTGCTGCTCATACTGGACAACTTCTTGCAATACCAGATGTTTTGACTGCATGACATTAAGCAAGGCAGTTTGGTCGACTTTCAAAAATGCACTGAGAAAGTGAACCATACCATATGAAGGCGATAGCTTTTTTGACTCTGCTCATCCATTTGATGCAGTTCACTTGGACTATCCTGGGGTGAAACACCCTTAACTTGAATGGCTTACTAGTAAAATGCTGTGTGTTGAAACTGGGGCAGAGGTTCACCTTTCAGTAAGACTATGCCCATATCAATGCATCCAAAACTAAAATGGAAAGGTCATGGCTTACATTCAGGAGTTAAAATGGTCCCGTCCTGAATCCAGTTACTCATCTTCAGCAAGACTTGAAGGTTTTTGTGTTTTCCATCCCAAAAAATTGATCTCAGCCTGAGCTGTTTTGCAAAGGAGTATTTTTGTGTGGCTCTGCAAGAGGAAGATTTATGAATCTTAAGACTTCCAAACATCAAAGCCTCACAAGTGTGTTAACAGGAGTCCTTCACTTGTTTCTGAGCAACACCAAGGATGAAAAAAAGGATCTAAAGGTAAAGAGCGTGTAGCTTGTTGGTCAGATATCTTTTCTAATTAGCATCTTACTTTGGCATCAAATACACATTCATTTTATTTTGCCCTAAGGCGATTATACCAGCTTGTCAAACTTAATGAATGCTTTCTATGAGTTGGCTGTTTAACAAATGCTTAAATGAGCATACTTTGTCTCAGAGGAAATGATAAAAAGAGGCATACCCTGAACTAACTTCCCCCTGAAATCTCTTACAGCCATGAAAATGTTTTCTTTATTACTATTTTCAAGGGGGGAAAAGTACCTAGGATCCCCCGAGGAACTGCTGAAATGGTGACAAGTCAGAAAAAGAAGGATTTTGATGGGAGGTCATGTAGGATTGACAGGGAGAGTTTGAAGAAAAAAGAGGCAGCGAGGCTGGCTGTGAAGGGCTGCGTTTGAGAAATCAATAGGCTCTGCTTTTTGTTCCGTCTCACTCCAACACCTGAATCAGAACAAAGAGTCTGAGGCGCCACTTGACAAAAGCTTTCCAACCCATCTCTGGGTCAGAAACTGACATGTGTGCCAACATAACACAACACACTAGAACACCGCTCAGATCTGCTTCCTTGATTTACATTTAAATCAGACACCAATCCAAAGCATCTCTAGCCCTGATGATTGCATGAAAAAGAATCTGTGTACACCTTCATTTTTCTGCAGAAATTGCAGCAACTTTTCCCAGCTTGGAACTGTGATGAAACTGTGTGCAATATTCCCATCCAGGCGGTGGAACTGCATCAATTTGGGTGAGTCAGATGTTTTCCTTTCTACTGAGATTTCAAAGAGACTAAAAATTACAGATTCACTGGAAAGTGCCATAAAACGCAGCCCCCAGAATGACCTAATTTTTATTCATCATATATTAAATGCAGGTAATACATGCTCAACAGGTTTCAGATGAGTCTGTGGGCTGATTTACCGCCAGTCGGCACTTGGCTGCACTGCGCTGTAGCCGCTTTGCCATGAGTCTGCTGCTGGCAGAACGATTTAAAGTCAACATGAAGGAAAAGGGTAAAAATAACAGCTATGCCTTCCAAAAGTATTCAAACCCACTGAACTTTTTAACATTAACTCACATTATTGGATTTATTTGAACCTTTGTTAAGTATTTTAAAAAACAATTCAAACAGTGATATGCCTAAATAAGATCCAGTGGGACCAGCTGCATTCAGAAGTGATCTAATTAGTAAAAAGAATCCACCATTAATCTCGGTAAATATATATTTTTTGTTGACAGCCTATGGGTTTTGCAGGTTAGCAATATTAGGAGATAATTAGTGGTGCTGAATATTCTAATAACAATATCCTTTGTGATTAACCCACATATTTTGTAACTTTTTATCCTTTTCCATCATCATGTTGTCTCATCATGCTCTGGGAGCTTATAAAAGTGTGACCATCATCAGTATGCAGCGTCTGTAGACCTGGCACTTGACATACTACATCAATTCAGCCCTTTGCAATTGTGATATGATCAATATTAATATCGCAATGTTGACTAAAATTGATTGGTTGGTTGACTTTTGCTTTAAAAACAGTTACAAGCACTGACATCCCACAGTCCACATTTCTAAAAATGTCTAAAAATGTTACTTGAATGATCAGGGGTTTCTGAAACACCAGAAAGCTGGAAGGTTTTAAAAGCACTTTGCACCAATCTGATGATTGAGTGACCTAATTAACAAACTACGAAACTACAAATATCTTTGTTGTTGAGCTAACATTTCTTGTCTATTCAGTAATTCAGCAGCAAAAAGTGTTTTTGAAATTGGGCATGCTGCTTATTTTGTCCACAAATGGTTTTCGATTAAAATGTGATTGAGATTAATTAATTACAGACCTTGCAATTAGCTCAATTAACTTTTTTTAATCAAGTCCCACCACTAATAATGAGCATATTGATTTGTTAAAATAACACAGTTAATGTCCAGATGGAAACTCTACAAGAAATCAGGTTATCTCCTTCCAATCTGACTAAAATGCAGCTTTCTTGCTAAAATATGTCTAATTTGCCATCTCTAGCTCTAATTGCATCAAAATGAGCTTTGCAAAGTTTTGACTCAGTGGGAGATTAAGTACCCACTGCCTCTTTCCTTTCATTTCGCAATTATTTGCAACTGTTTGATGGTCTATAATATATAAAACACAGTGAAGTTTGTTAAAATGTGTCAAAATGCATGAAAGTGAACACTATTCCAAGGAACTGCCTAAGCTTCAGCTCCGTGGATATGAATTACTAAGGAGAAAAGATTGCAGTTTAGCTTTAGATGCCACACTGGGCAAGTTCTCAAATACTTTGTTCCCTTTTAAGTCAGCACAGCAGACATTATCAATGCTCTGTTACACTTTAATGCTCTTCAATTTCCACCATCCAGATAAAGTTTATGTGAACGTCTATGTCGGTTTAACGAGTCTGAGATAAATCGGAGTGGCTCGGCTTTATGGCTGGGTCCCTTGCAGGATGTTTCTCTAGCTCAGAAATAACTGGTCAGACCAGAAATATCACTTCTTTAGATAGGAGGCATCATGGCATAAAGCTTAAGCCCACATTAGCGCGACAGGGGGGAGAAATATCCTGCAGAGAATGTTTTGACTTTTAAAGGAGTGTCAGTGGCTCAGGTTTCCCCTATTCTATTTCATGAATAGGGGACTACACAGGCAGCTCTGAACAATAGGTCAGAAACAATCACCACAATCCTGAGCTTTATCTTTGACCCGCAGCACGTTGGGATCTCTATGGTAAAAACTGAAGAAACCAGCTGTAAATATGTTGACACAGACGACGTAGGTAAAGAACTGAAATGCAGCCAGCAGTCTAAATATAAACTGCTCAGGAGGCTTTTCTTTCCTCTGGGTAGGGGATGAGGAACGGCACTCGCAGCATCCGTCTTGCAGACCCACTTTCTGCAGTCTGGATCTCACTTACCTTGGGGAAGAAAATGCAGGGACCAAAACGGCTGCGACTCAAAGCTCTGCCTTTTTTTTCTCCCTTCCTTTTTTTGTTGGATAATTACACATCTGTCTGTGCGCTAAAGCTGTGCAGCCTCACTCTATCATATCCTGGATATAAACACAAGCCCATCTGTGTTTGGTATTAAGTTTCGCTGACCACTACTCCAGAGAAACTTGCAAACTTTTAAGCACAAATGAGCATCAAATCTGTCATTTAAAGCAGGAACATGAAAAGGAGTCTCGCTTGAGAATTGACAGATTTTTTTTTCCACATCTTCTACTCTCCACATTCCAGGTTTCACTTCTCTGTTACATACCGGTCCCCCGTCATGCATGCCCTGCCAGTCCCACCGACTATTTCCCACTCCCACATGAAGCTCAAAGACCACAGGCTGGATGCCACTTTGATCAAACTTAAGTCAAATGGACTTCCCAGCGTCCCAAAGATCAATACCACTTTAATAACACCTGGCTGAGGGAGCTAAGAAACCTGCACTCTGGTGGCTGCTGCTGAGTGAAAAAAAAAAAAAGGAAGAGACAGGCCACAGCAGGCCACAAACTGTAAATCTCTCAAGTCTTGGCATCTTTTCCAGGGTGCTGGAAGGTGTCACAGTAACCCTGAAAAACCCGTTGAGGTGGAGATGCGAGCTGCTGACGACCTCTTTTGACCTGGTGAGGCTTCAGGATGCGGTTTCCTGCATTCAAAAGGCAATGAACTAATACACTTACTCTGTTTCGATTTCAATATAAATATTTAAATATTCACTCATCAGAGTGAATTTTCTAAATACAAGTGTAAAATGGTTTGTGGATGGTCTGGTAAGGAAATATGTGTTTAAATTACATTTGAAGAGTGTGTGTGCTTGGTCAAGACTTCCTGTTGTCACATTCAACTTAATAAGTCCTAAAAGAGAATGGACCATATTGGCTGCCAGTTTAAGTCAGGTTTACATCAGACACAAATAAGCCTGTTCATAAGAGTGCATAATTTTTTTATTTATACCAGTTCTAATAAGTTACTGTGCTTATTGTTGTCAAACCATCCTTTACCTCAATTTGCAACAATTCATAAAACCATAAAGGCAGAACTAGTGAAGAAACTATTTATGGTGACATACACTCAAAAAGAATGGAAAAAATAAATAAAAAGCTTACATATTGTTGTTTTAGCATTCTTTAATAGCGATTAAAGAATGCTAGCGTGGCTAGCACTACTAACACAGAAGTCTCTGTGAGTATTCCCTACAAAATAGAGACAATTAAATTCATGTAAAATAAAAGGCTGCCAAAATGTTTTGATTCACAATGTTTCCTCAAAGACAAAGGATCAATGCTGAAAAAACTAAAACAGAGCATCTTTGCTGAACTCCACTCAGCTTTGTTGTTATTCTTGTTACTTCTGGGAGAGTTTTCCTCTCCCAGAAGTAAGATCGAACGTTAGGTAGAAAGTTTCTGTGTGCTGTTCTACTTCAATTCTTACCACCAGTCAAATTTTTTTTGTTGCATCTCTAAAATGATTGTTTAGTGGTCTCTCTGCAAGGAAACACACCAAAACACAATTCTACTGTGTCAAAAGCAACACTGATCATAATGACGTCTGTCGTTTGGTTCTGCAAAGACAACCTTAAGATGCATCAAGAAATTCGGTCACATGACGAGACAATAAAATACATGTTCCTTATAAACAAGCGTGTTGTTTTTCATCTTTACTTGACTCAGATTTTATTTCCTTTATCTAATGTGTATTTGGCACCACCATTTAAATGGTTGTGTTACTCTCCCTGACTGCACAATTACTAAATACAATGCTGCATGTAAACATCCTCAAAGGGAACAAGGTGTGAAAAATCATGTTTTGTATTGTTATACTGCAGATTTGACAAGCTATTTTAGCCACTTTGCCTGTTTAATCTAAACTGGTTTGTTAATCCCTGTGATTTTGGTCCCTGGCGGCTCAGACTAGATTTAGAGTATTTCATCAAACTGAAAAGAAATATGAAAAATTAGGCAAAGAATTTACACTGTAAGTTGACAACCCCTCAGGAATCTACAGAACAGGATGCAGATGACTAGAGGCTGGTGTTTTTCAGGTTAATAGAAACAAGCACTGCTGAGGTGCTGCCATGGCAGCTACTCAGGAGTCTCACCGGCACATTTCTCATGGCTATTTAGCTTTTTTTTGTAAGAGGGGAAATTAGCTTTTTTATTTCTTTCTTGTTGATTCTATGTCCTGTGTCCTGATTCTTGACCCTTCAATAACACACTTACAAGAAGAGGCCCTGACAGGAAAATAAGCATCATGTATAATTATCTACAATTGGTGTTCTTTTCCATCTGAGTGGTTTCTTTCAGTGCTCTCCTTTGACCAGAGAGAGACTTGATATAAGCAAGCGGAGTCACACAGAAAAGAAATGGAATAACTGGAAACACACAGTCTGTCTTCAAGGTTTTAAAAACAGAAACCTGTTCTTTGTATCCTCCAGAAACATAACTTTCACTGTGTGATGCCTCGGAGGGATCAAACAAGCATCTGTCCATGTAGACAAAAATCACTGAAACTGATAGATGAAATAATGTGAACCATTTTAAATATTATTTCTGTTACTTTTTTCTTATTATCCCATAGAATTCATGAAGGCAAAAAAGTGAGTTATTTAAGAAAATTAACATATGACCAATAAAATTAGGATTCTCCTACATCCATCCATCCATTTGCTTTGTCTTATCTCAGACTGGGTTATTGGGATAAAAGGTCTGGAAAGAAAACCAGGCATCCATCTTGGCAGCAAGAATCTCCAGCTCATTCTAGATACTACAGTGCAATTTACATTTGCCCTCAATACTTGGTCACGGCTCCTTTTGCATGTGTTACTTTATCATTGCAGTGCTGGGTGGAGGCAAACTGCCCTCCACCCAGCAAGAAGGCAGTTTGTAGGCAGGTCACGAGCCTGGCCAACGCCTCCCTATGCAATTCCACTTGATTCGCATCTCCCTTTAGTACCGTGTCTGGGATTACTCCCATTGAGCTCAATTTCTCCAGCAGAACTTCAACTGGGACAATAAGTGAACAGAAGAAGTTGTGAATGAGGACGTTGAGTTTCTGCCTACAGAGGGCTGTAGCTTGGCAATGGCAGCAGAGGAAGTGAACATTCAATCCATGTTGGCCACATTTCCAAACATTGAGCTATTAAAGTTGGAGCAAGAGGAATGTTTAAGTCATTTTATTACTAACAACATTGTGACACTATTGCCAATGGGGTTGCTGACAGTGCACACAATTTACAGTAAACTTTATGAAACTGGTGCATAACATACGTCATGGACAAACATTAGCAATTGGGTAAAGACAGATCTAGTCGTGAAAAAGCCTCATCAGACTTCACACCTCCAGAAAGCAATTATTTTTCAATAGCCAAAGGTCCAGACCATCTGTACGAAGCGAAGCGTAGAACAAGGGTCTGGTTTGTATCAGGTTACCAGGTCAGACGGTCTGCTGGAAGATCTCCATGAAGCTTCTCACAGGAGAGTCAGTGAAGAGCCACAAAATTTCCAAGTAAATGTCTGTAGTGACTTTAGATTTAATAAAACACAGTGGACCAACAGAAGATGACATGGCACCTGAAATGAAACTTCACAGTGGGTCTCACTAAACATGGACTGTGGAGCTCTCCGCTCTTGCTGCAGGAACCACACTGGGAATTACTGAGCATTTCAGTGCTTCCCAGTTTGTAGGGTCAGAGTCTCCCAGAAGATTCTAGTCACTAAATGATCTGGTTCTCAGTCCTGTTTCCCCCTAGCCAAGGACAGCTACTGTATCTCTAGATAGAGTGTTTCAACACAACAAATATGACAGTTTTAACTCATCTCCTACATACTGGCACTGATTCCAGTCACAATTCATTCCTAGTGAATCTCATTTCACGATTCTCTAAAAGCTTTCCCTGTTTTTTGTGCAACTTCTTCTACCCACTTAACTTTACAATTATATTCTTACAAACTATAACAACCAGACTCTCTAGCAATTAACTTTTGTGGAGAGTGTCAATGACTGTCTGTGGGATAACTATGAAGTCAGTCCTAACAGTTCTTTTAAGGATTTGGCCAAGCATTAAAAAGAGGATTCAAAGCTCATCTTTCAGCTAGTGCTTGGTTTTATTCACTTTCACCCAGCTCGTGAAAGTGAATGAATAGTAGACAAAAAATATTTACAAAAACAAAAATCTTCATATTAATCAAATCGAATTCATATCAAAATGATAAAGATAGCTCCAGGCCCCGATGTAACTCTAGCACTCTGTGCCTCGAGAGGCTCAAACTGCACAACCCTCGCAAGGAAGCTTCTCCTACAAAACAATTCCTCTACTAATTGTTATTCAATCACCATAGCAAAATTAGAAACAATCAAAAAATACTGAATATTTAGCAGTACAGAAATCTATTACTATGTCTACAATGTAATTATTTGTTTGATTGCATTTCTTTTAAATAATGTAGCAAACATAGCGCCCTCTCCCTCCAGGCAATGCATTACAAATGGAGCATCCCATAATCGCCTTGTCTCTATAAGACTTTGGAGACCTCCTGCTCTGGTTTGACATTCTGGCTTGGAAAAACACCTTAAGATATGATAGAAACAAACAATACACAATACCTTGTAATCCTCTGTAGTAACATGAAGCAACGAGGCATCAGAATCATTTCATTCACAGCAGAGAGAAGTGAAACAGAGCAGCACGATTCTGTAAGCCGGCTGGATGAAATAAATAAGAAGAATGGACTAATCTTTGTTTATTTGCATATTGCATGTAAGATGCTTATCTTAAGGCGTAGGTTTCCCCGCGACAGTCTTGGTTTTGGGTTTTAACTAAATGCAACTCATTAATATTAAAATTGACAAATAAATGGTTGAAAAATATCACTGTCTGTGCAGACCCTACATCATAAATGGGTTTAACTCTTAGTTACTACAGCAAAGTTGGCTTTAGTTTCGCTTTGAAAATGTACTTTACAGTGACATTCAAATTTACTGAAATGTGTCTGAACATGGAGCCTCAAACACAAAGAAAACAAAGCTGTAAATGTGGCAATTAAATGAGAGTGAGAACATGAAAATGCTTAGCTGGATTCATCAAATGCAGCATTCAAGGGATACATCAGAGCTATGGTCTAACATAAAGAATGTCTGCGCAGTCAGCGCAGCTCAAACCTACATCCATCACGACCAAATGAGAAATGAGACCGGCTCGAAAAGGAGGAGGGCCCACATGCTTTCACAGATGAAGGGCGTCATTAATCGTCCTGACACTGAAGGGGCGGGGGGAGCAGGATTCCTCCAGCACATTATGGTCGGAGGGTATTTTTCCAGTCTAGTAGCGGGAGTAAGCCAATAGAGGTGTGGCACTACTACACGTAGACCCACATTACTATAGGTCAGACATGATGCGGAGCACGGGGCTCATCTCATTTACACTACCTAATCGCACACAGCTCGGCTTGCTGAGGGGCTCAGCTGAAAACAAAATCATCCATCTGAGTGAATCCCTCTGTGCTTCTCATCTTATCTCTCTCAGACGGTCCCTCCCCATGTCCTTCACCTCCAAGAACCCACCTCTCCTGGACGCAAAGTTTTCCATCTGCTGTCTGAATTACTGCCTGCGATCCCACAGTGATGGAAATCAACCAGTGTTTTCCAGAAGTCTGATTAAGGTCCAAGCCCCATCGCCCTCTCATAGTCTATTCACAGATGGTGGCCATTTGCTCCTGCAGGAAACACTTCCACTCAGAGGATTAGTGAGGAGAAGGAGAAAAAAAACACTTTCCTAATAATAATATTTTTTATTCCACCACTGGTTCTTCACTAATGCATCTTGAGCTCCTTTTTAGCTTCTATTCAGACATATGCTTATTAGACTGAGCACATCTAATGGACTCTTCAAAGCCAGTATGTGTGAGAGGCAACTTTAGATGAAAAATGTTCCAGTAATAACAGTCTGCTAAACATTCAACTTCTAAATTGCTTCAGTATCATATTTAAATAATGTGAATATGAAAAATAATTCTCAACTGTTTTTAAACACCCAAGAATAAAACTACTCTCATAAGAAGAGTGTGCTAAATGTATTTGTGAATTAAATGATTTTATGGCCGCAAACACTTAAGTCTATTTACTTACTTGATTTTATTAATTAATGGTAAAAATGGTGAAGACTGGAACAGTTTGCAACAGTTTCTATTTTTAAGATGGCGGAAACTGTGTTGTTTTATGTATTCTTATAGACCATAAAGTAGCAATAACCCTCCCCCACCTATTTCTGCAAGCTACCAGTAAGTTATGTATAAGGCTAATGGTGACTCCATGCTGTCACTGAATGTCTCTTGCATTTGCACTTTTTGTGGGACTGTTGCTCTCGCCACAAGTGTCTGTCGTCATACAGCAAAAGCAGCAGCGTAGAATCTGAAAGCACATTTTTCTATCTGTATGTTCAGTTGAACATAAACAAAACGGGAAAAATTATTACAATATGTCTTAGGGAAAAAAAGCAAGTAAGTTTTTTTTCTAACCCTGTTGCTGTTTGTTGCTTTTAAACAATAAGCTCTTGCTTATTGTTTAAAGGCATTACTGCAGTGAGTGTCATTCATCTGAAGCAGCAGCATAAAAAGCAACTTTGTTCATGTTAATGTATAACTGCATCAGTCTTTCCATTCATCCATTTTCTATACCCACTTATCCTTATGCCCCAGTCTTTTTGGAAGACGCAGGGTACACCTTGGACAGGCCGCCAGTTCATCGCAGGGCAACACAGACACACGGGATAAGCAACCAAGGATGCATTCATTTATACCTAAGTTCAATTGACCTGCCATGTTTTTTTACTGTGGAAAAAAAGGTGGAGTATCCAGACAAAAACCCCAAAGAGAACATAATAACGCCATATAGAAAGGCCCCAGGCCAGAATTTGGACCTTCTTGCTGCAAGGCAAAAGTGCTACCAACTGCGTTACTGTGTTTTATAAATAGACAGTAAAATTGTAGCAATGTGTGTGAAGAGTGTAAAGAGAAACATATTACAGAAATTTAGCAGAAAGAACATTTCTTGCACAAGCAGATTTTTCTGTTTGTGCAATTTTGTCAAATTGTTTCAAGTCTAACTGACCTTTAATACTGAAAAGTTGAAGTAAAGCAAAACCAAGGGAGAGAAAAAACTTATACAGCCATCCATATAATAGCAATGGGCAGAGAGTCTTAGATATGATCATACAATCACTCTACTTTGGTAGATCATCAAAAACCTGTTGTAGCATGGTCATCTACAGCTAAAATGTTACCTGAGCTAAAGTGTGAAGAACCCAAAATTAAACAGCACCACATTTTGTGCAAAAAAAGATATCTACATCAGTATTCTAACAAAACTAATCTCCCACCATTCAGTCTTTAAATGCGTAATATTGAATTATAATTTCAGTCCTGATCTTCAAAATATCTACAAATGAAACACAGGACAAACAAAATGGCCGAGTCTTGTTTTAAATAGAGCAGCTGTGAAATGAGTCCTCCTACTCTCATCGTGTTCAGGTACAGTATGCTGTCTCGTCATACATACTTGGCAAGAAATGGTGCACTGCAACAATTTCTAGCCACATATGATAAATGAAAAATGCTTCCATTTATAAACACATTCCTGTCATGCTTGATTTCTTCATTCGAGGATCATTTGATAATATCTTCATTTCCGAAAGCTCATATGTGCTTGTTGTACCAGATGAAGTTTCCTATGCTGATGTTTATGCAATTTAAACCAAAAGTCCTAAAGTGTTAGTTATTCCCCTCCACGCTTTGGCCAGTCAGTCTCAGCTTCACAGGCCTTTTCATCTCAGTCCAAGTGTTATCTCATTCAGTCGAATGAGCAAAAAGGATATTCTGCCTTAAGTTTAGATCAATCTTGGAAATGAGTCATCAGTCACAAGGTAATTACACCATTCAGTTGAGAATCTGCACTGTTAATAGAGGAGACAGTTGGTGTGCAAACAGCAGTAAAAAGGCAAATAGGAGAATTAAGAAGCGTGAAAGAGTCAGATAAGGTTCAAAACACACCAATTCTAACAATAACACCAAAAACTGGACAATTATAGCATATTTTTCCTTTTATCAACCACCCTGCAGTCAGTCGAGTGAAGGAAAGAGCCTCCATATTGCAAAGCTGAGCAGCGACAGCTAGACCTTTAGAAAATACAAAACGCCTTGAACTCAACAGAAAAGAATGAAACAAACAGTGCCTTGCAAAAGTTTTCACACTGAACTTTTTCCACATTTTTCACAACCACACACTTTATTGTATTTGATAGAGTTTCATGTGGCAATACAAACAATGGGAAAAGGAAGGAAGACACATCAGACTCATCCTCCAGAGGAAGCATGGTGGTGGCAGGATCATGCTGTGGGGATACTTTTCTTCAGCAGAGACTAGGAAGCTGCACAGGGTTGATAGAGGGATGTGTGATGCTAAATACAAAATGCTAAAGCCTTTTAAAACCATATATTCCTCTTCACACTTCATGCACTATTTTGAGTTTCTCCATCACATTAACTCTCAATAAAATACACTGACATGCGGCTGTAACGAGGTAATGTGTCTATTAGAAGAGGTGAAATGGATAAAGAGTTCCAAACAGGGTGTGGCCTGATAAAAAAAAAAAAGAGTGAATCAAAGCTGCCCTTTTATCTGTTTTCCACGAAGAGGAGGCATGACAAAAGGGGAGAAAAGCCTCAACACCTGCCAGCTGTGATTATTAAAGGCTAACGGGAAGGCAGTGGCTTTGGCTGCGAGGCTCAGAAACTGAACTCCAAACAGCATGTAAATATTTGTTGACAGACGGTCGCACACAGCGTTCCGTAGTGAAGCGTTGCTGTTCCATTCAGCTCTTTTAATTACCTGTACGTGTGATTTAATCCGTCAAATGTCTCAGCCCATTCCTCTTAATGACGTGCTCCACTCACTTCTTCTCATTTCTGCTTCAGTTGTGCACACAGTGCCTACACCGAGAAGCCTTTCTAATGAAAACGAAGAACGGGCCCTGTCTTAATGACAAAAATATCGAGTGGATCTCCGTCTAAAGTTGTTGATCAGTGCGTCGCATCGTTGAAGCATCCCGGAGTGTAAATGTTATCGGTGGTAATGCTTTTTTCCACGTTGCTTTATCTCCCCTGAAGAGGTAAATTTTTGCATTTGGATGTGTGCAACAGAAACAGGCCCCCAGTTCATATCAGCTTTCAGGGTAAAGAGCCAGCATAGGGCTAATAGAACAAATACCAGACGAAATTCAGGGAACAGAGCTGAGTGTGCGCATGAATTTGAATGACTGCGAAAAGGTCTGTGTCGGATTCCCATAAAACATGTTTATTTTCAACCAGTGTGTCTGTCCACCTCCATGACTGATTTGAATTTTGAAAAGATTTTTATCCTGCTGAAACACTAGGGCCACAGATGACTGCAGGAAAAGGCTGAAATAACACAGTTTAATCAATAACATAAAATGAAATGAATAAAAAGAAGGAGTCTCCTCTATCTGCAACCCCAGAAGCCCAGAGGCAGCAGCTTAACCCACAGCCGGCCCAAAACATATGCAAATTAACCCTCTAGGGCTTCAAGGGGCCTCAAAACAGCTTGACTTCTCAATTTACCAATGAACTATGAATCATTTCCACCATGTTAGTCATATTTTTAAAATTATGTGATAATTTAATTTCACTGGTTTGTCATTCATTATCGTTAGCCTTACTTCAGACAGCTGACCACCAGTGCACAGCAACCTTGGGGAAATGCAGTGAGGCATTACTCGAACTTATTTAAAGCAACTCTATTCACTCTGGAACTTTTTCTGAAATCCTTTTAAATGATTATGCAAATAATTAAGGCTTGGAGAATTTAAATGGCTAATGTTGTGGCACTTAATGCCAAATATAATTAGCAAGTCAGATCTTAAAATTTCTGTATTTAAGAAATTCATAGTTGATTGCAGAGTTAAAACGATTTACGCTGTCACAATGGTCCCAAACTAAATTCTGCTGAGGGTTCATTATGGTCACAGTTTTTGATATGGGTGATTTGGCTCACTGCTCAGGGTAGCATGTTATTAGGGGTGGCAGGAGGTAGCAAATAATTACATAAAATAGTCTGCAAGTCATGGCTGAATGATGGTTTCCAATGTAATAATTAAGTATCACTTTTGGGGGCCCTTGGTCTGCATTTGATCTTCTCTGATTCAAAATCTAAAATTCTTTGACTTGTCAAACTTGATCTGGACGTCCTACAATGACTGAAGATCCTTTAAAACTAGTCTGAACACAAAAATGGTCATCTTGACTTTTTTTGTTGTTGTTGCCGTTGTTCATTAGGAATTAATTTACCCTAGCATTGAAAGTGCAATATTTGTTAAACCTAAATTGCAATTTAGACTATCATTACAAAATTCTGATCAGTTTTCTTAAAATTATTGATAAACTCCTGTCTTGGCTTTCCTCAATCCCACTAATCCCATGGGTTAAGCTTAGCTAAATGTATAATCAATATTGTATAAAAAATTTGATAAATAATAATATTAGTAGGGAAATTATAGCAGAAAAAAAGCAGTTCATATTTCAGGTCAGACAATATTTATCACTATATCCAAAACGTCACTGTCATAATGTTTTATGTTAGCCTGCTTATGATATCAGACAGATCGGCTTTTTGTTTGTTTGTTTTTTGTCCCTATTGGTTCAATCCTTCTGTAATAAAAAGCTATTGGTTTTTGCCAAATGGAGTTGGTGGGTGCATGAAGGAGGGGCTCGCCCAGGGCGTAATAAATGCTGGAACCTGCACTGGTTCCATCTCATCTTGCCCCAGCTCTGTGCTCACCTTGGAGGAAACAAAAAAAAAAAAAGAAAAAAAGAAATCTGCAGCTTTGAGAATCGATGGGAACAAGTTCTCCATAGAGAAAGAAGGATTTTGGTTTATGTAATCAATGATGATTCCTGTGCAACAACCCACACTGGGATGTCAAACTTTTTATGGAGTCACTGAATCAACTATGAAACCTGATTCCAGAAAGGAAAGTCTGCAGGTTTTCAGTCTATGAAGGAATTGATTTGGCATGTGGGGGGATTTGGGAGACTTGCAAATATTGACTCACATCTTCTTCGCACTTTATACCTCTCTCTCCCCCCTTCTTCTCTCTCAGTTAGTTGAGTTTTGTCCACATAATCAAATATTTTTAATCTACCTGGGAATTTGAGTGGGCTTGGGTCAGACAGATGCCGAGGACCGTGTTGTTTAGCAAAAATTCAACGCACTCCGGCGAGTGCCTTTCTAAATAAATAAAAATTGTTTAGGCTATGTCAAAAAATATCGGATTCAGTTTGCAATAATGTGTAAGTTTTTTCCACAGTAATATTATCAAACTCCTAAGTCGCCACGGGACAAAAGCCGCAGATAAACGCAGGAACGCTGTGCTACAAAGTTGTCATCTTTCACCAGACCCGCTCCGCTTTTCCTCCCAGCAGACTTTCACACGCATGTTTGGAAAATAGAGAGAAAGAAAAAAACTTCCCAGCTTCGCTGTATGAGACTAAGATCTACACCAGTCTTACCTGTTGGCCCCTCGATGCCATCGGCGTAGATCTGGACACTTAAAATCAGCAGAAAGGCGCAGGTGTTCATCGTGTACATGTTTTAGTCCACTTTACATGTGACGAACAAGTCATTTCATTCACTCCGTGGGGTCCAGGAAGGCGGCAGCAGGCAAAGCGGAGTCCATCTATTTCCCTCAGTTTTGTTTTTTAACTGAGTGGAGTTTCCGAGACACTGGAGGGAGACAGGGCAGAGCTACTTCTGCAAACTGACGTCAGGGTAAACAGTTCAGGAGAAAAAATTTATTTCCCGAGCCCACTTTCCCTCCCCAGCCTTCAGCTTTTCCACTCAAAGCATGAGCCGGGCGCCTCCAAGTGGTCAAATGTAGGAACGGCACCCCGGTATTCTGACATCGGCTAAGCACAACTCGACACCGAGTGTGACCGTGTGCTCAAAATCCCACGTTATCTGTCACATCTGTGGGAAATAGATCTTTGGCTGCTTTGGGGGAACATAGCAGATTTTTTGTACAACGTCCTCTACTTGGTTGACGTATATTTTAGTAGAAGTTTGACTTGATATACAAATTCAAAAGTATTCATACCCTTTGAATTTTGGTTTTTCACATCGTCAAGTCACAACCACAAATTTCAACGTATTTTGTTGGGATTTTATGTGATAGACTTGCATAATTGTGAAGTGGAAGGAAAAACATTTTTGGAAATAAAAATCTGAAAACTGAATTGAGTTTAGTTTCAGCTAATATAAACCAAGAGTTTGTAGGACCACCTAACATTGCAAAAACAAGTTATCAAAGGTGTGTCTATCAACGTAGCGCATCTACAAACTGATGAGGTGTTTCTGCCTTTTCCTCTTTGCAAAATAGCTCAAGCTCAGTCAAATTGAATGGAAAACATCATTAAATATCAGGTTTCAAGCCTTGAAAGATTCTGAGTTGGATTAAGGTCTGGACTTTGGTTGACAGATGTGTGGTCCAATTGTGGTTATGAATCAACAAGTTGATTCACAATCAGGCCTTGAGATCCTGATTGGAAATTACACTAATTAAATAAAAATAATATTATCAAAACATTTTAATTGTACAAATTTTATAAGATATGATGAAATTCAGCTCTTAAAAAAAGTAAAATACCTTTTGACACCGTTTGTCTCATCATTGCACTGTTAAAATTTAGAGTATCTTTTCGCAGAAATGCTTGAACGTCTGTATTTTTTTCTCTTTTTTGCCTCAAGTAGTAGTTTGCATGAAGGGAAAGATTTACATTTTGGTCTAATCTAATCAAAGAAACTTCTTGCAATTTCTCTAAAAAGAGAAGCATTGTTTAGTGCATAAATAATAAATGTCCTGTCAACATGTTGTCACATCATCTGAGCTGAGCATCTCTGCAGTTGCTGTGCCAGAGTAACAATAGATCCCTTGGTCTAACCTGATCACGATGCTCTTTGTTCAATAATATTGTCTAACACACCACACAGAGCTATTTATACTAAGATTAAATAACACACAGCTGTCTAGAGGCAGTTGGAAGCACTGTATTTTATTTAGGAGTAACAGAGTAAAGTGGCCTCAATGCAAATACATGCCACATCTTTCAGATTTTTATTTGTAAACCATTAAAATAAAATTATGTGTCCTTTTTCTTTCACTTCTCAGTTGTTACAGTACTCTGTGTTGGTCTACCACAAAAATCCCAATGAGATTGTGATGTGACAATATGTGGAAAACCTCAATAAGGTATGAATACTTTTGCAAGGCAGCATAGTTTAAAGATGCAACATTTGGGATAAATTCAGACAGTGTAAAACGGTACTGGCTGCTGAAACATGAGTCAGCAGTGGCAACAGGTCTATGTTCTTGTTATTTCAGACAGCAACATGCCAGTCAACAACATTTGCAGTGCTACCTAAAATGTCACCCAGTCATGATTATTTTTCAAGTAGGCCCCGTTCCCATAGAAATTACAATGATTAACATGATTTTGTTTTGGGAGGTTTTTGTCATTTTCCCTCCCTTTGTTGCACTGATTTAATAATATCAAGTTGAAAAGTGACAGATTAATTTTTATTTGCTGGATTCTTTTTCCAGAGATGCCAGTCAAGTAACACCAGAATGGGGAGTAAAAACACGTCTCGTCTTGTCGTTTGCTTCATGCTGCACCCCAAATCGCATAATGATAGCAAAACCCATGCTGTCTATTGCAGGATTGTGACACCCAGACTCTAGGTGACATTTATAAGCACAAACATTAACAAATGGCTGACACTGAGCTATTTTGCACAATACCTCAGAATGTCAGTCTTTATAATAACCTTATTATAATATAGCTGATGATGTGTTTACCTTGACAGAGCTAGTTAAAAATGTTATACATTCTTGTGTCTAAGAATTGTATCATAGATCCATATATATAAAAATATCCTACACTGAAAAGGTTTGGTTTCCATTTTTCTTGTTTTTATTTTGTTTACAGCCGAGATAAGTCCTATATTCTCTCAGTTATGACAGGTACACATGCTTTTGCACCTTCCAATGACAGCTGCAGGGCATATTTCTCCATAAATTAGGAAGTTTGACATGTTGTGTGTATTAAATTTGCATCTGATGGGGTTACTTTTCTCCATCTCTAGCAACAGCTGGTTACGTTATTATGTCCTTGAAATGTTGGACTGCAGAAATCACTTTTGGATTTAATGAAATGTGCACAAAGCAAATGCAAACATATGGCACAGATGTAATAATTATTTCAAAGTAAGTGGTCTGACACATCTTTGCCAGCTCGTCTGATGTGTTCATAGACTTGTTACGTAAGTTGTTCATAAGAACGGACAGCGTTCTCATGATGCAAACGTAGCAAACAGGCCAGAGCAGACTTGATCTTTTACACACATTTGACTGCTGCTACTATGCTATATTTCAAAGTATCCTTGCCTGACCTGAGATAATAGACTCAGTCTATTGATAATGTCACCAACCTAAATATGTTTTTTACCTTAAAGATTTTTGTATAATAGAAGTGTTGTCTTAATAATCTTTAGTCATAAAATCTAAAAAAAAGAATAATAACTTGTAAAAATTCTACCACAGTTATTTAATTCAAAGTGAGCTTCCCGTTTTATTCAATAAAATATCTGCTGGAAACTCTGAGTATGAAACTGTTTCTGCTTGGAGGAAACATGATTTGCAATCTCTGATTGTTTACATTGTTGCTCTCTCACTTGTCTGAAGAATGTGGTGCAAAACAAAGAATATTTTCTCATTCATTGGCCAGTACTGCAAGTTGTCCAAAGTCCATAACTGATTGGCTGATCAGGCTCCTGTGAAGACTCCCTACCTAATGGCTGCTGGCTGCCAAGACAGCTGAGTTCAAGGACTCTGACAGGAAACTCACAACTGAATTTTCTGTTGATGTTTTTTTTTTTTCTTTTTGCATTCCACACTTTGTTTATTGATCCAATTTTTGTATGAAGTTCCTGCAAAGTGTTATTTAGTTTTTCTTTTTTCACTTTTTTCTTTGTGTCCGATTAGGTTTCAAGTTCAAAGTGAGCTCTCCACTCTGAATGACCTTTTCATCTGGACTAGATCTTCACAGTTGTGTTAAGATTTTCCAGTAAAGTAAACTGAGAGGCAGCAAAATGGAAGCTACTACCCTGGTAACTTTTGTTAAAAGTTTAAGCTCCAATTGTCTGAGACTGTATTTATTTCACATTCCCCTTCAGAAAATGATCCTAAATTCTGATTCTATATATAAAGAGAAAGAGGCATCCAAATTAACTTGATCGGGGGAAAAAGAATTGTCCCTAAAACCTAATTGGTGCCACAGCAGTGAGGAAGCATCTGTAACCAAGCATTTCAAATAACCAGGAATGAGTGTTTTCATATTGCAGATGTTTGGGGTTTTTTGGCAAACGAGGAGAGAGCTTTTGTGTCCATTTTGCTTTGGACCTCTCACATGGAAGATGAATCATAAACCCATTTTGGCTGCTGCAAGGGAGGCCTGCAGCACGTTTTGTTGTAAACCTCATTTAGAACAAAAGAGCTGTTTTCTGATCTGAAACACTTAGGTGTGACAAGAAAGCAAAACAAGGGGGGCGGGGGAGAGCACTCTATATTAACATCTAGCACAAAGGTTGATGTTGAAGCAGGCCCTCTTTGGGATAACACATTTAGCTGTGACTCAGAACTAAATTGGCTATACATCTTTCAATTTAGATGTTATGTGTAGACATTACAGCTGAATATTAAATTAAAGGTGGCCGAATAATTGTGTTTGCTATTTCCAAAAGGTGTTTGCCACATGGAGTCTAATATTATTAGAAGGGATTCGTCCAGAAGAATGGTAAATAAACAATGCATTGCACTCTGGATAATTTATTTAATTGTATAGAAACTAACATGTGTCAAGACGAAACCTGTAATTACACCTGCATGATATACGACAGACATGTATTTAAAGCACAATTATTGAAACAAAGGAAGTATTTTGATTGGGGTGTGTTTCGCTGCAATGCATTTCAATGTGCAGTAATGTGATGTTGAAAAACACTGGCGAATTCAAACAGCAGGACAGGTGTCAGCAGAGATGCTGAGAGCTATGGAGTGATGATAGTCATTTTATCAGACGTTTTATAGACTGCCACTCATAACCTCAGACAAACACCTACATCTGGACAGGCTGTGCTGTGCGCCAATGTGTAATAACATATCATCACAGTTCTAAGAGAAGTTGTCAAAGGCAACACCGTCACTGTCTATCTCATCCTCGGCATGCAGAGCGGTGCTGAGCACAAACAGGAAATCATACCAGGAAAAACGGCTGGATGATTATTTCTGCAGAAAGGCCGCCTTGACGAAAAAAAGTGACATCTGTGATCGTTGGGTTAGTGGAAGCAGATATGGTTTGAAGAAAACACGAGTTATGCTCTCTGATGTGTCGTTTACTTGTCGTTTAGCTGATTTGAACTGTGGCATTCAAATCAGGGAGAAGTGCAAGTGAAGTGAAAGTTTTTAAATGAAAGCGAGCTATAAACCACAAATAAAATTTACCCATATGTGTAATACATTTTTTACCTGCATTAAAGTTCAAAAACAGGCCCAGGGTAGAGTGTGTTTTGTGAATAAACTGATTTCATTTAATGGTTGATCAACTATCAAGAAATAACAAGTAAATTATGAAACACTTACTTTAATGTGTCCTTTATTGTTTAACATGAAAAACAAATCTAATTCATTTAATATACTGTAGAGTAAACTTCATAAGTTGCTAATAAAACTATCTCATTCATTTAAAGTAGGGTGCCAAAGTCCTCTACTCGAGAGCTACTCTGCTGCAAATTTTAGATGCATCCTTTCTCCAACATGCCTGAATCAAATGAATGGACTCGATACCAGACCTCTGGAAAACTGAATGACTGAATAATGATGAGGGAGCTCAGACATTTGATTCATGTGTGTTTAAGACGGGATTCATCCAAAGGATGGAGGATAGCACAGATCAGGACTGGACTTAGGCAATTCTGATTTAAAGTGTATGTAGTTTGTAAAATATTCATTTAGTATTTGCATAGTTGCATCCATTACGGTTTCATTTTAATTTGTAAGCTTTATATATCAGCACATTCTACCGCTGCTCTAGTCAATTGAATTGATATTTTTAACTTGGTGTGTACGTAGCTAAACCAATCCAATAGCAATTAAACCAATTCAATTATTATTTCTCTCTGCATATTATGTGCAATGAAGTACAAATAAACAATAAAACCTGTTTTTACAATATAATTTGCAATTTAAATCAAAATATCCCACATTTAAATCTTGGCCACATTTAAAACATAAATAAGTACGGTTACTTATTAGTTTGTTTTGTAAATTTAAACAACAAACTTGACTTCCAATAAACATGTCCTCTAATTCAAATTGGGCAAATATTTACAGCAAGATTAATTATGAAATATTGTTTAATTACTCATATTAAAAAACTATACATTTGTAAAAATAATAACAATAAATAAATAAAATAATAATAATAAAGGAATCTTTATTATTAAAATTTTCTGTCAAAAGAGTTTGAGATGTCCTCTAAAATAAAACCATTTGCCCTGAAGTTTGAGAACATTTGCACAGTGTTCTGTCTCGAATGCCAATATTTGATTTATGAGGTAAGAATAGAGAACAGTGTTAGCATTACAAGAGACAGGTTCTTATTTTAGCAGCTTTAGTGCTTCAGTTAACCTTTTCTAGTAAAAAGGGAAATAATATACTCACTCAACAAGCACACACATCTTAACAAAATTCATAACAATGAACATCCAGTGGGATTAATAGAGTAAATTAATTAATTCATTCGTTGTTTAATATCCATAAATTTAACATTTTTATTTTCTCTCCTTTTTATCTTCCTTTTCTAGAAGCTACCCCTGAGTTTCTGCTTTTGTTTTGAGAACATGTCCCAGACCAGGACAAAAATATTAAAGACGTTTCTGCTGTATTTAATTTTGTGTCTTGTCTGTGTTATTCTTCCAACAGAAGATACACCGAGCTCAGTAATTTGGTGGATTTACATGGACAAAATCAGAGAGTGAGCTATTGCTGCTGTTAACCTTGTGTTCTCCGTTTGTATTTCTGTCCTTGGAAAGTACTGCTGGAACTTTCCAAGGACCTGCAGTACTTGGGTGCTTCTATGTCTGTCTCCCTACTGTCCTCCACTGATACTTTATGCATTCAGCTTGCCTTCCTTAACCTTTTACCAATAGGTCTCAAATGATTAATTGAATTTGACTGTAATTATAATTCGGATTAAGTTAGAAGGCATGTAGATCAGGAACTGACTAGATTTGATTCTTGATATCTTTTTTTAGATAATTGGAAATGAATTGGATGGCTTAATTTCCCTGTAAAGTTACTTGAGATGTAATTTGCTGTGAACTGAGATTACAAAAAAGGTATAGAATTAAAAAGTAAAATGGTATTTTAAGTTCCTTGAATACTGTGTGTTCTATCATTATAAAAGCAAAAAATAAAAAATATATATATTAATGTACATTACAGGTCAGGCAGTCAATAAAGTGGTTAATATTTTTTTCTTTGATTGAATTTTTCTTATAAAGTGCCTAAAACCAACGCTTATTGTAAACATCACAATTTGTCTGGTGTGTGTCTGTACCTCTGTTTCTGTAGTTATTACACCAAAAAACCCATTTATATACCAGTCAGCCACCATAATGTAACCATTAATAAGACATTGTTCTTCAGGAAATTCTGCTGGAAATGTATCCTTCATCTGGATCTAATTTATATATCTACCATACATCTGATGTTTCTAAAAACCCAATCCAATAGACTTGGGATACCTCACAGTCAGGAAGGTTTGTTCCACAACATATTAGTGGATGTGGAGTCTCCCCTGTGGGTTTTCATTTAATCTCTTACATTTTCCTCTCAGTTTGAGCCACAGAAATCTACTTAACGTTCTCGGTGCCATGTGAGCTTTTTGTCTTCCCAGCCTCATCACATCCAATCGGACCATCTCCAGGAAGAAGTACCGTCTTCTGTTTCATCTCTTTGTTCTTTCCTGAGGTATCTTTTTTCTTGTTGCCACCTTGGCCCACTCCGTCTGTCCTGCCGGCTCCAACAAGGTGACTCCAGCCAGCGGGGGCAGAGAAATGGCTGAAGACCTGAGCATGAGATGCAGCAGATAAACCAGTGAAAGAAAGCGGACGGATCACTGTGTTTGTCCTTTCATTCAGCAGCAAGTTGTGCAAACAGCTTTTCTGCTGGCTCTGACGGTGAGGTCGGAGGTGTTTCAAGGATGAGGTCTTGTAAGATTTTCTTTGATTGCAGCTCTGCTTCCTGTGTTCCTCCGAGATCTCATCCAGCACTACACAAAACAAAATGACAGTTAGTAAAATCCACCGGGAGCATCAACGTGTGGGTCATGTATCGGCTCTGGCAGCGTTCTCAACATACACACCGTGATGGATTTTACTCTCTTGGTTCTGAGTGCACCTAAGGTCCAGGGCTTGTTTCACTGAGTCCAAAAGTCCAAACATCTCACACAGAGAATTCAGTATATGAGCATCTGACACAAAAAAAAAGTAAGCCAAAGTGTTGAATAACAATCTTTGTTCAATCGTACATAAGCAATTCGGATGAAAAAAAATCTATATTTATTAGTTTGTTTTTTCCAAAACCTTGGCATTTACTTATATTCAACCCCCTTCATATTCGATCCTTTACAGAACCATGTACACCGTATTTACAGCTGCAAGACCTTTGGGGTTTAGACTGAGATACATTTTTGCAAAACAGCTCAAGCTCAATCAGTTTTCGACAAAGAGCATCTGTGAAGATTAATTTATGATGTGCAGTTCTAGTTTTCTGCCACACATATTGCATGTAGGTCAAAAGGTCTAATTTTGTTTTTGTTTTACCAAAGTTTCTTCTTCTACATGATTACTGTGTTTCTTGCACTGCAAAAAAACCTTCTTATTGCAGTTTTCTGTCTGCCATTCTTCCAGATTGGTGGAGTTTACACCTTAGAGTTGCTTTTAATATAGACTTCCACCTGAGCTGTAAATCTCTGCATACATTTTTCATAAAAAACCTCTAAAAACTTCACAGTACATCTGGTTTAATAGTGTGTATAAATTACACACATGTCAGCTGTATTTCATAGCTTTGATAGCTTTTGATTTTATTTAGAAGTACATGGGGTTAAATACAAATGCATGCAAGACTTTCCAGATTCTTATTTATAAAGTATTTTAAAAGTATGGATAATGTTCCTTGCACTTCATAATTCTGCACTACTTTGTGTTGGTCTGCCACATAAAATCCCAATTAAATAAACAGAATCTTGAAATTGCAATGTGGGGAAAAAGCAAAAAGTTCAAGTGTTGTGAATACTTCTGCAAGGCACAATGTGTGAATGTGATGACACAGTTTGGGAGCGTACCTGTCTCCTGCAGGCTGCCGTTCTCGCTGCGAAGCTCGACACCTTGAAGGGTGTTCACAAGTTTAGCATGGAGACCAGACAGAACATCCACCATCAGGCCAGACTCCGCTACACCCCTCCAAAGTCTCATCACTCCACCTGAAGAGGATCAATTACATGATAAGAACTCTGTGCATATGAGAGTTTGGTTTTTTCCCTTCCATTAAGAGGTTTAAAAATGGCCACAGAGAAATTAGAGAAAGCCACAAATGCACCAGTATAGATTTGATGCACATGAAGATATGAATTCCAGTGTGGGATGCTGAATTTAAAATAAAGTAAAGAAATACAGTAAATATTAATAAGTAATCTGTGACAAATGTGGTGGAAAGGAGAAGCAAGGGGACATCTGGGGCTGTGATTTCAAGTAGAAAACATAGGAAATGACAGGACTAGATGCCATAGATGGATAAAAAACCATTTAAAAAAAGTGAAAGGGAGAAGGTGTTAAATAGGAAACAGATGTTGAGAGGAAAGAGCCGGAAAATGGGTTAGGAAAGAGGAGCTCTCTGAAGGCAGAAAGGAGGGCAGGACAGATTTGAAGGAGAATGAAATATAACTTGATGTCGGCACAAAACTGATAAAAACAGAAGTTAGGTTAGGGTGATGAAGTGCAGAGCATGCTAGATGTGTTATCTTAGAGGAAATGAATGTATGCCCCCTGATGTTTGCTTAAACTCCTGTCACGGTGGTAAAATATTTGAAAGTGTTCCAGTTCCCATTTACATTTATAAGTTTGTTTAATTTATTCCTCCATGAGGGGAATACAAACTAGAATGAAGCACATTTCCGTTGAGCTGAACAGCTCCAGCTCAAGAGACTGAGCACACTCGCTGAGAATTATCTACTTGTTCGAAACTCAGCGACAAGCAATCCTGAACGTGCAGCGAGGCACTTCAATCTGCTTTTCAGGGCATCATCAGCGGGCCGTTTTACTGACTGAGCTCCGCCTGGAACAGTGCCTGATCAGGTCACCTTTAAAAGCCTTTAAATCAAAGCTGCAGCCCCGGCAAGTAAAAAGGCCACACCTGGAAATGTCAGCTGCTGTCTGCGGCTTTATAAATGGACATGACTCTTCCCCCTGACTGTGGTCAGCAACTTTTTAAGGACAAGTCGGCAGGAGCATCCCACAACTGCCGATTCAGAGGTTCGCCGGCTCGCTGTGTCAGAGAGGTCAAACCTTTCGTGGTTGCGAGAGGCGAGATGAGAGCGATGGGTGGACAAACCCTGTGTAAATCTTTTTGAGAACCTGCCCTACAAAAGACCTCTTCTCTTGAGAAAAGATCCTTTCTGCACATTATTACCATCTGGCAGATGTTTTTTATTTTATTTTTTTTTTGGTGACAAACTTTCCCCTCTACAGAACTGAAAATACAGTACCTTCCACAATTAGCATCTCTAGTACAAATGTGTACACAAGCTTTAAAATGATTGATTGTAAATGCTTTTGCCACAGTTATCCAACATTGATCACATTTAAGTCTAGACTTGAATAAGTTTGGTTTTGGATCACTGTTCTGCTTCATAACCTTGATTTAAGATCTGAGATGAGCTGATGGTTGGACATCCTCAGGATTTTGTGGTAGAAGCAAAATTCATGGTTGAATAATGAACCATGAATTTTGAGGCAGCTCAGCAGCCCCCAAAACTATCACACTGCCACCGCCATGTTTGAATGTTGATGTTACGATGTGTTTTTTTCTGAAATGATGAATACCAGGTGACTTATTGAACATATACATTGAATTGATAGACATTATTTTGTCTTTTATTTACCAAGTGAATCAGCTCTCTTCATGTTGGCAGGATGTCTGTTGATTGTGGAGTTTACAAGTGGTGTTGAACTCTGCTCTGATGCCGGTCCAATCATTTCCTCCAAAGACTCCTCCAACTCCACTGCATCGCCAGCTTCCCCTTAAATAGGAACAAAGCAGACATATTCAGTTAATAAAGGGCTAAAGCTGTTACGTTTGTGTAAAATTAGCTTCAAATTCTAAATATTTATCATAATTTGGTGCTTGGTTTCAAAGTGATCTTCAATTTCTTGGTTTGAAATTTCAATACTATAACAGTGGTTTAAGCATATGTGATTGGTATGAAAACAGGAAACTTTAAGTGCCAACTGTAATCTACCTGTCACTGTAGCCAGCTGTCCCCCATCAGGCTCGAGAGCCAAACAAGACAGGCTTGGTTGCACCAAGGCCCCTGGAGGAGGCCGGGTGCTGTTCATCAGCACATCGAGCTTGGTGCTGCGGCAGGTGTTGCTGCACACTGACTCATGCTGGTAGAAATCTATCTGGCCAGAGTCCATCATTTTCCTGCAAAGGGGACAGGCGGGTTACAATAATACGGCAAAGTGTCTGTGAAAACATTTTTTTTTTAGCTTTTGGAGTCGCATGGGGGACGTTTGGTCTGAACAATCCTAACAGCCTTTCGCTATTTTGTTTGATGCGGGGCTTGTTGGTCAGCCCTCAGGAGGCATAAAGATAAAAAGAACAGATATCGCCTGTTGGGTTTTGTGTGTTGCCTCCCAGCAACACCAACAGCAAGTGCAAACACGATAAAGAGGTGAGAAGTGCTGCTCGAAGGCTTATATGTGAACCATTTGATCCTGCTATCATCACAGTTGTGATTACCCACTGCCTCTGGTATGCTGGCTCAGACAGACACTTAAAACAGAGATGTGCAAGTTGGATTTTACATTAAAGAAATCCTGTAGGTGGTTCACTGCAGTGAATTCTAAAAGTATTAAAACCCCGTTTTTTCACATTTGATCATATTGCAAACACAAAATGTAACTGCATTTATTGGTTTTTCATATGACAGACCAACACAAAGTTGTGTGGATAAGTACCATGACAATAAAATATATTTTAAAAATAACTATGATCAGTGCAGCATGCATTTGTAGGCAACTCCTCTACTGTCAACGCTTTGTAGAAACATCTTTCTCTTCAAGCTTTTAATGTTTTCTCTCTTCACCCAGACTGAAACCGTTTCACATTCCTTCTTCACACAAATAGTTCAAGTTCAGTCAGATTGGATGTAAACCATCTGTGGACAGTTATTTTCAAATCTTGCCATGAACTCTGTCTTGGATTTAGGACTGGGCTTTGACTGAGCCATTCTCATAAAGAAATATGCTTTAATCCTAACCATTGTAGCTCTGGCTTTGGTTATTTTCCGGTTGGATGGTGAACATTTGCACCACTCTCAAGTTTTTTGCAGCCTTCTATCAACTCTAACCAGCTTCCCTTTCCAATGTAAAGAAAAAAGTTTACTAAAGCATCATGGCATCATTGACATTTGTCAAAGGGGGGATGGTGTGTTCAGAAGGAATTGCAGATTTGGTTTTCAGCCACATTGAGTGTGATGCAGAAGGTTCCCTTTTGGTCTTGTTTGAGCAGAGTGCTTTCTTCCACATGTTTGTTGGTTTTGCTTCATGGCCTGTGGAAAACTCCTAGTGAAACTTTGAATGGTTGTCTTCCCACAATGACTTTCTTATTGCCACTACACGAAGGCCAGATTTGTGGAGTATAAAAAGTTATCTAAGAGACCAATTCAACCTGAGCAGAGGATCTTTGCAGCTCCTCCATTGGCTTTTTTTTTACTAATGTTCTCCAACAAACCTTTAATGCCTTCACAGAATAACGCACATATGCTGGGATTAAATTACACACCGTTTGACCCTATTTATTATCTCCCTTCAAAGAAGACTGGTTGTACTGGATTTTATGTAGGTGTAGATTAAGACGGGTAAAATACAAATGCAGATTTTTTTTAAAAAACAATAAACAGGTATGCTACTCCTTCCATTTTTATGCTTTGTATTGGTCTATCACAGAAAATCCCAACAGATTACATTGAAGTTTGTGGTTGCAACATGAACAAATTTGGATGGTACAAGATACTGCACAAGTCATGTGTTTTAAAATAATAAACACGACAGTTGGAACGAGAAAGTGAAAATAAAGGTTGTTAGCAGAAAGACAGATGTTTCTTAATGTTTCATAATCTTACCTGAGCATAACTCCTCCCACTCTGATGGCTCTTTTCCAATCCTTCAGAGTGGCTTTTCCTGCCAAGTGTACAAACTGCTTGGGACTAATGAGCTGGTCATTGAACTGTAAAAAGCCAGACGGGGCAATTTATGCCATGTAAACAGTCATATAAAAAGTAAAACAGGCTGTTAACCCATGTAATGATTATCTTATGTTTTATTCCTGTGGAATAATTTACAATTCAACCAACCACACAAGAAATATAGAAAGGTATTAAGTTAATAACATCATAAATGTGTTACAATGTAGACGGAAATCTGTGGAGTTTGAAATGACAAAGGATGGGAGAAAACTGCCTCAAGCAATAGGAGTAGCAAATCTTAGCATGAAAATATAAATTACTTTTTTTGGAGGAAGCTCATTCATCCATTTCTCTTAGTAGAAAAAGAGAAATCATAGATTTGACACGGAGTTATTTCATCTGAACATTCTGGCTTTGCAAAATGTACTAAGAAAAATGTGAAGTGAATAATTTTTTTTTTTTTTTGATTGAAAATCATTCCCCAACAGGAGATCCATCATGGAAAAAATGTATAAAAGTCTTTCAAAGTAGGAATTCAACTCAGTGTGTCGGAGCACTCAGCTGTGTATAAAAGTGGTGACAGGCACAAACAAATAGCAAAGGTTGCAGAAAGAAAACAGGTGGACCAAAGGCAACAAAGGTCAAAACACAAAGGGACAGGAAACTGAAAGTCGCACATCTTGGAAATTAAAAAATGCACAACAAACGAATGGAAGTAATGTCAGAAGAAAATAGAACTTATGTATAGAAAATCCAAATATAAAGCATTTCTAATATCAACAGAAAAAGAGACCATGGTTACTGTGGGTTAAAGATGAAAAAGCAGAGGTGAAAAACTGATGACTGGAGAAAAGTTGTATTTTGTGATAAATCAAAATTCAATGACGGGACGATGTTGGTCTTTTAGTTGGGTCCAGATTCAGTGAAGCATCTAAACCTAATGTGTTAAATATCGAGAAGATTTCTAAAGCTACTGATAATGCATAGTTTTATAAGAAAACCAGTGGAAGAGTCAATCAGTACCTCTGCTAATAATACTCAGATGGAAATTTAGGCTATTGTCACAAAGCCTCATGTTTTGTCACCTATTTGGAGTATCATAAAATGTCTATTAGGTGGGTCTATTTGTCAGGAAACAAGGTGCATGTTTTCTTTGCAAAAGAAAATGTTAAAGCACTGTAAGTGTGATCAGTTTATTGAAATATGGAACAGTTTAACAGATTCTCTAAAAGTATGAGTCCATTTTTTTGTTGTTTTTGTTTGGTAGAAGTTGAACTTGTGTCCCCAGGACAAAATCTTTTTCCTGATTAGTCTCTGATTTAAATGCCAAGACAGTAAGAGGAAGAATAAACCTAAAGGGACAACAATAAAGCAAAGGTTTTTTTAAAAGTGTACCCTGGGCTGGCTCTCCAGTAATAAATCAGCACTTCTTGGACAGACTCAGCATATTGACCTACCTTAACACATCGTACATTGATTCCAGGACAGACAAACTTCTTAAACAGCAGCACTGCTGTGCTGTCTCCACAAGTGATGGGGTAGCCGTACTCTATCTCTGTTTCATCGGCTTTACAGTCACCTTTACAGGAAACAGCAAAAAATAAAAATTAAAAAAAATCACAGGAAGAATAGTCTAACAATTACAACACTGACATTGTCACCCAGCAGAATGCTGAGTACTACACATATTGATTCAGTTGTATGGAACAAAATGTGTGTTTTTGTATATGTTCATTAAGTTTTAAAGAGATAATATTTTTGGTTTGCATGCTTTTACTTACTTTGATGTGTCTCTATCGCTAAAACTGTGGTGGCAGTACCAGCACTGTCGCCATTTAGCCTGCAGAGGGCGACATAACATTTGAAATTAAATAAACCTTACTTTACTTTCTCTGCACTGTTGTGTTAACTTAAGAATTTACAGCATATACAATACAAACAGACATTTTTCTACATCAGTTTAGCTCACACACAAATATAATGGGAAAATACTGGTTCTGTTGTTTTCTGTTTTGTATTCCCTCCAGGCTTTAGTTTTTTAAATATGTGATTCTGAGATGAAGACTAAGATTTAAACTCCCAGGCAATGAGCAGACTTGTACCCCTCAGCGCAATCTTCTTTCCCATTTAGCTGCAGGATGATTTGTCTCTGATGGTTGTTGTCCCTGCAATCCTGCTTCTCTGTTTTAACCACCATGACTTTGCCTGAAGGCTCAGAGACCCATTCAGCAGCAGCCATCACACCTCCCAGCAGGGCTGTACAGAGACAACAGGTGAATCACATTAATGTTCAGATCAAACACAAGTACTGTTCATTACATGTTTCGGATAAACATCCTTTCCTGTTGAGTTTTATAGTGTTTCAGAATTAATTCATGCCAAAGTTAAAACAGCCTCTGCATGCTGGGACTTTCTAGATGAGGAACGCAGCTTATTCAGAACATTTAGTGTGAGAGGTCCCATACAGTCCAATAAAAAAAAACAATCTATTGGATGGGGGATAAGAAAAACTACAATACCCTGGTTTGATTTATTGTTAGTATTCAGTGGTCTTGAGTTCACACCTGCTATTGTTTATAGGAAATTTAGTCAACTTCAAGCTTATCCTGACATTTTATTTACATTGTTCAGCTAAACTCATCGTTCACAATAAGGTGACAAAAAATTAAAATAATTTGACTGTACAAAAGCATCAGGCAACAGAAGAGACCAAAAGTTCCTCCAAAAAATATCATTACTAAAACAGTATGCCAATAATGACTGTCTCAATGACCGATGGATTTATCTTTGGTGATGAACGCCAAGGCTTTGAGATTAGAAAACGCTCTAATTTTCCTAATCTTTAGCTCCATACAAAGATCCTTTGCCAGAAAGATGTTAGTGAAATTAAATAACTTGGAATATTTTGGCCTTAGCCGTAATCTCCAAATGTGGTTATACCTCTATTTTGATGTAAAAAACTGATGATAATGAATTATTTCAAAACCATTTCTTTTGTTGCGGTTAATGCAAATGTATCTTGTACAATTCAACTGACAAACTTTATTATCTATGAAGAACGTTTTTAAAAAGCAGCAAAAGTGTTCAAACAGCCGCAACTTCAACAACTGCATGACATTTGCTCATTTGTGTCTTTCAGCAAAAACCCATAGTTTTCAGAGAGGTTCTTGATGTCAATGTCCATTCTTTAGCTGGGCACAAAACAATCTATTGAATCACACAAACACTGTGTGTTTGTGTGATTCCCAATTGTAATCCCCAATTACAGATTCTGCATATCTGTAATTGGGGAAAATTTGAAACAATAGTTGCATTGCTGTAGCAGTGTGTCAGGAAGGCTGTGAGGCCGAAAGTAACACAGAATAAGCTGCAGGAATTTTAATGTCTGGATTAAATGTAGAAAGTTAAACTTGAAATGTTTAGTCATTTATGCGAGACAAGGCATGATGGGAAACTAATTTTAATTCTTATACTCTTCATAAGCTACTTTCAATTTGACAGTGAACCCAAATGCAGTTGAAGTCTTTGCAATAATAAAACAAAAACAGCCTATCTGTCAGGGAAACTTAACGAAAGGAAGACACAACTAATCACAGTATCAGACAGACTATAATGAACTAAATATATTTAGCTGTATTAGTCTGTACAGCTGTAAGCTGTATTATATTAGTCTACATTGGATTAGCATACCCGGACAGTTGCGTGCCTTGCTTACCCTCTTCAGAGTCTCACACTGACGTCTGTTGGTGCGGCATCACGCACTCTCCTGTCGTGCGTTCCCGTCCCACACAGGATCCACAGGACGGACGGGGGTGGGGGGTCCACTTCCACTCCTCACACTCTCTACGGTTTAAACAGCGTAAAACAATTAGTCCTCCGCTTGTTCAGAGGGACACGGCAGTATGAGCCAAGCTGCGTCGCTGCCCTTCCTGCAGCCAAGGCAGCGTTTGCCTGAGAAGCATCTGTCCCGCTGTCACGAGAACCGCTCTGTTGGCACGCGATGTGCAACTCGGTCAAATTGTTCCCGTGAGGCTGGATTTGAGCTCCACTGTAAAAGTTCACGGGCAGGGCGATTTTATTCGCCCTGCATTTAAATTCCTCCACCACAAACACGCACAGAAAACATAAAACGCAGCATAAGATAGACTTCACTAATATCTGAGTATCGTATTCTTAGTGCTCTGGGATTACAAGGCAGTCGTGTGCTTGACGTGTTCTTCTGTTGCCTATATTTCACCAGTAGGTGGCAGTTTCGCACTTAAGTTGATGACAACTACTGAGCAAAGGCACACAATAGGGATTAATAATTGTTGCTCTTTGTGATTTTGCGAGTTAAATGGACTGTTTCCGACTTTTGAAAAGTCGCTGAGTGAGGACAACATAGCTCACATAGTGCTAGATGATTCTCACATTCCTTTAGTATTTTTCCTGGGACTTTAGTTTGTGTCTATCTGTACCTCTAGAGTAACTTCTAAAACTCTATGTCATTTACCTCTTTTGGAGGATAATATTTCTTGAACATGCTCTCTTGGACTTCATGTTGAAATCATAATTGGACCATAACTTCACTGCTTTCTTCATGTGAAAATGTAGTCCCAGTGGATAGTGGTAGATTGTTTTATTCGTGAGCAAAAACATTTTTTTCCTTTCTTTATTGTCTTTGAGATAGTTTGTTGGTATGCTGCTTTTCGTAAACATAGCATTTACACAGGTAGTGTTACAAAAACCTCTATACCCACTGTGCTAGAATGAACAAATAGAGACACATTTGGAGTCCCATACATTTGGAATGGAATGCCCGGGATCATTTGATTGGTAGTCATCCTAACCAATAGGAAGCCGAGTTTAAGACTCGTGGCCAATAGTAAATTCGCAGGACTTTCTGCTTTGAGTTTTTATTGAAGCGAGAACTCGACCCATCGAAGTATGCACCTTGCTTTTTTCCTCGGACAGGGCTGGAAATCATGCTTGGAAAGAGCAAAAGCATCGAGGATGGAATGAAGTTTGTTTTTGCTAGTTTTTGGATTACTTTCTGCGCCTGTGTAGGTGATGTTCGCTGTCAGGAGGGTAAGAAAAAGCCCTGTTCTGTTGACGCTTTCGGTAATACAAACAAAAATGATTGCGACGTAACAGAATTTCTAACATCACGTTCGCTTTTTGCTGAGTAACAGCTAAAACTAAATACTGCTAGACATTTATTATTACGAGATAACACTTTGTTAATAACGTCGGAAAAGCGACAGGAGTTCAGGTAAAGCTTTAGGACGTGGCTTAATTTTTTTAGTATCCTAACTTTCCAACTCATTTCTGAGACAAATATTTTATGCTTGTTTCCCAGCTAACATTTTTTCTGAAAGTTGGGACATATTTGCTGCTGTGTATGAGTCAAAATCAAGTTTTGATTAATGTGTTTATGAATAGGACTGTAGAATGCTGTATCTTATGAAGCACACAGGTACAAAGGTCGCCCATGTGGTATGATGGACACATTCTTTGAATACTCTTCCTTGTCCATGTGTTTACCTGCTGCTCCCAGCTATCCTTACCACAGGCTTTTCCAAACTGCATTCAAGCCCCCAGCATGAATCACACTGACCATATTTACACACAGAGGCAAAGAGAGACAAATGATTACTCCAGCGTAGACTATGACTACACACCACAAATCATCTTCTTTGTTGTTTTCGTCTGGCTCTTTGGCTTTGGTTTCCTCACATATCGGAAGCTGATTAAGTCCAGGGCGAATGGCAGATTCTGAATCATGTTGTTGAAATAGTAATCCAAAACAGGTTTTGGGAGCTCTACTTCAGCCCGTTTTCTGTTTTCACTCTGTAGTGATTGGCAGATTGTAGGAGATAATCCTATGAAGTGACAGGTAGGACAGGTGAACATCCTGTTTGCCAGTGTGGACCTGTAAGAACCTGCCAGCAAAAAAAAAAAAAAAAAACTTAAGTGGAAAAACAGCATTTGCTTATTTAACACTTTAAATTCCTGTTTTGTTGCTCTCCTGAACTGGTCAGAACAAACTGAAGTCATACTGCACCTCCAACTAGTGCATAAGTGTACAGCAAAAACACAGGCTTTCAGTTATTTCTTGCTACAAACAAAAGTGTGCCCTGAATTTCCAGCTTGCCATCTAACTAGCTTCTCTTTCACAGCTGAAGAAACATTCCCACTGCATGATGCTGCTATGTTGGCCCACTGGGAAATTGTTAAATGTCTGTAAAATGTCTCTTTTTCACACAAACGGTGTCGTGTACGCTGGCCAGAAGGTTTCATTTTGGTCTCATGTGACCGGGGCATCTTGTTTTCACATACTTTTGGATTTCTTTGAACAAGAACTTTCCTCCTCATACTTTTACAAAGAATACTAGATTTGCAGAGTTCACATGTAAACAGATTCTCTACCAGAGCTGTGTCTCACTGCAGCTCCTCCAGTGCTACCATGGCTGCAGAACTTATTATTCGCTTATTAACACACTCTTTGTTTGCAGTTGTCATTTTGCCCTTTATATTTTCCAGATGATGGACTAATCGGTGCCCTTTAGATGTTCAAAGGTTTCTTTTTTATAGCCAAACCCTTCTAAACATCCCCAAAACTTTATCCCTGACCTTTCTGTTGTGTTCCTTGCTCTTCAAGATGATGTTTGCTTTCCAATGTTCTCTAACAAACTTCAGACCTTCAGAGAAAAGCTGTATTTAATCAGAGATTAAATTACACACAAGTGGACTCTCTCTACAACTACTTGATTTATTTTTTGTTTGTATTATCAAAGTAAAGTGGGTTGAGCACAAATTCATTTTTATTTGAACCACATTCTGATAAGCATCGTGTCTCATTTTTCTGGCACTTTTCTGGGTTGCTTTCTGCTGATCTGTCACATAAAATCCCCAATGAAGTGCTTTTGAAGTTTGCGGTTTTAAAACGTTTTAATAGGCGCGTAAATATTTTTGCGAGGCACTGCATCGGCTCCTTGATGCAATCAGAACCAGACGGGTTTGTCAGAGTGACTGCAGGTGAAGGAGTTCAGCCAGCAGGAGACAATTAGCAGCCACCCAGAACGCAGCCGGCACTGCCGCTGTTGTGGCCTCCCACCGGAAAGTGACAGATCCATGCTCTGGTGCCCACAGCAACAGCATGTCACTCTGGCATTTCCACAGAATCCTTTGGGGAACCGAGAAGGGGAAGCAGCATTCAAAGGTTTGTGGTGGGATTCGAAGAGCTGTTGGGAAGTTGGGGGCGGCTAGTGTGATGCAGGATGTGTGACACAGGGACAGAGGAAGGTTATCTGGGGGTTTAGGAGCCATGTATGGATGGGTGGAGGGGGGTGGGAGTGATGTTTAGGCTCAGTCTGGCCTCGATGTCTTACTCAAGTTTTGACCATTCTCGGTACGTGTCACCTCCGGAGTTTTTGTGGGGGCTTCAATTTGCGCAAACAGTTTCCACAGCACTAATCTCTGACTCAATTGACTCTTTCTTTTTTTTTTCCTATGAGCAACAAAGATATTAGACGAGGTATCTAAATATTTGTGTTTTCTGTTCCAGTAGAAGCGTTTTAGTCAGCGCACTAGGGTCAGAGGATGTAACAAATTAAAGGCTGAAATGTTTTTTTCCCCCATATGAATAGATTTTCCTCCAAAATATGCAGTTCTTTGTATTTTAACCTTTGTTAATATAAGTATTTTGGCAACTTGTTCAGCGTATGCTATAGTCTGAGGAATTTCCTTCACAACTAGTTGTGTCATCACTCAGTTATGAATATAAACATGTCCAGGTCTGCAGGGCCTGTTTTGATTGGACTTGTTACGCATTTGTCCTGAAACAATGCTTCACCAAAGCCTTTAATATTCGCTTTATTCAATTTAGGAAAGTTATGACAAACCTGTCTGCGGTTAAGATGATTTGCCTTTGCTTAAAGTGCAGCCAATATTCACTTCTCATAGCTGGTTTGAAAGTAAAATCTGTCTACATGAATACCGAGTGCAGACGATAGTCCTTCAAAAGCTACATTTGATCCTTTTGGCCAAGTGTGGCAGAAAACAAACACTTTCTTGATGCAAGGCAATGGGGCTACCAGCAAAATGACTGAAACAATCCCCAAAGACATAAAGAATTAAAGATCAAGAGTAACTTTAATAAGTCTCTAACACTCAAATGTATAATTAACAAAAAAAAGTCTTACAGTATTTCCAGTACCATCACTTCATTGGTTTAATCATAAAACCCTAGTGGTGTAGGATTGAGAAACGATCACAAAAACTCCATCAAACATTTCCAGGCTTGTTCATAAAGCAACTGAACTGGTTAGACCGGTGTCGTGTTTCCAATGAAACACAGCACCAGTGAAACCTGGTGGTGGAAGCATCATGCTGTGGGGATGCTACTCTTCTGCTGGTCAAGGCAAGATGGATGGAGCCAACTAAATACACAGGCCAAAAGATTTGAGGGATGGATGTCTCCCAAACAGCTGGACAGCAACACTTCACATACAGCCAGAGCTACAATTATACATTTATATTAAAGCATGTTTATGTGTTAGAATAAGCCAGTAAAGTCCAGGCCTGAATCCAATTCAGAAACTATGGCAAGTTTTGTGGTATTTTCCTCCCACTTCACCATTAAGTTCTACTTAAGGTTAATCTACCACAAAAACAAACAAACAAAAAAATCGGACTAAAATGAAGTTTGGGTTTTAATACGACAAAAGACGAAAAAATTCAAGAGAAATCAATACTGTTGCAATACTCTTATTTCTTGACTCAAAAGTCAATATATTGTACAGCTGAATAGATAAGTAATTTATTAATAAACTTTTAGTTTCTTGATATTCAGAATTAATTTATTTTTTGACATTTCATTTATTTATCATTTATTTTCATTGCCCTCTTAATTTTGTTCTTGCTTCCTGTTAGGTAATGGTTGTGGACACGCGCTGCTGGGAACGGAGTCAGGTACCATAGCCTCTCCCAACTACCCGGGCACCTATCCCAGCAACGCCTGGTGTAAATGGAGGCTGCGTGTGCAGGAGGGCCGAACGCTCCGCCTGCTGTTTGGAGACTTTGACATCGAGAGCAGCCCAGGCTGCAGAAACGGATCCATCGTGATCACCGGCAAGAGCGGAGAACGGAGACTGGGTGAGTTCACCTACGATTTCGTTGTGATCTCAGACACAGTCAGCGTTTTGCCAGCTTATCTGCTGACAGACTTAAATGCTCCGTGCCATTATTAGAGAACTTACCGGCATGACTCTATAGTCATAGCATGCCATTTAGATGAAACATCGATGGGAGACGAACACTATTTTGCAACAAGCAGATGTACGTTTTGCAACCAGCTGTGTCAGGTTGTGTCCTGAGGCTACAGATTTTTGACAGCGCACCAAAAATCAAGGCTGGGAGATTATGGCGATATAAGTATTGTGCAGAAGGTTGTTGGATTTATTTAAGCCCCAAAGCGTTCATTGTTTTCTGGCTTTTGCTGCTAATGTAGATTATCTATAAATGTCAGGGATTTGTGAGAAATTTCTTTTTTTCCGAGCCCAAATGATACTGCAGCATTTATTGTCATTAAAAAGATACAAAATCCTTGTCTGCTATCAGTGCAAGGTTACCAGTATAGTTGTAGCTTATTTGTTTGCTTATGATTGTGAATAAGTATATTTTCTGTATCTGCATTCAATAAAGAGGATTATTAACGGACAGCACTAGAAGTTTAACGAGGTTTCTTGAAGAATAAATAAGAAGGAAATAAACATTTTTTAACCACGACTGATACCTTTTTATCTTTCTTCCATAAAGACGGATCTTCTTTTCTTTTTTCAGTTTCTGGATCTAAAACCTTTTTTCTTTTCTTTTAACTTTAGCTGTTTGACTTTAGTCTCTTTCCAGTTCTGGCAATGTACTGTAGTGAACAGTATGTGCTTGTAAAATCAGTGGAGACCTGAGAGATTCATCATCCCTTTGTTGTTTGGCAGTTTTTATGTAGTAGTTTTTTGTGCCCAAAGTGAAATCTTTAAGATGAACTAGTACTACAAAATGCCATAAGATAACATCCCTTGGGTCAAGAAAACCTTTTATGTCTTAATGATTAATGTCAGAAGATGGTTTGAAAAGAAAAAAAATATCAAAAGACATTTACTTAGTCTGAAGAAAAGCAGTCCTTTCAAAACTATTTATGCTCCATTAACTTTTAAAAATGCTGTAATGCTGCAACGCCGAACTTCAATGTGTTTTATGAGGTTTATACGTGATCAACACAAAGTAGTGTGCGCTTGTGGAGTAGAAGGATTTTTTTTTGTTTGTTTGACAGTTTGAGTTTAACAAATAAAAATCAGAGTGTGGTGAGTATCTGCATTTAGCCCAGGATTGGCCTGCATCCAGCTCCAACCACCTTCCCGTCAAACCCAACCAGCTCCCCGTTTCCTGTCAAAAAAAAACCATCCCCACAGCATGACGGTTGCCGCCACCGTGTTTCACAACAGGGATTGCAAAAAATGTCCACCTTTACATGTGAAAAGCCAATAGGGCATATTCCCAAACATCCACAGCTTTGTTTGAACAAAATGTGGTTTTGCAAATAGGAAGACTGAAGACAAACACACTCCTTCTGATTTTGAATTGGAAAACATTTCTAAAAAAGCAAAACAGAAAGTCAAACACAACTTGAGAAAATGTACAAAAGTCCAAGGGGCATGAGTGAACTAATTTAACTTTACTCAAGATTTTTGTTGTTTTTCTGTACTTTGACTGGTTGTTTATTTCCAGGCCCAGTCTGTGGAAAGCTTAATGCAACCATGAACAATGTGACTCTTGAAACCAACGAAGTGACGGTAACGTTCATGTCTGGCCCTCACCGCTCTGGACGAGGGTTTCTGCTCTCTTACGCAACAGACCAGCATCCAGGTACGTCTGCAGCAGTCCCTCTGTTTTCTGCTTAATTATTAGGCTATACAATACGAACAAGTGGTGTTTAGAGAGACAGTAGGCTATCACTATCCTGCAGTACATAGTTTCTGTATTACCCCTGTGCTTTGCCCTTACAGGACACGGACAGCACATAATCCCAGCTTCATTTAATGCATGATTACCAGCTGTCTGTGTTCTTATTTACAAGCTTTCACTGGTGTTTTTGTCATGCTCACTGTTCTGTTAATGTTTACCTGTGTGTGCGTGTGTGCGTGTGTGCGTGCGTGCGCGCACGTGTAGGCGTGTGTATGAGTCTCGGCTTATCTGCATTCATTCTCCATTGCTGTGTTTACTCAGGAACAAGAGTAAGTCTCCTTGTCACAGACTTACTCAGGTCATTCACCTCCCTTTTTTCCCCAACAAGGCCAAGCGCCGCCGACTGCAAACCATCCATCATGGGGGGGTTTAAATATTAGCATACTTCTGGGTATTTTAGTTCATAAATAAAGTTTTAGGGTGTTTTGGATCTTTCTGTGTATGCTACAAATGATTGTTTGGATCTCGTTGCTATGATATAATGAGAGACTGTTCTCTTTTTTCAGTGAAGTTCTCTGTATTTGCAGTTTGTATCATAGTTTCCTGTTTTTCACTTAGTTGTTTATAAAATCCATTGGCATCTGGAGCGGAGGTCTTGAGCAGAGACACAGACCTCTATCTGTTAACTATGATGGCAGAAGAGCTGCTGGCGAGACTCGTGTTGTGTGACTAAGGGACGGCAACAAAGGCGTCAGTCACATTACAGAGACGACTGCCTTTCTCCTAATATAGAACGCTTAGAGCATGCCAGACTGTCTCATCCTGAATCTGTGCTGTATGATTCTGTGTCTGTGTGTGTGCATTTGTTTGTAATACCTTGTGGGGACCATCTTCCTGACACATACTACGTTGTGGGGACTGAAGCCTTGTCCCCACAAGGGGAAACGCTGTTTTTGGGTCAGGGGTTAGATTTAGGACAAAGGTATGAACTGAGTTTTGGTTAGGGTTAGGTATGTAATGGTTAGGTTTAGGATAAGGGTAAGGTTTAGGCTATAGAAATGAATGGAAGTCAATGGAAAGTCCCCACAAAGATAGCCACAGAAGTGTGTGTGTGTGTGTGTGGGTGTGTGTGTGTGTGCGTGTGTGTGTGGAGGGAGCGTGGGTGTTGTGTAAGCCAGAGACTGCCATGTTTCTACACCTTTTATGAGTGTTGATTAATTTTAGCATCTGATTGCTTTTTTTTTTTTTTTTACAGATCTGATTAGTTGTTTACAAAGAGGATCCCATTTTAGCTTCCAGCATTTAAGGTAAGTTTGATACAGAGACTGAGACACAATCCGACCTGCTGAAGTTTTTGACATTGTGTTGCATTATAAGCATAACATTAACTTTTCATAGACCAACACCAAGTAATGCTCTTGTAATACTTTGTAAACCGTATTTTGCTGCAGTTACAATTCATTTAGTGAAACATGGCAGTGGCTACATCATACTGTGGGAACGCTTTACCTTGGATACTGATGGGAAGATGGATACTTTATTTTTTAGCTTTTTAGTCCTAAGTTTTGTTCCTGTTCACAACTACAGGCTGATTTGTGTTGGTCTGGATATGACAAAATGCAGAGGAGTTCCAGTGGTGTGAATACTTTTGCAAGACACTGTGTGTATGTGGAGCTTCTTTCCAATCTGTGATTCTGCTCCTCAGAGTGTATTGCCCAGCTGGTTGCAAAAATGTCCCGGGGGAGATTTGGGGAAACTCTGAGCAGGGCTACAGAGACGTAAGGACATTTTCCTTTCTTTTATTTAAAACTTAACTCCAAGTTTAAAAGTGCTGTATTTGTTCTTAAATGTCACAGACTTCAGTTTTGTGCAAGTCTGCGGTCCACAGTGGAGCTACGTCTGACGCTTTGGGAGGTCGGATCACTGTGAATCAGGGGAGAAGTCTCACCCTCTATGAATCCACCTTCGCCAATGGAGTCCTCTCTAAAACGTTGGTTCCTGCGCTGCTATCTCAATGAAAGATCACAGTGACGTTTGCCAGCTGCCTGTTTGACCTTTCTTTGATGCCGTTTTGACAGGGGGTCATTATCTGATAAGAAGCTGCTGTTTAGCAAAGGTAGGAGCTTTTTTTCTTTCTTTTTTTTTAGAAATCAGGGTTTCACCCTCAAGCATGGCTTTATTTACATTCCTTGAATTTATTCTCTGTATTAAGCTGCTGTGTTTTAAATTTGGGCATCTCATAATGCCTTAGCAGTCCGCTTTCTGCAGCATGGCATACAAGATTTTCTTCATTATTAACATAGTTCAGACACAAGCATTTCTGTAGCGCAGAATGTAAAACAATGGGACACGTTCTTCCTTTCCTCTCATTCCCAAACAGAATGTAGCAACATCCTGGCTGTATCTGCTCTAAATGCATCGTCTTTCTGGGACAAAAACAGTCAAGAGCACACAGTGTTCTCAGCCTCCAGAAACACAGAGTCCAGCCACGACTTCCTGCTCTGGACAGCAGACCACGGGGATCCCAACCCGTGGGTGGAGATTGAACTGTCTGAAAGGAGCACTGTGACGGGTAAAAAATATATAGAGATTTTTTTGCTTCTCTAATTCCTCCAATTCTTGTCAGTTCAGTTAATTTATATTACACATTGTAATAACTAACATTACCTCCATTTATTTAAAACCCTTCTGTGTCCAGGTTAAATGGTAAAATCCAGTCCCATCCAATTCACTTGTCTGATTATAATTGGAAACTGTCCTATTTGGTCCTAATATTACAGTAATTTAAATCGGCTTTACTCTCTCTACCTAAAGAAGGCCAGCCAATTTATTAGGGTCTTTGGCTTTGCAGCAATCCCTCATCCTGAGGAAGCATGCAGCAACAGGAACAGCTCCCTTTGAACAGGAAGATGCCTAAAGCAGAATCCAGTCCAGTATAGTTGTCCATTTTCCACAACAAGCAGGGGGTTAAAGGGCAAGAAGGATTTAAGGAGCAAACAGAGATGGTTCAGGAGTTGTTTGTTATTGGAAAACTGGTTGGCAGAAGAATCTCAATCAGCCATCAAAGAAAGAGAGCTAAAAGGCACTTTCTAGTGTAAAGATAACAAAGCACATGTAGTTATTGGGGAAAAAATCTTTTACAGCACAGACATAAAAAAATCTACATTGAATCATCATGTTAGGAGTATTTTCTATCATGGTCACAATAAAAAGATTATTCCAAATCTAAATCTGCCAGGTGTATTACTGATGCTGGGCCAGCAAGCAGAAAAACAGGAACAGGAATATCACTGACAGTTGTTTATCTAGGAAAAGAAATGCATCTCAGCGCAGAAGCATTGCACCAGGATGACTTTCTTTAGGAAAGATAAAACAAAGAGTGGAACCCATAGCTCTCAATAATTTTGAGAAAGAAACCAGGACGATATCCAAAGTTGGTGGCAGCAGTAAATATTGGTTAGGACAGAAACTAGTGCTCCAACTAAGCTGTTTGTTGGAAAGAACTCATAATAAATATGTACATGCTTCTTCTCGTTGTTTTCCCCCAGGATTAGTGACAACAGGATCGTCTGTGAGCTACATGGAATCTTACAGTCTGCAATTCAGCAAGGACAGAAAGAGCTGGAAGACTTACAAAGATGCTATGAGCAAAGAAAAAAAGGTTGGTGTTCCACCATGTGTCTGACATGCAGTCAGTTCATCTGCTAGACTTATTCATGAATACAGAGTATGGCAAATGAACAAATCCAGCCTAGTAGCACCTAAATGTTACTTCCAACACTGAACTGCTAGAGACACAAAAGTAACAAAACTTTTGTCTGTATAAGCCCTGCAGGGTTCTTTAACAGCTGCTAAATTTATCTTGTTTTTTTTTATTCGCTTCCAGGTGTTTCAGGCATACACAGACGGCCACCTCAGGGTGCTCAACAGCTTGTTTCCTGCTGTCGTTGCTCGATTTGTTCGACTTCAGCCCCTGAGCTGGCACACCAGAGCTTCTGCTCGGGTTCAGCTCTTAGGCTGCCCTGCAGTCAAGGTCACACCGAGGTCACGGCCTCCCGGAGGTGAGCACATCCTGTTTGCTCGAGTCAAATATTATCTGTTCACACAGTTACACTGACTGTCAGGTGTTACAGACGTAAAGGTGCTGCTTCTTTTCCAGCAGAGTCTCCATCCATCAAGTTTAACATGGATACTCTGAACCCTAGCCCCTCACCCACTCCCACTGAGAAAGCCCTGTCTGTGGAAACAACACTAAGTATGTACTTTGCATGTCAATTGATTTTAGTCTGTTTCAGCAAACCTCACTCTGCCCTTCCACACATATTCTGCTGCAGCCCACAGTCAGCCAGTGATCATAGCAGTGGGAGTGGTCCTGGGACTGGTGATGTGTGGGAGCTGTCTATTGGCTAGGATCTGGTGGAAGCGAAGGTATTGTGCATCAACATTGTGTTGGTTTCACTTGCACATTTTGTCCACTTTCAGACTTTCTGCAGGATTATTGTTAGAATGAATCCTTCAGCTGTTTTTATTGACACTACAGTTCCAGTAAGATTACATACACTCTCCATTGGCATGAATATCGTATTTTCTGGGGCTCTTAATGATGCATTTGAAAATTTCTTCTTCCAGAGTGGTTCGATAACACAAAATTATACATAAAGGCTCAAAGATATTCATACTTGTCCAGCTAAATATGCCCATTCAAGCTAGAGAAAAACTACACTTCATAGCCATCAGTAAGCTTCTGGCAAAATTCTGGCTGAATATTTGAGCACTCTTTTTATCAGAATTGATCAAGTCTCTTCAAAAGGTTCAACATTTTTCTTATTAGGCCATGCATTTGAAATTGTGTTGAAGTTGAGACAATTGCAGAATCTATATGCTACCCTGGTTTATGCATTCTAACATCGGTTCTACAACATATCCAGGTCTATCTGTCCAGGTAAGGTTACTCTGAAATCAAAATGTTGAGAGAAGCTGCCACAAACCCTAATATGTCATAATTTGTCTGTACAATCAGAAAGAGACAACAGCAGTTTAACGGAAAAAAATCTTTGCTCGTCAAGAAAAATATAAAGCCTGGACAAAAGTTTGCCAGAGACAATGCAGAGAAAAATCAGAACAGATGAGTCTAAAACAGAGGCCTTTTGGACTTCAAAACCATTAACATGTTTGGGATAAATCAGTGGCACAGGAACTCCTACTGCCACTTGTGAGGCATTGAGTTTCATGATTTTCGAAGAGCTTTCCTGCACATGGCCAGCTGTCCATAGAATACACAACAGTGTGTTTCAGAGCATGCTTTAGAAAAATCTGAGACCGTCTGTAGGGAAAAACTAAATAAAAAGCATCCAGTCTGAAGCAGAACTGGACCTGCAACACCAGTTTTGTGTTCTTGACCTGTTTTATTCACTCAGTTTTATTTACTCATGGAAAAAGAACAATTCTAAGCAAAGCCCTCAATATGACATTAACGTTAATCATAAGTGTATGCTTATGTTAACATCTGGCCAGCACAGTATATGGCAATTATAACTTATTTAAATCTTCTCATTTGTATTGTGTTCTAAGATGAGGAATATTTTACTACCATACTACATGGAAACTTGCTAAAGTCCATAAAACTTGTATCTAGTTGTAAAATACCTTCATATGTTCTCTTGCAGGAAAAAAGACTCTGTAATGAAGAACTCCTTGCCCACAGGTGAGTTAAGCTAATAAATTTAACATATTTCAAGTCTAGAGTCAAAAACGCTGAATTTGACTTTGTGTGTCTTCACATCAGTTGGCTGTCAGGCTTTTAAGGCAAAGAGTCTCCCGTGTCCACAGTCGGAGCTCATCTCCTACCCACTGGTGCGAAGCGTGCACGACGCTCTGCCGAGCCCCCCTCTGAACGGTGAGAACTGAGGAATGTTTTCTGCTCTCTTCGGTCAACCCAGCCCTGCCATCAGCAGTCACTCTCTCAGCAGCTCCAACCAGGCTGTCTTTGAGGCCTAACCATTCTTTGTCCTGGCTCAGTGCATCGCCCGTCTCTGCATAAACATTCCTTTCTTCGGACTGCAGAGTTGCTTTGAAAGAGACCCTTTAATTGGAGCTTGATAAAGGCTGCCTCCCCACCACCAGTCCCATCGCTGCCTCATCGAGCCCCTTGGCTTGTAATTCAGCTTTTCACACAGATACTCAGTAACTAAAGTGTTGATTCTGGCACATGTTAATCTTAATTATTATCACTTAGTGAGCTTCAGAGTTAGGTCCATTCATAGTCTGATAAGATTTATTTTATGTAGAAAATAATTTTCCAAACTTTTTATTTTCCCATTACCTAAGTAATGCCATTTGTGGTCTTGTTTTTACATCAATGCAATAATTATTAATCTATTAGCATTCAGAAATATTAATTATTTCAACAATGTGATACAATTAGACATTATATGAGAGCCCTAAAGAAGTCAAACTACTCTGCGTTTAAATATACTTTATGCCATAATCCATTTATTTCCTGTTGGACTAAATCTAAAAAGTGTTACTGACGACCTCCAGGATTTACTGGTTCTGGACATGTCATCAGCACGTCCAGAACCAGTAAATCCACTCATAAACCCTGTCGTAAAACTGAGCAACTGTCCAGGATACAGGATATAAAATTATGTTATTCAATAGCTGCAAATCAAAGGATAGCTCTAAACAGATAGTTAGAGGACTTTTTTTAGCTCCTCTGAATCATTACATATCAGTTAAAGGTCTGTATATCAAAAATGAGCTAAGAACTAGAAGGCCATAACTCTCATCCATTTCTCCTTATTAGCCTGTGTTTAAGGGAAAATACACTACTAGAGCTTTATTTGTTTCTGTACTTAATTTTAATAATCATCACTATATAGTTACCAACGCTAAATGCTTTAAATGCATCTCTGTGACTGGTCCTGAAGGCATTTCATTTTTGAATTACATCACTGAAATAAATAAACATTTCTGTTTTATTCAGCTGCACCTGACAAAACGAAGTGACTTGTGACTGGGGGTTTTCTTGTCTTCCCAGACTATGCTGCTCCTGCCATTCCATCTGTTGGACAGAAGGTCGGTTCCACATTCAGACCCTCTTCAGATGAAGGCTACACCACTCCATTCACCTGCGCCCATTACGACACACCTGGCAACCTTCCAGAGTACGCCGAGCCACTTCCCCCGGAGCCAGAGTACGCCACTCCATTCAGCGAGCTTCCCCCTGAGCACAAACCGCCCAGCTTGTCAGGGCTGCTTCACGGCATTATGCACAGACCTGCTCATGCTCCCTCCGGTCACAGTCAGTACGACTGCCCCTCACATAGGGTGCTGTTCAATGGCTACTGCACCCCTGCTCTGCACGCCAGTGGCCCTCGCCCTGCCAGTGAAGTCTACGCAGAGCCCAAGCCAAGTGACTCCTTGGTGCAAAAGCACACTTATGAGGAGCCCTTGTGAATGCAGGGAGATCAGATGTGGAGGACAGATCTATTTGGACCAGAGGAACTCTTAGATCCTAAGAGGACACTAACCTAGAGCAGGCTCAGCAGGGTGAAAGTGTCAGTGAGAGATGTTCAAGGACATCAGGAGTCACTATAGACCCTCCCACCCCCATATTCATAGGGGTGGACCAGTCAGTACACAAGATCTGAGAGCCATGTTGACAAAATATTTCCTTACAGGAAGTTATGGACTTGTACAGTTTTTATTCCATAGAATGCACAAAGAAACTACAGGTTTGATTGCGTCTGAGACGCAGAGAGTCTACCAATGAAATGTTCAATCACAAGCTGCACTTTTACAGAAATGTACACATCCGTCTTTTTAAAAAGGTTAAAGCAAAACAGTGGATTGATTGTTACTCGCTCGTATTGTTCACAACGCTTTGTAGACTCTTGAAGAAACACTGTTAATGGTACACTGGTTTTTAGCTGTGACCACATATAACCACTAGGTGGCTCTTGTGAGCTTCAGATCTCTAATACTGAACGACATGTGTAACTTTGTGTCTGGAAAAATAACATGTTAAAGTACTTGGGAGTTGTAACACAACAAAGGCACAAAGATACAGGATGAAAGTGTGACGAGAGAATGAAAAGTTTCACATACCTACAGTGTGACTTTCATCAGGGACCTGCATCAACACAAACACTATCCTCGAAGTAGGAAGCAGTTCTACACTAAATTAAAAGAGGATGTCATTATTAAAACTGTATACAAAACAAACTATTTTGGATTATTTGCCTTTCATATGTGTGTCACATACGGTATCTGGCATACCTCTGTGTCCACTCTTTAATTTGTATAAAAATACAATATCTAATATTTACTAAAAAAAGAAAAAGCAAGAAATTGCACTTTTTCTAATCACATTGAATTGTATCCTTTGAATATAAATGGCAGTCTTCTAAATAAGTCAGCCGTTTCTTGAATTAGCCTTTACACTTTGGCTTTTAAAAGTTTTGTGTTGAAGCTGCCTCTCACTACAGAATAAGGCACAATTAAAAATGTTATCAAGAACAATACGCTGTTTTTTTTTTTTTACTGGTAGATGTGGTCCTGAACCTGAAATGGCGCCACACAACAACACTAGTCAGTCAAAGTCTGCCTCATTGTTTAAATGACCTATGTGATAAAATAAAATAAAATAAAATGGGCAACTTACCGTACTTCCACGTAGCAATGAATGAAACAAACCACAAAACAACTTCAAAACAGTCGACAGATTTCGCTGCTGTGTCCTGTCGGTGCAGAGCCGTGCAAAAGTGTCCACACCTTTTGATACCTTGTCAAGAGCAGAACTCAATAAAGCCTTTAACGTGCTTTATTGGGGGTTTATGTGAGCGACCAACACTTAATAGCACATAATTGTGAAGTGGACATTGTGCACGGTTTAGCATTTTTGACTAAATTAATTCCCTTTCATCTTTTTTCTTACGTCATTCGGCTTCCGTAGTTCCTGCTCTCCTTGTCAACAGTATTTCCCTCTACAGCAGCAACTTCTTTTGAAATACAACTCTTAATAGGTAAATCTGGTGTTTGACGAACTGCCGATAAATGTGCATTTACCCATGACAGACGGAAAAAAGCTAGCTAACCAACTAGTTAGCTATCTTTTCTTATACTAATGAGCTGCAAGTAGCAGCTTGTTAGCTGTAGCCTGATTAGCTTCGAGTCACAGAACGTAATGCGCGCTACTGTTGACTGACGTAAAGCCCCGCGAGGAAAAACTAAATACTAACTAACTTTACTAACTAAAGCAGATTAAATAGTCCTGCCACGACAAAATTCAATACGTTTTTAAGGCCAACTTGAATTGTTTTAATAGATTAAGACATTTTAAAGCCTTAATTTTAGATCCATTAATTTACGACTTTTTAAGGATGCACGGACACCCTGTGACCCTCAAATAAAATCAAGTGCTATCTGCCTTTTGCAGTCACCTAATTAGTAAATAAAGCCATGAAGGGAGGCAGGCATATGGAAGAAGTGGAAGAAGAAAGGAGACCAAAATGAATCTTTCTGACTACATGTGAAATACTATGTATGGTGATTTGTATCATCACATTGTCCAGAACACTCCATCAGTGAGACATGGCAGCGGCAGTATCATGCTGTGATGTTCACTTCAGCATCGGTCAGAAACCATGGAAAGCTAGATGGAGGCTGCAGATGACTTCACCTTCATGGAGGACAATGACCCAAAATATACAGCCAGAGCTACAAATGAATAATTTAAATCAAACCAGATTCAATGGCTCAGTCAAAGTCCAGCTCTAAATATGATTCGTAATTAGGTTTCTAGATGAAAGTAGATGATTGCAGAGGCTCTACATCCAATCTGACTAAACTGAAACAAATAACAATTACCAGTAATCCAGTGTCCTCATGTGCAAAGCTAGTAGAGACAGACCTACGGAGCCCTCTAGGGGACATGGGGATTTTTTTTTCTTTTGCGTTACCTCGCAAAACTTTTGCGTTACCTCGCAATACTTTTGCGTTACCTCGCAAAACTTTTGCGTTACCTCGCAATACTTTTGCGTTCCCTCGCAAAACTTTTGCGTTCCCTCGCAAAACTTTTGCGTTCCCTCGCAATACTTTTGCGTTCCCTCGCAAAACTTTTGCGTTCCCTCGCAAAACCTTTTGCGTCACCTCGCAATACTTTTGCGTTCCCTCGCAAAACTTTTGCGTTACCTCGCAATACTGTACTGGTCAGTTATGCAGCATAATTGAATACTGCAAGCCTTTCCTACGGTGGGCGCCGTACTTTATGCTTTAATATAAGGTTATGTGAGGTATTTCCATGAATGTTAGTATCTTTTTGTGAAATATCTGAAGTTTTATATCTTTCTTTAGGATAGAAAGGCACCACAAACCTACGATATAAACAGAAACCTTCCGTAAGTAGGAAAGAAATAAAAATACATCCTAATTTGGACTATTTCTGAGCTATTATCGCGGTTAATAAATCATCTGACAGTTTTGATTGTGTCTCTGTTGTGTTCGTAACCTGAATGGTTTAAAGAGCTGCTTTCAGTGCCGCTCCATCTTAACCTTAACAGACATAAACATGCAGTAAAAAATAAATCGATTTTCAATCAGTGTTTTGCACCAAACAGTTTTTACTGTTAACAAGTTTTTATTATTAAACACACGACAAACTAATGATGGTAAAGGGCCGCACTGGGTTATCTCGGGGAATCTCATCTGTCCGTGTATCAATCAGCTCCAAACCATTTCTTTGTTCTGTCACAATTATCGATTTATTCCATTTTGATGATCAGGTTCCAAACTTTGCAAGGACTGACCGCCCCACTCACCGCTTCCTAATACACACAAAGCCAGTATCCTTCCCATTCATACCTGGTGACGTCACTCCCACGTCGACACACCTAAGTGTCAAAGCCGCTGCTCCTGTCATATCAATAATTACTTATTTCATTCATATGGCTCTTACAGAGCCTCAGTGAAAACGTGTTTATTATTATTAACTGTTTGGTGCAAAACACTGATTGAAAATCGATTTATTTTTTACTGCATGTTTATGTCTGTTAAGGTTAAGATGGAGCGGCACTGAAAGCAGCTCTTTAAACCATTCAGGTTACGAACACAACAGAGACACAATCAAAACTGTCAGATGACTTATTAACCGCGATAATAACTCAGAAATAGTCCAAATTAGGATGTATTTTTATTTCTTTCCTACTTACGGAAGGTTTCTGTTTATATCGTAGGTTTGTGGTGTCTTTCTATCCTAAAGAAAGATATAAAACTTCAGATATTTCACAAAAAGATACTAACATTCACGGAAAAACCTCACATAACCTTATATTAAAGCATAAAGTACGGCGCCCACCGTAGGAAAGGCTTGCAGTATTCAATTATGCTGCATAACTGACCAGTACAGTATTGCGAGGTAACGCAAAAGGTTTTGCGAGGTAACGCAAAAGTTTTGCGAGGTAACGCAAAAGTATTGCGAGGGAACGCAAAAGTTTTGCGAGGTAACGCAAAAGTTTTGCGAGGTAACGCAAAAGTATTGCGAGGGAACGCAAAAGTTTTGCGAGGTAACGCAAAAGTATTGCGAGGTAACGCAAAAGTTTTGCGAGGTAACGCAAAAGAAAAAAAATTCCCCATGTCCCCTAGAGGGCTCCGTACAGACCTGCAGCTGTAATGAGAGAGAAAAGAAGTTCTTCAAAGTAGTAACTCTGGTAGCTGCATAGAAATGGACTTCACACTTCAGATTATTTGTGAAAGATTTTGTAAATTATATATCAATTTACCTGCGATGAACTTGCAGGTGTAACCCGCCTCTCGCCTGTTGACTGCTGGAGATAGGCACCAGCACCCTCCCGACCCCAAAGGCATAAGGGTGTAAGAAAATGGATGAAAGGATGGATGGATGGATATATCCATTTACCTTCACTTTCTTTTCATGCAACAATTTGGGTTGGCCTTTAAAACAAAATCCCCCCAAAAAACCACTGAATTATGTGGTTGTAATTTGGCAAAATTGGGAAAAACTTCAAGGAATGTCAATACTTTTGCAAGGCACCGACACCAACGTTAATATGCTTTCATTCGTTTTGATTCTGAACATTTTCACTCCTTTGTCCCCGATTCCCCTCCTCCACCCGGCTGTCCACCCGAGTAGTGCTCCAGGGTCTGATGTCGATTCCTGGTCGGGGCGTCTTTAAAACGCAGTCCGCAATCCTCGCAGGCATAGGGCAACTCCTCTCTGCTGCTGCCCGCTCCTTCTGCTGGTGACCTGCTCTCATTTCCACTAGTTGGGATCCTCCCATGGTTAGTAGGGATCAGTTCTGTGGAACTGAGAGGATTTGAAGTTGAAGCCCTGTCAGTCACAGGCCCACCTCTGGTCGAAGGCAGAGTTCTTGGACGGCCCGGAGAGCATCCCGTTGTTTTGGGTCTCGCCTCCCCGTCATGTTCAGCTGACAGGCAGTGGACTGTGCGATAGTGGAAGCGGATCCCAGAGCGATTGGAAAAGCCCCTCCCACAGAGGCTGCAGACAAAGGGCCTCTCTCCTGTGTGGATGCGGGTGTGGATCTTAAGAGCTCCTGACTGGGTGAAGCACTTCCCACACAGGGAACAGCTGTAGGGCTTCTCCCCTGTGTGAGTCCGCAGGTGGGCCCGCACCCCCGCCAGATGGGGAAACCCCCTGCCGCAAAAGTCACAGGAATACGGTCTTTCACCTGTGTGAATCCTCTTGTGGATCTTCAGAGCTCCTGACTGGCTGAAACTCTTACCGCAGTCAGTGCAGGAGTAGGGCCGGGCGCCGGTGTGCACGTTCAGGTGAATGCGGAGGTTGCTGTGCGAGTTGAAGGCTCGGCCGCACTCCGTGCAGAGGAAGCCTGGCTGCTTATGGGCGTGCTCGGAGCGCTGGTGCTGCAGCAGCTGAGAGGGTCTGGAAAAAGAGGCGGGGCAGTGCATGCAGGGATGCAGAGACAGAAGGGGTCTTCCTCGTTCCTCTTGCTGCTGCTGGGCTTCTCTGTGCTGATGGCGGCAGACCTGAGGACAGGTGGGAAGCGAGCATCGGCAGGACAGGCAGGGAATGGCAGCAGACAGCTGTGCAGAGTGGGCCAGCTGAGGGCAGGGAACACACGACGATATGGGGCAGTGGTGGTGATGGAAGTGATGGTGGGCGTGGGTGTGGGAAAAGGGGGAGTCGGCGCTTTCCTGACTGTTCATGAGGTGAGCGCAGGTTTGTACTCCTCGGTGGCAACAGAAGCAGGGAAACATGGAGAGAGGAGCCAAAGAGCCTGCTGAGGGTCTTAAGGGAGTGTCGAGGTTTTGGTTCTGGCTCCGGGTCCCTCTGTCCGCATCGTTGGTCTGTGGTCGGTCGGACGGCCTGGACTCCTGCTCCATCGCGGCGCCGGTGGTGTCTGGAGAGCACAGGTTCATGCTCAGGTCTTTGGGCTGGCATGAAGCTTGAGCTAATAGAGATGAGGACAGCGACTGTCGGGATGTTAAAGTTTCAAAGGAGGATGGGGCGCTAAAGAAAGGACAGCCGGGGCAGGTGCAGGCCTGATGCTCATCCGAACCTGTGGAACAAGAAGAAAAACAGTGTTACATATTTTTTATCAAAACTAAAAATAATAAACAAGGAAAATCAATAGCTACTGAGACGTGGAACAAGAGGTGGTGCAGTGCTTGCAATATTTATTGGGATCGCTAGTAAAGATGTATTTAAAACTTTATTTGTAATTTCAGTATATTTATTCAATTGGTATTAAAACTTCCTTTCAAATAAATGCACCATGTATTTATACTTTTTATATTAATCAGAGTAATCCACTAACGGTTGTTCCCTTGGTAAAGAAATATGACACGATAAGTGGTCTTGGCATTTAGAATAAAAGATTTATTTTAAAAAAAAGTGTACTGCATATTAAGTATTGTGGAGGAACTGTCATGCTGTGGGCCTGTTTCTTTTCCTAAAGCTTTGGGAACTTGGCATCATACATTTTTAACATATAGCTAAATTATATAATAGACACAAAAAAAATCAACCTTTTTTAATTTCTTAATGTGGAATATTTTCACATTCATAAAATGTGCTCAATTTAGAATTAGTATTTTATAGTATTAGTATTTCTTCTGCTGTAATAACCAGGAAATGTACACATCTTTACCAATGTGCAGTGAATTCATCAGAAGGATCGCAAAAGCAGAAGTTCCTCTTACATCAAAATATACACGACAGCTACTTTGAAAAAATAAATAAATAAATAAAACATTATTGTGTAGCTCTATGTAGTGCTCCACAATAAAACAATTTCAAACATTTATTTAAAATCAATACATGTCAGTAGAAACAATAATTGCAGACTTTCAATTTTAATAATGCAGACAATTCATGTCGCCTGACAGGCACTATGCGGGGGCCATAATTATTTGAACACTTTTAGGAATCGGGGAAGAGATTGCAGCAGATATTGAAAAAAATATTGTAATAATTTTTTTTGTCCATGTCATCAAGCTCTAGCTGTATCCACAGGCAACATCTTGATATCTTATTCATCTGTAATGGACTTTCATCTCCAGATAAGTGAACACTTTCATTTCACATTGCCTTGTGTATATCTTAACACAGACGTCTCACAAGGAGACTCTTACATTACAGACACCCACTGTTTTATAGAGTTATATTTATATAAAAGATGGAGAAATATGATAATTTAGTTTTGGCTTTTTTTATTGTTTTTGTTTGTCTTTCAATTCAATTTAAAACTACTAAAACTATATTAGATATTTAGTATAGGTGTGGAGGAATGCCATGTTAATCAATAAACTTGCTTATAATTTCACAATCTGGAAATTATAAGATTGTGACAGATTTTAAAACTCTGTGTGGAATTAATTATACTTTAAAGGAAAGAAAGTAATTCGGGATAGGAGGTTGGTTTGATTGTATGCTAAAACAGCCTGCCATATTTGATGCCACCTTCTGCTCTGTCTCTGTCCTCTCCCCTCCTGTGTGTTGCCCCCGCATGGACCGGTCTGCCCGGGGCTGCCTCTCTCCTCTCCTGGACTGGCTGCAGAGGCTGAAGGGGTTGCAGCGAGGACGCTTTGAGTCCGAAAGGCGCGCCAGCAGCAACAGCCACAGCTGTCGTCCCCCACGCCGCGTTTCTCACATCTGGCGAGTTTTTGGACTGGTTTCCAGATGAGAGCAGATCACTGATGTACTGGTGCATCTCCATCCAGGAGCACTGGGCATGCTGCGACACGTACATGAAGAGCAAAAAGAGCCGTGACGTCGGCTGGAACCACGATTTCCTCTTTAACCAGGGCCTTTTAAACAGGCAGCTTTCAACCCATATGATTGAACGAATAGCTTTACTCACATTATCGCTGCTCTTGTCTTTGTCCATACTTTACAACGCCGGCGAAGGACGGACCTCTCTGCTTTGCCCCTTTACGGTGTCAAAACAACGAAAGCCACAATAAAATAAGTAAACACACGTTTTGTCCTGACATCAACACACCCAGTCAGACAATCTATTTCCGGGTTAGTGAGTCACGTGCAAACACACGTGACGCCTAGCAGACGTCGCCGGGACATATTTTCCCTAAATATATCCCTCCATTCCAGTTACAGAGGAGGCCTACTTGTCACGAGAGAGTTTATGACTTTTTTGTTGTTTCATTTTATCACGTTAAACGTACAAAATTAAAGTATATTATTTTTTGTAGCATTACTGTGGATATGATGCGGCATTGAACGGGTCTATGAACGGGTCTAAATCAATTCAAGTGTGAACTTTGACTGGACCATTCCAACTCACGAATAAGCTCTGATTTAAGGAGTTCCCTTTAAACTCTGACTACTTTTTTTTTTTTAGCTTTTTGCTGGGGGTGGGTTTCAGTGTTGTTGACCCTTGTTTAGCTCCATCCATCTTCAAACCAATAATCTCCACAGCCTGATACTGTCACCACCATGTTTCACCTTATGGATGGACATTCTTTAAATTTAAACTGGAGAAAGACAGAAGGGAAGGAGACTTAAGACAACAAACTGTTTCTTAAGAACACCAGAAATGCAGAGCCATGAACTGATATCCTACTTTCACAAATAAATCTTAGCCACATACTATAAGATAAACGTTTAACTCAATTTCCTATAATGAAGATGACAAGACTGAATCAACTGTCTGTACTTATTCTTGTATTTCTTCCTAACTAACTGGAAAATCAAATATTACTGCAAGGTGTTTCTGTCTGGACCTGATGTGTGCTTTCCTTGTGAAAACTGTTTCAGGTTACAGTTCTGGAAACAGGTGGATTTTTATTCAAGGTCCTCAAGATCCTATGTGGCAGTCTGGATGAGGGTTTCTGCTGGGATGGAAGTATTTTTCTTCAAACAATTAGTTAAACATCACTTATGGAGCACAATAAGATTACAGACTACAATCATAGCCTTATGTATGCAGATGACTTACAGGTTTAAACCTCACGTGTCCCCACATAAACAGAAGTTATTTTTGCTTTAAAAATACAGGTCAGCGCTTAGCTGGACTCTGTCCATCATCTAAACTGCTTAATATTGCAGAGTCATGGGGGAACTGGCGGCCATCACCAATGTTTAGTGGTCAAGAGCAGCTAAACACACTGGACATGTCACCAGAACGTCCCTGGACCCAACTAGACTCAATTGAGTTAAAGAACAAAGAGCGTGCAGAGACCATGTTATATCTTTGAACTTGAGTTCATGAAGTCTGTCGCTAAATTAACTTGCTGTCATTTTAAGAACATTGCCAGAAGAAAAGGATTCCTGTCAAAACAAACATAGGTTTTGCTTGTCGATTATCCACCATGTAGACCGAATCAGTGGGCACTTTATTAAAACTTTAAACGTTTTTGTCTTTCCTCTGACTTCAATGTGCATCACCTCACCTGTGGATGGTGTACAAATCAGCAGACAGGATCCATGACCGTATTTGTGGGAACAAACCCGATCGTAACACGACACAAAAGGGATCTCGCTTAAAAAACAAATATTTATTCGCCTTTGAAAAACAGTATAACTGAATTATACATAACACAGTGAATGTAAATCCCAAGTTGGCCAAATACCAGTACCATTTGTAGCATTTTAAATACTGAAATGTTTGCAGTAAAAAATAAAACAAAAGTACACACAAACACTGGAAAATGTTGATTTCCCACACAAATATACAGTAAAAGAATCAAGGTTTTCAGGCGTCGACAGACGTTCAACATAACTCTGCATTCTTTCCACACACCTCATCCAGAATACACATTCAAACAGAAAGTTGCACATCAGTGGAATGTCTTGTTGACTCTAAACAGAAAACAGGCCACCGTTAGTTTTTTCCATTTATTGCCAGATTTCTGTTCAAAGTCCCAACAAACTGAAGGAATCATAATAAGAAATGAGACGTGTCGTTATAATAAATCTGCATGATAGATATATTTCCTGCTTCGTGTAATATTTCAAGTGCACACATTATTACTACTGGGAATACAATATAAGTGCCATTTATAATTCCTGTCTAAAATTATTGCAAAATACGATGCATTTTCTTTGCAGGGTGAGTTTTATTTTTTTTTTTCCTCTGATGCATCAGCACAGGCTGAGTTTTTAAATGTCCATTTCCATTTTGATGTTTTTCTCTAGTTTACAGTCTATCAGCTGGCTGCATGTGGAGGACCACACATCAACACCGGGACCAGGAGAGAGAGAAGCTTTCTTCACCTCCACTCCAGGAAGTGGTGATGCTGTGTAAGCACCGAGAGGAGAGTCAACCGCGGGCTCCAGCTTGCATCTCTTCGCCCCGCCGCACGTGTCCAGCTGCCCCTCTGTTTCGTGTCTTTTCCCTCGCTTTTCTGAATCGTTAGCCTGCGCTGAGATTTCGTACTCGCTCGGCTCGCTCTTGACTGAAACAAAAGGGGTGTCTTTAAGCATGCGTAGCTTTTTGGACAAATCCAAAGGCGTTTCTGTTTCCTGCCCCAGGAAGCCTGTGACCAACTCCAGGCAGGGGTTGAGCGACGCTCCGACAGCAGCGGTCACTCCCAGCAGTTCGTTGCTCGACAGTGACGACGGCGACTCCTGAGGCAGGGCCTGAACGGCGGGGACTGGTAGTGTCTGTGGGACCCCGGATGGCAGCCCGTCGGTTTGACTCGGACAGACGGGGAGAAACACGACCAGGTTCATACCGGGAGGCGGCTTCTCATCGAGAGTTAGTGTCCACAATCCCTCCGAGTCAGAGGACGCGGCCTCTGTCCTGAGCAGCCTGCTGGGATCCTTCGCTGGCGCAGCAGCGCTGTTTGAGGCAGCGTTAGAACCGGGGGCTATGTTGGATGCAGAGGTTGGTTTTGTGCCTTTCTTTAGATCTTTTTTCCCAGGAAGCGAGCTCTTCGAGGTATGACGTTTCTTAGGAATGCCCTGCAACAAGCAAACCAAAATCATTAAAAATAAGCGGTCACAGTGATAAGGGAGAGAAGCTTAATTGTTTAAGTCACTATGAGACACGTTGGTTGGTGTGAGTTAAGAGTAAAAAAGAAAAACAAAAAACACTCCGCCATTCATTTTTCGGTCAAAATATAAATTTGAAATAACATTTTTTTTGTTTTCTTTTTAGTGGTCAAAATGTTTATGATGTTTTAATGTTTACAATAATAAAAACAACATGCTGAGCAAACAGAAGTAAAAAAACACTGGCCTGTTTTCTCATATTCCGACACTATACGCCTCACCAAGCTGTCTTGACATTTTTAATGAGTTTTTTTATTTTTATTGGTATCCAGATATATGCCTCTGGTTTGCAGAAGCATATTAAAACCCAAGTTTTAAAATTGTGTCCTGAAAACTCCAAGACAAAGTCAGATACTGTACAAAAGACACATTAAACCACGATCTTCATGTGGAATCTGGAAAGATAAAACGTAGACGCGAGTGAGTATAAACGATTAGATATTACTCAATAAAAGACAGTTTTTCACCGTGTTATTTTTTTTCCCTTGAACTCTATTCTGTTAATAGTAATTAGTATTTCTTGTGATAGACCAGCACAAATCAGTGCATAATTATTAAGTGGAAGGAAAATGACACATAGTTTTAAAATTGTTCCCAATAAAATGCCCTTACAAATCAGGTAAGGGCAACCTAAACTGACAGGCTGGACAACAGAGAACCAGTCAGGAGGCCCACAGAGGAGCAGCAGAAATTTACAGCACATGGAAATTAATCTGTTGACAAATATGAGACAAGCACTAAACAAACCTGGTCAGTATTACAGAGTGCCAAAAAGGAAACAATTTCTGAAAATGAGCCAGTTACATACTCGCAAGATGTCTAGTGTTTATTGGTGTGAAAACTGGTTCTACAAAGTTTGAATTAAGGGGGGTTGCAAACACACACACTTTTTACAAATTCTGTTAAAATGTTCAAACCAAACATCATTTTTCATAGAGTTTGCAAAGCTTTGTGTTGGTCTGTTAATCTTAATAAACTACACTAAAGTTTGAAGTTGCAATGAGGCCAGATGGATGGATGAATGACAGAGTGATATTTACAGGTACCATTCTAGAAGCCAAATAGTCAGACAGCAGTGGGTTTATGTGTAACTAGTTTTAGAGAAAAAGTAAAAGTTGGAACTGCCAGTCACATAACCTGAATCCTGCAGAAAATATATGAAGGGAAGGAACTAAAGGTTAAAGTTCATAGAAGAAGCCCATAGAAGATGTTTTTAGGATTTAAAAACTACTTTTGTTGAAAAATGGGTGAAAATCACACTTGGGTGATTAATATTTCTAGTTCCTCCAACAAAGACTTTAGTACAAAGTATTAAATAAATTTCAGTAAGTGTTTCACTGTTTTCCCCTGTTTTATTTTATGTATTAAACATTGTTCATGCATATCAGTTGGACTTTTTTTTTCTGGATTAGCTGTTACAGACATCTGGTGAGGATTTCATGTCCGATTTAGAAGTACGTTCATTTAAACTGGTAATGAGTTAAATACTTATTTCACCTGCTGTATTTATGAATCTAGGTAAAATAAACAAGGTCTAATATTTTGACTTTTTTCAGTTTTAAAGAATAATTTTTTGAGCATCACAGTTTAACTTTTACTATCTGAATGACGAGAATTGAAAGCCTCTCTCCCAAACCTTAATGAATAAAATTATGATTAAGAGAACATCCTACATGTACAAGAGTTACATTATTTTGATTCCTTTTTAAACCCCGATTACCAAAAAACTGATAACAATGCAGGTACACCAGATTGATCCTTTAAAAGTCGTTCCCTTACTGCAGATGGAGGAGTCTTTCCGCAGGTCTTGAGGTGGATGTCGTAGTTTTGCTGGTGAGGGAAGCCCAGCCCGCAGCTCTGACAGAAGCAGGGCGACTGCCCGGCGTGACCGCCCATGTGAGACATCAACAGCAAGGCCGAACGAAAGCCCTTCCCGCACTCCGCACACTTCAGCACCCTCTGGTGAGCGCCGGCGTGCTTCTTCAGCTCGTCCGAGGTGTCAAACCTCTGGCCGCACTCCAGACAGCGGATCTCGTCTGTTTTCTGGTTGGGCTCCTGATTCCCCCAGCAGCCAGTGTCCTTTTTGTGCCGCTGGAAGTCCTCCTGACTGGGAAACTCTCGCAGGCACGCCACACAGTGGATGCGCTCAGGCTCGCACTTGTGTTGCCGGTACAACTTGGCCAGCCGGAAGTGGCAGCGGCACCGTATGCACGTGTACGGCAGCAAGCCGAGGTGCGAGAAGCTGTGCTTCAGCAGAGCGTTCTTCTTGGCGAACGTCTCCCCGCAGTCCGTGCACTTAAAGCTGTGAAGGCACCTCTTCTTCTTGTGCCGTGCCAGAGACTTCTCGGTGCGGAAGCTGCGGCCACACTTCTCGCATACGATGTTGACCATACACTTGTGCAGCTGGACGTGGTTCTCGCACTCCTTCAGCGAGGCAAACACGCGCTTGCATAGGTCGCACTCGTAGAACTGCTCCTCGAAGTGCGTTCTGGACAGGTGCCGCTTCAGGTCTTCCTGCGAGGAGAAGCCAGTCAGACAGATGCGACACCAGTGGCGCTCCAGTTTGGCCTTGGCGTGCGTCCGCAGGTGGAGCCGGTAGTTGTAGATCTGACAGAAGCGCTTCCCACACTCGGCGCAGCAGTATGGACGCGCTCCCGTGTGCAGGTTCATGTGGTCCTGGAGTTTAAACTTGGAGGGCAGCTGGAGGCCGCAGACGCTGCAGCGGTGGTCACCAGAGATACTCTGCTCTGTGGGGAATACAGAGAGGAAAGCAGCTGATGAATAATAAACAAATCAAATGCGTTTAACTACTGGATCAAGACTCTCCCTGAAGGCAGATGTTAATAAAGTCAGGTATATTTTTTTAGAGAAAATTTATTTTTCTCAGGTGCTTATAGACTTGATTTAATAGTGCAATATTATAGCACAATCAAATGACTATGTTACCTTCAGTTGTTAAAAAAAAGAATTTTTACTTTTTTACTTACACCATGAAATTGGGCCTCCGTCTCTTTAAAAACTCCCGCTGTTTCTGAAACTCCACGTAACATTTCTACCAGCATTTCACTGAGAAGAAGCTCGTATAATGAGCTCAGCAGATGCATAGTTCCACTAGGTGTCTGCTAATTGCTGCTGGCTAGTCTGAAAGAACTGAGTAGGGAAGTCGCTGACTTCTTTAACATCTGCAATGCGGAAGCTCAGGAGCTTGGAAACTGCAGCTCTGAGGAGGAGCTGCGTCACGAAGGCGGTGCTAGGTTCATCCAGGCATTTTGCACAGCTGAATGGTTGTCATGGAAATTAGAGGATTTCTCAAACATGCATGAAAGAATCAATACAACACACCAGGTATGATTTTGATGAGGGAATAACATTATACCATAAAGCTCAAAAAAGTCTATTTTACATAATACTGCCCCTTTAGTCACAGCTTTAACTGAAATTTAAAAATACTCAATATTAAACGTCCCAGTCATCAGGGAAAATGATACCAAAGTCTCCCATTAATAAATATTTGATTTATTACTCAGTTGTTTTATATGTACTGAAATTTTCTTCCAGAACACAATTAAAGGCCAAACAGCTAAAATGACTAGAGATCCATTTATAAACCAACTAGTGGTCAAAATCTCTGCTGAACCAGTACTGATGGGTGATTGGCTGGTCCAAATCTAAAAATCTAATCTCGTTTCCGATCAGTCGAGGCATCACATCATAGCAAAACAACAGTGTTCAGTGTGAATGTTTTTACTAAAAGAGGCAGAATAGGAGTTTAGGGTGTCTAAACATGAATTTGGAGGAAGCAAAAAAAAAAAGCAGTTTATCAGCAAATAATCTGAAGCTTTTACAGCAATGTTGCTTTATTTTATCTTTTTGAAGAGATGCATGACGGCTGCCATGTAATATGCTGGATTAGGAAATGTTGGCAACTTTTATAAAGTCTCTTCATTAAAGTAAAGGTTTGCTTACTGTGCAATCTGGGGGGCTGAATTCAATCACACACAGGTCCAACCTGGAAACATGTCACGTATAGTGATTTCCTCTTTATTGTAAATTGTAAATTTGTGATACTAGCCGTATTACTGTTCCATCATTTCTTCTTTACCTTTAAACTGGGTGATTGTCTTTATTTATTCTCAATGATGCGGTTTATATTAAGCACTTCATCAATAATTTTCAACTATATCCAGAGGGCCACTTGTTTCATAGCTCTAAAAGGAAGTGAAAATAAAGCTAGATCTGCATCGACAGGTCAGAGCTTTATAAAAATCAATAACCAGTCAGAAATCATGTGATCGGTACATTTTTTATGCGTAAACACGAGTGATTTTCTTTAATAGCAGTATGTGCCATTAAATCCACTACAGGTCCTCATTTCATCCAGTCTTACCGTTGCTTAGCTCCTCCTCGTCCTCCTCATCTTCTTCCTCATCGAACTCCTCTTCCTCAAATACCTCGGACACATCACTGTCGTCCGAGTCGTCCTCCACCTCCTGCCGAGCCTCTACGTTCTCCACCTGGGGGTCTTTTTGCCCGTCTTTCCCCGGCTCAGCCCCCAGCTGAGGGGCCTCCTCCGTCGAATGATCGCTTTTAGTGGATCCCGCAGGAGGAGCAGCAGCCCCGTTGACTGCTTCTTGTCCGCTTCTGAGCCGCCTCCTCTGCTTTACGTCTCCCATGGAGGCGGCAGAGTGTGGGAGAGGCTTTTCCGACCGGTTTCGTCCTGATGGAGACTCTCTCTCAGGCGGGACATCCAGAAATCCCGGATCTGCCAGCAGGATATCACGGGTGGAGTCGGTGGACATTGCTGGCAGAAGGAGCGTTTGATTACTCCCTATAAACAACAAGCACATTTTTTTTTTCATTAGCCTGGAGTAAAGTCTGGATTAAAACTCGCGCTTTAACATGTTTAAACGTCTCGGGCTCTTCCTCGTTTTAATTATTGGATTTATTTCCAACGGAAATTCCTTTTACGGCACACCTTACTGGTTCGCTGGCTCACCTGGCAGGAATGGTGATGGTGATGGTGGTGGTGGTGGTGGTGGTGGTACGGCGTACGCTCACCGCCTTTACATGCGATGTTTGCGCTCTTCAAACCAAAATGAACACATATTGTGCGCAGAAGAAGAAGAAAAAAAAAACATAAAACGAGACAAGAAGCCAGCACGGCGTGGAAGCAGAGCGATAGCAACTAAACAGTCCGCCGAATGCTCTCACCTGCTTCCATGGTAAACCGCGACCAGGACAACAAAGGCAAACGCACGAAGCAGCGGCAGGAGGGGAGGGAGGCACTATAGCGCTCTCTGGCCCACCTGCTGCCCTGGAGTGGTATTGCACTTCTGTTTTTTTTGTTTTGTTTTGTTTTTAATGCATAAAAGCACAAGTTAATGGAGTAATGCTGTTGTGTGGCAATATGGAAAATAATTTGGTGATGAAAAACTAGGAAAGCTATCAGTGGTTTTCTAATTTTTGACAATAACAACATTTTACTGGGTACTTCCACAAATTTCAAGGGTCATTGTGGTTGGGGGGAAAAAATCATGGTTATCATTTTTAGCCTTATAAATATGAATCTCAATATTTAGGCATGCATTTCCAACCAGCCCTCCAGAGTCATTACTTTGTGGAACCATCTTTCGATGCGTTACTGCTACAGGCCTACGGTGGTATGTCTCTACCAGCAAATTATTGCTCTTGTCAGTTCTCCTTTGCTAAAACTCCATTAACAACTTTAATTTTCAGTTCTCTTGCAGCCTCTAACAGGCTTTTTCCCAGGACTGACTGCCCTGTATCCAGTTAGCCTTCCTGCTCCTGCTGAAGAAACATATCCCTATATCCTGATGCTAATCTGAGTCAGGATGGGGATGGTGTGTTCAGTCTTAAAAGGTTTTGTACATAAAACATTCAGTTTTGGTTTCATCTGGGTCTCAAACTCCAGTCCTCGAGGGCCGCAGTCCTACAGTTTTTAGATGTGCCACAGGTACAAAACACTGGAATGAAATGGCTTAATTACCTCCTCTTTGTGTAGATCAGTTCTCCAGAGCCTTAACGACCTAATTATTCTGTTCAGGTGTGGTGCAGCAGAGGCACATCTAAAAGTTGCAGGACTGCGGTCCTCGAGGACTGGAGTTTGAGACCCCTGAACATGTTTGCTCTGTCCCTTCAATCTGAGGCTCCTCCAGAGTCACTATGGCTTGTCTGCAATAAAATATTCTGCAACATTAGAAAGAAATGGGTGTATTAATTAATTAATGTTTTATTTCACACATAAAAATGAAAAACAAGGAGGCAGAAGATGTTAAATTAAATCCAGCTGTTAAAATAATTTCAAGTCAACCTGATTCATTCATAATATCCAATCAGCAGATAGCCGATGGACTCCTACCATGAAAAATATTTGCAGCAACTTTGGCAGAATTTATCACTTTATTCAAAAATTCCACAAACACAGCATCAATGGATAAAAAGCCTTTAAATATTATTTATTGCCACTGAAGATGGCAGCAGTGTGTGATCCTTAAACAAGACCCGGGTTTTTAGATTATGAAACAAGTGGATGAATGATCTATTGTTAGCTACCAGGATCAAAGTCATTTAGAAAACTACAGGTTCTGAGCATTTTCACACTACTAATTTGGTCGCTGAAATCTCATATGATTTGGAGAACTTAAAGAGGCGTTTAGTATAATGTGTTTTATAATGTTAAGTAAGAATAGTGCATATTAACTTAATGTTCATGATTTATCACAAACAAAATGCATCACAGTTTCAATATGAAGATCTAAAGAACAAAATAATACCCAAGAAGCACTTGGGTATTACTCATGATGAGTTTCAAGTCCATGCAAAGAACTTAATTATAAAAGTTGTTAACATTTATATTTAATTATACACATGACAGATAAAACCGTGAATGAGACAATACACAATACAGTATACAGTTGTCGTCATGGAAAAAAGATACAGCCAATGTGACTCATCAGTCCGGTGAATCACCTTCACGGGTAATAACTTGTAGTAGTCATTTTCTGCGATGCTATCAGTCTCTCATCATTATGGAGGAATTTTGGCACACACTTCTATGCAACATTTGCAGACATTTATCTATGCACAACTCTTTCAAGGCCCTGCCACACAATTCAACCAGGTTGAGGACTTTGCCTGGGCTGAATAAGCAACTTCAATGTTTTCATTCCTGCCTGTAGTGTGTTGTAGATTTGCATTTGGCGTGTTTCGTGTGAATGGTTTCCCGATGAGCTCCTCCTGTTACTTTGTGCGTTCACACACTGATACTGTCTGATATACAGTAGATAGATGGACAAACAGACTTTCAACAATATTCTTGAAGAAACCAAAAGTATTTTTCCCACATACTGTAGAAATGTTACACACTGAAAGCATCCTAAATCAATTCAGGTTTAACAAGTCAATGATATTGTGCTTGTTAATCAATCGGTCAAACAAAATTTATTTATATACAACCGCCAAATAGGTAACACTTGGATTACAAATGTTACAGACATAGATGTAACAATCAAGTATTAGAAGAGATAAATAAATCATATTTTACACTTGTCTCAGTGAGTCTAAGGTTGGTCATCAGTCACTCTGGCTGCACAGGAATATTTGTTAGGGTGCAAACAGTAGCCATTCCTATTGACTTGTCATGCAAATTTATATTTATTCAGTCCCAGGTCTGCCCCACTGTATGCTGCGAGACAACCCAATTTAACCCAAGCTTCTGCTGTAGGACAGTCAGATCGTCTCACATTTGACTGATTTAGTGTAGAATAAAGATGTTTCTTAGCTGATAGAAAGACTGCAACTACAAATATGAAACTACAAAACCTACACAAATCATTGTAAGCTTCAGTTATACTGCCATATGAAAAAAAAAGCCTTTTCCAGGCCACCATTAAAAGATGCCCCCTTGTTCAGTATTTTACTGATTATTGTCATAAAACAGGTTCATAAATGCACATCTTTGTGCTCTGGACAAGAAATATCCAAACTCTTCAAAGTCATAAAAACCTCTCCTTGCCAAAAGCTGTTTACACACTTTCATCTTCAATGTTTTCTCTCGGCATCAGTAACCCTACTGATAATGCAAAACACCAAAATGAAAACCTTATTTTCAATGCACATGTTCTTATGAATCAGCGTGTTGCCAACTGAGAACTGAAAACAGAGACAAAACAAATTATTTCATCAGTGGCTTCCCTTTGGGACAGCCTGTTTATTACATGTTTGCAGTGTTCAGACACAGTGAGGAGAAACCAAGTGAATAATATGATATACAATTTCTTATGGGAATCTGGAGCTTTTTAAGACAGGAAATATTACTTTAACAAGTAAAAAAAAGGATGTAGAAATTTCCAGTAAAAGAAAAGTCAGGATTATAAAGGTTATTTTCCACCCACATGCCAAACACTGTAGATTAGATCTGAAGTGTTCAGCCTCCGTCATTTCAAGGCAAAGCACAGAATTATTATTTTTTTGACATTGAAATTTAATTTAAAAGATAAGAAGCAAAATAAAAACCATAATGAAAACAGAAACTGTACATAACACATTTCTTTTAAAATACAGTCTAATGTTCAGACAGCATCTCTACAGGATATCTAATTATTTAAAGTATGTACTTGTATTTGTTAGGACAGGGGAAATAAAGACTGAAAAGAATTTACAAATAAAAACCCTCACAATGTGAGTAAATCAACCGAAAATGCCAAATAAATTCAAAAACACACACTTCAAACTAAAAACAAAATCATTTAAAAAGTGAATTAAACTTGCTTCTTTATACAACTGAACTGTTTCATGGGAAACAGTGTAATAAATGTTTAAAACTTGGTTAGTTAACTTATGAGATGTGTCCATCTTCAGCGACTCATAATCAAACTAAAAACCGACTAAAACCTGATTCTACAAACCGTTCCCAGTTTGTCTAAAACATCTCAACTGTGGCATCGACCAAATTTCAAAGAAAAAAAAAAAAAAAGGACATTTTATGACTAAGTTACTGAAAAACCACAAACTTTCTGTGGGCTACCCATGTCTAAATTATCTATTGGAGCCTGATTTTTCAGGGTTTTCAGGCTTCTCCTCCGGGTGGCTCTTCTGGTGAGCCAGCAGGGTGCGCTCCCGGCTGAAGCTCTTCCCGCAGGTCGGACAGGACAAGCGGCCGACGGCGTGAGCCCGTGACGTATGCGCTTCCAGTTGCTCGGGACGGGCAAAACTCTCTTCACATTCTTCGCAGGGATGGGCTTTCCGTGGGGTGTGTTTTTCCTTCTTGTGAGCACGCAGCTGAACCAAACCGGGGAAGGCGAGGTCACACTCCGTGCACGGAATCTGGAGAGGCGGAGCGGGGTCTTCTTTTGGTTTCTTCTCCTTTGCCGGACTGTCATCCTCTGCACCTTTTTTGTCTTCTGTTTCCGACGCCGCTGCTGCTTTAGGAGGACGACCTCGCTTCGCTCCGCCTGCTTTTCCTTTGTCTTCTCCCACTGCTACCGCAGGCTCCGCTGTGGCGGCGGCCTTCGTCGCCTCCTCGGAAACCTCCGCCTCATCCTTCTTTTTCCGCTTTCCCTTTTTCTCAGAACTGGCCGGGTCTTCGGCTTTGGCCGGGCGACCGCGTTTCTTCACAGGAGAAGCGCTGCCGTTGCACTGTTGGCCTTCCGGGTATTTCTCCTGGTGCGCCTGCAGCTCAGACTCCTCTTCAAATCCTTGGCCGCACTTCTTACAGCGATGAGGTTTGGATGGATCCTCGGGCTGTTCTGCGTTCTCATCAGGGCGTGGATGCTGGGTCAGACGGTGGGCACGCAGCAGTCCAGGACTGCGAAAGGTCTGGCTGCAATCTTTACACACCAGCAGCTTCTCTGGACACACCTGTCTTCTGTGGGTTGTGAGCTGCAAAGGATCAAAGCAGAATAATTTTACACCCAAGTACTGAGCACAATGCTCATCGTATGCAATTCAAACCCGACACTTTAGACATTTTAAACATTGTCATGTTACTATCACAAACCTTACTGCATTTTGAGATTTTATGCTGATCAGGGATGCTAAAGTTCAGATTTTTCTTCATAAAAACCTTCGAAAATTAAGGATTCTTTACATCTATCCTACAAAATTCCCATTAAAATACACTTCACCTTGTAGCATTACCAAAAAAAACATGTAAAAAAATGAGGGATAATGTGTGTGCAAAGCAAGTTGGAAATGCACTAATTGCCTGATAGCTTCCAATCAGCTTCCTAAATGCTTCCAATTTTCACATTTGAGAAATTTGTTTAAGCAATAAAAAAAAATCTTACCTCGGAGAACGTTTTAAAGCTCTCCTTGCAGTGAGCACATTTGAAAGGCTTGTCGTCGTTGCTGTGTGTCGGCTGATGCTGCGTTAATTCCTCAGACGACAGAAACGTGCGGTCACACACGTAGCATGTAAACAGTGTGTTTCCCTGTGCAGACATTGAATACAGAGAAACACGAGTCAAAACTGTTTCAGGCTAAATCACTTCCTTTTTACTCCCCAAGCCAAATAAACATCTTAAATTACACTGAAAAAGGGGAACCAATTGCTAGTAATATAAATAGGTTATGTGATTAAATCAAATTTTAAGATAGCAAAATGTTTTAAAACACTGAACTTTTGAGATATTCATTTCCCTCAACCAAGACGAGTCAAATATGACAATGGACTAACTATTTCTAGTTAATTGTACCTGCTGAAGCTGCTGTTTGTACTCCTCCCTGTGGCTCTTCTTCATGTGCCTCTCCTTGGCTTTGGCGTTGCAGAAGGTGATGAAGCACTGGAAGCACTGCAGGTTTTCATGCTGGTCTGAAAGAGCACACACAGACTCGGTTAGGGTTCTGTTCATGCTAGTAACTTTCTTCAAACTGGGCCCCCTGAAGCACTTACAGGACTGGACCGAAGGAACCGGGGGTCCGTTCAGAATGACGGGTTTGTATGGCGCTGCTGGCTTTTCATGGGGAGGTGCGGGTGGTGGTGGTGGTGGTGGTTCTGGCAAGCCTCGTCCCATCACTATGTCCTCTATGTTCAAAATGTCTGAGTCCATTCTACGACACTGCTGCAACACAGCCTTGCTGGATTCACACAAAAAAGACAACTCAAGATTCAAAACAATGTGCAAAAAACCCACTAAATTCTTCAGATTCAAATACTACGTGCAAAACCACCTTAGTTTCGTCAACAACACAGTGCCATAAAGACAAAACAGAAATGCTGAATAAATATGAAACTGAAAAAAACCCCACTAATTAAGAATGTAAAACGCAAAAACTCCAAATAACATGTCTAAAAACTCCACAAAACGTGTACTCTGATATTTATTTCATATTTAAGTCAAATCAACCTCTTAAGTTGTAGCTAGAGCTGACGTTGAACGTAACACTAAGGCCGCCAGCTAAGCTAACTAGCTTCATGCCAGTTTGAAACATTGCGACATAATAAAAACTATATGATTCAAATATGAACCTGCATCCAGGTAGCAAAATGAACCCAACCAGTTACCAGTTATTTTTCCTTTAATATGTGTATCTGCATGTAACTAATGGTAGAAACAAAGTAGCAGACTAGTTGAGCGGGTTAATAGCAGCTAGTTAGCGCTAACAACACTCCTACCATTCAAAAAAGAACCAGACTTCGTCTCTGTTCCCGCACTAAGTTCAAAATTATATTTTACACACCGTTTATAGGTTGATAACCAATTTGAAGCGCGTTGAGAAAATACAGTAAACCAATACTAATGTATGAATAATAGAATTATGCTAAAAACAAGGCGACGTTACCTCGAGCCGCTTTTTGAAGCTAGTTTGACTGAGAGAGTTGACCCTAGAAATACAACACATAGATCGTGCGTTTCCTCCTGCGCGTTGCCGTTGGTGGTGATGGGGACAGCCAACATGGCTGCCGCTTGGACTCTTCGGTGGGGTCAGTTTGATTCAGATTAGGAAAGTAATAATAATAAAGTGTCAAAACATAGATGTTCTTAAGTTATGGCGCTGATAACAACCACGAGTCTGAATTATCAAGAATTATCAGCACAATAATAAAACTAAAAAAAAAAATAATAATTATCCTTCTGTTACTTACAAGTCAGCAACACGTTCTATTTATATACTTTTTATTATACATTTGATTAGTAATAGTGTGATTTACTAAACGATAAATTGGACTAATGCACACAAAAGCGCAGATTAGACACGCTGCAAATTTGAAAATTAGAAGTGTTTCTATACATTGTTACTCTATGGTTGATAGTTAAATCACGTGACCCAACACCACTCAAAAGAAGTACCTGATTTTTAAAAACTTTTTATACACACCGACAGAACGACGGCCCTACTAATATTCAGTTTCAATATAATTTATAAGATTTTGAACGCAAAAATGCATCTAATGATGATAATTACGGTTTTTGTAAATGGGCTTATTTGAATTTGCACAGTGGCAACAAGTGTTTCATGGAAAATTGGATCAGGGTGTCAAATATTTTAGAACAAGTTCAACCTCATTTCACACAATGAATAACAAAACTACACTAGTTGAGGTTAACATTTCCAAGCTGGAAGGTAGAAAAGTAGTAGGAAGACAGAGAAAAAATTTTTTTATCAACCCTAAAATGCAATATGGCTACCTATGTTAGAACTGATAGGACTTCTGGTAAGATATGCTGTCAAAGTGAAATCATGTTTTTTCTTCCTTTCACATATTTGGACATTTATCAGTTTGATACTAATGCAACACACATTAACATGAAGTGTAATGAAAGTCCAATTAATTTATGAGAAAGAATAAGTTACAACCTAATGTGACTAAATTAACATATTTTATAAATATTGAGAAGAAATACTTACATAGCATTTTGAAGGAAATTTGAAGGCTTTCACTCAATGTAATTTAAGTTAAGCAGGGCACCTTTATGTATGACTGGGGTAACTTAATGTAGCTAATGTGGCACACTTGCTGTACATATATTTACATATACATACTGTATCTGCATTTTTTAATCTTTGCAAGGACTGCTCTAAGCTGCTTTTTATATTGACAGCATGTTATATTTTATTTTTATTTTGTCTACAATTGCTACTCAGTGGTGGTTGTTGTGTGTCTTGTCTCTATGCTGCTGTAACTGCGAAATAATTTCCCTGCTGGGATGAATAAAGTAATACTATTCTATTCTATTCTATAATAAATATTACAAACTATTACAACTTAATGTTTTGCATAACTTCTCTATTAATATTGTAAAACTAGTATATCTGTGAGATGAACATTTCTTAAAATGAGATACATTTTGACATTAGTTAGAAAACTACTGTACTAATAATGATTGTTGAATTACATAAAGCTTTCTCAGTTTTATGACAATACCTACAAGGACATGTCAATAAAATACAAAACTTAATTTTTAGTTCAATTCAAAAGTAAAACTACTTATACAGCTTAATTACTCTGAGTGACATGTTGTTGGCTTACTGCAAAAAAAAAAAAAGTTGTTCAGGAAAATTACTGGAAAGTTAAGTGGAAGGAAAAACTGGTTTAAAAAGTAACCAGTTTGGCAATTGGCGTAAACCCAGACTCAAGAAGCAAAGCCCATTCATGGAGTGGTAATTTATGTATAATTATTTCAATTGTTTTCTATAATTTCTTTAAGATAGTCTATGAGATGCTCCTGTACTGGCTGCTTGTTGAAGTGTATTGGTTTACTGTTATATAAAAAAAGGACAGACCTTTTCACGCCACTGTTTTATTATTTGGAATAAATAACAGAAATTTATTCAATGGAAAACTTTATCATGGACTTAAAACTAAAACGTGTAAAAATATATGAAAAAAAACAATAACACATTCCTGGTAACAGTATTTTGCAACACAGTGATTGGTTAATTTCTGTTTTGTGAAATTCCATCTACAGGAAAAATTCTATTTACATCTGTCCAGTGAGTAACAAGCCCTGACAAAGTAGTTTCAACTGCATTGCATCAGTACAACAAAGTCATGGCACTGCCAGTAAAAGTCATCATCTGAAAAAATGTAAGAGCAGGGGAGCAGTTTTCACATACTTCATAAAAACATTTACATTCTAAATCAGAAAGCAATTATTTAAAAACACAGGGTGAGGACAATATTACTGCTCCTCTCCCAAACCCTCTTGATTATGAAAATTCAGAAAGCAGTTGTGGTTGCGAGAGATACAAAGAAAGACGCAGCACTTAAGGCACAGCACTCGTGATGTTCTCTGGCAGTCCCCAAAGCGACACCTTCCTCCTTCCCCCTCTACAAGCTGCTCCGGCCAGTGGCCAGTACCATCGTACCGGGTGGTTAAGTCCGGCAGAGGACTCTCCTCCAGTAGACCCGGACTGGGCGTTTCACTTGTTGCATGGTGAGTGTCCTCCTCAGGAGGCTGTGGGGGAACTGAGTCCTGGGTGTCCAACCCGCTGGAGAGAATCAAAGCCTTAGACACCTCCAGTCTGAACGCCATGAACGTCATTGGGGCAGATGCCGATCTGTAATCCTGTCGGTACTGGAGCCAGGAGTTCACCAGGGCCGCATCTGTGAGGTGCCACAGGACCGCTTGAGGCCAACAGGTCGGCAAAGAGACCGTGAGTGGAGTAAAGTACAGATTTAGCAAATCTCTGCTGAGACGAGCCGACGTCTGGGCCTTTTCAAAGCTGTCTATGAGTGAGACCATGTTCCTCTGGCCATTGCCTGCAGTAGAAAGCATGAAGCCACAGTGTGTTCTGCGCAGCATCAACTTCCCATCAGAGCTCACAAACTCATCCCCAATATGTCCCCGCGCTCCTTCCACCCTGCCGGCTCCATGGATCCCAGCAGCTAAAAGGCGCTCCAGCATGGCAGGGGTGGAGAGTTCCTGTTTACAGAGGAACAACGTACTCCCTTTGGGGACCATCTTTTCGACTGTGTCTTGGTTTTCAGCAGGAGCTAGTTCAAGATCCAAGTGTGTGATTAAACCATTAAGCCCAATCAATGTAGTGCACTGGAGAGAGGGCCTGTTGTTGGGAATCTTCCCAGTCAGAGCTACTGGGTATTGGTCTATGGCGTAATCCCCTGGCTGTTTCAGCGACCGGCATCCTTCGTTGAAGCGATACAATAATGGACGTACCTTCCACAGCGGATCATCATCTGTCTGTGAACTGTTTGGCTCTGCTGAGCTCCGACTGTCACCATGACCAGAAACTAAACTTTGACTGCTGCGGGGCGTATCACCCAGCTGACGAACTGTAACATTTTCTTTTGGTTCGTTTAAAGAACAAAGTTTCAATATACGAGACAGGTCGAGGAATCGGTTCAGTGGCATGGCTTCAGCTATCAACGAGACCTTCGTTAGATCTTCCCAGTAGAGCCTCGCACTGGGAAACTGAAAAGTAACAACAGAGCAATTAAACATCATCCTTTATTGTACAATATTGGACAGCTCCTCCAGTCATTGAGAAAGTTATGAAAATATACAGACCTTCAAGGTTCCCATTGCAATGTGGATCCCAACGAAGCGTGCAACCTCTCTGCATGTCACAGGATTTGGCATCTTGGAAAGTTTATTTGTACAATTTGCAATTTCTACCCATGTATCCCAACTAAAATATTCAGAGAAGTAGTCTATAGGCTTTTCTGTCCTGTTGTCATCATGTGGTGCTTGAAGATGACTTGCTGAATTTGGCAAAATCCTGGAAAGAAAAAGAGAAAAAAAGAATAGGTGATTATTCTTCTGTCTGTTATATAAAACCTGTTCCTGACAGATATAAACAACAAGCCAAAACTACAATATTCAGGAGAAATCCTGATTGTGCTCCAGCTTAAAATACATTTTAAAAAGTGCTATTGTACTTTGAATAGGACTGATGAGGCAGCTGTTTGCCGCTTGTTTGGTTCTTGTTGAAGTAAGCCAAAATTTCTGCTTCCTTGTCCAGTTGAGGCTCAGATAATTCAAAACCACTCGTGTCTTCGTCATCAGAACTCTGGAGGAGAAAGTCTCGGAGATCTAATGGATTCTGCAATTCAGAATCTGAAGCAGCTGAAAGATCAAAGAGTATATTAAGTTAAAACATTCTAATTAAATGAACAATCAACTCAAACTAATGCTTAACAAACCGTGTCCATCTGTTAAGTCACCGACACTTGGTTCTGATGGGAGACCTGGGACTACCGACTCTTGATAGCTCGGTGGTGATGATCTTCTTTCACCTATTTAATCAGGTTTAAGATTAAAATGAAATATTATGTGAAAAGATTAATGTGAAGAAAGCTAAGACAGATACTCACGTGCATTACAATCTGCACTCTGATAGTCTGACGGATTTGCATTGGCAGACCCTTCAGGGGTTGAGCTTTCTGTAATGGTTTGAGTGGCCCCCAGTAAGACCTCCCTCTCCTCCTCCTTTACTGGGTAAAAGACGCACTGGTTGGAATTGAAGTCCGGAGTGACACTAACGTCCTTTGTTAAATCCCCATCCTCTGTTACTGAAAATGAAAATCCACAAATATTATTGTTCCACTGCTCACTACTGTGCTCACTAACCCCTGTTACCTTCACCACAGTTTAATTGTAAACTAGACGAATCTTTCTCTATGTCTGTTTTTTATTCCGTTATGTTTTTCTTAGAAGTAAAGAGCCTGGTAACGCTCATATCTGAGTTAGGAAGGTGCCAAGTTAAGTGATCTTGCTTGGCACAGAAGGCTCAACCTAGAGGTCTGCAAGTCAACAGAAATAAGATAGTATAAGTGTTTGGCTTTGAACTGATTAAGCAGTAATAAATAAATAGATAAACATCTACTAAAGCTGATCAGATTAAATAGGTTTTAGCTGTCAATATCAAAATATTTAATTTGTAAATATCTTAAATCTAAAGGGATTGAGTAAATCCAACAAAAAATATTTTAAATATGTAATTTTTTTTTTAATTTCATGCTCCCAGATTTCTAAAAAAAAAAAAAGACACTCTTTGGCTCCTCATTCTGTGGTTTATCTTATGAAAGATAATGCTGGCTCTTTGGTACTTACATGGGATGTCTGTGTTTTCACCGTTTATTGGTTCGACATTCCATTGCATGTGTCTACTGCCTTGCAGGCTCAGGGTATCGTTCACCACAGAGTTGCTTTCCTCTTTCACCAGGATGCTTCTTATGTCTTGATGGTGCTTTGGCTGCACACCTGTGGTACTCTGTCTGTTTTGACAGGTGAGTCCAACTAACATAGTGTCTGAGCTGTTCTCTTCAACTTTGATCTCATGGCCTTCAGGAACTTGAGCCTCGTTCTCAGTAATCCTACCCGTAGCCTGGTACAAAAACAAATGTTGCTTTATAATCCCAATTAAGGTTCAATCTTTTTTTTTCTAAGGGTACAAAAAACAAAAGTCACCTGTGATTGACTGCTTCTTCCTGTTGCTGAGCTCATCTCCCTGTCAGCTGTTGGTCCTTGCTTAGAGGAAATGACCCTTTCCAGGATGATGCCAGGAGACTGGTCACTCTCCCTTTCCTCTTCTCCCTGCAACCGTCTTTGATTCATAACCTCGTCAACACCAGTGGTAAGGGACCTCAGCTCCAACGCAGCAGCTTCTTCAGAGGATTCTTCAACTGTTGCATGAACAGAAGGCAAAGATGCCACAGCTGGAGTATCTTTGATGGTCTTCATCCCAGGACTGGGTTGTGTCTTTGTGCTAATCTCTTGGTCAGCTGTTTCCAAACCAGAGGGAAGTAGTTGTTTTTCATAAACTATCCAGCATTCATCTGCTTCGTGCTCTTGCTCCAGTCCTGAACTTGTCCTTGAGATCAAATCGCTTTTGAGAAGTTCTCCTCTTCTGCTCTGACCTGTCACAGCAACTTCTTTCACTGCCTCTTTTCTCCTCTGAACCAGTGTTTCCTCCTCCTCTTCTTTGACCTCTGGCCGATGTGTAGAACAAGACACAGTCTGACAGGTTAGACTGAATTCTCTTGTCTCATTACCAACTTGCTTGTGATTTTTGCCAGTGATCTCACTCTTTGACTGGTAGACTCTGTTGGATTCATTTTGGGGATCAGCATCATCTAGCTCCTCCTGCTCTCCAACAGTGACCAAATCTACCTCTAGAAGTACATCCTCCTTGATATCCTCATCTGCTATTCCTTGGACTTTAGCTTGGAAGTTGAGGTTCTTCCTGGGATCTTCCTGCGTATCTTCTTCTGGTGCCACTGGTTCTTCAGTGTTAGAACCTTTTGGCTCAGTTGAGGTAGGGAAAGAGGCTTCAGTTGTCACATTCGACTGAGTCTCTGTATTATTGGGTTCATCAGATGAAGATTGAAGTTCAGAAGAGGTACAGAAGTGATCTTCTATCCCAGTTTTACTTTCAACGGTGTCTTCATGGATACCTATTTCAACATCCTGAGGTGGGATTTGTAGGGAAGGAGATGGAATTAAAGCTGGAAAGGAGACACCTCGATCACGGTCTTCCAACGTCATCTCTCCCATTTCAGTCTCAGTATCCCAGTCTGTGGGAGCATTAATTACCCTAACCACCCCACCATGCTCTTTGGGAAGCCGGTAAAGATCAAATCCAGAGACACCCTCAAAGATGTTTCCATTGGTGTAGGTGAGGCCAGGACTCTCGATGATGTGTGCTGTTGTCTTGTGCTTTTGAAGTGAAGCAACTTCGCTGAATTTCTCCCCACAGTCCTTACATTCTAAGGCACGCTTTGAAGTAATCACACCTTCAGTTTCAACATTCAAAGATGCTTTACGCTTTCTGGTGGTCTTTGGCTTGGTGGGTACTATTTGCGGTTGCTGACGTGTAGCTTGTAGTGACGACAACAGGGACAAACCCTTCTGGTTTTTCTGGGTTCTTGCACCTTTTTTCTTCCCACCTGCTTTGGAAATATCTGTGGACTGCGAATCATGAGGTGAATCCTCCTGAGTCGGGCCTGAAGCCTTTAAAGTGTCTAATTTGTACACTTTTAGCTGAGGCTGCTTGTGACCTTTCAGTAAAAGAAGAGAGTCTTGATTGATGTTTGAATCAGTGGCTTCTGCATTTTTGACTTTTTGTGCTTTTGTTAAGTTTTTCTTTCCCTTCACTTCCTTTAGATTCTTAGGTTGATCTTTTTGTATTATTTTTGCTGCTTTTTTTTTTTTAAGCATAGCTACAGGTTTCTGGTTACTGATATGCACTACATCTTCCTTGGTTTCTTTCTGTTTTTTCATTTTGTTCTTCTTGGCATCGTCTTTGACTTGTTTCACCTGTGGTGTATGAGTTGAAGGCGATTTTGTGTCACTTCCTGATGACATATTCTGAGTCTTATCCTTTTTCCCCTTTCCAGTCTTCTTTGGTGTTTGTACTTTCTGTACTTTCTCTGGAAGTTTTTTAGGAGATGTTTTACTTTTTATCAAATTGTCCTGTATCGGCGGTTGTTCTTGTTCCGGGTTCTTCTGTTTTTTGGATTTCTTGTCCTTGCCTTGTGGACCAAATTTGACAACAAGACAAGATTTTTTAGTCCGCTGGCGCTTCGCAGGCTTGGTATCAATCTGAAAATCGTCCCTGTATATGGATCCAACCAGGTCATGCATATATCCTTGAAAGAAAAAGGTCCTAGCAGGTTTTCTTTTCCGCACCTTCACTAACTCTTGGGCTGACATGACGCTCACAGGTAACTCTGATTTCTGCTGGTCCTCTTTGGTCTCTAATTTTGACGGAGCTTCTACTTGAGGGTCTGTAGACAAGCTGCTCTTGTCTTTTTCTGGACATTTTTTACAAAAATCCTGTTCGTCCTTTTCTTTCGTCTTTTCATTAATAGCAGGCATCTGATCTAGACCTACTTTTTCTGTATCTGAATCTGTATTTTCCTTTGCTTCAGATTCACTTGGAGCTTGTATGAGTGTTTCTGGTGGAGCAGAAGGGCAAGAAGACAGGTCCTGTTCCTCTGGGTGTGTTGATGCAAGTTCCAACTCAACTGTGGGTGTGAGAGGTGGGACTGGTATCTTGGTCTCTTTTGCATCTTCTACAGTGTCACTTGGAGCCAGATCAGGAGTTTCCTGCTCGGTGCTTTGAACCAAAGAAGAGGAAATAACCTCATTTTGTGGTTCACTTTGAGACTGTTCGAGCTCCGCAGCTGGCATTAAAGCAGGGGTAAGTTCTAAAATGAACGTTTGTTCAAGGTTTTCCTTGAGATCAGCTACCTCATTCTGACAAACACTGGGGTCATAGTTCATTGGACTAATTTCAGGCTGTTGAAGGTTTTGATGCACTGCTTCTTCTTCAAGTCTTTCAGTTTGTTCAGCCGGAATGAGTGTCAACTCCATGTGTTCTTCTGCAGCTACATGGGAGCCCAGCTCTGAGAAGGAGGGGGTTTCCAGTTGTCCTTCTGGAGTAATAGGCTCCAATATAATTGTTTGATCCATTGGGCTGACAAAAGTGTCCAGTTGAAGTGTCTTAGATCCTGCCGGTTTCAGTCCAATAAAATCTATCTGTGGTGGGCCCTGATTCAAATCAACCATTGCTGCTGGTTCTGACACCTGCTGCACCCGCAGTGGTGGGGCATTTGGTGGCACCTGCCCCAGTATAACAACTTGGTTCACTTTCTGCACATTTCCCAACGATTCAATAAGTTTCCGAATCTGCTCAGTGTCTATATTGGCGTCAACTTTTTGCAGAGGTCCGTTGGGTTCCACTTGCAATAGCGCTGGTTGGGAAATAGATATTGGACTTATAAGAGGGATATTTTGTAGCCCAGGTCGAAATGGGTTAGCGATTGCATCACATTTGTGCTTTATCAGATGCTGTTGCCGTGTTCTGAAACTCTTGAAAGTGGCCTTGCACACAGAACAAATGTAAACCCTGGGAGAAGCACCTGAAGGTGGACAAAAATTAGGAGGCATTTAATTAATAAGTCAGAAAATTACAATTCATCCATCTATCTATTTAAACGTTAAAATGTGTAATAAAAATATGTTTGAGTCAAAAAGAGGCTTCCTACCATCAGCTTTGTATGTTGTCGTTGCTGCAGTCGACACTGTATCCACTTCAACCCCTTCAGCTCCATCTAAGGAATGTGAGTCAACGTGCTTTTGTAGAGCTTTCGATAAGGGGAACCTCTTTCCACAATCCTTGCAAACATAAGGCTTCTCTCCTGAGTGCTTGCGCTGATGATACTTTAACAATGTCAGCGTCTTGCAAGACTTGCCACAGTCCTTGCAGGCATACCCGTCCTGACCAAAATGAATCTTTTTATGGGCCGTTAGCTCTGATGACTTCTTAAAGGACTGACTGCAGATCGGACACTTGAAGGGTTTCTTGTCTGGGTGGGCCTTCTGGTGGGCCATGAGCTCAGTTGAGTTTGTGAAGTGGCGGTCGCAAACATAACAGGCAAAAAGCGAATTCCTCAGGATGCACTGCTCGTACTCGGCAGGGTGACTGTGCTTCATGTGACGTTCTTTGCCTTTGAGGTCGCTGAAGATTATATGGCACTCTATGCAATGCAGAGAGAGCTGAGATGCTGCAGAAAAATAACAGAGGAGATTCAGAAGTTTAACATGTGTCAGTATTTTTAGCCTTTTCAATTCTCTTGCCTATAAAGGGAGAGGCAAAATATACCCTGGGCAGGTTGCCATAGGGCAAATAAAGACACCAACTAATTCAGTGTTTTTCAAAATGGGGCCCACTAGGGGGCGTTAGAGGTAGTTTCAGAAGATTAGAAAAATTAAATACATAAATCTAATAAATGTTTTAAAGCATAAATTTTTAATCATAATTGTTAAATTATAAACTGTAACATGGTTTGAAATCATTATTATAAAATATGTTATTTGAATGTTTTTTTTTTTACCAAGCTCACCTTACTAATTCACTGCCAGTTAATTTTATCAAACTGCTTTGCTCCTAAAGCTGGCACAGCAAGTGTGAAATGGACATGTTTCTGACAAGAAAAAGACAATAAGAACCATCCTGTGGGCCGACTGGAAAGGATGCTGCTGCAAAAATCCCTGAGAACTCATGGTCAACTACAATCAGAAGCTATGAGGTAGTATTTATGCTAAGTGATTGTAACAATTATTGAATATCTAGTAAAAGTGGGGAAAAACAATCTAAAAAAAAGAACCCCTGAATAAACCTAAAGGTCATCTTTTTGGGCTGAGGGAAGAAGTTGGAGTAACTGGAGAAAATCCAGGTATCCATTAGGAGAACAAAAAAAGTTGAAGAAATACAAAACCATAAAAATTCACAAAATATCATTTTTTATCTACTCCTTCTTTTAGCAAGTGGCGAACAATACACTATTCACCTGAACAGGGTTTTTTATCACCTAAATAATCTGTTAATGTGGTTAAGTAACTTAATACAAAAAAATATAAAATTTTGTTTTATGACAAAATATTCTGTGTAGCTGTTGGTGAACATCATGGCTCTGATTTAAGGACTATTTAGTATGTCGATTTACTGATGATTTTTCTAACTACAAAAAACAGGTAGAACTTTGATCACTTATTAAAGTTTTGTGACAGTATCTACCAAAAAATATGAAAGTATATATTTTATTGATTCTGAATAGAAGTTTTTAAACAGGTTACAATGTAAACTGAAGGCATGGCTTTAACTGTCTTTATTCTTTGTTTACAAACAGTATTACTTAAAAGTTTTATAAAAGTTCTTTAATTAGGGTTGTCTGTTTTGACATGCAGCTCCTGTAAGAATATAATTTCATTTCAGCAAATCATGTTCAGAAATGCATCACATAAAGTCCTGTCCCAAAGAATGTAGAAAGACTTCTGAAGAGAAATAAGAAAACACTTTGTATTCTAAAAATGTGCAGGTAAAACTGAGTCGTTTTTGAGCTACTACTGTTTATAATTCTTTAATTGACGAACTGATATTAAGTGGAACTCAGACTGAATCAAAACCTGCATCAACGCTGGATTCAACAAAGCTTTGAAAGTTTAAGTGCCCACACGTGTGTAGTAAATAAGTAAGTGAAGTACTCACATGGGAGAGGCATGACCTCTGACTGTGACATGTCCATCTTCAGGGGATCCATGGAAGAAACATATCTCCTCCCATTGCTAGAACCTTTGCCTTGTTTTTTTACTCCCTGCCCATCACTCTCAGCAGCCAGTCCTGGTGGGGCACAGGGCTTTGCAGTAGGGCTTGTATTCGTCTTTCCAGCATTTTCCCTGGACTCTGCCTGGGACTGGACACCAGGCTCCTTATCCAGTGGAGGAGTTAAGCTCATACTTGTAGGTGTGGTGGTGGTCTGAACAGGGGCATCTGGTTTGTCCTTCCCCTCTTGACCACCTGGTTTGCTTTGGGTCGGTTGAGCCTCTGCGTCCTGTTGCTGCTCTGCATCAGACATGACCACTAGGCTGGATTCAGTGTGATCCTCTGGTGATCTCTGCATGGCTCTCTGCTTCAGTGTCTCACATGCAACAGTGAAATCACTTCCTTTTTTCCTAACTACACAAAGGTACAAAATGCATTAGCATGTATGCATAGCAATAGTTACACTCTGATTAAAAATCAAGGGGCTGCTTTATCCACTGGGAGACAGCTGGGATACTGGGCTTAAACCATTTGAATAACAATAGGGTACTGGTAGATATATAGGGCAGCTGGTGGACGCTGGTAAAACGTGAAGACTTTAAAATCTGTTTTTTGTTTTTGCTATAACAGTTTTAGCATGCTAAGAGCCTTCATGAATAAACTCGTTGCAAACGCATCTGATTCAGAGGTAACAATAGCCCGGTTAGCCTGATTCACATATTTGGGACAAAATCAGGACGTAAATCTCCGCCTCTCCCGTCTGTTACGGGGCCATAGAAGATAAACACACACTCGCTGAGCTCTTCTTCCTGTTTCATAAACACATGCTCGGCCTGTAATGAGTGAGCAGGATGCAGATATACGTTACCTGGCCCGCCTCGGCAGCCCAAACATCTCTGCGTCGGTTCTCACAAAGCCACCACGGAGCAGATGCAGAGCGCGCGACGTTACGTCGGACAAGAGACGCGCACGCGGGAATCATGGGATATGTTGTTTTCTTTTGCAAATACAAACGAACTCTTGCAAATAATTCATTTTTTCATCTTAATGGAAAAATGATTTAACATACAACACTGAACACTTTGAGATTATTTTTTATCTGCTTTACAAAAACACTTTGCAAAACTTACAGTACTCTTAAAAAAAAAAAAAAGGTTTGCAGTTGAAAATGCATTATTTACAGAGTATTGACTATGTGTAATTTCCAGTCCACTTGCTTGTTAAATCAATTCATACACGGCTTTGTGGATGTTCTGACAAAATCTAAAGTTAAAGCAAAGTGACGGTTCAGCTCAGTTTGGATGGACTTATTTTTATTTTGGTTTTACAAAGTACAAGCATGTATTACTTTGCTTCCAGCTTCCACCTTTTCCCATTATCTCTGCATGTCATCTTACAAACATTTAAATTTCAAATACTCAGAAGCATGGTTAAAAAAACACAAAAATTTTATTAAAAAGCTGAAATTCTATAGTAATACAAAGACAAAAAAAATAGACCTTTTGAAAGGTTTTAAACCTCAATTTCTTCCTTTGGTATGGGTAACTCCCCTGTTGCGTGTTTTACATAATGCGAGTGCAGCTTTGCCATTTCATCAAAGCCCATGTCGCATTCAATGCACTCCCATTCCCAATACTTATGCCCTCTGTGAAATTTTGTCTCTGCTTTCTCCATCTCTCCTCTAGTTGGTGACTGTGCAGCTTCTGAGCTCGGCTGGTCGTCCGAGAGGCGGGGTTCTGAAAGCTCAAAGTGATGACCAGGCTCTCCACAGTCTGAATCCTCAGAGTCTTCCTGATCCCCGTCCTCGGCCGCCGTATGTGGACTCTGCTCCTCATCTTGCACGCCTTCCTCCTTCACCTGCAACTCTTTCATGCTCGGATCCTCCTCCAGCTTTTCTCCTTCACTTATAGACGTTTCTGTTTTAATGTCTCCTGCCTCTCGATACATCACAGAGCTGCCTGGAGGTTCGGTGGCGACCCTGCCTTCACATCTAAGATGCTTCTGTGTGTGTCTGAAGAGTTGTCTGGAACGCCAGAACCTCTTGGCACAGTGAGGGCAAACATGAGGCTTTTGTTTACGTTGCAATTTTGGAGGACTCACTGGTGGCTTGGCGTCGTGGATGCTTCTGTTGTCAGCTTTGTGGTTCTGCTGTCGCCGACTATGATTCTGCAAGTGTTTGTCCAGCAACCCTTCATTCAGGAAGCCTTGAGCACAGCTCAAACACCAGAACCGCCTCTCTTTGTGCAGCTCAAGGTGAGCCGTCCACGTCTTTACAGAAATGAAGACTTTGTTGCACTGATCACATTTGGGCAATTTATTGCGCCTTTTGGACCTGTGAACTCTCAGGTGGCTGACCAGTCGCGTTCGCCTGATGAACGACATCCCGCAGTCTGGACACTCGTACAGACGCAAGTTTGGATCAATGGGGTTTTGGACTTTTTCTTTTTCACGCGGTTTTTCATGCATTTTTTGGTGTTTTTGAAATGACACGAGGTAGGTGTAACTCTTCCCACAAACTGTACACGCGTATCTGGTGGGATTCACAGACAACCGATTGCCTTGCGTTAACTGAAGAGGTTGGGTTTGTGCCGAACCGTTTCCATCCCAACCATCCACACCAGCGCTCCGGTCTTCACATTTGTTTTCTTCGTCTTGCACATGTTCTGTGGGAGTCTCATTGTCTCTCGGCTGGGCTTCCTCCTCGTCCAGTGCGTGCTGGTGCAGGTGAGTCTCGTAGGCGTCCATGACAGTAAACGTCAGACCACAGTCCTCACATGTTATGTCATTCTCTTTGGCTACAAAGAAAAAAAAAGAAAAGAAAAAGATGAGTACTTCACATAGAAACTGTCCTGTCTGGTTTATCTGAATTTATTTCTGCTGATGTTTTAAAATGAGCAATTTGAAAAGCTGTTTATGCCTAAAACACGGTCAGAAAAAATTTAAAGAAAATCATAAACCCGTGTTTTTAAATCTTAGAACAAAGTAAAACTATAATAAGGTAAAATTATTTTCTCATACAATGATGCTTAAATAAGGTGCTCAGAGTTAAGAAAAATACATGGCCTAATTAAATGAAGCACATACAGTCAAGCCAGAGTTATTCATACACCTAAAGACTAAGACTGAAAATTGTTTCAAGTCATTTAAGAAACTTAATTCTGTTTGGAAATGAGACTGGAATCTCTAAAAGTATAAAACCATATAAAGGGAGTGCCACTTTTAATAGTGATCGACGTTCTCAATAATCTGTGGAAAAAACATTTTTTGGAATTCAATTCTTGAAATGCGTATGGGAAGAGCAGAAAATGGCCCCTGGACCACAGTTTGGGCAACCCTTGTTCAATGTGGCTGTTTCCGAAAACAAAATGCTGGAAGAAAGGGATAAAACAATGAACCAATATGAATTCAGAGTTACAGAAAAGAACTAATTTGATGCACAAATCTTAAAAGGATTGTTGAGGACTGAAGATCAATCTGAGCTCTAAAAACCCAAAGATGTTAAACTATAATCACAAAAAGCAGCAGATTCCCAGCACAGGCTTTGGGTTTTATCAGTGAAGTTGATCTTTTGAGCAAATACTCAAATTTAAAAATAAAATAAAAAATACCTTAATGGATTAATTTACTCAGGTAATGTTTATTTTTTGGGGATTTCAGACAAACATGAAACCATGAATAAACATTTCTAGGTAAATAAAAGTAGAAAGAATCATCATAAACTATTCAATTCGATGAACAAATGGAGGCTGAATCAACAACACAACTGAAAGATTGAAACTATTTTATTTTCTTCTGTTTCTGAAATGGCAATTTATAGGGTCAAATGAAACACAGTTCATAAAGAAATGAAAATAAGAAATATATTAACCAAGTCTTTTCCATTTTACAACAATTCAGTAGAAACAAACACCATATTCAGGAGTAGGCTATTCTATCCACAACAAAGAGATACATAGCTATAAAGAAAAAAGATCGAACACTGAAGAATGTGCTTTAATAGGCAAACTACTTCACTACTATGCAAGTTGATAGGAAATATGTACAACAGTACTTCATTAACCAAAACTTCACAGCATTTTAAAACAGCAGGAAATGTCTACATATAAAGTTTCAATCTATTTTATAGACCTTTGAATTAGAGTGCATTTTTTAATGAAGCATCTTTAAAACGTGAATGCATAAGTTCTGGCAATGTAATAATATCCATCGTTCTCTTTAGTTACAAACACAAATGCAAAAAGGTTGAGCAAAGTTTAGACATTCATCTAGACATACAAAGCTTATGAAAGCAGTTGCACATCCACATTTACAGTGATACTGGTCCAGTGTAAAAGAAAGCCTGAGAGTAGGGGAGCCAAAAGTGTCACAAAGCTGCAACATGAAGCAAAAACACAATCTATGCTCATGCGATGTAAGATGCTGGTGAAGGAGTTTCACATTCAAGGCAGATTAAGGCTGCCGGGGTCTCCGGTGGAGGCCCCAGATACATTTCTGCTGATGATCAAAAAACTCCTATGCGACTAAAACTCCAGGGGCAAACGGAGCAGCGGTACAGCGCGCTGTTGATGCACCACACTTTGTGTTTCTGTAGCGCTGTCGGCGAATGGAAGGCTTTGCTGCAATGCTTGCACGTCGAGAGCCGGACAGGGTCGAGGGTGGGTGGGTTCACTCGTGGCAGGAGGTGGGAGAAGCTTTCCTTTGCCGTCATTGGGGGAGTTGGGTTTGAAAGGCTTTGAGGTCACAGCAGAGCTGAGCCACAGACGCACCTCACTAGGGAGGCGGCATCGCACCTGATCGTGCCAGGCAAGGTGCTGCTGAAGCTGGCTCTCCGTCCAGAAGCCGTGGCAACACAGGGCGCAGCAGTAGGGCCGGCTCTTCGCCTTGATCTTGTGGGTTTCCAACTGCTCCTCGGTTTGGAAAGCTTTGCCACATTTATCGCACTTGAAGAGGTATTTCACTGTGTGTTCAGAAAGACGGCTCGGCAGAAGGAGAACCTCGTCTGTGGCTTCAGCGGTTTCCGTCTTCTGCTTCACCTCCAAGCAAGCCCTGTTGGGGGGATGCGGAGCCTCTGCAGAGCTGGACTTTGTTCCAGAGTCGAGACACAAGACAGGTCCGACAGGGTCCGATTTAACTTCCTTCATTTCTTTAGAATTGATCACAGGGTGCTCGGTCTGCTCAACTTCATCTTTTAAGGACCTTTGGTCAACATTTTCTCTCAGCAGGAGGTTCATTTTGCTCTTTTTGCCCTCTGAGTGGGCCTGCCATTTATGAGCACGAAGACCTCTTGCTTTCTCAAAAGTCATGGAACAGAGGGGGCATTGATGAGTTTTAGTCTTCAAGACAGATGACAAGGATTCAGTCCCAGCGTGGCTGACGTCAGTTTGTTCTGAGGCGAGAGCTAACAAATTTGGAGTTCCTGAAGTTTTTCCTGACTCCAAAAACATACGATGCTCCTTTTCATAATGAGAAGCTAAAAGTGAAACTTCCCCAAATGTCTGGTCACACACTGGACATGAAAACTGCTTTGCAGAGCCGTGTCTCTCCAGATCTGCACTTGGTTCTGGATCCGTTCCGGTCAGACACTGAGGATTAAAGATCCAGTGGCGCTGGAGGACATGACGGTTGAAGAAATATTTCCCACATTTCTCACACTTAAAACCTTCGTCCTCCGTCTTATGGCCAACGGAACTGAGAGCATCTTCGAGTGAGGACGACGAACACTTCTCATTTCTGTGCAACCGTTTGTGGGAGCCGAGCGCCGACTTGGTTGTGAAACGCCTTCCGCAGTCTGAACAGTGAATCAGTCCTTTACTCTGCTCGTCTTTTTTAGTTATTTTGAACACTAGCGAGATAGGTGAATTTGATTTTGCCACTCCTTTGTTGCACTCAATGCGAGTTCTTTTATGAATGTTCATGGCTCCAACCGTTGAAAAGCTTTTGTTACAAATCTTGCATTGATACTTCCATTTATTTGAGCCTGAATCACTCCCTTTTAGGTGCTGTTCCATCTTTTGTGCATCACTGCCCCCTTCGTTTATTTGCTTGGACACTTCTGGCATGTTGGCATCCATACCCTTGGTTTTTGTAGCATCCTTTTCAGACTGCTCTATCTTCCCTCCTCCCTCACTGCATCTACTCCTGCAAAGCTTCTGGTGAGCCCTTAAGGAGGACTTCTTGGTGAAATGAGCAAAGCACGTCACACACTGCAGATCCTTCAGAGCCTCTGCAGTTCCCGCTGACGATGGAGAGTGGCCGGTCTCGTAGCCGTGGCTCTTCATATGAAACTGCAGAGCTTTGGCCCGTGAGAACAGCTTCCCGCAGTCAGGGCAGGCGTATGTGTTTTTCTTCAGCTGCTCCAGCTGATGCTGGAAGGACTTGGCAGGTGGTGGGAGCAACAGATCGCTGTGCACCACCTCGTGCCTCAGCAAGCTGGAAAAAAGGCGGAAGGAGCGGCCGCAGATCTCGCACTTGTGGTCTCCGTTTTCGTGCTTGCGCATGTGCAGCGCCATGATGCCTTTGTGGCGGAACTTCCTACCACAAACGGGACACGCCACCTTGATTGTGGAGCGCGAGCGTCCGTTGGAGTGCAAAGATCCTGAAACGCCTTTTCTGAGTCTCAAATCGACACACTCCATCTGATTTTGCTTGTGATGAGAAAATGCCCCCAAGGACCAGAAACCCTTCCCACACTGCTCACAATGATAAATCTTTGGACCCAGAAGGGTTTTCTTTGGATTGTACTCTTTCTTACTGACGGAAATAGTCTCCCTCTTTTGTGTTGCGCAGGTTTTCAAATGGTTGTACAAGCTGGCTGCATGCAAATAGGATGATGTGCAATGTGGGCATTGGAACTGTTTTCTTTTAGGGTGATGTAACTGATGCGACAATAAAGCAGGTAACTGGGTGAAAACCTGATCACAGTCACTGCACGTGAAAGCGGTCTCTTCTAAGCTTGTTTCGACCTGAATCAATGAACCACTGCTTTGTGTTTCATGAGGAAATGTGTTACAATTGTAAACTTCCTCTGACTGACCTTGATTCTGATGTCTTCTCCTACGAACGGTGTGCCACATTCTGTGGACGCGCAGCGATGAGGGATTATTAAACCACCGATAACACTCGGGGCAACCAAATCTCTCCTCTGCAGTTTTAAGTTGGGCTTCATTCTCTATCGGCGGACACTGCACGCTTTGTGCAAAGTCAATCTGGATTATTTTCAAGTCCACATCCGGTTTTGAAACCAGACTTCCAGGGTATACTTCGGCATCCTCCCTTATATCCTGATCTGACTCGCACAGCAGTTCCAGATCAGGATTTGTCTCTTGGAGACCCTCGTCTTCAGATTCACTTGCACTGATCACCTGCACGTTAAAGTCGCCCGGTTCATAGCTCTCCATCTCTTCATCCATTTCGTTTATCTGTTGTCCTCCGCCCACATCGGTGGGAGGAATGGTTTCTGCTTTCGCTGTTCCTTCCACTGACGCCTCCAAGTGCTCGCTGACTTTCTGTTCGCTTTCTGATCCCCGCTGAGACGGCAGGGTGGATTCTGAATGCGCCTTCTCCGTTTCTCTGAAAACATCGGTGTGCTGGAGCCGATGGGACTGAAGTGCAGAAGCCCTGGAAAATTTCAGCCCACAATCTTTACATTCAAACGCCTTCTTTTGAAGCTGACAGACTTGATGTTGGAACGATTTTGATGGGGTCTCATCGCTGTGTGCTGTGCGCTGATGTCTGTAGTAGAACGTCAGAGTCATGAACTCTTTCCCACATTCCTCGCATGGGAACCTTTTTGCAGTGTTATCAGAGTGATTAGCGTGCCACCGCTGATGGTTAAAGAGGGCGATGTGGCCATTAAATGCCTTGTTGCACTCGCTGCAGTAAAACTCACCACAGCCCTTTTTTGGTTTTTGCTTCATCTCCTCCGGAGAGCAAAGCGTGTTACGGCTGAATCGCTGGTGTGTTTTCAGCCGCATCATGCTAGAAAAACCTTTGCCACACAAACATTTAAAAAGTTTATCACTATCTTCTTCAGTCGGGTTTTCACATGGCTTTACTTCTGCTGGCGACTCTGCCGGCTGAACCGTTTCTCCCGAGTTCCTGTTTTTCGACTTTACCAGCTTCTCTTGATGGCAGCGGCGATGAGCATCGAGAGCCGAAGCACGAGAGTAATTTCTTCCGCAGGACTCGCACTGAAACGATTTCTTTTTCAAATGTTCCAAGTCGTGAAAAACCGATTTGGAGGGCTGTCTGTGTGAGCGCTGATGGTTGAGGAAGTGTCCAATCACTGTGTACGATTTGCCACAATCTGCGCATTCATAGGCGTGCTGCTTTGTTGCTCCAGGATTAATATCAGACCCCTTCAGAGAGATTTGATCGTGGTCCTTCATGTGTAAGTGCAGTTCGCTCATCTCAACAAATGACAGTGCACAGTAAGAGCAAAAATAAAGTGCTTCATTGTCCTTTTCAGAGTCAAGTAAACCATCAGACTGGCTGTCTAAATGCGTGTTTTGTGGAGGATGCTGAAGGCGATGCTCCAAGTACGCAGCCTCCTCGCTGAAAGCTTCTCCGCAATTCCGACAGCAGAAAAGTTCGTCCCCTAGAAATAGAAACGGGAAAATAGGAGGTCAAAGAGACTCCTGCTTCCAAGAAAGAAATTAAAAGAAAATGTATAGGAAAACACAGGCTTAAATAATGTTTTTATTATTATTTTTTACCACATTAAAGTTTACAGGAAAAAAAAAACACACAAAACGAGACTACAGCAAATTCACATTCGTTTTAAAGAACAGAAATGAACTTCTTTCAGTGCTCAACTACAGAACATTTTATTTACTATTTTACTGCTTTGAACAACTACTTTTTAAAATACAAAGACAATAGAAAAAGGGACCTTAATAATGCATGTGACTATATGAAGCGAGTTTAAATGCCAACATTTTAAACCACAATCGCTCACTTTTACTCAGTCTTAATTTTGAGTGATTCCATCAAAACAAGGAGTGTAATCATGTTTAAATTATCTTAAATAGATCTCTACAGAACACCAAATCTAAAAGTTCACTGTGTTCATGACTCACATATGAAACCCATGATATAAATTGTGACATAAACCACCCTATGACAACACTAACAATTCAAACCACATTTAGGTTATTTTATATAGCAACCACATGAATAAAGATCAAAGGATTTGATGCATTTGCTCTTTATACTGTTTATTTCCCCCCAACGTTGAATAATTGGCCCATTTTAGATCACTTCCCGTCAATGACCAACACTTTACACTTTGTTATCAGCTGAAAGGCTGATCCCCGATTCCCCAACACGGAATCGGGGATCAAAGTTGGGCCCCTTCCTACCAACCTCCAGAGGTCATCATAATTACGATAAGCTGTAATAGTGAACGAGTGTGACAATAGTGATAGAGTAGAGAGAAATGACAGGAGCATAGGCTTATCTAGTGAATGTCATTCAGCAGAATCTAAATCAGTTGGCTTGTTTGGAAAACTTAAGATACAATAAAACAACCTACAAGTTGATTGTGACAGAACCCAACCAGATATTATTGTGCAAAGAGAAAATTTCTGACAAACATTCCGCGGATATAGTGACAACAAATGTTTAGTTGTACATCGCTCTCTTTAAAATTCAAAAATCCTGCTGGAGAACTAGTTAAATTCATTTCAGGATTTAACTAAAGAGAATCTATTTTTGATCCAAATTTGAATGTTTTATTTCTAAGTTGACCCACATGAATTTGCTAACCTTTATTTTATCTACTACAAAAGGTAGAACATTCAAAGATCATTTAATAAGCTTCACGTAGTAATTTAGAAAGCTTTATTTAAGCAGATTTAGTCATTTAAAGAATATGAGTAATGTGTAGATTTACCCAAAATCTCAACTTTTTAAATAAAACACTTCAGCTGCCTCAGTCTTTAACCTCTACATCTCAGAGCTGATCTTGGTGCAAATGAAAAGTTCTTTGAATGCCTTCAGATTAAGCCAGTGTCTTACATTTTATCTGCAATGTACTAAACATAGCTAAATATATTATAAATTAGTTTTTTTTATGACAAGCTTAACCTTTACCACATTTATGCTTTTTAGAAACATTCATTTCGATTCAGGTATATGTATGCATTTTAGCATTGATAGCTAATTATAGCTGAGGAAAACACAACAGCAACTCAATAGTTTTGCACTGATTGAAAAAGCTCCCGGCTTCTTAAATAAAATGTAGACCTTCAGAAAGCCTGGTTAGACTAATAACGATCAATAAAACTAACATTAATAAGCAACAACGTTTAGGCTTTTAGAGGCAAAATGTAAATTAGGACAAAGGGCTTGACAAAACATTGGTCTGGTGTTACACACATGGTGACTATCACAACAATTACTAATGTAACAAAACTCGTCGCCCCGGTAATTCTATAACGCAAGTTGGCAAATTCGTGCTATTTTTTTTTTACATTTAAATTGGAATATTAGTCTAAATCTTGCATGTTTATGATATTAGGTTAAAGTTAGTGCAGAAAAGGTAACCATCGCAGCATGGTTGGCCAACATATCGGTCTGGTTTGTGCTGGTGTTTAATGGGCGGATACTCACTGTCAGCGGCATCCTTGGCAGATGAATGCTCGTTGTTTTCATCGTCTTTGTCGACGTTACCGGCCACGTTTTCAGCTCTCTCCTCTCCGATCTCTGCTGCAGCAGAAGTCTCGTCCATCTTGCCTTGTGTCTGTTTGCTAACGTTAGCTGCCTTTCGCTAATGTTCGTCGGGCAAGCTGCGGATTTAGTGTACCCTCCGTAATAATACCCAAACAGCGCGGATAGGAAAAGATTAGCAGATGATAATACGAGCGAGAGTGAACTATAGTAGAGGACAGAACAAATGATCACCACAATTAAACCAACTGTTAATCAACGGATTGCTGTTTCACACATGCGCATTTCAGTCGGTTGTAGTGTAAGCTCTTCTTCTGCTGTTTTGGTTTCTACTTATGCACGACTAGTGCCTCCTGCTGGAGACTTATCAGACTTAAATAAACTATTATAAATACGAGTTTCATCATTCAGGAAAAATGTTTAAGTGACTTATGTTTTAGTTTTTTATTAAATGTTTCATTGTTCTCGTTCGTTCAAATGTTAGCTGAACATGGTTCTGTTTTTAAGAAGCATGTTTTCAATGTTTGTATATTTCGTTTTGTTATCTCTGTGTTTTGTTTTGCTGACATTAACTCCATAATTCCATTCCTAATAACTTAAAGCAAAAATGCAGTTTCAGTTTTGTATTTCTGTTTAAGGATTTTAGGTCAAGCTTTTATAAATCAGAAATAATTTTACTTATGGCACCTGGACTCTACAAAATGTTAATAGAGCCAGTTTTGAGTAACTACATCAGATTTAGAATTATTATGCTCATATCAGGGCTTTTGATATCAAGTGTTCATTGTGTCAAACGTTAAGATAATCTTTAAATACTTTTTAAATTCACAACCAAGGTTTGAAATATATTTGATAAACAGTTGAATGCACTCATAATTGCTTACATGCAATTTATTATGCCAACAGTTTAGATTTAGTAAAATAATTTTTCTAATTTCTGTTTTTTATTAATTACTATTATTATTATTATTATTATTATTATTATTATTATTATTATTATCCCAGCTTCCATTCCATTACAAATTATTCAGGCTGTCAATAAAAATTTCTAGGTCAGTTATGTTTTGAATAATTAATGGAGTCCCAATTTAAATGATGTTTAATAATTTGTTCTACTGAATTGGGGTAAGTTTTGACTGATTATACAACGGCGAATAATTGATATAGAGGTTCAACAACAATTCTATTTTACAAATTTTTAAAGTATGCTTCCAGTTGTAACCATTTTTGGCATCTGAAGCAGTCATTTAATTATGTATACGTTTATTAAAATCTGACACTTTAGGACATTTGGGTCTCCCAAAGCACCAAACTGCGAGATAAAATAGGATAAACATGCAAACAAAAAAATAACTTCTCACATTTGTGAAACATAGGACCAAACAAAGTTATAATCAAAGGGAGATTTTATTTAATCCAATGTAAGGACATGATGGGAGAAACTTCCATGCTAAAACCAAAGGTAGAGGTAGAAGGGTCAGTTTTGTAACCAATAAATGCACAAAAAAGGGAATAATTATTCTTTTACAAACAATAAAGGTGTTTGTTGTACAGCAGTAAAACGTTTCCAGACTGATAAATGTCCCAGTGAAGCTACTCCATTTTAAAAAAACAGGGACAATGAGAATCTGAAATTGACTAAAGCTACAGTCATGGAATGAAATGTTTGATCACAAAAATACATTTAAACACTTATAGGTGGGAATTGGTTTTATAAATATAGGTACATTTCTGTTAAATTCATACAGGATCAATTTAACTAAAGTTTAACACCAGTTTGTCTCATTGTTGGAAAAAAGAAGACAAATTACAAATTGAAATCTGGTTTATTACAAAACTCACTTTCAAACAGTGTCATACTTTCCTAATTGTGAGTGAATATGCATGATTCATTTTACTGAAAACCTTTCACATAAAAGGAGCTTCTAAATTACATATAGTTAGTTTTGTTATTGACAGTTTGCTTCAGCCAGATTCCCACAATGGTTACTGTGTTGATTGGCAAGACATTTGGACCCGGCCCATGGCTCTGTGTGCATACGAGAACTTTCTAGCAGAGATTACACCGGTAGGTCAGCAGCTTTTATTTGTACAGAGCTTTGCAAAATTATTCATACCCCTTTAATTTTTTATATGTCTTGTCACAATACAACCACAAACAATGTATAGCATTAGGATTTTATGCTATGAGAAAAACGTATAACCACGAAGTGGAAGGAAAATGGTGCAAATAAACTGGTGCACCATTTTGTATTTGAAATGTAATCAATTACAAATTTATTGATGGAACTTGACTTAATGCTGTGTTTTGATTATTGATTCTATGTTGCATTGTGTTTCTGTGTTTGTAATGATGTAAAGCACTTTGAAATGCCTTGGTGCTGAAATGTGCTATACAAATAAAATTTGATTTGATTTGGTTTTGGTTTGGTGTGCCTTGTTGAGAGAGGCTTATTCTGTTGCCTCCAAAAGTAATTTGGTACAGTCGACTTCATTATTCACCTTGCAGTTTTTTTAATACTTTCTATCACATAAAATCCCACAAAGATGCATTCAAGTTTCTGGTTGTAAAGTGTCAAAAATGCAAAAAAAACCAAAACAAAACAAAACAAAAGACGTTGAGTTATAAATACTTTTGCAAGTCAATGTATGCTTTAAAATAAATTTGACCTCATAACCCATCTTTTCAGCACATTTAGCATTGCGCTGTCTTCAACAAAATGAGGTCACACTGTTTAGTCTACTTTAAAAGCACAAACTAGGGCCTAGAATACCAAGACAGCAGACATGCAGACTGTACTCATAAAAGGCACACCGTATACTGTACATGGAGAAACACAGTACAAATGGTTCAAGACGTGGACTGAACTAGAAAACTTCCTAATAAGATCTAAATCTAAACGTCATTGGCAATAAATGAAATGTAGCCTGCAGAACCTCATTAATCTGAACCACTGACATGATCTTAAAAGACGGTGAAACCAATTTAACACACGTGTACATCCTCTACTCAAACACACTGCACAGTCTTACAAACTTTAAAATCAAATGTGCAAATTGGGTCTAGTTTCACATATGTCTCTTTTTGTATTATTTCGATTCAGAACAGCAAAGTGTCAAATGAATGAGGTTTTACAGACAGTTATAAAAACATAACTAAGTTTTGTTACTAGTGTAGAAATGTCATATCTCCCCCTGTGCATGTTGCAGGTAATGCATCTGTAGATCCAGCTCGCGGGGAAGTGAGAGCCCGCAGATCATGCACTGGAGAAGCCGCTCCGGGGGAAAAGGCAGACGGGATCCGAGTTTGTGAGGTTCGGTCTGTGGTGGGAGCTGAGGTAGGGACAGGGTCTGCGGCATATGTGGCCTCTCAGTCATGACCGGCTGTGGCGTGAAAAAGATATTCGGGTGTGGAGGTCTGGGCATCGCACCGACCGCGACAGAGTGGAGGGGGTGTGGGCCGGGCAAAGCCAGAGGAGGTAGAGGGGCGAGCGGAGGGGAGAAAAAAGGAGAAGGTTGGTTTATGATTATCTGAGCGGCCGTCGCCATTGGTTGCTGCTGCTGCAGCTCCTGACCGCCCCCTGGTTTGAGCTGGCTGGGAAGCAGAGTCTGAGGTCCGACAGAGTTGTTCTGGAAGGCCCACACTGGAGTCCCAATCCCCTGACTGAAACGGTGAGGCTCGTACTGGATGGAGATGGGGACCTTCTGCGTGGGGGTCTGCACACTGCTCCAGCTGGGCGACACCTGTTTCTGAAATTCATGGTTATTTACTAATTTTTCCACAGAGTTCACAGTCTTCGGAACCCCTGGAGGCGTTTGAATGTCCCACAAGTTGTTGGCAACCCCGTGAGAAGTGGGAGCTGAAATTGGCATGGAGCTGGTTTGGTCTATCTGAGCTGAGGCGGGGGCACCTGAAAGGCCAGATGCCCACGGTTTATGCGGCTCGCAGCCATTCCACGTCTTTTCTGGCTGAGTAACAGTCGAAGACATAACTGGAGGACTGCTGATGTCCCACAGCCTTTCCTCCTTCTTGGGAGGCGTGGACGGCTCGGGACCACCCGGCCATCTTGGCAGTTGCAGGTCTTGGCTGAGCTTGTTTGGGGAACTCTGAGAATTTGTCAGTGGAGTGGGCCGGACACTCCACAGTGCTGCTCCGTCCATGTAGGAGGTGGGAACGGAGAAATCGTGCTGCAAAGAGCTCGTGGAAGCCATGGCTGTGGATGTTGATGTGCTATTCCATGACGACAGTTTATGCTGCCTCTGTTGCGTCATCTCACTAACCGCCGATGGGCTGGTTTTTTTTGGTACATGAGAGCCCAGGACAGATGAAGTACTGTCCTTCATGTGGGAGTCCAAGTTTGGAGCCGATCCAAGACCCATTAAGGGCATATCTGCCCATCCTGGACTCCTCTGATGATGTGGCTGCGTTGGAGTGTCATATTGTGGAGGTTGAGGATGGTGCTGTGAGGGTGCAGGCACTTCTCTACTGTCCAAGCTCCAATGGAGCGATTGGGAGTGCGGTTCAGATGGCCACGCCTCGGTCAGATGCCTCGTTTGTGAATCCACGCGTGGACGCAAGGGCTGCTGACGCACTTGCCTGTGCAAGTCAGCGTCCCTGTGAGGTGAAACTGGGTAAAGGTTTTGTTGAGGAGCAACTATCTCTGAGACCCCGGATGGTCTCGGCCACCCCCACGCTGACCTCCCTCCTCTTTTGCCCCTGCCTCTCATCCTGGCACCGGAGGGGTAGGAGTTGTAGTGACTTAGACCCTGTTTCTTGCGCGCATGAATCTTCTGATGAACCAGCAGGCTGCTGAACCAGGAAAAAGATTTGTGACACTCCTCACAGCGGTGAGGCCTCTCCCCCGTGTGCGTATTCATGTGGTCGCGGAGCAAATATGCCAAGCCAAAGCTCTTGTCACACAGCTCGCACTTGTGCGGCTTATCGCCGTTATGCGACAACATGTGTTGCTGGAGCTGGGCCTCGCTGCTGTACCCTTTACGGCAACTGGTGCAGCGGAACGGCTTCTGCTGGTGCAGCTTCTGGTGAGTCCTCATGTTCTGAAGGAAGGCGAAGTCCTTCCCACAATCTGGACATTTGTACGGCTTCTTGCCCGTGTGGATGATGAGATGTTGCTGCAGGTAGCTGCTGAATCTAAAACCCTTGCCACAAACTTTGCACTGGTATGGCTTGTCCTTGGAATGTATTCGCATGTGCAGCTCTAACACTGAGCGGTGCCGGAATGATTTTCCGCACTCTGAACACTTGTAGGATTTAATATTTAATACCTTCTCTTGCGTGTTATCGCTGCTTATTTGAGTAAGCTGCTTTTTTGGTGCAGTTAAGGTTTCTAAATACTGTGCAGTTGGCTTATGGACACTTAACAGATGTCCTTTTAAACCAGGCTCATCCCGAAAAACACTGGGGCAGTGTGGGCAGGTGTGTCCCTTCTCCCAGTGCTTGTTGGGCACCACTTGATATTGAAGTAGCCTCTCTTGCTTTTCATACTCGTCCTCATGGAACTGCATGTGCGCTCTTAGGTTAGCTGCAACATAGAAGGTCTGAGGACAGAGAGGGCAGCTGAAGGTGCATTTTGTATCCTCACTCCTATGGGTGTTCTCCTTCTCGGGACCTTTAGCTGCCTCATGTCCAGAAGTGAAAGGCTGCTTTGCAGGCGGCTCACCAGATGAGTTTGTTACTCGCTGCCTGTGCTGGCGGCAGTGAGCCTTCATGTTCTGGGCGAAAGCAAATTTTTTGCCACATTCCGGGCAGCGGAAAGGCTTCTGGCCAGTGTGTAGGTACTGGTGTTGATGGAGGAGGCTGCTGTACTTGAAAGTCTTGCCGCAGATGTTGCAGAGGTGAGAGCGGCTGTTGTCGACATGCTTGCGCCGGTGGTCTTCCATGACGGAGTAGTGTTTGAAAGCCATGCCGCACTCTGGACACTCATATGGTTTAAGAGCAGCGTGGGATTTCTGGTGGAAGCGCAGGGACATGATGTTTGGGAAAGTCTGGCTGCACTCTTGGCATTTAAAGGTGCACTCGCGGGAATGCATCATCATGTGCTTGGTAACAGATACTTTGAACTGGAAATCTTGGCGGCATAGAGTGCAATGGTAAGGCTTTTCTGCTGCATTGTTGCAGTCGTGGTCCCTCAGTTTACTCACTTGAGAAAAGATCCTCTTGCATTCTGCACACTGATACCTAAATGGAGCCCGTGTTTCGTCCTCCAACTTTGTAGTCTCGAGGTTCTCCTCTTTTTCTTTGTGTTGGTTCCTGTGTTTGATGAGGCTGCTGCGGTGCTGGAAGGTAAGGCCACATTCTTTGCAGGTTGGGGGCAGGAGCTCGTCCTCGTGCGCATGAAAGTGCCGGTGAAGGTTGAACATCTCGCGCTGGCTAAACTTCTGGCCACACTCTTTACACTCCCAGCGGCACTTTCTTTGTTTAGCTGCAGAATCTGCCTCTTCGTCGTCATCTGCCCTGTCCTCCGTGGCGTCGACTTCACCCCGCAGGTCCTCAACTGGCGACTTCTCTGGTGAACTCTTCCCATCCTTAGTCTTTTCTGACTCTGCTTCAGCAGGAGCGTCCTGCCTCGCATTGTTAACAGTCTCAGCAACTTTGAGGTCTGAAAGACAAAAGCACACCACAGCATACAGCTGAATCAAACTTCACAGGATTAGAAATTCAGCAGACTTGCAGATCTAAAGCTATCTGTAGAGCTACCAGTTGGCAAAATAGGAAATGAGTTGCATAACACCAGGAAAACTTTGGGAGTAATTATTTTAATTATAACTAGCCAACATCTTCCCTACTACCATCTTTTGTTCCATTGTCACAATCTCTCCAACACTCTTAAGGCTTCTGATTTTGGTCATTCAAATCTATATCAGTTGTTGGCTTAAACAACTGCTGAACGTTCATCAATTTGGACATTTGTATTATTGAAAAGTACAGTTTAATTCACAGTCCTTGAAATGTTAGCTGCACTAAAGCTTTTAACGGAAACAGCTATTTATTTCCCCTCCTCACCACTTCAAGTGCAAGGAAAAACCCCTGGAACAAATATAATGGGGATACCGCAGTCGTCCGTTTTGCGCCTGCTGAACTTTTCAAACAAGCGAGAGAAGACTGGACTGGAAAACTAAATTAAGCCTCATTTCAAATCACAAATGCAGCCCCAAAGATGAAAAAACAAAAACAAAAAAACCAGTTTCTATTATAAAAGTTGTTCAAAATGTAAGAGACTAACATTTTCATGTCACTTGCAAGTATGTGGCTTGTTTTAATTAAGTTCAGCTGATTTAAATTTGATTCATTCATATACTAATATCAGCTAAATTATTAAGGATAATTAAAATAGGATGATGTAAAATTGATTTGGTTGCCTGCACATAAACACCCAGTCGCAGAGTTTAATATCATGGGATTAAAATATATTTATGAACAGTTTGCATTATTTATAGGTTTCTTCTGTTTAAATGTATTCAAATATTCAAAAGCTCTCCAAGAAGAGCCGCAAAACTTCAGGAACAATTGCAACTGTAAACCCTTGCTGCACACTGTAATGGAGACGTCAATTATTATTATGCCTTGTCTGTTTTTCTTCATCTCAACCACTTTGCATCTCAGACATTATAATAATAAAGTTTAGGATTTGAGGCCAGTAAAGTCAATCCATCGTTGCTATGCAGTCATAATCCATCACAGGACAAACAACCATGCAAGGACAATTTAGAGTGAATATTTTAGAAAGTCTGTCAATTCAAATATACGTTTGTATCCCGAATATTGAGTCCAAGCAGTTGCTCCTGATAATACACACATTAATATTGTGACGATTGTGATTTGATATTTTGTGCAGATGTAATCTACACAAATGAATATGACTAAACCAGGAAAGCAACGGTGGCGCAGGAGGCAGAGCGCACAACCTCGGGCACACATCTTTCTCCTCATCATCATCGCTTTTGCCCAACAGTCACAGTATCCCCGCTCTGCTGATATTTTAGCTTTGACTCAAAAGCACCGCACAATACATATTGTTTTTGTTTAGGCTGCTGAATGCATTATTATGCAAAACATATCTATCCGCTACACTTTCCACTGAATAAATGCTAAGGCCTTGGTTCTGGGCCCACAATCTGGGCCTTGGTTTAATTAAACCTGGGCCAGGCTTTATGCACCCAACCGTGTTTGTTTTGCTTCTGGTCATTTCAAATCATATTAAATTTTGGTTGTAGTCAGTAGTTCAATATTAACATTTAAAAGAGACAAAGCTATTAATAATGCATACAATATATAAAACCAATATTTATATTTCATAGAAATGAGAGTCTCTAGTGCTACAAATGAAACATTTAATAAAGATAAGATTATTTTTCCTATTAAGTTACACTCAAATGAAATTAGCTTTAATATTGTTAATTCCACTTCAGTGTATTAGACAGACACAATATGGCGCCAATATATTATTATTGCAATATCAGAGTGCGCAATAATATCATGACAAAATGGTTGGAGTGCATTATTTGCTGACCAGCACATTACACAAGTTGCAGATCTGTACTGTAAACAGACCCATAACACAACTGTTATTGTCAGTAATTACCGATATTATCACCACTGCATGATTTTCTAATATGCAGCCCTAAAGTCAATCCATAGTTGCATTATTAAAATCCTGAATATTGATTTTGTAAAAATTACTTTTTTGCTTTTATCAGATTCCATTTAAAATATCCATAAACTAACCAATCTTACTAGTTGTCAAAAGCAGTTCAGAATTACAGTTTCAATTAAGTTTATCTTGCACCTTTCCAGGTAGTCTTAAACTGCTCTAAGAAAAAATACGAGATTTCTGAATTCTTAAGAAACTTAGTAGAAAACAAATAGTTTACTACAGGCCATAAGAAGAACTTCAAGTGCTAATCAGTGTCTATTATAAATTTACAAAAATAACCTTAAAGCAAATGTCAAGACCGCCTAAATGTCTACCATAATTCTGTGCCACACAATTGGTAAGGTACACATGACTGCCTAATATCGTTATCAAGAATTGAGCTGACCAAAACCGCCAAATTTATCAAGTATCAGGTACTTCTTTGGTCTTAAGGAGGAAGATTATAACTTAATGATATTTTTGTTCCTCCATCACTTCTGAGCTAAGGTGAGAGGAGGAAGGTCAGGGACCAAGCAGTCAGTTGTAAAGTTTTGGCCAATAGATGGGTTGCCTAGATATTATCTAGGCAATGAGCAAACTGAGTTTTAAATTACCCAATCACCTCTTCTTCTAAGACTCCTGAAAATTCTCACAGATGTGCATCAGATTTTAAAAAGCAGTTTTATACTTACAACTTTTAGCTACTAGACAACTGAAGGTTTCACATCAAAACTGATGGGAAACTGGACCTTTTCATAACTTCATCCATTCTCAGGACTTTTCCATAGTTTAAGTTTCAGTTCTTAACATGTTCTGTAAAATAACCCATTTGGTTTTGAACCACGTCATAAACGCCTCATCCCATCTCTTCCTGGTTTCTGTGACTGATCACAGCGAATCGGGACAATTTAACCACACAAATATAATCTTTGTGCCACTATTCCTGCCAACAGACACCCTAATATCCCCACAATACTACAACAAAGCCTCTTTAAACCACATGTAGTGTTTGTGAACGCATCACAATCTTTTTCTGCTGATCTTTCATCCAAACTGGCAGCTGGAAAATGGGAGGTAAACTCAGAGCTCCAGAATGTGACCAGTTTGGACGCAAAAGCAACTGGATTTTCAGTACTGCATCTAAAAATAAACAAAAAAAAAAACCCATACAAAGTGGCTCTAGTGTAAACAGTCATATTAAAAGAAAAAAAAATGTCTCAGACACTAGACGTCTACTTGTGGTCAAAAATCAGAAATGTTCAGGGGTGGGGCATTAACAGCCTGAGTCCAAAAAAACGTATGAATTCAGGGGGAAATAATCAGCTGTGAGCAGGGCATTGACCTACTTTAAATCTGTCATGGGTGATTTCAAAATAAACTGCAGGAATATGGGAGTCAGTCAATGTTATTGCTATGCTTGTTTGTCGTTTTACTATTCTTCAAACGCTGGTTTCAGTTTGTTTTTGTTTTAAATCTGTCTGAGAATTATTTTAAAAATGGAGCTCTTCGCATTTTGATTGGCTGGTGCTCTCCATGAACCGGCCTTTTTACATCCAAACAAAATAAGTTCTTTCCTCTGTTCCAGCTGCAAGCAGGTGCTGCGTTAGAACTGGTTTTTCGGGGCTAGGCCTGGACTTTGCGACGCGGTGGACGCAGAAAAAGGTATCCACCAGGCCAGCACCAGTTAAGCCCTGGAACTGGTTTGGTGGAAAAGGACCCTTTGAAAGCAGATCTGTTTGGAAAAATGTGACCCCAGAGCGTGAAGCAACCACCACAATGCTTCAGTGTGTTGTTCTTATCATACACTGGAGTCTTTTTGTGTCACACCCTTCGCTCCATGAGGATGCAGGAGATTTTAACCGCTCTGGATATATAAATATATTTTTTATCAAAACAATAACTTTGCTTTTGTTTTGTAATTAAGTGGCATAATAACAGAAAATATTTGTTATGGTCTCATTTTCTTCACACTCAATGGATGGAGGTTTTTAGTTATTATGAATTACTTAAATATACATTTACAAAAGTAGCAAAAGTTGGCGGTAATGAGGTCTGAATAAGTTAGTACACCTACAAAATTGGAATATTACATAAAAGTGGCATATTTCTTGGCAGAAAGTGAAACAATCCTTTTATTGAGATTCATTACACATAGATTAAGATATTTCAAGCTTTTAAGTTTTTGCAATTTTGATGATTATGGCTTAATGGTAAAGAACATAAAAGTATGTATATTTCTATGCACTCAACACTTTCTTGAGTCTCCTCTTGCATGAATTACTGCATCAATGTGCCATGGCAGAGAGGCGATCAGCCTGTGGCTCTGCTGAGGTGTTAAGGAAGCCCTGATTGCTTCTGCCTTCAGATCGTCTGTCTTGTTGGATCTGGTGTCTTTCATGTACCTCTTGAAAACAGTCCATAGATTGTCTATGGGGTTAAAGGTCAGGGGAGCTTGCTGGCCAATCAAGAACAGGAACACTTTTGGTACCTTTGGCAGTGCGGGCAGCTCCAAGTGGTGCTGGAAAATAAAATCAGCATCTCCATACAGCCTGTCAGCAGAGGGAATCATGAAATGCTCTAGAATTTCCTGGTAGACGGCGGCAATGACTGTGGACTTCAGGAAACACAGTGGGCCAACATTAGCATGACATGGCACCCTAAACCATCACTGTGGAAACTTCACACTGAACGTCTAGCAATAAGGATTCTGTGCCTCTCCACTCTTCCTACAGACCCTGGAATGTTAATTTCCAAATGAAATGCAGAATTCATTTAATTTCATCTGAAAACAGAACTCTGGACCACTGCGCAACAGTCCAGTTCCTTTTCCCCTTAGCACAGGTAAGATGCGTCTGATGTTCAGAAAAGGCTTGAAATGGGAAATGTGACATTTCTAATATTCGTCTTTATGTGTGTTGGCACTTCTGTAATGAATTTAATTTGACGGTCCTTTCTGTTGCACATTGTTGCATGCTTCTTCCTTCCACTTAATTTTCTGATAATATGCTGGGATACAGAACTTTTAAACAACCAGCTTCTTCAGCAATGACCCTACCCTCCTTGTGAAGGGTGTCAATGACTGTCTTCTGGACATCTGTCGAATCAGCACTCATCCCCTGATTGTGTAGCCTACTGACCCAGACTGAGAGCCGGTTCAAAGACTCAGCAAACATTTGAAGGTGCTTTGAGTTAGTTAGCTGATTAGGGTGTGGCACCATGAATTGCAATTAATGATCTTTTTCAAGGTACTTCGGTTTTCTGAGGCACTGAATTTTGGATGTTAGTTACCTGCAAGCCAAAATCAACAGAATTAATAGAAACCGAGCCTTGGAATATATCGCTGTGTGTGATGATTCTATATAATATAGGAGTTTCACTTTCTCTGATGACTGGTAAATATTTCACTTGTAAGCAATATTATTCTTTTTTATTAGTATTCTGGTAGAACTATTTAATTATTTAAAATTAACCTGAAAACTAGCAGTGGAGCGTTTACCTTCAGATTATATCGCCCATCTCTTATTCTGTGCAGAGCTGCACTACAAATAGGAATTGGTTAAATCTGCAATAATATATATTTTTTTCTGTTTGTGCACATGATAAACAAAATAAAGACCAACCTCCTTAAAGTCGGAAAGTAAACATTGCCACGCTGGTCAACTGCATGCATAAAAATAGAAAGTCATGTTAAAAGCTGCTAGTCTACAATGTGGGTTTGATTTTGCTATGAAAAATAACGTTAGCAGAGATTAGAGTCTGCACGGGAGCAGGAGGGGATAGTTTACCTCAGGTTAGCCCCAGGCTAAAGCTAACTCTAACGCACATCAACATTGTTGGCATACCACTTTTATCCTTTTCCTTCGTCCGGGTTTTCGCCCCTTCCTCGTCGTCTTCAGTCTCTGACCAGTCGAAAGCCTGCTGCTGGCTGTCGAGGGACTCGGCCATTTTTTCGGTCGCTGCACGGTCCTCCGGTAAGACGCATGTCGTTTTGTCTGCTGCTCCAGCAACGGACTCGACACCAACCTCCCCAGAATGGCTGGCAACAGAGGCGCCGCCGTTGCTGCCAACATCCTCGGCTCCTAGCTCGCCGTTGGGGCAGACCCCGCTTTTGTCGCCCGCCGCCCCATCCGTCTGGTTCGGGCTGCATCCCGACTTCGCCGCCGCGGCCTGTTCCCCAGATGTGTCCACCTCCTCTGCCGGGGTTTTCTGTCGATTCGGAGACTTCGGGTCTGCGGCGGCCATGTTTCACCCATGCACCCCCTTGTCCGAAGCACACAAGGATCATGAAGCCAGGATTGCATTTCCGGTCGGCACCTTCAAAATAAAACCCCTGTTGCTGACAAACAGACGCGCTTCATTATCTAGGAAAAACATTAGAAGCTTTAAATTACACATTTCCAGTTTACTGCTGTTGTGACTTTGTTGTTGCACACACTACACGTAAAACTTTATTATAATTCACCGTAACTTTTCAACTCGACATGGGGTCAAGCAGCAGGGTCTGTCAAATAACATAACTTTATCGTATGTGCTTCTAATGATTACCAGTTTTGTTTTATTAATTAGTTTTAAATTAAATTATGTAATCAGTTTTGATTTTTAACCCTGTTTCTATAAGTTACTTACACTTTTAATTATCGCAAACAATTCAAGGACTTGGATTTATTACATTTCTATCATTCCAATTTTTTTTAATGACCACAAACTTGGATTCATTAAAATAAAATGTATACCTCGGTAATATATAAATGACTTTTTATATGCTGTAACAAATCCACAAGTGAACAATGCGTTGTTTTTATGCAGCTCATAGTTGTATTTTATTAAGTTTAGTTACATTTCATCTGATGGCATCTATCTACAAAATATAACTTGTGCAAAACTACATAGATGATGGCCATTTAATGCTCCTCTGTAACTATTTACAAACACGTCCATGATACTGCATGCAAGATTATCAATAGCTGCAAGATACTAATGAATGCTTTAAAAGTTCATCATAAACACGAGCTGAAGTCTGAATCATACTGTGATGCGTAACAGTATTTTTTCATATATATAGCTATATATATATTTAAAAAGGCTTTAAAATATAACAATTTTGTCTCAAAATGCACCTTCAGAACATAGCTTAATGTTGTCCAGACAAAACCTGGAAAAGTATAACAAAAACTATTGAAACAGAACAAGCAAGTGGTGACTAGGCATGGGCCAGTTAGTAGTATCATCAAAAAACCACAACATACCAGAGAAAGTATCACATTTAAGTTTTTTCCCAGTTGTAACGGCAGGTCGGCCCTTCTTTAACTTCTTGCTGCACACTGCCTATCTGCTGATTTCTAAATTTTTTTTCTGACACAAGGAAAAACCAATGTACCTTTTAAGAAATATTACCAGTTTTCCTGTGGAAACTATAGAATCACAAATATTTTGAAAACTTTTGTAAAAAAAAAAAGAAAAGGTTTTAAGACAAATACTGATATGAACAATCATAAATAAATCATAGTTTTCATAAACTAGTTGGTAGAGGCCCTGATTCTGCTGCCAAGTGAACCCGGGTTTTGAAAAGTCAGTTTGAAAACTCTTTTACACACAGTGCCAGAAAAAAAAAACTACTGATTGGAGGCAAAAGGGAGACCCTCCCCCACCTATTGCTGTAAACTTAAAGAAAGACAACAGTGGCTCAGGGGTGGAAGTCCGTCCCGTACCCAGTGGGTTGACGCCCCGTCTGTCTCTGTCGTCGAGTCCTTCCGCAAGACATTTCACCTGGCTTGGCTGCTGACGGTGGAGCCATCATTGTGTGAAAAACGGATTCTAGTGTAAAGCGCTTTGGAGTCCTCAGACTTGATAAAGTGCTGTACAAACATAGGCCTGTCACCACCTAAAGAAAAGTTGTTTATAACATAGAAACCTGCCTGTTGGAAAATATTTTTGGTTACAAAAAACATGGATTGTCATGGTGTGGAAACTAAAAAAGTGCTATGTTTTGTTCTCATTAAGGTAAAACTTCAGCTGACAGCTTGTTTAACTAAAAGCTCAAATTGAACTAGGTTTCATATATTTCCTTTAAATTTTCATGTTAATACTCTGAAACTTGATATTTTCACTGAAGCTTATCATGAAACGAGTGCCTCATTCCAGCCCATGCCTAGTGGCGACCAAATGCCCTGAATAGAAGTGCCACCATTCTGGTTCAATGTGATTTTCTTATTTTCCCTAACTTTGTTTCCTTTCAGTGAGGGAGCAGAAAATCCAAAAAAGCACAAGCATACATTAGAAGGTACTTACAAAAACTGCAAAACTACAATTTATGGAAACAAGTGCAGATCACAAGTACTTTATGATGATGATGATGTAAGTTAGTTAGGAAAACCGAGTCAGAATTGAATCTGTAAGTGCATCACTGAACTTTGCAGAGAAACATGCGAACTGAGCATCAGAGACCATAGTAATCCTGTTTTTTTCTCTTAGAAAAGTTTGTAAAGTGAATCCATCACTTTGTTGTTTAAATATTTTCTTACCACAGATTTATGCACACATTTTTGTGGTACCAAGGGTAATGTAAAGGCCACCCTATTAACGTGAGTCTACTTCAACAAACTGCTTCAGTCCTTTCTGTAAAACAGACCTAAGTACACAATGGCTTACGGATATGGAGTGAGATGAGAAACAGGATATATAACTAGCATTTTTTACAGAAATACTGCAAGTAAAAAGAGCATCACATATTCAAACATCGACAGTTTTCTTTTTTTTTTTAAATACATTCTCAGCGCCGTCTCCTGCGCCTGTGGTCAAGAGCTCTCCCTCGTCGCGGCCGGTGCAGGTTTCCGCTTGTGTCTGCGGCGGGGTCAGGGGGAAAAGTGCCGTGTATTTCTGGGGATGATGGTGCTGATGCTACCGCTGGCTGATTATTAGAGTGCTGGGTTACCTGCGGCTGCTGTTGTAGGTGCATGTGATGCTGCTGCGTCTGCTGCAGATGCTGTTGCTCTATGTGCTGTAGCTGCTGTGGCTGTAAGTGCTGCTGTTGCTGAGGCATTTGTGAGGGGTGGGCTTGTTGTCCTCGATGCTGCTGGGGCTGCGGTTGCTGCTGGGCTTCCAGCACTCCCAGAAGCCTTTGCAAGAGGACATTGTTTTGCTGCAGACTGACTGCTAGTGCCTCTTGTGAAGCGACGAGGGTTCTCATGTCCTGTCTGAAGCTTTCCCCAAACTCCCGCAGGCTCTTCTCCACCCGATTCCCCAGCTGAATCGCAGCCTCCCCTAAGCCTCGGAGCTCGTCTTCGAGCCACGAGCTGCGGGGCGGGGCTTCAAGAGGACCCTGCTGCGTCCCGAGTGACGGCTGGGGGCTGCTGGGCTGGGGGCTGCCGTTCAAGAAAGGAGCGCTGTAGAGAGGAGAAGGAGGCAGCCATCGTTCTGACGTAGGAGGGGGTCCGATTCCCAGACCCAGACCCAATCCCAGTTTGTCATCTATGCTGTTTTCCACCGCCTCACACTCAGGCTCCCCCATGTCTCTCTCACGCTCAGAAATGTCCTCCTCTTTCTCCAAAGCATCCCTGTCTGATCCATCCACTCCTACACCTGCGTGATGGGACCAGAAGTTACTGCAAATCTAGCTGCACAAAAAAAAAGAAGAAAAAAGATCTGTTGTTACCTGGGTCAGAGTCCGGGAAGCAGGGGAAAATAGGCTTTGGTCTGCTGTTTTGCTTCTGTCTCTGCTGCTGGAGCCTCGGACTCGGCTGAGAGGAGCGCCCGAGCATCGACGCCGCCCTGCTGGATGGCAGGTAGCAGCTGCGGTGGCGGGCATCTGCCAGCCTGCCTCCGTTGCGCCGCTTCAGGTCGTCCCAGCGCTTCTTGACTTCTCGAAGCGTGCGCGGCACTCGGGACACGGCGTTGACCCTCTCCAGGATCCCCGCCCATATGCGCTCTCTCTCTCTCCGCCGGAGTCGCCCGGCGGGACCAAAGAGTTCGCCCTCGCACCGGGTGACTTCTGACACCAGCACCTCCAGCTCCGCCCCGCTGAAACGACTCTTCCTTTTACCCGCTCCGCCAGCGGCCAGCGCCGCCGACATGGCTCTGTCTGTGGAGAAAAGTCATATTTTTACTGATGCTGAATTAAAAAAAAACTTTCTTATTCAAATTGTCAGACATGAAATCAGAAAAACCAAAAATTACCTATAGAAGTTTACTCTAATTTCTGTCAAACAAAACATGTTTAATTGGATTGTAATAATCATGGATAAAAAGATGGCACATTTTACTTAAGTGATCAATTTGCAAAAACACAAACATCTAAAGTGAGATTCATTATTATATATTTTTGCTTAAATTTTTTTTATCTAAATTTATACCTCTAATCAACATAAACGATATGATTTTGAACACTGGTCCACTAGGAAAAATAATTTTAACTTTAGCAGTGCTTAGGTTCATCTTGGTCTGTTTCTTTCACTTAACTAGTCATTAGCAAGTAAATTTTAATATGTATTTAATATGTATTGTTGTGATTCCTACAAAATTTTGATTTGAATCGTCTTCTACTCTGTAAACTTTTTTACAATAAATTAATAATCTTAAATAAACACAACGTACATTTAAAGAAATCTCAAAGTGCTTAAATAAACAGAATTATTATTCATAAAAAAATGTTCAAGGAAAATATAGGAGTCAGTCTTTCGGTTGTTTTTAGTTACCATTTGGGGACGATTAGTGATAAAACCTCAATACAATTTGCTGTTGCTGCCAGACATTAGTACAGCTGAAATGATTTGCAGGTCAGTGTAGGTAGGGGCACTATTTTGTAACATTTATGAACATTTACCACGTATCTCCACTGCATAGAATGTATCTAGAGTCACAAAACCACAACCTCTGGAAACATATAGTAAAACACAGACACAAGCCTGTTATAGCATAGAGAATTAACAAAAAATACCAAGAGGCCAGCTCTTATTTATATGAAATTTGCCATTAACTTGTCCTATTCCGTGCACTGCACTATGCTTCCAACATGAACATGGACTGCTGAGTTATGTAAAAAAAAAAAAGAAGAAAAAAAAGAAGTAAATAAATAAAATACCTTCTGCATTTAGTACACTCAAAGAACATTATCAGACCGTAGGAGCAAAGTGAAATGTAGTCATGATAATTTTAATTAAATAATTTTCTGTTGATTATATTGTTTCTGTTACAATTCTGAGTCACATTTGAAAATACAAGCCTTATAATTGACACAAAAGATTTGTAGGAATGTACTTTTGTTTAATATTTACTTACATAAATGGCTCGTTTCAACATTTTTAGATGGATAAAGTAATGTCGAAAGATGTTTCTTTCCCCTCATCGATTAAAGCAGAGCTTTTTGCAACAAACAAACTGTCTTTTTGATTTTAAAGATAAACTTAACTGCATTTCAGAACAGCGTATAAAGAAAGAAGATTAACTAACTAGCAGCAACAAATCTTATAATGGCTTACATGCCTGACGATAATTTTAGTTACAAAGTTTTCAAATCCATGGACCGTTTAATTTTACAACTGCAAACTTAAATATTGTTATTGGGATTTTATTTTTTTATTTTATTTCATTAAGAGCTGCATAATTGTAAAGAGAAATTAAATTCTACCTTATTTTCAAAATTTTTGGTGTGCTTGAATTTATCTTCTCATAATCATCCTATACTACCAACCGTCTTCTAGAAACACCTAATTCATAAAAAGTCCATCTTACAGTCATTTAATCTCAGCATAAACTGTTTTTTTTTTTTTAGAACATCAGTGGCTTAATCAGAAAAACATCCAGACTTTTCAGAGTTGATTTGTTTTTGCCACAAGCACTGTGGTGATTGCAGCAGGCACAAAACAAGATCCTCTGGTTAAACTGCAAACCTACAAATCTCTAATTTTGCTCAACTTCGTGAAAACACAACCCCACAGTGAACCGTGATGGTGGCAGCATCATTTTGTGGGAAAAGCTTTTCTTCAGTAGGAACAGGGAAGCTGTTCAGAGTTGATTGCCGACTTACATAGAAACAAACAAACAGCCCTCACTTTTACAAACTTACTTTGCTCAATGGTCAAAAGGTCATCTGATGACATGCCGGGGGCCATAATGTTGGGATGCACCACCACCACGTTGAAGGGAAGTCCTCCAGGTAAGGCGCTGGTCTGGTCACAGCTGTTCTCCGAGTCTTCATCCTCCCTGGGGAAGCCGTTCTCTGAGGCTGCCCCTCCAAAGGCTCCCTCCGGGGACTCCACTTTGATGTGCATGGGAGGTGATTGCTCGTACAGCAGCCCCCCCTCCTCGTAGTACTCAGTCATGGATCAGACCTGGTTTAGAGCAGAACTGACTGGCGGGCCAATTCTGGTACTGGCAGCCCCCTCCCCATTAACTGCAGCTCAAAGCTTCATACAAAGCTTGCATTTTAACATGGCTACAGTTGCACAGACACTCTGAAGTGATTTTATTTTATTTTTCCTTTTTGGAAATATAAAATGTAACTATTTTTAAATACTGTTTTAAACAGTATCCCTTGAAAAAAGTCTAAGTCATACTTGAAGAATGGCAATTAAAACAATCATGTTCTCTGACTGTACATTTATAGACACTTTACTGTCTATTTGTGGCACCTTCAGTCCATTTCTGCCATTCTCAGCTGCACTGTTGTGTTATTACTCCCACATTGAGGGTGTATAAGGTGCAGGTTGGGGGGCTACATGAACCCCTCCATCTGTCTGACACACAGCAGCATCCTCCAGGTGGAGACTCTCCTCTAGATCTGAAACACAAAACAAAACATTGCTAACAGTTGGGCTGCACAGTCATGATACCGCTGCTTGCCCATTCAAAACGCCGTTTCCCCTGCTCTGTGTCGCATCGCTGCGCATTTTTCTCTGCACAACATCCGCAATGGTTGCGCATTCCGCATACATTAAGAGATGGTGTTGAAATGGAGCTAGCTGTTAGCCTGAGCTGCGGGGCAAAGCAGCCGCTTCCTGTGAGCTGTCGGCGTCGAGCTGGGCTGAGGCGGTTAATGGGGGGATAATACGGTGAGTCCTACCTGAAGACGAGTCCACATGGGAGGTGAAACCAAACAACAACACTGAAAAAGCTCCTGTTAGCAGCCGATACAGACCCGGAGACTGTCGCTTAATATCTACGTCATTGGTGGGCGGCGTTCAGGAACAGTCGGCTCGAGGCTTCAAGTTTGTTTTTTTTTGTTGTTTTTTTTATCCGACATGCCTGAGCTTGACTAAAATTATGCCTTTTTGGAACATTTGCAGTGCTGTGGGAGAAAATACCAGCACCTCTTCTTCATCTTCACATTTCATTATGTCAGGACCACAAACTGCAATGTATCCTCTGTGCTTTTATTTGACAGACCATCACAAAATAGAACATATGAACTGGAAGAAATTGTTTGTTTTTTTTCCTATACAGAAATCTGCAAGGTGTGGCATGCGTTTATATTTATTTAACGTTTATATTTATTTAACAGTACATCCAGTTATCTTCAAAAGTCACATAATTAGTTCTTCTTTGTGTGATTTAAATTCAATGAATACAGCTGTTCTCTGAAGATCTCCAATATTTGTTAAAGGACAATAGTTTTTAAGCAGAGTTAGATTCCAAAACAGCTTTAGGACTTTGAAGCTGGTCTAATTTGATGGGAAGATGGATGGAGCTAAATACTAGGCAGTGTTGGGAGAAACAAGAAGATTACACTTAGAGTGTAGCCAGACTTACTATAAAGTAATAAAGCTCCACACACAGTCATATTTTAGAACGACCAGACCTAATTCCAATTGAAAATGCAGGCAAAGATGTGCACAGCTTGCAGACATTCGCTAAAAGATGTCATGATTTCAGCAAAATATGGGGACTGAATACAAAATCTCACCACACTTTTCAGATATGCAACACAAATATGCACCACTTTGAGTAAGGCTGACACATACAATACAACTGCAATAGAGGCTGAAAAAATTATGAAATATGTAGACTTAATACTATACATAGTGTCACATATATATATATATGTAAATTTATATTTATACAAAAATTTCAGAATTAAAGACCTAAACAACTCTCGGAATCACTGACTAGAGCAAGTAGCGCAGTCTGAAACCTCGAAACATTATGTTTAAACAGAAATAAATAATTAAGAGTTTTCCTTTGTTCTGCTCTTGACCAGCCTAAAAATGCAGATTTCCAATGCAAAGACAGATTTTGTGACTTTTCTATACTGCATCTGCATGTTAAAACTATTAACTTTAATTTATGTTAAATGGTGAAAAGCCAATTAAGGTGCCTACAAATATGTCAGAATTCCCTAAGTAACTATTTGTATTTGGATGAAGCAGCATAATTTTCACACGTCACGTTAGTTGATTTCTTAGAAAAAAGAAAGTAAGTTCTTGCTCTGACCAGCTGTGTTAAACATACAAAGATAAGGAATTTGTCCAAAGGCAATCTCTCAAAGTACACAAGATTGTAGGTTTAAAAACTTTGGGTTCTTCTAACTTTTTCAAATGACCAACAAACACAAAAATGTTGTATTTAATAAACAAAACCAACCATTTTAAATTACTTAGAGGATAACACTAGATATTTTAACTTATTTGTGTATTTTGCGGCGAGAAGGACATAAGTTGTGAACTTAAGAAATATATAGAATAAATAATATCGGAAATTACTCAGACGAGCTTCAACATCAGTTATTTAAGACTTTAAACAAATACAGAGCGTATATATTTTCTCGCTAAGATTGGATCCCCAAATGCTCAAGTTGTATTTTGCAATATAAAAAGTTGCTAGATTTTGTCGTAAAAATAAAAGAAACAAGATGAACAATTTCCAAATTTTAACGGTATTATTCATCTGCAAAATTAAGAAAACTATTGGAGGTAGGAATATGTTTATTTAAAAAGTTGCAAGGTTGGGTTGACACTGAATTAATACTTTGTTTAAGCACCTTTTAGTTCAGTTTCAGCATTCAGTCTTATTGGAAATCACCTGCCACTAATTTTAGGGACTCTATTTTAATTCATTTAACATCTGGTGATTTACACTCTTTAACCAAAGACAGTTTTGGAGAGGTTTCAAAGGCTCAACATGATGTAATTATACAGCTGTATCAGATGGAACCATAATTTCTGTCAAACTGGATGAAATCATAAACATTTCCAAACAGTAGTTAGCTTTGACCCAAAACATTAATGTTAACTAGTAACCAAGTATGAAAAGGGACTTTATTGTCCACAATCAAAGTAACAAAAGAATTGCTTTAACTGAGAAAAGCTGAAAGGTTTTGGAATGGCATAAGGAGAATTCATGTGTAAATTTGGCAGAATTTTTGGGGGTCAGTTGAAGAGAAGATGTGATAACAATCTGATAGATTAGAAAAAAAATTATACAAACCAGAGCGATGGAAATATTGCCAAAACAATATGTGGCATTTCATGGTGATAGTCAAAGAAGACTGAAAGCAGAAATAAAATTAAAAAAAATACTTCAACAAACATTTTTGAAGGGTATACATGCTTATGAAAAAGAAAGTTGTTGCAGATTTATTTATATTTCTCTTTAGTAGACTTGTTTGATTTTTCATCTGAGTGGTGCAGAATGTCACTTCATGATGTAAAAACGTTTGAAGTGATTAATCTGGAACTCATTTTTTACGTGATAAAATCTGGAAATTATGACTGGAATGTATACACATCTAGGAGCCACCGTAAGTCTTAACATATTTGATTTTAAGTGCACAGACATATTAAAGAATGTGAGACAAGTCAGCTTAAAAACTGGTGATATGTGGGATTCTGTGTTTGTTTTTTATCTTCGACCAGGAGGCTTTTTCCCAGGTGAGATAATATTTAATCACTGAGCAAGTTAGATGGAAAAACCTTGAGAGCAGGGACTGATAAAGACTGATAAAGAGCGGTGAAGTTAGAGAGTTCCCCTCTATATAAACCCACTGAATCTGCTCCAGAAGTGTGTGGATTCATTAAGTGCAACCATGAAGTACTTCATTCTCTTGGCTCTTGTTGCTGCAGCTTGTAAGTTCCTCCCAAGGATTTATTTATTCTTGTATTATATTAAGCAAGGTTTTAAAAGTCTTACACTTTGGTTTACAGATGCTGCTCCCCTTGAGGACGACAAGATCATTGGCGGCTACGAGTGCAGGAAGAACTCTGTGCCTTACATGGTGTCTCTGAACGTTGGCTACCACTTCTGTGGAGGCTCCCTGATCTCCAGCTCCTGGGTGGTGTCCGCCGCTCACTGCTACCAGTCGTAAGTCAATCATCTGTGGACTTAGCTTAAAAGAATCTCTTACATTTCACAAAGTTTCAGGAGACGTGTGCAACCTTCCTTCTCTCTGCAGCCGCATCAATGTGCGTCTTGGCGAGCACAACATCGCTGTCAGTGAGGGAACAGAGCAGTTCATCGACTCCTCAACTGTCATCCGTCACCCCAGCTACAACAGCTTCACTCTGGACAATGACATCATGATGATCAAGCTGAACTCCCCTGCTGGCCTGAACAGCTACGTGAACACCGTGTCCCTGCCCTCCACCTGCGCCAGCGCCGGCACCACCTGTCTGATCTCTGGATGGGGAAACACCCTCACCTCTGGAAGTCAGTGCCTCATTTATATACAATGCATTGTAGTTTCGTATGGATAGTCATATTTATTTATGATGCTTTAGGCAACTACCCTGATAAGCTGATGTGCCTGGATGCCCCCATCCTGAGCGACACCAGCTGCAGGAACTCCTACCCTGGAGAGATCACCAACAACATGTTCTGCGCCGGATTCCTGGAAGGTGGCAAGGACTCCTGCCAGGTAGAACATGAACAAAAAACAGCATTTGGTAAAACAGGTACATCTTCATAAGTCTTTAACTCATACCTTCTCTGTGTTTCAGGGTGACTCTGGTGGCCCCGTGGCGTGCAATGGTGAGCTTCAGGGCATTGTGTCCTGGGGTTATGGCTGCGCCCAGAGGGACAGGCCTGGCGTCTACACCAAGGTCTGCAACTACAACACCTGGATCCGCAACACCATGTCCTCCAACTAGATGGAAAATAAAGTCATTGAGATCTGTCATGAAACTGAAGAATCTGACATTATGACAAATAAATGGTGAAAATAATGTTCTTGTTTGTTTTATTTCCCTGGATAAACAATTTCCTTTTCTAAATCAGCACAAAATAAACTAGAAAATAGAAAGCTATGATTAACAAAAACAGATTGCACACTCATGCCAACATTACCATCACATCTGGCCAAAGATAATAAAATGCACTCTTCACTTTAAATTGAATCTGAGTAACACACTACAACTCCAACATAATCTGCGCCAAATTCCTAGAGGGAGGTAAGGACCCCTGCCTCATCTTCTCTCCTCTGTGTATCATTGTCTCCCGTGGCCCCAGGACACACAAGCTACAGGGCAGAGTGGCCTGGTGTTACAGCTGTGCCATGAGAAAAAGGTCCGATGTTCATGGCAAAGTGTGCAACTACAACATCTGGACTTGCAACATCATGTTCTCAAACTGAGTTAAACAAATATTGTCCACGCTGGATCTGAAGAAACTTCAATATGACAAACAATAAATGGCTTCAATTCACATCTCTACCTTTGCTTGCTTCACAACATCCACCACTGAGAAAGCTTACCAGCTATAAGAACTTCTCTAAATTAATAAAATATAGAATAAACTATCTAAAAACATAAAATAGTCATCTATAATTGATGAAAACTGACCACTGATTCTTTCCACTGGTAGATGACAAAGATTATCATGCCATTTATTAAAGGCACAGCCACTGAGCCTCAATGTGCTGTAAGCTACAAGAAGGAAAGCTCTGCCTGTTGTCTGTATTTTTGCATCGAATGTCAGCTTAGATTAGTCAGACATTTTGGTGTTTCTGGATGGTGTCCTGGAAAAGATGCCATCTGGGTGTTCTGACGTGCTGATGAGAAACGTCAGTGACTATGGAGTGCGTTCAACCATTTTGTTAGCTGGTGGGGTACGGTACTGAGGAATCTCCTCCCTGATCTGAAGCACAGTGCTTTTTTATGGCGAGCAAAAAAGCACTGTTTTACATCACAACATGCTAATTTAAACACCAAGTGTCTCATAATGTGATGCCAGCCCAAAGGTATACGATCAAATTTGTGTATTGTATCCACAGAACTGGTTTGTTATGTCTTGAAGACTTTGGCGAACAGAAGGTCGGGGAATTTGATCTGCGGTTGGGTGGGACTGCCAGACGGACCAGGTAAATCCTAATGAGTTGTGAGGATGAACTGGGAACATCTGGAATGGACATGGATTCTGAAAGGGGATTCCATTGCAGACAGTTTTTAGAGGCTGAAGGCTCCGGGGTAAGGCTGTACGTATACCTGCCTGCTCACCTGGATTAAAAAGAAAAACAAGCTCACAAGAATGTAAAACACATCACAAATTCCTCTTGAAATTACTAGTTTTACATCACCGCAGTACACAGTGTGGCTAAACATTACACAAACACAATTTCAAACAACTCAGAGAAATATTCAGGAGCAAATACTCTTTTTACTTTAAAATAGCAGATTGAAGGAATATTAGCATGTAGAGTTGATATCAAGAATTTACAGTCGCTGTACATATAGAAACAACATTTTTTTCTCATTGTCTTGCCAATAGATTATATCTACGCCATGTCCTCCAATTAAGCAGACACGTTTGGAAACGTGCAGCATGAAGCCATCTGTTAAATAGATACAGGTGATGCAAACATCAGCAACCCATGCCAATGTGACCAATAGATAATTAAAATTACATAAGTTTTTCTGTTGGTTTTTACTTTGCTCATTCTTCTATGGCTAATTGTGCTGACAATTCCACCCTGACAGAATTTAAAAGTGATATAGTGTACAGAATAAGCAAATTTAGAAGACACTGCATTAAAGCAAATGTGCATGTATTGTATACAAAAAGTCAAATTTAGTTATGTACACAGATTTAAAATTGGTATACATTTTAAATTGTTACAGCTGTAATACAAAGAACAATGTTTCACAACACAAAATAAAATGTAAGCTTGGAACTACATTAATTCAGGGAAGGATGAAAGGAGATATGTATCAGGTTCTTAATAACAATCTGAATATGAAAACATTTCCAAGCAAGACCCAATCAAAGAAACCCAAAGAAAGTTGTAACTGGTTTGAAAGAAAGAATGTAAATCTGCTAAACTCACTCAATCACCTTACTGGTATATAATAAAAAAAATCAGTGGAGATAAATTTAGCGAGCATAGAAAAGACCCTGTGGAGTTTCTAAGAGTTTATGAGAACGAATGTGTCAAAGTCACATCAAAGAAAAACATGACTAGCTTCTCCATACAGAAAATGTCTTGATGTTAGTAGTTATTAAAAAGGTTTTTCCAGAAAACACTTGAAAAATGTTAGCAGTTTCAATACTTCAAATTCCTACTACCCTTAAATTCATAGTAGATTTCTTAGGTTGTTACTGACGACTGGTATGAATTTATATCAACGCCTCATTGCATTTAATACTTATTTTACCAGCTGTATGCAAGTTGTAATAAAAGCAAACTCAGTAATTTGTGTTGAATGAACAGAGATCTGCACACTGACTTATGATTTGTATCTGTTTGTCTGATGAAGAGCCAAATATTAAATCCTGCAATGTTCAAGCATCTTTGGTTTTTCAAACATTTTACATGTTCCGATAACTGTATTAGTGTTGGACTGTCAAGATTCCTCTCATCTTCAAGAAAATAAAAGGACGAATCAACCACATCCTCACAAAGTTTTATAAGCATAAAAAAAGACAGTTTTATGTGGAAAAGGAAACTTTATTTTTAAGACAAACTATAGCATAAATTTATACACAACAAAACAAAATGTGTTTCTTAAAAAAAACTGTATTTCATGGTTCCAAAATACTCAAGGCAACAAGACAAGGAGCAAAACATTAATGTTCTGCGAGAGTTCAGATACTACAGGAGGGGCATGTTTGTCGACCAGTGTACTGATCAGGATATTATCAAATTGAAATCCATCATAATGAACATGTACAAAGCCGGTAATCAGTCTTAAAATCTTAAAAATACTGATGGGTGTCTGCGACCAAATCACTTTTCATTTCTGATTGTTCCCATAGAAATAAACCAAGTCCAGAAAACACCAGGTGGATGTTCAGCTCACAGTGACATTTCACGATCAATTACACCCCCTGCAATTGACTGTCAGGAAAAATATTCAGCCATCAATTCAAAGTAGTATGCTTACAGAACCAGCTCATGTTATTTTAGAACAGGCACATAAAACAAAACTTTCTCAAGCCATTATTAAATTCCTGATGATCAAGAAGAAGATTCTTGGGGGGCTATTATGCTTTTTCTATGTAGAGTAATTTATGCGTAGCCAAACACATTCTTCAGAAACAAATCCAATCCCACTATTAAATATTGGAGTCTGGTGAGTAACTCATCTACCCAGAACACTAATAATCCAACATGCTTTTTTTGACACACAGCTACAGTTTTAGACATACTTGAGCAATTTTAAAGTTTTAGATCTAAAGGTTTTCAGGTAGTTTGTTCAAACTGACAGAAACTACGTTGACAAACTAAGGTAAGGCGCATATACAGAATAAACTTTAACAATTAGGCATGGGCTTGTCTCCATGAATACGAAAATCTATATGACAACCTTGTGTAAAAATATCTATGTATTAAGAAAACAAACAAAATAGCATAAGAGAATATTCCCAAACAACCAAATAGGTACTTATCAGTACGAGAAAAAGAGACAATTTTAAACGGTTAATAGGCCATTCAAGAGCAACATTGTGCCCCATTTCCTTTTTGTGATATAAAATTTTATACGTTATGAAAATGTAACTTTTTTTAAAACCTCAGTATACCTTGATGGCACTAACCGGCCCATGGCTGATAGCACAAGCAGCTTTATACCGTTTTCCTCTTTTTTTAAGGATCTCATGTTAAAAGGGAAGAATCATACAGAGTCATCTTTCTAAATTTAAGCTGGTGTCTATAGATTATCCTATGATTCCTTCAATGTAAACTCTTAACCATAACCTTTCAGTGGAACTGGTCTAACCTCGCTCTACAGTGATGTGTAGGACACTGACAAGTGTTTAAAATGTATTATTTTAAACCAGGCCTCTTGCGTGGTCCATATAATGGTGAAATAGGTCTGAGACTGAAGGAAATATAATTCCACACACAGCACACTCTAAACTGTCTGAGGAGTCTTTGTTTGATTTGCTGGTATTGTGAGTCCGGGTTGAGTTCACATGTTTTAGGAGTGTAGAAGGTTTTCCAGGGCCATTTTCTTTAACTTTGTTGGTGCCAATTAAATGTTTCCTGTTGGGACAATGAGTAGAATAATTTACGTCTAAAGGTTGCATTGGAGGATTTAGATCTGGGTGTTTTTGTGAGGAGTATAAAACAGAGCTAGTTCTGCCAGCAGATGGTGCAAATTTGCTAGGTGGGGCAATTTTGGCTCTCGACTGAGAACTGTGAGCATCAGTGAGCAACACTAAATTGGGCTCCTTGCGTAGGTCTAGCACTGACGAATGGCAGAGCTGATGGGTGAACAGCAGATCAAGAGTCCCAAAGCTACATGTGCACTGCTCGCACTGATAAGGCAGTGAAACTTTCCTTGGCCTCTCTTTGATCCAGTGGTAGTCGGGGTGCTGATTCATGTGCTCTCTGTAAGAACTGGCGAATCGGAAACCCTGCCCGCACCGGGGACACGTAAAACGGCCGCTTGGCTGCCGATGGACCCTCTGGTGAATCCATAGTTTCTTCCAGCTACCCAGCGTCTTTCCGCACTGGTTACAGGGGAATGTCTGGTTGGGAGAATGGGTGAGCATGTGAGCCCGCAGCCTGCCCATGTGCCGGAATTGACGCCCACAGCTCGGACACAAGTATTTCCTGGGATCGGATCTGTTATCCAACTTGTTTAGCTTTGAGACAACATACGAGACAGGCAGAGGGGGGCTGATTGGGATCTGAAGCGGCTTGCTTAAGTGAGCTGGGCGTCTTTTACGAACAATGCTTTGCTGTTTTTTCTGGGGTTTAAAATCCGAAGGCGTGACACGAGGTGGACTGTTGCATTTCGAAGTGCTATGCGAAGGCACTCTGTAACGAATCATCGACATCATCTCCTCCTCTTTTATTGAGCTGAACACGTTCCTTTCCGCTGTGCATCGAGTCCGGTGGGCTTCGAAATCAGACATCACGCTGAACAGCTTGTCGCAATACAAGCAGCGGAACAGCTTGGTGCCCGTGTGCTCCTTCATATGATTGTTGAAGTTCTGCAGGTGTTCGAAAACGTTCTTGCAGATGTAGCACGTGTACGTCAGCAGCGGCTTTATGCGTCTGTTGGCTTGGGAGTCGTTGCTGCCGCTTACCGGTTTGCACGGGTGGTTTTTGGCATTGCTGTAGTGGGAGAAGGACTTCTCGCAGCGGGTGCAGTTGTAGCGCTTCACAGTCCAGTGCGTCAGCTCATGCACGCGGAGGAAATAAGACTGCCCGAAAGCTCTGCCACATATGTCACACTTGTAGGGCTTCTCTCCCGTGTGGATGCGGACGTGTCTCTTGAGGGCGGACTGGAATGGGAACGTCTTGCCGCAGTACTGACATGTTTTGCTGCTTTTTTTCTCTGCAGATTCCTTCTGAATTTCCTGGGCACTCTTGTTGCTTCTGGGTTGGCTTAGATTTTCTATTCTCCTGTTGGGATACATAAGGGCCGACTCGTTCACCCCCTGAGTGTGTGTCTCCATATGTGCGGCGAACTGCGAGATGGAGACTCTGATTTTGCACAGCTGGCATTTTTGATACATGTTGTTCTTTAGGTGCATTTTGAGATGGAGATTCAAGTTGGAGTTTTTGGTAAAACCTTTCCCACATTCTGGACATTTGAAGGGCCTCTCTCCTGTATGAATGCGCTGATGGACGATCAACTGAGACAGAAATTTAAATAGACGGCCACAGTAGCCGCATTTTAGCATATTTTTGCCCCCTTTTTTAACATAAATGATATTATCGTTGACATCTGAGTTGGCTTCTGTCTTCACATTGCCACAGTCAGGTTTCTGTTCAACTTCAGGGGTAGCCTCCTGTTTTTCTACATGGTTGTTGCTCGTGGAAACCTTAAAAACTCTTCTCTTTCTTTTGCCACCTTTCTTACACCTATAGACTGTATGAGCCCTGTTTGGTAATGTAACTGAGGTGTCTGCACTGTTTTGAGAGGCATAATTATCTGACACAGGAGGTAAAGCATTAACCTCTGTCTCAATATTCTCAGATTTCACAGTTATAGGTTGTAGTGTTTTATCAGAGGATGATTCTAAAGCCATGCCAGCCGTTTCTGCCCTCTGCACATCTGCATTTACTGGATGATCAGATGAATTAGGAATTTGTAACTGAGACTCCTCTCTGCCATTTGTCCTCAAGGACTTCTTTATATCAGAGCTTTCCATTTGAGAGGGATCTACTAAATCTAATCTGTTCAGATCCTTTCCAGGACTCTTTTCGGGCTCTGGAAAGGATTGCAACTCTTGTACCAAAGGCTCATCAGCATTACTGTTCCTATCAGTCTCCTGTTTATCAGCACTGTTTTCCACCTGTTTATCCGTCTCTGCTTCCCCTGCCTCAATGCTCAACACTGGTGATCCCTCTATGGAATCATCCAACTTTGCCACTTTGGCTGGAACATTCTCATTAACCAGAGGCTTAGTCCTTCTTCTCCTCCTAATGCCATGATTGTATATTGGGTTACTGTCGTCTGTAGAAGTCCCCTCTGTTATCCTTATGTCAGTATTGCCATCAGAGTTTCCGTTCTCCATTGAAGGGTGTTGCTCTCCTCTACTTCTCAGGGTCCATCCGAGGTTATTAGATCGACGAGGTGTGGGCATCTTTGGAGCAGTTTGCTGTGAAGTTGTAGATTCAGATTTCTTTGGCCGTCCTCGTCTTCTTCTTACCTGCAATGTGACCTCACCATCTACTTTGTCACTCAGGACAGCGTCAGAACCTGATTTCTCATCTTGAGATGATCCGCTGATTACATGACGGTCTGAATCACCAGTGATGTGGTTGACTGAAGCTGCTGACAAAGCTATCGTGGTGCTGACGTCCTTATGCTGATCTGCATCACAACTAGCAGTCTCTGAATCCTTTTTCTCTTCAGTCAAAGTCTGTTTGCCTTTAACATGCCTACCACGTCTTCGTTTGGCCCTTTTCTTATATGTTGGAGAGTTCACAGAGGTCAGCTGAGGTCCACTGTCCATCCCCATTTGTGACAACGCGTCCTCACTTGGCTGACATTTTAGGTCTGCAATTGTAGAGCTCGTATGGACGTCAGACTCCATGTGTTCTGGCGCTCTTGGAGCAGACCGATTTAGATCTGTTGCACTCATGTCCTCTCCGCACCTCTCATCCCCAGGTGTCTGTTGAATAATGAGGTAAAAGAGGCTTTAATGTACAAGTGTTCGGTTGGAAAACTCTCCAAAGAATTAAACAAATTTATGATCCACTGTTACCGTTCTCATGCAACTACAGCATGCAGATAAATAGGTTAGCTAATAATGCAAAAAAACTTGATCGCACCCGAACATTTTCACAATCTGCCACACATTACAACCAGAAACCACAATGTATTTTATTCATATTTAGGCTCTGTCCACACTGGAACATTTTTTTTCCTAAAATGAAAATATTTTTTAGCATTTGTGCTCCATATCTAAAGGGAAACTGATGCAGGACCTCAATAAAGCTTTTACACATTCTTATTTATTTTTTCCACTGTGTTTACAGCCAACCTCGTGTTGTGGCTTTATGCAAATGTCCCACACATCACAGACTTACAGGTCTGTGGAATAAAAACAGGCTTTTTGAATGAAACCATTTCTGCAAATGGCTCCATGAGTACGAGGCAGTTTTTTGAAAAAGACAAAAACATTCCAGAATGGATGGGGCCTTAATATAATAAGCAACACTACATGGTGGCAGCACCATGCAGTGAGGATCCTTTTTTTCCCAGCAGATGCAGGTAAGTTTTGACAGAAATATGGATAGCTGACAGAAATATGGATAGGGCGACAAAGAAAGTAAACTTGTTAGAAGCAACATAACTGTTGAGACTGGAGCAGATATTCACATTCCACCACTGCATTGACTTAAATATCAAGCCAGAGCTACAACTGAATGGTTTACATAAAAACATATTCATGTGTTGAAATGGCCCAGTCAAAGTTCAGATATAAATCTAATTGAAAATCTGTGTGAAATATTGAAAACTGCTCTTGGTAATTTCAAAAATACTTTAGAATGCAATTCCAGGGAAAGGTGATACTGTAAAATACTGACTTGGGGTGAATATGAATGCCATGCATGCTACACCTTTTGAGTTTCTATCTCTAAAAAAAATAAAAACCAGGCATCCATTTGCTTCAATTTCACAATTACACACTACTGTTAGCTGGTATTACACATAAAAACCCGATAAAATGTTAGTGTTTGAGGATAAAATGTTTAAATGTTCAAAGGGTATGAATACTTTTGCAGGTTCCCATACTTGGGACTGTGAGATAATATGATGTACTTTAAAATTAAAACTGTATACATGCACTGCTAAAACTGGCGAGTTTTCAACATCAGCACTTTCTTATACCTCTTGCTTTCCATGCACTTTTTTTTTTTCTTCAGTGGCTACCTGCTTGCAGTCTGACGGAGCGTGAACAAAACTGCAGGGGGAGCTTGCAGAAGTTAAATCAGATTCTGCATTTTGATCACCGCTTCCTTTGCCGAACGACATTTTAGTCCCCATGGCAAAAAGTCTGCAGGAAAGAAAATGACAAACAAGCAGTGATGTGAAATGCAAGAACAATATAATTATAATGTCTGACATCAATATGTAGCATTTGCAGCAGAAAAGCATGAAAAACGTGCCACAGTGGTGGTTTGTGTCAGCAGCTTACAAGTAGTTGTTTGCATTGTGCTTGTATGAAGATGATAAACAAGCATGGGCATCATCGTTAATGGTGGTATAAATCTGAAGCAGACAAAGGAATCTTCATTGCATATCAGTGGGAGAAAACATAAAATATACTATTTTATACAGCTATAGAGGTTACAGTTTTTACTTAAAAATGAGCAACATAATCTTATTACGTTCAATGTAACTTGTCTGCTGTATGCAATATCCACTAGCTGCAACATTAAAAACACTGAAAGCATCAGGTGCGCTGAGAAATTGTCTGGTGACAATTTTGATTTAGACTGATCAGCAATCAGCAAACTGGAAAACAAAATGTACTTCTTTTTCCAGTAAGTGGATACATGATACATCAGAGGTAACTTTGAAAATAACTCTTTCTGGTGCACGAGTCGCTACTGAGGGAAAACTAGTGAACTGAAGCTGCAACATGTGCAGCAGTTCATGAAGCAAATGCATCAAACCACTCTGCTGAAGCACGGTTTGGTTACGTGAATGCTGCTTTGGATTCGTCTTCCTTTGGGTCAATCATATGGAAAAAAACAAGTGTGTCACCGAGTGGGTTGTCCCTACAGAATGGTGTTCAGTTTTCCAAACACCTACAAACTTATCAGTCAATCCCAGCATCTGTTTTGCCAGAATGCAAAAAGTGTGCATTTTGTATTAGTTTGCACATTTTAAAATATTTCATTTGGCTTTATTAGTAGATTTTTAGTAATGCTTTGAGAGAGTGGATGTGGGTCATTTTACAGAAATTGTTTGATTTTATTTTACTATGAGCAAGTCCCTGTTACTCAAAAAGTTAATTAAAACAACTATTTTTGCTCTTTCTATAGGACTTGAATAAAATCGGTATTTGCAGACATATAATGAGATTTCTCATCTCATTATATGTTTCTAAATTAAACACATAAAAACACGACTTTTTACAGAACAACTATTGGTTAGTTGGAGATTATTGATAACGCATCCCTAAATAGCTCATTTACACGTGGAGACGTGCTCTAACAAAAACACAGTAACGTGTTCAAAGCACTGCACATGACCAATAAATAGAAAAACATGGGGGGGAAACTGCATGTCAGGATGTAGAAGCTGCTGCTAACATCAGCCCGCTCTTCTCCTCCATTGAACATCTGATGGAGACTTCCTGACTAACAATGACTTGTGTCTGTGCCTCATATTTAACCCCATTTATACCGATCAGACAAAACGGCACGAACTTATTTCCCCAAGCCTTTCAGTAAGGCTTCACCCCTGAATCCAGATACCAGTTAACATTAGAAATTAATAGCAGCATGACCAACAGTGAACGTGAGGCATTTACGGTTCTGCAGGCCAGTTAGCTAGCTCGGTTTCCTAAAACGTCGCAGGCCAACCGCACCAACCCGTTAACCCCAGCGTCTACTGGCAAAACTTTGTTTATAAACAATAAGGAGTGAGCGAATAGTTTTACAGCTGCGGTTCGTGGAGCGTGAAGGGTGGAAATAAACACAAAGTGCCTGCCTTGCACTGCACTGCCTGCGTGGGGTAAAAACCAAGTCGGGATTGGTTTCTGCGCCGCGTGCACGAAGCGCTGCTCCGCTAGCTAGCACTAGCTAACTCAAACCTGGCTCTCTTTCTCTGTTTGGCAACTTTCTGCGGTGTAACAGTGACCCAGACGCGGAGTTGCATACGGGAACAAGGCGTTACCTTCTTTTCGGGCCAGTTTTCTGCAATACGACACCCGTTATCCATGCACAAAGCAGCCAGACTAATGCTAATAGCGCTGTGGGGGTTAACGGAGCGTCTACTTCCCGTTCCGTCGGAAATGGGAGTGTTCTCCTAGAGAAATAGCAAAAACTGCACCAAGTCCCAAGATGCTTCCACAGTAATGAGGAATACCACAACGGGCTCTTGACAAAACAGAGCAATAACTAGACGGCTATATTTAAAAAGACGCTGACCGGAATGCATGTTTTAGGAATAATAACAGCACACACAAATATGTTTTACTTTGAATATATTCCCTAACATTTTGGATACAAATTAAAATGTGTAGTGTGCAAATGCCTTCAATGTAACGCTGGATCTGAATAAACGGAACGCCTGATATAGAGATTAAACTGAGATTTGTGGTATTTAAAGTTTTGATGTGACGCTCATCAGACGCATGAATGGCATTAAGTTTTGCCTTTCGGTTCTACATTGGAAACATTATGTGGAATAAAAACAACAAAGTAAAACAAGAATTGTGCATAAATGCTGTGTATTTTCCCTTTTCCATTTTTTTTCTGTTTTTGTTTTCGTCACATATATCATAAAATATAATCAGACAAAGATAACTAAAGTAGTGGCAAAAAGCTGTTTTGTTCTTTAAACATAAATGACACATTTTTTCCCCCGGCACCTCATCCTGTTCACCAAATTTCTAATTGTATTTTCAAACAGCACTTTACACTTTTCCGTTATTACAATATTAAACAGAGGGAATTAAGTCAACCCTCCGAATGTAATTTGTTTGGTATTTACACTGGCGCTTGGTGTGTTATGACGCTTTCCCAAGCAGTCTGTGAATGCCTCACAAACGCATTGATGACGATCTACTTTGCTAAATCACAATTGTTTTTTTTTTTATTTATTTATTTCAAGCTACTCCCTCTGCTGGAGAACCTGTGTAGTTGGGTTGGGCTTATTCCGAAATGTGAGTGGACAAGAGAACTGAGGCGCAACTTAAATAATTGTGCTATTATAAACAGACAGTTTTTAAAAACGAACAGGTTAGATTTGTAGAAAGATATTTCTGAACATTTGACAACATAAGCGTTTAATTACCTGTCCTCAAGGTATAAGCCCTGCTGATATTTACTTCAAAGTCGGAATTTTGGAAAATATCCATTTTGCTATTCTTCTGGCATCTGGACAAATTTAGATTAACTGTGTACAAACAGTTAAGCCCAAAATTATTCATGTCTATAATAGAATGATCATGTAATGGAGTATGTTTGTGACAGCAAATGAAACACTCAAAAGATGAAACTGTAAAAAATGGTTTTATTTACATTTTAATGATAAATGGCATGACAACGATTATCTATGCCCTTTATAATAAACCATTCATTGGCATTACAGCAATCAAATCCTTATAATTGCTGGAGCGTTTTACATGTTTACCAAAGTTTATCTTTGGTGATGAGCCTCAACTCTTTGGGGTTGGAGGGCCTCCTGGCCATCACCCTAACCTAAAGTATTCCCCACAAATCACACTCAAGTTGGGCGATGGCTGGCCCACTCCAAACTGGTAAAAGTACTTCAAGTCAGAGGAAACATGTTGGCAAAATTTTAAATTCTTTGTGCTTAAATCTGTCAGCAGTATGAATAATTTTGGGCTTGTCTGTATTATGTTTTTATTAGAAAGCCTTGCCAATACAATTTGCATATTTCCAAGAAGAAAATAAGAAAACAAGTTTGAAAATATACTTTATTACATCATATACTGTATTCATAAACTCCGACAAAGCTGGTAGGAACACACAAGGAATAAAGGTTTCAGTCCCACAGCTTCAACAACAAACTCACCCGACTAAAAACCTGATTGAAAACAAAACTTTTACACAGTACCTGGTTTCCCCATCTACAGTGGATGAACCATGCACATATATCATGAAGAGGAATTTAATTTACACAAATTCCCATTTCGAGGGGCAGCAACTTCAAACTCCTGAACAGTCTGCATGAATATTTACTTTATTAGAAAAAGGTAGCTGGCTTATGAAAGAAGCATTTGAACCACTATTCCCTACTCCTAAAGCAGTTTGAGGAAATCTCAGAAGCATGTAGTCCCCGTGTGATGAAATACGTTGATTTTTGGTAATCAACATAAAACAGTGACATGCAAACATAATGTGCCGCACTACACCACTAGTCAACTCTTTATGGGGACTGATGAGGTTACTTGATAAATCATCTCAGCGGGTTTTTCAGGTCCACTCTCAACAATGAAACAGTCATCATCAGACTCCCCTCCTGCGCCTCCGTTGACGGGGGTCGATGTCTTCACCTTCTCCAGGCTGACAGGCGTGTGTTGGGGCTTCTTTATGCTGGCAGCAGGGGGAAATCCCAGCTTCCTCTCACCGTTCATTTGCGGGGCGCTTGGTGCTACCTTTACAATTTTGTAATCTCGTTTGCCACCAATCATGTGCTTCGCCATGAACTCCTGGGCTTTGACACACTTGTGCCTCTGGAGCCGCTGGGAGCTTTCAAACGGAAGATGACAGACCCGACAGGTGAAGTTGCCCTGCGACGAGGTGTCCTCAGACGCCTTCTGCACCGCAGCAGGACTGACGCGATCCCTCTGAGCGCCCGGACTGAACGCGCCGGTGTTTGGAGTCTTCGCTGTGATGGAAACACCAGAGTAAGGCTTGGACGCCGTGGCATTCTGACTCTTCAACTGCAAAGGAGCAGTGATGGTCGGTACTCGGTTGGCATTATTGTTGTATGTTCTGATGTTCTGATTCTTCTTTGCGACCGCGGCCAGAAGTAGCCGACTCCTCTTTCCAGCTTCACTTGGATTTTGGTTTTCCAGCTGCTGAGCGAAAGCAACCTGAGGTGGACGGGAAGGCTGATTCTTTTTAGGACTGGCTCCACTTCGGGGCTTGTAACTCAACGGTTTCGCGGTGATGAGTCGATACTTGCTCTGATAGTTGGAGTTGCAAATGTGAAATCGAGGCACTAGCTTTTTGCTCGACAGTAGCAACCCGCAACCTATGCAGCCGGAGACTTTATCTGCCACATGCGAGCTGTGGTGGGAAATTAGGGCCACCTTTGACATGAACCCCTGCTCACATTTACCACAAGTGTATGGCTGTGTCTTTCTGAAATTTGTCATTGTTTGCAACAGTACAACGGGCTGATAAAGCGTCCAAAGGTCCACAGTTGGTGCACCAACATCTGCGAAGATGTTCTGCACGGCTGCAGCTTGGGGGAGAGGGTTTGAAAGCAACTCAGGCACTTGTGGAATCTGCGCTGTTTGTGGAGGAACACAAGAAGCGAGACCTGAAGAATTGGGTACTTGAAGTTTGGAAACTGAGGGTACACTGCCCTCATTAGGTGCCTTCCAGACAACCTCACCGTCTTGCAACCTTTTCAGCTTCTCCTCCTCTTCCCTGTACTTCTCGATCCTTCGCTTTCGGATCGTTTTATGATCGAGCACTTGATGCCCAGGTTCGTGTGTCGTGCTGTGCTCCAGCATGTCTTTGTACTCGGTAAACTCCGTTCCACAGGAGCAGATGAAACTCGCCAGGGGACACATGTGCTCCTCGAGGCATTTCTGATTGGCAAAGATCTGCTCGCAGCTGAAGCAGAAGTGGCCCGAGTTTGTTAGGTCTATGGTGTTGCCATCCTCGAGGATGCTCTGCAGGATTTTTCTCTTGCGCTCCATGATCAGGCTGGGCATACGTGTGCGATCACAGCTGATGTGGAGTCTGCAAGAACACCTTTCCTGTAAAGTCAAACAGATAATTAATGCACGTCAAAAATAACAATACAGCTTTAGTTTGCATCTCTTGCTTTTTAAGTTACACAACTACGGAAAAGTATTTCCCCCCGTATAATTTTTTTCTTTTACTTTTTTGCTCATTTGTTACACGTTTAACATAGTTTATTTATTTCACACATATTCCCATTCACAATGCAAATACAAGACATATTTAGATAACGATTTGTTTGAAAATTAAGTAGACAAAAATATAAACTTATCTGATCCTGCCCTCTAACCTTTTGGCTTACTTTTTACACATTACTGTTTAGTTAATGAAATTATTTTAAGAGACAAGTAAATACAAAAAGCCTTTTATTCAGAGTTTAGTCCGGACTTTATTTAAAACCTTTATTTTGTGTATTTTATATCACTCATAGTTAGTATGCTGGTTGTGTTTGCCAAATATTACCCCTCAAAATTTTCTATTACAAAAATAATTTACAACATTGTATCCAAGCCCAAAAGCAGCAGATCAACCCCAGATCATGATGCTACCACCACCATATGTGACAGTCAATGTGTTCTTTATATGTAATTCTGGGGCGGGTTTATGTTCACTGTAACAAGATGCAGATCTTCCAAAAAGACCCACTTTTTCAGGACAGAATATTTTCACTTTAGTCTTAAAGATCAAAATGTTTTTTTTCCAATGCGAGAAACAAAACAAATATAAGAGGTACCAACTACTATTACTAAATTGGCTCCATTTGAGCCCACTTGGAAAATTTCTTTAGTTTTAATCGAGGATAATGTGGCTAAGTTTCTGTATTTTTGTATAGTAGAATTTTAAATAGTTGCAGTTTGAAAGCAGCAAAGAAATTAAATGCTGCTGGTCAGCTGCTGAAAGGAGGCAGCTACACATATTTTCCACATTTTTGCTTAACTCCATGTATGAAAAGTAAAGCAATTGTTGCTTTGGCTTTAATAAAATATGAGAATGTACATTTTTGTTTTCGAATTCGACCATGAAACTATATGTTTTGTCTGCAGTCAACTGGAGTTATCAAAAGTCAAAAGGGAAGATCAGCCCAAATTTGTCTTAAAAAAGGCCTCTGGTCAAGGAAATTACAATTGATGATTTTTTTTGGTCTTTTTTCTGCCAAGTCTTCAGCTCCTTCTCTTGAAATCTTTCACATTTCTCTAAGCGCATACATTAGCTCCTGACACCCTTTGTCATTTATAACTGGCTTATTTACTACAACCTGTTGCTGTAACTCCATGCAGGTCGATTGTCGTCCATAAAAAACAATAAACATATTTAGATCAACGGGTCTACTGCTGGTGCTTCTGCTCCATAAGCTGGATTGTTGATTATGCTCCTGACTTCACCCTGTCCACTAAAAAACACATTTTAAATTGTAATTTTGAGCATTTCCACTGATAAACATACACAGAAAATCATTGACTAATTTTGTTCCCCCAGATATCTATAAAAGAAAGAAAGGGTGTCAAATTTCCAATTGTTAAAATGTTGGTCTGATAAAACTGTTTTACCTGATAAGATTTTCTTTACTCCACCTTCCTGTTGGGTTGTTAAAGTTCACTTAACTTTAAGTGAAGGAACAACCCAGAAGGAGAACACATGCTTTCTTAGCTTAGGTAATGTTCATATTCAGTAAAAAAAAAATTCTTTTAACAATTTCTATGTTTATTTCACCGGCTCAGTGTAACATTTCAGGTTTTAAAGTAAACTCAGGAACATAAATGAAACCAAAATTGTAGCTTTTTAAACACAGTAGCCATGTTTTGAAACCCACACACGTGACCTTAGATAATTTAATTCTCTTTTTATTAAAATTGTCTGTTTTGACACACAAAATAATGCTGCAGAAGATATTGCATATTTACTGTTACAATAAAAAAAAAACATATGCTAGATGAGTAGAACTGTCTGGACTCCATCAAATGTCTGCCAATTATTTAAGAATAGTCCATATATGCCTGTAATACATTTGGTGACACTTGTCAAATCATCTATCTGTTGTTTATCCTGTGACTCCTCGCAGGTGGAGCTGGTGCCCATCTTCAGCAGTAATTAGGCGAGAAGTGGGGTTTGTTGTTTAACGCAGCATAAAAATGTTAGAGTTAGTAAGGTGGCAGAGTAATAAAGAAATCACAAGTACATTTTAATACCAAGACAATAGATATAAACTAAAAGCATCATTTTAAATAAAACATTGTTATTAGAATAGAAATAGTTGTATATTTTTCAGTAGCTAGATGGACTCAAATATCTGGGATCCTTGCTCACTATAAATCACAAGCAGAAGGAATCTCGCACCTGGTTTTTGCTCATTTCAGTTGTATTGTATTGTTATTGCAGCATTCACCAATAGAATTGCATATTTTCTTAATAAAATGACAAAAACCCACCATACCTACTTAATTCCTGTTTTCTAACACAAATTCTAGACCATTGCTTGTAAACGTATTTGAAGACACCTTCGAATTTGAGATAATTGGAGATTAGAAAAATACACGTCCTTGATCTTAATGTCCCATATAACACCATTGCCTTCTCCCTTCCTATGTTTTTTTCCCCCAACATAAACATTAACAGTAACTCCAGCGGATTCCTTTCTTTTGTTTCAGGTCTGTCACTTAAATCATTCTTGAAAAACAAAACTTCAAGATACTAAATTCAGTGCTGGGTAAAACTGGGAAGCCTTCATTTTTAATAGTTTAATCATCATTTCCCGCTATTTACAAAAATGCAAAAATGAATTTTCAAGATAACATGAATAATTTCAGAACATGGCTTTGGGTACTTTTCTAAATATGGTGTTGCATATCACCCCCAAAAAATTATACAACTCACGAACATCGATTGAACTATTCGTCTAGATAATTACAATGTACTAAACAGGTTTCCACTGGAACCCTAGAAGAGTATTTGAACATAATTCGCTGTAATAACGCGAAAAAAAAGAAATCCTGCGACATTAAACACATTTAATCGACTCGCCGCCTTACTTTGTTAAACGCGGGCTTGTCTTGCTATTAGCCTGCAATGCTAACATTAGCATCAAACAGACCACGGTTGCTACCACCGCCTTACCTTCAGGTTAACGTCACTCAAAAATGTGTCATATCTTTGGATTGAAACAGTAAAAAAGCTTGTCCTCTGTTGTTTCCGGAAACAGTAAGAACTTGGCACACTTGCCGGTGTTACACACTAACAAGTAGCAGATAGTTAGCCCTCCAAATCAATCCGAATAACGAGAGAGGGGGGGCGGGGGGGAACGTATTTTCTTCTACATCCACATCCGGGTTTTCTTGGCTTTACCGCCCCCTATCGGCTGAAGAACTTCCTCCTTCTTTCAAGGGTGACTTGTGACTGAGAAAACGTGTCTAAATACTGCATCCTTTGGTAACAAAAAAATCTTTGAGGAAATTTTTTTATTATTTTTTGCGTGACATCCAGAAAACGTAGAGACAGTCATCCACTAACTAAATAAAATGAGGTAGAGATATAAGCCTATTGTAAAATCTTAATTGTTCCTTCCAATCATTGAACACCTTTCATATTCATAACAGATGAAGGTGTAAGAAATGGTCATTGATGATATATGTGTACTAGATCTACATTTCCTTTTAACCACTTAAAATATAAATATGTAGGTACATATGACTTTAAAACTCTTAAAATTTAGTTTCTAGAAAATTGACAATCATGTACCTTTCCCTTTCACTTCTTAATTGTGAAATCACAACCTAAACAAATAGAAAAACAAATTGTTACTTATTTCCAGAGCTCAGTCAGGTGTCTTCCTATCACACAAAACTGTGTAGAAATACAATTTGAATGTATGTAAATTAGATTGCAACAAATACCAGACAATTTCGTTTTTTGTGTCACCCAAATAGACGTTTTTAGTACAGGCAACATTCAGGGGATTTACTGTTAACGGCATGTTCAACGCAGATTATAAATGCTTGTTTTTGGTCAGTTAAAACATTTGACTTCAAATTTTGCAACAGACTAAGCATTTTTTTTTTCACACCAAGTAAAAATTAGATGCAGCAACTGCAATACGTTAAGTTTCATATTAAATCCCTAAACCACATTTTTAACTTCTCAAAACATGAATTATCTCATCTACAAAATTCTAATTTAAAGACCTGACACTTTGTAATGAAGACAGTGAAGTACCTTCATTTTTTCTGCAGCATCTTTATTACCGCTCCACACATTTTAAGGATACAAACCTTGAGGGGAAGAAAAAAAATAAAAAATAAAAATACATGACTTGAAATTCAAATTTACACTTAAGACCTGTTACCCTATGTGGGTTATACTGAGTTTAAGTGTTAAGCTTCTATTAATTGCTGTAGTGTGCTAAGAAGGGTATATTAAGTCAAGTCAAACTTCATGAATTTAACTTACATTTTTAAGAATATAAAAAAATGGACTTTACCTTAAATCAATGTATCAGAACTAAAAATACACTCAAGACATTGCACACCCTTGTATGTTTATTAACATCAAGAACAACAGGAAGCTACATCACCAAACGTGAACGGATTTTGATTATTAAGTAGTTATGGAATAATTTACAGACTCAAAAGGTTAATGAATGGCAGGGATTAAATTCAAACCTAAAATGTACACTCTGACAAAGTTAATTTATAAGCAGCTGCAAGCTAAAATAACTTCTAAAAGTTTTTCTAAAACAGCTTACAAATTTGCCCTCCAGTACCTTAGACTCTGCAAAGTGAAAATTATCTGAAATTATGAAAGGAACAAAAAATATATAAAAATGGACACTTTTTATACACACAATTTTTATGAGAGACCTTCAGTCAGTTAAATCCAGATGGCATTCGGCAGTCGGCTTTGACTTTGGCTGTCCGATCAGAATGCGATGAATCCTCCTACGGTGATTCTTGAGCGACTTGAGGCTCCGGTATGTTCCCTGACACACGTCGCAGCGGAACGAGTCGGACTGCTTGTGAGTGAGCAGGTGTTTCTGCAGACTGTCCATGGTGCCAAACCAGCGAAAACAAACAGGGCAGCGGACGGGCTTGATGGCAGGTTTGCATGCGCCGTTCCTCTGGTGGAACACAAGGCTGATGCTGTTGGGGAAGTCAGAGTTGCAGTGAGAACAGTGGAAGGTTTTGGGTGGATTTGTGGGGGGGTTCACGGCCCGCATGCCTTTGCAGCGATTCCAGGATATGTGCCTACGAAGGGAACAGCGGGTGGCAAAACTATTCCCGCACCGGGTGCACACAATCCGCTGCCCCTTTTTTACGGAGAGCAGATGTAGGTGTTGGGATGGCTCTGAGCGTGGCGGTTTCTGCAGTGGTGGAAGCACTGACTGGGTGGGCTGGGGCTGCTGCAGTCTTAGTAAAAGAGGCTGCGATCGGTGTCCCTTTGCCAGCTTGTGCTGAGGATGCATGTGGATTTGCAGGTGAACCTCATAGTCAGCCCAGGAATTAACGGTCTCTCCGCAGGTTGGGCATGTGTAAGACTCTTGTGCATGCTTCTGTAGATGCTCTAGGAGGAGCCTCGGGGATGTAAATCCCACCCCACACTCGCACGTCACCCTCCTTGGGAGCACAGATGGCAGAGACATGATGCCCCAGTTTCCAGCACTGCTCTCCTCCTGGATCTGACCATCAGCTGGCGTGTCGCCTTGCAAGCCCTGCAGCATGATCCCTCCATCCAGACCAGACATTGTTCGCTTCAGCTGACATCTCTTCCTGTGGGTCATCATGTTGTCTTTGCGGTTGAAGGCCCTCCCACAGACAAAGCAGGAAAACATTGGTTTCATGTTAGTGGTGTTTAGAGGTGTGGCACGGTGAGGCTGACTCTGAGCTACAGTCCCAAACCCAGGTGGCCTGACTCCACAGAGCAGCAGGTGGCGTCTCAAAGTCGACGCTTTACTGTAGGTTTTGTGACACCTGCTACAAGGGTAACGCCTTACTCCTTCTCTGACAAAGTAGGGCAGAGCATGGGGGGGTATCTCTGTGTATTCGACAGATCCAGACTGAGTCAGGTGTCTGTTGTTGCCTAGTTTGTTGGTGGAACTGAGCATCTGAATCTCATCGTCTAAGGGGATTGTCCACTGCCCCTCGTTGCCGTTTTCCCTGTTACTCTCCTCCATTTTCCAGTTTTCATCTTCTTCCTCGAGGGAAGCCAGTGAAGGGTCCTGAAGCGAATCGATCATGGAGGCTTTTAAGGAAAATGGGGGGAAAGTTCTTGCAGGAGGCATCCAAGCCAACTGTGAAACAGGAGACAGCCCTGAATCTTGAGAAGTCCCCTCAACTTTGATGTGAGCACCAGGTTCAGTTCCCACAGAGACAGTCTTAAATCCTTCATTTGCATCCTTGACTACCATCTGGGCACCAAGGTTTGACGTCAGCGTTGACATTCTCTGAAATGAAGGACTAACCTGACCCTGGATGCCCGACTTAGCACCATGACACCTGTGTGTTTTAAGGTTCCACCTTCGAGCATAGCTGTTTTTGCACAACGGACAGAAGTAAACCTTTTTGGCATTGCTCAGACTATGAAATGGCACCATTTTGGAGCCAAAGGGCGATTTGTTTTGAAGATTCTTTGCTGGCCAGTTGTTTCTCATCTGAATGCAGACGTGATTGTCAGAAAAAGGCAGCCGTCCAATAATGAGCTGTTTGCAACGGCGGCAACATTTAATCCTTTCTTTTTTGTGCAAAAAATGATGCTCTGTCAATCTGTCCAAGTTTGGAAAGACCTTACGACAGCGGCCACATTGATATCTTCCATAAAGCCCTTTTAAAGTTGGATCCATGAGCTTTTGGCGGGTCTCCAGAACCACAACAGGAGACATAGTCTTAGTAAGAGAAACGACTCTCTTCCTACTTGAAGCCAGAACTCTGCTGATGGGTGGGGCCTTTGTCTTTATTCCAGGTTTAACAAGCAGCCGCCTCATCTGGACAATGGAGAGATCATTGTTCTGAGACGCTTCGGCTTTAGCTACTGGGCTTATATCGATAGGAATGTCTTCCTGCTTTGGGATGACATTGTGTTTGCTTTCATTCTCAGAATCGGAAGACGGTAAGCAGTTCTGATACGCAGAAGCCAACAGCTTCATGAGGATGTTGTTTTTTTGCACATTTTCCAGCTGATCAGAGAGTGAGACAGAATTGGTGTTCTCCTCCAAATCCATGTCTTCTTTGCTCTCTGGCAAAGGCTCTCCTGTGGTAGACATGCCCTCAATTGGTTTCACACTGACATCTTGAGGGGGTGTGTGCTGGCCATGAGGAGGGGTTACCATGGCAACACTGTCTTCCAAGGCCACATCTCTTGAAAGTGCATTTGATGTGGGTACCTCAGAGCCTGAGGACTTGGAAGTGGAGGGGGAGCTGAGGTCTAAACCTGCCTCTAGAACGGGGGCGAATGATGTTTTTTGGGCTGAAAAGACATGATTATTCCCCGTTCCATCAGGCAGGGAAACATTATCCTCCACAGGTTGCTGTTGCTGGCGGACATGTGAACGTTTATGCTCCAGCATGAGATGGAAGTCTAGAAATTCGTCCCCACAATCACAAATGTAGAAAGAATTTGCAGGGCTGTCAGACAGATGAGCCAATGAAACAGGCTTTTCAATAGCTGGGACATCATTCGTAACCTGGCTTTCCACCAGACTGTTGTTAGGCCGTGCAGGAGGGGGGGTAGAGCTCTTGGGCTCGGCACTCGCATGAGTAGCCTGATGTACCAGTAGGGAGGCTAATCCATTGAAGGTGTCTGAACACGCCACGCAGCGATACACTTTGGGCGTTGAAGAATTTCCCTGCAACCCCAGCATTGTGGCGGTGAAACGTCACAATGCAAAGCGTGGTCTTCTGGTCAAGCTCTTGGGATTCCTATAAATCAGACACAAACACACACAAATTAATGTCACCAACATAAAACATGTTTTCGAGTGAAAATATTTTCACTGCCAACCCTAAATTGATCATTTAATTCATTTTCTGTCCATAAAAAGGGTTATTCTGTGTATATTCTATACATGTAACAAAGAAGGAGCTGGACATTGCAAATCTTACAAAAAAAAAAAAAAAGACAGTGTAAGGGATTTCATTTTCAAAAACGGTAAAAGAAACAATATTGTCATGGGAAACCAATAAGCACTTCCTTTTTACTACATTAAATATATAAACAATTAAAAGCTGCTACAATCCCTCTGCTTTGGCAGGCCTTCCGGGTGTATTGGCTACGTTTTCTTCAACACCTGACCTCACAGAGCACCTGAGGAAGAAGCTGGATTCCGACCTAAAGAGACAGCTGTGCCAAATTGCCATCAGCAGAGTCATCAGGTTTTTTTTTTGGTTTTTTTTTTTACAGAAATTATATTCTGCAGCAGTAGATTCTAACCAGATCTCTACAAGGACAAACAAGTTGGTTTTGAGTTCATTCTTGTCACAAATGATGAAAAAAATTATATTTTAAACTCCTCATGTTCTTCTTAGCTGTGGTTTGCTGCTGAACAATATACCATTATGTCCATGCTTTATCAGAATTTTTTTTTTGTATTTAAGTTTTACTAAAATTGATCAGTTAGTGTAATTTTAATAATAATATTAAACAAAGATTATATTAAATGGCATGGTTTTAGTTCTGCCGGATTGTAAAAGACCTCCGACAGTGAATCGGTCATAAACAGCGGCCGCAGATCTAGGGCTGCACAATATATTCTGAATAAATTGTCGCAGCAATATCAGTGTATCCCATATTCACATCAGAAAGAAGTTCTGTAATTGTTAGATGATCTCTTCCAATTGAACATGCATTCTACATACCAATAATACACCTGCTACTGTCATCTTAATATCTTGTAGTATTGAAATGCCTTAACATGGACTGTTTCAATCATGATACGCATGTTTTTGTTTCTGACAACATCCCACCCAAGAACAAGGTCACAAAAGCTGCCGAGTCATCAGAGCTTTCTGTAACTTGAAGACAGTTTTTTTTGGAATATACCTTTAGGTATGTAACCATAGATTAGTTCCAAAAATTTTAACAGTGCAGATAGGGGTTGGATAATTTAGGTAAAATATAAACAAAAACCTTTTATCACAGTAAAATTACAGCTTGAATTATATAAATCAGACATAACACTTGTTCTCTGGCACTAAAACATTGACAGTAGATTATTCGAGTCTTGTAACTAAGCAAGGCAGGGCCTCCAATGTCCAAGCTCATAGAACCATTTTTTGTTTAGTGGTAGAGTCCATTGTCCTGCCAGAAAGCACCTCTTAGCAGCTGCAGTATTGGAGATGTTTTGACCCAGTCACTAATCCTTTAGTCTGTGCTTTGTGTCTGCTTTACAATGACGCCGAAATGTTCACTTGCTTTCTAATACATCCCATCCAGAATCATGCAACAGGATGCCAGGAATGTATATTGACAATCATGTTTACATCAGTATGGCTATGAGGCCTTTAATTTAGGACAATGTCAGGCAATAATACAAGAAGAGATGGCGCATGACTATGATATCAAATTCAGCCCAAACCAGTGTATTGCATGCATCAATGATACAACCGCAGTGGGATTCCTTGGGAAGAGAATGAAACGACAAGAAAAGTACTTGTGGAGGTGGTGTGGAGACCAAGCACCACATCCCTTATTGGCAGCTTTAGAAAAAAGGCTGAATATAAATATTTATCTCCATTGAGCATCAGCAGCTCCCCTATAAAGGTTATCAGTGGTACAGCAGTGCTAAATATCTAGTAGTCCACATGACTGATGAAGAAAGCTCTGCAGCGAGAACAACTCCTCGGGAGGCTAAGGCAGGAGAAAATTCCCCTCCTCCATCCTCACCACAGCAGTCCTCAGAGCCTCCCCTACAAGCTGCTTTCCCATCTTGGCAACAGGAACTGCAGTCTAGCTGACAGGAAGACTGCAACGATCGGTAAGGATGACTAGAGAGTCATCAGGGTCTTGGTTCCTTCGCTGGTGATCATTTTGAAGGAGGAATACTAAAAGGGAGCCTACTGAATCATTACCGACTAGTCAAGAGAGCCACCAAGTCGTGAGTTAATCTACCATCTGGGAGAAGACATCACTCGACTGAATTGAGACCAACTAGAATGTGGAGAAAGCTTCACGAGACACAACAAAGCCGCTGAAACATTTGCAACATGTAAATGAAACTATATTACTTGCCATCATTCTGTACAAAGTTAGACCAGCTTTATGTTTAAGATATTTTCCTAACGTATTTATTAAGTCAAAATGTCTTAGTGTGGGAATAATCTGTTCTACTATTTTATCTTTGTTAAAGTTCATATTCCTGAACAAAAAAAATTATATTTTTAAATCAAGTTTTATTTAAAGTGACATAGTATTACATAAACAAAAGAAAATTAAAGAAACAATCTATTTTTTAATGTAATAATAATAAACAAAATCTGATATATCAATATTTTTGTGTACTACAATTATTTTCCCTTGTTTCAATCATTGAGCTGCTTTATTACATGACATCAGGACTGCACATTATATCATCACTGTTTGGAGTGCTATAATTTTTGGCTAATACATTCCAACTGTTATATTCTTGGATTGTTTATGCTAATGTAATATTTATCTAGTTGAACAGATTCTCACGACAGCAGATGCTTAAACCGGACACAAATGACCTTGTCCTGAATGCTAAAGGCCACAGAGTTATGAGAGAACAGATCAGAAAGGGAAGAAGGAAGACAACTGCCACATGCCATGATCGCAATACTATTGCCACGGCAAGACTTTCTAATACGCAGCCCTACATAACATCTGATAGTGTCTGAAGAATCAGGTCTGGAGAGAAATCCTAGTTTCCCCACATACACACATGTTGAAAATCACATCTGACTCCATGAGAGCTGTAATCAAAGCTGGAAAGATGGCGGATTAGAGTACATAAGAGCCAGCATGCAGCAGAAATCAGGATTTCCTTTAAAGAAAAGGCAGAGAAGTTTTTGAGAAACTATGGAGTTTATATACGAGCATGCTTAAAGAGAATGTAACACAGATTTTTAAAAATTCTCTGTAAGCCCATATATCAGATGTAATCAATAGGATGCTTGGTTGTTTGATTGTTCGACCTTGAGGTAAAACTTGCAAAAGTTTATGTCTAACAGAAAATTGAGAAATTATACATCAAAGCAAGTGTCTGTAGCCTTTATGTTTTTTTTCTCTCATAAAGCCAGAACCCTGGGTATACAATAATGAATCTGTCAGTTAAAAGAAGCTAATTTTTCCTCATTAGTAATCAACAGCTTTGATACAAAGAAACATACTCTGTTTGCATCAAGGCCAAAGATTCACATTTTCTTTGATTAGTAAATTAATTAACAAACAGCTTATTCACTGACGCTTTTCATTTTACATTCAGTAAGCTTTGAATGCACCGAGGATGTACTCCAGTGGTCTGAAACTCCATTCCTCGAGGGCTGGAGTCCTGCAACTTTTAGATGCGTCCCTTGTCCTACACACTTTAATTAAATGGTAAAACGGATTCACGCTACAGAGCTCTGCTACTGAGCTTATACTGGAGCCAGGTGTGCTGAAGCAGAGACACAGATAAAATTTGCAATACGAGAACACTGCCTTAAACAATTCATGTTGCCATAAAAGCTAGAAAAGGTCCAAGAAAAAACTGATTACATTTCTCGCTTCATAGTACAATTTATGTACTTCGGAGATAAAGTACAGAATGCAAATATTCTAATATTTTAGCAGCAAAGTAAATTTGACTACTAAGAGTTATGATTTTATTTTTGCCAGAAGGTTTGTGAAGGGTGTCTGAAATCTTTAGATATGGACAGAAACTGTCAATCCATTGGGATCTGCAGTTCCCAGTTCCATTGGGAACACATCCACTTCAGCTTCAACTACAAAACATGGTGGCTACATTCACTCTTCCTCAAGGAGAGCAAATCATGTCTTTTTCTGTTGTATTTCCCTTTTGCTGTTAAGATATAATGCTTATGAACTTTTTCATTCTTCCTCTAATTTATTATTCTCATATGTCAGAGAGAAACATTGAATAAAGTCTTCATCTTCATCTCCACCCCTTAAACACCAAATAAGAATAATTTCAGTTTCAATTATTTCTATCAGGCTTATTTCAGCTTAGATGAACAAGTTCCAAACAGAAGTATTCAAAACCCATAAACATATTCATGTGATAGAGCAACAAAACGTTGTGCATTACGTGAAACTGGGGAAGAATGACAGTTTTAAAGTTATTAAATATATACATGTCAAACTGTGCATTTATAACTATTCTGAATTCCTAATGTGTAAAATAGCGAGACTGCAACGCTGCAAGTCTTTAAGGATCTACACTAGCTTTGCACATCTGCAGACTGAAAGTTTTGCTTTTTCTTTTAGGGTCACAGTTCTGCTGGAAGGTCAAACCTCACCACAGCTTCAGGCGATGATGCAGCTACCACCATGCATCAAAATAGTACGTTCAGGGTGGTGTGAGCCATAAGTTTTCAATCATACGTTGGCTGCTTAAAGGAAAGCTCTCCAAAGGGTTGTGAATACAGCCCAAATAATCCTTGGCTGCCCTCTCCCCTCACTGGAGGACCTGCACAGCGACCGCTGTCTAAGAAAAGCACAACACATCACAAAGGACACTTCTCACCCCGGACATTCTCTGTTCACACCGCTGCCTTCAGGCAGAAGATACAGAGCAACCAGAACAAGAACCAACCGTCTCAGAGACAGTTTCTACCCGATAGCAATAACAAAACTAAATGCAATCAAAAACAACCATTAATCATCATAAATGATGTATCTGAGAATGTGGCTGTTCTTATTTTTATTTTTTGCCAGTTGCTTGTTGATTCTTGCGTTGTGTGTGAATTGTGAGACAGTTATTTTTTGTTTTTGGGCATGTGCACCGACTGATGGCACCCTTTGAATTTCGTTGTCCTTGTGACAATGACAATAAAGATTTATCTTATCTCTGTCTATCTTATCTTATGCCATTACAGCTATCCCTCCTCAGCATGAGAGTTTAGGTTGAGATATCAGAGTGCAGGGAGCTGAATACTTATGCAAACCACAATTTTCAAATTTCTTTTGCGAAACCATCTATTATTTATCTTCCACTTTACAATGATGTACTATACGGTGATGGTCCATCACATAAATCCAAATCAAATACACACAGATTTGTTGATTTGTTATTACAAAACGGTTTAGGGTAAAAAAACAAACAGAAAACAAGTAGTGCAAGTATTGGAAGTAAGAGTATAATAACACACCTCGGAGCAAAATGTGCAGAAGGGCCGTTCAGAATCAAACTTAAAGCGTAAGCATTCATTAGTTAAATTAGTTTAAAACCAGCCAAGAAAACATCTAGATTTTCACATTTCTGTTTCAGAAGTCTATGCTAATTGGCAAGTAAGCAGGTCAGAGAGTCACGGTGAGCAGAAACTCAACGCTGCTTTAAAAAATAAACAGTGCCGAGCAGTAAGGTTAGCTGGCTAATTAGGGTAAAACCCCCGGAGCACCGAGGTAACAGGTTTCCACATTTACGTTTCAATCTATCGCTAAATGTGTTGTAAATAAAATGCCGACTTGTTCTGTTTAAGTTGAAGAGCCGCTAAAAAAACGTGCTCCGTTTTCTCTGCGGCAATTGTTTAGGTTAGCATCTAGCCTTCACGCTAGGTTGTCCTCCAGCATCTCGGAGGGGCTGCTAGACTGAAGGCTAACCACGGGAAGGACGAGGCTGACCACGTTCTGGAGGAGGCCCGAGAGGTACGAAACAACCAGCGGTGGAGAGCTACGGAGCTCCAGGACCAGAGCAACCACCCAAACATACTCACCAGCTACTGGGAAAGGAGCGTTTTCTGTCGGAAAACAAACACAAAGGCAGCGAGGGAGAGGAGCAATGGGCTCGGCAGACATCTAGCCATGCGAAGCCTGGTCTCTCTGGGGAAGCACCGCGACTGTGGCAGCTGGGCTCGGTGCTGAACAAACGTGATGCTGTGCCAGGAGGAAGATCACCGAGCCCTGGAGCTCATACCGCTCCTGCAGAAGGCGCGGAATACTGCGCACGGCGCATGCGTGCTTGGACGGCATTCGTGTCCGAGCCCACAGTGAATTTGACAGGTCAAAGTGAGCAGGGGCGGTCATTGCATTTTACCGCTGGGGGGGGGCAAGAAATAGACAAAGGCACACAAACCTCCCCCAACCAACCCCCACCGCCTTCTGTCCTCCTCCCCCCATTTCAGTGCTAGAGTCAACTCTTAAAGGGATACATCAGGATTTTTTTTTTTTTAAATAAGTTGTATGGAATAGTTAATAATTTTCCTGGTCGATTGTGTGTTGTTTTAGTATAGATACAGATTAATTGGGCCCAAATGTAGATGGAAAGGCGTAAACAATCCATTGCAGTCTTTGTTCAACTCCAATATTGCTGCCACATTGTGAGGAGCATTTTTGTTAAGACTTGAGCAAAAAGTTGCACAAGGTAGTTCCGTAAGGGATTGTGGCTAAATTGTGTGTCTTTGTGGTCTGTTGTGATACCCTGAAACATTATCAGCACAAAGATAGTTAGTTTTCACAACTGTTTGTAAATAACAAAAAAATAGATCGAACATATCATCCACAGCAAATAAGGGAGTCACTGGCAAAACTTAGATATTTCTAATAAGCAGGTTTGGCTCCTTAACAATAATAACATTGTGAATTCTTTGTTTAGTTCGCAATCTTATGGACGACTGGCCGTCCATCCATCCATCATAGGACAACAAAAAGACAAATAACCATGCGTGGACACACTCAACCCAAGAGCAATTTAGAGTAAGGTATACTGACAGGAAGTCAGAGTACCTGGAGAGAAATCATTTACAAAAGAATATGTGATCTTCTTGCTGAACGACCCCAGACTTGCAATTAAATCCAAAACCTTCTTGCTGCAAGGCCCCAATGCTGAGAACTGCACCACCTTGTCACACATTGTGTATAAAATGAATAGCGATAACGACAGTGCATCTGGAAAATATTCGCAGCCCTTTCAATATTTCCACATTTTGTTAAGTTACAGCCTTGTCCGAACTAGAATTAAATTAATCTCTTTCCTCAAAATTTTACACACAAATACCCCATTATGACAATGTGGGTATGTTTTATTTTGGGATTTTGGGAAATTTACTGGAATCAAGAAATCACATTAACATAAATATTCCATATATATATATGGTAGCGTTGCCAGATAAAAGCCACTTCTTAATAAAAGGCAGATGGTAACCTGTCTGGAGTTTGCCAAAAGGCACCTGAGACAAAGGTTGAACTCTGTGGTGTGTTTGCCAGGCATCAAGTTTGGAGGAAACTAGGCACGAATCATCAGCAGGCCAATGCCATTCCTACATGGTGATGATGCATGGTGGTGGCAGCATCATGCTATGGGATTTATTTGCAGCAGAAGGACTGGCAGACTAGTGAGGAAGAGGGAAAGATGAATGCAGCAATGTACAGCAACATCCTGGATGGGAACCTGTTCCAGAGCACCTTGACCTTACACTGGGGCGATAGTTAATTTTTCAGCTGGACAAAGACCCAAAACATATGACCAAGATCTCAAAGGAGTGGCTTCAAAACCACTGTGTGAACGTTCTGGAGCAGAAAGTCCAGACTAGAATTTCATTGAACATCTCTGGAGAAATCAGAAAACAGTTGCACATAAATCTCCCATCCAACCCATTGGAGCTCGAGAAGAACTGCAAAGAAAAATGGGTGAAACTGTGTAAAGATAGTTGAGCCAAGCAGGTTGCATCATATTCAAAAAGACTGGAGTCTGTAATTGTTGTTAAATGTATATCAACAAAGTATTAAACAAAGGCTGTGAATATTTACGTATGTGATTTCTTGTTTTTCCATTTTTAATTAATTTGCAAAAATCTCAAAACCCTTTTTCCACATTGTCATAATGAGATGTCTGTGTGTATAAGTTTGAGGAAGTAGATTATTAAATACAATCTGGAATAAGTCTGTAACATAAAATGAAATAGAAAATAAAGCGCTGTAATTACTCACTGAACAACAGTCAGTAAAGCAATGTTGTACAGTGCTTTTAATATTCATTGACACCGCTAATAACAATAATAATAATAAAAAAAAAACAGCTGTACACAGAAATATCAAACAATAAACAAAAAAACAGAGCTACAGAGTCTGCGTTGTGAGTGACGTTAGCTGGGTTGATTAATTCAAGGAGGAGCTTCAGCAGAAGCCATTGCAGCTGGTGGGACTCTTCAAAGTCCTCAGGAACCAATCTTTTTTCTGCAATCAAGACCTCTCACACAGATACACACACGCACAGACAGAGAAAGAGAGGCAGGAAGGGAGGATAAAACAACTACATCTTCCCAGTGAGTAATCAGTGCAATCAAGGCTGGATTCATTTCGGATGTGGGTGAAATAAAAATAGATACAAGATTGAGAACTCTGATGAAGGATAGACAGGTATAGTAGACAAATAATGGAACTTGGGTATAAGAAAACTAGGTAGGTAGATAGGCTACATCTGAGTGAGATGTGAAAGAGGCAATGCCAAAGCAGAGACAAGTGGCACTTTGGTTTGCAGGTCTGTTGTGTGATGTGTGGAAGGTTGCATTTTGCGGTCTGCACAGTAGTCAGTGATGGTGAAATACTTAGCAGTACCTTTTGCATTCATAAACAATTAGCTGTGATGATGACTGAAGAGCAATAAGAGCAGTATAAGAAATAAGCTTTTATGTATTTTATCGGGGTCTGATGTGAGACAAAAACACAAATAATACAATTCTGAAATGAAAGAAAATGACATCATTTTAAATTTTTTTTCCCCTCAAAATATCTAAAAGTATGGCAAGGATCTGTGATAAATCCGCTTTAAGTGAATATATGGCAGAACCAGCAAAACGAAGACCACAAAGGAGATTTATGGATGTGGTGAAAGAGGACATGGACTTGGTTGATGTGAGGGCAGGGGATGCAGAGGATAGGACTAAATGGAGACAGACTGTGGCAACTCCTGAAGGGAAAAGCCAAAAGAGAAGAAGAAGACAGCTGGAAGTATTTTGGGGTATGTTCCTACAGGCTTTGTACATGTGGAGAGCAAATATTTTTGCTCACTCAACTTTGCAAAATAACTATATTACTGAATGGAAAGCATCTTTGAGCAACAATTTTCAAATCTCGCAACAGATTCTCCATTGCATTTATAGTTTGTACTTCTGTACTTTGACTGAGCCACACTTAGACATATGTTTGACTTGATCTAAACCAGTGTTTTCCAACCCTGGTCCTCAAGGCGCACTGTCCACTGTTTTAGAGGTTTCCCTGCTTTAATGTGCCTGATTCAACTGATTGCACTTCAACAAATGCCTGTTAATTAGTCATCAATTGAAATCAGCCGGACTGAAGCAAGAAAATACCTAAAACAGGGCAGTGTGTCTTGAGGACCAGGGTTGGGATCTAAACTGATCTAAACTATTCCACAGACTGTATGTTCATCCTCAATGTCCTCCTTGGATCCATACCTCAACCCTTTGCTCCAGTCGTTAGCAGCCTCGATTTGGTTTTTCTTCCAGGGATCCCCTATGCTCATCCATGCTCATCTGTCAATGTTGAGCAGATTCTCTGCATTTCCCATAGGGAAATACCCACACATTATACGGAAGAGGATTAGGGCCACCGAAAAAAAAAAAAAAAGCCAAGGTTGAAGCCAAGCAGAGGTCCTCAGGGGAGTCTGTCAATGGTCCCCATTTAGCTTGTTGATGACAAGCTAAATGATTCGGAATTCTTGGGGTTATTTCCTCATACACGAAACAGCCCTCTGCAGCTCATATATCCTCTTCACCTTGTTCTAAGGCCTTTGGTCCCTCTAGACATGAGCAAAGTAAACTGCTTGGAAGGAAAGCCCAAAGTTTCTTGTCTAGATGGTAGACTTTATGGGCTCGTTCAGCTACTGACACCCATAACCTCGTCGATCACAGCTCCGTAAAAGAAGAGAGAAATAAACTTTAGTTTTGCCCAACCTGAATTAGCCATCAGGCCTGCTTTAGATGGAGTTCTCTGTCCTGCTTAAGGACGTCTTGACCTGAGGTTGATTAAAGGTCACTTTCTCATTACACAGTTTGCTTCTTCCATCCTCTGAGCAACTTCACTTCCCTCTATCCTATCCACACAGACTTTGTGCTTTGCTTGCAGCCAAAGGTGCATCTACTACCGAGGTTGTTTTCACTCATTCCCTACTAATGATAGAACTACATCTCTTTTTTGCAAGACTTGAAACAAAAAAAACAAAAAAACACTGCCAGCCAGTCTTCCAGCCATTGCTCTTCAGGAACACTAAGTAAGTTGGGTACTGGAAAAAATACACCCAAAAACATCACCTGGACCACGTGGAGTACTTGGGAAGGTTCTCAAAGTTTGCTTTGACTAGTTAGTTGGCATGTCTTGACTTCTGTCTAGTGTTATGTGTCTTGTTTGTTGGTAAAAGCCTTAAGCAGAGCTTGTAGTCTTAATCACAAAGTGACTTGAGAATCTAAGAAAGGATCTGGTGGGGGAATTTGAGGTATGTTCCAGAAAGGTTGTTTGAGCTCAAAAACGTACAGGAAAACACAAGGAGTCTTGATTGTTGTAACCACCTTGGACAATCAGGCACCACTGAGGACTCCTGTCAGTCCCGATGCGGTAATTGCAAACAGGTGAATCATCAACACAGCATGAGGAGGCCACACTCAGAGAGAATCAGCATCATGAAAGGGGGGAAATAGCACAAGAGCTACAACCATCCTAAAATCATAAGAAAGATGCTGGTGATCTGTTCAGGTCATGCTGAAATTTGTTCAGCATTTTTAAAAATTGTAGCAGGCAGACAATCACACTACCTTAAGGATCGGGATGGAGTAGGGAGTCTCTCCTCTAAGCAGCAATCAGAAGTGGTATTTTTTTATCATGAGTTTTATGTACAAGCTCAGTTAATATTCAGTCTGTTTAAAATGTCTGAGCTGCATCCAGTTTGTTGGGACAATGCGAACAGATTGGGATGATAGGATATTTGCCACATGTCAAATGTTTGCATGTCATCCTCTTGGGGGAGTATCCCTTGACAATTGGTTGAAAAAAATCACAGGCAGTCTGGGTCTTCTTCAATTACTGGTGGCAATGAATCATACTAGGGGGTGTTTTGGGGAAGCTTAGGTGGACCAGGTGAATCTAGTTTGGGCAGTGCCTTGACAACTTTCCATTTTGGTTATCTCTTTATGCCAACAGACACCATTCTATGCAGATCTCCAGCAGTGACAAAGCAAGAATCAAGGTTCACCCCGGACAGGTTGCCACTGATGGGACAACACAGAGACATAGGACAAACAGCCATGCACATACACACTCACAGGGAATTTAAAGAGACCAATTAACCCACTAGGCATGCATTTGTAGTTGGTGTTTGACTTTAAAAGGTCTCATTTGACTCATTTCATAACAGCGAGGGTTACATTTTTAGTATTAAAAAATAATAACAATAAAAGTGGTATTTGCCTGAAAAATTCCATCATTTTCTTTAAATTGTCTTTGATGAGAGCTGTTGTTACAGTAAGACAAAGGGGTGGGGAAAAAGTTGATTTTAAAACATTCCTATGGTGAACAATATTGCATAATACTATAACAGGACTATTAAATTTAACTGTTACACTGAAAATAAATGGGCAGTAGTTCAGCAAAATAAAAATGTTAAAATTTTACTGTGGTAATTTTGACTCCAAGCATTTAGTGAAGTACTGACATAAATAAAGTAAGCAGAAATTTAAAACTTAACGATGCTTTACTACCATTATTAACCCAATGGTTTTGTTTAACTGCTTGAATGTATTTTCCCTCACAATATTAGTATGTTATAATTACAATACAATTGGCTTTTTAAACCAACTCAAGCATTTTTGTTTAATATTTTTCAAGGCTTTAAGGAAGAAAAAGTCCTATTATTATGATATTGGTCTAACTTAACCCACATATCCAGACTGTAAAAAGAAAACAGTCTTTTTCTTAGATTGTAAGGGAAACATTGACAAATAGCTTAACACTTTTTGATTTACAGTTATGATCATAATAATAGCATTGTGTTTAAAAAGGTGAGTAAACTTCACAATTTTTCAAATTGTATTTTAATAAACACAAATACATTGGGGACACTGCACATTCTATTTCAAAGCAAGACAATTGGAAAAAGTAATTGAATATAATATTTTACAGAAAGTTAAAAAATATAATGGCCAAAAAACAGCAGTGTGTCGACATCTTTCTTTACCAATTCAAAAACGTTCCATAAAGACTAAGAAAAGATTTTACTTTCCTGAGAATCATAAATTAATATTTAGTTGCATAACCCCTGTTTCTGATAACTGCTTCACATCTGTGGTACATGGACTGGTGACGTCTGGCACCGGTCAACAGGTATTGCAGCCCAGGGCAACTGTACCACATTCCACAGTTCCTCTGCAGTTCTTGGTATTGCCTCATGAACAGCATATTTATGTCAGCTCACAAGTTTTCTGTGGGATTAAGGTCGGGGAATTGTGCAGGCCACTCCATTACTTGAATTCTGTTTTTCTGTAACCATGACTTTGCTCGCTTGCTGGTGTGTATGGGGTCACTGTCTTGTTGAAACACCCATTTCAAGGGCATTTCCTCCTCAGCATACAGCAACATGACTTCTTCCCGTATTCTGGTGTACTCAAATTGATCCATGATCCCTGCTACGCAACAAATAGGACCAACGCCATAGTACAAGAAACATCCCCATAACATAATGCTTGCACCATCATGCTTCACCACCTTCACTGTGTGCTGTGGATTGAATCCAGTGTTTGCAGCACATCTGACAAACCATCTGTGGCCCTGAGACCCGAAGATAATAATCTCACTCATCAGTCCACAAAATATTATGCGGCTTCTTTTAAGACGTCAAAATTTGCCAATGAACACATTAACTGCTTTAGCACGTGTATTTTTTTTAAACAATGAGACTTTACAAGGGCTTCTTGCTGGTAGCTTGGCTTCACGTAGATATGGTCTGATTGTTGCAGTACTCACAGGCAATCTTAGATATTCTTTGAGCCTTCTGGAGCTGATCATTGGCTGAGCCGTTGCCATTTTGGTTATTATCCATTCCATTCAAATAGTCGTTTTTCTTCTGCACCTTTCTAGTTTTGGCTGCCATTTCAAAGTGATATTTTCTACATTTCGTTATGAATTTCCCCTCTTCTATTAATTTCTTAAAAAGCACTCTTCTTCTGTACGGTGTCTTGAATTACCCATTTTACTCTTGTTTTTCAAGAACAAATGCAGTCAGGATATGCATGTCAGTTACCTTGATCCTTAAATAAGGTCCACCTGTTTAACACCTATTTTTCACATAATCAATGACCTCACTAATTGAACATGCCCCTTTTAGCAAATGATTCAGTTTCACAGAACTGAATCATCGGTTAAGGTTTTCTATACCTAGTGATGTGGGACTCCTTATTTTTTAACTATGCATATAATAAACAGGGAACTAAAGTAAACCTTTTTATGATTTACTAAACTTTGCTAGTTGTTTGAAAGTTGTATTTGTTTGTATAGAATTACATTTCAGCAGATTTATATCCCTCAAATTCCAATTTTTCTGTAGAATGACTATTTCATACGAGCCTTTACATATTTAATGATATTTTCCTGATGAGGCACATATATCATATTGGTTACCTTTAAAAAAAAATCTTTAAGCAGATATCAAAATATGCTTTTTATTTGACCCACATCTATGTAACTAATAAAAACAAACTACCCACATCAGTTGTATTTTTACTTTTTCTGCACTTCCAAATGCCTCTAAGCCCCATCAGAATCTTTCAGTTACATCAAATTATTATGCTTCTTAGTAAAAAGAAGGACAGAGACACAAACCAGACCTACAAGTGGATTTTAGAATTGAATTTACTGCATTAACTAATTTTCTTAAGAAAAAAAAAGTATCAGGTGGTGAAAATAATATTCCATTAAAGCATCTTTTCAGTGTCTGTACAAGACTTTTTCACATTATCAAAAAAGAAACAACTGGTAAAACGCATAAAAGAAATAAACTGAACATTACAAAATTATATTGTACAGGAATAGTAATAGCATAGAAAGGGGGATCAAAGGAATAAAATTACCAGGCTAAATCCAAATTTACATACTGTGAATCAAATATGCTAAACCTTAAAAATTCAGGTTGTGAACCAACACATATTGGTCGATATTTATTCTCTTAAACAATAATTCAACAATTTTAACACACATTTACAAACATTGCCTCTGAAACTAAGATGTTTAACTAAAAAGATGTTCTGACATACTGACAAAAGTCAAGTGCTTTGTGAATACGCAACAAGTAAGGTCCAAAGAGTTGGAAGAACACACAAGTAAGGCATGAAGGGGACCATAAAATACCTGGAGTTAATTAGAGAAGATAAGATGTATGTGATGACCTGGAACCATTACTCAGAGGGTGTAGCGTGAGAATGCTGATGTTCTTCCAGCAGGTGAGGAAAAGCAAAAGCTTTGTCACATTCTGTGCATTCGTATACGACCTCACCAACATGGCTTTCCTGATGCTGTCTAAGGAGCGCCCGCTTGCTGAATGACTTGTAGCACATGTCACAACGGTACTCTCCAGCTTGTTTTTCAGCGTGCAGTCTCATGTGTTTAGATAAATCCTGGGCTGTGTAGAATCTGGCTCGACACTGGACACACTTGAAAATCTTGTCCAGCTCAGCTGTCGTGGTGGCATGCTCTTTAGGACCATGTTGTCTAAGCTGGTGCTTTCTGAGATATCGTTTCTTGGCGAAGGTCTTTCCACAGGTCTCACATTTGAACTCCTTCCCATTGTTGAGGTGTTGATTGTTTTGATGCTCCAGGAGGCTGCTTTTAGAAGAGAACTGCATTGTGCACTCATGGCATTTGTATAGGTCCTCTCCAGTAACATCCACTTCCTCTTCGTCCCATGGAGCCTGATGAGCTGAACTTGCATCAGCTGGATCAGAGGTTGTGTTCGCCACTTCTTTCTGGTCTTGCAAGGCACATAGATGGTTGCAAAGAGCCTCTTTTCCCAGAAAGATTCCACTGCACAGTGAACATTCATATTCAGCAGGTGTTGTAGGCTGAAGTAGTTCTTGTCCTTCAAGCTCACCTTCAGTGGCGTCGCATTCAGCCTTTTCCATTTCAGGTGCACAATCAGGGTGCATTGGAAAATGATGGATCAGTTCTGTGGCACTGGCAAAACATTGGTGGCAAACTGGACATATGAGCCCATCTGATGAGTCTTGTTCCTGAACATCTTCGGTTGCTGTGCCAACATGGGTTTCAAGATGACAGATAAAGTGTTGAGATGAGGAAAAACTACTGTTGCACTGATTGCACGGATATTCTCGATCAGACCATGACTGCTGATGGGTGTTCCTGTGCTTCTTCAGGTGAGATGCATGAAGAAAATGTTTATTGCACTCTGTACAAATGTAGGGTCGCTCTGCAGCTTCCAAGCAGCCATGCTCCGAGAGTTCTTCTGGATCTCTGAAGCGCTCATTACAGATGCCACAGCGGTACCTGAAATCTGTGCTATGTCCAAATACACTTTTAGACTGTTTATGCTCTCCCTTTGAAAATGAAGGTGAGGCAACGTCACCTAACACTGAGTGGGTCTTCCGATGCTCGGCTCTGCTGCTCTTGCACTGGAAAATCTTATTGCAGATATCGCATGGAAAGCTCTCTTCACGGTGGGTGGACATATGCTCCGCTAGTTGTGTGGGTCCAGCAAAACCGAGGTCACATTTGGAACAACGGAATGGACGAGTCCTCCCATGAGAGTGTTTATGGGTCCGTAACGCAAAGAGCGTAACAAATCCTCTACCGCATGTCTGACATTGAAACTCAGACTTATGCATACGCTGATGCTGCTGAAGCTGGGATGCCTGGAAGAAACATTTACCACATTCTGCACATTCATGTGGCTTTTTGCCCAGATGACACAACTGGTGATCCTCAAGACTTTCAGATGTTGGGAATGTCTTCCCGCACACATGGCATGGGAAATAAGGGGCAGAGTCAGAGTCGCTGTCACTGTCAAGGTTTTGATCTTCATCACTGTCATTGGTACTTACATGACTGCTAGATTGCTGGTCAGCACCTCCCCTTTGCAGATTTACACTCCTAATGTCCCCAATTTCTTTTGGATGCCATTTTTTATAGTGTCTATACAGCGACCTTTTGGATGCGTACACTTTACTGCAGCACCGGCAATGAAATATCTCATCAGCATGCTCTCCACTGTAATGTTCACATAAGGCTAGCCTTGTCAAAAAACGTTGTTCACACAATTTGCAGGAAAAGGGTTTATTACTCTGATGACTTGCGTTGTGATTTTCAAGCTCAGACCTGGTGCTAAAGATCTTGGTGCAAAGGGAACAGAAGTACCTTTGGTGGGCCATATGCAGTTTCATGTGTCTTCTCAGGTTTCCTTGATTAGAGAACCTTCGTCCACACTTGGAACATTTATTCGATCTTCTCTCTTGTTCCTCCCTTCCATGGTCTTCAAGGTGACTTATGAGCAATAGGCCATCAGTGAAGCTTTTGTCGCATTCTGAACATTGGTATTGTACAGTTTTCCTTTCTGCACTGGAGTTTGTACTGCTGTCCTGATTTCCATAAGAGCTTTGTGTTGATTCATCCTCTGGCTCTTCCTTGCAGAGGACATTAGTTGGTGAAACCTTTGCTCTTGTTGTTGTTGCTACTGTTCTGAAATTATCTTTGGACTTGGAGACAAACTCATCATCAATCTCTGCTTTAACAGGAATGTCCAGGCATTGGGTAACATTTCTACATTTTCTGTTGTGATTGCGTTGTTGAGTTTTGTTCCAGAAGCCCTTGTTGCAGTATTTACAGCTGTATGGTGTTTTTGTTGCATGTGCACGCTGATGACCAATTAGTCCTGCTCTATTACTGAAACACATGTTACACTTCTGGCAGACAAACTGATCTGAGGTGCCAGGCATTAGAGCTACTCCTGGTTTGGACAATACACCAGCATGAATACTGGATGCTTTTCCATAACTTTCATCCACAGGCTCTTCTTTAATTTTTGGGATATTGGACAGAAGTTGTTGCAGTGAAGCAGCTGACATGGGCTGAGCATCCGTTTCCAGCTTGTGTGTACTTAAGAAATGCTCTTGGAGTTGCGAAAACAGCAAGAATCGTGAACTGCAGTATGCACATGAAAAGCCTTTTGGGGGGCCCTGAGGGGATGCCTGCTTGCTTTTAGAAATGTCTGGTGAACTTGAGATTAGAATGCAAGTTTGTTTGTGGTGTTCAAGTTGTTTTTCAGAGAAAAATCCACCACACCTGTCACAGAGAGCACCGCCCGGCCGAGTTGCGTCCTTGCACTTGGGATAATGACGTAAAAGATAATCACTTCTAATAAATTTCTCTCCACAATGCTCGCATGAATATGGTCTCTCCCCCGTGTGTAACCGTGTGTGCACATTTAATTGCCAGCTGTTTTTGAAAGCACGGGGGCAATAGCTGCATACAAACTTCAAGTCTTTGTTAAATAAAGGATGAATTTTCACCAAAATTTCTTTCCTTATGCCATCAAGTTGTTTGGCAATATTGTCAGTTGGTTGATTACTCTCCTGCCGTGAAGTATGTGATTCATTTCTTGATTTTTTGCATCTTTTCACCCTTTGGTGCTGTTTCAGAGTTTTTTCGTGAGAAAAGGCTGAACCGCAACATGAACACTTGAATTTCTTTACAGTGTGGAACATAGTGTTGTGTCTGGACAGTTTCCTCTCAGTTGGGAAGCTTTTCAAGCAAACCTTACATTCAAAACTCTCCTGCTCACCAAGAGGCCTCAGGTAGCATTTACTTTGCCAACCTTTTCCAATATCTTCCAGGCTGATTTTGGGGATTCTCACCTCTAGCCGTGTCTTTTTACCTTTGCACAGAGCCTGGTGCACTTTAAGATGATCATATCGTGAAAAGCAGCTGTCACAGGCTTTGCAACGATACGGCTTCACCTCATTATGCGTCAGAATGTGATGCCTCAGGCTTCGTGCTTTCGCAAAGGTCTTGGTGCAGAATTTGCATTTCAACTCACAATCACTCTCTGATGGAAATTCTTCTGATGCCATAGCTGCCTCAGCATTCATTTTGAGTTTTGGCTGAGATGTTTCTGACCCACCGCCACAAAAGGCTTCGTGATTTATACACAGCGTTTGATTCTTGAATCTTTGGTTACAGTGCATACATTTGAAGGGTTGTACACCGGTATGTGTAACACTGTGTCGAAGTAAAAGTGATCTGTACCTGAATCGTTTTGGGCAGTAGGCGCACTTAAGCTTGAACAGGTTCTTTGCATTGGAGTTTGAAGGTGTTTGTTGGCTTTTCTGACTCACTTGGATTGACTTTGATTCAAAACTTCCATTAGTTGATTGATCTGCAGAGGAGCTCTCTTGGGTTATGAGGCAAAGCAACTTGTGACGAGAGATCATGTTTACACCATAGTACTGACTGCATTTTGTACACTGATGGAGTGACCTATTCTTGTGGGCAATTAGATGCAGTTGTAAACGGATATTTTTCCAAAACCTCCGGGGACAAATTGTACAACAATATCGTTTTTTCATCAGATTACTAGAGTCTGCTTCCTTAGGGGGACTGTTTCTTGGAGGTACGCAGGTCTCTGAGTGAATTTTGAGGTATATCGATTTATAAAACTGTCTTCCACAGGTGACACAGGAAAAAGGCTTGTCCCCGGTGTGCCTAACCATGTGACGTATCAGAGAATGACGACTTGTAAACTTATTCTTGCAGTATGGACACTGGTTTAAAGAAGATTTGGAAATGTGTGTGAGGGAGTGTGTTCTTAGTATTTGTGCATCATCAAATGTTTGTTTGCACAACGAACATCGGAACAGCTTGTGGCTTTTCTTCTCTTTGACAGATTCCGAAGATTGTTGTGGTTTCATAAGAGTTTCCCCTTCAGATTTCTGTATGGATTTGTCTTTATTTTTGTGTGTCTGGAGATGCCTAAACAGATATACCGGATACTGAAACTTCGCTGGGCACTCTGGGCAAGGAAGCATTCCCTTTTTCTCTTTAGGGTGGGAGCTTCGGTGCTGGATCAAATCTCCAATTGTAGGTAGAATCTTTCTGCAAACTGTACATTGTATCCTCTTCTGGTGGACAACTCTGTGACTTATCAGATGAGTAAGTTTCTTAAATCCCTTTCTACACTCCAGACAGCGGTATGGTCTTTCGCCACGATGATTGCGTTCATGTTTCTTTAGTGTTGACAGAACATGAAAATATAGTCCACAAAAGCGACAGGTCAAAGTAGGTTTTGGGGAGTCTTTTGCGATGTCTGGCTGACTGGTGCTCTCTTCGGTTGAGTCATCTGGAGAGGATGGTTTGGGCATGACAGATTTCCTATACTTGATTATTTTGCCAGTGTGCTTAAGTAACTCGTGTTTTTTCATGTGTCTATACTTTCCAGAGGGATAGGAAAAAATTGCTGGACAGTGATTGCATTTATACTGACTGGGGGACATTGCTGAACCTTGGGGTACCTGTTGTTTTGCTTCTCCCCCCTTCTCTTGTGTTAAACGTACAGATTCTTTTGAGCTTGGTCTCTGCTCATTTTCCATCCCAGACGTTTGACGTAATTGCACCCTCTCCCTGGCGAGGCGATTAATGGTTTCTCGCAGGCAGGTTAGTTTAATATGTCTATATCTGTTGGACGTTGCTGTGAAAGCAGCCTTGCACAAGGGACAGACATATTTGTCACCAACTTTCTTCTTGCCTCCATATATTGCATTTCGTATGCAGAAGCGTAAATGTCGAGCTCTGTTGTAGGAATACTTGAAAAGTCGCGGACATAGAGGACATTTATATAACGAACTAGTCTCATTTGTGTAGGACAAGGAAGCCACATTTTTCCTTTTGTGCACGTTGTAGATGTGCCTTTTGATCTTTCTCTTAGTAGAAAAACCTTTGCCACAAAAATGACAGATATTCGTTTTGGAGATGTCAAGAAGCCTGACATAACATTGGGTCATACTTTTATATGAAGCGTTTTCAGCCTGGTTTTTCGGGGTTGGTTTTGGGGTTTTTACAACAACAGGGTCTGTCTTCTTAGCTGACAGAGATTGCTTGCACCTCCCAGGAACCTTTCTGTGATGATTCAAAGCACTAGACTGTGAAAAATACACACCACACCCAACGCACCTATAAGGTGTTCGACCAGTGTGATCACGCATATGCCTGACGTAGTTAACTTTTTGGGAAAATAAGAGTCCGCACCTTCTGCACTTGTGCCGACCACAGTTTTTCTTTTTCTGTGAAATGACCTCACCACACAAATGGTCTTTGTCTTGTTCATTTTTCAACATATAAACATTACATGTCTTGCAAAATTGATAACTTGGCATTGGATGGCAACAGTAGTGGTGCTCAATTAGATTATCTACACTGTTGGCTGTGTGTAGGCATTCCGCACAGTTGTAGGTGTTATTTATATCTGTTGACTCCATGTTCATCAATACAACAACGGGGTGCATGAAGGGTCTCATACGTACGGAAGAAGTCAGTTGAGGTGCTGGCAGTTTCAACTGGTCCATTGGATCCTCATCAGGTTTATTCCCTGGTGTTTCTTGAAGTTGATATGAGGAATTGTATGTTTCAACATCGCCACATGAAGACTCATCTCCAGAGAGAGGCTCCCCATACAATAAACTTGGTTCTGACAAGAAGAGATCCAACTTTTCAAATGAGTCCTTTGCATCTTCAGGAAAATTTAAATCATGTTCAGCTTGTTCTTGGGTTGTAAAACTGTCATTTATTGAATTGTGGGGATCTGGGAAGAAGGCTGAATTTGAATTCTCCTCTTGACTTTTTGATTTCTCTTCTGACAGTGAATTGACATCAAGTCCTGCATCGGGTTGTAAACAAGACTTTAAATCACTGAAATCACGTGCGTTACTTTCAGTTTTCAAAGGTCTGGTTATACATTCTGGATCTGTATGGGAGGTAGTTTTTGTGCTCTCAACTGGACTTGTCCATTCCTCTAAATGACTGGGAAGCAGATCTGTGTTCAAGACATTAGGGTGCAAGAGCTCTGAACGATTAATGATGTCATCATTATCATTAGATGCAGTGTCATAAATGGGACTGGGACTAGATTCTGGATTTGAAGGCGAATTTGGAGCTTCCTTGTCTAGTGGGTTTCTCATTGCCTCATCAGAATACAAGTCTGTGTCTGAACTACTTTCTTTTAAAGGGAATTCTGAATTTCTGACAATATCAATAGTATCAGCAGAGATAGTGTCACTTGAGACAGTGGGACTAGAACCTTGACTTGGAGAATTTGGTGCAATCTTTAATGATGGCCTTTCATTTTCAGGAACTGCATACAACCTTGTGTCCAAATCACCTTGCTTTAGTGGGGATTCTGTATGACCTTCCACACAGTAAGAGTTTTTGTCACCAAGGTCATCAGAAATGTAGTCAGTTACATTAGGGGTACAACCATCTTGGGAGAAAAATGGGGTTGTTTTTTCTGATGGGCTCTTCTTTTCCATTTCTACAGTAGGATCAACGTCAGTACATGGAGATGAAAGTTGAATGGCGGAAGCTGCATGAATAAAAATCTGTTCAGAATTACTCTGACTAGAATTCTTTAAAATGCTGTCATTGATAGAAGTGGGGCTACAACAATCTGGAACTTGGGAATTCATGGTTGACTTTGCTGTTTTTGTAGCACCTTTGTGTGTTTGGAGATGTTCATCTGTACCTGAACTATGTGATGACATTACATCACTGGCTACATCTTTCTTTTTAAGGTCAATCATCTCTTCATTAGACTGGCCCCTCGTATCACCTGACCTGCAACAATCTACATGTGGAGAAATAGCTGACTTTTCCTCCACTGCTGAAATTGAAAATTGTTCATCTTTCTGTTTCGCTTGACAAATATTTGTATCTGCATTGGAGTCACTTGAATGACCATCACTCACCCCACCAAGACTTTCACAGGATAGTGATTCAGGTAACTGCAAAATGAACTCCAAGTCAGGGTGGTTGCTACTTGAGATGCTTTCACTTTGCTCATCATCGACATCTAAAGAACTTGCTTCATTCAGAGTCAGCGAGTAAGATGCATCCTTCTGGATTCCTCCTTCATGTTGGTCAGTTTCTATTAGTTCATCTTCGCCATTAGTGAAAACCGGACTTAATGTTTTTTCATTAAAAAGTTCCTCATTCAATGAGTCTGATTTTTCCCAAAGGCTTTCTAAGGCCTGACTTTTTTGCAGCATGTTGTCATTTACAACTGTGTCTTGACCACCAGTTGAGACAGTTAAGCTTAGAGGCTCATCCTCCTTGTCCACTAGATGCTGACGATTTCCATCTCCAGAACATTTCTCGGTCATTTGGAGGTCTGAATATGCAGCTTTTGCAAGATCTCGGTCCACGTCAATCTTTTGGTTTTGATGATGATAAACATTTCCATCGCATTCATTCCCTTTTGTTCTTGCTTCAGAAGAGGTAGCAGAAGAGTGATTGTGTTCCCGGTAACCTTTGACTGAAAATAAACTTGTCTCTGACATATTAGGACACAGTCTTGCATTCTGTGAATTTCGATTTCCAGTTGGAGGGTAAAGGTATTTTGTTGAGCTTTCATTTGAAACAATTTCCGTTTTTGGCCGAGGAAAAACATTTATTTGAGTGAATTTGCATGAAGGCCTTGCTTCCCTTGCATCAGTGTCAGAGTAGTTGTTTGTAGCAGAGGAGTTCCCACGATACGACATGTTCCACATGTCTCGGTCTTGCTTATGATGATGAAAATCTGGTGCAAATGATGAATGATAGGATCCCGATGTTGAAAACTGGTTTGAAGAATAATTGGGAAAATCTCTGTTCCTACGTCTTTGTGGGTAATCCCTTCCCATTTGCTGTCTATCAGCTTGCCATTGTCTTTCATAGTACCTATTATAGGCACAGTCTGATCTTGGAGTTTCAAAACTGTTATTTCTGCAATAGTTTGCATTGAAGTTTGTGTGTGGTACAGGGACTTCTCGTGAGCCCCCTGTACCGGAGAAGTCATGATGTCCAGTGAAGTTCCCTACATGCTGGGACAGAGGTCTACCAGAGTCCGCCGTCCTCCTTCGAGGATCTGATGAACGAGGTGGAATGTTTGGGAAGTATGAATTCCAGCCATGAGCCATTCTCTAGCGGGACCAGGAGAAATCGGTTTTTGCATCCAATCCTGAAAGAGAGACAAGAGAAAAACAAATGTTTTAATAAAATCTATGACAACCAATCTCCTACAGCAGAAAGAATATTTGTTCACCTCTATTTCGACAAAGAAGCACCATCCCAGGTTATCGGAGCCTCATCTGGTAGGACGCCTGCATTAAAACATGTGGGAATATTTGTCAATACTCCATGTCTCTTCAAAGTCATAGAGTATGGCTGTTAAGATAAGTATTTAACACATCACCAATTTTCTAAGTAACCGTGTACTTGACATGAAAATTTCACTGGTTTTTAGTGAACACTCTTTCCAGTGCACAAATGCTTAGAAATCAAACCGGAGATGTCAATAAATTAAACACAATAAAGTGGAAAAACTACTAAAATTTACCAGTAGTTAAAAAGCAAACCTGCTTCTTGGTGCAAAATAACATCAGTGTGCCCAGTTAAACCTAGGGTTTTTTTTTAAAAAAGGCGTCTCATTACAACACACAGTCAGTATCTCATGACTTGCATAATCAATGAGCTTTCTCAACAACATTGCGGTCTTATTTTCAAACATACTGAGGTTGTTGGTCACAGAGGAATTTCTAAACTTCCGAGGGTTCCAGTTAGCACTGTCGGGGTCCAAGATTTCCTGAAAGAGGACTGAAAAGAATTTTCAGATCTCCAAGAACCAAAGACCCATTGTGGAAAGCTTGAGAAAGATCTGGAATTAACTAGTCAACTTGTTTCATAGAAAACTAACTCATACTACATGGTTTGTTTACCTGGTCACTTGCACATTTTTAAAGTTTGCCGAACAACATTTAAACAAGAGTGTGATATTTCAACAATGTACTTTGTCCAGATAAGACCAAAATTTACATTGAACTGACATTTTGGCAGTTTGTGTTTAAGACAAATTAAGTATCTGGGCTTTTTAAGGCAATTATAACACCCAGACAGAGGGTGAAATGTAACATCAATTTAGGCTTCAACCTCAACTAACAATAATAATAATTATTATTATATGGATTACTACAGCAATCCATGCAATAAAAATATTTCATGGATTTCAGAGCTTCATTTAAATTATAGGCAGGACTAGTGCAGAAAGTATTGCAGCCTGAGATTCCTTTGCCTTAATTTGTCCAGACAAAGCACTATGTGGCCCTTTACAACACTCAGTAGCCCTCCTCAGCTCTTGTTGTTGCTACACATGATGGGATGAATATATCTTGATTACAACTCAAAATCACAAGCATTCATACACTGCAAAGGGAAACACACTGAAATTGGATAGAGCCGAACGAGACATTAACCAACATGACAGAAATTTGATAATGCAGAAGGGGCTCAAGTTACACCATCTCACCCCCAAGGACCCTGTTGCTGTGTGGTACTGCATGTATTACACAGGAGTGGATGAATCCCCCATCTAGAACCAGCTAGCTCTCCAAAAGGGCTAAGCCCTTTCCAGCCACGCTGCAATAGCAAAGCTCATGGCTAAGGACCCTCAAGACTTCCTTGGAACCAGCAGTGTTGTTTCATTTTCAAGCATTGATGCTGCTGAAGAAACTACTCGTGGTTAAAGTCTAGTTCTGTTCTGTGCAATTCACCACAACCTGTTTAAATATTAAAGGCATGAAATCAGGCATCCAGCAAACCAAGATGATGTTCATGGTGTTGATGCCCTTGCTGCCAAGAAGTTGGTCACAAACAACAAAAAGCAAAAAAGAAGGCAGTGGTTTAGAGCTACATCCCAACACTCAACTTGCATAGGCACTCACAATGTTTTGGTTGGCTGTTACCATGTGCTGGCTGGTGAATGAAGGTTTTTTTCCTCTAGTCCAGCTACAGATTGGACTAGAGTGTTTTCAAGGCTAAGGCCAGGTTGGGTCTGGGTGGAAACACAACGAACTGCTGCTCTGTGAACACTATGACTACTGAAACTGGTTCATCACTGAATCACAATTTTATTCTTAAATAGGCCAACTTCTGTCCTTAGTTCTGTTTCTTTTTGTCTGTTTACTCAAGAGATAATGCGTTCATTTTAACTAAAACTAAATTCAAGACAATTTATGCATTAAACAAAACATATCTAGAATACAAAGGAGCATAACATTCAAAAGTGTTACCTGATGGTAAGGCGTCTCCTGGTATGTGAATCTTGAGGAAGCTGGTCCTGACCATCTGCAAGAATAATAAAAGGATTGTTATTAGCAGACTATGCATTCATAATATCAGTAAAACTACTGTTTTTGGGATTTTTTTGGAAAGTCAGCAAATGCTGTTGCTTTTGGATGTCTGTGTACTATAGTGATCAGGGGCACATCGATTGCAGTTTTCTGGTCCATTGTGGATCATTAAAAAGCCTGACCTGCAAATTCCAATTTTGGCTGCCACTTTTTTTGTTTGAAATGTTATTAAATACAGCAAGAAGGTCAAAGGTTGATTATTGTTAATTGCAAACATGCAGACGTGACCTGGTGAGTGGGTCTATCAGTCAATCTTCTCTCACGGTATAGCAAAAAAGAGGACAGTGGTTGGTTTTTAGACCTTTGCTGAGATAAATGGGACTGGTGGGTAAGCTCGGCGTCACATGCAAGTACCGCCCAATCACTGATCTTCCAAAATTATATTGGTGCACCCCTAGTGGGGTACTATAATAAAACTCCCCCTCTTGTTCTGACAGAGAGGAAGAGAACAAACAAGGAAATCAAAATTCAGATGAGCTATGATCCGGAGAACAGCTGGTTGCTTGTGAAAAAGCCGTTTCCACCATCACTAGTCGCTCATTCTTTCCAATAGCAGTCTCAGATATCCTGCAGCAATTGCCTGTGAGAGAATTTGCCACAGCACACCATGTTTAATGTTCCACAAATCCCTACTGCACCACAGTGCAAGGTTCACAGTCAAGCATAGGCACATGCAATTCAAATCAATAGGTTTAAAAGTACAGTGCTTCTGGTTCTACTTTCTGTCTGTAATCAATTTTATTATAGTCAGCAAAGTTCAATAACATGATATATTAGCAATATATTGTCCAGCCCTTGTGGAAGTTTCAGCTGCACAGAACAAGGCTCTTTAAGTAGCAGAAATGCCACCTGCTTGATAGGCACCAGCTTCCAGAGGATAGCAGCCATATTTGGTCTACTTCACAAGGCAACATGTTTGGAAACCACAGCTGTGGCTTTAGGGGTTTATCACCAACTTACTATTAACTTCTGTTTAGGTCAGCACAAAGAAGCGCACAACAGGACTTAAAAATATAGAAAAGGTTGGCAAATTTCTATGAGTAAATAATTACTTGAAAGACTTTACATTTCTGGACATGCTGAAACAAAATTTCTAACCACATTCCTTTTTTGCAGTTAAAATGACAGTCTCTTTAATTAGTACTGTAGCAAGAATATCAAAAATAATGTTACAACTCCTTAAATACAAGTGGTTAGATGAGGCAAAAAACAAAAACAAAAAAACACATAAGGCACACGCTGACCATTTTATATGAAATGCAGTCAAAATCCTACAAGGTCACATTAACTGAACACAACCAACATAAATAAATCTAGCTCGTGTGGTTCTGACTCTACTACAAAGGTGTTTGAAACTTTATGGTTCTGTGTGCTGTTCCAAACTAAGCATCCTGGAGAATTTAGAGGGTGTGATGAAGAACTGGGGCAAAATAAATAAATAAATAAACTTTGCCCGAAAGTCTTTTTCCTAAATAGGAAGTTGAGCCTCAATCATTTCAAACTCCAAATACTTCCTTAAGAAAAGCAGATTCCTTAACCTGTTTCCATACAGAAGAAACGCTGCTAACTATCTTGTCTAGCATACAGACAGAAACAGAGTAGCTACAAAGTTATGTACAGGTGAACAGGAGAGACCTGTTTGATTAGTCTGTTCTAAAGCTAATTCACTATCCACCCTATGGAGCTGTTCTTGTTTTCACTCTGATAACTTAGTCATGCATGAAGCATAAATAGTTCAAGTCTCAACAATGCTCTTCCCAATTTGAAGACTTTACCTGTTTGCACCGGTTTGGTTTCAGCAGAAGCAAAGTTCTACGCTTTCATGAGTGTAAAAATCAAAGACTTAGGACAATGTATTCTTGAGATCCTTGAAAAATCAGATGATTGTGAAGTTGACCTGTGATTAGTTGACTCATTATTTTGAGATATAGCAAAATTGACAATTCTACCTTGTAGCCAATTACTCTGGATCCATTATGCAAAGAAGGTTGAGTCTCAGAGTACATGGCAACTTTTCAGGATTTACAGTGTCCTGGATGGTAAATGGCCCACATTTGTAAAGCGATTTATCAAGTCAGAGGTCTCCAAAGCCCTTTACACCACAATGAGTCACTCCTCCATTCATGTACACGTTGACGGTGCTAAGTAACATTGTAGCCTCAACAGCCTTAAGGAAGATCAACAAACACAAGGTTGTCATTCAATCAGCACCACACTGACCAGGTTCAGACTCAAAGTCTACAGACATTCCTCTCAAAAACTGCAAACTATAGGAGAGCATTATTATGAGACGTTGACACATCCCTAGAATCTCTGGAGGTACTGCAGAGATTCATAGCTCAGGTGAAAAAAAACTGTAGAAAGGGCAACTGTTATTTTACACTATCAATCTGGAATTCATTAAAGAGTGAAAATAGGAAAGACATTGCTGGAAAATAGGCAAAAAAGTAAGTAAATAAGGGTCAGAGCAAACATGTGGAAGAAGCATCCCTCGATAGAAGAAAGCAATACCAAGCTGTTTGGCCTACATCCAAAACGCTGTGTGTGATAAAAAGACCAGAGCCCCTTCTCCAAGGGTGTGTGGCTTTCACCTGTTCAGTCAACCCTGAGCCGGATTTGTCTTCATTAGCAAATCCTGTCAATTTTCCTCGTTTATCATGACTTGATTTGATAAGCAGACTGCATTCCTTGAGTAGCTCATGATTTACGTCACTGCTGGAGTGAAGGCTGGACTTTGCAAGCTAAATAGTTTTCATTATGTTTGGTCAGCAATAAATTTCTATAAGACAAAATGAAATATCGATTATTTGACTCAGCCATGATAACATCCAGGTGGAGGACAAGTTATAACATAATTTTAGGCTGTAATCTTAACTCCTTGACACTTATCTGTTTGTCTTGAAGATAAAATGATTTAAGTCCATCATATGCACAACCTCAAAGTTCTCCAGCTGAGTGCTGCTGCAAATGACAATATCAATGGGTCAACCACAGCTACCGCACGTTCACGGTCCACCCATGTTTTTACGTGTCTGCCCATATTATACTCTTTGCGAGAATCAAATCAGACACAAAACGGCTAGAGTGAAACTTGAAGGGGCGAAGGGGCCAATCACTCAATACTACTCTGAATATACAATGGCCCAGTCAAAGCCTAAATCTAGTTAAGAATCTCAGCAAATACTTGAAAGTTCATTGTCATAGGAACTTCAAATCTTCCTGAGCTTGAATCTTTGAGAGAAAGACTAAGAAAATAGTTTAGACGTCATATAAAGGGCTGGTTGGTGACATTATTAGCCTAGTTGCATTGCAGCAAATTCTGCTTTTATATTTTATTCCAGGGTTTTTTGTATAAAATTTGTATGTTCATTCCCCACTTACCTGGATTTTCTCCAGGTACTCTAGATTCCTTCAACACTCAAAAGGATAACATGCATACTATGTAACTGGCTGCTATGAATTCCCCTCATGTGTGTGCTGTTGATCCTTTGTGTCCTCTGTAGCCTGCCTTTTGGCCACTGAACACTGGAAAGAGCTTGCAGGTCCACCACAACCCTGCAAGAATTGCAGGGTTGTGCAATGTTTGCAGGGTGCAATTTTTGCACAACCCTGACGGTTTTTACCTTCCTTCAGGTAAAAACAGATGGAAGTGCAAAGCTGGTGGAGACATACCCCACAGACTTGTAGCTTTAATGACAGTGAAACTTTCTACAAAGTAATATCTCAGGAGAGTCTGAACACAAATGCGTGCAAACATTTCAGATATGTTAAAGATTTTAGCATTATCCCTTTCATTATCATACCGATAGTGTTGTTGATTTATTGAGTTAAGTACATTGAAAAATATGATGATATGTGATTAAATGTGGAAGGGTTAGAGGTGTGAATACTTTTGGAAGACCTTCCCCTCAAACAAAAAGCCACAACGTTGCTTGAGAAAGTAATTCACACAGTATGCCTACCACTGTCTGCTGAAGGAGGCACTTTAGACACACTCAATGCCCCTGACAGGATAAAAAAGGAAAAAAAAGAATCATCTATAGAATGTTGTGTGACTAGTGGGGATATCACAAGAACAGGTCCAAATCAGGTGGAAACAGGTGAGCAGTGATGTTAGAATGCTTGCAAGAGAAGGCAAGAGTGAGCACAAAATCACCATGCTTTGGACTTTGTAAGCCTCGATTATTCCCAGTGGAGCTGTAGTGCTGGCGTCAGCCACCATTTTGTTGTATCCTTTTTCTGGGTAAAGTGAAATGGACTCAACGTACAAATTTCTTGTCTATGTCATTCCAGTTACTGACCAACAGTTCTGGCAGCTTACTGCAAGTGCTTAAAAAGTTTGGCAAGGGACTGACTGCGTTTCTCCTCCCCTCCCCCATCCGGTGAAAGCACATGGCTTTGGAATGCGACTCCTCCATCACATGACAGAAAAATTGTACAAAGAATTATCCTTAGGAACTGATTTGACGGACCATTTGGATGTCAGTGCTACCAACAGACTGGGTAGAACTGATGTTAGAGAACATTTGCATTTGTCAAACTATGCCTGTCTCAAAGCATAGCACACTAATTGATGCCAAAAACCCTGAGTCAGGAAGAATGCAATCCCTACCTGCTTCTCAGTAGTCTTTTTAGTGATTAAACTGAGTGGTAGGTTTCAACACCATCACCTACATGGCTACCTACTTCAAAGTAATCTATTAGTAACATTGCAGTAGTACTTTGACCAATCAAAAAGAGAAAACATATAAACAAGAAGGCTGTAATAGCTGCAACCACTGTATGGCCCTGTAGGTGTAGGAAAGGACAGCAGTCAAGACTTCTTTACATCATATAAAGTAGAGGCAAGGGACAAAACCTACTTTCCGATGCATCGATTAATGAGACGCCGTTTTCCCATTAGGTTAATCACCTAATTTAGACAGAAACAAATCATGGAACTCTGGAGCTCACAAGTGCCACATCTGCCACATGTTGCCTTGAACACCAACCAGAAACACCAGAGCATGGCCGAGCAAGAAAAAACGCCCAATACACTGCACACTAAAGGAAAAGAAAAAACTGCAAATACATCATTTGCAGGCTGTGTGTAAACTTGGCTGAAACGTTTGAGGAAAAATGACAAGCAAAAAGCTCTTACACTCAGGTTTACAGTGCCTCCCACTATAAACCAACTCAGTCAAACAACTCAGAAAATCAAACCTAATGCTCTTACGTAGATCTTATCTTAAAGAATTTGAAAACATCAACAGTCATTGAGAATCAGGAATTTAGTAATATAGGAATCCCCACACTATGTGACCAATGTCACAAAATCACTAAGCTGGCAGTACAACTCTAACCTGTGATACAAGGACAACCACTGCAATAAAATCCTAGGCAACTACAACTATGCATTTTCAGATGAGTGCCTACCAATGTGTGGTGCTAAGAAGGATTGAGACACTGATAAGGTGAAAGATTTTGGACTCGTTTAACCGTTAGTTCAATCAGTTGTCTATGAGTTTAGTGAAGATCCCCAAACATATATTTCGGAGGTATGGGCACAGAATTTTTTTAAGCATGTGGTTTCATTTCGATTGTTAGATTTTTTTCCCCCATTGAGCTAAACATCTTTGGTTCTTCATTATTACAAATGTATAGAAGTTGGTAGTTAAATTACCAAGTGCCTAAAGATTACCACCCTTTAATACTACATGATCATGTGATCGAGTGATCAAAGTCAGACAGTATTTCAACAAAAATATTCTGGAAACGCTTGAACATGGGGAAGATGAACCACAGAGATGGGTATGTTAATCTTACTTATTTACAGCTCAAGTTTTGTTTGGCAATTTTCTAAAGTGTCTTGCCACATGAGGAGTGGAGAAGTTGTTGTACTGGAGGAATCTGCTTCATGTTTTACGTACTGAAATACTTTTGTTCACACCTCTGGGTAATTATTCTTGCCAAAAATACTGTACTGTGCAGCACTGCCAGGTTTCCATAGGGTATCATAGTGGCTTGTATGGAAACTTTGTTTAGAGTTACAGAAATATAAATTTCAGTATAATTTGTGTCATTGTACCTACAAAATAAAATATCAGACATCTGTTGCCTTGTTACAATCTCACATAAGGGCATTGTGGATATTTATTGTTCAAAAACAGGGCACTACATATCCCAACATGCTTAAAAAACATGTTCTGAACTGCTCTCCATGCCCACAATTAACTCTGAGGGGAGCATCTGACTGCTCAACACATACTGCGCCCTTGATATGTTGTTGCTATGCCACAGTTCCCGTGTGATTTGTCATTCAGAGCTTCGGCAGTCTAGATTGATCCTGAATGCCCAGATACAGACATGTGACAACAAATTTTCTGCTTCTGGAACTGTAAAGGTGCAACCTTTTCGATTAGAAAAAAAACCTTCAATATTGTACAAGACTGGAGTAATCCTCAAAGGTTGAGTACAATGGTACTCCAAGCAATAGCAGAATAAAGTTAGCCATGTCCATTCTCCCTGCAAAGAATGGACATGGCCATACTGTGTCTTGCAGTACACAGTACTTCCAAGATTTATAATCATCAGGGACACTTAAACCGCTTCGCCTGCTATATGTGGTCAGAGATTCCTGGTAGCACCAGTGCATGGCAGCCTTGCCTCTGTAATCCTGCCCCAGGGCAGTTTTGGCTACTATCCAGTAGCTTACCACCATTGGTGTGAATGGGTGAAGGTGAAGCACTCTGGACTTGATAAAGCATTATATGACCATAGACCATTTACCATAAACCTAAAATACCATGAACCTGAAACCGTAAACCTAACCAGTAATATTGTAAATCTTTCCACTCCTAAACTTTATTGTACATGCTCTGTACTTCAGTCTTGCATAAAGACCAAATATCTGATGCTACAAGACTCACTGCCATTTTTCAGCAGATAGATAAAGCAATCATTATTTTACATTTATATTTGTGGCTGATAAAGACTATATTTGTCATGGCAAAGGAACATAGAAGATAAGCAAGATGGTGCCTCACTAAGGCACACATTGTTGCTATGGTTGTGCAGACAGCACAAGCTTCAAACACGTGACATCAAAGCTTCCTGTAAAATGAACAGCTGCAGTCACACCTCGGAGGACAGTGTGCAGGGCTCAAGGCTTGGTGAACTGGATACAGTAATGGCAAGCCTTCAGTCTTATTCAGCTTAGGTAGACGATGAGTTCTGACCAGTAACAAGTCTCAGAAAAAACAGTTAATTTCCTGCTGATGCTGTGTGCAAGTCAGAGCAGATCCAAAATCAGAAAGTCTTGGGAGTCATGCCAAACCTCTCTACCAACGGTTTACCAAAGACAAAGAATTCAAAATAAAAATGCTTTTTGAGCTAGTCAGATGACAAAAAAAAAAGAAAACTGCTTTGCGTATGGATACATATCTACTTTCTTTTCATATTCAGACAAACTTCAGTCCATTTTGGAGGGCGTTTTATATGGAAGACCAACAAAAAGTAGTAAATAGCTGCTTAGGAAAAAGATTTATATTCTAGTTTTATTTTTCTTTACAAATAAAAGTCTGAATAGAAAGGCACACAGTCACATATGGACATTTTTTGCCGTTATACAGACCTACACATTAATTACACCATATGTTTAATACAAAGGATTTGATATGGTGTTGGGACCAACCTTTGCAGCTAAAACAGTTTCAACTGTTCTGAAAAGGTCTTCAACGTGGCTTAGAGGTGAGTGATTGAAGGAATATGTGACCATTCTTTTAGGAGGCAATTTTGTGAAGTGAGACACCAATGCTGAATGAAAGCTTTAGCTTGCTGTCCCTGGTCTAACTCATTCCAAAGGTTTGTCTTCAGCTTGAGGTCAAAAATCTGACCAATCAAGTGTCTCTACATATTACTTGCTCATGTCTTAATGGACTTTGCCTTGTGCACTAATGTGCAGTAACATTGGAACGGGTCATCTATAAACCACAGGTGTCACAAAAGGGATGTCGAGTTCAGAATAACGTTATGTCTTAGCTTTCTTCTGAATGTGGTCTTATAGATGTTTTGGTAGGCCTGCAGTTGAACTATAGTCTGATAAAGGATGTAAATGGTGCGGAGAGACAGTCAAAGCTTGGCATAGAGCTTTCCAATCTAATTATGCTTTAAACTTCTCCACAAATTGATCCCTTAACTGTCTCATTTGCTCCCTAGTCTACAAATGATGTTTGTTCTAAAGTGCTGTTTAACTATGTAGTCAGTCACCAATCCAAGTTCCCTAAACCAGCTTTATTCTGAAGGTTTTTGAAGTTTCCATGTTGCCACCTACCAAATTCAAATGAATATTATCTGACTTTTGCAGAACACAAAATGACTCAAGTGTGCTGAAGCAGAGTCAAATATAAAATGTGCAAGACAGGGGGCCAAGCTTTGGGACCACTGCCATTTAAACTATAGGCGCAAACAGTACAGCTGTATGTGAATGTACAAATACGGGTCCACACAGCTGGACCCCACTTAGAAATCTGGTCACAACTGAAAGCAACTTGTTGCACTGAATCTCATTGAAGAACTAGAGTAAAATGGTCCATTTATGTTCAACATTTTACATGGTTATAATGGGTTAAGCAACCTAAAGAGGTGATTATTTTTCCAAGGAACTCTTCCAAATAAAATAAACCTCAGCCGAAATTTACATATTGCCATCATCCATGGGAAAACGTATAAATCTATACTGCACAAAAAAAAAAAAAAAAATTTTCTTAGGAGAAACAAAACAACCTGTAAGAATGACACTATGATCAGACTAGGAGTCAAAAATAAATATCAATAAAAATAAAAACACATCATGTGAAGCCATTACTATTGTCATGGAGAAGGGGTTTCTAAAACTCAGGTAGAACAACAATACTACACTATAGCTGCATGCCAAAGTATTAAGTCATCAGAAAGAATATGAAAAAGTCTAAAAAAATATGGTGTCGATATATTTTAACCACCATATATATTTGACAGTGTTTAACTTAAGTTATTCCTTTATTATTAGATTTACAGATGCTACAATATTAGGCATTTACATACACCTGCTGAGTACTTATGCATCCAACAATATGCTCCAGATAAAAATAGAAACAGGACATGGCAACATTAACACTAATACCTCAAGAAAATGTAAAGTTTAATGTCAGTTTGTGTTTGTAGTGAGCAAGCACTGCGTTTATCCTTGTGGAAGTGGATTGGAGTTTAAAATACTTAATTTTCTGTTTTAAGACCTTGTTCTGCAGAACTTTGAAAATTACTTCATTTGTGGGACAAATGAAGTAATGGGCAAATAATAAATGCCTATTTATTATTTGTGGGGCAAATAATAAATAGGCATGACTTTTTGTTTCATTTATCTCCAACGTGTCCTTATTCTGTGGCACATACATTCTATCACATAACTAATAGATTTAAACAAAAATGCAGCATTTGAGATGGAGATTATTTATCAGGTAAATGTGTGTATCAGATCTGTGTCTTTGAGCTGACAATCATCCGCACCTTTGTGAATTTGAATTTAAAATAAGGCTTAATTTGTGAGGGGGGGAAAAATTGCACGTAATTTCAGCGATTGTGACCGCCTTGAAGAGCTGTGGTAGCTCCTAGCTTGAATGTTATGATCAACTACTGTAGCTTTAGTCAGTCTGGACAGAGGGCAGGTGGTCAAAATGCCACCATTGTACTTCGGCCCGATTAATAAAACGGACAGAACCACAGCAGCAGGGAGTTTTGTGACTCCGGCCACGTGTTTGACCATTTTTCAATGATGTTTGCAGCTGCTCAGATCGAAGCTAGCTTACTGACTAGCATGCTGCTAACTAGCTAGCTGTAACACAGAGCAGCTAATGGCTTGTTTTAAAGGAGCGCTTACCGGATCGCGGTGATCTTTATCCGTGCTGCCAGGTGTCCTTTGAGGTTAGTCGGCTACAGCGCTTTGTGGTGAAACGATCACGTAACACACGTTGCACTCCTTTCTCTTTATTTGTCAGAAATAAAAGAGAAACCACTTCACATACGTCTTTCTTCCTTCTTCCTCATTAAAACAGCCAGGAAACAATTTTCAACCTCTGTGGTCTCAGAACCGATGCTGGACCTCTCAATAGGAAACCCTGTTTTTCACCTCGACGAGAGGCAACTTAACATGTAATTAGCCGGTCTGCGGAGCTAGCTCTAAACCCGCCTCCATTATCTCGATTTGCGTATTTACGAACAATGAGCACGGACGTTTGCGTACGTTACACAACCGTCTTCCAACAGCCAATAACAAGGTGCGGGGATTCCAAGAAAGCCCGCCCCCTAACGGTCTCCCGGCTCTGGGCTGGCTGCTGGGGCCGTAGCACGACTCCCTGTGGACTGGTGCACTGTGGTTCCCTCCCTGCAGAGGCACAAAGCCGCCGAAGGTTGCAGTGACAGTGGCACCTCGGATGACTGTAGCCCTCCCCTGTGCTCGTTCATAACCCTTCTGTCTGTATTGCACAAGCAACTGCTGTCACAGGAGCCCCCAAGAGCCTCTGGTCGAGTTGTGTAGGGGTTGGGATTGAAAGGGTTAAGTTGCTTACACCATTTTGTGTGCAAGACTTTAAAATGGCGCCTCCCCTTCTGGTGCCGTCTATCTGAAAACCCCTCTGGTGGGGTAGGTATGTGCAAGAACTGGATCACAATAGAAAAAGAGTACCTTGAAGGAAAAAATGTTCTAAGCCCAGTCCTGACTCAGATGAGCAGGGATTTATTCAGAACCACACAGTTCACATTTTTTCCATTGTTTTCACCCCACAAGAACCAGATGCAGGTATCACAGACTAGATCATCGGACGCCTTTAAATGTCTCCTGTTGGCTTGTGCTTTCGCCTCTCTCCCTCTTTTTCTGAGCTGGGTTAATAACAGTTGTACTTGTACCAAGCAATCCATATGTTACAACCTGGAAATACAAGACTGGATCAAAATGAGTCTATATCAGAAATTCATTTGTACAAATCATCCACAGTCCACCCCTGATGCTCTGGTAGCGCAGCTCCCCTCTGTAAGCATGCATGATGGTTCCCTCCTTGCAGAGGCACATATGCTCTGCGGCTTGCAGTGGCACAGATTCCATTTGTCAGTGAAGTCCTCATCAGAGCCTCAGCACTCCCCTGTGCACTCCCAATAACCATCCTGTCTATGGTGGCTCCCTAACTGTAGTCACAGACCAAAAGGCTGATTTGTGATAAAAAAATTTTGGCATTTAAAGGGTTAACTGCTCACAGCCATTTTGTGTGCTGGACTCGCCATGAAATGGTGGCTCCTTACCTAGTGCCGGTCTACTTGAAAACCCCTCCAGTGGAGTAGGGTTGTGCAAGGAATGGATCACAGAAAAATTACACACTGGAAGAAAAAAAAAATCCTAAAGCTTCCTTCTGACTCCGATGAACAGAACCACACAGCTGTAAATGTTCACCCATATTTGCACATAATTTAAGCCCACAAGGATAATTGAGGTATCAACTCGAGATCAGCTGATAAATATTAAAAATCCACTTTTAAATTGAACTTTTATCTATTTTTTCCTCTTTTCTGATTAAAGCAGGCCATTTAAGCCACAGCAATTGTTCACAAAGCGGGGCAAGAAAATGGTTCAGTGACGAAGCTGACAGCTGGGTTGCTAACTTTAACGTATATCATGACTGAAAACTAGAATTTAAAATAATTAAAAAGTTTGTGTCTGTGTTAGTATTAGGTCAGTGTTCCCTTTTCATCTATGCGGCCCATTTTAGGAGTATTTTGTCAGGTCGAGAAAAAAAGGACATTGAATTCCACCCCACCCCATTGATCTATGATTCTCCTGGCTGGTTTGGAAGAGCCAGTCACATGAGCCCCTCTCACCAGTTGCCCCATAGTTTCTTCCTTGCAGAAGGCATATAGGCACTTCAGTCTCTGGTGAAAGGAGTCCTTGGTTCAACAAGGTCCTTTCAAGGACTCCAGTGCTGCCCTGTACCATTTCCCAGCCATTCAATCAATATTTCTCCAGTAAGTGCAGTCACTGGATACCTGGATTAACTTGTCTGGATGTCTGGCATTTAAAGGACTAAGTTGCACACAGTAATTTTGTGCACATGACCTTCCATAAAATGGAGTCTCCTTTTCTAGTGTGGGTCTTTCAGAAAACCCCTACAGTGGTATCGGCATGTGAAAAAATGTGGTCACAAAAAGAGAGAAAAAAAAAGTACAGTGAAGGAACACAATCTTAAATCTCGACTTAGATGACTAGGAAATGATAGATATGCTTAAAGTTCTGTAACCACACAGTTATAACTTTTTACCAATGTCCACATCATTGTCTTTGACCCAACAAGGGTCAAATAAGTCAGTTAAATTCCACATGATCTTCATCCACCATATGCGTACTATGCACTTATACTTTTTCCTGATGAAGTGGGACCACGCCAGCCGCTGTAATGTAATGTAAAAGATTCATCCAGAGAAGGAAGAAAAAGGCTCACTGAATATGAAACAGGCTTGAATAACCACCCTTTATATGCAAACTAATCCATAAAGTATTAATTTGCATCATTACAAAGTTTCTGCAATGTTACTAAATTATCAGTTAGCTGAATTGCCAGTTCGACAAGGGCTGCACAGTGGCGCAGTTGGTAGCACCGTTGCCTTGCAGCAAGAAGGTCTTGGGTTCGATTCCTGGCTTGGGGTCTTTCTGCATGGAGTTAGCATGTTCTCCCTGTGCATGTGTGGGTTCTCTCTGGGTACTCCGGCTTCCTCTCACAGTCCACAAACATGACTGTCAGGTTAATTGGTCTCTCTAAATTCTCCTTAGGTGAGAGTGCGTGTGTTGTGGATGGTTGTTTGTCCCGTCTATCTCTGTGTTGCCCTGCGATGGACTGGCGACCTGTCCACAGTGTACCCCACCTCTTGCCCAAAATGTCTCGCTGGAGATAGGCACCGTCTTCCCTCCCAACCGCACTAGGGACAAAGGTGTAAGTGGATGGATGACAGATCAACTAGATCCATTTTAGAGTTTCTGAATAGAAAAAGATATTGAGGTCCAACTGTAAAAAAAAGTTTCAGAAGATCTTGGAACAGACAAATTGATAGCATTTCTCTTTTTTTGTTTTAAACTAAACTGGGTTTGGAAAAAAGCCCCTCCCACATTTTTTAAGTTTTGGAAATGTCCTTTCCATTACATCACTGAAAAGACCAAATCAACTCGTCATTTACTTTTTACTTTTATAACATGCAAAAATAATTTAAAACTTCAATCTTTAACCCTTCCTTGCAGCAAGAAGATCCTGGGTTTGAATCTCAGCCTGGGGTCTTTTGTTTCTCCCCATGCACGTATGGGTTCTCTCAAGGTACTTTGATTTTCTCCTACAGATCAAAACCAAGTGTGGCCTAAAAAACCCCAATGTATGTGTGCATGCGCAGGGTTGTTTGTTGCCCTGTGATGGATTGGTGACCTGCAGGAGGCAGGGTACACCCTGCAAGAGGCAGGGTACATCATGCAAGAGGGATGGTGAGAGAGGCACCAGCCTGCTTACAACCTTGCAAAGACAAGCAGGCATAGGCAATTGATGGATTGATAGCCTTTGATGGAATTAAAATGTAAATGACCAGTATCTGTCCAAACCCCCTGGCCTAATCCAGGGGTGCCCAAAGTCGGTCTTGCATCCTGCATGTTTTAGTTCTCTCCCTGGTTTAACGCACCTGGATCAAATGATGGCTCGTTAGAAGGCCTAAGAAGAACACTGACATGCTGAAAAAGTTGTTGGTACTACCAGAAAGAGAACTAAAACGTGCAGGATGCCGGCCCTCGAGGACCGACTTTGGGCACCCCTGGCCTAATCTTTCCATTAGCCCATATGGCCCAGCCTATCACACTCTGGAAACCTGAGAGCTGTGGTTCCATTTGGGGCAGCCTGGCCAGATCTCTTTCAAGTGACCTGTGGATTGCTTCATTGGCCCCGGGCCGATAATGGAGATGAGTCATCATTCAGCTCTCTCAATCAGAGGTTGTACTAGATCAGGGGTCTGCAACTCCAGGTCTCAAGGTCTGGTGTTCTGCAACTATTAGATGTGTCAATGGTCCAGCACAACTGAAACAAATAGCTGAATTGCCTCCTCAGTATAAAGTTACGCTTTCCAGAGTCCTGCTAATGATCTGATTATTTGACTCAGGTGTGTCGAAACAGAGATCCATCTAAAAGTTGCCGAACGTTTGCTCAACTAACAGTGCACCAATACTGTTTTGAAAAGAATGCTATGGAGAGACTTACAACGAAAATTTTACTAACAATCGTAGTTATTCTTTTCCTTTACAATCTTGCTTGTACAAGATAAGGCCGCTTGACATTTCTGAATTGCCAGATCAAGTTCACTAAAGACAACTTTAAGCACAAGCAGAAAGTGACCAGCCATATTAAAAACTCTATCCTACTGATTTTATTTGTACCAATCATCCCTTATGACTAGGTAATATCAAAATATAAGGGTTCCACTGTTAAGTGGGCTCTCATTCTAGTGCAAAACCAACATATTCCATGTTCAAGCCATTTTGTAAATTCTTTTTGACTCAAAATCTTAGATGAAAAGCTAGATACACTCAAGTTTTCAACAGCATTTTAATTGTCGTATGTCTCTTGCAACCGAGCATAGTTTTAATACTTGAAGTGGTTTGGTAGAAATAAGTTTGGTTTTAAACTATATGCAGTCTTTTAATAGCTCATTGGTCTCCAAAAGTACAGACATGGTTTTTGACAAAAGTGGTTCTTTTGGGGCACAGCAGCAGCACAGGGGTAAAGCGCGACCCATGTATGTAGGCCTTAGTCCAGATGTCACAGATTCAAGTACCAGCCTTATGACCTTTGCCGCATATCTTCCCTCTCTCACAACCCACTTTTAAAGTGGTTCTATTCTCTGCCCCAGCCAAGACACTAGTCTTTTAGAGCTACAGCCAGGCTGGTGAAGATGGAAATGTAACTGGTTTGGTAAAACCTCCCATATGGACTGTTGCATAACTACTGCTATTGCACCTGCAGTAGGGTAATGACAATAAATCACCTTAACGCACAACGCTTAACGCTTTTTAGACCCAACAACAGCAGTAAGACATTTACTGGTGTAACCTCAATAATTGTGATAGCTCAGTTCAATTCAATTCTGCGTTGTGTGAATAAGGGCCAGGAGACAGGATGAGATGAAATGATTTTTATCTGTATGGAACAGAATAACGACTGATCAGGAATCAGGTTCATCACAGCGGGTACAGCACCTTACGAGGAATAGTATTTCATGTTAGTATCAAGCTAACATAACATTTTACCAGAGCGTTAAACTCAGTGAACCTACCTCGCGCTCATCTCTCATGAACTGGCAACGAGATATCTGTGTTCAGTATATTTAACACTGCCAACCACCAGGAGGGGGTGCTGTTTCACCCATTACACATGAACCCAAACTTGGAAGTAATGACAAGAGGAATTCTATACAACATTAACTATGTTACACTGGGCCTGCTTTCAGAAATTTCCAAACAACACTCAAAACATTTATCTTAAGAGGATTCCTTATTGCCTCAGTGACATTTGTGATTGGTAGATGGTTCACATTCATTACATCTCTTGGGCGTAAAGAGATGTAGTCACAAACCAGAGTTACATAGTAAGTGTGAAGTTATGGATAGTGGAACTTAGGCCACATTTTTCCAATTATGCTGCTGTCTGTACTTCATTCTGCAATGCCAGCTCCATTGTGGAAGCACGCACCATTAAAAGATACCGTCTGCTGCAGAGGTTGATATGTGAATGGCCAGACGTGGTTTGAAGAGTAGCTGGTGTCTTTATCATGCCACAGTAATGCAGGATACATTTTCCCTACTACTGATATAAACAAACCTGAAAGAAAGAATGATCATCTTTTGAAACTTTCTTCTACAAAGGCTGCAGCAGATCATTAGGCAAATGGTTTTTAATAGTAACACAGTACTTTGTTTGGTAAAGAAGTATACTAATAAAGACATTGATCAGAGCAATTCAAAACATTACCTTGGGTTACGGTAACGTTTGACAGTTCCAGGTTATAACTACAAAAACATCCAACTACAGAAAAGAACCTTGACGCAGACTCAGGCAAACGGAAACACTAGCAAAATATCAAAACACTCAGTGGCTTATCACCACTGAAAGAAACAAATGTTTACTTTAAATATTTAGCCTGAAGACCTACAATAACCTATAGGTAATAAAAGGAGCTACTTACCCTACTGTCTTGTGGTGTGCTGCTTCTGCTTTGGATCTTACTCCAAGGACTTTTATCAAATCTTACGAGAACAAAGGTCAAAGGTCCCAGCTCTCTAAAATGGATCAGCGAAAATTATTCTTGAGGCATCTTTCCATTACAACGGGTCTTCATAGCATTATTTCGAATTTTGATTGATCCAATTTGGACTTGCGTAGTGTTTCCCCTACAATTAACCAAGGCGGATTATCTGCCCCCAAAGAATTGATCACAATCACAGTGTAGTAATTGTGACATCATACCATGTTGTGAGCAATTACTGTCTGTATGTGGTTGCTCTTCTACTTTCAGCTCTCAAGCTAGGTTCATAGCTGACACATTGAACTGGGAAAGAGGGTGTGGCCCTAATCAGCTGTAATTGTAGGTGTTAACTCCGAATTTTTGTCACTCGCAGATTGCTCCAAACTGCATGATTTGGAGCCGGTTCACCAGTACCCGTATTTATATAATCCCTACGAGGGCTCCTTTTCGTATAACATAGGACCAACGTGTGCATCAAATATAACAGCCGTATTGCTTGTTCAGCTCAAGGCAAACTTTTAAAAGCAAGACTAGGCTTAGCTTTTACTCTCCTCCCCCTGATACATATCACAAAGGTGAAAGTATACAAAATAGCTCAAGTGCAGAAAAATCCAGTCATCACTGAATAAAATCTTTTTGACTTAAGCTTGGCTGTATGAGGTGTAATACTCCCCCTAGCTGTACAAGACTGAACTTGATTAGGAACAATACTATATCAGCGTTTCCCAATTCCGGTCCTCAGGCCTCCCTGCCCTGCATGTTTTAGGTGTTTCCCTTCTGCTACACACCTGGATTGAATATATGGGTGATCAATAGGTTTCTGCAGCACTTGATGGTCATGCAATCATTTGAATCAGCTGCTCTGGAATAGAGGCACATCTAAAACATGCAGAGCAGGGAGGCCTGAGGACCGGAATTGGGAAACGTTGTACTAGATAGTTTGGTAGAGACAGAAACATACAGTAGATAAAGATCGAGACGGAAAGATACAAATAAAAAAATCATGATCTTTAAAAAAAAGAATGACCTGCTGATTTCAATTTTGTCCAACACAAATTACATTGTGCTAAATAAAGCTGCTAAGTTTTTAACAGTTTGTTTGAAGTCTTTGCTACCTTTGTGTGTACGTCGTTATATTTTGGATTCCTAAAAAGTAAACTAATTAAAACTATTTCCAACTAGACATAAAATGTTGACTACATAAACAGAAGCAAATTAATCTTATTGAAAACCGTGAGCATTTTTTATAAACTCATGGCAAAAAAATGCCTTCACCAACCACTAAATTCTGAACATAAAAAGTTTGAGTTTATGGCACAAGTTCTTCAGTTTCCAATATGTGAAATTACTTTAGAACATGTTTTAAGAAAACTGCTACCAACCAATAACAGCCAGTGCACTCTGCCATTTGTAAATGATGTACCATTATCCACTACGCGTAAAAACCCCGACAAAATTTTGACAAACATAAAAAAGGCTGCTTTAGCATTTTACATATAGGCTTCCAATAGCGTAATGCAATTCTACCTCTAGATCTGAGCTGATCCCATGTGGGGTAAGGAGTGGCTTCCCTAGGAAGTAGTGGACTTTATGGTGAAGGAATTGAGAACTTAATTTACTAGCATCTAAATAAGAATGAGCAACCCAAACCAGAGTAGATGTGCCATGAATACCTTGATTGCATATGGAATGAAAGTGGTACACTAGAAACACATTTTGGTTTTAGTTTTAGTCTGTCACTACAGAAAATAGGGACTCAAAGCAAAACGTCAAGCACTAAAGCATGTTATCTTGATCATTTTAATGACAATCTAATGTTTGACAATGCTGTATTTTAAAAGGATGAATATACGCATACACTTAAAAATATTCCAATTCCATGATGCGAGTAAAACAATGAAAGAACTCTACTGTAATGTATACCACTAAAAAATACGAGAAGCCAGCTGACCTGCAATCCAAGTTGGAGGAAGAACACTAGCGAGTTAAAAATAGTCTGCCCAACTTCTCAATATCTATTTGAAACAAAAGTATTCTGTACACTCCCCACCCATACTTTTTGTTTCTTATACAATAGCTTTCACTTCCGAGTCATGAGAAGCCTGGTGCTCAAGAAATGTGTCCAAACATGAGAATGTCTGAGTGCACTCAGTGCATTCATAAAGAGCCTCAGAAGAACTGCCTTTCTCATTTTGTTTTTGGTCCATAGCATCCTCCTCTATGTCTTCTAGATTATCTTTTTTTAGCTCCTCGTGTACAGTGTTTCCTCTGCCAGGAGATTTCTGGCCATCATCTGGTTCTTCAGGGTCCAGGTGATCTTGAAGATGAACCTCAGGGGATGAATTCTTCTTAATATCAGCTAGACTCTTGAGAGACTTAGTGGGCTCTTTCTTGTGATAGCGCAAATGTCGCTGGTACACACACAAAAGTCCAAATTTCTTTCCACACTCCTGACATTTGTAGTTAACTCTGCCAGCTTTTCCAGTTTGCTCTGTGGAAGTCTGTTCATTGTCAGAAGATCCTTTGGTGTTGTCCTCGGGATTGTTGGCCTGTTTCTCATCATCAGCAGAATTAGATGAAGGCCCACTTTGTGAATTTGAGTGCAACAATTTTAAACCTTCAGTTTTGTGGTACATGATCACATGTCTTCTTAAATCACAGCGCTGTGGAAAATGTCTGCCACAAAATACACAAGTGTGCATTGTGCCTTTATGATATCTCATGTGTCGAGACAAACTACTAGAGTGATTGAAAACTCGGTGGCAATGCTTGCAAGGATGAAGTTTTCCATTTGGATTAGATCCTCTCCGGCTGGTATTTGGTGGCATAACTCGTTTTATGGGCTTTTGATATTCCTTATTCATCTCATCTATTTCCTCCTGAGTTTGATGTGTGACATGATGCTCCTTTAGAGTTGCTAACCTCTCAAAACGATCCCCGCATAGACCACATCTATACGGCGTGAATGTGGGCTGCTTATTCTTTTCAAGACTGCCATCTCTTGAGATTTTTCGTCCTCCGTTCCTCGTATCATTGGATGGACCATTGGCGTGGCAGTTTACAAGCTCCCCATCATCAGAATGCTTTGAATTCTCTTCAGTTTCAAAATCAGACTCCAACTCCACATCAAGCTCCTGTCCCTTGCAATGATACAACGAATGTATTTGGAGGTCTGACATCCAAAAGAAAATCAGCTTGCACTTGTTGCAGGGATATGCCTTTTCTGACTTTTTGTCTTCCTTACTTTCTGGTTTACCCAAAGCCTTGGGCATGGAGTGACTCTCTTTTTGATGAGCATTGAGCGCATCAATTTTAAGGAATCGTTTACCGCAGTGACCACAACATCTGGTTTTTTCATTGAAATGGTCCTGAAGGTGTTTCTTGAGGTTGCTTTTATCTTGAAAGATCTTGCAGCACAGAGTACACCGAAAACCCCTTTCGGAATTCCCATATTGCTGGTGACGGTGCAGAGACTGTGTCGTACTAAAAGAACGATTACATATTTCACAACGACAACGGTTCTGCTGAAACACGTCCGAGCTCAAGCCTGGTGGCTTGGGTCTTAATGAGTCTTTGTTTGAGAAGGGCTGCGAGTTCTGAGTTGTAGTAGTTGGCTTAACAGGTGACGGCAAAGGTGATGAGAGTCTTTCGGGAGGAATAGGTGCAGAAGAAGAATTTGAAGAGCTTACAGAATTCAACTGAGGCAAGCCATTTACAACAATCAGTGTACCATTTTCTTGAAGCACATATTCTTGAGGAATATCAAATCCATTAGATGAGCCATCAAAGGAAAAAGACTCCAAAGGTCCATGATTAGACATGTGGGCCAATATACTGGCGTACTGACTAAACCCATCACCACATTCCGTGCAGATGAAAGCACTGGCTTCTCCTCCCAACTGCGCTGAAGCAACAGTATTCACAGGTGACTGTTTTTCCATGATAAAACGATTCTGTCCGTGTACTGATGGCATCACTTTTGAACCTGAATATGCTGCTAAATCTCTATACACCGATGGGCAAAGATGTCCTTGGCAATCAGTGAAAGTTCTTTGTCCAACAAAATGATGAGATGTCAGCTCCTCAAGTCTTTGACTTTGTAGCACCTGGAGAAATAAAACAAATGTATATGAAAACCATTGATATGATTTTGGTAGTTTCACACATTGTTTAAATCTAAGTGAAGATAGCTCCATTTAAAAATCAAAACCAAAACCACATGGCTGTACAGTATTTGCTAACACAAATCCCAGACTCTCAGTATAGATGACAGAAGCTGTGACGTGGAAGCATATAGCAAACCTTTTAGTAAAACAATTGAGAAACTACAAGGGTCAACGACAGCCACTCTTGACCTTCCACAAATCAACCACTCAAGATGACCTCACAATGATGCAATTCTTACACAAACATTAATTGTATGGTGTTACAGTCTGCAGACACCATAGCATTTATTTATTGAGAGGGTGAATAGTTTTGATCAGAGGCATTTCCAATTACTTGGGGGGCCATAGCTCTTCTAGCTGGCTGGATTTTCTTTTAAAATCTGGTGACAGCCAGTACGAGACTTGGCCTAATATCAGAAGAAGAGAAGGCAGTGAAGGAGGATAAAGAAAAATAAAATTCTTATTTGTCCTCCTCCTGCTCTTCTTATTCTACACTTTTAATCAACAACATCCCCCACTCTTCTACATTTCCCTTTAGGCTAAGTTCTGTGCTGGTCTTCACTGCATTTTTAGCTGAAAGTCAAATAAATCAGAAGAGTTACCACTCTGAACTGACAAATATGTCCACTAAACACAGACAACGCAATTTTCCAGTGAGAGTTCGTAAAGGTGGAGGGGGCGTGTTCTACTAATCACTGTGCTGCTTTCATAGGCCCTCAGACAGATGGAAATGCCCGTCAGCAGAGCTATGCACTCTCTTAGGAAGTGAATTCGGTCGCGACTTATAGATCGCGACCGAACTATGCCTATGGTAGGTATTTCACTACCTACCATGCCATCTTTCACTACCTACCGTGCCACCTTGCTATGCAATCAATAAATGCGGTGTTGTGATTCCTTTGCCTGTTTTGTTTTTGCAGGAATGTGATGCCACACGTTTGAACCAGCAATAAATGCAATCAAATTGGCACAGAATAAGTTTCCCTTTTGACAAAACGGTTCCAACGAACCGCTACAAATAGAAAGTATTCAGAGCAGCTGGACTTCAACACCGCTTATTGTCTTAGTTTTTTCAGAAAACCGGAGATGACAAGAAGGTGTCCAAGTGCTGGCTTGAAAATGTTTTGTGAACTAGGCTAGGAGTGACAGCACTACCATCAGCTATAAAAGAGCCCAACATGTGCTGTCCTCTTCTTAACGCCCACTCACCTACCCAGTTTCATGATTTCTTCCCTTGGGAGCTCTAGGTGCAACAGTGAGAGGTTACTTTTCACTACCTACCATGCCACCTTGCTATTTTTATAAATAACAGAGAGAGGGAAAGGACATGTAGTCTGTGTAGAATTAGTCGTTGCAGACCATGCAAGGCACTGTGGTGAATGTTTGCAAAGTGAAATAAACATGGTTTTGTTTAGCTTACTGCAATCTATATTGTCATCACATTATCCCACAATGATACTGTGTGCTACATGGTTTCCAATATTACGCAACCATAAGCAATGCTGGATTTACACTTGGAAGCTTCACTTTGATCGCTGAAGAATCGGATAAAAAAAAAAAAAATCTTTGATGGAGAAATGGTGGTTGATCACTCCAATAAACTCAACACCTTTTGAGTTAGAACTGGTTCTCTACTGTCCACTGGCACTACAACTATAACCAATGTTTTATCATGATCCTATTTTTCTGTATTGAGAACCTTAGCACCAGCATTACTTCCCATTCATTGTCAGACTGACTTCTCTAAAATGTTCTGACAGTTCTGCTCAGGAATGAAATTGCCCAGTTTGGGACCAATCAAAGCTTCTGTTGTACAGGATGACCAGGGTTTCATAATATCAAGCTGAACACTTTGTGATAAAAAAAGAAGCAATATATATTTTCCTACATATATTGTAGCAATTAAACATCTGCTAGCTAAATATTAAATCAGCATGTAAAATGCAAGTTCATAACACTATGAATATGTGGACAGGTCGCCAGTTCATTAAAGGACAACACAGTGCACATACACACTCATACATTACTCAAATTAATTGAGACTAATTAATTACCCTAACAGTCACATTTTTTATATTGTGGGAAAACGCTAGAGTACCCAGAAAAACCCATGCATGTACAGAGAGAACAAAAAGTCCATCCAGACAGACACCAGGTGGGAAAAATCAACCCAGAACTTTTTTGCAGAAAGCTAACAGAGCTAACAACTGTGCAGCCCAGTTGTACAACCTTCAAGTGTTTTTTTAAATTGAAGACATATCAATTGAAGTAACAATATGTCAGAATCACAACACTAGAATTTGAAGCAATATAATGATGTGTGCTTTTGTTTCTGATACATGTATACACCACTGAGACCCGCATCAAAAATCCAAGTTATTGGCAACTTGGGACAAGCTGCCAGTAACTTTGCCCATAAATGTCAACTCAGGTGTCTGGCAAGCTTCCTTCCCATGTTGGAGGTGTAAAAGTGAACAAGAGACTTTAAAAATAAGTGTTAGTGAAGGCCCAGACCAGGGTCTCCCCAAGAAAATTTGTTTAGCCCAGTGGTATGGACACTATTGACAGTTTACTAGCAGTCCACCATGTTTTTGTGTTAAAAAATGCTAAAAGTTACAAAAATTTGGAGATGCACACGTCTGCATCATAATTTGGAAATAATAGCATGTGAGACCAACAGGCAGGTGCAGGGACAGAGGACTCAGTTCAATGCGTCAACTATAAACCTAGCTTAATCTGACTTTACTGTCAATGTTACTTGTAAAAAAATAATTATTTAAAATAAAACACTTAACCTGGTGGTGGGCCAAGTAAAACCTGGTGGCCCGCCAGGCTTATAATACACTGGGGGAGACCCTGCCAGACAGAGAAGAGTGGGAGCTTTTTATGAAAACAAAATGCACAATTCAACTTCATTAGCAAATTTACAAATAAAAAAGAAGCAACTGTCTATAACTTCTCTAAAATTCTAATGATTGAGAATAACTGCCTTCCAGGTTACCCGATAGCCTGCTATTTTAACAAAGTTTTACACATCCAAATCTTTATTGGAATAAAGTTGGCCGTTTAATTCTCTAGCACTCTATCATTGTAAAACCATACTGAGTTAGGCAAGTGCATATTTCTAATTCTGCTCACAATTCTTCAAACTTTATCCAACTATTGCATACAGAATCTCTTGTTACGGTATGCTGTGTGTGTGTTTTTCTATCATCAGTGTACAGCAACGAAGAGAATTTAACATTGTAAATGATCATTCTAACTTGATGCTTTATATTACACAAAGGAAGACCTGGTGAGCAGAATTTATGTGAGCATTTAAGTGCTTGGGATGTATGACTAAACTATGTAATTATAATCTAGAGAGTCAATGATGTGGCTAAACGTAATCTTTCCTAAACATTGCTTAATTCCTTTAAAAATAAAAGGTCTCAAGGCAAACCAGATTTAAAATACATAACCTCGCACCTGGCAGATGCACAAATGCATGCAGGTTTCATTGTTTAGATTTCTAAACGTGACACACAGAAGGTGACACATATACGGTGTAAAAAAAAAAAAAGTTCCACTATTTTATAGCCAACCAAGCATAGACATGATTTCCAAACAGTTATTAAAAGAGAAATCTTCTTGACATTAATGTTTTTACAGTAAAAGATTGGCGCTTTCGGCATTGCTGCAGCGATAATTAACAAGGACACATTGTGCACGGTAAAGCAATCAACGTTTACTTTATTTAAGCTGGACTTAACACACAGCACAAGACGACACAATTAGCAGGCAATAATCAGCGAATGAAAGTGTAAACCCAGAAAAGTTTACGTTGCTTTAAGCCTCCCATTGGAGTGATAACTCGTGAGCTTATTGTGATCGGAACGGCTAACTTTAGCTCCTGCTAGCTAACGCTACACCTGGAATGTGGAGACGGTCAGTGATTTTATTTATTAAGAGTTAGACAGTTAAGTTACTGAAACCTAATTCCAACTATTGGCTAAGTTATGACTTACCGTGAAATCTCGTACATCACGGAAAACTGTGACTAACAATATATAACGCCCAGCTAAAAACCGATGTGCAACGATAGCCTGTTAGCAGAATCAGGCCCCGGTGGAGCTGCGCCTCCTCCTTCTTCTTCTGTTTCCATCTTCTCACAGTGTAACCGGTCATCAGAAGCATTACCGCCGCCTTGTGTTTCTTTGGGGGTTTAGACAAACATCAGAACTGTAATCTACAGTATTTTCCAATATGCTTTTACGAAACGGTATCACTAAAACTTCACTTCTTCCGTACATATATTTTACAATTGAGATATTTATTTGTAAAATTTAAAGTTGTTCAGTTTGATGAATTTTTTTTTTCCCTTAGGAAATTTAATCTTGACTATTTGTCATTATTTAACTCACTTTGTTCTCATGTTTTACAGTCAGGGTCCTTACATTTATGCTATCATAGCATTTAAATTTTTCAAATATATTTCTAAAATATGTGCAAACATGACCATGGAAATCCTTTTTTGACCATGATGAATCCATCATCTGATAGCACATCTTGGAAAGAAAATACACAGTTTCAAAGCTCAAAGTTTGAAACATCTGAAGCCAACAAGATGAAGTGTATGCCATAAGCATACTAAAATGATCACATTTAATGATTTTATTCAAGAGTTAGTACATGACAATATATTAAACATACCATTGAAATAAAATAGCTCAGTTATTTTTACGGGATTAGCACATGTAAAAGGTTGAACAGTCTCCTCTGAAATCAAAGAAAAATAGCAAGCAAAATCATGCAAACAAAACAGCCTCAATGACAATAATAAAATTGACAAAATTAAGGACCAAACTCTTCCTATTTCTGACAAACAGCTTTACAATGGGGGAATTTTTCTAAAATTTCCTTCATACTTAACTTTTACACCTAAAAATGAAGTGGCATCTTTAACCTTCAATTATCTGATGGAAAAATCTGAACATAGATGAGGCTTTTCCTATTAACAGTTTCAGAACCCTGGTGTTTTCAACATAACCTTCCAGTCATACACAATTTCTGAAAGATGCCGGTTATTACTGAGGAGTTACATCACACACGTCAGTAAATGCAAGATGTGTCCACACACAGTGTTTTTGTCACTTTAATAAGTCCATCATTCTTTCTTTCCTTTTTCCTTTCTTACAGGAATAAACTGACTCTCAAATATTGTACAAAAAACATTAAATTCAATTTCTTTGGCATTTACAATGAATATATGAAAATACAATGAATACATACATAAAAAATATTTATTTGATTTAATTAAGAGTTTGGTCTACTGAATATAGCATAATGCAAGTGCACATGTCAAACTTACAAAATATCAGTCATGAAAAATGTTTATTTAATTTCATCCTTCTCTGAAATAGTCATTTGTATACATCACCTAAATTCTTTTGATAATCAGAGCCAATAATAATGTAATAAAATAGGGATTTTGTAATAGGTGTCCAGTCCTTTCAGCTGTTTAGAAAATTCAGTGCTGTTTCTACAATTCAACATTGTAGTCAAGTCTCTTGTTTTCACTGGTGGTGGTAGATTTTGTGAAAGTGTTGGTCTCATCTTCCTGAAATACAGTCTCCAACACCTTCAGGATGGAGTTGCAGATTTTATCCCTGAAATCCTGGCCAATGAATATGTATAGCACCGGGTTCAGGCAGCTGTTAACATAGGCCAGACACGTGGCAAGTGGTAACCCGACCATGATGACATGGGCCAGTGTTTCGCTTTGGCTGTTTGGATCAAATCTTTTCAACTCAACTATCGTCATGATGTGAAAGGGAGCCCAGCATAGGAAAAACGTGATGATGATGGCAGAAATGACCCTAAAAGGACGGCCTGATCGTTTGGCCAATGTGGGGCTATTCCTGAGGCGGTGGATTATGATGGAATAACAGGAAAGCATAACACTGAAGGGGATGATGAAGCCCAGGAGAACACGAGTAATGGTCATAGATCGATGGCGAAAATGTTGCAATTGAATCACAGCTGGATTGCTATAATTATTGGAGAAAGCATAATTATTGTAGCAGATGGTAATGCTACCGTAGCTTTCAGTATCTCTAAAGACAAAGGACGGAAGGCTGAGAGATAAAGCGAATGCCCAAACACACAGACTCAGATAGGAAGCCTTCCTCACGTTCCTATGACTCTGAGCCCAGACCGGCCACACTACAGACACCAACCTGTCCACACTGATCGCCACCAGGGTGTAGACGCTGGCGTACAAATTTAGAAAGTTTACTGTGCTGTTCAACTTGCACATTAACCTCCCAAACGGCCAATGGAAATTCAAAGCCTGGTATGTGATGCTCAGGGGTAGGAAGGCCGTAAAGAGGAAGTCAGCCACAGCCAGGTTGAGAAACCAAACTGTGTTAACAGTTTTTTTCATGCTGAAGCCGGCCACCCAGATAACCAGTCCGTTTCCAAACACCCCAAGCACAGAGGCCACGGCGAAAACACAGAGAGACAAGATGTGTAGAAAATTTCTGAGTTTTGCATCGTCGCCTGAGGAGGACATGGACTCCTCCGTGTTGTTGATTTGAAAGATGGACTCATTTGTATCCATGGCTGTCCTGATACCTGCAGGACAACATGAGGGCAGAATGAGCACTAATATATTATATATATAGATTAGTTACTCTTAACAATTCTCTTATGTAATGTTTTAGGTGCAGAATCCTTAGTACTAGACCCTGGGTTTAACTAAAGTATTAAACCTGTATTAATAAATACTTATTATTATGAAGTATTTATTAATACTTAATAAAAGTATTAAGCTTTTAGAAATGCACCAATCAGAGATTTGAGACTTACAGCCATATTGAAAAAAGATATGCATTCAGAAGAGGCCCTTTTTGTTAAATTTAAAGTATTTTTTGAAAATAACCTTTGAGCAGGTATTGAACATACTTTTCAGTAAGAACCACATTTCTGTATGTTTTTAATGGTCTGATGTAATACTATAATGTTTTCATTACCTGTAAGCGGAAAATCATCATCATTAACATAAATAAAGGCTTTCAAATGTCCATGTGCCTTAGTGATGAAGTTCCTGAACTAAATGGACTTTTCTTAATTTCTTAAATGGGTCTGTATTTCCAAAGTCTGGCTTTGGCTTTTATTTAATGATGTTAGCATTAAAATGCAAACATCAGTCAACATATGAGTTCCCTGGAGATTCTAGATCCCAGTTCTAACTATGAGATTTAGAAATTATGTAATTATTTGTTTTTTTTTGGATGAAATGGAGTCCAAAAATTGCTTATGCATTTTCTTACCTCCTTGGCCAAACAGCAGCTCCTGCAAATACCAGGAGCTGCTGGTATTTGGAAATACCAATCTGGCATTTGGATTGGTATACCAAGACTTGACTGTGTTTTTTTATTTTTTTATTTTATTGTGTTTAATCTTTTATCATTCCCATGTCATATTTTTTATGTTTTTTTCTCTCAATGCATGTTTAGAGTTTGCAGTTATGTGAAGCACTGTGTTTTCACTCTAGCTGTTTTAAAACTCTTTATAAATAAATCTACAGGCAGAAATAAGTTCAATTTAAATCTTAAAATTTTTTTGGTGTAGAACATAAAGCACACACTTATGTTCACGGGGAGAACATGAAAACTGCACAGAAAGACCCCAGCTATACGAGGAGATGGACAACCCCACCCTGCAGGTTAAAGTATAAATGTGATCTTAAAAAATAAGATCACACTTATTTTCTTATATCTCCTGAAAAAGCTCCTCTCCTATTAGCTCATTTTGGTTAATAGTGTCACTTTTTATTTTTTTAATTTGTCCTGTTGTCCAGTTTCTAGGAATAAAGAAACTAATTTTACCTCAAAAAGGACACAAATCAGGTTTAAAATGTATTAATTAACCAACATACCTTTTTAAAAGCCTCTCTTGTCTGATCTTGTTTAGCCCGTAGTCAGGTTTGACTGATAAAACACAAACCAGTGAATGTTAGTTTATCTCTGGTTGACAATGCCTCCGCCCACATCAAGTCGGACCCAGAGGCCATGCAAAGTACGCATTTACATACTCTTTAGCCATCCTTCAGAAACATAATTAATAAAAGGTTGGAACGTTGAATATTTTTGCTGTAATCTCATTAAAAGCTAATCTGAGTCTGGATACTGTTGTTAAACTAGGAAATAAGTTTGGGTTAATTGCTGGAGATGTCTTAAAGCTTAAGATTATAACACAAAGTAAGACAGAATAAGAAGGATCTATTTTTATATACATGTAGCATTTCAAAGGAAGCAAAGGGACATCAATTTGTTAAAGGCATTCCTAAGATATTGACACCTTAATGCACATTAATTTCCAAAAAATATATTTCTTGATAGCAAACAACAATATTCCTAAACTGTCTGCCTCTGACTTGAAAAAATATGACTATTGTGCCTTTCTCTGACATTAGAAGCAGATTCTTGCTTGGTTTATCACTTCTGTATTACATCTGTAACACAAGTTGCAGCATATTTTACATGTACAGTAATGTTCTTAAATTTGACCACTTCCTCTCAACATACACAACATAAACAAAGAAATGTGTATTTTACCCACAGACACAAATTGACCCAAGTTTGATCTTTGCAATAGGTTTGACCCTGTAAAAAACTTCACCATACTGGACTCTCAAAGCACAGAGTTCACAAACCCCACTTTGAAACCAGACCCTGAGCATATCAATCGCCGGGGTATGCTAAGATAAACCGCCTGGCCATTACTTTTCTAAGATATTATTTTCCAAGAAAAATCTCACAGAAAAAGACATTTCTAAGAACTTTAGATGAGATCGCTGTGCTTCAGCAATCTGAACATATGGTTAGCAGTGATGACTGTGCTCTAAAACAGGAGATAACATTTCACCCCTGTAACAGTTCGTCTCTTACAGGTGGATGAACTTTACCCCAATCTTCTTTGCAGAATTGTTACAATTGTGCCACATTGGAAGGTTTTCTTGAAGGGCTATGCAAAGATATCCCAAGTAAATTTAAGTCTGAACTGGTGTGCTTTGGATAATTTTCCTGCTGCCTAACTAGAGTTATACATTTTTGTCAGGATTTTTTAGTTGAGAACTAATTGATAATTCCATAAGTTATAAACAAGTAGTCCTGATTCTGAAGCCACAAAACTTGACCCCTCTTTTGCGTGGAGTACCTCCTGGTTCCATATTGGGCCTTTTACTTTTTTCTCAACATATAACGGTTGGGATCTATCATAAAATAAATCATCACAATGTTAAATTCATTGCTATGCAGACGACCAACAAGGCCAGGATGCAGTAATCTGCTTTTTCTCCTTAACTGCATCTCTGCAATCAAACAGTGGTTCAGTCAGAACTCTGTTTATTAATGACTAAAATACAGAAAGGATCCTATCTGGTGGTAAAGCTCTTAGTGGTCTGGAAAATTCTATCAGTGATCACGTGAAAAACCTTGACAAAGCTTTACAATTTGACAAAAAAAATTGCATCTGTTGTCCAATCTGGATTTTGTCATGTACACCTTCTAACGAAGGCTTAAACTTTCTTTAATCATTGTGACTTGGAGAAAGCTGTTCATGCATGTATCAGTTTAAAGGCATGACCTGATGCTGTTATCAGTTGTATCAATTTTGTGGAATTGCAACACACTTCTTATCGGTGTAAGTCAGTCATCTCTGAAATGCCTCCAGCCCGTGCAGAATGCAGCAGTTCGTCTTTTAGCGAACACTTTTAGATGAGACGACATCAGGCCCGTCTTATCCTCCCTACTTTGGCTTCCCACTTTTATTATTTGTTTTATAGCCCTCAATAGAATTTATCCTCCTTACTTAGAGCTGCTGAGTAAGGAGTGACTCATTCCTTACTCAGCAACTACAAACGCAAAACATCAGTTTTGCGTTTGTAGTTCGGGATGTCGGAAAAGATGGAAGATGGAGAGGAGGTGGAGGAAGACACAGTCCTCAGGCTTTGAGATCAGATAATCAGTTCCTTCTTAGAGTTTCCCATACTAAATGCAAACATTGGGGTGATTTTGCTTTCTGGGTAGTAGCATCGCGATTTTGAAATCAGCTCCCTTAGATCTCCGATCTATAAGCAAACTTAGTTCTTTTAAATCAAAAGACTTTTATTCCAACTGGCTTTTACTACTTTAATGTGTGGTGACACTTCTGGTTTTATTTTGTTTGTTTGTTTGTTCAGTTGTTGCTTTGTTGTTTATGTTCTTTTGACTCTGTAAAGCACGTGATTGATTGATTGTTTGAGTTATCTAAAGAACAATTACTTTTTCGAACAATTACTTTTTCCACAAAAGGCCAGGTTGATTTGGGCAACTTTTTTCTCTTGAAAAAAATTATTATTATAATTTTTTTGTATTTACTCACTCAGGTTATTACTGGCTAATTAAATTTGTTTGCTCATCTTAAGTATTTGAGAGTGATAAGAAAGCAAAGACAGAAGAAATTTCCAGCATGGGGAAAGCTTTTTACACAACACTGAATCTCTGTAATTATTCAAAGTGTAACTACAACAAGTACATGGAAACAATATGTTTTGCTTACATGTTAAAAATAGAAGTAGATGTGAGATGCATACAAACTGGCAATGGCGTGAGATGATTCAAAGCTGTTTTCGCCCAACAGATGGACGAAAACAAAAGTCAAATAAAACAGGAAGGAAACCTTAAAGTGATGCCATGATATTACACAGTGTTACATTACCCAATCCTGATTGAAAAATTTGTTCAGTGTTGTGGTAAGGTTTAAAAGAAACAAGAAGGGAGAAGTAGCCAGATAACATTCTGTGCTACATTATTGCTTTTATATTAACTTGATTCATTTACGAAATATTAAAATCATTTGAGGTTTTTGAATGATATTTGTATGCTTCCAGGCCATTTTCATCAGTAACATCAGTTCAACTTATTTACACAGAACCAAATCACAACAAAGATTATACTGTATCAAAGCATTCTTCATGACAACCAGGTAAGATTCTCTTCCAATAATACAGAACCCAAAAAAGCAATCCGATCTGACTGATTCCATCACAAACCAATCATAAGCGTAGATTAAGTTCTATATACAGTCCAGTTCAATCCAAAATTATGACATGAAACAATGACATTGAGTTAATTATTCAACGGCAAACACCACAGCAGATTTTATTATTATTATTATTATTTTTTTACCCCTCCAGGGGTTCTTTTTGTGGGCTCTAGTGTCCCTTATATGATAGTAAGCTGACAGGAAACTGGGAAGGAGAGGGGGGAAGACATGCGGCAAATATCGTCGGGTCCGGGAGTCGAACTCGCGACGGCCGCGTCGAGGACTCAAGGCCTCCAAATATGGGTCGCGCTATCCACTACGCCACCACGGCACACCCGCCACAGCAGATTTTGTCATTACTCTTCTCAGTCTGCACACTTTGAAGTATTGTTTTATCCTTACCAAAGTCCTGTAATTGCTCTAAATGGTGACCAATGAACTGTTAAGTGAGACAGTGAATGCTCAAAAGCAAGCTGTGTTCTTGGTATAATCAAAAGAGAAAATCTGGATAACTCTCACCTACTTCTAAACTCAGACTGCTGAACTTATTTTTCATCACCTGATAATTCATGGTGTGTCATGACACACCAGGCATTTAAAAAAAAGAGGACATAACAGTGTAAAATATGTAAAGAATACATGCTTTAGGTAAAGGGAAGAAAGAATCTACCTCATCTCATTCCTCTGCACCTTGGGAATACTCTAAGAAAAGGGCTCAAATGCTACTGGTCATATGAATTCTGACAGTACCTTTTCTTTTCCCCACTTATCTTAGAGCCATGATGTGGAAGCACATGAAGAAATGATGAGGAATCTGAAACGAGAAATCTTTGCTAAAAAGATGGTAGTTTAGATACTGAAGATGACAACAGATTCAAGGAGGAAGTGAATAATAATTAAGGCCTGGTGGTGAAACAGTTGCAGAAGTATAAGGTAACATGGAAGCCAAATTTTCTTAGTTGTTGATGTTTCTATTCTCTATCCGATAAAACGGTTCTCAAAAATAGGACGAATAATAACAAGGATTTTGGATACATACTTAGACTTACCACCTTGCTGACACAGAAAGTAAACAACACAAGAGAAAACCTTTTTGATTTATTTATGCCTTCAAGATCAAGCAGAAACCGCCATGGGGTCGGACGTTCTCAAATCAGTGGCCGATAAAGAAACAAAGGTGTTGAAATCCAGTCAAGCACTGTAAAATAAAAATATTTAGTTTAACAAAAGATTTCAAGTGAACATAGCTGAATTCTCATCAACTTGTTGTATGTGCTGATCTTAAACAAGTGGTGTGACCGTTTGGATTAGAAAAAAAAAGCTTGATAAGTTAATCTATTTAAGTTGAGTCCTTGCTAAAGAGGACTCAAAGTATTTGAAAGTGGTGAAGATTTTGGATTGTAAAGGGTTAACGCTCGCGCAAACCTGCAAACCATAGAAAAAGTTTTGAACATCTGTACAAGTGATTTCAGTGTTTGAAAAATAATATACGCTCTGATGACACTATGTTTGTTTAAGGGATAGCACTACGTGCTTTTCAAGCACATCAGAGATTTTAACAATGCTCTGTAAAAAATAATATAGCTTGGGATACTGCTTTATAATTTAACTTTGCTTTTTTTTTTCTTCTCCACAACGTCTAGATGGTATTTGAACTGAGAATAAAGTTCCAATCCCTACGGGTCATGACCGACAGATCTATTTTTTTTGCTGGGGTGACAGCTCTATGCTTCCTTAGAATTTCCCCAATCTCATCGAATGTCCTGTCGCTTTATCAGTTTGGTTGCTTGTGGTATCATGTTTTCTCTTACAATGACACGTCAGATAGGGTTTACCATGTAATGACTTGTTTTTTCAGCTCCTTGACGTCAGGTGGTGGTTGTCACAAACATAAAAAGGTCTTAATCCTATAAAAAAAAGTCCAGTCACCCATAAGCAATGAGATGTACTTTAAAAACTTCTACTACCTCAAAACTGAAGCTGCACCAACCGGAATAAACAGCTAACTGAGTCTGGTTGACCATCTGATCTTTAAACTTTAATTAAAATCTATAAAAGTAAAGCATCAGAAACAAAAACTTTAACAGCACAAAAAAGCCCATATGTAGCACACTTTATTGGCAGTGATGCTGTTTGATTTCATTAATGTGGTAGGAGTGCTGGTTGACCTTTAAGCTTTTATTATTGTCTTTGAAGTGATAGAGGTGCAAGCAACAGAAACCAGCACAAACATTTGATAAGTTTTTTGGGTTAATTTTGAGGAAGTTAGGAAATATAATAATGACACCATCTCAATCACAACGCCTTTCACAACTGTTTTGTGTATGTTCATATTTTGTTTTTATACAAACAGTTTATTTACACATTTATATCCAACTTTCAAAGGCACATTGAAATTTTAAAAGATACATCAATACTCTGATGTTAAAAAAACCCAAACAATAACAACAACAAAAAAAAAAACATGATATTTGGTGCTTGTGTTTCCTTTTCTTACCCTGACTGTTTCATCATCCCCACCTGTCAAGCTATTGCATTATCTCCAGTATGTGATTGTGACAAAGTAGTTCCTGGATTGGTGCTGCAAGTATTTGGTTTCCCAAACAGTTTTCAAAAATAGCAAAGTCCTCCTCCCATATACAACCTTTTCTGCATTTCCATGTCAAATGGGGGTACTGAAAGATATTGTGGACTTTATCAGTCACTTCATAAAATTTCTAATGAAATGAAAGTTCACACAGTTCTGTGTTTTTATTTCGTTTTGCTCTGATACAGTCTCCACTGCCTGTTCTAACATTTTCTTCAAATAAAGGATTTCTTTCTACCATTTCTTAAGTCTTTGTTGGAAAAAAAAGTTAATTTGGCTTCTACTAATTACACCATGAAAATATACGTCTTAAAATTAAGTGTTTTCATAACAACCCTTCTCTGCCAAATAGTTTGAGGCCCATCATATTGGATAGAAATTATCTGTGACCATCAGAATTGCAGGTTCTAAATTGTATTTAGACCTTTACTTTGACTGAAGCATGAAAATTTAGATTAGAGGTATCAAATTTTTTATGACCTTTTTAGAAAAAAGGGGGATTTCCAAACAGTGTTGCTCCAAACAAAGGGGTGGCAACTAGAGGGGTTCCTCTAATGCCTCTTAAAATAAAGGCATACAGTTTCTTAAATTGTTTGACTTGATTGCTTACTGCTTTTCTCCAGAAAACATTCTTGTGGTTGAACAACAATTGGATATGTTGTACAACTGGATATAGTACCACTTTATATTGTAAAGTGCTTGGTTTATTTAGCCAGGATTAATGTCTGCTTTTGTGTAAAGGTCTGTGAATGTTTGTGGTTCTGTTTACTATTGATTTAAAGTGAAAGCAAAATGACTGTCTAATAAGAAAAAAATACATTGTATTGTACCTAAAATGTTCTTCCTTTTCAAGAAAATTTTAATTTTTCTGCAAAAATCTTGATATTTAAAAAACATAAAATTAACAAAGTATCTATTTACATTAAACACCTGGGCTCACAAGACAAATTTGGATAATTGTTGAACTGTGGTGAGGGGCCACACAAAATTATTCCAATGACTGTTCACGGTTTGTGGTCTGCACCCACTGATCTTGTAGCTACAGTTGTTTGTTAAGTTTCATTTTCATGGTCATTGGTCATCCTGTTTTGCAACCTCCAGAAGGTGATTTTTCTTTCTTGTTTTGTCCTGCAATTAACTCCTCCCATCTTCTAGTCAACTCAGACCAGCTTCCTTGCCAGTCTCTGTTAAGAAAAAAATATGCTACCACTGCTTTTGTGGTGGGTTTTATGAGTTTAAAGTAATTTGCAGAATTAGTTTTTTTCCCCTACTCATTTGCACCAAAGTAGATTCGTTTCAGTCCCAGCTAACATAAACCCCTTCTTCCAAATGTGTACTGTGTCCCCTACCTGGTTTGTGACAAACAGGTCTTCTGATTTCTTTCTTTCTTTCAATAATGATTTTCTTTTTGCCACTCTTCCATGAACATCATAGTGAGTACATGACTTATCACTGTCCTGTCAAAACATTGCATCTTTCCTTCTCATTAAGCTAAGAGTTAATGTGAGCTACTTGTTTGCCCATCTGTTAGCTGCCTTAGGTGGATAACCATGTCTTAGTAGGTTACCAGTTGTGTCTTTCTTTTTCTATGTTTGGATGATAAATTGAACAGTGTTCTGTAAAAAATATGTAACTTGGGATGTAATTTTATGACTTAAACCTGCTTTTTTCTCCACAACATATGACTTCATGACACTGTTTATTCTCCAACAAACCTCTGAGGCCTTCATAGAACAGTTGCACTTTGATTAGATTATGCACAGGTAGTCTATATTTACTAAATATGATACAACAGACAGCAGCTGTCTATTTTTTTGTTTAAGGGTAGCAATGATGCCTTCAAACAGAAATGTCCTTGGACATGTTTTACTGTTTTCCCTGTAAATGTGTGAGTTCTCTCATACTCCAGCTTCTTCTCACAGTTAAAACCATGACTATTAGGTTGTTGTTAACTTGTGTGTGCATGGTTGCTCTGTGATGAACTGTCAAAATGTCCAGGGTGTATTGCACCTCTTGCCCAATGTCTGCTGGAGATAGGCACCGGATCCCCTGGTACTCTGCACAGACAAGAGGATCTAGACAATGGAAGGACTGGCTATAAAATCGCATTAAAATTCCCTAAATGTTAATTTTATTAGTATTTGATTGACTGACTTATTGCTCAGTTATCTTAGATTCCACTTCTATAAAAAATGTCCCAACACTGACGTTGTCTTGTTTACCTCACCAGGAGAAGCTATAATAGTTTTTAGCTGACTTCCAGAAAAGATAAAATGTAAGCCATTTAAACATAGAAAATTTATACAATAATATTTGTTTATTGTAAAAATAAACAACACATTCTAAGAAGAAAAAAAAATATAGAAGAAACTGAACTAGGAAACAATTTTTTTAGACCTGCACTGTTTGTAATGTCACACATTCAAAAGTTAACTAGCAATGTCTTGTTAGCCTACATCTATAGCAGTTATAACATTGAAATTGGGGTTTTTTCTCTTATTTATGACGGACAAAATGTCAATGATTGCTGCTTTTAATGTTTGAGTGAGAATAGACTCCTTCGATGACTTGCTGATATAAAAAAAATACAATAAATCAGCACCCTCTAGTGGCGTTTAAAAGCATTGAAGTTTGATGTGCGATAAGCTGCCTCATGATAAATTGTGTTTTTAGTTACAACTCAAAAATAACTATTTTTCCACCTGATGAATCGCCATCACTCATATCAGGCTACTGGTACAACTAAAACAAGTGCTGAAAAAGGTCTAAAAGTCTAAAAGACAATGTTGAAATACAAATCAAACTTGATGTTTAACATATTACATACCGTAACATAATCATAATAACAATCATCAATATAGGGAAAAAAGGGCACATTTTCTAAGTTGAATAAAATCCAGAGGATTTTTATACCTTTTCCAGCTCCTCCACCTTCAGTTAGTAGTTTATAGTCTTCAGGATAAAATACATAGAAATTGGGGCAAAGATAATTATAATGCAGCTGGAATTTTGAGCACCATTTATCAACGTCATATTTCTTTCAAGCTTCATAGAAAAGGCAATGAAATATTTATTGAAGCATGCAGCAGACAGCAATCAGTGCCTAAGAAGGTTTTATGACAGGTGACCAATATGAATGACAGCAGCTGTCAGATGAAACTATTTGTTGCTGACCTAAGTTGTGATAAAGATGCAGTGAAACTGCACACTCTGTTCTAGTTCACAGGTGATGTAAACCCACAGATGACCACTGTGGACAGTATCATGTGTCAAGTTCAAAGTTTCTGGTTTCCAAGTTAAAAAAGTAGAGGAAGCTGGTATAAGAACTTGCTGCAACTCAGTTTCTCTTTGACTTGGCAAAAGGTTGCATTATTTGGCCAATATATTTGGAATTCATGTTTTGTAGCTCAAAACCAAAACTAAACAGTGATTGTAGATTATATTTTGAGGCAAAACTAAGCATTCAAAGCAAAGTAGAATACATGGTTAGTAGATAAAAATGATTTTATATTTACAGTAGCATTTACATTGTACAGCTAAAGCGTCCATGACAGTCTCACACCTCGGCATCAGAGAGTGATTTGTCTTTGCTTCGAATGGTGACCATTGAGTTTGTGTAGGTGTAAGAGCGGGACACCTCCTCCTGGAAGGCATTCTCCAGGACCTTCAGGATGGATTTGCGAACTTTATCCTTAAAGTCCTGGCCCATGAACACATACAGCAGCGGGTTCAGGCAGCTGTTGAGAAAGGCCAGGCTTGTGGCGATCGGGACTCCGATTACGATGATGTGGAGCAACATCTCATTTGAGTGATTTCCCATGTTGCTTACCATCTCCAACAAACCCATGACGTGAAAGGGAGCCCAGCAAAGGAAAAACGTGACAATAATGGCGGCAATTATCTTGAAAGAGCGGCTGGACTGGTTGGCCAGTGTGCGGTTTCGTCTAAGGCGGTGGATTATGACGGCATAGCAGGAGACGATGATGCTGAAGGGAATGACGAAGCCCAGGAGGAAGCGGGTGATGACCATGGCCTTGTGGCGGAAAAGTTGCAGCTCAAGGACAGATTGATTTTCATTGTCCTCAGACATAGCAAAATTGTTGAAGCAGTTGATGATGTTCTCATTCTCATATGATGGCCCGGTATCCCTGAAGACAAAGTACGGAGCGCTGAGGATCAAAGCCAATGCCCAAACGCACAGACTGATGCATGAAGCCTTACGCAAATTCCTGTGATTCTGCGCCCAGACAGGCCAGACAACGGACACGCATCTGTCCACACTGATCACCACCAGAATGTAGACGCTGGCAAACATGTTCAGGAAGCTGATGGTAGTGTTCAGCTTGCACATAAACTTGCCAAATGGCCAGTGGAAGCCCATAGCTGTATATGTCACACTGAGTGGTAAGAAGGCTGTGAAGAGGAAGTCAGCAATGGCCAAGTTGAGGAACCAAATCGTGTTGACCGTTTTTTTCATCTTGAAGCCAGTCACCCAGATAACCACTCCATTCCCGAGCACGCCCAAGACAAAAGCCAGCGAGTAGACGATGAGGGACATTATGGTGAGGGACTGCCTCAGCTCAGAGTGCTCATCTTTGTTGTTGTGATCGTGATCATCCCTGTAGTAGTCGTCGTCTTCTTCATACAAGGAGTCATTGTTGATTAGACTGGTGAAATTGCTGTAATAGTAAGAAGCTTGCTCCATCATTGTTAAAGAACCTGCAAGAAATTACAAAACATTAAGTTTTAGTTTTCGAAGGGAAATTTAAAAAAATTATTAAAAACATCTAGTTGTTGTCATATACATTCAGATTCTAGGCATTTTTTTTTATCTTACCAAAAATGTTTTGCCTGACTAAAGGTAAATTACTCTACATTTTTTAAATCTTGCTTTTGGATGAGTTGAAAGAACTTCTTATTCAAATAACTTTACCTTGAGTTCACTAAGATACTTTTGCAAGGTGTGAGACAGGTTTTGTTTTTGGTTAGGGATATCATCTGGTAGTACTCAAACAAAGTGATTATTAAATTTTATTTAATAAGTTATCTTAAGTTTCTTTAAATTAACCCAATTACATTTTACAATCTCAAAAAGCAGCTGTGTCAATGATTAAACTCATATAGACAACATTAAGAAGGTTTTTTTTAAAATTTCTTTTAAATTTTGAAGAAAGAAAGAAGGCAAAAAAGAAACCTGCAATCCTGACGACACTGATTGTCTGCTGTGTGGTTAAAGCTGCACTTGTTGGTGTTCTTTAGAGGTTTTGGACCTGGATATCTTGATGTCAAACAGTACTTAGAGCAAGCTCCGGTGACTTTAGGGAAAAATTACCAGTTGACATAAGTGATGGCATGGGCGTTGGTCAGATTTCTAAGGAGCCTCTGAGTCACATACTGGGACACAAGGACATCCTGATGAAAAGTGAGCTACTGGACAAATCATGGTGTAAAAAGTATTTGCCCCCTTAATAATTTCTTCTGTTTGTGTGTTATTTTATAATAGCCACACCCCAGTCAGATTACTCTAAAACCTGTTGAATACAAAAAAATCCCTTAAACAAGACCTGTCTGACAAAATAAACACATCATGTCACAGTTTAAAAAAGCTTTCACAACAGATGACAAACTAAATCATTTGACTCCACCATCTTGGAAAGGGTTTCTGCTAGGCTTCGGTACTCCAGAGAAACAAAGTGAGAGTCATTATCCTTAAATGGAAAAAACACGGAAATGTGGTGAACCTATCCAGGACTGAAAGCCATGCCAAAATTATTCCAAGAGCACACTGAAGACTTGTCCAAGACATCCGAAAAGAACCAAAAACAGCTGAAACATGACAGACCTCACTCGGCTGTGTTACGGTCAGTGCTCAACAACATTAGTAATTAAAACGGCATCCAAACAAAGGCTCAGCCCACATTTGCTGAAAAACATCTTTATAATCTCAAGGGCTTTGGGAAAATATTATGTGGAGTACTGAGAGAAATGTTGAACTTTTTGGACAGCATGTCATGTTATGCATGTGACATAAAACTAACAGTCAAACTAAGTTGATGTGTGATGGATTGGGGCTGTTTTCTGGCTTCAGAATCTGGTTCTGTATATCTTACTCTAACTGATGACACCAGGACTTCTATCAGAAACTCCTGAAGGAAGATATCTGGTCATCACTTCATTATATTAAGTTCAAGCATTTAAGTTGTACATTATGTCAATGACTCAAAGCACAAAGAAAAGGAGTCTCAAAAATCACCAGACTAAAAGGTGGTCATACACAAGAACTTTGCAATGAGAGCAACTCTGCAATAAATAGTGGGCCAAAATTCCTCACAAAGATTAAAACCCTAATCACCTGATGGTAGCTGCTGCCACCAACCAATGTTGGTGAAACCACTTATTAAGTTGCGCCAACATTGAAATAACTTTTGGAGCTATTGTCATTGTGGATTAGCATTTTGTCGTCTGTAGATATGTAATCAATTCAGGTTATCAGGAAAACAAACAAGCACAACCCTCAAAAGCAGTTACATCTTGAAATGTAACTACACCAGAAAGCCTGATGGAAGAGGTTATATTATAGACTGATAAAAACCAGCCAAGGTCCCCCAGGACGCACTGGGGGGACTATGGATCTTGACTGGCCTTGGAACGCCTTGGGGTTCCCCCAAAAGCAGCTGCCCCAGTGGCTGAGGAGAGGGCAGTCTGGGCCTCCTTACTTAGGCTGCTGCCCCTCGACCCGACTCCAGATAAACAGAAGAAGATGGATGAATGGCTGGATGGATGGATAAATGGAAAACCAGCCCCTTGTTCTATGCTTTGCTTTGTACAGAGGGTCTGGGGTCTTAGCTATTGAGAAACAATTGCTTCCTGAAAGCATAGACTGTGTTAAAGTTTTAAATGTTACCCAGCAGTCACCGATCTTTGTCCATGGTGTATGTAATGCACCAGTTCATTACTGTGAAGCTTACTGGAAATTACCGTGCTCTATAAACAACCATCCTCCATTGCAAAGAGAGAAATGCCGAAACTGAACAAGAGGCTGTTAATGTTAATTCAATATCTGGAAGCATGGCCAACATAGACTGAACGGCTTCGTTCACTTCCTCTGCTGCCATTGCTAAAACTACAGGCAGGTTCAGACTACAGTTCTAAAACAGAGCAGAACATTTACGTTTTGGTTCACAACTTCTTACTCTGTGTGCTGATTGGCCCGGTAGAAATTCTATGGTAGGAATCCAAGTAAGTGGGAGAAAGACCAGACTGTGGTGAAAAGCGAGATTTGAATCAAGCAGGATTGTACAGGAAGCCAATGGCCAGGCTACCTATATTATAGTTACAAACAAACTTTGACCCACTTCTAATGTTAACAACGGTAATGTTTTGAACAGCCAGCTTAAATCCTGCGGAGGTCATTTGAATAAAGTAAAACCTGCAGCAGTAGAGTAAACAACCTTTAAGTTAATTTGCTTAGAATACTATGTACTTATGTTCGCCTAACTTTGTTCACATAAACCCTCACTTACATAGCTTTAAAGTGTATGAACCATTCTGACTGTGCTTTTGGGAGCTTGTTGACTCTGTAACCAAATAAACATATCTAGATATACAAACATTCTCCAAAAAAAAAAAAAAAAAAAAAAAAATCCCCCCCGCAACAGGGGTAAATTAAAAGGTTTATAACCTCTGAGTAAGCGTACATAAAGCAAAGCATCAATTTCTACGCTACGTGAAAATGTGAGATCAAAGCGAGAGTAAAAGTGGAACCGAGTTTGATGAGCAGAAGCTTTTTGTTCTCCGTGGAAACCACACCAAAACCATCGCAGCACAGCCATAAAACTCATCTCACAAAGTGCGGCTTAATTAACATTCTCAGGTTATTTTTTCCCCCCGCAATTAACTGAAAGCTTTTAAAGCTGCATAACAGCAAAACCCAGATTCACTCAAGAATCGTTGTTTTTCCCACACAAAAAGAAAAAAAAAACAAAAATTCATTTCACCCATTCAATCTCACATTTTTAAATTGATTTTAATTGATCTCCATATTTAATCTCTTGATAAAATGCCAGTTTTTTAATCGTCCTACCTTGTCTCGTCCGGATGAGTCAAATGCGTTCAGCCCCACAGGCAGCTCTATCTGCTTTGGGGGAAAATGTGGAGCTCAGATCCTTGACACCCCTAATTGTTTGACATCACAGCTGGGCGGGACGAGCTCGCAGCCTCCTCATCTGGCAAGCAGGGAACTGTTGCGCTACTTAGATGTAAATGCTTATGTTTTGGACAATATATTCCCACAGACATCGGTGCAGTTTCTTTTCTTTTCTTTTTTAGAAGCACAGAAGCCCAATAGTTACACGAACTATTTTGTCATGTCTGATTACCCGACACATTGTCTATTTTCCCTTTCACTTCACTATCATTGTTATCCAAAATTTGTATTCAACCCCACGAAGGACAGCTGGGAACAATCAAGGGGAAGACAGACGGGGACTAATAAACACACATAGAAATCCTCACATTGAGAAGAATGTGAAGAAAAGCTAATTCAAGGATTTGCAGGTGATTCATGAAGTGTGGGCATCAGCACACACTTCACTTTTTAAAAATATTTTAAATACTTTTTAAAAGGCCACTGGCCACAAATTTCACACTCCTTAATTTAAGTATGACAATACTTAAATTGACTAGTAGGGGATAGCGCGACCCACGTTTGGAAGCCTTGAGTCCTCGACTCGGCCGTCGCGGGTTCGATTCCCGGATTTGCCGCATGTCTTTCCCCCTTTCCTTTCAGACTACTTTCATATAAGGGACACTAGAGCCCCCAAAAGACCCCCTGAAGGGGAGGAAAAAAAAGTATGACAATTTTACCAAGTATTTTGTTAAGATTGGCATACAGAAAACCAAGAGCCTCATCTTTGAGGAACTGATCCTGTTTCTACTTCTTCTTATGATTGGCCCTGTTTTGGAGAAGATTCTCTCTGAGGGGACATATGTTGTTACAATACAGAGACTAATTGCATCACATGTGAAGGAAGTGGATAGACTCAACATTTGGTTTGCCACTAGCTCAGTGGGTCTGTGTCTCTCTGTGAAAGAGTCTCCTCAAGATTTAATCCCACCCCCACCATGGAGTTTCACCAGTCGCTCGTTCTTCAAAGAACCTCCAAACAGCCGATGTGTGCGGTTCCTCTTCTAGGCACTTTGCTGCCTCTTCTCCCTCTTGGCCCTGTGACTAGCTGGATCTTGTTGAAATTATTCTCTGAAGAGCTTCATCAGCTGCTCTGGTTTCACTGAATCATGGGTCAATATTTCTGGTGGTTTCTGATAGAACAGGGTTGCACTCCATCCTGTGGAATTTAATTTCCATGTATGGACAGAGCTTCCACTAACTCCTTCACTTTCTCCATGGTTATTCTGGTCTAGTGCTCAACTGTCTGTTAACTCTTGCAGAACATGAACATTTTAGAGGTTGTAACATAACTAAAAATGAGCAAACAGTTATGTGTTGAACTCTACAATATACCCAGTCATGCCTAATCTGCTTGTCATAATAATAATACCATGACTAAATGTGATAGCTGGGAAATAATAACATCATAGCATGATATGTAGACTGTACCAGTCTGCGCTCATCTCCTCAGTGAAAGGAACAGTGCAGGCCTCACATTCCTCTTGACTCACAAGAATGGGTCAAGAGTGGAGATGACTGATAACAGTGGAGATGACTGTATCCTTGAAATCCAGAATCTGTTTTAGTAGAGTCCCACCTATTAACATAATCTTGTTTCAGTTTTAGCTCAGGAATGCCCATCTGTCGTTGGATAGTTTTGAGCCTCTCTGCTCATCACCTTCAGAGAATCTCTTACAAGGAAGTTAATTGTGTGTGCAAGGCATGGGTGGTGGATCCCACTTCAGGGTTTTAATTACATTTGCTATGTTAGCTGCATTCCCTCTAACACTGCACACTACTTTGCTTTCCTCGTTTCTTTCTTGTGCCACTTTGAGCAGCTCTGTTGCTAATTTCACAGAATTATGTCTGTCACAGAACACAGAACAAACCAGTAGGCAGAACACCAGTTTGTAATTTTCAACAAAATGGCATGTAGAATGTGGTGGTTCAGGATTTCCAGCAGTCTGTTGTTATTCATGCTTTTTTTTAACCCTTTCTAGGAGCAAAGCACATTCTCTGTCACATAAGCCTGGGGTGATGTTTTTTTTTTTTTTTGTGGGGGTGGGGGGGTCTGCTTGGAAGTTTATAAGTTGGACTGAGAGCATCAGTATACTTTCTGAATCCTTTGTCTTCCACAACTGAAAATGACTGAAAATCTTATAAAATCATTTTAGCCAGTTCCTCATTTTTTTGTTGTTATGGGGTCATAGCCTTTTGAAAAAAAAACACAAAACTGACCTTAAAAAGCATGCCCACACCATTACATATTTTACAATGGTGTGGGTGATGTTGTAGACATTGTAGGAGGAGAAGCAGCTACAGCAGACACATTGACATTTTAATTATTAATAGATATTTCCTTTGCTTGTCTTTGTTCTTGAAGCTGCACTGACGGATGAACAGTTCCCATATGCCCGTGCAGGTTGTTGGTGAAGCCTGCTCGATGCGAAATGTTAACTTTGCACAGGCTGATCTCTGCCTTTGAACTGCGTGTCACGTCAAAATGTGTCCAAACTTTGCTGCATTTTCTTTCATTCGTAATTACTCTTTGTAGCCTCTGTCTAAAGCTCACTTTTCTCTCCCTCTTCTTGTCTCCACCTTGCTGGAGTCTCCATCTCCCTCTTTCGCTTTTGTGTGCTGTGCTCTCAAGAATCTCTAAACAGCTATATTATTCATGCTTAAGTGTAAGTCTTTTCCTCAGGTGCCCTCACATACTCCACAGCAGTCCTTTGGGAAACTCCAAAACAGAGCGTAAGTAAACGGCTTCAGTAAATGCATAAATTGAGGGTTACTGAGATGACTACTGGAGGGAGAGAAGATCTGATTTCTCATCCACCCACCGATGATCCTGTATTGTAATGTTTGCCACTCTGTGGCCTGAGTTCATGTTTTGCTGCAGGTTAAGTGTTCAGTAATTGCTGCATGCTGACTTTTCACCTGAGCGCAAACATTTTAATGTCTCCCTTCTTTTCACCTTTGACGTCATTGTTTCGCTGAGCTTGCTGAACCCGCTGGGATTTTGGCACACACAGGTTTCCTGCAACAAAGCAGATGCTTGCAGTGAATTCATGCTTCAATAGGGACAAAGCTTGGAAGTAACATCTATCAGATTCAGCACATTTTAAAGCCTGATATTATATTATGTTTAATAATTCATGACAGCTTATTAGAAAGTTTTATAGCAGTGGATGAATACTGAACATATAGGCTTGTATATGATCAGACTTTTCGCAAGTCTTGTTAACATTACCCTTGAGGCTGTTTTTTTAAAATGATTTTTCCTCTAGTGACCCTTATTCAACAGTGAATTAACACAGGAAAGTGGGTTGTGAGAGAGGGGAAGACATGCAGAAAAGGTCAACAGGTTGGGAATCAAACCTGTGATGGCCGCATTGAGGACAAAGGTCTGCATTCAAGGGGTTGTGCGCCCAACCCGTAGATAGAGCTTAAGATGAAGCAGTACTTTTGACTTGTTGAAACAGCAAAGAAAAATATTGCTCCTCGGAGACAAAGTTGGATATGAATTCCTTTCTACAGTCTGGATATTTCTGGCGGCTTTATCACTCATAAAATCATTACAGAAACAAGCCAAAAACAAAGAGGTATTCATCCCCTGAAGCAAATCTGAGCAGTAATTCTTCCAAGTAGCAATTTTCTATTTTTTTTTCACCCTAGTCTGGTAAATTCCTGCACTTGTTTCAGGTGTTATAATTGTTGATTGCATAAAAAAAACAACCTACCAGTGATGCTGTGTAATGACATCAAGCTGAATGTGGGGGAGTGGGAGCTGAAGACTCTGCAAATCTGGCTGATGTCTCCAGAGTGAAGCTTTACCTTTCAGGGATCAAATGCTTCATTTGAGTTTGTCTTTCTGCTTGAATTTCCTCCCACATGGTCACTCTTGTGCTTTTCTTCCAAACCACCCACTTATTCATTGGGTGATTGTAAGCTTGAGTTTTATGTCCTTTGCCGTTGTGAACTTCTGCTTTTATGTCTTTGTATAGATTTATTTTTTTCATTATCTCTCCCCCTATTCCAGCTTTATCCCTTCGTTTGTTCAGTTATTATTGGAGTTTTGGATTTGTTTCGCATTTTCTTCTTGTTCTAGTTTATTCCTTCTGTAAGTTTGGTTTCTCGTTTTTAGGTATTGGTTTTATTTAGTTTGAGTATTTATTTTTGTCTAGGTTCTCTTCTAGTTTCATATTTTTGTCTTTGCCTGTCTCCACTGGAAGGCCTTGTACTGGTTCTGCCTCAGTGCGCGCCGGCCACTCAGAGCCGCACCGGCTCTGTGTGGATGTTATCAGTTTTTAAAGGGACAGACAGTATTATGTAAAATTGACTTTTTTTTAGCTTTACATTATGTTATAATGTTATTACCTCACCAAAACTGTACGTGGAGTGTTGCCTTTATTCTTTTATGCATGAGAAATCCTTGAATTTCCATGGCAACCATTCCGCCTGGGTGGACCTAGCCCCGCCTTCAAGACGCAGCTCCTCCTCATAGCTGTAGTTTCCGAGCTTCTGCCTCACAGAGAAGCCCTCCCCACATGTTGCCCCTACTCAGCTCCTCCAGAATAGCAATTAGCTATTGCTATTGCAGGTGTTGGCTATTGTTTCACCAGGCAACACCTGGTGGAACAGCGAAACTGCTGCGCTCATTATAGGAGCTGCTTATCGGAGCAACACTTGTAAAAAAACATTGTTAAAGGGTTAATAGAGGAGTTGTCATGAAATGCGGTGGTGAGGCAGACGCAGCAGACCCAGGATGCAGTGAGAAATGATGGTTTTAATGAAGAAAAGAAGTCAAAACAGTCCAAAAACACAGGCAGCACGACTGAGCGGAAGCCAGGGCTCAACGTCGGTAGCAACTGGTTTACAAGTGGACACACTTAGGACTGGGAGCACGTTAGACGAGGACCTGACAAAGACACAGACACACAGGTGACACTAAATACACAGGGGGTAATTACAGGGACGAGAAACACCTGGGGACAATCAAGGGGAAGACAGGACAACATGGAAACTCAGAAACACAGAAACTTGAAATAAATACACAGGAAAAACATGGAACATGACAGGAGTGATATTGTGATGACTTTCTGCTTGGAAAACAAGTAATATTGCCCCTTCAAATCACTTTGCCATTTAACCCCTTTTCCCCAGCTGCTAGTCATTTTTTTGTCTACTCTCACTCGCTCTCTTCCCAGCTGCAGTCAGTTACATCTAATTAGTTCCTTGTCCTCTCCACTCCCCGTTCACTTCTTGTTCCTGCTTGCCTGTTTTTGCTAGTTTTGCTTTTTATCATTAAACTATGACTTTCTCCTGTCTGCATTTTGGTCCAAGTTAGAACACACCAAACATGATATGATATGATGAGTGGGCCAAAGCCAAACACTTCGCACAGACCTAAATTTTGGCAGACGGACGACTCTCTGTGAACAAAATGAAACAATTTGCATCCACGTCAATGAGAACTAATTTTGGCACTTTGCATGAAGTATATCGGGGGCTTTACAGTCATGGTCTAGGCCCGCAGTATCATGAGTGGGCTTATGGCAGAGGACTGCACCCCTCCTGATTTCTGATTATCTCCCCCTTGTGACCCTTCACGCCAGATGATGGCAACATGAACCGGTCATTACTTTACACCCACATAGTGAAAGAAGAAGAAGAAGAAAAAAATAAATGTGAGGGGTATGGAGAAAAAAAAATGTATAAAACTAGCCTTCTATGCATCACAAATCTGAACAAACTTCTAGAAAACTGCAAAACAGCTGAAACACTGAGTTCCTTTAAATCCAGGGTAGAACCCATCTGTTTAGTGTTGCCTTTGACCCATGATAACTGGAACATTGACCAACATATTTGATGTATTCATGATTTTAACAATGGGGCTCGACAAAATTTAACATTAATTTGTGGTTTCACAATTTGTGACTGTATGATATGTTTAGGATGGTTTTATGTTTTCATGATGTAGAAAGTTTTGAACTACATTGTTGCTTAAACACGCAAGACAAATAAACTTGACTGATTGATTGATTGGTTGATAAAGCTACAAAATCTTCTCACGGGACTGAAAAATCAACCTAAGTTCTTAAAATCGACCAGTTCCACAGAGTGTGAGATGCTGGTTGCAACCTACCCCCTATCCCCAGCTTATTTACACACACCCCTCACAGGAAATAAGCCCTGCCAGCAAACCAGATGTGAGGGGGTGGAAGAAAAAAAGGGGATGAACACGGGAGAGAATAAGTGAAAGAAACTCCCCATGTCTATTTGCACGCCCTCAGTTCCTGCATACGCTCAGACCAACACCCGTTCTGTGTAGGTGGACTAATTTCTCTGTTGTCTGTTGGCTCAGGCTTTAAGAATCCAGGGAAAAGAAAGCTTCCTCTGGATTTATTTTGCAATAGGTCTCAAAGCAATACGTTCAATTTATAGAAAACAGTTCTTCCTAAACTATAGCTCCATTTGCGGCACAGACTACCAATCCTGTTTTTACTGATGTGATCACATACATCCAACACTGTGCACCCTTTTCAAACGTTGCTCCGGATTGTGAAGGCAGACCGAGTTTTTTTCTTCTTCTTCTGCTTTTGCTAGAGTCTGCAGGGGATATTAATAGCCATCTCAAGGCTATAGTTTGAGGGAAGCCTTCAGAGCCCGAGGCTTGCCAGTGTTCTTGATTTACCAACTAAACGTACAATTATGTGCGTACCACACAAATACCAATTTGGGTGTGTTGAACAACCAGCAGAGGTTTTATAGGAGAATTTCAGCTTTAGCAGAATCCAATATGCAATGGTTAGAAGTTTGGGGGTTTTAATGGTTTGAGGCAACAGCTGTGAGGAACCTGAGAGACAAAATGCAACTGAATGTGTGGACTTTTTGTGTCTGTGTGTGTTTTTGTGTGTGGGAATCTAAAATAGTAATGACACGGTGCTTTTCCTTGCATCACTCTAACACGCCCTGTATTTGTCATTGAAGTTTTATGCAAACATCTCCATTTTGCAGCTCTACAGAAATCTAAAATGTTTATAAATCTACTCTGACCTTTTGGAGAGTAGGTTACATATAAAGATGTTGTGTTGAAATTTCTAGTTCAGGACCAACTGAGAATCTTCTCTAACCTGAAACCCCCAAAAGTTTGTTTATCCTGTTGCGGCGTTCCAAATGGAAATCAGACCCCAGTCTCCCTGCTGTGGAGAACCCAGGAATTTTGTTTTTCTGAGTCAAAACCAGTTTCAACAGCTTTCATTTACATGGCTTAGTAATCTTTTCTTGTGTGCATGTGTGTGTATGTGTGCCTGAAGTTCACCACACACAGGGAAAAAAGCTGAACCTCAATAACCTAAACCACTTCCTTACATACGTCTCTGCTTTTGACCGCAACGTCTGGTTGCCCCTCAACAGATATATGCATAATCAGTCTGGACTCTATGACAGAAAACAAGCCTGACGCTACATAGCCGCACATATTTACAACACAGTGGTCTCTCTGTTTGTCCAAAGTTATTTGGAGCAACGACATTAAGGAATCGGATGATGCCAAGCATGGGGCAGCAGATGATTGAATATGAGGAGGTTTTTAATTTTTATGCACATTAAAACAAACAGGAAGTGTAAAATAAGACAGGATATGGAAGATTTAGGTCACAGAAGAGTTTGTTGGTGTTTTTATTGTCTAATTTAGTCATCCAGCAATCATGTCCTGATTGCTCCTCAGATCCTAAGAGGCATTTGGGTGCCATATGTGACGCTAAAAGACTTGTCCAAATGCACTGCTGGCTCACTGGCTGTTTTTGTTTGTTGCACATTTTTAATGACATCGTTTGCTAATAAACGCATGTGTCCCGTTCTGGAATGCGAAAGCAACCTCAGACTTTCTGGACTAGGATGTATTGAAAATTTACCTACAGCCTTGGTGAAATCTGAAATTTAAACAGTAAAATAAAGACAACCAGTGGCGGCTGGTGGAGATATTTGTAGGGTGGTCAACAGATAAATACAGATATATTAAAATGATGCATATTGTATTCCAACAACAGAAGCATCTAATTTCAAATAAAGAAATCTTGCTATAAATTGACATTATATTCTTTTTCAGTTCAAAGACAACCGTAAAACAAACAACCACCAAAACATACCAAAAGCCAAGCTTACACAGAGCCTCTGTGAGGTAAGTTGAGCCAACTTAATTCCCAGGCATTAAGGGTCTGAACTATAATTATTTCAGATTTCAGATTCAGCTTTGAATAACTGCATTTCACTCCTTGACACAATCACAGTCATGAAAAAAATACAAATAAATTAAACAAGACATACAATATATTTTAAAATGAGGCCTACCTATTGAGTAATGATTGTTTCCTGGATGTGTGGATTGTGTTTAGCTTTTAAATTTGACCAAATTGCTAACATTGGCCATAATGTATATAATGTTCCAATTCAACGTTATGAAGCTTCCTGGAAATTGCCTGTCCTGTAAACAACCATCCTCTGCTGTGAAGAGAGAAGTGCCGATCCGAACAAAGTGGGTGTTAATATTAATTCAATATTTAGAAGCCAACATGGACTGAATGGCTTCGTTCACGTCTTTGGCTGCCATTGCTAAAACTACAGGCAAACTACAAATCTGAAATAGCGAAGAAAATCAACGTCATCGTTCACGACTTCATTTGCTGATTGACCTGGTAGAAAATGTACCAGACACAATCCAAGTGAAGGGAAGAAAGTGCAGACCGTGCAATAAGCAATATTTTATTTGGGATAGCACAGGAAGCCAATGGCTCCCTTCACAAAAAAAAAATTAAAAAAGGTTTTCCTTTTGCTGCATTTGATCTGTCCACCAAGACATTAAGGAAAACAGGTGAGAAATTACCTAATCTTGCTTGCTATCATACCTACTCATTATTCACTAAGCCACACCCACTTACAATCGCACACGAGACACGTTATTGTTCGTCCATCCTCATTGGCTAAAGCATGTGACTGACCCTGGCCTGACCAAAATTAGCCCCAATAACTGAGGCTAGACGTCTGTCAAAATTCATAAAGCTGTGCAATTTCCTGCATTTTACAAGAGTTTGCATCAGAATGTAGACTGCACTTTGTTTAGTTTATTTATAGTTAGTTAAGCAATTTGTTTTCATGGTTAATTGAGAATAGCAAGCTTCTTTACTTGTTTTTACTCATGGACATGTCTCTGGGAGGCTTTGGTACTCGTTGAGCTGTGGGTGCATGTCCTTTGTGTGGTGAACACGCATCCAAAATAAAATGGAATTGTTCCTCCATTTTGTGGTGCAATTTCTTTCAGTTACAGTCAGAAGAGGAACCAAGAGGAAAGTGGGTGGAAGAATAGAAATTTAAAGCAACTATACTCAGTTACTTGTTCCTTTTATTTTTGTCAGCAAAAACCCCATGAAAAAAAAAATATTACCACACATTGAGGTTAACTTTGATCAACCACCAAAGCAGAAGCATAGAGAAAATGATAAACAACACTGCAAAGACAAAAGTATATTTTTTAATGAGTAACGTAACTACAATAATTTATGATCTGTAATAACTATTTGGACTTTGACATCCTCCATCCCTTTGACATCTTTCCATCCCTGATTACCTGACCTATAAACGATAACTACCAACTAAAAATAGCCATTTACACAACTAATAAGCTCTAATGAGACCAAAATGCATAGAAAACTTCAGATCAATATTGAAATGAATTATAGTTTTGCATTTAAAATTGCTACAGCGGAAGCTGTCAGATTGCTTTGCTCTCGCCACGCAAATGAGCAATCCGATGTCTTTGTTTCTCCTGATAATGGCACCAGATCACAGACCGGGTGATGAGAGCAAAGATACAACAGTGAAAATATTACCCTATGTAAGGTGTAAATGTTATCTATGTCTGCATTTGTTGACATGTGAAAATGCTAACATACAGGTAAGTGGAAAATGACATTTTGTGGAAAAAAAAAATCTGTCAGTGTCAAAACCTTCGGCCATAACTGGAGGAAACCACGAGGGCTTGGTTGGTCCTGGGGGGAAAAAACATTCAGCTTGAAAGGTTTATCCATCCTAAAGTAAAAAAAATATCTAGCAACAACAACAACAAAAACAGAAGCACACTTTGACCTGAGCAGCTGATCATCTCCATGTGACTTTCCATGCCTGACGACTTGGATTTTAATGCCATGTTTCAGCTTTTTTGTATTTTAAATGTAATTAAACATATTTAAAACAAGTGAGTCAAATAATCTGAGTGCTACTCAGTAATGAAAGGGATGAGAACCTGCCTGTGCTGGATGGGAATGTGTTATGCTTGGCGCTTAAGTGTTTAATCATATGGTTTGGGCAACAAAACACCCTTAAATAATTCCCTGTCTGGTGTTGATAAACAGCTATGCTCATACGTGAGTAATGGAGCATTATAACTGTCACTTCATCTTCATGCTGAAGCTCTGAGTCAGTCGTGATTTGGCATCGCTCTGACGTCACATGCTGATTTTCTTCACACTATATATTAAAATCACAGAGTTTGCAGGAGTCAAACCAATTAGTAGAGTGCTTCAGGCAAATGTAATGTAGTTTCAGCTTCGACATTTTGAATAATTATAGTAAAAGCATGTAAAACCAAAAAACTTTTAACCAGCATTTGGAGCATCCAATTAAATATTAAGAAAATAGTGTATGGTAAGATGAGACAAGCATACACATCCTGTTTGGAGGAGAACTGGATCCGATCATTGCCCCCAAAATACTGTACCACCAGGAACATTTGGAGGTGAGAACATCTTGGTGTGTAAATGTTTTTTGACATATGTGGCAGAATTTTTAGAATTGCAAGAAGGATGAATGGAGAAGCGTATTGAGACACTCATGATAAAAGCTTGACGATAAACCAAACAAAATCTCAGTTGGCTCCAAAGCATTAAAAATAAATCAGTTAGATTGGTCCAGTCAATCGGCAAACCTCAATCCAACCAACAATCTATGAGATTTCTGGGATGTTTTTCTGAAGTAGGGAAGAAAAAACATTTTTAAGAAGGTTAAAACTCATTCCTTTGAAGGTGAGAACTTAAACCCATTTATTCATATAACTTGTTCAATACAACTAAGTATACATTTTGTAGCCTCCTGTTTTCCCAGAAAGCTAATCTCTGTCCTACGTGTGCAGGCTGGACATAAAAACTGTGAACATTATTAAAAACAGAACATTTAGACCTCTGTGCTTCAGAACATTTCAGCTTATGGATGTCAATGTCCTTACTTTACAAGCACATCACATAAAATATAATAAGGACATTAAGGCAAAAGGTTTGACTGAAAGTACAAAAATGAGAAAATTAGACAAGGTTTATACATTTTCTGAGCGATTTTTCCTGCACATATACATTTTTTAAAACTTTATTTTGGATCGTATTCCTTAGGTTTACTTTAGATTCAGCATGCCTAGGGAAATGTAACATATGTTTGAGGTGATAAAGGAGCTTAAAAGGAGAAGATAAGAGGACTAAAATACCTAACTTAAAGAGAGCAAGGACACATTAGTTACAAACCAGAAAGAGGCATGGAGCTTTTTCTTTTCCTGATCTTCTTAGGCGTTGCAGGTATATTTTATATTCATTTAAATGGGAAAAATGGGTGGCAATAGAACTTGTAATTATAATTGACACCAGCAAATACATTTTCTATATCATGAAATGTGAAAAGGAAAATGTAATTTTACTTCTGGGAGCCAGTGGCTCAGAAAGAAGAGATTTATCCTGAAACCTTCGGATGTTAAGTTCGAACCCCTGCTCTGTCTGCAACTGGCAAGATTTTTCTAAATAGTAGCCTTGTTTCTGTCTGACTGCCCTTGGGTAGCAGAGGCTACAATGTGTGTATTAACTGCAGAGTTCTTTGGAGTCCGTTGACTCGATAAAGCTCATTACAACTGGAGGCAATTTACCATTTCCTATTTGTAACGTGCAGCTGGCCTGGAAGATGATGAAAAGATTGTTGGAGGATATGAATGCCCGAGAAACTCTGTGCCCTATCAAGTGTCGCTCTTCACTGGGTACAACTACTGTGGAGGCGTTCTGCTGTCTGATCAGTGGGTGCTCTCGGCTGCACACTGCAAACCAAGGTGCAACATGATAATGAACATCTTTCAATTTATTGCATACACAGAGCTGTGCAAAATTGTTCACACAGCTTGAAGTTTTTCATAATTTTTCACATTACAGTTCACAAATTTTGTGTATTTGTTTTATGTTTTATATGACCGACCAAAGCCAACTCATAATTGTGATTGAGGGGGAAACAAACCCATCATTTACACTTTTTTTTTTTTTCAAATCAGTATCTGAAAACTGTGCTCTTAAATCAATACTTTGTAGAATCATATTTGAATGCAGCCTTCTGGGATCTTTTGCCCATTTCCTTCTGTAAAATAGCCCAAACTCAGTCAGCTTTGTTTACATTTCTTAATGAGGGATTGACTGTCAGTGCTCCACAAAATATTCAAATGTTGGAATGTTGTTCTATAGTGTAATCCTGCTTTAAACTTTGCTATCCCTAATTGAAAATATAATTTAAAACCTAAGCAGTTTCCTTGTGATTTTAATCTAGGGCAGCAGTGCTGGGGAAGCTAAACTGGCTTTCTGAAATGTTCCTTTTTCAGCTCAAATTTAGAAGTTCGACTGGGAGAGCATGACATCTGGGAACCCGACCATACCGAACAGCACATCATGTCTGCCGCGTTCATTCGCCACCCTGATTACAATCCCCGCACGCAGGACAGTGACATCATGCTGATCAAGCTGAGTCAGCCTGCTATTCTGAATAACTATGTGCGTCCTGCAGTGCTTCCATCAGACTGCGGCAGTGCTGGAACGATGTGCCAGATATCTGGATGGGGGAACATTCGCCCCAGTGACGAGGGCTGTGAGTTAAACTTTGTCTGCTGTGCAATTTCCAATAAATGAGAAGAGATAAGAAAATGAGATGGAGAAGTAGCTGACTGCGATGTGTTTACAGCAAGGTACCCAGACAAGCTGCAGTGCCTGGAAGTCCCTCTGCTGAGTGATGACACCTGCTTCAATGCATATCCCTTTCAGATAACTGAAAACATGATATGCGCTGGATACCTTGAGGGAGGGAAAGATTCCTGTCAGGTAACATCACTATTGCATATCAACAGATGTTTTTTTTATCTTGCTGCAAAATATGACATCTTGCAATCTCTTTTAAACTTCAGGGTGACTCTGGGGGTCCTATGGTGTGTGAGGGACAGCTCCAGGGAGTTGTGTCCTGGGGCCACGGCTGTGCTCAGAGAAACAAGCCTGGAGTGTACACAAAAGTTTGCAATTATGTCTCCTGGATCAAGACAACAATGGCTTCTGGCTGAGATGGAAAGCTAAAGGCTTCAGATGTACAGGAGAAAAATGAGTAAAATGAGTAAAGTCAAACAATTTGACATATTTGTGTAAAATGTAGTTTTTACTGGTCCGCAAGATAAAATGAGGGCGGATTATTTTTCACATAAGTAAAGGGAATACTTCACATGAAATAAAAAAAAACTTTAAAATGCTGACTTCTCGCAATGTGACTTTGAAAGAAAGAGCAGCTGTTGAGGAAGTCCCATCAGGTCAAGTGTGAATTAAACTTGATTCTTATTCAAAGAAAGACAACCCATCCAAAGAAAGACAGAAAACAAACAAAAACAAGGAAGACAGGTGCCTGGAGCTGCAACCGTGGTGGGAGGAGCTGCCCTTTCCATTAGACTTAGATGAAATGGCAACATCAGGTAGAATGAGGGAAAAAATCATACCCCTTACTGAGTCCAAGTGGGCGCGGTGGGGGGTTGCAAAGAAACCTCTGCATATATAAAGCAACATAAATGCAACATAAGGGTGGAGGCCAGCAAAGGCAGTGAGTTCAGGGAGGATGAGTTCATAGCCATGGAATATGGCTGTGTATATTACTGCATGTATATCCGTGCAGTGTGCATGGATATACATACAAAGACAGTGAACTTTGCCACACAGCTCTCCCAGCCAGCAGTCTCTAATATGGTGGAAAGGTTTATCAGCGTGGCCTTTCAGAGCCTGCCACAGAACCACAGATGTCTCCGGGGAAGCATGGTGGGTAAGAGCATCTTGTTTACATATCATCCCAGAGAGTTGAGAAAGACAGCCAGCCTAAGCCAACACAGGGAAGCCAGTTCAGATAGAAACCGTTGCTTTATAGTTCGGGCAGACGGCGTTCATTTTTCCATTCTGCTGTAAGTTCTCACCGGTACATCTCTGTGGTGATTCCAATCATCCAAATTATTATTGTAGCCATTCCCACTGGACCAAACTAGCAACTTCTCCAAAGTCAATTCTATCTTGCCAGTGAGCTCCAGGGTCTGCAAATCTCTGCTTGAATCGCATCCAGCTTGCGCCACTGTTCCCACAGCATGTTAGCCTGAGCGTCTGCTAGTTGGCATAATCTTTCACACTAGACAGGCAGCTTGACAAGGGCCGAAACAGCTGCCGACAGCTTCTGAATTTTCCAATATGCCAGGTCTTTACTCTCGTAATTTTATTTATTTATTATATGTTTCTTAGCTTGACCCTACTACACGGTCATCCAGTGTAACCCCAATTGTCTCTGCAGAATAAATACAGCCTGTAGTGTTATAAAACAATATGCAAACATCCAAAATGTAACTTTTTATATACACATGGATACAGGCACATGTTTAAGCCTTTCACATGTTGACCAATCATAACAATAGACTGAGCTGAAATAATGTTTAATCTTGCAGCTGATTACATCTAACATGTCCAAATGCCTTGTGTATGAATCCTAGGCTGTTCTGAACATAATTAGGTGCATGTCAACACATATAAGACTAATCTTTTTCTGCTAGTTAAGAAATCAAGCTTCTGAATTGAGTGCATTCCTGTCTTTTCCCCAGTAGAGAACTGATCAGCTCATTCTGAGTTTTATCTCACTAGGAACACTCTCTTTGTAAAAATGCAAACAAGGGTTTTTTGTTTTGCTTTGTTTTTTGAAAGTAGCTTATTTTTCCTAACATAGCAAAAACAAGACAGTTTGAGTCAAGCTCTCACTTCCTGGCTGAGAGGAAAGTCAGGAAGTGAATAAAGAGAGACAAACAGAACCAAAAGAGTGTTCAATTGGATTAATCAAGTGGATCACTTTAATCCTCTGGGTTAATATTTGGATGCATATTTGGCTTTTTAACATCTTATTTTTAAAGTTTATACACTTGTGGTAGAAACGAGCAAGCTTATCTGAAAACGTCTTTTTGTAGTGTGTCTCAATTTTCTGATATAGCAAAGAGACTCGAGTATCTCAGGTATATCCAGAGATCAGTGCCAGAGGACAAACCACCAGACTAACTGGCCATAACAGATGTGTGTGTTGATATTAGCCATAGTCAGAGCCAGGGACACACCTATGGTTCAAATTTGATTGAAAATATTTAATGGTTTTAGGTATGCTTGGCCCACATGCAGAACATGTGAGGAAAATCTTACTGAGAGAAAATAAACTCATGAAACTACTAGGAAGCGCAGAGGGCTCAGAGGCACAACTATAGATGAACACTCAGGTACCTAAAGACTGGCGAATGACTCCTGTTATCCTCCAGCTAATGAGCCTCAATGGTGTGCAGGTCCATCTAATTACACCTGCCGTCCATCCTCCAATGGAAGACTGCCACTCCATGGCTCCCTCTGGTGGAAAACTGTCTGCAAGGAATGAAAGAATAGCAGCCACACACAACCCAAACCCCAGCGCCTAGCAAGGAAACAGTGGACTCCACATTCTCGGTTTCTGTAACAGCATTATTCAGCAGTTTTGCACTTTCTGTAAACGTGTTGCCGCAGTAACTGCACCTGGAGTAAATGTGTTCCTCATTTCTGGCTAAGCACATCTCATGTTGATATTGTTTATCACAACACATGCACAGGAAATCTGGCACGAATACCAGCATCTTCCAGAAACAGGAAGACATCTGTCCGACATACAATGACACGTTGAAGATGGAAAAGTAGTGGGCAGTAACAATACAATTGTAAAAATGTTCTATAATTAATGTCGAATAATTTTTTTTTCTATAAGCAAACCTTTTGTGTTCTTTAGATTAAAATTTACAAAATCTTCTCAGAAGGAAGAATCTTATTTTAGACAATCATTAGTTTTGGACTTTACAAATCTGGCATTTATTATATAGTGACAAGACAAAAACCATTGTAGAAAAAACAAAAGAAGAGCAGTTTGCACCAGCCATGTAGGAGGCACAATATACATGTGATAGAAGATATTCTGGTGATTTCATGCAAATGCTGTGCATAAAATAAACTGACACTGTCCGAGGATGCCATGTTTTCCATGCCATACCCATGGAAACCATGGGGGAGGCAGCATCATGCTGTGGGGTACTCTCCTTCATCAGCTGTAAGGAAACTGGTCATGACAACATTAGAAGAAAAACCTGTTTGAGCCTGGAAGTGACATTTCATGGCAAATCCTTGGTTTGAGAAAGGCAAGTGAAAAGTACACACCTAACAGTGAGGAACAGTTTCCTTTCCAGATGGTCTCCATCCACCCTGAGATAGAGGTATTAGCAAAGCTTACATAGTTGGCATTAACAAGATACAAGTGTTTTCCTTAGAGCCAGGATCTGCAATTCCAGTCATTCTTCTAGACATGTCAGTGCTTCAACACACTTGAGTCAAATAATTTGGTCATTACCAGGCATCTGGAGAACTTTACTGGAAACCTTTAATCCACGGACAGAAATTCCCCAAATTTTCTGTTGGGGTGAGTAATTGTTGGATCTGGGCTTTAAGAGTATGCAATGTTTTTTCTTTTCCCCATTTACTGACAGCTAAAGAACAGGTCTATGTGTGAGATGTCAATTCAAGTTATTATTTAAGCAACAATTATCTTTACTAGAAATGCAAAATGCTCTTCACATCTCTCCACTTTGTCAAACTGACAAGATATCACCAAACAATTCTCAAAGAAAACTGCGTCATACTGATTATAAGTGTTTCAAAAGCCACATGGGCATAACTCATCGCCGTAAGCATGTAAAGCTGTAAATCTAAATGCAAATGGTTGGGAACGTAATATTGGGCATAACAGATCAAGCTGCCTTACATGTGGTCAGAACATTTGCAGCAACAAGCTCAGACTCAGATGAACTTGACAATGAATGGGTAGAAAAGTGTACTGCTTAAAGATTGCCTCCGTAGCCGAGGAATAAAACTGTCACTTAGAACCAGCCAGCTGTAAATCATGGCAAAGTGTGCTGCAGCATGGCTCTTTGTGGGGGAAAAACTGTAAAGGATGCACACCACTCTGGCATGAGCTTACTGGCAGTAGAGCAAACGGCAATATTCGACTGATCTTCCTTTAAGTGTTTCAACCTAAGTAAGGTTATAAAATGATTTTGGTGACATCATGCATGGCAAAGAAGACCAACTGCAGTTAAGAAACTTATTCTCTCAGATGGTCTAACTATTTTAGTAAACCTCAGAAATGATTTAAGTGAATTTGGTTTCTTGGGCGTAGCACAGAGTTTATGAGTGAGTCACCGGGCCCTTGCCTGACCTCCAGATAAAGACTGCCAACCTGGGAAGGTTTATGAAGGCCTGTATGCAAAAATATTTTGTTTTCTTTAAGGGACATTAGCCTTAACAGGAGACTGTTTATAGCACAACACATTTGTTTATTGGTTTATTTTGAATTTCGCAAGAAAGGATATAACTTCTTCAGAAGCCAAGACATGTAGACGTTGGTCAAGTAAAAATATCAAGGAATGTAACGATGACTCAGTTATATGACAGAGCAGCACAACAATTCAACCTGTTTGTCTTAAAAAGATAATAAAAAATGGCATAGATTCAGATTAATTCTCGTGCTTATTGAGCATTAACTGCATTTTAATGGTACTGCAGAGGTTCCTCAGTAAATAAAACTCACATGAGCGGGATTTTAATGAACAAAACAAAAAAATAACAAGATTCAACTGTGGAATCCGGGAATTTCGGATAAACCAAGAGTTAAAGTTACAGAACAAAAAACAGCTTTATTTCGCTTGCAAGCGGAGAGAGCCCTGATCAGTAACACGGTCAGAGGAACTCTGATTACAGCACACAGAACGTCAGTTCTTATACACATCTGAAGACGCCCAGGTGGGGTTAAACAGTTACTGGAAGTCAGACAAAAAAAACACCTCTTAGAAGAAATGTCATGACAAACTGACCTATGCACGAGGAAAACTTGTGGTTTACAATAACTGATTCACTCACTTCGTACCCCCGAGAGTTCAATAGTTGAGACAACAGGTGCAAATACTATTTTGGTGTCTCTTTATGAATGAGTTGCTGGGCAGAAATATATAAAAAAATCAGACAGTTTAGACACCTCGAGTTGGTGTACCAGAACAGAACAGGCAGGTGTTTCCTGATAAAAGAACATTCAGTTATTTGGGGAGAAATCCTTTAACTGAATAAAAAAAATGCTTTCTGACTTATATGAGTAAAATGAGTAAAACACTTATGGTAAATGAATAAACTGATCTATAACAGTATGAATAATTATTTCATTCCACACAACAATCGCTGTACATTTGTACTCGTTGTACTCTCTCGCTTCACCAAAACCATTGTTTTTTAAAATGTATTAAAGGATCAATATCTATATCACATTAAAATGTGAAAAGGTTTAATAGTAATAATCAGGTCCATCGTCATCTAGGTCATGAACACACCTGAAAACAATCTTTTGTTTTTCACTAAAGATTGTACACTTTTGAGAGCCTCTGTATGAATCAAGTACCATGCCAGACAGCTGCATGCAGATACAGCTTTACGCTGCTAGGAAAACACAGGAGTTTCAACATGCAAACAAACCTGGATGTTGACTGAATAAGAGGCTCAAATGGTTATTGCTAAAATAATAACTCCTAGGGAAAACCAACACATCAAGTTACTGTTTCTGTGCATATAATCTCCCTATATGACATCAGTTTCTCTGTAACTTCTATCTGTGTCCGACATGAAGCGTGTTTATGCTTCATGCCAGCTGCCCGTGGCTAAGGGTGTGGATACTCGTGAGTGGTCAACAGATTTGTGAAGAACCTCCCCAGGGATGTGATCATGGGTAGGTCAGGACATTGAGAGCCTGACTAAAATAACAACAGCAAAAAAAAAAAAAAAAAAAAGCAACGATAAAACAACATATGGAACAGTTTATTTTTTATATATACATCTTTTCACTTGAACACACCCACATTTCTATTCATATCATATTACATTATGAAAATAAGATAAAAACAATTTCTTTTCCTGCAGTTTTAGATGATAACCGCCAGGGGGAAACATCTAACTACTGAACAACCCTGTTGAAGCCTCGCGCGTTGTAATGCCTCTTTTGGGGACGTCGTGACGTCATAACTAGAAATTGCAAGTACTGTGTCAGATTGGGGAGCAGAGCAAGTACCGACAAAAAAAAAATCTTCAACTAGTCCAAAACAAACAACAACAAAAAACCATTAAAAATAAGATAATAGGAATAAACATGCGTGTTTATAAGCGTCTGATATATTCATTTTCTGTACTTCGTACTTGTTTCTTATAAAAATAAGGATCACTGGTTAGTAGATAGATAGATAGATAGATAGATAGATAGATAGATAGATAGATAGATAGATAGATAGATAGATAGATAGATAGATAGATAGATAGATAGATAGAAACTTTGCAAGAAGCTGTTTGCAGCTGTTTAAGGCGTAATCCATCATTTTTTCAGTGTATAAGAGATCTCCATGGTTAAGACAAAAACAAAGCAAAGGTTTGCTCCGCGCGCCCCTTCCCTCTTGACGCAGGACTGAGTCAGCCTCGGTGCCCTTAATTAACCATTCACAAGGCATAAAACCAGCACGTAGCCCCATCCCAAACCTAAAAACTTATAAAGGCAGCAAACTTCAGACCAAAAGCATTCAGACTGAGAACAACAGGGGGTGGGCGAACTGAAATTCTGAAGCCAAGGGAGCCGCACATCATCAGGTAAGGTACAAAAGAAACAAAAAAAAGAAAGAAAAAAAAGGGGGAAAAACGTAATGTTTTAATTATATATTTTTTAAAGGTTACTTACCTGATAAAGGAGGGGAAAATCATGTAACTGGAGTTTCCATTAATTTATTAGGATTTTATTTAATATTCTACTTTAGTCCAAGAAAAATTAAAAGTAAATATTACAATAAAATAAAATGTAGTTGTAATACAGCAGTAAAAATATTTATTATGATAAAATCTTAGATATTGTGAGATATTAGATCTCTAACTAACTAATGGTTTGAACAGATTGCAGATTTTTCCACTATTATAATGATTTTATTTGATGAGTTCTGCAAAGCTCTTTGACGTTATTAGTATTATAAAATGTAAAGAAAAATAGGCACAGGCACGCAGGTAAAAAATATAAAAATATTGTTTCTGAGTTGCAATATTGTGCTATCTTTCAGAAAATCAGAAAATCTAAATGATAGTGCTTACAAAGTGTGTGTCTAGTCATGTATGTGATTTATGTCTTTTGACTCATATACTCCTAGTATTTATCATTCATTCTGACTTAAAGCTGTCAACTTGTCAAACTTTATCAGAGAACTTTGCCAGGTTGCTCATCTGGAAATATTTGAAGTTTCTTAAGTCTCTTTTGAATGAGTTAACCAACCTGTCGTGTCTTTTGGTCTGCAGAGCAAAATGAAGCTGAAACATTCATTAAAGAAGCTTTGGACAATCCTTCGAGCCATTTTTACATTCCTCTTTGCTCTGCTGGTTCTGGGAATCATGGTTTGGGCCTATGTGCAAGGCTTCCAGCTGGTGACATCCATGTATGGGATCATTTCCTTTGGCTTTTACGGACTCCTGCTCTCGCTCCATGTTCTGGTTCAAAGCCTGTTCGCCTTTATTGAGCACCGGCGAATGAAAACTCACACGAAGCCGTGCAGCTACACTAAAACAATTGGATTCACTATTTCTGCCTACCAGGAGGATCCCAGCTATCTTAAAGAGTGCCTCAACTCTGTCAAGAGCTTGCAGTATCCCTCAGAGCTGTTGCGTATCATCATGGTGATAGACGGGAACTCAGATGATGACAGGTACATGATGGACATGTTTAGGGAAGTGTTTGCAGACCAGGATCCAGGTTTCTTTGTGTGGAAGAACAACTATCACTCTTGGGATCCCACAAAGCCTCAGCATGATGAAGAAATGGGAACAGAAAGCAGCGCTGACTATGTCATTGGAGAGGATCCTCAGAAAAAAGACTTGGAGCATCTGATCCAGACCAAAAGGTGTGTGTGCGTCATGCAGAAGTGGGGAGGCAAGCGGGAGGTGATGTACACTGCGTTTAAGGCTTTGGGATCATCAGTTGACTACATTCAGGTATTTACTTTTCTTCATTTGTTGAAAATGTCAAAAAGTCTTATTAAATATCTTGTAAAAAAAAAAACCCCAAAAGAAACAACTTGTGGCGTTGCAAGTTTTCAGTGATGTTTAATATTCTGACTCCTCAGGTGTGTGATTCTGACACCAAGCTGGACCCTTTAGCTACTGTGGAACTGTGCAAGGTATTAGAGAGCAACCCCAGGTATGGTGCTGTGGGAGGAGATGTGATGATTCTCAACCTGAAAGATTCATACATCAGCTTCATGAGCAGCCTTCGGTACTGGATGGCTTTCAACATCGAGCGGTCCTGCCAGTCCTTCTTCAACTGTGTGTCCTGCATCAGCGGTCCTCTGGGTAAGGAAAATAATTGTCACTGATGTCAAAGGAGGATAATTTTTAAATAAGCTCCCCATTGTTGAAAGATCTCACTAGATACATATTTTTGTCATGCAGGTTTGTACAGGAATGACATCCTCCAGCAGTTTCTGGAGTCCTGGTACAACCAGAAGTTTCTGGGAAGTCACTGCACATTTGGCGATGACAGACATCTCACCAATCGAATGCTGAGCATGGGCTACGCCACAAAGTACATACCCTTTTGCTATTCCTATTACAAAACCCCAAACTAGATAAACTACTCATTATTCATCATGTTTTTGAGATGCTAAATATGAAGATTTCTATAATTTTTTTTTTTGTCTGTTGTGTTTTTGTAGATACACAGCTCGTTCCAAGTGCTACACAGAAACACCTGCCCAGTTTCTTCGCTGGCTCAACCAGCAAACGCGATGGACCAAATCCTACTTTCGCGAGTGGCTCTACAACTCGATGTGGTGGCACAAGCATCATCTCTGGATGACCTACGAGTCCATCGTCTCTGGTATTTTTCCTTTCTTTGTCACAGCCACGATCATCCAGTTGTTCTGGATGGGCTCGCTGTGGGACATCCTCTGGGTTCTCTGCTGCATCCAGCTCATCGGGCTGGTGAAAGCAGCCTACGCCTCCCTCCTTCGCCATAACATCGTGATGGTCTTTATGTCGCTCTACTCCTCGTTGTACATGACCAGTTTGCTGCCTGCAAAGTATTTTGCCATTCTCACAATGAACAAAAGCAGCTGGGGGACGTCTGGTAGGCGTAAGATTGTTGGTAACTACATCCCTCTGCTTCCGTTGTCAGTGTGGGCTGCTATTCTCTTAGGTGGGTTTGGATACACAATCTACAGAGAGACTCAGCAAGATTGGTCAAGTCCAGCCAAGATTATGGAAACTCGGTTCCTTGTTTTTGGTTGTGTGGCTTACTTATGTTACTGGCTGGTCATGATGATCCTCTACTGGGGATGGTTCCGCAGGTTATGCAGAAGGCGTTCCCAAAGCTACACCCTTAGCGTTTAGATTTAAAGACTGAATTCAATTTTAATGACTATCGCTTTATTTATTGTATTTATTTTGTCAGTACAAACTAAGGGATTAAGTATTGTTTTTATCAATTAGAAGGGCAACATCGACTATTTCACTCATATGGAGATGTTTTTACATATTTAAAAACATACGAGCTGACGTTTTTGGGGCTATTGCAATACTCAAATTTTTCTGGATTAGGTGACAAGAAAGCAGACTGTCTGTTATAAGATATTTATTTATAATATTTAAATCTGGGATAAAGTGATTGGTTATTTCTAGAAAGACTAACTCTACTGATGCCACTACTGTCCATGGATATAGTTGTGTACACTTATGAAAAGGAAGTTGTCTCTGCACTGAATGATGCACTGCATCTCATGCTGTTATGCATATTTACTTGAAACTTGCACACTGTATGTAGAGTACGCCACACTGTGAAACATCAACAAGCAGAAAAGACATCTCTGACCAATGCCTGAAGTTATTGCAACATTTTATCATACATACGTCATACATTATTTTTTGGCAAGAAAGCTTACACACCCCACTGCAATCAAATCTATCTAACAGTATAAATAAAGATGATTGATTTATTGTTACAGTTGGCATACTTATCTTGTGTGAAGTACAGTACAAATGCACTTTTATGGAATTTGATACATTGATACGTCTATATGTTTGTTCTCTATGTTTTTTGTCTGACTGTAAATATTTCAAAATGTGAAAATGTTATTTTATTTCTGTCAAATAAAATATTTATAATAAAATGTTTGGAGAAAATGTACATTATTTGCTATATTTATCCTAAAAAACTGGACACATATATTTTTAAAAAGTGAGCTCCCTTATGTTTCCTGCTAAGATTAGCTTCCCAAGTATTCAATTATAGAAGAAACTCACACCCTCACCTGCCCTAAAATGAGAAAGTGATTGTGCTGACAAGAAAAATAATAATAAAAAAAACCTTTTATTTTTATGTATCTGACCAAAAGCAATATAGCTTAATAAACTGAAGTCACAAAGTTTGGTTCAAAGTACCAGAATAGCTAGATTAGACATATTTATAATCTGTATATTATATCTGTATACATTACCAATATTGTAGCTGAACTTTATGTACTGCATGTAGTTGGAGGTGAAAACGGCCTCATACACCTGCTTCAACAAACCCACTGCTTGCAGAACAGGCAGCACAGTGAGAATCACGTTCTTTGGTTTTTCAGAGCATTTAACAAAACACTGTCGTATTTACTGTGTCCAAAACTTGTGGGTCAAAAACTCCACAAGTTTTGTCTGGAGTCCTCGACAACCGCCTAAATAAAAGAGCAGCTAAGCACAACTTGTAAGACTGAAGGTTTGTGTGTCTAATCAGGTAGTCAGCAGCACAGGAGCACCACAGGGACCTGTACTCTCACCATTCCTATTCACACCTCAGGATTCAAAGGCCTGTCATGGTAAAAAATACTCAGATGTCGGAAATCAGTTTCCAGTATCTTAGTGGTTAGTAAGATATTAAGCAGTCAGTATCTTACCTTCACGCAGTAGAATCCCAATGATCTACATTTGCATCTTAATTAATTGTGACCCCAAAAATGCTTACATGTTAGTCAATGGGTCCTCATGACAGTGAAAGGGGTTAAAAACTAGTACATTTTCAAAAAGTTAATTCCATGAACTAAATTCAAAACGTGAAACGAAAGTATAATTATGGATTTAATGCGTAATGTATGACATTTCAAACGTCTTAGGTCTGTAAATTTTACTACTAGTTTACTAGTAGTAAACTAGATTTACTACTAGTTTTTCAGACCTTAGGTTAATACATAAAGATTAATTATAGGTACAACTGTTGATGTAAAAACACCATGGCAGATTGTTTTGGTCTATAATCATACCCATAAGGATGATTATAGCCCATAATCAGGCATTGTAGCATACACTCGTCAATGCATATGACTATGTTCAGTTCAGTTCAGTTTCACTTTTGTTTGGCAAATTATCAACATTAAACACAGAAAACAAAATCAATACTACTTTACAAACCCAAAATGGCTGAAGTCAAATCTTATGCTTGCCTACTCTGTTTATCCACTTAACAGATATATATATATATATATATATATATATATATATATATATATATATATATATATATATATATATATATATATATATATATATATATATATATATATATATATATATATATATATGTATATATATATATATATATATATATACATATAAAACAGAATAACAGATATATTCTGTCCATATGCTTACATACAAAAGTACACACACACATTTGTATTTAAAAATGCATGAATATACACATACATTACTTACATACATGATTTCATGTATGTAAGTACATGTATAACAGTAGATGTATACTGTTATACATCTACATAACAGTATAAAATTCTACCATTTTACATTTTAAGGCTCTTTTAAAGGACATCATCTGAGATCAGAGTCATTCATTTAATTCCACAGTTTCATGCCCGTAACTGAAAAACATCTAGACTTGATCTGGCTTTTCTCTTTACCACTGCAGCATCCTAAAAATTTCTAAGTGAATGTTGTTATAAATGCTGCTTAAACTATTGGTGCTCTAAAAAGCAAAGACTGTAGCGAAAGGTTTGGTTTTATCTTCTCTTCATTCTGCACCCTCTGCAAGAGGAGCTGGCCTGCCTTAACCAGTTTTGTTTATATGCGACAGTCACCACTCACCACTCTCATATTATGGTTATGTAAGCATGCAGGAGTATGAATATGAGCAGATGAAAGTGATAGAAGAAATACACAGAAACATATACCCATAACAGCAGAATGCCTAGACAGTAAGGGCAGCAAGTAGAAAACTTTATGAGTTTTATGACTTGCAACTAGAACACACCCCAGAACTCTAAGTTTTGCAATGGTTGCACTTGTGCGCCTAATTTGTGTCCCTCAGTGCACCAGCACAAAAGTTAGGTGGATGCAAATTTTGGATCCCATGGCATTATTTAACACTGCAGTTTTACAAAAGCAGCCAAATTGAAATCTGCCTTAAAAATCCTTTGTGGACCTTGCTGGAGTTTGTCCCAATTTCTTTCAGCCGCCCAGTTAAAATCTCCAACTGGGACGATGTAATTTCCAACTTCCAACTTAGGGAGAATACAAGTGTTACTGAGACTTTATTTATGTTTTTTAAAAAATTTTTACATTTTTTTTTTTTACCTTGAACAACTGGTAAAAGAATATAAAAAAATATTTGAGCCCAAATTAATTGCACTATACACTATAAAACATTTGAAGGTGGTTTAACTTGAAAATGAAAATCCACCTGCTGCCTTGAAAGTGCAATTTAAATCAACAAGAAAATTGTTTTGGTTTTATCTCAAAAATTTAAGCTCATGAAGTTGATTTAACAACAAGAGACAAGTTGTCTAAACATTGTTTTTAAGTTTATTAGTCTTGAATTGAGAGTTTTAACTTATTGCTGCAATTTAAACCAAATAATTATTTCACAATATGCAAGAAAAAACAGTCCTCACCTAAAAAGCACACATTTCTCTACTATTCTAAGTTACAATATCAAGTGAATAATAATAATTTAACTTCTTCAAATTGCATGAACAAAATTTCTGACCTGATACTAAATTTTATTAAATATCAAAATGAATTCTGCTCAAAAACATGTAGTGTGAACAGGACACTATCCTCAAGTTTTCCAAGCTTAAACCAAACATTTGACTTAATAATACAGAAAAGTCAGATCAATGTAACACACATCCATCTCACTCACAGTGCAACACAGGATACAAAAACATGCCGCTGAGCACACTGGGAAATAGTTCCCACTCCTTTGCTAAAAATTCTAGTTTATTCAACACTTGGAGGTTTGACAAAATTAATAAAAAGTCAACACAACTAACTGGTGTAAGTTTATCTTTCACAAGCTCACACATTTAGGTTCAAAATCTAAAACTCGCTAAATTTGTTTGACTTACACAGCAGAAGATTTTGGACACAACTAAATATGCTGGTGGGTATTAGCTTTGGTTGTTTATTTATTTTTTTTATGAAGACCATGCAGCAGACAGAAATCAATAACCTAATCATATAAGATTACTTTTTTGATTGTAACTAGAATCAGCTTCAGTACCTGACAAATATTAATATATTACACTTTGCATTTGTGCTTCCACTACTTGATGAAATACTTAAACCTGAGTTGTTTAAGGTTTTTGGTTTTTAAAGGATTTCCCCCTTTTAAATAGTTATTAATTAAAACTAGCAGATCTCCTCAAAAAGCACAAGAGGAAAAATTTGCTGGTCCTTTGCTGGATTATTTAAATTCAATAATTAATTCATATATATATAGATTTTTTTATCAATATTCTGTTCAGATAAGGAGAAAACACAAGGATTCCCTGGTCACATCTTCCTGGTTAGCTGAGTTGGGTGGACTGGTAGCTTTTTAAAATTACTTTCAAATGACACATATGGATGGAATGATTTTCCTTAACAGCTAGGTGGAGACTGTGTTCAGAGTCTTAATTACAGCAGTAAAAGAATAGGAATGAATGTCTGTTTCTAATGGACACAAACAATTGTCACTTCACTGTAGAGAGGAGGAGTAACGTAAATTACATATTGAGAATTTATATGAAAGTGAACGATGGAAAAAAGCTTCTCCACAGGCTATGCTATCGCACAGATAATGTTTGCTGTGCTCTCATCAAAATGGCACTTGGCCATATCTACATGTGGTGTAGATACAGTCATTGTACAGCAAACATACATACGTATAAAGAATGATGGATTGTCATATACTCTGAATTTGGGAGTGGAAAAAGAATAACACACAAGAAAAATGCTTTTATTTGCAGCAGAATGGCATATTTTTATGTAAGAAAATGCAGTTTAATTTTAGATTTTCACCTAAATGTTTCAACAAGCCACTAATTATGTCAAACATACTCCTGTGTAATAGTTCGTGATTTAATAAAAATGGCAAAAAGATTTAAAATTAGCCTGTCACCTATTGTTATTTCTAGAAAAAAGATGATAATTTAAAGGATATGCAAGACTATACATGGGCACTTTTTCACAAGTCACCTTTATGTTTGTGTTGTTTCAAATTTTATAAAGTAATCACATTTTCTTTGCTTCAAAAGTTTCAATAATTATGTTAATGAAAAATATTTTGACAGAGTTCAACTGAAAAATAGGCCAAATTTATAAATTAATTAATATTCCAATGCTTTTTTTATACATTCTATAAATATGTTAGTAATTAAGAGTAATAAAATATATTTATATTATGGAAGTAAAGAAATATTCCAAGGATTATCTAGTACAATGATGAAACTCTTTAGTAAGGACTGCAGCAGATTGCAGGGAAATGCCAGCTTCCTCCCTCACCATTTTGACTCATTCATAAGTCAGTTCATAACACGTTTTTCTTATTTTCCACTTTGTCTTGTGTTAAAAAAAACTAGAGTTGTTTTACTGTCTTAAAAGCTAATTGATTTCCTTGTAAACCTTGTAATTTTACAGTGTTATAAGAAGTTGCTACACTGTGTCCAGCCAGGCCTTTCCCACAAGACATATTGATCTGATACACAATGGTACCTGGACTCAAAAGGTATTATCACATAAGTAGGGAACATCGGTTTTACTGTTATTTACTGTGAAGAATAGAAAACTGGCATATTGACAGACTGCTAAGTAAAACCCGCTTTTTAAAAAAAATCTAACTTTTATGTTATCTAATTCTTCAGTGTTTTACATTACAGTTGATTCTGTTTTATGTGTCAATCTTGAGATTCTGTACTTGTTTTTTTACATTTCCGTTCACCTCCCTCTTTATTAGGAAACATTAAAAAACATGTGTTTCTTTCCACTGGACTAATGGCAATGAAGTAATTCTTATTCCAAACAAACTGCAGTGGACCCCCGCCCATTCGCGGTGCAGTATTCGTGGTTTGTATTTTTACTTTTCGGCTGCTAATAATTTGCGGAGAATTTTCCTGCTTGCAGATCTTTTAGGCATATTTAAAGTATTGGACTTTGCATTATGGGAAACTAAAATGCCATAGGCACAATGCTACTTGACGCACTTCTGACTGGTGTTTGCTAAGTAGCCATTTATTTTCCTTGGTGTGGATCAGCTGTAAGCCCATGACTGGAGGAAAGGAAGATCGTAGTTGTTTGTTTCTGTGGTAATGTTAAAACGGTTTCACGGTGCTTATTAATGGATATTGAGGTAGATTTTGTGTTTAAACTATTAAAATTGTCAGCAATTTAAAAGTTTTATAACTAGTCTCAAGTATTTGAGGATTTCAGCTATTTGTTGGCAGTAGTGGACAGATGATCCATGTGGAAGAAAGTCAGCAGTAACAGTAACATCAGATGTATAGGTTCACAGTGTTCCAAAAGTGTTAAAAATGTATAAAAACATTTAGTAATAATAATATACTGTACAAGCTCTATTAATTAATGATTTCATCACTGAGCATAATATTGATGTTATGTTTCTGACAGAAACATGGTTGAATGATAATAATGAATCGATCGTACTAATTGAATCTGTGCCTCCTAACTACAATTTCTTCAGTGAGAATAGAAAACACAAAAAAGGAGGAGGCGTGGCTTCAATATTTAAGAATACCATAAATTGTAGTAAAATCTCTTTGGGTCACTTCACCTCTTTTGAGTATCTTGGAATTGAGGTTAAAGGCCACAAACGAACTTTGACTGTAACTTTATACAAAACTCCAACTTTTGTGGAAAATTTCTTTACTGACTTGAATGAACTTCTATCTCTTATATGTATTGATTATGATTGTTTAATAATTGTTGGTGATTTCAACATTCATGTTGACAACCCCCAAAACAGAGGGGCAAAAAAGCTCGCTAATATTTTAGAGACTTTTGGTCTAACACAACATGTCAAACAAGCAACACACACTCAAGGACACACACTGGACCTGGTTATCAGTAAGGGTGTGAATATTTCCAATGTCTCTGTAAATGATGTCGCCCTGTCGGATCACTTCGTTGTTATCTTTGAAAGTTCTTTATCTTTTAACCCACTTGGACAAACAGCAACCATCACAAAACGTTCTCTCACTGAAAACACAGCAGAAACTTTTAATCAAATCTACTCTTCTTCCTCACCCTTAAGCTGTAATGATGTAGATAAGTTGGTAAATGATTTTCAGTCTAAAGTCTCAGATATTATTGATTCCATTGCCCCAATTAAAATGAAGGTTGTGTCTGGTAAAAAGAAATCTCCATGGAGAAATGCACAAACAGTTAGATCTGCAAGACAACTCTGCCGTAGGGCAGAACGAAAATGGCGTAAAACTCAACTCCACGTTCATTGTGACATCTATAAAGAAAGACTACGTAACTATCATTTAACACTAAAACATGCAAGAGAGGCTTTCTTTGCAGATGTCATAAACAAAAACATTAACAACGCTCGGGCTTTATTTGCAACAGTTGACAGAATCACAAACCCTCCTGCGACGTTACCGCCTGAATTCCAATGTATTGCCGCCTGCAACCAGTTTTCCAGCTTCTTTTCAGAGAAAATTAAAAAAATCAGAGGATTAATCTGTACATCCACTATAAAGTCAGTACCAATGCTGTGCCCAAACAAAACAAATACAGGAAAAATGACCCAATTTCAACTACTTAATTATAAAACCCTACAGGAAATTATAAGTCAACTAAGCTCCAGTTCCTGCTGTCTGGATGTTTTACCCACAAATTTCTTTAAGAAAGTCCTGCCTGTTATTGCTGCTGATCTGATCCAAATAGTAAACTCATCGCTCTCGTCAGGCGTTTTCCCCCAGGCTCTGAAAACAGCAGTAATCAAACCACTTATAAAAAAGAACAATCTGGACAAATCACTAATGCAGAATTACAGGCCGATCTCCAACTTCCCATTCATCAGCAAAGTTATTGAAAAAGCTGTGTGTAAACAATTAACTAGCTTCCTAACTATAACCAACCTCTTTGACTCCTTCCAGTCTGGTTTTCGTGCTCACCACAGCACAGAGACCGCCCTCGTAAAAGTGTTCAATGACATCCATATAAATACGGACTGTGGCAGAACCACAGTGCTGGTTCTGTTGGATCTCAGTGCAGCTTTTGACACTGTTGACCATGACATATTACTGAATCGACTGGAGAGTTGGGTCGGACTCTCCGGTCCAGTGCTTAACTGGTTTGAATCCTACATAAAGAACAGGGATTTCTTTGTTTCAATTGAAAACTTTTCATCAAAGAGGTCAAAGGTCACATGTGGGGTACCCCAAGGTTCAATCCTAGGACCCCTTTTATTCAATATTTATATGCTCCCACTAGCTCAGGTTATAACAGGAAATAATATTAGCTACCATAACTATGCAGATGACACACAGCTCTACATTACGATGTCACCAGGTGACTCAGAGCCCATCCAATCACTGAACAGATGCTTAGAACAGATAAATGTGTGGATGTGCCAAAACTTTCTCCAGCTGAACAGAAACAAAACTGAAGTTATTATTTTTGGACCTAAAGAGGAACGATCTAGAGTCAATGCACAGCTTCAGTTATTACAACTGAAAACTAGCGATCAGGCCCGAAACCTGGGAGTAGTGATGGACTCTGACCTGAACCTCCAGAGCCACATAAAGACAGTTACAAAGTCGGCCTTCTATCACCTGAAGAACATTTCCAGGATTAAAGGACTAATGTCTCAGCCAGATCTAGAGAAACTCATCCATGCGTTCATCTTCAGTCGTATTGATTATTGCAACAGCGTCTTCACAGGTCTGTCCAACAAATTAATCAAACAGCTGCAGCTGATCCAGAATGCTGCTGCTCGCGTTCTCACTAAAACCAGGAAGATAGAGCACATAACACCAGTTTTAAAGTCCCTCCACTGGCTCCCTGTAGCTCAAAGAATAGACTTTAAAATACTGTTGTTAGTTTATAAATCACTGAACGGCTTAGCACCACAATACATTAAAGATATGCTTTTATTGTATCAACCTTCCAGACCTCTCAGGTCTTCCGGTTCTGGTCTGCTCTGCATCCCCAGAACCAGAACCAAACGAGGAGAAGCAGCTTTCAGCATCTATGCTCCACAAATTTGGAACAAACTTCCAGAAAACTGTAAAACAGCTGAAACACTGACTTCTTTTAAATCTCAACTGAAAACCCACCTGTTTAGAATTGTATTTGAAATGTAATCAATTACAAATTTCTATATTGCATTGTGATTCTGTGTTTGTTATGATGTAAAGCACTTTGAAATGCCTTGCTGCTGAAATGTGCTATACAAATAAAATTTGATTGATTGATTGATTGATACAAGATTATAATATAAAGATATTGTGCAGATGTTAGAATAGAAATAACGTGCTCACGATTCAAGGGATGTGCAACGGAGTAGGATGAAAATGTAATGTCCACAAACTAAAACCCATGAATCCAAAATAACATAGCACAAGAGAAACAGTGAAGCACACAGTGCTCCTACTGCTAACATAATGTTAACATAATATTAGCAGTGGGATCTGCCGCCTGAGCGATAATTGTTTGACGCAGCACTGAAGTCTCTTAACTGTTGATGTGGGAAAATCAGCAGTGATTTTGCTTTTCAATTTGTCTGCTACCATTGACTCTGTGGCTCAGACAAACTGGTTTGCAAGCCAGTTTGCAGCAGCCATTATATTAATAAAAAGTGCACTGAACGAAAAAATAGTTTATAAAAGGCAAACTGAACCAAACTCAGAACAAAACCTTCTGGTGTAAAAATGATTAGCGCACTTTGTGTTTGTCTTCTTTTGAGTTCACAAACACAACTGTAATCATAGCTATACCAATGTCAGGGCTGTTAGATGACTTTTGTAGCTTATGTTCAACTGTTCATTGAGGATGGCTGACTTTTTCCCCGACTGTCAGAGTGTGGGATCACCATGAAATTTCTGTAACCACATTTTAATTACTGAACCAACAGTTCACATCTATTTTAAGGAACAACAGACACATAGAGCTTTGGAGTTGGAGTGAGAATCTTTGAGAAAAGTTTTGGACACCCTTTATTAATTAATGCAAAAAAACCCAACCCATACACAGTTGGGAAGACAGACACAGGTCCAATTTGGCAATAGCAAGGTGCACCCAAAAGCCCGCTGTGAATGCATCTATAGACACACATATCAGTGGGTACAGCCAGGCCTTACTAAACTTGAGGATCACCATAAACCTCAAAGACACAATATAACTTTCCAAGAAGACATTTGTGCCTCTCTGCATCTCTCCCATTCCCACCAGCTTAGAAATGAATTTCAAACATAAACAAACAAAAAAACCTAGAATGACTCAGACACAAAGTTTCATTTGTTCAGAACAAAAGGTTTACTTTAGAGAGCCCAGTGTGGCCAAACATGCAAAAGATCAGATGACAATGTTCTATCTGAGGCTCATACAAGTCTAATCCACATCGTTATGGGTCAAGCAAAAATGGCTTCAGAAAACTGGATGATGCTTACTTGCATAATCTACAAAACATTTGAAACAAAGCTTTCCCAACATTACATTTTGAATCAGTATGCGGAAGGAATCACTATGAACAATTCAGATTGCTGTATTTACTTACAGACAGAAGTAAAGGGACAATAAAAGTAAAGTATTAATTTGAATGTTTCTACTTGTAGTTTGAAATAAGAAATAATTACATAAGAAACTGTCTTGAACCACCAAAGGATTTTTCAAGTCGGGAAAAAAAAACACCCCGAGGTTTTGCTTTGTGTGTCTGACACTCGATGTGGTTTCTGTGAAAAATGAGGTGATCTCCCAAATGAGGCAAACTCCACAAAAATCATTCCCAGTTTCTTTGACTCAAAGCAGATTGTTAAATGACGACTAAAGGATGAACATTACAATAAAAATCACCTACTAAGAAAGTCTAAATTATTATTAGAACATTATATGGGAACAGTGAAGCTAGGTCAGCAGCCTGGAGGTTAAAGTGCAAGTTGGTCTTATTAGTAGATACTGGCCTTAAATATACCGCCAAAGTGGTTATAAAATGGTTTAAAAACAAAGTAAATGCTTTTTCACAAGGATCACAAGGCCCCAATCTCAACGGAGAATTTGTCGATAGATCTGAAAGAGAGAGCGTGAGCGAAGCGGCTTATAAACCTGACTCGGTTATGCCAGATGTGTCGACGAATGGACCAGCACTGCAGCAAACTATTGTGAGAAGCTTGTGGAAGGAAACCCAAAAGGTCAGACCCCTGCCATACTGTCAATACTACAGAGGAAATTTATGTAAACTTCTGATTTTGAAGAACTAAATAGATAAATTTCTACTCTCATATTTTTTCCTCATTATTGTGGCATGTAGCAACTCTAAATAATTTTGGAAATTCTAACTAACCTAAAACAATAGATAGATAGGTAAGATTTATTTGTCATTGTCATCAACAGATTACAACGAGATTGAGATTTGCTCGACTCGAGTTAAAATGCAGGCCATGTGTATATACATAATATACAATATACATATAAATACAAGTTAGTTCTGATTTAACTTCAGAAAGCGAGGAAAAAAGGTGTCTTGTTATTCCATGTATGTAAACCAATGGTTTTAACTGTATGTATGGATCTTTATACGTCTGGAAATGGTTGCAAGAAATTAGAAAACTGCCTCAATTTGCACCCACTTAAAAGGCTTAGAACAACTGGAATAAAAGCGATAAAAGTTTAAACTTGCATCATGCACTCTGAGGAAGACTTTAACGAGAACCTCCATAAAATCTGTACTGTCATTTCAGGACAGAAACGACAGAACAGATTTTACTTACCATCAAACTTTCAACACATGTAAGTTTGGTACTTTCTTAATTACCAAAATATATTAGGTAATTGGTACCACGGGAGACCAGTGGAGGACTTCTGATAAATCTGCTTATCGTGACTCGTGACCTCTGATAGAACTTATACTAACTTTTTGGTCAGCTAGATTATTTTTTTTTCCCAAATGAGAAGTTTTGTTTTTTTCTCAACTTTAGCAAGAACATTACTCATCAGATTTCACAAGAGCAGTTGCAGTTTGGTGTCTGTTCACCATCTTTTAGTCCAACTGGATTTCGAAGCTCTCAGACGTTATGTACATTTAAACCCATTATGAGTAATGAAAAGTAGAAAGGGAGGAGAAGTTTGGAGCAAACTAATTACATGACAAAGCAAAGAATCACTTCCCGTCTTCTGTTTGAAGTTAGCTTGGTCTTTCCCACCCTGTCTGTCTGGGGCTCCCTACGTCAGCTGCCTAGTCTGACGCAAAACCTCAACAACCATGTGGGGTTATCTGGATTTTTATCAATCCCTTTCCATTAGAGCTGTTCAGCTGCTTGCCCTGGCCTTTCCTCCTTCAATCTGCGAGAGCTGTGAGAACCTCTTGGATCATTTTTGAGGATGACAACACTCTCCACAAACATGTTTGCTACAGTCACTTTATAATCCCTTCCAGATGCTGTTATACGGCCTGACACCATAAGATGGTGTGCACAAAAGAAGAAAGAAGCACTTCTGGTAGATCTGGCGACTTCACTTTCTTACAGCAAGACTGTAAAATAACGTTTTCTGGGTGTGGCATTTGTCTATTATTTCCAAAAGAGTATTTTCCACATAAATTTTTTTGCTCTGCGTTTTATGTGTTTTTTACTTTCCCAGCATTATATAAAAGTAAAATGTACCTAAAGTAGGATGGAAAAGAAACTTGAGATTAGAGGAGCTGAGAGAAAGTTTGAGACATTCATTCAGTGCGTAAGAAGTGAATGAATCAAGAAATCTGAACCCTGTGAGTTCACTCTGTGATTTTTGGCTTGCAGCCTGTCGTTGAACTATGGAGTATAATCTACGGGCACAGTCAGTGTGGTTCGACTGCAGTGTGAACAGTCATACTGGTGAAGCAGGAATCGTTTACTGGAAACTATGTAAAAGACATACTGTAGTTTAAAGAAACAGACCAGCTTTATTCAGGGGGCGCAGCTGTTCCCAAACAGCATGAAGTCACTGCAAGGATTCTCAGAGGAAAAAGTTGTGGAGTTGTGGAATGTCACTACAATTAGAGATTCATTAGGGCATCTGCAAGGGATTATTAAAGGGTTTCATTTTATGTTCATTCTTTGGAAACTGCAATAATGAGCGAAATTAACACCTTTGAGGAACAGCGTGGAAATATATATATATATACTGTATATCCATCCATCCATTTTCTGTACACGCTTGTCCCTAGTGGGGCCAGGTGCTGGTGTCTATCTCCAGCTAACATTCCAGGCGAGAGGCGGGGGTCACCCTGGACAGGTCGCCAGTCTGTCGCAGGGCAACACAGAAACAGACAGGACACACAACCATGCACACACACACTCACACCTAGGGAGAATTTAGAGAGACCAATTAACCTAATAGTTATGCTTTTGGACTGTGGGAGGAAGCCGGAGTGCCTGGAGAGAACCCACGCATGCACAGGGAGACTCTATGTGTGACTGTGGGCAAGAAGGCCACATTGCCCTTACAAAGAACCACTTCTGCTGACAGTGACAGTGGCTGCTGATTTTCAGGTTTATGAAAATAAACCATCATCATGTTTATGATCACGCGACAATAAATGCAGCAGGAAAAAACAGCATTGCTAATTAAGAATATTTCACATTTTATTGCAAAGATCTGCCGTATATTTCTGCCCACTTGCCAGAATAGGCCTGACCCGACAAATCAGGGACTCCAATAGATCCTGAAAGGCGAGCTGAGTTATCTGGAGTGCAGCAGATCCTTTAAGTTTCCAGGTGGCCCCTCCCAGTATTGGGCGTATTTGACTGCTGAAAGAGGTAACAACCCACATTTTCTTTCAAAGATAAAACATTATATGTTTAATTATTTATTTATATTAGGGCTGTGAAATGCAAGAAAATACTAACTAATTTTACAGTGTTGTATTTGAAGAAGGTCTGGTGGAGTTAAAGAGAAAAAGTATTTCAGAAGATAAAAAAACACCCTATTTATTTACACCCTTAATAATGTGGTGAACATTATTAAGAGCTTTTTAACGTCAGCCTTATGTGCAAATCTGAAGATAAACAAAACTCTCAAGTAGCTTAGGAAAACAACATGTCTTATATCAATAGAATATTCTTAAAGAAAACAGAGATTTATGGCTGTACCAACAATGAGACAGTTTAGAGGAGCTTTTTTGACACAAAAGCTCAGGGGTGGGCAAGCACCATTAAGGTGGAAGAGGGAACTGCTTCGAAATCCCCAGGAAAGAAATCCTCAATATTCTGACATAAAAAATATATAAACTAAATAAGCATTCATCCACCATGACTAATATAACATGTGGGGAAGAAAAACCACACCCACACTGCCTATATTTCCGGTCTGTTTTGTCACAAGGATCAGTTGCCCTGGCAAGCAGACGGTCCAATGGAAACTCTACAACTTTCTGCTTGGTAAATGAAACGCTTTGACTCATGTCTGACTATTTTTAGGATCTCCACGAGACCTTTATAAGGCTCCCCAGATCCTACTCTGTGCTCACATCGTGTGTGTTTTCCACCAAGAAGACATTCATACTCACTTCAGACAACTGCAAGAAGCGGTGTGAGCGTGTTAATTTTTATCTAGCATTTAGGACAATCCGCACATACAAGCAGCACAAATTTAAAATAAACTTTAGTCTTAAGCTCTGAAAAAGCAAAAACAGAAAGCTGAGCCTTTTCTAAGGTTTTTCAAATGTTCTGATATACCTGCATATCTTTCTCCAGGTACTCCAGTTACATACCTTAGGTCCTTTAGATTGACTTTATCATTGCGAATGCAGGCGTGGCTGTGCTGTATGTCTATGTTTGCCCTGTGACAAACCAGTCCATTGCATGAGGAGTTCCAGGCGTGCTGTCCACGCAGGATTTATATTGCAATCATAAATCTATTGCTATCAGGCCTCTCAACAAGCAAGATTGATTGAGCTTCTGTATTCTCATGCTTCGTTTAAATATCAAGTAATGCTGATAGGTTGAGGCTGCACAGTTGGTAGGACTGTTGCCTTGCAGGAAGAAAGAAAGAAAGTTCTGGGTTCTTTAGGAAAATACAGGACGTGATGTGTCCATCTATCCTGTGTAAACAGTCATCACTCCTGCTGCAGATATTATTTTTACACTGCTTGAGAAAGAGCATTTTAATGGCAAATGTAGCCTCTTAAAAACCTTAATCTACTTTCATAAGGTTAAAATGTATTTAGATTTTTGACAATGTATGCATATTAGCTAAAATACTTTACTGCTGTACATAGTTATTACAAAATGAAACACTTTAGTAAACTGACATTTGTCATCATATCTTTATTTGATCAGATAATTTAACAGTAGGTGCGGTCATATTGTATTATAATCCTCATAATTAACAGATTTAAAGGCTTGAAAACATTAGTCTGGGTGTAATTGATCTGTCAACTTTAACGTGTTTCACTTAGTGAACTGAGTTACTTCAGTAAATTCTCATTTTGTTGGCGCTTTTAATCAACTTTTATACCATTTGAAGATTTAGATTCTATATTGAAGACATGAAGAACAGGAGTGTCTGTTACAACAACTTGCACATCTTGCTGTTGCTGCACGCTTATCAATAATGCGGCTTTTTACTACAGCGAGCCTCAGTAACTGAGAAATTTTAAACACGACGTTCTGTTTTTAGAGACTTCCTGGTGCTTTTCTATTTGATCTGCGTCTTGTGAATGGGTGAAACACAATGTTCTTCTACAGCATGTGGAAATGGGTTTTGTCAAGAATTTACTCCACCTATTGTGTTCAGGACTAAAAATCTTTTTGTCATAATACATGATTTAAAAAGGAAAAAAAAATCAAGTCCTTGAAGAATCAACCGGGGGCATGAGTGCCTACCCAGATACTTATAAAAACGAATCGCTTGCTTGTCCCGAAGACTTCTACTTCATTGGAATTAAATATTAATTTAGCAAGGATATATAATTATTAATATAATCCTAAGTCCTTAGAAAGTTTAGTTACGGCCTTGCAGACACCGTGTCCCTCACCGGTATGTCACAGGAACATTCACCTGGCAGGCAGGCAGTCTTCCTCCGGGGAGAGTTGAACCACTGAGCCGCCAAACTTTCTCCACGTAAAGTTTTAACAATCAAAGTCAAAGTCCAATTACAAATGAATTAGATGTTTCCAGAAGGTGCAGGTCGCGACATACAACTTCATTAACCTGCCAAAATCTCTCACTTGCAATTGATTTGTAAGAGCATTAGCATATTTCCTTAGTTCTAACAATAAACACAGACAGTTTATCAATTGTTAAAATATGAGAAATGTTCGGGGTTTGCTTTTTCAGGGGGTTGAAGTTTCACCAATGGCTCTGTATAAGATAATAAGATCAATATTGCAGTATAACAGGCTAGAAAGTAGAATTAAAAAAGAGGTTTCACTTTAGCTAAACTGTTGTGTCCGGTGCATTTTTGCTTCAAACGGGATTGTTCTTCATTCAGTAAAGTGACTCAAAGAGGATAAAGTATTCAGAAATTCATAACTCAAGCAAGTAGCGAAACTTAATAATATTACTCAAGAAAAAGTTTTGAAAAAAGTATGGTGCAGCAAAACAACTCCTAACAGTACTTAATTTTTTAAACTGGTACTCAAATAAATGTTAGTAACCACCAGTGTTGTATAGTGACGAAGTAAAAACACTTCACTACTTTACTTAAGTATATTTTGGAGTATTTCATACTTTCCTCGAGTATGAAAATTTTTGATGACTTTCACTTTTACTTCACTATATTTCCGAACTTAGTTGCGTACTTTTACTCCGATACATTTTCAATGTGTGGTTTAGTTACTCGTTACAAAAAAGCGAGAGAGAGAAACAAAGTGTTTTGATCCCACCTGCTGATTGACTGCAACAAAGTCGGTAGCCTACTTGCCTGGGCTTGTTCATCACCTCCAATAGGATACACCTGTTTCCCTTCTCCCATTAAACACAAAGCAAGTCTCGCAATCAGCAGCAGCCACATGGAGGAGGAGACAGAGACCACAACACGGCTCCAGGGGAACCACCAGCTGGTGATGAGAGCCCATGGCCTTATTTAAACACAATATACTCTTTCGTGGGTGTTAAAGATTTGTCGTACCGCATGCAGTTTATGTTATTCCTGCGCGAAGATGTGGAAATTCTATCTTACAAAAACTCCCCGTCCAACTTGAAGAAACACATCGAGGTAACGTCTTATGAAATGGTTCTAATCCTCCTGTTTCAGTAACTATAGCTTGGTCACTAGGCACTATTGAGAAATATTGAGCATAAATGAACTTTGTTTGGCATTGTTTCAGTTCCACACGTGGTGTATTTAGCTTAGGCCTAATGTTGACTGTAGCAGGCTACCTAGACTCCTCTGTTCAAGGGGGGACAGAAGCCATAGCGATAGCAATTTAGACTAAATTTAACGAATATAGGAAAGGCATGCAAGTTCAAAACCACAAACCATTAACATGTGCTACTCTTTAAAACTGGAACAATTTATTAGCAGGTTTAATTTTGCCTGCACTTGGTTGTGTACATTATTTTAAGTGTATTTGACAAGTTTACCAAAATATGAAAAATGTCATTCAAACTGCATTTGCCTTGTTTTACTTATACTTATACTTTTCATTACATGAGTAAATCCATTTTTACAGTAATTTCCATTCTTAAGTACAAGAAGTTTCAGATACTTTAAGACTTTAACTCAAGTAACATTTCAGTCAGTGACTTGGACTTTTACCAAAGTCGTATTTTGGAGAGGTACTTATACTTTTACTTGACTCTGAGATTTCAGTACTTTATACAACACTGGTAACCACCTCTGCAGACAACATGTGAATGCTATGACGGCATAAAGTACTAAAGTATGGCTATGAAAAATACATCTGCACTTAAAATAAAGGGAGATTTTAATAACAGCTATTAAAAAGCAGAATGACATTAAAAGTGTCTGAAATGCTGCTTTTGACAGCCTCCCTAAGCATTTCTCAACAAATAACATTTTGAAACAGAAACTTCACAAACCAAGGTAATTTTCTTGAGATCTTAGATCTTATGAGGAAAATCGGTGCCTGAAAAATACACCATCAAAGGCACTCAAAATGACGTTCAGCGATGTCTGCTGAAATGAGGAGAGAGGGCATTTTCAAAGAAGTTAAAGAAAGTGAAGTTTTTTTATTTTATTTTGGCAGATGAAACAAACAACATAGTTACTTAAAAATTGTCTGTTTTCTTGGAAGATACAATGATATGGTAAATACTTTTTAAGTGTTATAGGGTTATTTTGTTGAGATGCTCACATATTATAGATAGGAGGTCCATCAATACCACCCTACAGATCTGTTGCAGGGTGGCATTTTCCTGCGTTCACATGTTTATATAATATTTTCTTTTTTTGAGGATTGGTCCCTGGCCTTCCCCTCTTATCCAGTGACCCAGCCCTACTGTAAATATCACTCAAAATAACGCCCTCGCCTAACCGCATGACGTAAACTATACTGATACTGTTTCAAGCACCTGATGGCTGTGACTCCATTGTAAATCGAGGAGCCACAACTCACAAAAAATAAATTGTGTTTTTATGACACATGGTAGAAATCGGAACCTTTTTGCCCAAAATGAGAAAGATTCAAGTGTAAGGACTTTAACCAGTTGAATAATTTTGTACAATTTATTTCTTATTGTTTCCTGGAAAAAATGCAGAGTCACTAAGGAAAACACCTTTATTTCAGAATTGATATTTGATTCTGTTCAGGCTGATCTCACATACACATCCATCTCATCAACCTCTGACAAGGTCTCGAGACACAGAACCTGCGCTTCAGCAGTTCTGTGCTGAGTAGTTTTCAGTGATTAATTGTTGCAGAAAATGTTTAAGCAAATGACTGAATTGTCACATTTGTCACAAGTTTTACATTTGAAGTACTTCCCCTTTTACAGTTTTGTTTTAAGGGTGTTGCCTTTAGCAACCAGATCATCTCAGGGTCACAATCTTGATGTGACGCAAAACTAATGTCATCATCACAAAGTTCAAATATGAATTCAAGGTAAGTGTAGAAAGCTCCAAAATGTGTGATTTATTGAGTAGACAATAAGACAAGCTGTATTTTGCTGCCCCCTGGTGGTCTTTAGGCTACAGTATCAAATCGTTCTTTTACTGGTGAAACATGTAAAATACCTTATCATTTTAGCACAGAACGTATCCAGAAGCAATCCAGGCCACACAGTTCAGAACAGCATACTTCACTGAGTGAATGAAATTTGTTTCTCCCTTTTCAATTAAAATTTCTGCCTGATTATGAAGTCGTTCCATGACAACAGTTTTCAACAATTACTTACTTTTACTTCTATCTCTGTAGCTTTTTTATGCATTTTGTCGCTGCACTTTATCTAGTAGGATCTTGTCTTTATCACACTCTGTCATGTATGTTATCACATATCATTCAGTGCCTCTGTCTGTTGTGGCTCCTTGACTTACATTGGTGATATGACTGATCTGATAAGTAAAACAATGAAAACAACATTTTAGGATAGCAAATACAAACGTCATGGCCGAACAAACATGCACAACCAATAAGTAACAAATAGGAAAACATACCGGGCCTTGCAAAAATATTAACAGCTCCTGAAACGTTCAGATTTTGTTACATTGCAACAGCAGACTTCAGTAGTGGCACTTAATTATAAGATGGATGAAAAGTGATATACATTTGAAAAATGTTTTCTTTTTTACAAATAAATACCTAAAAATTGCAGCTTTTGTTTGTATTCAGTCTGTATGATTGAATACTTTGTCAATACCTTTTAAAGACACCTTTCACTGGAATTACAGCTGAAAGTCTTTTGGAACATGTCTGCCAGTTGTGCTCATCGAGAGATTGAAGGTTTTCTCTATTCTTCTTTGCAAAACAACTTCGGCTCAGTCAAATCAGATTAGAAATGTCTGCAAACATCAAGGCCATTCCAACCCACGAACGTGCTACTCTGATTTAAACCTTTCCACTATATATCTGGCTGTATATTTAGTGGATGTTTATTACTGGAAGGTGACTGACTTAGTATTATATCATTAGTAGCCTTTAGCACGCTGTTTTCCAGGATTGGCCAGTATTTAACTCAATACATTTTCCTATCAACTGATGAGCCGAACTATCTTTGGTAAAGGAAAATATATCATGTATATATTAATGTTTTGCTGTCTGCTGGCCAAGGTGGATGGCCAAGTCTTGATAGGTTTGCAGTCGTGCCATTACATTTTGGTGGATAATGGATTGAAGTGTGCAATATTGAAACGTAGGATATTGTTGGATTTTATAACCCTAATCTATTCTTCTCCCCAACTTTCTTTCTGATAGCCTCATTGTTCCTCATGATGCTCTTTGTCCTACATTCTCTAAATAAAACTTCAAGGCTTTCACAAAACATCTGGCTTTATCCTGAAATTTAATTACACACAGGTAATGTGTGTAATTACATTACCTGTGACCTGAATAAGCAAAGAAGAAAAGGAAGTTGAATTCGAATGGCCTCTATACTTTTTGAGTGAGTTTGAAACTTATGTACCATGTTCCTTCTATTCCACAAGTTTGTTCTGCTTTGTTTTCTTTCACATGCATTGCAATAAAGCTTATTATAGTTGGAATATGTCAAAATAGGGGAAAAATGAAATGAACAGAAATAAACAAGGCCATTAAAGACGTAATCAACCAGATTTTTACACTGGTGTGTCACTGCACATGATAGGGGAGCAAGCAAAAGTTTTAAGATTTAATCCAGGTAAACCTACCATTTTGTCAATATTTTAATTATGTAAGTAGATGCATAAACTGAGCTATACTTTCACAAAGACACATCTTATGTTATACTCTAAAATTTGTTGTACTTTGATTAAAACAACTTGTTTTAATGCTGTATGCATACAGAAAGTCATTGTCAATTATTCTAATAAAAATGTGTATCCTGACCTCTAGTGGTGAGAAGAGTTACACACACATTTACATCTAAGTATGACATAATACCTCAGAATATCCAGTACTTTATGTACATTTTTAATACAAGTTGCTCTTTTTCATACTGCTAACAATGAAACACCAAAATAATCTTCTTCATCCGAATCTGCTACAGGATGGTCTACCTCCGATACTGACAACCAGTACAGGAACCTGAAACAGCCAATAACAAAGATGCAATATAACTAATAAATGCATGCTCACAGGACCAGGTGTCGATTGTTGCCAATGTCTCATATTGACAAATAATAGCTTTGTCTTCACCCCAGGGAGATGAACAGCAGCAGCAGTGAAGAGGCTAAACAGGTGGTGAGAAGAAGCAGGAGGAGGTGGAGGAAGAAGTGAGGAGCAGCACCAGGCGCAGTGAGTAACTGCCCTCTTGGGAGCAGAGACAGGTCAAATATCTCCTGCAGCGCTGTGTGGCCTGCCACAGGCCGGGGGGTCACTTAAAGACACAGAGACGCAGAAAGATATCCAAAAACATCGATGGGAGTATTAGTGTAAGTTATGATCTTTTTTCAATCTGTGCGCCTTGCAAAGAGTATTCACACTTAGTCACAGCAATCACAAAGGTCCAATCAACACAAAGTAGAAAATAAAAGTGAAGGGGAAGAAAAATTGCAGTCTTTTATAACAAATAAAAATCTACAAAGTGGAGTGAATTTGTAGTTCGCCCTTGTTTCTGACACCCTGAAACAAAAATTAGACCAATTTATTTTTTAAAAATCCCCTAACGAATGAACAAATGAACACACCGAACAAATAAACACTATAATTAGGTGGAGAATTATTAGACGGGACAACTGTCAGCGCTGTGCAACACAAACATGGCCTCTGGGGAAGAGTGGCATGAAGAAGTTGCCAAACTTCATGTGTTAGACTGGTCCAGTCAAAGTCCAGAACAAAATTCGATGCATAAGTTTCAGCAACTAAAATCCCAGTAAATACTTTGATTTTTGTGTTTATGTTGAAACAAAATGTGAAAAACCTCATAGTGTGTGTTTGGAATTCACTGTATGTATAAAATATTAAGTTTTGGATTTTCAATTTTAAAGTTGTAGATAAAATGAACATTTTGGATCTAAGGAGCCAGGCTTTCCAATAATTTGTGAAAATGTTCCTACTGTTTATGTCTGTAGACTTTCTGAAGGTGGATAAAACATTTTCTTTTAATCTCAATGAATTGTTTCCAGGTGAGTGTATTTTAGCTCGGGGGGGGGGGGGGGGGGGGAGTGATATGTAAGCAGCAAGAAGTGATTGCCAAAGCACTTTTAGCACAAATTTTAGCACATCCAAGATAATTCTGGTTCTGTCATATCTGTCTTAGATTCTTTCTCATTTCATAAAGAGATAACTATACATCCCATTCATCTGCTGTAGAGTTGTTTTTCTTTTGCATTTCTTTTGCAACACTTTGCATTTAAAATGAATAAACAGACAATTGATGATAATATTAAGTCCAACTACTGATCAGGATAATTTTATTAGAAAAGTATTTCAAACTTCAGCAAAATGCCGTGTGTAATATTCTGCAGTAATATTTATTTATTATTATACATGACCAAAACAGAGATGAAATCTATATTAATCTACATATCTTTCCTTTAAACAGTCACATGACACCCATTTAACATAAAAGCCTCGGTTTCTATTTTGTCACTTAACATCTGGCACATCCTGTTACCTGTGACGTAGAAGTAAAGCCTGACAATGGATCGAGTGCCTGAGAAAATCTCACACTGGTAGGTGCCCTTATGCTGAGAGCTGGTTGATGAAATGGAGTAAAGCCTGTCGGGTCCTGCAGTCACTTCCTTAAACTGCTCCGTTTCCTGCGTCCTGAACTGTGGAGGAAGATACAGCTGTTTATCTGAAGGAGTTGATTCAGATTGCAGAAAGATCTTCAGTTAAGAGTTTTGTAACATTTGTAGGCTGAGGTCAACACTCTGCTTCAGACATAATTCAAGTAAACTGACAAAATGGAAATGCCATCCAGTTCTGAAGCTAAATCTGTTTTAGCTGGAGATCCATACGCAAAACGACATGAAAGTGAAATTACTTCTATTATCGGTGGCAGCAGACGCCCACCCACCCACCTTGTAGATTTATTAAAGATCAACTATGTTTCTCAATAAAAAAATAATAATTTTGCAAAAGTTTTTTTTTTTGTTTCATCTGTGCTTATTTGTTATTTTTTCAAAATTTGTATTTTGCCTTCCAGTTATATTTTGGTGAGGTCCAACTTAGTTTTTATATCTCTTCTTGATTATTTTAATACTCATATGTCTATGAGTGCATCTTGTGAACAATTTTGCAACTTCTTATAATAATTAAGCATGTTTTTAAAGTTATGTTCTGTATAAATTGGTCCCTTTTGATTGATTATTTTATCTACTTAAGTAGATACGGATGCCAGATCTTTGCAAAAATGTGCAATTATTATTTTGAGTCAAAAGAAATATGTTGTTAAAATTTAAATATTAAATTAAACGTTACTTTTAATGAATAATTTTGGGCTTCACTGTGTTTACAAAAACCTGTTCCTAGAAGTAGCTACTTATAATTGTACTTAATGATCACATAGAAGATGTTGAGCTAATCCTTTGAGTCTGGACATACACAGATCACTGTATTTTGAGCATACCTCCTCCGCAAACCTCCACATCACCTCAATATCAGTTGGTACGTCAAATGGCACGTTGCACAGCATTTGGATTCCTCCATTCTCCATTACTTCAATTTCTTCAACTGAAATAAACATATAGCCGCCCACAAGCACACAGACAGAGACACACACACGCACATAGATAACATTCACAGAGGGCAGCGCTTGCAGTCTGAGCCTCCCTTAATGATAATACTTAAGCCTAGTCTCAGAGGAGTGCAGCAAAAGTGATGATATGCTAAACATTGGCTGAGCTGTACAGGGGTGATACGAACACCGCCGTGTGTGGGAGTCGGCTGTCACCCCGCATAAAGAAGTCATCGACTTAAAGAGAACCTCGAGGGCTCTGTGCGAAAAGATATAATGTGTGGAAATAAAACCTTTCCACTGTCTCATTTTCCAATCCTGACTTTTTAGCTAAGAGCATTTGAAGGATCAAACACAGAGCATTTCAGGGATCAGGATTTATGAAGAGGAAAATATAGTTATTTAAGGATCTGTCAAGTCTGGATTAGCACATCTTCTTTAGCTGTGATGTAACAAAATCTATCGGGCAGTGAATCACGTTCTCACCTGGACAGTCAAGTGGGAATAAGCAGGAGTCGTACTGGCAGGTGTCGCAGTTGTACGCCGCATCTATATTCTGAAAACCTGGAAGCATGGAGCTAGCGTTAAAGGATGCCATTTTAAAGCAAAATTAATAGGTTATAAGCAGGTAATATCTTAAACCTGCGGGAGATAAGTCACTTGACGTCTATATTTTGGATAAATCCAAATTCCCTGAAGCTAATGTATGAGAGAGGTCAGGAAGAAAAGTGAACTTCCATCCTCTTAAAACGCCTCAAATCTCAGAAACATGGAAGAGGTTTATGCAAATCACAAAAAAGAGTTATGACCCTATAATCACTGCATCGAACGGTTATTTACACTAAATTAATTATAATTTACAGAGGAAATGGTAGAAGGAAGCCATGTGCCACCAGAGATCTTCCTGCTTGATATTCAAAGAATACAATGTGTCAAATAATTTTTCAATCGAACTAAATCTTTGATATGATGGTAAAGCGAAAATACTATTGTTGTCTAGGTAATTGCAGTATCATTATTTTTTACACTGCCCTATTTTTTTCCTTTACTAAGGAAGATCATTGGTCAGACACCGATTCCTATCACAACCACTTAAATTTAAAGGTTCATCAGATAATATTCACATGAACCCCTAAAACACCTTTACGAGTGGAGTTAGTTTCAGAGGGTAGATGTCTACTTTTGGTCTTGGTCTCTCCCTGATTGGCTGTTAGCTTCATCCTACAGAACAAAATAAACTGGTTGACAACAACTGATTAAAAAAACCCCTCAACATATCACTGCCATTTCAAAAATCCATTATGTGGCAGCATTTTGGGTTAAATGTGAACGTGTGAGAAGGAGAAGACCTGACATATACTACACAACTGACCTATTCCCAGATAATTCACCTGTGTGTAGCTTTTGTCAAGAACAATATCTGGACTATTAAACAAAATGCAGCATAGGGAGCTGAAATACCTGGGCTGGACACGCTATTGGCTGCAGTTTGCAAAGCAGTCAATCTTGTATCTTGAGTGGAGATAAGGAGGACCAGGGATGTTAGCTTCTGAGATAGTTTCAAGACAGTTTCCACTCTGCGTATTAATGAGTAGAGTGTTTGAATTATTGAAACAGGTAGTTGTTTTTAGTACGGGGTTATTTGTTGTGATCCCTAACGTTTTATGACAGATCGACTCAAAATAGTGTGTAATTATAAAGTGAGAGGAAAATGGTTGATGCTTTTCATTTTTTATTAAAAATATAAACCTGGAAAGTGTGCCATGCATTTGTATCTGCCCCCATGTTTCACAGAGGAGGTGCTGAGCTCAGGCTGTTAGTTTTTACATTTCATCTGACCAAAGCAGATTCTTCTGCATGTTTGCTTGTTGCACACTGCAGGGGGGGGGAATGTTTAGCCTTTTCGTTTAACAAATCAACTGTCTTGCTACTCTTCCAGAGTTGAAAATTAATAGTTGAACTGTAAAGAAATGTGAAACTTTGCATCTCTGCTGCTCCTCCAGTTACCATGAGGCTCTTGGTTACTTCACTTTGTAATGCTCTCCTGCTAGCCAAGCTGGACGACCATGTTTTGTTTACTGTTGTGCAATTATTTTTCCGTTTTCAAATGATGGAAGAGAAAGTGTGCAGTGAGACCTGCAAAGCTTGGGATATTTTTAAAACCTAAACATCCGATGTGCTCCTTGTTCTTCTGGATGCTATCTAGACAAAATTAATGAATCCATTTACTTTTGCTGCACTACTTTGTGCTGGCTTGTAGTTGTCGCATGAGAAAATTGTATGTAGTTTGAAAATCACTGTCATTTTGCATTCCATTTTAAGGATTTTGTATAAACAGGTTGGCACTCACCACATGGAGGTATACACTTATCATCTGTGGAAAAAAAATGAAAGATTTTCTTCATCACATGATTTGATTTATTGCACATGCAATTTGGCTTCCACAGTGTTTGAAAGGCTGCATCAACATAACTAGATTATCACAGAGAGATTAAAGAGATCAGAGGGAGTGGTGATAATTCAATATGTGCCTTAGTTTAGATGAAAAGATGAAGGAAAAGTGTAAGAGCCCATGTCTCACCTCTAGGCAGTTTGGAGGCAGCTGCAATGAAATTGTCTGCTGCTTTCTGCAACCTGCTTTCATACACAGTGTCTGGTAGACGGAGGAGAAGGAAGACAGGAGATATTTGGCTCAAAACATCTAGAATCCAATGCCTCAGGGCATCATTTCGAAAACGTCTAATTTCCGGACCTCACTTAACAACTCATTGCTCTCTACTGGAGGAGGTGTTTCAGTTACCCATAATCCGCTTTGCCTGAAACTCTGTCACTATGGGTAAGATCTCTGCTTCTAGGATCTCCTTCAGCTTGCCTTCTGAACCTCCAGCTGGAGAGTGGAAACACATCACATCTTTGCTTTGCTGGACTTAAAAGACAAATGACTGCTTGCCCCCTACCCGCTCTTCCAGCCTCTGTCACTTTCTTATTCGTATTGAATATGCGGTCCAGCATCCTGAAGCATTCGTCCACGCTGTTGACGTTAGTTTCTCCCACAACGTAACCCGAGCACAGCCGAGCGCTGACTTGCGGCTTGATAAAGCAGATATAGCAGCTCAGAGAGGGGCAAATCAGCAAACTAACACTTGCAAGCCACAAAACAGCCATGCATATTTTTAGCAAGAGCTCCAAACTGAGCAATTTTTTTTGTTTTTCTTCGAATCCAGCTTCCATGGTGACAGCATGTGAAGAAATTCTAATTCTTCAGGTTGCAAGAACAACTTGAGAGCCTTAAAGATATATTTGACATACATCCAAATGTCTATGAGCTTGTGGGGTTTGTGTTTGGGTCTGCGAGCAGACAGTATCTTCTGTATTTGCTCCATTCTATTGTCTCTATTCCCCATTTCCTGCTGCCTCAATGCACCAGTTTTACTGCAGAGCACAGAGATGGCGTGAGCCGAGGAGGGAGGTGGCGCAGATGAGGGGGAGAGGGGCAGATAAAAGGGGAGTTAAACGCCTAGGTATGTGTCAGGACAAAGCAAAAAGGAATGTTGGCAAGAAAATTCAAGTAAAATTAGAATTTTATTTAGTTTTCAATAAACGAGACAGCTGTGGAAATTGACAGATGGCGAGTCGGGAGCCAGTCAGAGGGGGAAATGAAGAACAAAAGAGGAACAAAATTAATTGATGGGGTGTAAATTGAATGTTTTCCCTGATAAAGTTCACACAGTTTTTTCAAGCGAAAAGAAACTGAAGTCATGAGACAAAGGGAGAGGAGGGGATGGAGGTAAGAGCGGACGCTCGAGTGACAGACAGAAATAAACGAAGAGGGAGTAGGACTACAAATCAACTCAACTGCCTCATCGCATCCTGTATCCCCCACTCGCCTCCTCGTCCCTCCACTCCCCCATCCTTCTTCTCCCCGATCCCGCGCTCCTGGTGCATCTCCATGGCAACCAGACAGGGTGCCTAATACATGAACTTAATATATTTCCAGTGGCAGGGTGAGCTGGGTACTAATGCATTCATCTGTCTCAGCGCAGACAGGCCAATCAATATCAGGCTAGAGTGTTCTCCAGGACCGCCAAAGTCCGATTGTTAGTCAGATGGTTGAACACGGAAAATCCCAAATAAACTGGAGTGTGTGTGCGTCTTTCTGGTCGTGCCTGTAGGCTTGTGTCTGGCATGTGGCTCGTTCTCATTATTATGAGTTTTCTAAAAAAGATTAAAAAAAAGAAGATTTCTAATTTTCTAGTTACAATGCATCAATGGGAATGAATGTAAAAAAAAATAGATTTTTCAGAATCTCAATCAGAGCCAAAAACTGTAAATTTGGTGTCTGGTTTTACTCTGGAGGTGGAAACGTTCTCCATGTGTCTGAACTCAGAAGTTTTATTCTAAAATGATAAATAAAACTTGTAAAGAAGACATCCAAACTTGCTAAAAGCTTCTGATGGTTCAATGAAACCAGCATTAAAGTTTGAGCCACAATATCAAAAGTTAAATTTGACGAAAAAAAACATGAGAACATTATCAAAAGAACACAATGGCTACAATAAAACATATTGGAGGCAGAACTGTGATCTGGAGTTACTTTTCTTCAGATGGAGCCAACATTTTTGAAAATGTTAGCTCCATTTCACTCATGTGAAATTACCATGAGTTTATACCTAAAATCTTAAAATGGCTTAGTAAGCTTTAGTCTTTCAGCATTACAGACTCCAAGTAGAGGTCAAAATAAACAGAAAATTAATTTTTTGGATGGATTTAGCCAAAGTTTAAAATCAAATCTGACAGAAAATGTAAGGACTTATTTAAAAACGTCTGTGGATCTGATAAAGTTGGGTGATTTTTGAAATGTTTGGCAAAACATTGTCAAGATGTAGCATGCTGATAGTCTGAAAGATACAATTACAACAAAAACTGCTTAAAGTTTTTAGCTCATCAGCTAGCAACTTCTGCAACCAAGTTTTGTCAACTTTTTATTTTATTTCCTTCTAATGGATTAGTTTCATTTTCAGTTTAATTGTAGAGAAAATGTCAATACATTTGGAAAATATGTAATGCAATGATTTGTCATAGTTTGCATTTCAACAGGGGTGTGTACCTCTCACACACCGCCAAGGTGCCAGCACGGCTTCGTTTGATGGATTTAATGAAAAGGGAAGAAAATTTAATTTTACCTGCTGATCACAGAGGGAAATCTCTACATGTGGTAAATTTCAAAGTTTGTATTAGTTTCCCTTGACAATATGGAATGTTGTGTAAATAACTCATAGGCACAAAGGTAAAACCTTTAGTTGATGTTTTATTAAAACACAAAGAAAAAAGAATATTTTTCTTCTCCAGCTTGAAGAGAAATTTAAACTTCATCTCCAGAGTTGACATATATGACGGGGTCACAACCCTCGGCTGTCTTCTTATTGGCCCCGGATCAGAGGCGATAACACAAAGGCAGCCAATAGGGTTGGCCCCCTAGAGGGCTGCAGGAGATAGTTGTCCTCTTCTTGCACCAACCAAAAAGTCTTGATTGTACCATGACAGGCGTTAAACAGTCTGAGAAGTCTTGCAGCTTTGATGTAATATTACACAAGCTGTGATGCTGCAATGTCTGACACTTCCTTTGGGCTGAAACAGATGACTCTTCATGGAGCAGAGGGAATGCGATTAAAGTGTCAGGTATTTTGAAATTTCGCAAAACGTTGAAACTGAATGCAGCCCTGTTCCCGAGGACCTCACCTGTGACCTGCTTTGACCTCACAGGTTAAGGGTCTCAGGGACAGAGGGGCATACTGTAAAATGAAAACACACCGCAAGGTTTAGAAAGACAGCAGCTTATTGCGCAAAAAAGCCCGGCGGCGAAATCAAACGTGTTAATGGAAACCGCAGAGCTGCAGCGCCGAGACAAAGACATGACCTCATCTGACATTTGGATTCTGCTGCGGCACCGGCCCGGTCTCCTGCTCCGCTGCAGATCAGAAATGAGCCCAAATGGTTCAATTAAAGCACAACTGCTGCATGAACACTGACATTAACTCTGCCACGCTAATCATTTGCTTTGCATTGCAGCAAAAGCAGATGTGAAGCCCATTTTTCAAAGCAGGGGACAAATAATCTCTGTAATGAATCAATTAAATCCATTGCAAAGGAATTAATTAAAGAGAAACAATTAACTTTAAAGTGTTGGTAAATGTCATGGGCATCTGGAGCATGATTTATTGATTAAACTCAACTGTCTATTTGGTTTTGTGAGCTCAGGAAGTTGTTTAAAATGTACGAAACATAATCAAATAAAGTACAGGTTAAGACAACAACAAAAAAAATACATTATTCATCATAACTACAGCACGTTCATGTTTAAGAAATTAATCAAATTTTAAACTTTACATGCGTTGACTGCTATGCGACTTTGGAAACTTGAGAGCTGCATTTTTAATAAATAAGTTTAAAGACATAGGGTCTATATGCATGCATCCTAAGATGCTTTGAATGATTTTTATTGTGTCTTCATGCAGATGAATCTCTAAAACAAAGAACCATCAGTTCATATAAAACTACAGCTGCATAAAATAGGCCCAGTCAAAGTCGGATATTCCCCTGTAAAAACAGACAACAAAAAATGAGTATCATAGTGGCTTCTTATGCCGTCTGAAAATTATTGCGTCAGTTTTCATTGATGAAAGAAAGACAGTTCATGGCGTAGAAACATTTGAAGGTGATGCCACCCACTGGCAGACAGACAGAACCACATGCTGAAGACAGCATATGTTCAAACGTGGCGAAAGAAAAGCCAGTGAAATCTGCGCTATTTGTGGCAAATTTGTCATGCATCCAAGACTTTTTTTAAATTTCTGCATTTGTTTTTGCATTTTACACAAACACACGCAAAGAGAAGTTGAACCTAGCAGCACCATATTCGGCATCAAATCAAGCTGCTGTACATGACAACTATGCTTTATTAAACAGTTTTACCTCACAAGCGTGCAGGCCAAGATTTGGGAATGCAAAGATGTGATTTCGCATGCTGCCTTTGTTAACGTTGCATGTGAGTAATAGGGCAGCTGCATGTCAGACCACCGTGGACAGAAGACATTTGTCTCAACTGCAATGCTGTTGCTTTTTGCTGCTTTTTAAAAATAGTGGTGATTCATTTCATCAAAGGAAACAGAAAGCACAAACATTAACATGCAGAAGCTCAAAGTTTCTGCAATGACTGCATGCACACCTTTTGCGCTCTGAACAGTGACAGCTGCCATTTTTACAGTATTAATTATGTTTTATTAACATACATCAATTTGCTTTTGAGAAAGGTGCAAAGTAAGCTTATAACAGACATGACCCCACCGCCAGCAGCATGGACGCGCCGCAATTACTCACAAAGGCTGTATATTGCAAACAAACCCCACATGCATCCACTTGCAAGCGTGAAGATAATCATGCATTGTCAATAACATGACTTATTTAATTACTGTCAGTGGCTTTATATGCATGAGTTGTGAAATAAGTTGCAGATGAAATGAATGAATCTGCATTAACTTGCTGGGTGGGAATGTATAAAGAAAATAAAACAGGTATTCACCTCAGAGTCAGCCTCTTCTTTTCCTTTCTCTCCCAGCCAGAGTGATTCTGTTTCTCCTCTCAGCTCCCTCCCTCTCTTCCTGTCTCCCTCCCTCTCCCCTTGATGGTCTCTGCCGGGGCCAGACAGGGAGCCCAGCAGCAGGTAGGTTACAGACAATAGTATTGATTCCAGTGTTCTGCTTCCTACCTACCTGACAACATCTACGCAGCGCTTCACCCTTTGTCTCTGCAGGGCTGTTGTCACTGAACGCGCCTGGCTGCAAACCGGGGAAAAAATTTAAAAGAGAGAGAACGAGGGTGGGGGTGACGGGGTGGAGGGGAGCCCGCTCAGTTGTGTGCTCGTGAAAACACACATGTGCCTTCCTTTCTTTCTCCCTCTTCCTCACTCTCTCTAGTCACCATCCTTCCAACTCCTCTCACGTCTCTGCAGCCCTCCACCCCCCCAGCCCTCCGCCCCCCCTGAAGCCCCAGAAAGCACACACGGCGAGCCAGACACACTCCAGTCTTTGAGCTGTGTTTGTAAAAGTGCGAGAGATGGAAAGAGAGAGTGCATCGAGTCCATGTGTGTGCGCTTGCATGTGTGTGACTACGAAAGAGGGGAACAGTGTGTGTGTGGAGGAGAGGGGGAAGAAGGGGGTGGAGGGGTAGTGGGGATGAGCGGAGAAGCTACAGCACAGAGTGAGAATGGAGGGGGAGGGTCAGACTCTCTAATAGGATGTGAATTGGGAGAAAATATGAAGCCCGGGAGTCTCATGAACCTGAGAGGCTGACATTACTGCCTCCTTTCCATGTGTACACCAATCACACCGTCATCAAATTGATTACGGGATTTATGGTACAGCTCCAGTGCCGCAGCAAATTGCTGCTGGAGTGACATCAAACACATTAAATAAACCCATCACTGGAAGCTCTGCCAATTAGAAAATGTGTCTTAATCACACCGCTTGTCATCAGAGGGGAGACGAAATACAATAAATCCTGTTCAAGAAGGCCTGTGACTTTTTACCAAGCCCTGTGTGCGCAGCATCCCTTTGTGTTGCATTCACCCACAAAGAAATTGCAACACTTTTTTTTTTTTGGTGAATATTTAATGTTTCTAATACTCGCTGCTCAATCTGAGCACATGTCCAAAGGCGGTTTGATTCCAATATTGGCGCGGACGGAGAGCTTGCCGTTGTGCTTGTTGGATAACAGAATCATACATCCCCGAGGGGGGATTCAGAAATGAAAGTAAATCTAATTTAGAGTCACTGATTGGCTGTCTGTTGGGCGAGTTGGAGCGTAAACACTACAGCTGATGGGTAAGCATCATTAATGACCCTAAAGTGTTCTGACCGTGTTGTATGATGGAGCGCATTGCCGATGTCTTGCACGTTCAGAGCGAATTAGGCGGAGCTGGTCAAGGCTTTGTCTCAAAACGGGGAAAGGCATGACCTCTGACTCGATGGAGCATTGGTAACACTCAAGCTAATGAAGGCGATTAAAAATGGTATGATTTTTAATTTGTTCAGATAAATGTGTTTAATAATGTTACTCCTTTATATATATCAAAGAAATATATAGAACTATATGCAATGCCCTGGCAACGTGTTCCTCTCCTTATAGTTTTTCTTTCTGTAGTTCTGTTGCAACAATAATCTTCCATCTATTTTATTGATTTATGTGCAGTGGGCTTAAACAAAATACAACATAATTGTGAAGTGGAAGGAAAAAGATTTATGCAAGTGTTTGCACCTAAAAAACTGAAATGGAGTTGCCTGGTTCTGCTTTCACTTCTTTTATCTTTAATAAAAGAGAATCCTAGAAGATCTGCAACACATTTTAGGCCAGAATAGAATAAAATCCAGCAGACCAGCTGTCTCTGGACGCCACTGAGGTAGCAAATATAAGCCAGCCACCTGTGCATAATTTAACATCAGCACACACACACACCAGTGAACACAAGTGAACAAATAACATAATAGAGATCAAAGAACACAGAAGGGCCAAGGATGCAGTTGCTTAAAGGAGGGCTAGCTTATAAAACGTTCAAGCTTTGAACATCTCATAGAGCACTGTTCAACCCATCATCTGAAATTGGAAAGAGTAGACAAAAAAATGCACTATTTGGACATAAACCTATCAGCAAGATGGACAAGTGAGAGTGTAAATCAGAGATTGTAGAGATCACGTGGCTTTAGTTAGCGTTCATAGAAAGCCTTGAGAACTCAAGTTTGCCATAAAACACATACAGGACACAGCAAACGTGGACAAAGGTTCTCTTGTCAAATGATAAGTGGGGAGGAAGAACACCCTGTCCGGACTGTGAAACACGACAGAAGTAGCATCATGCTGTGGGAGCTGCTGTTCCTCTAAAGGCAAAGAAGATTCTAGAAATATGGATAAATAAAAGAGAAGATCTGCAACACATTTTAGGCCAGAATAGACGAAAATTACAGTACACATTCATCCAGAGCTATGCTTAAATAAAATCCAAGCATGTCAATGTGCTAGAATGTCCCAGTCAAAATCTAGACCTGAATACAGTTTGCAATATATGGAAAAACTTATAACACTGATATCTGAAATCTGGTAGAGACATAACTCAAAAGGCTTGCAGCCAAAACCGATTGTAAAGTTGGTTTGACAAAGTTTTAACTCAAGGCACTGAATGCAAACACGCCACATGTATCATTTTTCCTTCTACTTCATAATTATCAGCTAAAATACCAGCGAAACAAAGTTTGTGGTTGTAATTTGAATAACTTTGGAAGAGATCAGCCCTGTCAACGTGATAGAATAAGAACAGCTCCTCCCTGCTGTACCTACTGAATAATTATAATTCTTCCTGGCCTGTATGTTAGGACTTGCTACTTCGGCAGTACTTCCTGCTTTAATCCTGCTGTGAACAGTTGTCTTATTCACCGCTCTGATGCAATAAAAACCCTTTGAAGAGCATTTTTAATCTCTGCAGTCGTACTGTAAAAGCCATTGCATTTAAATTTGCATAGAAACAACAGTCTGAATGTGTTTACAGTATCTGCCACGGTGTGTGTTTTCTCTGCATGTGCTCCCGATGCACATATCCTCTTATTTGCTCCCTGCTTTATTGCCACAAGACAAACTCCTGTATATTTACAGCACATACAGGCGTTCTGTTTTGTTTGTAGACTGGAGTGCGCAGGTGTTGCTGGTCCTCCTGGTCACAATGGAGCACCTCTCTCCAAGACGCAGGGCTGTCTGGGGCGCCATTTTGCTGCAAGGCTGACGGGAAGCAGCCCTGTTTGGCTCAAGCAGCCATCGAACCTGAGTGACAAAAGCCGAATGTCACAGACAGGTGTGTGCGCGCGCCTGCGGCTGTACTCTGCAGTGCCACTGAGACACAAAGCACTGGGAATGCTCCACAGGGATGACATCACCAGTCTGGGATGGTGTCTGCCTCATCTGTCTCAGGACTGGGATGCTCCAGTTCGCTGTTGCGTCCCGAGAGGTTTTTGCACGGCGCTTATTATTGCCATGCTGCTGCTGCTTATCTCACAACTGTTCCCGTTGACTGGAATTGCAGGAATTTCCGAGTGCGAGGTTTTGCATGTGCAGGCGCTTCAAGAAACTTTGTGGCGGCTTATATTAAAAAGCCTCTGGCGTTTAATTTGGGAGAATGACTGCATGAAATCTGCTCACACATATGCACAGTGTGCACGATCTGTGAAAAAAACAAGCCGAGCGGATCTGGCAGCGGGTAGAAAACAATAAGATGTAGCTTTCCAGCCCAACACCTTGCACTCGCCTGATGTTCTGCTGTCTGTTCTGGCAGGAGAACAGCCTTGTATGCTGGATATAAAGAATGCTACAACTAGCCATGCAGACTCAGCACATTTTAGATATATGCCCTCGTTTTTTTACCCTTCCAGGCAGGGAGGAGATTCGGCTGTAACGCACTGCAGATGGCTGCTGTTTTGAAGCACCAGTCTGAGATGCTGAGGGGAGGCGGCGGAGTAATAAAAAGATAATAGAGCAATGGTGTGGATGTGATAACATTACAGTAGCAGTAACTTGTGTTTAATGTAAGACAAACAGAACTTCTCCGATAGTTGTGGTGTACAGTAGCACACTGATAACAGGAAGTCCTGCAGCGCACAGACAGATGGTTTACGACCTTCAATTTTCAGCTATGTTTTCTGGCTATGAGTCATAAAATTTATGGTTCAGTGTTGAGTGTGTTATCTGCTCTCAATCTTTTATATCCCTAATTACTACCTGCTGTAGATAGCTGCCTTTGCTTTGCCTCTTTGATAAAGGAGAGATGTCTTTTAAAGCTCATGACGACAAGCTGTAGGGGGTAAAGACAAAATCAGATTTCTCTGTGTTAAAGCAACTTTTATTTTAAAAAACAAGCCAAAATCAGAAATTGACTGATGACAATATGAGCAGATTTTATCTCGAAGGGTCTGGACCTGTGACTGGCCAGTCAAAAACTCAAAAAATCTATATTTGCGTGAACATTTTTGATGTAGAGGTTGTTAATGTGGAAAGATAACTTAATATGAACTGATTCCAGGAGTACTGAGGAGTCTGAAAAGTCAAAGAAAATGGAAATGCTTAAAAAAGTTTGAAGCAAGTTACATACCGTGTTTAAACTGCCTGACATTAAACAAAACCTGTCCTGTTTTTGGGCAGATAGGATTACCAAACGTATCGCGGAATAATGAGAGAATAGTTTTGGAGATTTATTTTTTTACTTTCTTAAAATGAAGAAATGTACAGGCATTGCCTTTTTGAACCATATCGACGGGTGAAACATTTTGGGTATTCTTCCAGAAGCTTTCAATAGTAGCCTGGCCGATTCGTTCTGACCCAGTGACTACTATAAGAATGTGTTTTTCCAGTGACTATGCTTTGTAGTTTTGCTTTTCCTAAGAGTAAGGTTAAGAAAAATATTGTAAATTTACCATTATTGTTACCACTGTGTATACAGACGAAGACTGTGATAAATGTTAGCCACTCATTTACAAACTATCTTTGCAGTCATCCTTTTTATGCCTATTTGGCAACACTCATTTTAGAGATCAGGTAGAAAGGTCATCAAGTTTTTCAGGAACTACAAATAAATTGTATAAATTCCAAAACAGCAGATAAAATCCAGAAGCCACCCAATAAACCTTAGTTTTTTTATATTGAAAGATTGTTTTTCTTTTTTTCTAACAGATGAACTACTCAGAATTTGTTCGCCATGAACTTTAAAACAGAGAAACATTAACACTTAATTAATTGTTTACGTGTAGAAAATCACAGTTACCGGAACATTCACAAATATTATTGCCTATTTAATACAATAAACCACTGTATATGTAGGATGTAGTTCTGGAAGTGACTGGATTTTTTAAATTAAAATTATTACTACTAGGATTAATATTCACATAAGCATTGCCATGCCAGGTCCAGTTTTAGACAGGGACCAGATTTGGTTAAATCAGAAATAGGCAGAATAGTGAAGCTGTGAGAATCAGAAGTGTTGAAGGTGAATGGGTTTAAGCACCAAAAGGCAAAAGAATATCAGAAGGAACTGGGATAGCACATAACTGTACTATACCTACAAACTTTTACTCATTTCTAAAGGTCTGCTGTGAGAAAAAAAAAAGAGAGAGAGAAAGAACTGTCAGTGGTGCTTGGTGTTTCTGCTGCAGTGGAAGCCACTGATTACTGCACACCAACAGCAAATATGTCCAGCTGCCACACATACTGTAGCTGCCCACATAATCTCACACAAGCTCACAGGGAGGAGACTTCATAAGGACTCTGCGTTATTAAACTTGGAGAGGATAAAAGCTGTAAGAGCCCAGGAAGCCCTGATGTGAAGCATCAGGAAAGTGATGATGTGGGAGAGTAACAAAACATACTTACCTCTCTGCTGGGGGTACGCCGGCCGTCGTAACAAGTGACTCCGCAGGGAAAGCTAGAAGGTTGTACAGTTATCTCCGTGCTGTTTATTATGCGAAACCATACAACCAACTACCTCACACTGCAGAGCCCAGATTGTAGAGCTGCTCTCCAGACAAGATCTTCAACAGCAGGACGTAGGTGTCTGTGAACACACTCTGCACCTGTCTGCCTCCCGTCCTCCAGACAACCAATTACCTCATGTCCTTCCATGCTTTTCCTTCACTGCTGCCACATTGTTGACATCCTCCTAGCAATTTAATCTAGTACATTTTGAACCTGAACAATCCTAACGTAAAGGTATTACTACCATTTTTCTAAAAAAAAACAAAAACAAAACTTCACTAAAAAAAAAAGACTCAGACAAAGCCAAAGAATTGGTTGCAGGGTGTTACAGGGTTGAAGTTTGTAAAAGAGCGTGTTGTTTTTAAAAATTTATAGTAATAAAAGATTTATTTTAAAAGAAGATAACAAAAGTGGTAATAAAAGGGGAAATGCTTTGCTATTATTTATTATTGTTATTCCTTTTTAAAGGAAAACATTTTCTTTAAAAATAATAATCGCATACAATAAATAAAAACAGAATCAATAAAATGAATAATCCAGTAAAACTAACAATAATAGAAAAGTTTGGTTCTGTAATGATTTCATTGTCAGATATGACAACATGAACAAGTACAAATTGACTTTAAAAATGTTGCCTTATCCCTGTAGCTGCTGTGAAACACATAAACCTTCCTATGTGCTGTGTGAAGCAAAAAGGACAACGTGCATAATCAAAACTTATTACACAAGGACACAAGCCTGAAAGATGATTTTTTACGTCCACAAAACAGCTGGTGTGAGTACTACAAAGACTTTCCAACCTTGAGTCATTCCTTTCATTTCTTGGGATTTGGTGCCCTCTACTGGTGACTAGGCAAATTTCAGCTTTGCCTTCATATTTAACGTCTCCTTTTCCTCCTATGGTTTGAGAGCCATTAGGCTCAGCAATAGAGCAAAACTAGAGGCAACACTCTGCTTCACGGTCTTATCGCAGGTGTCTACAAAACATCTTCACTCAGAAAGCTGCTAATTGAGCTCACATTAATCTTCCCAGATAAAACCTACCAGCCATTTTGAGTTCTGTTAAATAACTACAGCTCAGATTCTACTAAATAGCTGACAGATTTTCATGAGAGTTAAAAACCATCTGCCATCTGTCATCGCCATCAGCTCTGCTGTCAGTTGTGACATCTTAATCTGGGTGACTTCTGCTTCACGGTCGATGCAGAGTTTCCCTCCGTGTCAAAAATGATGATGAATTTCAAAACCCCAAAACCTTTTTGGCTCGCTCTCTCTCTCCCTCTTCTCTCAGAATGTGTAATTGTGGGACTTTCACTACAGGACGGCTAGCAGAGTGGTACATTCCAACAGCTACAAGCCAGGAGTGTTAAGTTACTCTGAGCACTGATTCAGACATATCTGGGGCAAGATGATATGCTGTCTACATGCCAGCGAGAGAATTTCAGTATTGAGAGCAGAAGTGCAAAAACAGATTCTATTGAACTTGTGAATATTCAAGCACATTACATCGGATCCATTTGAAATGATCACTTTGCACTTAAGGAATCCGTGTTCAAGTTACTATAAAGAGTAGAGAGGGAAAAAAAGCTCCACAGCCAATCTAAAATCACATTGTCGCAATACTTTTTCGTAGAATGAGAGGACAGCAGTGCATCAGCCGGCTGTCATGGATTATTTTTTTCTTTTCTATTTTATGTGACGTACAGTCAATAGAGCTTGGCGACTGTAAGAAAATACAGCTGCACAATGAGTAGCTATGCCGTTTTATAAGGAATCTGGACTACCTTTTATCATCTCTGGTCCAAAGACCTAACCTAACATAGATTACAAAACTCTAAACACAATTTGAGATTTATGAGTCATCTAATTTATTTCTGAATAAAACAAAAGAGTTGTTTTGTTCAATGCTGTTTTAGATATTTGAACCAGCTTGAGATGCACATCTAACCTGGACTGAAATATTCCACACTGCAAAAGAAAACTGGATGTGTTTAACATTTTGTGAAAATGAGATACTTCACTGCAAATAAAGTCTCATTCTTCACAATATTTTATAGGTGCAGAAGCCACCAGGGCCGCTGTTTCCAGCTTCATCATCGTTCCTCAGTTTTTTGGGAACATAAAAGACTTTATCCGTGTCTGCAACTTCCTTTCAACTCGTACCCCCTTCTCCCTACTTTTCCTCCTCCCTCTGCTCATTCACTCAGTCCTTCCCGCCTCTTAGCCTTTCAACCATACTCCTGCAGCAATCCCCCCCACTGCCTTCTTTTCGGCAGATGGACGGTTGGTCGGTCAGCCAATCTTCTTTTTAATACCTGCGAGCTTCTCTACTTAACTCCCCATCTCTGCAATATTTTCACAGTGAATTCACCCAGAAATGCAGTGTAATTGTGCCAATGTCAGCTATCCGTCCGTGTTTCTCTCGCTGCGCCTCGAAGCAGGCCTGCCTGGACTGTGAAAATCTACCGTGGGATTGATATGAAAAATATTCAAAGAGCCCTTCCTAAATGGGGCGGTGTCACTCCAAGTTCAAAATTCCTCACATGCTCCATCACTATCCTCACAACTTTGCAGCAACGCTGTCTCCCCTGTCACTTTTAAAGGAATGCTCAGTGGGGTTGGCCAGCAAACATAACAGAACTATTTTTCTATCTGTGATTTCATGGCGTTGACTGTAAACTGAACACAATGTACCTCTGGGAAAATGGAAAACTCTTGTCCTGTCAGGCCTGAATTTTTATGCATCAGTTCTTAGATTAAATATCAATACGTAACCACTGCTATTGCTTCAAATTTGAATAATACATTCAACATCTCTGACTGGGGGGTTACATCAATGTTGCAATGTTTTTTAATGTTACAGCGCGCAGCCGCGGCCTGCTGAAATATGAATGCATTTTCTCCTCCCAGGTGAAAGCAATTCTCTGTCCTGCGGTAATCCGCCTCGGTCGACACCAACCTCGCCGACCAAGATGGCAAAATGAACGTTGCCATGGGAACCTCGCGCCTGGCAACTTGGAGAGCCTGGCAACTCGCCAAACTGTTGCCATGGCACAGCTGTCAGTTTACGCAGGCAGGGATTGGTGTGTGAGTGGCCTTTTGTAACGCCGCCCTTTCAGAGATTCCAATCAAACGCGAGCTGGAAGAATGTGCCTGATGTGGCACTGAAGACGGGGCGGAGGGGGTGCAATCAGGAAAAAAAAAAAAAAAGAAGCTTGGTAGGGAAACCGACTTTGGTATGTTGATACAAATTATTATCATCTCCTTTGCCTCAACATTTCATGAGATGCATCACAGCAGCTTGCTAAATGATTAATACCTACACGACCGCGTCAGCTGCAAAACATGCTTAGATGAAATCATTTCTGGCCAATTAATTCAAGAGCAAAATATATATTTAGATCTATGGTCCAAAGCTCCTCAGAGATATCACAATCTGCTGTAAACACAGCCTAAAATTAGCAGCTTGTGCTAGTTTATGGATAAGATTTTAGGCACACCGCCAACCAAGCTGTCAGTTTCGACTAAATATATAAGGAGAACCGAGACTATGAATACTGCATGAGCGTTTTTTTAACGTCTTAATTCACTGCTGTCAGATTTTTTGTGCTTTTTTACTGGAGCATACTGCCAGGGTCAAACAGCAGTTGTTTTGCTTTGCAAATATGTAGACAAGGGTAAAACAAACAAACAAAAAAAATCCATACTGAGTACAATATGCATTTTATTTTTTTCTTACCTGTCAATGTCACATCAACATTTTAAGAACTCTCAAAACTATGTGCTAGAAAAACTTGACATACATTAAAAGATAAAAAAGATAAAAAGCAAAACACAATAAAAGCAGGACATAGACATCAGATGTTATTAGAATGCAACTTAAACATAAGAAAAGTCATTTAGACAGAAATTTCAAACAAGTAAAATCTATAGTAGTATCTAATTGCCTTTATTAAACAGACTAAATTTAGTAGCAGCACTAATCACACAGAATATGTCCTGCCTTTTAAGCTTTTTGTACCCGTGCGATTATCGAGCGTCTTCGGCAAAATCTTTTGTCGGGAAAGAAATTCTCAGATCAAGAGCTTGAATATGTTATGGACATTCGGAGTGCATATTTAATCCCCTGCCTGTCACCCAAAAGATAAAAAATATCCAGCACGGTCATAAATTATCTGGAAAGATTGTACAGTCACACTGACTGCAACCTTCTTTGGCTTCTACCTCTCTTATTTCCTTCCATCTTTTTTTTTTCTTTCTTCCTAAATTAATTATTTTCCCTGAGGGTCAGTCTGGCCAAATTCCCATGAGCCATTGTCATTAATACAGCCGTCTAATCTGTGGGTGTCTGTTTGTGTATTGCGTAGAAATATTTCATGCCGAGAAATTGCACAGAAATATTCCGGAAAGATGTTACCTTGAGATCACTTACATCATGGCCTGCGCCTTGTAAAGCTGGAGCTGAAGCCAGCTGAAAAACACACACACAAAAAAACATCAGGCATAAACATTAGAAAGAAGTAAAGCTGCAAAGAACAAGGATTCAAAGTTAACCAGCAGTGAATAAATTACATGAGCGGCTCACATAATAAGTCTGTTTTAAATAATCTTTCTGTCAAACTGAATTTTAATGACCTTTGCCTTTTAAATAATTTGGATACTAGAAAAAATGTTTAAAGTCGACATTTTTTCTGTAAATAAAGTGTGCAGAACAAGGCATGAAGACGGTTAATTGAATACATAAAGTAGGTGAAACAAAGAGAATACAGCGCATAAAAAAAGAAAATTATAACCTGTAAATAAGGAGAATTAATAGAGTAAAAGGGACATTTAGGCTACTGGGTTACATTATAATTATTTGATGCTCAATTTGTTTTGTTTGGTGCGCCTTAAGTGTTGTTAATAATGGATGCAATTTGGATATTACCCAAATCACCCCAACATGACCTGCAGTGGGTCAATCTGTCAGACAGCTTCATTTCAAAGTTTCACTGCTTAAAGGTGCCAGAGAAAAACGTTACTGGAGGCAAAACGGCAGCTTAAATTTGCTCCTGTCAAAACTGTTCAGATCCACATTTGAGGGGGTTCAAATCTCAAAATCTGAAAGCTATTTCTGTGCACACACACACGCACGCACACACACATGCAGACATTCTGCAGCGTGGACAAAGCCGCACACCAGCTCCGAGTGCTAAGCCTCCTGCTCTGGCTTGATAAATATAACTTCAAAAGAAGCAGCCAAACAGCTTTAGCTGGCCAACTGCACAATGAGCATAATAACTCCCCACCTCCTGGGAGCTTCAGCTTAGTTCATTTACCCTTGCAGAGCGCTGCCGTGCCTTCATGTGCACATGTGTCTTTGTTTCGCTGCGAGCCTCATGGAGGCTCCCCACCTTCTCGCTCGGTACAAAGCGGATGTATAGAGGAACCTTTTGGACCTCATTTTTACAGAGGAAACGCGGTCCGCCCTCTTCCCTCCCACCCCACTCTTGTATTTGGCCCTCTCATGTAATGCCTGATTTACCACAGAACCCCTTAAAGAGGTCAAAGGGCAGACAAAACAGTCTGGTGTCATGGCAACCTGTGTGCCACCATCCAGAATGGCAAGAGGGGAGCTGGGGGAAATCTGGTTGGGGGGGAGTTAGTCAGTTAAACCTTTAAGAACACCGCTTTGTCCTAAGGCTAGTGTGTAGGGGTGTGTGTGCGTGTGTGTGTGTGTGTGTGTGTGTGCAACATACAAACACAAATACACGCACATGTAATGCACCTGCACTGTGAAATGGACCCTCCTAATTTGCACTACAACACGGCCCTGGAATAATCAAGCCAAATCCCTCGGTGCAATGCGGCCAAGTGCAGAGTCCGCAAGAGTGTAGGAGGGCGTGCACGCCGCATCGGTGTGTGCCGTTTGCGCCCCTGTAAGACACTCCTGAGTAAAAAGGTTCTTTGTGGCCGCTCGATGCAGTGGCAGCGCATACGCGATGGGGGGAGGGATGCTAACGGATAAATGGGAAGCAAATGCATTCAGATCGATAGTGAGCCTGAGAGAGGGCGAGAGGGGTTGAGAAGAGAGAGTGGAAGGTGGTGAGCAGTGAGGGAGGGGCCACCGAGAGGCTGATTAATCATTCCTGTATTGTTATTGACTTTCTGTTAAAGGGAGTGAGTCAGACGCTGAATTATTTGCCAGTGTGTTTCTGTGCGTGTGTGTGTTTGTGTGTTGTACTGTATTTTATTGAACGCACAAAGTCATCAATTACAAGCCTCGACTTTGCAAAGGTTTGGCAATTTCAGCTGCTTCGGTTCTGCTTTAAGGGGAGTTTGCATTCCTGGCGTGTGGTTACAACCTTTAAGCCGTTGGTTCCCATCGTCAGCACAGTAACTGTGAAGGATTTAATTATTCATGCTTTGTAAAAAGAGCTAATACGCTGCTCCATTTTGAGCAGGAACGGGGAAGCAAAGGAGGCGAACAGGAAATTCCCCTGTGAGGACTTAATGAGGAGCTGACGAGTGAGCAGACACAACATAGAGGGATGGAGGAGAGGAGGAGGGCTGACACCTGACCCTCTGGCTGTGACCTTGTTCATTGTCTGAAGGAGCACCTGAGCACAGGTCACATCTGAGCACATTTTACATTTTAAGAAACTTTTCTGCTGTCCCTTTCCCCAGCCACCCCCTCAGGTCAGCATCAAACCCCCTAATTAAATAGATAAAAGTGGCATAATTAGTTTACAATTATATCAGCACGACACCAGCGTCAGACGATGCCAAGGGCAATGTTTTCCTCCAATTATGAGCCCCCTTTAAAAAAAAAAACCCCGCAGACCCGTCACAGGCTGAGCTAAGTGAATGAAAACCCTTTTCAGTGTTACCTTGAACTTGAACAATGAGTCTGGTGTTTGTGCTGGGGCCACTTCCTGACCTCTCCTTCCCCCCTTTGGAAGCAACCAACCGGAGCCTCTCCTTTCATCTTACAAATGTGACCCTGTTGACCCACGCTGACCAGAGAGCAGCCGGAGACAGCAGGTTTCCCTTCCACTATGGACCTGTTCATCCCTGACTTGTTAAAGTTGCTTTGACATTGCGTTCGATCAGAGAAGCTGCTGAAGTGATTCTCAGAAGCACGACAAGGATGTTAAAAGTTTTATTGAGCCGTGTGAAGTTATACTAAGGTTCCCTTCAAAGTCCATCTGATGAGAGAAAATGCAAAAGTTAAAGGTGCTTTCTCTGGCTTATGGAGCACTGAGTGGTGCAGTAGTGCCCCTCCTCCACCTGTTACTGCACAGTAGGCCTGTCACAATAAACAGTAAATCCACTAATTGCATGATAAATTAAAATGAGTTCAATCATTTTTCTCTTTCTACCAAAAACTGGATGATAAAAGTCTTTAGTCTGGTCTTAGCATGTTCCCCCCCCCCTTTTTTTTTTTAAGGAAAATTTTGTTTACAAAAAGTTCGTAATTCATTTTATTTTATTCTGTTGTTTATTTTGGATATTTTAAAACGTCTTCCTGTTCCAGTGTTAAATGTTCATTAAAATTTAAAGTGTATTAGCCTTTGAGAATGTGTTGTTGCACTATTATGCCTTTACCATTATATTGCTTGGACATTGTCTGTAAGCAACAATATTATTGCTATAACTTCTGGGGCAATTTATCGTCCAGTAAAATTTATCAGGACAGGCCTACTGCACAGTAAAAAAAAAAAAAAAAGAGAAAGGCGACTATGCATATCTGTTGACAAGAAAAAAGAATTTGATTGCTTTGAAGCATTTCCAGCTGCAAAAACGATGATAGTGTTGGCATGGAAACTAAAGGAGCACCACCCATCACTCTCATCAAGGTAACAGAGGTTTAAAGCTACAGCTGTGAAGCTTAATTTATCAAAAATGATAAAGCACAAATGACTCAATAACCAGGTTTAGGTTGGTACGGGTATCTCACTGTGTATCAACCTGGACTAAAAAATAATTTCACTTCATCTAATCTCCAAAAATGTATAAATGTCCTTGTTTAAAATGGATAAAGAAACATTACACTGCTGTTATTGAGTATGCCAATATTTAATCTGTCTAAAATAAGTTTTATTTATGGTAATGACTTAGGAAGTAGGTGTTTTCAAATAAAAATATTTTTGAAAAATTAATCATAAATTTCCACTCTACTCACAAGCAGTGAGATGAATTTAAATTCAGTTTCAGTGTAAGACCACCATAGTGAAAATACACAATATCTAATATATATTGAATATTTAAAAGCAATACATTTAGTGCATGTTTTTAAGTGGATTTGGTCTTTTTGTTTGTTTTTATTTGCTATGTTGCATTATTTGATTTTATATTGTTTGAGAACTTAGAAACAAACATATATAAAATGAATTACTATTATTACAATTAAATAATAAAGTCCCTTCACGAGTTATAATTAACATAGCTTTGGTTTTGTTTTAAATAATATTTAGACAATTTTTGTTCAAATTAGTTGCTCTGTGACAGACTGGTGACCTGAACCCCGCCTCTCGCCCGGAACGTTAGCTGGAGATGGGCACCAGCCCCCCTGCAGATCCCACTAGGGACAAGGGTGTTAGAAAATGGATGGATGGATGGATGTTCAAATTACCCATCAACACCCAACATTGGTTTTATATGAGCAATTTGGAACGTATATAACTAAATTCAATTGACTTTTTTGGTAAAGTGCCTTGAGATGACGTGCTGTGTGAAATGCAGCAATATAAATAAACTGAATTGAATTGAATACTGTGAAATCGTGGTATTTTTGCCAAGTCTATAATACCATAACAACATAATACTGGCCCATCTGACTGGCATTAAATGCAAAAATAAACCCTTCACCTCCTTTATTTTCTGGCATGAAACCCTTTCCCTCATTTCTCGATGCTTTTTGTCTCACTTCAAACCCACTTTGTCTCCAGTTCTTGAACAACTTTATTTCTTTAAGCTTTCATCTTTATTTTCCCTTACTTTCTTCACACCACACTCTCCCTTCCTCCTCCTCCTCCTCCTCCTCCTCTCTCTGTCTGGCACCAGAGAACTGGCACGCTCGAGGGAGACGATGTGTGATGCAGGCATCGCTGACACCTCCAACACCATCGCAGAGCATGTCTATCACTGCAAAGTGTAATGGAGAGCCTTGTGAATGCCATCAATATGTTACCAGAGGAGATATAGTGACACTTCAAACCACTGTCAGTAAATTAATACGCTTAAAGTGCATAAATCTGACTTACATATTTTTTGCCTCTTTGCTTAATTGAATAGCGAGAGTCATTTTAAGTAAACTAAAGATGTTCTTTTTAGTGGCACAGTGATTAAAGATAAAATGATTTTAAAAATATTTGATCTTTGCTTTAGAAAAGCCACAAAAAAACCCAATCTTGATAAATGTCAAATTTATTCACTCATTTGAAGTTTGTAAATATTTAACCGTAAATTAATCATGTTTTATGAAATAATATTTCACACAATACCAATGAGTTTTCAACTACATTTTGGTTGACAAAGGACATTTTAAACAGATTCACATTCATAGTCATATTAGATGTACTTATACTTCTTGGTGAACCAAGCAGAACTTTGTAACAAATCGCTCTGTTGTCTGTGCTTTCGACAATGTTTCAATGTTTTTCACTGAGCCAACACCAAAGTTTGAGTTACTCCACCTTCTGTGCATCAACTTTTCAGTTGGTAAACGAACTTTAAAAGGCATTACCGCCACCTACTGGGAGGAGTGTGAATATCAGTGTTGTTGGTCAGAAAGGCAAGACTGAATGTTATTTTTGTCGACTTTTTAGGCTTTATATTTTCTGTTATTAATCAAAATTAATAAGATATTATTAGGAGATATGAGGTGAGTGTTTTCTACAAATTTCAGAATTGTCAGTATGCTAAGCTTATTAGTTTTGAAAGACTTTCAGTTCCGATTAAAATTTGAGATCTAAATGGTTTAGAAACAGGAACTTGATTGACTTAAAAAAAATAAAACATTTATTTAGCTTACTTATTCCTTGTTTTACGCAAGGTAACGATGCCTGTCGACCTAAACTAATGTTTTTTATTTGGCCATGTCACCACAAGTTTAGCCAATTTCTAAAACTGCAGCATACATTGGGCTGCTGATGGCAGGTTTCAGACTGGATGGCAAAGAAGCATAAAATCTTTATCTTCCGTTGACCAAAAACACTTTTAGAAAATAATAGAACAGTAATTGTTTGATTTTAATTGCTTAGACATCCATAATGCCATTTTCAGAAGCCCTGCAGTGTTTTTTTATTACATCTTCCTTTTGACACGATTCGGTCGGGCTCTGCCTTATTGCATCATGGACTAATTTTGTACAAATTCCTTCAGAGCAACACATACAGAATAATCAAACATCGCACAAAACAAATACATTAGATTGAAATAAAAAAAGAAAGAAGCAATAAATTAAGTGTTAGTATTAAAAATCTAGGCATATTTAAAAGCTTATAGGGCCATAAGTTTACATGATGGTGGACGACATTTACTCAAGCATTTCAAAGATGATGCCGTCACTTTTAAATTGTTTTTATGGAAACATGTAAGGCACCCAATAGAAAAAAATACAAAAATAAAAAGCTGAGTGACAAACAAGAACTATTTTGACCTGCAGGCAACTGACAACACCAAGGTTACAATCCTATATTGACACAAAAATAAAGAACAATAGATAATTTCCAGCAGCTTAAAATCAGGGTTTCATCAACAGTTTGTTCTTATTGTAATGAAAACACAAAAGAGTGTATTAATGTGTGTTTGGCATTAGGACATCCACAGCTGTGACTTTTAAAACCCTTTTTTGGTTGTAAAAACAAAAAAGTGGAGATTCTTAGTTTTCGGAAAAACATTCAGCATTCTGTGACATTGATGTTTTTCAAATTATATCAACAGAGTTGGATTTTTAATCTTTCTGCATTTCAAATCAGCACTGACATAAAAACAAGAAGGCTCAATGTAACGAGTACCATTCGTACATTAGCTGCAACGTCCCTTGAAAATGTATCTGCCCCCTTTCACATTTTTTCAGATCTTGCTTTTTTGTCTTCAGATTATACTTGGTGTATCAGTCCGTGATAACCAAAGTAAATACAAAGAAATAGTTTTCAGATCATGTCATATAGGAGAAACAAAGCTGTGCAAACCAACCGTACAAACATAACGGGTTGCTCTACTCTTAACAGTCAAAAATGGCAATAAGTCTGAAGAACAAATTTTCACGTCTTCTTCTTTGCAGAGTTGTTTTAATTCAGCTGTGCTGGAGGCATTTCATACGTAAATGACCCGGTTAAGGTGATACCACAGAATCAGATTTAACTCTGGACTGTGACTAGACCAATCCAGAAGTTGTTTTTGTTGGGGGGGGCGGGGGGGGGGGTTTGAGTCTCGAAGCAGTAAAACAGTTCCAGACCATCAAACGACCATCACCTGGTATGACTGTCAAGGCGATGCTCCTTTCTGAAATGATTTTCTAGTTTTAACCAGAGGTAAATGGATGCACGTCATCCAAGAGCACGATTTAATTACTGTGGGACCTGGTCTGAGGGAGATGTCAGATTTATATGTCAGATGAGAAAGCATTTTCAGTCATATCCAAACCAAAGGAGAAGTTCTAAAAAAGGCTTCTTTAATATTTCATTGACCCTTCATCTATTTTTGATACCGCACTCATCAACTTCGGCATCATTTATAAAAGGAAAACAACATGTCAGCACCTAACGCATCAGCATACAAAACATATTTGTTTTATTACTCTCATATAACAGCGAGTTCGTCTGTAAAGCCTTTTGCGGTGTGTTTTTCTTGTGAATGATGCAGGGCTGCCAAATCCTCACAAGATTCAATTCTATCTCACCCAACCTTATGTAAAGTAATTTTAAAAAATATGTTCAAGTGGATTAATTTATGCCGCTATTTAGTTAGAGACAAGAAAGATATTTTAGTCCAATCAATATCCATAAAGCAAGAGACACAGATGAATGGGAATAAATTAATTGAAGGAAAATTAGGTTTCTGCAACAAATCTATAATACAAACTAGTCAATGAATCCTTTCAGTCAGCAGGGTAGGGTTCACTGTGAATTTCTAATGCCTTCACATAAACTTATTTTAAAAACCTAATTTACTTAAGCAAAGCAAAACACAGATGAAAACAATCAACGATGAAACCTAATCATCAACAAGGACTGTATGTCAGAAACCTGCCCCATAAATCATAAATGAGGACCCTGCACTAACATTAGTACACTCAGACATTTTCTCTATCTCTCTCTCTTTTTTCCCCACCAACCCCCAACTCCTGGGGCTCTAAGGATGTCTCTGACATCTAAAGCGCTGGAGAAGAGAGGGGAAATAGTGAGGATCAAAAGTTGAGGGAGAGAGCACAGAAAAAGAAAAAGATGTGCATCGAGAATGAGATGGGAAAGAACGTGGCAATAAAGATGAGAGATGTGCAGAAAGAAAGAGGAGACAGGCAGGAGGGGATTGATATGGGAGAGCTAAGAGGCAGCACTGTGACCTACTAATGCAAAACTGAGGAATTCTCGCTGCTGACTCCAAACACATTCCTGCAGCCTGCAAATATTAACCCCCACCTTGCCGCCTCTGCCTGCTCCTGAGCACACGAGGCGGCCACCTGGCGAACCCACCAGGAAGCTATTCATTGATATCGACTCGCCTACTGGAAATAATTTCAACACTGTTTGGTGTTGTGGAAAACATTAACTCGCACCCACAGAAGGGCAATCTGCGGGATTTTGTTGCACATAGGTGTGTTATTATGAATGATTGTTTTCAATGGCCGCTTTATTGCACCTTGTTAGTATCGGGTTGAGACACTTTTTAACTCGATGTTGGAAGCATTTCTTACAGACTCTTGTCAGCATCTTGCCTTTGCTGCACATTGTTTGGATGCACATCCATGACGCGAATCTCCTGCCATGTGCATCCCAAAAAGTGCTCTCTTACCCCAAGATCCAGAGGCTTTGGAGAGCACTTAGTTATGGTCATGTTTAGCATAACCAGCTTAAGATGGTTTGAGCTTTGTGACACGATGCATTATCCCTGAATGCTGCAGCTCAAATTGAGATACATCAGACCAGAACAGGTTTTTTGCAGTCATGATCCAATGCTGGTGAAACTGTGACAAGACAGGATGTCGCCTTCTGCTGCTTAGAGGTTTGATGTGTTATGATTTTGGAGATGGTAGTTTAAGCTACAGCTGCATTTCTATCATATCAAACTAGAAGTAGAACAACTGGCCATAAATATCAAGTAATTTTCAAATGAAGCATGAGGAAATTATGTAACAAATCTGCCGTGCATATCTCTCAAGAGACTCCCCACGTCAAACGTTTGAAATAAAGAACTGATTATGTGTTCGCAGTGCACAAATATACAAGAAGGTCAAGTTGACTAAAACAAACCCTCATTATTCATTCAGTGTAGCAGCATGGTGTAGGCAGATCTTTAACATAGACAGTTTTCTGAATGACCTATGACCTTCCATTAGCTCAAGATGGACATTTCTATGTCTTTCATTTTACTGTGAAGATTTCTTAGAGCCCCTTGTCAAAAATGATTTTCTTTGTTTAAGATAAGTAAACAGAACTTGCATTTGGTCCTGTTTTTGCTGCACCATGTCAGTGGAGAACAAAGAACCTCAAATTTAACTGACTTATATGTACGGTTGCACTCCTGCACCAACACGGGGCAAATTTTGCTTTACCTTATTGTCACTTTTGCATCAGCTAATTTCTCCGTTTTGATTTTTTCTTTGGTACCAAAATCAACACGTTATAATTCGTGAAACATTTCTGATTTGTCTAAGTAGAATCAGAAAATATTTTCTGACTTGCTCTTTCACTGAAACGGCACACACCCTTTTCTCAAGTTCCTCATGTTTTCTTGGGTCATGCTGAATTGTAGGATCTAAAAATCAAAAATGCTTGCTGAGAGGAATGTTTCAATTTGTCAGGCCTTTTTGAAATGCTCACTAAGAAAGGGAAATGATTTTTCTCCAACACCACCTAACACTCGGCATTCACATAGTACAATTACATGTCCCTTGTAGCCATATAGTTTGGTCTTAATTTATTGCATCTTAAAACGATCTTCTTTAATATAATGGCCGAGTCCTTTTGCTCTAGCTTATGAAAAATAAAAGACTTAGAGACTATTTAACGATTATGAAATATTTTAAACAAAGTGAGTTACTCTGTTACAGTGGAACTGTACTAGAATGGGAAAACTAACAAAAACAAGCACAAAGTAAGCGGATAAGTCAGGTATTACATAGTACAGGACAAGTTGTAGTATTTATAAGCTATAGTACATAAAGCTCAGTGTGATAGAGCCAGTCCACACTGACTTGGACTTTAAGAAATAGGTTTGAAGGTGAAGATTTAAAACTGTGTTTCTGTTGTACGCTGGAGGATTGCATTAAGCATCGGTGGGGAATAAAAGTAAACGCAGGTTTTTAGAAATAAAATAAATGTTCGACTTTTCCTTTATACCACTAAGACTGTTTAAGGTCCTTACCAGGTACTGGGTAAAGTTCAGAAGTGGTCAGAGTTTTGTGCAGCTATGGGGAACAAAGGACACAGCGCTGCCCCTCCCACACCTGTTGCATAATGCTGGTCAACTGAAGCCTGCTGCACTTTTCTCTCAATTACAAGACCGACAAATACAGCAGTGAGGGAATATTTCCAGTTGAAAAACAGACAGTCAATTGTGGAAAAGTAGGGCCACCCTGTTCCTGTTTTTAAACTAATGCTGCTTTAAAACAGCAGTAGGCAAGCAACAAGCATGTCTATGAAACAGCAGAGTGCAGGTTTGCTAGCGACCCTCACTTCTCAGTAAGAAACAACAGAAAAACAGTGAAGTTTGTGGGTTATTCTGAGGGCAAGTATGGAAAACAAAACAAATAAATACGAGAGATGACATTGTTATACCTAAAATAATTAATAGGATATTAATTTAGAATCAGAGAAAATGAATAATTTTCTATTTTCTTACTGATTTCTTTTAGTTTTGTTTTTTTCCACCACACTTAAGAGCCTCAGGGAACATTTAACACACTTAATTGTTGTCAGAGATCAAAGCATTGTTGTCTTTAATCTCAGACAACAATCCCGTGAAAAAGTAATTGGCCTCTAAACCTAATAACCGGCTGCACAACCTTGGCAGCAACGACTGCAATCAAGCATTTGCAAACACTGGCATTCACTTCATTCAGATGGAATTTTGACTCAACTCTTATTTTCATAATTATTTTTAATTCAACCATAATATGGGTTTTTCTGTGTAAAGTTAAACCATAGACTCTGATTCAAATTTAAGTCAAGACTTTGACTAAGCCGTTTCAAAACCTTTAATTTTGTTCTTTTTGAGCAATGTGGACTTCCGGGTGTGCTTTGGATAGCCAGCTTATCAAATCTAAATCCTCTCATCCCATTTTATAACATAACTATGGTTAGCAGCAACTTGTTTGTAACTGCCAGATGAGTGTAATTAAATGCAAATTAGAAAGTGATACATTTCATTTATTACCAATAAACCTCTTGTATCAGAACCAAACACAACGAAAGAGATTTAAACTGGTAGTGGACTTTAGCGCAACGGAGACAAAGAGTATTAGTGCTGTTCTAATAATGTAGAGAAGCCCTTTGGGTATCCAGATGGAGCTTTTTGCTCCAGCCCCATTTCAGCCCCCGTGTCCTCGAGAAGGCAGACAAACACTGATGCAACTGGAACACCGAGTCCAGGGGGAACGGCTCTCACTCTGGCCGTGAGAGAGCGGCTGCGTACATCTACAGCGGTCACATTGTGCGGCGCTTTCTCTCCGTGCCGGACCTCGGAGCCTGCTGTGTGTGGCCCTTTTCCCACACAGCAGACTTTTCCCGTCTCTTTCACATCCGAGCTACATAGTTGATAGCGAAGGGCGAGTTATGTTTCAAAAGGTGAAACACATAAATGCCTTTCTGTCCACTCTGATGTTTAGATGTGCTGGGGAGCAGCGAGTGGCAGCGTGGAGTTGAAAAGGTTTAACATACCCAATGGATTCTTTATTTTTATTTATTTATTTTTTTTGCTAAAATGATCCGAGGCAATCCATTATTTCTGCCAAAGTGTATAGCATTGTTACATGAAAGCAGTCCTGTTGAGATGAGCTGAAGGTCTGAAAAGCTTTTACAATTTGAGTGTTATCACATGAACAAAGCTTTCTGAGCAGCTCTCAATTGCCCTGACATATTCATTGCTCTTGTAGTTTTGAAAAAACGTAACTTTCGATTCACAAACTTAGCAGAATGGAGATATTTATTTCAAAGCAGCTTCATGACTTGCATACATGTGTCAAAAGCTACAAAGGAATGATAGCAAAGAGATAGAAAAAGAAAATAAAAGAGGATATTTAGGAAAAAAAACCAATAGATCTACCTGCAAACGCAGGTGTTTCGACGTCAAAATGATAGTTTACAAAGAGCTGGATGAGAAAGGAACAACATTTTATCCCTGCAGAGGTCCTGCCACCTTGCACTGCCGTGGCGAGATAACAGGACAAACCTACCAGCATGTAGAGGGAAATTTTAAGCTAAAATTATAAGATGAAGGAATTATCTTAATTTAAAATGGAGGAGCAACAATTGTTCCCTCTGCTGCTAAAATAATCCGTCATATCGATGACTTAATTTCTTCTGTTATTTCTAGCCTACATTTATTATCATTGTGGTTTTCATGCTGAGACTTGAATGAAAAATAGAGGTTTTGTTCTTGTTTTCTATGTGGTTATACTTTTTGCTATTTATAGAGTCACATAAGCATAGTGAGCTAATATCTGGTTAATTACTCAGGCTAGCTACTTGGATATCTTGGGGATGAACATATGCACTGCTTGTAGCTTTCCACCTGTAGTTTTAAAGTATTGCTACCTTAATCAGAGTAATGGGTGACACTCCTTCAGCTTACAAACCATGACTGTTCACAATATGCAAAACAAAAATGTTACCAAAGGGCTAAATTTATTTATTTTTAATATATATAGAATTGAAAACTAGAAGAGGCAGCTGACCAGCAGTGCTCAACATTAGGTACAGGAGGGTCATGCTGTGTTATTATGTTGCTAAAACCTGGAGAAACGTCTCCAGCATGTTTCATTAAAGAAACTTTGAAATGTTTAAATGATATATATATTTATATGTATATATTTTTGATCTCTGGCCGACACCACTCCACTCCACTCACTAAGTTGGGTGTTTTAATTTGTCTCATGTCTAATAAACCTTGGCCATGTTGTAAAAGTGAAAATTTGAGAAAACACAGCAGGTAAATGTCATGTTCAGAAACATATTTTTCATTGTTAATAAAGTGACAGCTGAGTGAGTGTGTGTGAAATGGACTTTTACCCAGCAGAAATCAGACTCATTTGCCCCTTAAATTTATTTGGGTTTTTATAATACTAAAAGCGTATCAAATTTAGCTGTTGGTTGAAAAGTTCACAGATCCCAACTGGTGAATGTTCTTAGCTGTGATGCATTTCATGAAAAGGGAAAAACAAATGACTGATGATATGATCGCTGATCAGAGCCCATCAAGGGAAATTTGTGAGAGATTGTTGCGTCTCTAGTTGAAATCAGTCAGTTCACATGAACAAAATAAAAGCTCATTGCTTTAGTTCAACTATCTCTTTTAACATAATTAACATAATTAACATTAACATAATAGTACAACCTATTTGTACAGCTGAAAAAGAGACTAATACCAAAGTATAATGTTAGATTGTTGCAACAATATCTACTTTTATCATTATTTTCAGCTAGAGTTCAATCTTGTTAGCACCATCTATTGAAATCATCGAGCTAACATTACTTGATCATTTTTTACCCACTGATCAGAACACACCCCACATTTGCGCTTTGCCAAATGGCAGTAAATGGCAGAGCAATAATCACCGAGAGTTTGAATAGAGTGAGAGCTTGTTACATTTGGAGATGAAGGTGGGCAATCTTAGGAGCAACAACGAAGACGAGAAGGTTTCCTCAAAAACGTCTGTCCTTGTGAAACAATGGAGGGAGGTTTGCAAACACACTTCATCATGTCATGTGTAGGCTTGGGCATAAAGCATTAGGGGATTCAGGCTGCTACTTTCAGTGTTTGTGGATGTTTAGAAGAACAGAGATGATGTTTAGTTTCTAGCCGTATAACGGGGAACGCATACTGAGACCAAAAACAAACAGAGACGGGAAGTAGAGGGGTGGGCCGCGTCGATTCCGAGGCGGGGAGGATGACGGATGAATGATTCGAATACTTTGTGTCATTCTTCAGATTCATATCAACAGAAAGTAGAATAAGTAACACAAGTCCAAAACCACTCACAGGACACAGAGATAGCAGAATAACAATTTACAAGGGAAAGAATAACGGAGCGGCAAAATTTCACTCTTCCTTCTCCTTCATCGTTCCTATCTGGGCCCCAGCACCAACACCAAGCCATCAGCTAGAACTGAACTTATTTCATACAAGTTTTCTTTAGGCAAACATGCCTTTTCAGCTAAGGGAGAACAGCTGGGGCTAGAGGGAAAATGTTGCAAGGCGGGAGGGAGGAAAAGGACAAAACCAAACAGAGCCGAGAACACAAAAACGCACACAGCGAAAACCAGAAAACACAGAAAAACAGAGCTACGAATATATTTCTTGTAAATCAAGCTCACAATGCACTGCTATTAGTTAATTTACCCTATTTTTTTTTACCTTTTTTCCAAAGTTTCTTCTTTCCCGACTCCAATCTGATTCTTCCTCTCCGTTCCCTCATTCTTAGTCTCGTTTGTGTTTTTTTTTAAAGTCGTTTTGCACTCTGGCATCTCCATGGCACTCCAGTAATGTCAGATTTTATCCATTGATGCCTCCCTATCTTCTCCCCAAACACCATTTGTCTGTTCTTCATCCCTTGGCATTCAGCACTTTGAAAGGAAAACATGCCTTATGGACAAAGGAAGTCGGTCCTGCGAGGAGGAGCGCTGGAGGGGAAAGGCAGCGGATAAAGTCACAGGCGGTAAAGTGAGAGGCACGCTGATCCACTGCTGCTGCTGCTGAGTGTGTATCTGGGACAGCATGTGCCAGAGCTCTGCACAACCAGTTCCACCGGATGCTTCACCCGAGAACAAATGGAAAGTCTTGGAGCTGCAGAAAGGGTTGCTGAGAAAATCGGAGCAGGCCTGAGAAGGGAAAGACATCAGTCACCGTGTTTGTGGGAGTGTGTATATGTACGCAGGATAGAAACGAAGGAGAGAGCGAGGGAGGGAGCACAAGGTGGGAGGGAGTATATATGGAGAAAAAAAAGGGGGAGGAGACATTTTTCCTCAGTTTTCCTGTTGGGATTTCTTTTCTTTTTTTTTCAAATGTCTCCTCTCTTTATAAAACAATTCCCATACCGCATCTACGTACACCACCACGTTGTCAGTGGTGTATTATTCTGCCCTTCCACGGCTGATTTTCCCTCGTCGATCGGTTGGGTTTGCTGAAGCCAGCTGTGTCTTTAAAGCCTGTGCACTTGAACTCAGGGAGTGCTTTTCTTTCCTTGTGTACTTCCCCTCTGCTGGCCCCCAGCACACAGGAAAGAGAGTCAGCTTGCAGGAGACACAGAACAGGACAGAGGGGCAAAAAGGGGCAGAAAGAGAAATACAGATGGGGGAGGGGGAAAGGTTTGGTTGTTCACGGCTCTGGAGGATCAACTTTAGAAATACATATGTTGTACAACACAAAAACGATGACCAAAACAGAGTGAGAATCTGTTTTTCGCGGTGGATGCATGCGCCAAGTTTGCGTGGACGGTCAATGTTTGCAGAGGAACTACTCTAAAACGGACTGCTTTTGAAATATGAACTTACATGATGACATCATGAAAGCATGAAGTCAGAAGGATGCAAGTTTAAGATCAACACAATCTCACAAATCTGCAAAAGGTTGCTTGCAAAAAAAAAAAAAAAGGCGACTGTTTTTTTTTTATTAAAGAGGAATGGAAAGTCTACTCACCTTGACTGATTTAATTGTTGAGACAGCAGGAGGCGGGAAGGGGGCAGCGGGGGTGTGAGAGAGAGCTGCGAGTCGATAGTAGGCCAGTGGGGGCATAGGAGAACGCACCACTTGTCACGGCAGAGATTTAATTGTTCTGCACATTGCAAGGAGTTTCACATGCAGCACTCGACTTTCGGGAGAAAAGCACAGACTCAAGATAAATCATGTGAATTTAAAACATTATAAATCTCAAACATCTGAATTAAATCATTAGTAGATCTGCACACTTAGGTCTTAATCATGGTAAAACCCAAGGCATACTCAGCTGAGCTTTAAATTATAAATGAGATTTAAAGCATGTTTACTTCAACTAAGGCTACAGGGAACTGTACATTTTATGACTACATACATCAAATTGCCAAAGTATTTATACCCCTTGAACTTTTTTAAATTTGATCACATTAGAACCATGTACATCTCCTGGTCTTATTGGGATATTATATGAAAGATCAAGACAAACCAGAGGATAACTGAAGTGGAGGAAAATTATAAGTTTTAAATATTTTCTACAAATAAATCTAAAACTGTGGTGTTCATTTACTTTCACATCCCTTTTGTTTTATACGTTTATTAAGATCCAGCTCAAACGATTATGCTCAGCTAGCAATAGAATCAAACAGAGTTCAAACATGGCCGCCTACCTCCGCTGATGGGTCAGGAAGGAGACCATTACCAGAGAAGAATCACAGATGCCGGTGGTAACTCTGGAGGAGCTGCAGAGATCCACAGCTGCTCTGGAAGAATCTTCAGACATGTGTTAAGCAAAACTAACACCATGCATTATTCTGAGCACACAATTTCCATTCTGAAACAAGGTGGTGGAGGTGTCATGCTGTAGGGTTGATTTAGCTGGTCAGAGTCTATGGGATGATGGAAAGAGCTGAATGCAGAACAAACCAGTTAGAGATTTGAGGCCGGCTTCACCTTCTGGCATGATGACAACAAACATACTTTCAGCTCTATAGTAGAACGGTTGGCAACTATTCATCGTTTTAAAATTCGACCTCACATCTGCACTCTGCTTTACGTTCCTCTATCACACAAAATCCCATTAAAATACATAGAAGTGTTTCAGTTGCAATCTAGCAAAATATGAAATGGTTAAAAGAATATGAATACTTTGCAAGGTATTGTATAATTTGGAATGCACTGGGGGGAAAAAAGACTATGTTATACATATAAAATATTTGCGTTAATGATGTTAAAGCCTGTTCATACCACAAATACTTGAAACTCTGTAGTGAGAATTTCACGTTCATAGCTGAGTTTCCAAAGAGCAGGGAGGACATATAAATGATTCAAGAAAGTTATTTTTCCCCCCCATTGACACTAAGAACACAAACTCATTCAATAAGAAAACTGAGGACAATCGCTTTATTCTCTCCAAACATTTTTCAATTATCTATTTAGATAGTTAAGATAGTTTTTCATTTATCGTGAAGGTTAATCACAACATACTTTAATGATTTTTGCAGCAGAAGTGGATGTTGTGTTTAGACCGTAGTCAAGGGAATAAAATAAAGGAACTAAAATAAAGGCAATCAAAATGCAGGAAATGTGGGAAATGACAGTATTGCTGCTTCCACTCTTGTTGAGAAAGCAACAAGAGTGCTCAGAGAAAAACAGAGCTGTTGCCAAGTTTTACAGTATTTATAGAGAATAAAGAAATGAATGACATCATCCACAAGATTTACAGAGCAATTCAACTTTTAGTCACCTTCAGGTGATGAAGATGATTTCAAAGTTTTACTGAAAATTGGAACTACTTCACTTGGAAGTGTCGTGGTTTGGAGATGCTTTGCTGGCCGTGTGCCATCACAGAATCCGCTATGAATCTACTGTTCCTGAGGAAAGTTCGAAAATCTGAAAAAAGAACAAGAACCTGCAGCCTGACAATAACCCAAAACATGCCAAGAAATCCAACAAGGGCTTGCTGAGAATCATTAGCTATACAGTCCTAGATCTAGTCAAAGTCCAGATCTTGATCTCATTTAGATGTTATGTGGTGACTTGAAACAAGCAGACATGAAAGCTGTCAAGCAACCGAGACGAAAGTGAAGTGTGGGTCGTACTTTATTCAGACTGATGTCAGAAACTGGCAGGCCACTACAAGAAGCATCTTATTTCATCTAAAGTGGGAAATGTCTGCATAAAAACCTTAGAGAAAATGGAGTACATGCTGGAATGCAGATGCACAAAGATGTGGAACCACTAACAGGTGGAAAAAGGAGGCGCTAAATCTGAAAGCGTTTAATAATAAAAGGTCAAAGAAGGTGTGCTCTGCATTTGATTCGTTTTTTTTTTTTTTTCAGTAAGTAAATTCATGTTCCATACCTAACCACAGGGCTGGTAACACAAGGAGGAGGGAGATGGATTGGATGAAAAGAGAAACACTTCTTCTAAATGCAGACAAACTATTCCCCCAGACCAAGGACAATCATTACCTGAGGGGAAAAGGCAGCATGTGCGTTAGGGGAAGAGATGCTTATACTTGAAAGGGCCCCTGCAATCGATCGCGTTAAGCTCCCCGTGAAAGAGAGAAATCAATATGTTTTTAAAGGCGAAGCGGGCTGCATGCGGTGCATGCGTGTGGGCTCCATTGATACAGCCAGACGCGTTGAGAAAAGGAGCCGCTACTGCAAAAGCGCTATCACGTTTCGAGGTCAAGTGGTCTCATTTCCAATACTTATCTGCAAAATCATGACACCTGTGAGGCGCATGAGACTGGAATGACTGCACGTTTGTGGATTACGCATCTCTGTCTGGGTTCCTATTATCATAGAAGAATATTAGACCAGCAATTGAGCAGATAAAGAGTTTGGGGGGGGGAAATCAATTGTTTTAAGAAGAACTTTGCAGAGACATAGGTGAGATCTGGAGGGCTGTGTCAGGATTAGTTAGTGGATAGAAAATCTAATGAGCAAAACTTACCTGTGACTTTTCGAAAAAAGTAATTGCTTGAGGAGAGAGTAAAGCAATCAGTCTTACAGCTAGTGATGAAGATTGCCTACACAGGTTAAGCTCAGTAGAAAAATGAGTGGGAAGAAGGTCAGCAAGTGCAAAGAGTAAAAAAAAAAGAAGCAAGTCAGGAGGGAACTAAAGGAGAGAGAAAACAATTTAATTTCCATCTGTAGCCAAAACAATGCTAATCAATACAAAAAGGGCACCCACTCTATAAAACACATTTCTACCTCTCACCTCCCCCCTCTTTCCTCTCTGTCTATTTCCATCTCTCTTAGGCACCCTCTCAACGATAATTCACTCTTGAGTTGGCATCTGGGCCAGTGAGTTTGATCCAGTGGAGCCAGGGGTGATAAGACATCTCTGCACAGATCTAACACACTTTCCCTAAGTTCTCACACAACGCGGCAACCGAAAGGTGCCAGAGAGTCACGTGTGAGGTTGGAGTGAGAGACGAGGCAGAGTGGAGAGTTGGAGCCCTGTATAAAAAGAAAAGTGCCTTCAAGTGTGCTGGATGATACAACTCTGGCATGTGATCCCAGGCAAGTGGCATCACCATAACATTTACCTAATGACACCCAACAACCATTATCCTGCTGTTGAGAATAGATAACATAAAGGTTGGGGACAAGAGGTTCTCGGATACAAAAAACAGCTTCTAATGGTCCTAATGGTTCCAATACGGTTTTTATGTTACAGAATCAGGAACGGCTAATACAGAAAAGACACGAGTCTGCCCTCTACTGGTGACAAACATGATCTAACTCAGGGGTCTCAAACTCCAGTCCTCGAGGGCCGCAGACCTGCAGTTTTTAGATGTGCCACAGGTACAAAACACTGGAATGAAATGGCTTAATTACCTCCTCCTTGTGTAGATCAGTTCTCCAGAGCCTTAATGACCTAATTATTCTATTGAGGTGTGGTGCAGCAGAGGCACATCTAAAAGTTGCAGGACTGTGGCCCTTGAGGACTGGAGTTTGAGACCCCTGAGAAAAATGGGCAAAACAAAAATATTTTCCCTCTTGATCCACAAACAAACAATGTATGGCTTGATTATACCAGCAGTACTAGTAAATAATTAAACAGGATCATAACAACAGAACAGACACCATCAACAACCAATGTATATATTGGTTGTTTTTATATATTTTTTTATATTTATATTTTTATATATTTGTAAAAGCACCAATTTTATCTGTTGTGACATTTATAGCATGAACTGTTTTGCTCATATAATTTTTGTTATTCAGTTTAATTTCCCTTAATAAATTCTAGATTTTTTTATCTGTATTTTTGCCTTTATCTATGTTATTTTTGTCCAGTTTTAAAATTTGTTTGATGATCTGAAACAGATTGTGATGAAAAAGTAAAACAGAAGAAATGTTTAATAGGACAAATGTTTTTCAAAAATAAAAAGCATATGCAACACTGTAATGAAATTGTATATGCATAAATATAATGTATGTAAATTGAATAAAACTTTAAGCCTTTACACTGTTTTCAAAACAACAAAAATAATAATATTATATGCTATTGGGGAACATAAATGCCATAATAGTGAGTTATGAAAGAGATTATAGTTTTCAGTCTGGTATGTGCAATCACAGGGGTTATAAAGTGCTCACACTTTTACTACTTTCTTTCTGTCTTCAACATTTCTACAGTGTTTTAGGATACTTTGCTGAACTTCTTCAATTGCACACTAAGGAGTAGGAATTTGTAAATTTATATTTAGTCTTTCCTTTAAAAAGTAAGCATAAAAACATAGCCAAGCTATCACATAGATCATTTTAATACACCAATCTAGACTGATAAAAAACAAAGAGAGGGAGTATGAGGAGAACAAACACACCCATGGCTGTATTATTAATATGACATGATTTCACTGTGCCAGACCTTCAGTCTCTGAGTCTGTGTTGCTGCTGTTGCTGGTATTTATGGGTGCAGTATTGATCTGAAACCCAGTGACTCATTCCTTGTTTTGGCTAGAGGTCTGTGGTCGAAAGAAGACCGAGTCTATGTCACAGAAATACTGGTTACTGTTGACTATTCCTTAAAACCAACTAAACAGAGGAAGCTAAATGAGAGATGTGTCAATAACACTCCTATAAAATAAGACTGGTATACTTGTGAAATTATAAAAACATTCAGACTGACAGTAGTTTTGTTACTCTTACTACAAAAGCTGTTTTAAGTACACTTTCCATCTTACTCCAGGTATTATTATTTTGAGTACATTGATTTAGTGGGAATAAAATATGTTAAGAAATAGAGATAAAAATACCTTATGTGAGAGCTCAGATGAGCATTGTAAAAAAGCAAATGTAGGTCAAATAAAGACTGATTGCAATCAAAGTATATGAAATACTATTTCTGAAAGCAGGTGGCCTAAATCTGCACACAACAGTCCAATCCTGTTCAACAAGAACAGTAAAATAGGGATCCAATTCACATATGTTGAACAAAAATGGACAAAAACAAACATCTGCTCAGATAAGACTAATTTCAGAATTTGACTGGTGGTGGTAGCTTGGTGGTATGGGAAATATTGTATTGGTGCACCTTGGGTCGCTTTGCACTAACTGAGCATTGTTGCTGAGAATCCCACAGTGTAGCCGTCTCCTGATGACTACATTCAGTAGGATAATGCATCATCTCACAAAACTCAAATCAAACTTGTTTAAACTGGTTCTGAAGGCCGAATGGGGTTCAACCTGGTAACAGAAAGGTGTACCTAATAATGTGGCCAGTGAGTCTCCTCACACTTTGAGTAATTTTACAGTAATATTGTTTCATATTGTTATTATTTTTGGAAACCATTTTTTAATGTTTCAAAATGAAAGCTTTGTCATTTTCTCTCATTTTCACAGTGCAGCCATGAGTCATTGCACAAAATATTAAATGATTTTGTTGCGATTCCTGATTGCCTCCAACATTGAAACTGGATTGATAAAATTCATTCGATTTTACAGTGAGAATTACATTGCTGTGGTGCAGTATTCTGCCTAAAGCAGCATAGCTCAAAGAAAAACATCTCAGCCTTCAGGGAGGCCTAGAGAAAATAACAATTCTGTACAAGGGTGTGGCTGAAATGTCTTTTATCTCTGATTTTTTTTTAAATGATAGAAAACCTCCTTCTGCAGGAGAAAAAAGCTGCCACGCATAACTCACCTGTATCACTGATGTATCGTTGAGGGATCACGTCTGGACAACTTTTTTTTTTCAGCTGCTGCAGGGTTTTTTTGTTCGTCATGAGTAAACACGTGTTTTTTAGAGCGAGACATCAGCACTGCCAGGGTTACAGCTCCGCCTTGTGGTAGCAGATGGATATGGCAGCTTAATCACTGAGCAACAAAGTACAATACAACATGTTTATTTTATTCAGATGCAACTGATAGCAATAATAATAATAAGAATAAGAATAATAACAATAGGCAATGTTAGTATTTTATAACACGACAGAAAGAAAATAACAGGAAAAAATAAACAATTGAGTTTAATCCATTTTGTTTACTTACTGAAGTAATCTCAATTTATTTGTGGCTTTCTGTCCAGGCTGACATGACCTGGTATTTTCTGTTCCTTGTTTTCATGAACAATCAATGGAGATGGAATTGGGGATAAACACCGTAGAGTGTTGATTGTTCATATTTACCTGGTTTGGCTTCAAAGCCAAATCATGTGAAAATGTGAGACTGTCAGAAGTTTTTTCTGATCTGAATCATCTGCATCAATTCTGATCTGATCAATGTAAGGTGTTATTTCATCTTTTAATCTCCAGTATTGTCTTTTTCAAAGAATTAGAACCTGGTTAGCACAATAGCACTTGATAATTATTCTGTTCAGTTTTTGGTTTGTTGAGGACATTTCTTTAAAACTCAGGATTAACATGCATCATCGTAAAGTTTTTTTTTTTTAACTGAGGGATTAAATAGCACATGTGTCTGAATGCAAATCAAATTTCTAAACAATAAATGTGATGCATCTGTGCAAATATGTGCAGGAAACACATATTTCCTGCACTGAACACAAAAACAGGCTCTACGGAAAAGAATCCATCATATGTTTTGTGTGTTTTGACTGTTTTTGCATTTCCTTGTTTTTCTCTATTTGCATTTCCATAATTTGTACTTTACACTGCATGACAGTTTCTTCTGTTTGTTTGTTTTCTAATTTGTCATTTTTTTTGCTTGACATGCAGCCTCTCATTGCGAAATCAAACTGCCCAAATACAGTTTGTTTGGGACTGTTGTTGTATGACACGGATTTTTTTCTGTATACATTTTTCTTGTTCTTTCATACTTTTTATTGAGTTTACTTTGAATAATCTCAACATAGTTTTCGGAGTCCTTCATCTCAGTTCTTTTTAACTTAATAATTCATAGCCATAGTTCTGTGTGAGAATCACTTTTTTGGTATTAATCTTACCTAAAAACACCACATTTTCACAATATTTCTGTTTTTTTACAAATTCTTTTTTGAAAACCTAAACTATTTTCTAACTGGTTTAAATTCAAGCATAAATCCCAAGGCAATTATTCACACAGCTGCCAAAAGTAATAATGCAAGATATTAGTTTTTAAAAATATTTTTTGTTTTATTTATACAATTAAATGTTGTTATTTGTCCTTTGCTCAGCCTTAAAAATATAAAACACAGCATATTTTAATCTTAGTTGCACTAACAGATATTTCTTAATTCCAAATGGACCAGTTTTGTCTTTCTTGTAATCAGCATTGGCCTTTGTTCAGCCAGCTGACTGGCAGTGTACAGCAGCAGGTGATGTGTGTTGATGCGTTATACTTCCTGTTTCATTCAGGCAGAAAAACTGATTTTCTGGCATCACAAAATGACTTAAACCGTAGCAGTTTTGAACTTTTTAAAACTGGTATTCATAAAATGTGTTGTAAAGTTTTTGTTCAATCTTTAATTTAGAGTATTCAGTAATATTAATGATAACTGATCAATCGTATTATTGTGACAGGATTCAGAAACAACGTGGCTAAAAAGAACAACGGATACCGGATAATTTTACCTCGTTTATGAGAAAGCCACGGGACATTCTTGTTACTTCATATTTCATCAACATGGTAGTAGAACAACCACTGTGGGGTTCAGAAAGAAAACTCCCTGTTCAGCGGTTTATCTGAGTTGACCATATTTGGGGCGTCGGTCTGGGAGGCAGCCCGTCACCGCGTACTCACAGGAAGTGAGTCACGCTTACGGTAACGTTACGTCCGTGTTGCAGCAGCAGAACAAGAGAACAAGGAAGCAACATGTGCGAACCGTAATAACTCCAACAACACACAAAGCAGGCGGACGGGCAGGCGCGACGAGAGGAACGCGGACAGATTCCCGGGGTTTCCACGAAAAGGACGCTTTGTTAACAAATGTGAGTGTTTTACCTCTTCTACTTTACTTTTAATGTTTTTTTGAACGAAAGCGAGGCATTTTAAACACTTTTTAAAAAGTAATTTCTCTCTACTCGTCTTTTATTGAATGGGTTTTTTATTATTATTATTATTATTTTTTTTTTAAAACATTTATACGTTTTAATTAATTTATAGCAGTTTAAAACTTATATATATATATATATATATATATATATATATATATATATATATATATAAACCGGACTTCAAAATTAATCTTGGGTGGTTTTGGTTATGTTCAAAATGTTAACTCTAACGCTTTGTAGGCTGGTTTTTGCCGACTTTCTGAGTTTCCACTTGGGGCTTTCCGCTCCGTCAAAAAAAAAAAAAAAAACACACACACAAAAAAACCCAAACGTGTTTTTTTTCCCTGTCTGTAGAGTGAAGTTTCCTGTTACAAAAAAAAGTAACTTAAAAAAGAATGAAAATGTTGATTTTGTAACATTTTATAATTATTTTAATTATGGCGAATATTATCGCGGGACAGCCACACACTAACACGTGTCCCCGCTGCGCGTCACGTTGTGGACATGTGTGCTTTGTCTCCTCATTGTCCCACGAGGACGCAGACGGGACTTTAGTCACGAAATAAATTGGATATAACGAAAGCAAAACGACTAAAGGGGGCACGCAGCGTGCTTCTTTCTTTTTTTGCAATGCATATTTACAGAAAGCTTTGTGTTTCACGCTAGAAGAGAAATTTATACCCCAGGGTATTTTAAAACACTGAAACTCGCTACCTCTGCCCTGAAAATAATCAAAGTGTTTCAGAATATACAACTTGTGAGGACTGGGAGCAGACGCTGTTTAAAGACCTGCTGAGCTGGGGGCTTTTCTTTAATTAGTATCTCCGAGCTGTGGATTAGATTAAGTGTGAAGTGCCACAATATTCAGAAAACGACAAGCAATCAGGCTATTTTATGGTTGCTCTGCATTGTGATTCATTTGTTCAATAAAAGACCAGGAGAAGACTGAATAAGTAGTTATGTCTTATGACATGTTCTCATTTGAAACCTGACATGATGGACAAGAACTACATTTAATCATCAGAAGCAATGGTGAAAATCTGACGTCACTGATATGCTGTCAACAGTTTATTATTGAAGGAAGACGTGGACTGGTATGAGGACATTCCGGGGAAATAAAACAATATTTCAGCGAGAATTTAAAACGAAAATGTTTTGTATGATCAAAGTGCTTTTATTGAAAACAGCAAGACCACAGCATATTGATTTATACAGAGTGGAGTTTTCAGGTACATGGGCTTATTGAGCAGAATATTATACTCTTTGACCTTTGTGATTTTTGTGTAAACAAAGCTGACACTATTTGGTTATTACTCTGGCTATTTGCAAAGCCTGCAGCCACATCTCAGTTGTTGGCTTGTGGTTTTATTACCGCATTATGCGAAATATTAGTTGGTACCAATATTAATATACTAACTACTAACATGTTGGTAGTTAACCTCTCCTTCATGCTCCATGTGTGACATCTGCTCATCTTTATTTTATTGACGTCTCAATTAAAGAAATTTCTGAGAATTTTCAAAGTTGCAGAAAATGTTTGCGACTTTGAATTCTTAGCATTTCAAATCCTCAAACTGGATACAGTTACTGGCTCATGTCTAGTGAAAAGGATAGCAATAAAGCGAAGTTTTTCTCCAAAAACGGATCTAGGAATAATTTTTGTTAGCTATAAAATAGTTTTTAAATATGTATAATTATGTAATCCACAAATTTAACTGGAAACAGTTCCAGTTGAATTACTAGGAATAACTGGTTCCAGGTAATGTGCTTTAAAGGATTGTTAACTTCGTTAAAATTTAAGTTTGACAAAGTTATGTTAACAACAAACTTAGTAGTCCATCTCACCTACATGGACTACTTTAAGATTCTCAGTTGTGTGTCTGACAACCTTGACTAGAAACATCAAAGTCTTTTCACATAAAATTTTAAACAAAATGTGCAATTAATTTTGTAGTTAAAACAGAATATAAATTGTTTTTATTGTTGTGAAAATAAAATGAAATGTCTTTTATTTTGCATTAGTTTCATGTACGCATGAGTCTGAATTTAATCCTTTTTTTAATCAGCACGGTAAAAGTGCAGTAGCTTCTTTCAGCCAGCTGAAGAGCAGTGCGCAGCAAAATTGGATTGTACTGAAATGACTTTCAATCTTAAAAATAGTAATTTTATAAACCTTGTTATGGATTTCAGTGATGTTTTTTTTCCATGTTAGCACATTATTAGCTGGAATTCAAATGTGAAGCTAAGTTTTATAATCTCAGCGACTTTTAGAATAAATCATTTAATAGAAATGATTGTTGCCTGCCAAGGTTGCATCCTTTGATTGTATTTGTACCTGTTTAGGTCAGCACAACATTGAACTGACAAGGCAGATAAACTGAAAACATCTTTAAATAGAAAGCATGTTATTTTCTTTAGACACTTATTGACTTGTGCTACAGCTGCTGTTTTGCTGGATAGCGCATGTTTGCTCTCACGTAATGGCCCGATCATTTGTTAGGGATCTGAAGCTGCTGGCTTGTTGTGTCTCTCTTTGCTGCTCTTGAGGGAAAGGCTGTCTTTGCGTTTCTCAGAACAAATAACAATTTTCCGTCAGAACACCTCACTCAGGCTGAAGCCGCGATAACAAACAGCCGTCTGCACCGCAAAGGTTCAAGGTGCGAGTCTTCCGCCGGGGCCTCAGGATGTTAGCAAGCGTGGCGTTAGGTTAGAGCAGCTGCACGCTCTCAGCTGCCTTGGCCTCTTTGGTCAACCTGCCCCAAACAGCCGTGTTATCAGAAGATAAACACCGCAGAGAGAACAGAGTATTTACATTCACTTGGTAACACGGCAGCAGGAGCTAGTTTGCATCTTGTTTGCCTGTGTAAAAACCGTGGGTGTTTTCCACTTCGGAGCCGTGTCAAGCATCTGTAAATTCCTCACAGTTTTCCACTTGTCCTTTCTGCTATTTAAATAGAGGTATGGGAGAGAGAAAGGGGTGACATAGGGAAGTATTTTTATCTCTGCCCCTGAAGTACCTAATCCTCCTGATCCCGATAAAGGGAAGTCGAAGCACATAAGCAGAAATGTGGAGATAATTGGCAGCAATAGTAACATTTCATTGTGTTACTTACAGAAAAAAAATGAAGAGGGAGGTGAAAGCTGGAGTCGACTTCCTGAAGCGCTTGGTGGTGGCCAGAGGGAAGCTGGATGAAGCCAAAGCAGAGCTGTTTGCGGAGAAGCTGCAGAAACTTTTGTGTGACAAATACTGCGACCACTGGTACCCTGACAGCCCCAGCAAAGGCCAGGCATACAGGTAGGCATCAGTGTACGGCCTTCAGTCCAACATTTAATGAATGCACTCTGATTCCATCCAAAGTTTCTAGATTTCGCTCCTAATGTGAACGTGAACATTGACAGGTGTATCCGGATAAATAAAGACGGACCTTGCGATGCGGTGGTGCTGAAGGCCTGTGAGGAGAGCGAGCTCACGGTCAGCAAGCTGAGACTTCCACCTGAGATAACTCTATGGATCGACCCACTGGAGGTGTGTGCAAGGTGAGTCACCGGACGGCTTGTTGCAACACACAGACACGTTACAACTGCATGAGTCATTGATTCACTAAAGTAGAACTGAGTGACTTTCCTTGGCCCAGCTTTTACAATTACTCACTTTCTCACTCGCAGGTCTGGGGAAAACGGCAGACCTTTTACAATAGCTCGCTTCCGTGAAGAAGAGGAGGAGGAGGAGGAAAATGGGAGCGTAAAGGGGGACCGGGATGACTCCTCCGTCAACCTGGACACGTCAGATTACCACTCTGCCACCTCGTCAGATTGCGGCTCTGCCTCGTCCAGCGACACGGAGGAGGAGGCCAAGGACGGAGAGAGGGAGGAGAACAAGAAGCTGGAGGAGCATGAGAAAAAGGAGGCAGCAGACGGCAACGCCTACACAGTGACGATGGTACCCAGAATCCGGAAGGGGAACGGAGAAGCACTAAATAAAGTCAGATACGTCAGAAAGAAGGTAAATTTTCAGTATTTAAAGACCTTCTGTATAGGTGTGTCTCAGTGTTACTGATTATGTCACTTGATGGGGTCATTTGAGTTATTAGAGCTTTATTGTTTGAAAAACACAGGCTGATAAGCTACAGACATGCTAAGAACAACACGTTCTCATTACCACGCACGTAGGCGCTGTAATTTGACTCCAACATGCACATCCAGATGCCATAAATACTTGCTGGTGTATTTTATGACACAGGTACTACAAGTATGATGCATCCCATTCTAGAGAGTTGACTTATGTATGATGCAAGTACTGGATAAGGCATTTAAACAATCTTCAGGAACAAATAAACTGTGTTTTGAAATGTAAATGTTCATTGTTGCCACCACTGAACATTTACATTACGAGCCGGTAACTGTATCCAGTTTGAGGATTTGAAATGCTAAGATTTCAAAGTCGCAAAAATTTTCTGCAACTTTGAAAATTTGCAGAATTTTTTTTTTTTTTATTGAGATGACGATAAAATAAAGATGAGCAGATATCTCATATGGAGCATGAAGGTGAGGTTAACTTCCAACATATTAGTAGTTAGTATATTAATATTGGTAGTTTAGCAGTGGTGGTAAAAATTTTTCGGCATGAATTTGAGAGGGGGATCACTTGCGGCAATTATTTATTTATTCCTTTGTTTATATTATTGTTTCTTAAAAAAAAAGTCACTTTCTGTAATTGATCCTTCATGTTTTAAAATATGTATCCCACTCCTGGTCCTCGCTTGAGTCCTCAAATGACTCAAGATCAGATTTAGAGAGTTACAGTTCTCTAAAATCTGCCAGTGTGTAAAAACACAAGCTTGAAAACAGGAACTTGGACTACCAGCTTGTTTACCAAAGTTCTATATTTTTATTAGACCTAAATTTCAACACCAATATTTCTTAATAAAACTCCTGAAATTCTGTTCTGGTGTTTGGTTTCCCAGTGTGACTGTGCTGTCGGAGTGAAACCATGGAGATTATGAAGGAACATGACATGTTGTGCTGCGGCCCATCTGTGGTCATTTTTTTTCAATTTTAATCAATTTTAATGTACTGAAGGGCGTATCTGTTGACAGTGTCATGGCAGAGGTTTTATTTTAATAAAAAAATTGTAGAATGAGTTATTCATTTTAATAAAAACTTTACAAGTCCTTAAACGGAAGTAAAGAGATGCTCTGTCTTTAAGTGTGTCAGCTGCTAAGTCAGACTCTCGTGATGTTTCGTCACTATTTCTTTTTTTAAAAAAAGGAAGGAAAAATAATTTTTGCTGATATCTTGCACTCAATCCAATCTATTTATTGCTCAGATTCCTGCCAGCCTCCAGTACTTCTACCATCCGACACCGGTGTGGTCCCAGTACAAGAAGGGGGCTCCGGTGTTCCTCACCACAGTGTGTGCGTCCCCCGCGCCACCTCCTCCACCGCAGCAAGTTTTTGGTTACTACATCGTACCGCAGCCGTCTCCACAGTTCATCCTTCCTCAGGCCGCCCTGCAGCCGTGGGGAGCAGTGAAGGGTTAGAGCATCTATCGACCCGGGGAGGGACGGGTGAAGCCTTTAACTGAGCCATGTAGTGACGAGTCTTTGAGTGTGGCTACACTTGGACCAAAAAGAGTAATGTTTTAAAAATTTTAATTTCTAAAGCTACTTCTTGCACAATCTTTAACTTTTCTGCTAACTTGTAGGTTTTTTATAGACAGCACAAACGTACCATGAATTTGAGCTAAAATATTTTAATCTCCTATTGTTTCTGCACTGTAATTTGTTCTTTGGTTTGTTTTTTTCATGTACTGTATTTATTAGAACGACTTCAATCACTGGGTGACTGGACCAACTCAGGAACTCGCAGCAATATTCTTTATGCCAAAAGAAGTTATTTTGTAATGATCATTAACAAACATAGTTCTCTGTGCACAAATTACTGCTAACCTCTGTAAAGTACAATTCAGTTTCTTTATATATTTCAACTACAGCAAGAATATCTGTATATTAAGATAATTATTTTTACCTAACAGGTCGTATATATTTAACAATGCATATCCACACTTTCTGAACTTTCTATTTTGTTGTAATTTATTTGACCACCAGTAGATGGCGCTCAAGTGGCATCAAGTTGAATTGTTTTATTTTTTTTTATGAAATGGAGCCTCTGTACATCGCAAATCTAACTTCACAAAGCCTCTTGCTCCCTGGCTGCTTTTTAAATTATTGTAAATAATCCTTGTTATGATTTGCTGCCGCTGTATAAAAGATGGATTCAAATCCATGCTTTCCTCACCAATTCTGTGATTTGGATGAATATTTATTCACTGTTTTGACAGTTTTAAGCTTGTGTGTTTGATTTGTTTTTACCATTTGCAGTAAACTTTTACCTCTTTTACTGCAGATTAAACAAATTTTACTCTATTCTTCAGCTTGTGGCTCTTCTTCCTCGTGTGAATATTTCCTGTATAAAGGCGTAGTTGTGTGTTTTGTTCCTCAAGTATTTTGCAAGGGGACACCTGTTAGTTTGAACTTGACTTAAACTCATCCTGTGTTGTAGACGTTTTCATCAGAAGCAGGATGCTGCAGGGGAAAGACTCCTGTGTGTTTGGCGTGTCAAGCCAAGGCCATGACGTTATTCTTCCTTGTTTGTCCCATTGAGGGCTTGACTCCACAATTTGTGCTATGAATAAATAATTGACTACATCAACAGATAAATATATATATTTATATTTCTGGATTATTCTCCAAGTAAATAATGGAAGTTCAAGTAATTGAAAATCCGCATTTTGAAACCGTATTCTCTGTTTCCATTAGAGAACAACTTTGTGCGCACCAGACTGTTTTCTGTTGGGTTTTATGACTGCCTTAAATACACTGCTCAAAAAAATAAAGGGAACACTTAAACAACACAATATAACTCCAAGTAAATCAAACTTCTGTGAAATCAAACTGTCCACTTAGGAAGCAACACTGATTGACAATCAATTTCACCTGCTGTTGTGCAAATGGAACTTTGTACAGAACAAAGTATTCAATGAGAATATTTCTTTCATTCAGATCTAGGATGTGTTATTTGAGTGTTCCCTTTATTTTTTTGAGCAGTGTATATTTTAACTCCTAGTGATTTTTTTCACATGCCTGCAGCAAAATATTTCACTAACATGTTTTAACACGAAGATGGTGTATTGAATATGACTTTTCCCTAACACGTAGCTTTTCGCATGAAGGCCAAAGCTCCTACCTGAACTTGTTGTTGGGTCTCTGGTGCTTCTCAAGTTGATGCTCTGTTTGCCTAAATGGTGGGTGGACGACAATAGTTTTGGTATTTTTGGAGTTGTTCTAATCTAAACTCATAGCTACTAGGCACATTTATAGCTGGGATAATATTTAGTCTCTTGACTTTAAAATTCTTCCGATTTTATTCCCAGCTGTCTGGTGTGTTTCTTGTAATATAAACAGGACTAAAAACAAACACACCCCTTGAAAAGGTTTTAACTTCAAAAACATTTTCCTTCCACTTAAAAATTACTATATGTTTTGTGTCTATTAGTCAAAAGAAAACACGTTGCAGTTGGTTGTGAAAAAAGTTTGCTGACCTTTGGGTTATAGTGTAAAGGGGCGTAGGAAACCTAGAGAATACACCACGCACGAAGCTGACACCCTCGAGCGCACCAGCACGTGCCAGCGCACGGTCTTGGAATAATAAGCAAATAAGTGCGCGCGGCCGCGAACTGTGTGCAGAAGTCATCAGTGTGTGTAACGGCGCGTCGCCGGGTGGCCTCCAGCATCACAGAGGAGACCAGGCGTTTCTGTGACTCCGTAACTCCAGCGAGCAACAAACAGGAGAAGGTCCCATGCGCAGCTCTCCCGCCGGGCTATGCCTTCCCCTACTCGGGAGGACGGAGCAGCTCCAGCTGAGAGCCGCGGAGGGGACGGCCGAGGTCTGGTGTGCGCCCTGGAGATGGAGCTGACGAACCGCAGCCTGTCAAGCAAGATGGACTGCGTCAGCTGCGACGAGCTGATAAATCGAAACTGCGCGGACTCCCCAGAAGTTTCAGTGCCGCTGCCTCCCCTGGGGAAGCGGGTAACTCACATGGAGGGAGACGACCTGTGCAGGCTGATAGACAGAAAGTTTCTGATAGAGGACAAGAAACGCCTCTGCGCGCTGGCTTTGGGCACCGCTTTGGTGGGGATCTTGCTGATGATAATCCACGCCGAAATATGCCCTTATGTTTACGAACCGGTAGGTTGCACATACAGTCCACTACTGTCAGTAAGGAATTGATTCTATGTGACAAAACCTCTCATTTCTAATCATTTGCTTATTTTCCTAGCTTGGTTCTGACATCACTTCCATTCTTTATGCCCTGACTTTTCCTTTACTCAGTTGATTGAACTCGTGTATATATTAGGACAAAATAAAAGAATGTCCACCCTGCCTTGAACATATTGGAAAGCAAATGATGTCCGTACATTTGCGTGAAAGTGTCACGTTGTACGACATCAAACAGACATCTGATCTCTGAAATTAAGAGGATGTACACCGATTCAGGGAGAATAACATAACATTATAACATTTGAATGATTTGTGCAGTTCAACAATTCAGCTTCTTAAGATCTGAGTTTTGTAAATGTGGATATATTTTGATTCTCATGGCTAAGGAGTTGTCAAGAAAACAGAAAAAGCAAAAACAAACAATGCGCATTGGGTAAATGCTCCACTTTCAGTATTGTGTTCAGCATCACTTTCTGTTTTTGACTTGAAATACAATAAAAACTGTTTAAAAAGTAAAACAAAAAATACTTGCCAAATCTTTTCTGCCCTGAATGTATTGTAATTAGAGGGTTAATATAATATTGCATCAAAACCAGACGGGCAATATGGAATTAAAAATGTAACATAAATAATTAGTTGCCTTTATTGCTATCATAATAAAAAGTAATGACAATAGTTATTAGGAAGCTTGTTGTTTTTGGAAGTAAACCACATGCAGAAAACAAATTCTGTTCTAAAAGATAAAAACTAAACCACCCAAACGGGCTACTCCATTAGAATAGATTTAACTTTGCCAAGTTTCATAGTTCAGTGAAAGTATAATGGTTCCTGTTCATTTGTACTGTAATTTATATGGCAATTAAAACATAAAATATAAACTAAAGTAGCTGAGAATTGAAAGAAATTAATGATTAAATGAACAGTGTGTTTCATAAGTACTGTTAGTTGCTCTTAGAATTGAACGTTTTTCACATAACAACATGCAATAGCACTGACACACTGTTTAATTTAGGTTTTTGCTGTTGGTAAATAGTTTTGTATGAGGTGGCGCCATCAGAGGATTTATGGCGTTTGGACATCTGACGATCGGTTGCATTCAGTATTTTAACTGTGCTGCTGAATAATTGTTTTTAAGCCCATTTTGAAATGTCAACACGATACTGATGCTCTCAGGAAACCATGGACTAACAGTAAAAACAGCAAGCTCAATCATACAGACAGGTTTAGTGGTTTGGGAACATTGTCATTTAGTTTGATTCCTTTCACAGTATATTTTTCACATTCAGAATAGATAATGTGATAATTGCTGTCCCCTAATGAAAACAGACGAGTTTTTGATTATGAAAGTATTTCTTTCAGTCTTGCTTTCCCTATTTACTAAATAATAAGATATCACCCTGACAGACAATGTCAGTTGTAGGAAGAAAGTGCAAAGATTGTAAAACAAAAAAAAGCAGAAAAGTTAGATGGTAAGAGGTAGAACAAGTAGACAGAGGACAGGATGAAATGAGGTACAGAGGACAATAAAGAGAAACAGAAAGCAAATATCAGGTAGAGTGTTCAATATTCCCAAAGTTTTCCGCTACAGACAATTAAAAGTTCTGATACATAGACAGCAACAGAATGGAGGACCATCAATAAAATCCATCATACTGGCAACTTTTAGACAAAACGAGTCTCAGATTGTAGGAGATATATTTGATTATACAGCCAAACAAATTATTGGTTCAAACATCATTTTGTCTGTTTTTTATTTCATATGATAAAGTTTCATGTGAACTGGATCAAAAACAGTAATCACAGACAAAAACAGCGTTCTCTGCTGTTTAAAAATCTTGAGAACAGGATTAGAGTGTTCTCTCTGTAACTTTCAGAAAGCAAACTTTTTCTAACTTGGTCTGCTTCGAGTCTAGAGACTTTGATTTTTTTTTTTTTTTACGAGTTTCAGTTTCAAAGATTATATTCAATGAAAAAAAAAAAAAACAACTCCAGAAAATCCACTGTAACATTTTTTTCCTGCTGTCATAAGGAGTTTCCTGATCAGCAGGCAACATAAACCCCATGCAGCTCGGCACTAGACTCTGCACCTGGGCTTTGACCCCTTCTGACCCACTGATTAGTGAGTCTGTTTCCAGATCTCCACTTTGGTAGCTCAGCCTGACATTAGCATGCAGATCTCATTGGATAACAATGCCAGGCCACACAATCAACCAATTATTAACCCCCCCCCCCTCCCCGTCCTCTGCCCTCCACCTTCTTAGCAGCAGCACGCCAGCTCAACATGTGGAAAAAAGTTCTCATGCGAGCCGCAGAGCATCCGACCCCCTTCGTCCCGCGAAGCGGCAGTGATTGATTACAGTGTCGAAGGGCCCCACGTTTCCAGCAAACATCAGCCACACGTCTTTGAGCGACTCGGAGGAAGCGGGGAACCCTCATATACACCTGATGCATTCGTTGGGGGAGTTTGGAGCCAGAGACCTGACTGGCAAAAAAATCAGGCTTTTATTTTCCAGTTCAATATGTACAGAGAACAGGTGTTATCCAATCATTCCTGAAAACAGTCATAAAACTGTGGTGGTGGAAATGTTGATGCACTGGAAAAGTGCTCTGTTGCACAGTTAAAACTTACTATTTTGGAGACTCTTCATCGTAATACATTACATGATATCCAAGTCATGTCTGAGAGCTTGACTATCATGGCTCTTTGTCAGTAACAACTACTTCATAATGCAGCAGATTTGCAGTGTCTTAGTCTTATTTTTTAGAAAGCAAATAACCTCATTTCTAAGTCTGCTGCAGCATACTTTTGGGACTGTTTTTTCAAAGATATCAGCAGCCCTCAAAGTTATATTTGAGCATACTTTTACATGGTTTTGCATGAAAACAGGTCTATTTATGTCACATTTTTCCACACTTTACCTCTTCCCCTGCAGCAAGATTGTTAACAGCACTCCAGGCTATCTTTCCACATCATTTAGTTTATAATTATGGTGTTTGCATGACCAGTCTGAACAGTCTCTCTCCATTCTGACTTTGGCTGTGTGTCTCACAATGAGCGTGTGCTCCTGTTTGTGACCTCGTGTCATCTTTTCTTATAGTTTCCTTTGAAAAGCCTTTTACGGTTTTAAACTCCACTTCGATTGGCCGAGCAGACCTGACGGATTTCAGGGGGAAAGTGGATCATTTTGACTCAGACGCTTGTGATTCCAGACGTGTGGACTCATAGTCCTAAATAAAATGAAAATTAAGGCAGAAACCAAAATCAGCCGCTTCAGATGTTGAAAACGTGACAGCTGCAACAATGTCTGAGGCAGACATGACACACTGTTTACAACGCTTTGCCAGAATAATCCATGTACCACTTGAACCTTCTCACATTTTTTTCACATTACACCAACAAACTTTAATGTATTATGTTGAGATTTCACATGATAGAGCAACACAATGTAATTCACGATTATACTTAAAAAGATTTTCCATATCTTTGCAAAGAAAGTCTGAAACATGTGGCATGAATGTTTATTTAGCTTCACTATAGAACCCCCTGCTGTAGCAATTGCTACCTACACATTGCTTCTACTTGCTAAATAGCATACTTTTCAAAGCATTTAGCAATATTGTATTTTGGCCTATCATCACATAGCCATGTATCACTTCCAAGTTTGTACACTACAGTGTGCTGGTCTATCACAAAACACATTTTTTTTTAACGGTTGTGGTTGTGATGTGAGAAAACACAAAAACATTCAAGGTGACGAAACCACAATTTTTCAAAACACTGTAATGAAAGGTATGCAAACGCAACCTGTGGTGAATCATGAATTCACATTAGGTGGGCCCACATTAGGTCTGACAAAAGTACTACAATACGCACAACTAAACTGTAAATTCACACAAGAACATAATTTCTATGATGGGGAGAATATTATGCTGTTCGATATACAACAGCAGAATTTATCAAGCTATCATCCAAAGTATCTTCACATCTGCTGACACCTTTTCTTCCATATTTCATGAAGCAGCTGCTTTACAGCCTGTGATGCAAAAACAAGATTTTCTGGGACGCCATCCATTGCAAAGTTTATAAAATCATTTTTAATGAAAAAGTTTTATTTATTTTTAGATTTTTTTTTTCTTTTTGCATGATTTGGGAGCTTTTTAATTATGGTGTACATACTTAGAAAATGTAGGTGAAATGTTCACTCTTTTGTAATACACCCACGGTTTTAAAACCATAATGTCATTCAGTGTGAAAACATTTTGCAAAATTAGCGAATCCTAAACCATTGTGTAACTTTGTGTCCCCCTGATTACAGATGAGTCTGTTCTTTAGTGCACAGAACAACTAGAATGGGGCCGTGAGACAGACCTGTCCCACATGTGGACAGCCATCAGGGAGATTTTGCTGAATTGCATCTCAAAGCAAAGTGCAGAATTTATTCAAATGAGCTGCAGTGCTCATTTGTGTTCATAAAAACAAAGCATACACCTGAAACTCTGAACAGTGTTAGACTTCTGTTAAGGGTTAACTCCTGCACATGGCTCAGTGTTTACTGTAGGCGTCTGCAGTACCAAACTATGTTTGAGTTTTGAATTAGACTTTTGCGGAGCGGGGATTAGAACAAAAAAAAAAGTTTGAAGTTTTTTTTTTTTGCTTGCTTCTTTGCATGACTATGTTGATGGTTAAGAACTCTCTTAAACACAAATTATAACATTTAATATAATGTGCATGATAATTAATCTTAAAAATATCCTGAAAATCACAGTCAGTTTTGGGAGTTGATACTTCAGATATCACTGTTTATACTTGTTTGTTCTGCTTTTAGTGGTTTGATTTCATTTTTGTAAAGTCATGTCCTGTGTGGTCACTCCTGCTTACAGTGGTTTGTCTTAATGCCTTTCACGGTTAACCCAAATTTGCTTTACTCATCTTAAAAACAATTTTTTTCTAAAAGAAAACTGCTACATAAACATTTAAAGAAACTCAGCAAAGTGTATGCTGCTGTCTCTGTAACGGCACTCGGCGAAATGTTGAGCTTTTGTGAAATCTCCTAATTAGTTCTGGATGAAGCACAGACACGACGTGGATGCTACTGCAGAAACTGTGGAAAACAACGTACCTTGCCAACGGACGTCACACACTACCACCGACACTCTTGGGCTTCACAGAGTTTGAAAGTTGGCAATTTTCTTTTTAAGCGTAAACCACATCCTGTTTAAATCTTCCACCGAAGTTTCATCCTCTGCTTTGGGATGCATGACTCACGGGTAAAGGTGCCGTTTAACCTGCTGTCATGAAGCAGTGCGGCGAATCCCTGCTTGGTTCCTCCTTCGGCTTGCAAACCGACCCTAGCGTGTGCATCTGTGCCTCCAGCTGTCAGCTTCCTGCTGTGGAAAGTATTCCATTACAAGCATGCTGGTTTCAGCAGTTCAGTTCATTATACAATCATTTATTCCTTTTTTCATTAGAAACAATTATTGTAAATCTCTGCCCAAGCTTCACGTGGAAAGACAATGATCATAATGACTCCTGTTGTGTTCTCTGAGCAGAAACAGAAGAACAATCAGCTCAATTTGTTCTTTTGTGAAACTTTCAGATACTACAGGTAGATAATATGAGCAGAAATAATGCAGAGCAGTGATCCACAAAACAAATCCATTCTTGCATTGTACAGGCAGAGGTGGAGTTCAGCAAGGCATTACCTAGGAAGTTGCCAAATTGAACATTCTTAAAAAAAAATATTTTGAAAACACAATATTTTTGTAGCATTTTATGTCTTCGGAGTTAAGTTTCCAAAGACACATGAATATATACACTGTGAGGCATTTTAATTGATTTAATTCATTCGAAACTATTTATTAACAATTAGAACTTTTCCACCGGAGATGTTCCAGTTTTTAACCATGACTGATGCTGGAGCCAGTTCTGTAAAAGAACCGGTTTGCTTTTCCACCTCTTGAGAGCCAAGACACAGCCACATCATTAAGTCATTATCAACAATTCATTTATTCATTGCTTAATTCTCCCAAGTGTTTTATTCAGTGTTTTTGTGAAGGTTTGCAGTGCACGGAGAAAATGTATCGCCAGAAATAGTACTATTTATTTCAGTAGCTCTATTAATATCACCAGCTCTGTTCAGGAATACTTTTCTATAATCAGTCCTGATCAGTTTAAATCATTGACACCAGCAACTTAAAAACAGGAGCTGAGCTCAGCTTTCAGAGCAAAATTTATTGACACCACATAAAGATAAAAAGCTGACAGAGTTAAAGGACCAAGTTGGACATAATTTCACTAATTGTAAACTAAACTGCAGGAAAACAGGAGACAGTAATCTTATGTTATTGTGATGCTATTTCGACATTTGGTCTTGAAGCTTTCGATGTTTAAATCTGAATGATTGAAAAACAAAACATCCTAACATTTTGATTGGCGTCTCCTCTGGCCGAGTGGCGACGCTGATTGCTGCTGAGAAACGCAGAAGCTTCTGGTCCTTCTACTGGTCCACTCAGTCTCTCAATATTTTCTTCCAGTCAGTGTTTTATCTACCAAAAAAACACTGATGTGTGTAAGAAAACCATATTTTGTCTTCTGCTGGGGACGATTAATGTTAATTGATCGTCAATACTTTAAATGAAGCTGAATTGTTTTGGTTTCTTGACATGTGAAGTGGTTGTATTATTTTCTGATGTTAGATTTAATTAAGTTAACCTTTTTGCAGGGAAGCTTCAGGTTTACGGTTCTTTGTTGGAAAACTGTCCTTTCTGCACTCTAAGAAATTTTCCTTCTGTTTGTCCACATTCCCTCTTGGCAAACAGTAACTCCAGATTGTCAGATGAAAGAAGTTAATAATTTCCTCCTTGCTGCATATTGTTTTCAACAATGCTAATGGGCCATTTGGGTCGACTGACAGGTTAATTTCTAAGTATGTGATATCTTTAGATACACACTGAAATGTTCTGCCACTGGGACACGCAGGCTTTTATTACAAATCGTACAATTTTCCAGACACGTGCAAACAGTTGAAGCACCAAACAGCTTAACAGTAACCATATGGTAGGTCATGTCTTTAAAAAAAAAAAAAAAATTAATCAGCCTCCATCACAGGCAACCTCAGCCTTCGAAACGCAATATATAAAGCTTTTGATATGTATGACCTGCCTTTCCCTCTTTTTCTACACACATCAGAGCCATGCGGTCTGAAGGGAAGGGAAAGCAATAAAATCACAAACTGTAAGGTTAGCTTGACCTTTACGGTTTTAGCTGCTTTTTACAGATGTTAACACGCCCAGTTAGCAGTAAAAACAAAAGCAAAACAAAAAAACAAAAAACAGGGAAATTAGAACAATCGCTCTGGGTTTTGGAAGTTTGAGGCTTTAAACGTGATAAAGGTGCTTAAGCACACAAAGCTCTTATGATTTATATCAAGAGTTCAATGGTAATTTAGAAAATTAGAACAAAGGGGAAGTAAAATATGAATAATTTCTTTTGCTATTTTGTTGCAAAGTGGAAATCTTTTTCAGCATACAATCCCAACGTTCAAAGTTCACATACCGCTGTTGACATCAGTGCTCTTTTGAGCTGGTCCAGTTGCATTTTTCTTTTCATTCTAATTATTTACATGTTAAATTCCTTCTTCAAAGCGTTTACTTGTATTCAGCAGCAAAATAGTGGAGTTATGCATGAGAAATCTGTATGAATTTTAAGAACACTGACAACAGTAAAACAAATGGAAGTGGCTTGTAAAAAGGACCAAGTTAGACTGGAATGGTCCAATTTTATTCGGTTGTTACAAAAACCAAGTTGCCTCGTCGATGTGTTCAATGTCTCTACAATGCTTTATTACATGCTACTTTTGCCAAGTTGTTTTCAGGCAGACAGACTTATAATGAGCCCAGTGCAGAATAAACGACGGCCATCATTCCAGTTGACATCAAGAGAAACAAAAGAAAAAAATACCAACTTTGGCTGTCAGAGTGAAGTTGTTTGGATAACCAAGATCACCAGTTAACTATTCAAGGTGATGCATGGAGAATGTCCTCATTTTACCAGCAACAAATATGTACAGGCACCAATCAGATGGAAATATTCAGACAGGTGGAAAATCTGATGATCCTGGCCGTCATCCACAGCCGCATCAAATCCGTCTCATCCAGACTCTTTGGCTCTGATGTGTTCGTCCATTAAAAAGCGAACCCTTCACACCTGGAATATATCAGCTAACAAATACTTTGTTTTAAACAATGCTTTGCAATAATATTTGGAGCCATTGCACCAATTACAAGTTGGCCATCAATTGAAGGCTGAACACCTCAGAATTTATCTCAAAACATGAAAATTCGGTGCCTCTTGCGATGTCACCAACCTTAATAAACTCAAAACTAGACTACCATTTATTTTATCTGCAGTGGAAATCTGCTTTTGCTATCAGTGTGTGCTTGTTAATGCACTGACTAGTAATGTACAGCACTTCATAGTACCTTTAAATAACTGCGTAACAAAAACATTAAGGGAAATAAACTAAATGTCTTTTCTTCTTTCTTTGCTTAATCTCATTCTGTTGTGTTGTCTTTGCAGGGCTCAAAAGTGTCCTTGGTAATCAACTGCTCCATAAGCCTGTCCACTGGGTGTCTCCTAATCCTCATCATAGCCTTCCATTATAAGGACATCAGGGTGAGTTCCCCTTGTTTCCTCTACTTGGTTGCTTTGTAATGAATGTTCATTTTTTTAATGTTTGTTCCAAATTAGCTTGTTTTGTTTGAGATCCCTCATGACAATTGTTTTTGAGGAGCTTTTGGTCCACTGGTGATAGCCTCAACATTGTTCCTCTGCCGTATGAGTAAAACGAGTCTGGATGGGAACATAACCCCGCACGGAGGAGCATTACGTCCCGGCTGTGATGTCGTTCCAGTCCACATGGCTTGCTGTCGCAGTTTGTTTAGCCAGTGTACCTGAAGGGATTTGACTGAGGTTAAACTGAGAAAACATTTTAGTCTTTGTCCTTAAACAGTTGCAGCATGCTTGTTCAGTGGAGAACTTTTAAAGGCAAAAGCTGTTTTCCTTTTGGACTGAGTTTGTTAGCAGTCGACTGGGTTCCTATTCTCGCTTGCATCTGCCTGATAAACACGAGGCAAAGTGTGAGGAGGAGATAAGGGAGGGAAGGTTGAGGGTGGAAACGTGACTCTTTAAAATGCACAGCAACTTTTCATTTCGATAACTTTAGTAACCCCTACGCTAGTAGAACAACCCGTTTTAGAGGCTTTACTGAGGACAAATCCAGACATGTAGGCATCAGTGAAGGTGAGGCAATCATTTAAAGAGGAAAATCATGAAACGCAGCACAAAACAAAATAAAATAAAGAAGAATAAAAAGGAGAGGACTGAAATCAGATATGAATTAGGAGGCTGGATGTAATCTTATAACAGAGGAGAATAAAAATTAAACAAACCTCATTAGTCACAGTGAAAAAAGCAAAGAACCGCAGGAGGACTGTGGTTAAGCAAAAGCAAAAGTTGAATTAAGATGAAGAAAAACCCACAATCATAGCACAGCTGTGACGTCTTTCCCCCTCTGCCATAAACACGTTATGATTGTGTGTTTCTCTTCTTATATTAAACATAAAAACTCAAATGGATGTTTGTGATCCCTGAAAGAACAACTTTTTTCCACTTTATAGACAAAATTATGGCAGCACATCAAATTCCTTTGCCACGGGTTCTACGACAAAATGGGCAACATCCTGTTTAAAAATACAGTATTGGTTAAAAGTTTTAAATTACCCCTCATTTGAAGTTATTTTGCTTCTTTTGATTTTTCCTTCCTTAGTTTTTCCTTATTAATTTTTTCATGTCTGCTACTGTGGTTCTTTTGTTTCCTTTCTTTGCTGATACCTTTTTTATTTTTACATTTATTGTGTTTTGCTACTTTGTTACTGATTTTTCTCTGTTTAGTTAGTTAGTTAGTTAGTTGGTTAGTTGGTTAGTTAGTTGCATTCTTTTTCCTAAAGCCCCTAAAATCCATTTGGAAAAGTTTCTTTGGTAAAGAGTCAAAAGACTTGCGTTAGAAGTCTTTTTTTAAACTGAATGAATCAGAAGTTGACAGGAAAAACTAATTATTTTAAATATAGTTAGGGACTGAAATTAAATGTATTAGGAGGCTGCTAAAATCTAAAAAAAAATATAAAAGACCTTCAGAAAGTGAGGGACTTTGGATCATGACCACTGTAAAAGATTATAAGAGATCCTGGCTGCCTGAAAGCAAAATACTAAGAGATGATAAAATACTTTAGACTTTGCATGTTATGCTGCAGACTTTTGTTCAGCAAAAGCAAAACAGTTTTATTAATTCCCATGTTGCCTTTTTTAATTTTCACCAGTTTCTTTCTCTGTCTGTTCCTCCTTCTAGCTGTTCATCATTGATCACAAGGAGGTGGACTGGAGAATAGCTATAACAAGTCACAGGGTTCTTGTGATCACCCTGGAGCTGTTGGTTTGTGTCATCCATCCAGTTGGCTCGTACTGGGAGGTGGACCTCTACGCCAACTCCTCCTCCGCCGCTCCTCTCTGTATTTCCAGTCACCACGATAAGGCCCTGCTGGACATGGAGCTGCTGCTGTCCATGCTCATGTTCCTGCGCCTCTACCTGGTTCACAGAGCCATCCTGCTGCACAGCAAAGTGCTCCTGAGCGCCTCCTACAGGAGCATTGGCTCGCTTAACAACATCAACTTCACCTTTCGCTTTGTTCTTAAGGTACTGATGAACAAACATCCGGCGCGTACGCTGCTGGTGTTTATCCTCCTTTTCTGGCTCACAGCGTCGTGGATGCTGACGTTGTGTGAGAGGTAAGAGAGATGTGTGCGTGTGAGTAGGTTTGTGAAAAAGAACAAAAGCGTGTTTGTGTTTTATAGCACATAGCAGAAAATAAACCGTAATGGTAAACTTTATTCAGGTTTATTCTAAGTCTTGTATGCATTTAAGAAACTTTTGATTATTTTTCAAATGATAAAAAGAAAGAACTTTCTCTTCCAACACTAAAGTTCTAACATGCAAATGATCTCTTCGTTATCAAGACCTGAAATTATGAAAATCTAACCTCAAGCCTGCCAAACCACACACCATAGATTCTGCTATGATAAAGCCAAACTACAAAGGTCTGTGACGAACTGAGATCACCTCAAAAATCTGATACTAGCAAAATATAAATATCTATTATTAAAAGGTGGCAAAAATATTTTTGTTGCATTTGTTGAACTTTCCCACATTATGTTACATTACAAATATTCCTTTATGCATTTTATTTGGATTTATGTGACAGACCAAGACAATGTAGTGCATGAATGTCACATAGACGGAAGGTGATGCATGCTTTTAAATGGCACCACTTTGTGTTGAAAGTACAACACATAATAAGAGCAAAGTAAGATAATTTCTTGCTACATTACTCACACATTTGGGTGCAATTTCATGAGATGTAAAAGACGTTTAAAGTGTTAGAATATTTTTACTAGACACAAACACTGTTTCCTCATCTCCAGTCCTTTACCAAAGTTAAGCTGTCAATTTCTTTTTCACTGCTGGAAATTGGAGCACTTGCAGATTTCCATGTCATATACTGACTTGCAACAACCTTCCCAACAACAGAAATGGAGGAAATCAGGATGCCTGCTGCACGGCTGTTTGATGCACAGAGCTTTAGGGTTGCATCTGAGGGGAAATGTGTTGCTGATATTTGGCTGGAGATGAACCGACCTGGCTCAAGTCCAGCTGAGTACTTCAAGATTGTTCTAAAGTATCAAATCCAAAGCAAATACTATGTCTGAAAAAAAGATCTCTCCCAGGAAGGTTCATGCAAATTCTCCCAAAATTCAAAGCTGTTAGGTCTAGATTTAAATATTTAAAATAATTAAATTGTTTAACTAATATATTTTGTTTCTGGATTTCTGCTTTGCGGTACTTTGAATTAAAAAGAATAGGTGGAACAGTTTATAATGTACTGTATTTACCTGTATGGGATCACAGATTGAACTTGATTTTTAGATTTGACTTCATTTGAAAGACAAATTAAATTTTAATTAAGCACAGTTTGCCATATCGGTAGTTTATAGAAAATGGTATCACCTTTGGTCAATTGAGCCAATGTAGTGAACTTCAGTTAATTATTCATTATAAGTAGTAATTTTATTGTTGTTTTCTTTGTTGTTCTTCTAAGAATGGTTTTTCTGTGCGAGTTAAAAAGCCTAAGTAATACTCTGGCTGTCATGGTGTGAGGTCATTTGTATATTTAAAGCTTAATGAGAGGTCTTACCCAAACCAATACTTGTTTTGCTTGTCAAAAGTAACATTAGAGCTGAAAATGATTGGTGCTTTGACCTCTAAATCGTTTCATAATGAACTACTATGCCAAATATTCCCCACACTTGCCGCTACCTACCATTTACAGGAGACAAACACAGTGTCATACATACTTTTCCTTCAAATTTATGTGGACTAGAACATTTCCAAGCACATGACAATGCAGGCAGTTTTGTCAGTCTGCTCATTTTAAATTTGTCATTTGGATAGCAGTCTTCAGATTATTTGGAAATTGCCATACAACCTGTACCAAGACTGATACCACTCCTGTTTGGCATTATGTTCACCCACACCTCTATATACCAAACCAAGCTAAAAAACAAAAACAAAAAAAAAAAAAAAAACAGACAGAAAACATGTTTTTATGGAGATAGTCCCAATTGCTGATGATCAGTTAATCCTATGGTAGAAAGAAGGGTGTACTTAGTGTTTGTTTTTGTTTTTTTACCTATAACTGTATTGACAGTAACTTTCTTTTTTCTCTTTGTCGCCATTACACTTTGCATTTTTCATAATTCTTAAGGTGTGTGCACTTGTTCTTTACAATGTCTTTCTAGTTTATGATGGTAATCGTTCCCTTCCTTCACTGATAAGAGAGTTTGATTAGTGAACCCTGCCTTTATTCAACATACAGGACTCTGTTTGCTCTAACATGAAAACACACACAGAAAGTGATGGATTCCTCAGCGCTGAAGAATCAATCAACTCTGTTATTTTCCGATTAATTTTATTCATGCAAATGTTCCTTAATGTGAGTCCAACTCAAACAGAGACAATAAACAGGGTTATATTATCATATAGTATTACTGAGCATTCTGTAAATATTCATCAGGTCTGTATTTTCATTTGGTTCGAGATTGACTAAATATTTTAACATGCATTACTTAAAAAATGTGCATCTCTTCTAAAGGTCTTAAACTTGCTTTTTTCTTAATTTTATCAGAGAAGTTGGTCAGCTGACAAATCCACAGACATCTATATGCATAAATCCTTTTTATTGATGTATAAAACTCAGTTGGTAGTTTTTATTTTCATTACATCCAAAATTACACGTTTCCTTTGTTGGAAGGACTTTTTTTTTTTTTAGGAATTTACAGACACCTGCCATAAAAAAGAAAATAATTGTGAAAATATGATTGGCGATTATAAACAAAAATGATGATAGAAAATACATTTTAAGGTAAACCCTCCATCTCATCTCTCAGTCACACCTCCTCCAGTCTCCATCCTCTCATCTGCAGGCGGTCCGAGTCGCTGACGACGGGCCAAATGGACACTGCCTTGTGGCTCATCGCCATCACCTTCCTCACTGTGGGCTACGGAGACGTTGCACCCAAGACCAGCTGTGGCAAAGGGGTGTGTCTCTTTACCGGTGTCATGGTAAGTAGATTAATTTCTTCTTCAGATAATGTGCCGCATGATAAATACAGGAGTCTTAAAATGATTAAAACAAAACTGCGATACTGTGGTTCTCATCCACTGGTTGTTATATTTGTTCCAGAAGAGATAAAGTGATGCTTGACTTGATGAGCTTATCTTTGTTTCACTTCTCTGTTTATTAAAAACAAAACCACTTCTAGCTTCTGATTTGCGTTGATAACTAGCCTGATAGTTATCAATGTGCTGATTCAGTTGGTTATGCTGCACTTCTCCAGCCATCTTCCGTCAACTTCTTTTGCTTTTGCATGACCCCAGTGAGGCTGCGGCAAAATGCCAGCAAAAACTTCTCCGTTTTGTAAAAAATATGAAAAGCTGAAATAAACAGAAGTAGTTGAAGGCTATGACTACATTTTAGAGCGAAATAGTGTTTCTAGCTGAAAGTATGTGGAAGCGTTAAGCTGTGAAAGAGCGCAAGTTTTTTTGGAGAATTTTTCTGAAGTTATGGGGTTTTCCATTCATTTCAAGGGGACTCGAGGTGATCACAAAAAGCTGAACATTACATAAACAATAGGAGATATCAATATCTAAAGACATAGCAGTGATGTCCTGAATGAGCAGCATATGGTTAAAATTGAATGAATGGAATAGCACCAGGGATGTAGAAATAGTTGAATGAAGGAACTTAAGGGTGAGAATGCCTGCAGTGGGCTTTCATAAATAAAGAAAAACCTTCGTTTGAAGTGATTTTACTCAGTAAAAGAACCATTCACAATATGAAGTAATTGCTTTTACAAAATCACCACAATTCTATTTTGCATTAATTCAATTTTGTTGAATTTATTCTTCACCAATAATGACTCTTTTAATTAGCAATACAGGATGTCCTTTTTCCACCGGGGTAGAAAATATAACATCATTTTCTAAAACAGAAGGGAATTTTTTTTGCCATTATATGATTGGTAAGACAAACAAATTTCTGTCTTACCAATCATATAATTATAACTACAAGGCGTAATTATACTCCTTGTAATTATACAAGCAATATAATTACTCTATTCCTCTGAATTGTTTTGTTGTATAAGACACAAATAATTAATAGAGATTAAAATAAAAATAAAAAATGATTCCTTTATTGCTTTCTTGATATGGCATTTTATCAATCTATCCTCAGGCTAAATTTATTGCAAAGAATCTGCAACACAACCTGAAAAACAGCTTGGAAAGCCAAACCAATCATTCAGACATATCTAAGCATTGTGCAGGCTGCTGTGCAGACCAGCTTTAGAAATTAACATAAAACAATTTCCTCTATGAATAGTTTAACTGCATGTCCTCTTCACTTTTCACCTTGTAGCTTTTGTCTGGCATTAGAGTATAAAACGCTGCCATACTACAACTTGCATATGTGTTAATTTAATTAACATAATTAATGTGATAGTTTTGCAACATAGATATGTACGTTTTACATCCTTGTTCAGTTTTTGCAATAGAGCCTTTCATCTGTTTTGCTGGGACTCAAACTAAATATTTTCAGCTTTGTTCCAGGTTTCTTAGATTTATTCTTCTCTGGTTTGTTTCACTCCTTCCTTGCTCCGTTACAGAACATTTCCCTTCTTTTTCTGTTTGATTTTTCCTATTTCATTTGGAATTGGATCTTTGAATTTCTTTCTTTTGGCAGTATATTTATTCTGTGCTTGGAAACCAGTTTTCTTGGATACATAAGGCTTCTGCCATGAATGCATTTTCTGCAGCACGCTTCCCAGCTGTAAGTTAACTCACTGTGGAGGAGGACACCAAACATATGAAGTATGGTCTACAGTTAGCTGTCTTTTTCTTATTTGAGGGAACAAATTAAAGGGTCCCAGTGAGAAATCTTAAAAAGCAATGCAGCTCAATTGTTAGTTAATACTGTATGATCTTATTCTTAAACATTTTCACATTTTGTCATGTCACAACCACAAATTAAAACTATCTTAGTAGGAGTTTAGAGTCAAAGAAGTATGATTTTGAAGTGAAAGTAAAATAATCCATGATTTTCAACATTTTACTCATAAAAACATGATTGGCTGGGTGAGTATTTGCATTCAGTCTGTACTTTCTAGAAGCACCATTTTCTTCTATTGTCAAAAATATTTGTTTATCTAGCGATAGAAGTCAAGCTCAGTCAGAGTTCTATGTGTTTAACATCATTTTTCCAAGTCCTGCTATAAATTATCCATTGTATTTAGATCTGGACTTTGACTGGACCATTCTAACGCAAGAATATACTTTGATGTAAATAATTTCTCTGTAGTTCTGGCTGTAGGTGGACTGTCAAACGTCTTCCCCAAACTTGCAGTCTTTCTATGCCAGGTTTTCCTCCAGAATGGCTTCGTATTTATCCTCATTCATCTTTCAGCAACTCTGACGAGCCGAAGGGAAGCATCCCCACATCTTGATCTTTCAGTCGTCATGTTTTGTAGTTAAGATTTTGCATTCGGATTGATGTCACATGTTAGTTTGGTGCCACACCTAACAATTTATATGGAGACTGGAAGGTTTTCTGTTTTACTTATCTGAGCAGAGCACCTTCTTTTATGATTGTTGTGGTGTCCCTTACATGGCGTCAGCCAAACTTCAAATAGGATGTCTTTTAGAGTTCTGCCAATGTAAGGGTTATTCCTGCTGTTTCTCTAAAAAGGTTAGCTTTATGAAGTTTCCTAACAGTAGTCCTGTTAACAGATTCTTCCACAGGAACATGGCAGCTCCTCCAGAGCTAATATGGACCTTTGGGTTGCTGACAGGAGATGTATGCTGTCTTGTCTAGTTGGTTTACATGGGAATAGCTACATAAGTTTGGGTTGTGCCACATTTTTTCAGTTAGCAGATGGTGGGTTGAACAGTGGTCTGTGAGACCCTCAGTGGTTTGGATGTTGTTTTATAGCCTAAATATGTTTAGATTAACTCCATCTTTTCCCTGTCTGCTCTGCTCTTTGGTCTCCATGGACATGTTTGCTTACTAATGTTCTCTAACAAACCTCTTAGCCATTAACAGCTGGATTTATTCAAATCACATTGCCACACCTGGATTTTGAAGGAGGAAGTTGCACCAAATCTGGGGTAGCAGAGTAAAGGGGGCTGACAAACTATCCACACCACACTTTTCTGGTTTTTATTTGTAAAATATTCCAAAAATCTCTCATATGTTTTCTTCCAAATCAGGTAAAGCTTTGTATTCTCTTGTATAGCACATAAAATGCCAGGTAATTCGAAGATTCTGGCTGTAACTTGACGAAATGTGAAAAGGTTAAAAGGGGGGGATTCATGTTTTTTTTTTTTCTTATACACAAAGAGAACTAAAGCTAATGTTCCTGTGATAGCAGGTGTTCAGAAAGGTCGGGAACAAAGTTAAAGATTAAATACATATGTGTAATAAAACAAGAAGACGGTACAGCAAGACAAACATTAAGTCACTGACGATGAGGTGTGGAGGATTCTGAAAAAGCGACACACTTCTCTGCCACCTTGAATTCAAGTTCTGGATGTGTGGTTCTGCCACACATCCAGAACCACCACAGGGATTCAACCAGATCAGAATCCCTGTGGTGGTTCTGGATGTATTTAGACACCTTTGTGACAGAGTGGAAAACAACCACTCTGTATCTCATATTTCTCCATCTGCCTTGTTTTATAAGTTTCCACTAAAAGAGAAAACTTTCCACCATATCCATTTTTACCAGGTTTATTGCATTTGGCACCACTACAGCGGGAGGGTGTGCAAACCTGTGCCCACTGTTAGAATTTTTTTTTTCCGACTCCTACCGGGAAAGTCCTGGGAGTTATAGGTAGTGATGCTCACACCTGTAATATGGCTGGAAGCTATTCTGCTCAGCACTCCTGCAAAAGATCGGTCTGCAGCTGTTTCCAGGGGTTGACAACTGTGTGTACAATCCATTGCTGTGTGTAGATGGATCCGACGAAAGAGTTTCTACCTCCAGGGTTTCGCAAACGATGTGATGATGGATATTTGGTGGCTGCTGAAGTAAAGAATAAACATCTTTCAAAACTCTGCCCGAACGTTTCTTATGATCATGCTTTGTCTGTCCTTCTTCCTCTCTTTCTCTCTCTGTTGCAAGCCAAAACGCAGAACACCAGGTAAAAACTGGTTAACTCCTACTAACTATTGTGGACATGAGCTCAGTGCATTGATGTGTGTATCTGTTCTGTTTTACATCTTTTTGTGTTGTGTTTGTGAATGGATTTTTGGAAAACTGCAGATCCTTGTTCAATAATAGCAGGTTATTCTCAGAGGAAACCACACAATTATGGAGTCTTAGACTTCTGTTTAACTACAAAACTTCTCTTTTCATGAATATAACTTGATTTATTAGCAGTAACCATTAAAATACGAGGATCAACATCAACGTCAATGACTAGCTCAATTCCTTTGAGGGTAGCATCTCAAATACTAACATGGTAAAGTTACCATAATTTTAATGGGTTGGTGTTACAAAACTTAAATTATTAACTGAGGGTCTGTAGTGAAACCAGCGCTAAATGGTTTTTTTGTACCTTTTTGGGTTTCAGGGTGTTGCCTGCACTGCTATGCTGGTGGCCATCGTTACCGAGAAGCTGGCGCTGAACAAAGGAGAGAAGCATGTTCACTTCTTCATGATGGACATCCAGATTTCTAAAAGGGTTGGTTTTTAACTCTCCTTCAGCAAATGTGTTCAATACCTCAAACATTGAGTGTATAAAATAGCAGAATGTGCAGCAGCCAAACTTGGTAAAAAACGGAAACAAAACACTGAGACCCAGCGGTGCTACTGCAGCAGTAGGAGGGGATAGTGTGGTGTTCAATCAATCAATCAATCAATCAATCAATCAATCAATCAATCAATCAATCAATCAATCAATCAATCAATCAATCAATCAATCAATCAATCAATCAATCAATCAATCAATCAATCAATCAATCAAATTTTATTTGTATAGCACATTTCAGTAGCAAGGCATTTCAAAGTGCTTTACATCATATCAGACACAGAAACACAAAGTTGGGGGTTCTTGCTTTTGCATCCATAAAAGGTTTACCAGTTAAACTCCTACTGTGTTATATGGAACAAAATACCTATTGATATTTTTATTCCCACTCACGCTCACAATCACGCAGTTTAAAACGATGAAAACAGCTTTTCAACGGGCTTCCTGCACGAGGCTCCATACACCTCTTTCACAGAATTTCGCTCTGACTCCATCATCCCTCACGGATTTTTGTGCAATTCTATGGTAGCTGTTAGTGTCTAGAATTTACAGGGTTTCCGTTTTGGGCAATGACCCTCAGTCGCTCGCCGTTTTGGGGCCTGGAGGGTTGCTTTTATTTAAATGACACCGTCAATTATTATTAGATTATTAAGAACAAAATGTTTCATGATCTATTAAATGAATATGTTAACAATTAAAACTTCCTCTTTTAGAAAAATCAAAATGTTCCAACTAGTAATCCATACATTACAAACATTTGGGCCCATATTTTCTTTTTCATTATCTCATAAATGTGACCACTGATCGTTCTCAGTGGTCAGAACCGGCTCAAACAGTGACGTGTTGTGTGAGTGTGTGTGTGTGAAGAAAAAAAAACTTCTTTCATCCACACATTCAGACATTTGTCATGTTTTCCTTTATTGTTATGCATCATTTTACTCATAATCATAGTAATCTTAACATTTTCTACTACAGTACATATATAAACATTTAAATAATATTGGAATACATTAAATACATGGATAAGTGATTACTACATTTTAAGAATTGTTTAATACATAATTAAGAAATAAAATGTGTGAGTCATAATTTAAGGATTGAATTAATTTCATGTTAATTTCACCCCTATTCATACTATTCAAAGTTAATTTAATGAAAGTAGCAGGTTCCCCTTTCCATATTTCTTCAAAACAAGAATTATTGTTTTTCTTCCTCTGTTCATCATTTAATCTACCATTTTCTTTATCTTTTTATCTTCCCGATGAGGAGAAGATATGTAACCTACCCAAAACTTATGTATCCCAAACTTGTGAGATAATGCACTAAAAGGAACATTGTGTCTGTCTTTTTACTTGTTGTCAGCATCACGGGAACATTGTGTTTTAATGCTACTGTAAATCCAGATAAGTTTGTCCTGAACAGTTTTTTTTTTACAAGGCAATGTTTTTAACAAGAAAAGACTGATTCAGCTAAAGCACAAACACATCTGTTCATTTGATAGGAATCGATTCAGTCACAAAAAACTTACAAAAACCCTCCAAGGACTCTTAATCTACAAAACTGCTCTGAACTACAAAATGTGTTTAATTTTGACCAAAGGTGTTGACTCTCTAAAAGCTAATCAGATACAAAAAACAATACAAGAGCCCTAAAATGATCCTACACCCATTATTTAAAAGAAATATATTAAAGTTTCGGGAAGTATGACTCATCATTCTGTTCTGCTTTTGTAACTTTTCTATTCCTTAATTGATACACACATGAGAACAGGATAGTGTGAGGGGGGGGGGATAAGGGAGGAAGATGAGGCCTGCCAAGTTCTTTAGAGCTCTTTCAAGGCGTCAAACAGAGGAAATAATCTTATCTCTGACAGGAAAGAAGCTTCAGTCAGTTTAGGTCGGAGCAGGACGGACAGGAAACTTAGCTTACTCTGGTGTTTCTGTTAAACGTGGCCTGCAGAGGAATTTGAAAAGTGGAAGCCTGTATTTTAAATTGTTGCTTGATTAGAAATCAGAGTTTTAATTCAAAGGGACTGATTTAAGACCCTGAGTTGAAGAAAATGCTGATTTATGACATCATAGTATTAGCATCTGCTTAGGCTTTCTAAGGAGAGCTACTTCTCCTCGCCACATGCAGTAGCGGCACTGTTTAGAGAATAGAACCATTTCCTCTCCTCTCGTGGCTGCATCCTGTCTCTAGGTGCATCTCTGTGCGTGCCCATGCATCCTTCAGAGCTATCACTAAAGGGAAAAAGGGAAGACATCCGGATACGGACACTGACAGGCTATATTAATAACCACCTCAGCAGGGCCGGAGTGACATCACAACAGAGTAGTTGTAGCGATTTGTGCCGGAAAACGAGCTGGACGCAAATAGAATCACAGTGAAGAGCGCTGCAAGACCCGAATGTGAGCCGTTGGGTCTTGTGACATTAAGAAGTTTAAGTTATGGTTCTGAAATGTTCACCAAAGAGAGAAAGTGTGAAACAGGAAAGACTATCTGAATTTAATCAGCTGCCTTAGATGCGTTAATGTCCTTTTTCAAAGATATGAGGAAACTGCTTAGCATATTGGTCAACAGTGTTTTGTAAAAGTCATAATAGAACTATATGGTGTTGACATTTTATGTCATAGACTGTAACAAAGTAGTGCTTAGTGGGGAAATAGACGGAAAATTATTCATGGTTTTCATATTTTCTACAAATAAGGAAGAGCATTAAATAGAGGAGCAGCTGAACGGTAGCTTTGAGGGAGCTGCAGAAACCCAAAGCTCAGAATTTGTTGAGATTAATGGATGAAGCTAACTACAAGACAATCCTGGAAGAAATCCCGAGGCTGCGAAAGACTTGGGACAAAGTTTTAGTCCTCAAGTGCTGGTGACCCACAACTCCTAGGTGTGTCCCTGTTCTGACAAAATGGAGTCAAACAGCTTCCTTCCTCATTAGGTGGTGATTTTCTGCAAGGTCCTATTAAAGAGCTAGTTATATGATTTAGGTGTGTTAAAATTCAAGACAGCTTAAGGCTACAGAGCACCGACTGTCGGGGACTGAAGACCTTCTTGTGTGGATGAAAGCATATTCATAAATTAAAGTAGCTTAGATCTAAATCTGGTCTGAAACGTTTGGTAAGATCTGAAAATTGCTTCTGTGTCTCACTGAGCTTGAACTACGTTGCGAAGAGTAAAGGGTAAAAAAATCACTTTCTAGTGAACACATACACACTTTTTGAATCACGTTTATTCATAAACAAATGTGAAAACTATGTATCGCTTTCCTTCTTCACTGTTCACAATTATGCACTACGTTGTGTTGGTCCCACTGAATATATTGAGGTTTGTGGTCCATATTTGCAAATATGGAACAGTTAATGTGGTTTAAATGTGTTGTGCAACATGTTAAAGATGGACTGACATTATCTTGATGATCTTATCATTTTGTCTCTGCGTTCTAATACAGATCCGGCATGCTGCTGCTAATGTTCTGAGAGAATGCTGGCTGCTGCACCGTGCTAGCCCGGCGAAGGGCAGCCGGGACGAGCATCGGCGACACCAGCGATGTCTTCTGGAAGCCATCAGAGTGTGAGTCGGACAGTGATGGCAGTGTGTTTAAGCCTGGGCAGGAGCTACAGGATGATGGCGTTTGTATGCCTTGCAGTGTGTACTTTATGGACCATTAACTTGGTGTCAGCACCCTGAATCCCCAACTGCAATGGCTAATTTAGATTACCAATGAGATTGACTTGCAAGTCTGGTGTTAGCGGGACATGTGTGAACAGGAACACACTCTTCTTTTGAGCCCAAGTCAAAGTTCCTGCTTGCAAGTGACCAATTAAAATCGTTATCGGTAAAACATTCGTTCCTAAAGATTCACTAATCAATAATACACTGAACACAGTTTTGTATTTCTTGTGGATATAGAATCCCCAAACTCCGAGAACAAGTGGATTGCACAAGCCAGGAAGTTCAGAAGTGTGATTAAGAGCTCCATTATTCTGTCAACAGGAATACTGTACATGTGTGAGGGCGCTCTGCGTTAGCATGCATGGAGGGGCCTGTGCTTCCTGTTTCAAACTGGGCTGAACCATTACAAATAAACACCCTGTGGAAAGTATGAGAGCGGGAGGAACCTCCACACCTCGGGAATTACTGTCTACTGTAATGAGACTCCATCACCTCATTATGTTCTCGGCCGCCAAGCACCGATCGCAATATTGGTTTCCATAAATCTGTTTTCTTTGTACTTCTGCTTTCGTCCATCTGTGGAGCTAAATTTATCCGTTTTCCGCCTCTGGCAATGTTTTACAGCTGTTTAACAAACTCAGCATGACCCTCTCCGTGCTGATTAGTGGAATACTCGTCAGCATATTCTTTTCCCAAACCGGACCGTCTTGTGCCAGGACTGGTATATTTGTCCAAAATTGGGACGCTGTGTCTTCAGATGAGCAATCTAGATCACTAACTGGAGCTTTTAGACCCAAAACATGATATTATTGGCTTTAGATGAGGACTTTGAATCCAAAAGAATTTTTTTGTGCCATAGAAATGACTAATTTGATCCACTTTCTGTCTCTATGTGCAACACAATGAATCATAAAATACAAAGGTGCTTATGTTTGAAATACCTCTACATGACTGATATCTAACAAACATGGTTTTTATTATTATTATTTCTCTACAGATTTCGACATTTACGCCTCAAACAAAGAAAACTGAGAGATTATGTCAGTGAGATGGTGGACCTCCCAAAGGTAAACGCCAGCTGGAACATTCAGCAACTGTTTTACATCACAGATATAAGAAACAATGCATGTATCTAGTTCTCTTTATTTCTAATCAGGGTTCAGATGCTTTTTGAGAAAATTATATAAAACAGAGAACCACTAATGGATAGTTTCATACAGTGCATTTGATTGAGTTACATGGAAAATAAGCTGAGGGTTAAACAGCCCACAAGTATGGAAACTTGTAATTCGTCTGCAGCTGGCTGTTTAGCTCTCTGGAAGATATTCAGTGAAATCAGTTCACTGTATCCTTTACTCACTGAAATCTGCTTAACATCATTCATTCTGAGTACAGAACCAGAGGAAAATACTAAAACAACCTCAACAGAAAGAAAACATTACAACCTGACTGCAAAAATAAGTAAATGGATCTCATTAAATTAAAATTTAACTGTAAGGGTGTTTCAGTAATTCAGTTAAAAGACATTAAAAGTCCTACATTAACACAGACCTATTGCACACAAAGTTATATATTGCAAGCATGTTTTTATGTTGTGAGCTTGAAATTCTGCTTCTGAAATGAATGTTGTGTAAGATCAATGAAAAAAGGGGAGTTTAATAGAGTAATATCAGCTTACTGAAGAGCAGTATGGTCTATATAGCAGTATGTAGTATATAGTGGATTTAGTTGAAACTCATTTTGTATGAATTACTGCATCAGTGCAGCTTGACATGAAGGAGATCAGTATGTAGCTCAGCTGAGGTGTTAAGGAAGTCCAGGTTGTCATAGCAACCTGGACCTCAGCTTATCAACATTCTTGAATCTGATGTTTCTTCTTCAAGATCTGTGTGGGTGCTTTTCAGTCAAACGCTGTGATACCGTAGTAATTAGACCAGCTATCGGTACTTTTGGCAGAGTGGGCATGTGCCAAGTCCTGCTGGAAAACAAAATTAGCATCTCCATAAAACTTGTCAGCAGGGGGAAGCATGAAGTACTCCGGTCCATGTCTTGGATACATCTGTGTGGTGGCTGTCTGTCACCACTCCAGCCGCATTGCAAAACTTCTTTGTTTCTCCCAAACTCTTCAATGGACTTTGCTTTGCAATTATTTTAAGGCTGCAGTTATCTCTGCTGCTTTTGCATCTTTTTGTCCTAAACTTCTTCCTTCCACTGAACTATTTATTGACATGCTAAGATAAAGCTCTCTGCGATTAGCAAGCTCCCTTAGCAATGATTTTTCATAACTTACTTTCCCTCTGAAGGACTCAACGACTGTCTGCTGGACAATTGCCAAGTTGGCTAAGACATTTCTGTAATATCAACATTGCTACGAAATTTAATTTAGGTTTTTAATCTAGCTTTAAACTAAATCTACAAAATATGAGGTTCACTTTTAAAACTGAAATAAATCAACTTTTTTAAAAATTAAATTCTAATTTAATGAGACGGAGATGCGTTCCTGTTTCCACATTTCATGTTACAACTCTCTTCCAAAATTAATTAAATTCATCCTACTCCCCTGCACTCATTAAAACTCCACATACTTCATTAGGTCAGCGTGACATTTTTGCAAATATATTTTAAAATTCTAAGCTCAGAAATCACACTCATTTGCATAATACTTTTGCAGCATTTACATTCTCTTGTCTTCTTGTATATGATGCCTCAGGTTTAGAGGCGTAGATTTGAAAACAAAAAACATAATTAAAGACTGGTGTTCATGCCAAAGAGTTACATTTTTGTCTAATCGGACCAGAAAGTTATTTCTCGTGGTCTGATAATCCTTCGCATGTCTTTTTGAAAACTCCAGCTGGACAGCCATGTGCCGTTTATGAAGGAGTGTCTTTTGTCTGGACACTCTACAAAGACTGACTGGTGCATTGCTTTTTGGTCATTAAAACATGAAACCAGCTAGTTAAGATCCAAGGCAGGTGGCAGATTGTGGTGGAGAAAAAGTTAGCATCTCCATAAAGGTTGTCATAGTTTCTTGTGCAACATATTTTCCTTCCACTCAGCTTTCTATGAACATGCTTGAATACAGTGCTCTGTATACAGCCACCTTCTATAGCAGTGGCCATTTATCACTGGTCTATTTGCAACTCTCAAGCCGTTAGTCTTCCCACTGAGTTTGTAGTAGTGTGATCGTTGCTTACATGACTCATTCATCAATAAACGGGTGGATCTTCAAAGTCCTTTAGAAGCAATTGAATTAAGTTTTAGAAACATCTAATTGCAAATAAAAGTTACATTCTCTTTAGCTGGGGTTGAATTTACTCCATTTTGGAATAACAAAATGTGGAGAGAATGAAGCACTGACATTTTATGTTATAATATTGTTTTTTTTGTTTTATTTAAAAAAAAAAACAATATGTGCATTTGCTTTGTACACTGGTCTCCATCAGATGCAGATGATCATGTGTGACCTCAGCGCCAACTGGAACAACTCCTATCGAGAGCTGGAGCAGAGGATTCTCTTCATGGAGCAGAAGCTGGACGAGTTGACTCGCTGCTTCCAGCAGACCTCAGAGCTGCTATTTGAGGTCCTACGTCACAGAAACCCTGAGATCAGGTAAACAGCACTTACAACAGCAGCTTGTGACGATGCCGCTGCTGCTGCACAGATCTGCTGATAACACAAAGACGGCAGGATGTGGTAGCTGAGCCGAAGTGAAATGTTCCAGCTCTGGTAGAAAGTAGAAGTTTTTTTCACTGTATTTCCTTCTTTTGCAGGTGACATGGCTGCAAGCACTTTTTTCCCCCCTACATATCGGTGTCTGCAGCATTTCCGTCTGCAGCACCTGCAGGTCCTGGCTGCCCAGAGCTGCTGGAGAACTGCTTCGGTAAACATCTCATCCACTGGCTCAGCGCTGCACACGCCGCTCAGTGACTCATTCTGTAAAGTTACAGATGAATTACATCTTCAGAAAGTGTGACTGTCAAAGTTTTTTGGGAAGTCTGCTGTGCTGTGTGGCAAATGTATTTGTGACAGTGCACAAAGAACTGATCTAACAGAACTGTAAATTACGTTATATCAGCAAAGTTTGTCTAAACTGACTTTTTATGAATAATTATTGCTACATTATTCCTGTGGAATTTGAGATATTTTTAGCTCTATTTTATTTTTTGTGGTAATTTCTATATAATTCTCTCTAGGTTTAAGGAAAACCTCAAATTGCTTTTTTCCTTTATTTTTGTTTACTGGTTATTTCTGTGCTTTCTGTTTGCAAACATTTAAATTTTGATATCATTTCTAACAAGTGCTATGGTCTTATTATTTTTTCCTTGCTCCCGAGCCATTTTTCTAAAATATGCATCCCAGAACACAAAATGCAAGATTAATCACCAAGACTTAAGAGAAAATATTTATTTATTATTTTTTACATAAATCAGTAGGAACATAAAAAGCAGTAGCCACATTTGATACTAATATTGTCTGATGAGAAGCTTGGCTTGGAGCTGCTTGAGTAACTCGATGGCTCCATCTAGTGGTCAAGTGTTAAGTAAGCAACGTGTTTATTCGCGTTGAACTTAATAATAACGAATCCAGGTCAGCTTGTTCCTTTCCCAATTTGTTCAAATGTTTTTCCTAAAAGCTTTAAAAAAAACTTTAATTGGGAGGCTTATTATTTTTCTAACAATTTTGAAACAACAAACCACAAAAGTTGCCTTATAATCCAGCAGTACATTGTTATTTCACTGCTTTCTTGTCATTTGGACAAAGTTAAATCATTTCTCTTTCGAAACCTACAAACCAAATGTATGAAGTCTGGACTGATTTATCCTATGTTAAATAAAGATTTTCTAGACTGTACTTTTTTTTAAGTCATAGTACTTTATAACAGATTAGAGATTGTTATGATTTGCTAATCCACTTTACAAGTTATTCAATATTGTAACTACCTGAGAAATTCTACTTATACAAAACAAAAACAATTATCGACCTGCTTTTCTTCAGTATTAATTCTTACTAAAGTATAAACTGGATGTGTTATTGACATACTTAAATAACAAAAAGTTAAGTGTTTTACAGGGGAACGTGATTTAACTCAGTTTACTTTGGACTATTTGGATGTGAAGAAAAGTAAATAAAAAGTATGCTGCATTTTTCCTAATGCATAAATGTGTTAAACAAATGTAAATATTAGATAAAAATAACAAAAAAAGAAGGTGTGGAGTTTAAAGAGAGTGTTTATTATGAACAGGAAACAAAATCCAAACCTACATGGCATAGTGTTTGAAAGTGTGTGAGAACAGTAGAGAAATCAGGCTCATATTTCTGTAACCTGAAGATTTTATATTCTAAATTTGGAGAAATAAATGAACAAATGTGTATTTAGTATTTTCAATTGAAAATCTAAACTGCTATAGGTTTTTGGTTTTTCATCACTGGTTTCCAATTAAACCAAAACATGCACAGACCTTGCACTTCTTCAAAGGTTTTTCCTTTTAGTTCGGTTTTTAAGTTGGTGCCATATGTAGGCCGAAGGCCTTAAAAACACCAGTCCACAGTCACACATCAAGGGCATCCTGCACTTTTTATTCTCACTTTCTTTCACTGTCCGTCCACGTTGATTTCCTCTCCATGGTTTACCGTTTATGTGGCGCGTTAGAAGTTTTGCTCCAGAGAAAGTGTCGCCGCAGCCGACGCAGATGTAGCTCAAGGCCTCAGCGTGCTGAACGCAGTGTCGCAGGAGGTGCAGCTGGTGCCTGAACGCGCGGCCACACTGGCAGAGGTAGGAGCGCTGGCCTCGATGGAGGTAGCGGTGGCTGATGGCGAAAGAGGGTTGTCGGAAGACGGCACCACACTGCCTGCAGTGGCAGGGTGTTTTAGAGCGCCATCCTGTGTTCATCCGCTTCATCAGAGCCCACTCTTGGCTCTCGTTCTCAAACAGGGCTAGAATGGAGAGCGTTGAAGAAGCTACTGCCTCGGAGCCCTGAGTGACTGGAGTTGGGGTGGCGGGATCTACATGAGCCTGACCAACACATAGATTCCTCTTAGCAGCCTGGGTTTGGACGCTTGTGGCTCCTGCCAACAAAGATGAATCAGCAACGATGTACTGTTTGGTGCTGATTTCAGATGAGTGAACGTTGGTCAGATGGATTGACAAAGCTTTATCAGACGAGAAAAAGGATTTGCATATTTTGCATGCTTTCGGCATCGACTCGGAGCAGAAGAGCACCAAAGTGGATTTGACTCCCCTGGGACACGGGTGGCGGCTGAATGAGTTCTTGGTGGGGAGAACCTGACCACAGCTGTGACACAAATACAGAGGCATGTGATGTTCCTGTAGAGCGTCCTTAGTAAAAAAGTAGTGCTTGCACAACACACACTGAAACTTGTCCTTCACCCCACGGCAGTAAAGCAAATGGCGCTTCACCGATCTGAAAGGTCCCCGACCACACTTGCTGCAGGTTTCTCCATTTTTGATGGGGGGAGGTAGAGCAGTTTCCTCAGAATCAGAGTTTTCAGAGGTTTCACAAGAATCTGACGTCTTCTCATCAGAGTCACTTTGGGTGACACTCTCCTCATCATCTTCACCGACTTCATATTCCACAGTGTATTCAGATGCCTTGCGATACATCTCCAACATTTGATAAGTACTTAAGATTTGATACTGAGCAATAGCGACCAGATTCTGTGCTTTGTTGCACAACGATATGACTAGAAATGCTCCAACATAAGAGGACACAATTTAGAAATAAGAAAAAGACTGCAGTGTGGCTCTTTGCATGCCCCCAAAGTCCTCAGTAGGTAGAAAAAGATTGATGGGACAACAGTCATATGGCTGCATTATCCAGCGGCATGGTGTGAGTCTTCAAGCAATGAAAAAATTTCTCCACATCTGGCAGAAGATTTGGACAACATCAAGCTGCAGATTTGTTTAGCCACTTGCCAAACATTTGGTGTCTGAGTGTTCACGATTCACCTGCGATTATGTAGATTTCCCCACTGCTCATCAGCGGCATCAGACACAGGAAGCTGCCCAGGCCAGCCTCTGGCTCCCTGGAAATTAAGTAGAGAAGATGTAATCAGTTCTAATTATAAGTTGAACTTGTCTAGGATAATACATGTGTACCTCAAAAATTACATTATGGAAAAATTATTTTATCTAAGTGATACAATTTAAAAAACTATTTTATAGATTTATTGCACACATAACAATATATTTCAATTATTTCTGTTAATTCCCAAATATTTTTTTTTAATGTACACACAACAATAGAAGAGTATTATTATGACAATCTTAAGAACTTTGTGAAAAACCTCCAGCCACCTGCGCCTGGTAGCCTTGGGAAGCATGGTAAAGTTATTGCTAGAGAGTCTGATTATTCACAGTGTGCTGTATCCAAGCACAAGCCTGTCACAATAACTAATTTTGCTAAACTATAAATTGTCCCAGAAGTTATTGTGATAAATTTTAAAATTGTTGTTTTGAGACCATTTTCAAGTATTATGATGACAATGGCATAATAATGCAAAAAGTCATTTGCAAAGATCAATAAACTTTAAATTGTAATGAACATTAAACAATGAAACTGGTGGACATTTTAAATATCCAAAATAAATAAACAAAACAATAGAAACAACAAATAATATGAATGTTAAAGTTTTTGTAAACAAATCCTTCAACATTAGGGCTAGTTGAGACCAATGCACCAGACTGGAGAGGCTTGTCATACAATTTTGGTAAAAACAGAGAGAGAGAGAAAAGAAAAACGATAAATCATGCAAATGGAAATGATTGAGCTTGTTTTGATTTATCGTGCAATTAATTGATTTATTGCTTATTGCGAAAGGCCCATCCAAGCATAATATTGAAAATTTGAGTGGAAGGAAAGTTGTGGAAAATAATGAGCAATAGGTAAAACATCAGTGTTGAAAGGATTGTGAAGCAACGGCTATTCAAGTGTTAAGAGCGGAGATTCACAAAGACTGTGCTAGCAACCTGGACCTCAGTTGAATCACAGTTAGTGCTTCAAGTGCTACCCACAGAACGAAGTCTACAACTTTACAATCCTTGTATTAAACCATTCTGGAATCAGAAACAACCATTCCATCATATCAAGATACTAGAATCTGGAGGAAATGTGGAGAAGCATAAAATCTGCTTATGGTCAAGTGCGACGTTTTAACAGGGAATGGTTATTTGGAGGCAATGCTTTCTGTGGATTTTAATCCATTGTGTTTTACCAAGTCCAAAGTCCTTTCAGCCATCTACAAGAAACATTTACATTTCATCTAGAGCTTTATAAAGATACTGATTTTATTTCCCAACAGTACTTGGTACCTGCTCACACGCCTTAAAGTACCAAGTATTTAAAAATCAGGGAATTGCAGTGAATGATTGTCTAGCCAACTTACAGAGGAGGAAGATGAAAGTCATCAGACAAGCTAAAAGCTGCAATTAAAGTAACCTGAAAAGCCATGCTACATTGATGCAGTAAGTACTGTAAAATTAGGCCAAAACATGTATTATTTGATTAGAATGTGTATATATTTTTTAATAAATTTATTATTGGTCTTGCATAATATTCCAATTTTCTGCAAAAATGAAATTTTGGTTGTCATTTGTTGTAAATAATTATCTAAATGAACAGGAGTAAATGGTTTAAATATATCACTATTTTTGTAATATACATGTTGTTTGTATCATTTTGCTAAATAGCATTTGAACGTCTCACTCTCGCTTTCTTAATATGTAATACGCAAGAGTACATTTTCACCATTACGAATCTCATTTTATCTCATTATATATAGCAGTTTTGTTCATGTCCAAGCTAAGTTTGGTTTAAACATTAAAACTTACCATTTACGAGTTAACTTTTCATATGTGTGTACCCTTATAGCGTGGTTAGCGTCTACTTAATACGGATTTTTCACACTTTCTGTCTATATGCTTTTTAAGCGACACACCTTCGTTCCAAAGAATCTGATATCTGGTGTCTATCAATTTACAAATGATTAAATAATGATAAGAAAAAAAGACCGACACGTACAATGTCAACACTAATTGTCCACGATTTTCCCTCAAGCACGTGTAAATACTAAACCGAGTGTTAAAAAGTATTTCTAGTTACAGCAAAGTTATTGGGTAAATCCGCAGTATACCTAACTACCTGCACAGTTGCTGTGTACTTACCAACGGTTTTCTCTTGGTCAAGGGTGAGCACATAAAATATAATTCCTCACATGAGGTAGATTTAAATAACACACATTTCACACTTTGAAAGAGACATTTTTGGCGTGCGTCAGAAGTTGTGGTTTAAGTAATATTGTAAGCATTGAACTTCACATAAAAACGGATAATAAATATATATATATTTTTTAAAAAACTCAAGATATTTTCAAACTGGGGGGAATTTCTTGATGGCGTCCGAGAACATACCGGTTCCACCCACATCCTGTTTAGACCGGAAGAGGATATCGTACAACTACCACAATGCATTATTATGGTCATATTAGCGTTTCTACTTGAAATCTGACTTTACAATGAATTCAGCCGCCATTAAAATTTACAGTTTTGTCACATGACTTTAATATGCTTCAGTGTATTTTGTTGATATTTGTGTGATAGGCCAACATTTAAAACAGTGCATTATTTTGAAGTGGAAGGGGAAGGTACAATGTTTCAAAAGTATTTCCAAATGAAAATCCGAAAATAGAGAAAAGTATTTGTACTTACCCCGTGAGTAAATTCTTTGCAGAACCAGTGGTTGCTGCAAATACAGAAGCAAGTCTATTAACAAACGTTACAAATAAAATAACGAATATATATATATTCATTTATATATTAGCAAGATGAGAACACTAAGAACATACCCGAACAAAACAGATGTGTCGCGACTCATTGTGAGCGGAACTAATTATAAAATGCACATTTTAATACGAGCTTGTTTGGTAGACGGAAAAGGCTGTTTGTTTAATTGCAAAAGGATTTCCACGCGAGCGGAGTTATACGGTTCTTAACTATTACCGCCCCCGCGTACTGTAACGGTGAGCGTCAGATTGATAAACGAGCATACCACCCGGAAGTGCTAGCTACATTTGTTTACAAGTGGGGTATACACATCGACATTGCTTAAAAATATTTAGTAATTGGTTTAACTGATTTCCTACCGTTATATGTTGCATATTTGACAGCTGCCAATATGTCAGAGTCCGGTCACAGCCAGCCCGGGATGTACGGACAAGGGAGGAGAAGGAGGCGACGCCGGGGAGAGAGAGATGGACCCCCTGGACAAAATCTGTCTGGCCCTAGCCGCGATCGGGAATACCAGCCGAGAGAACGAAGGGTACTTACAAACATACACTTTAAAGAAGGAACCGCGTCCTGTTTATCAGATAAACTGTTAACATACTGTATGTGTGTGTACAATTTTGTGGTCAGGATGGAAGTGAGGATCCACCAGGCCCCCTCATCCAAAAAACACCCATCATTCTTGCGAAGCCTCCAAGTGAAAGGGTAGGTCAGTTTGTTTTTATTTAGCTGCTTATAACAAGCTTTTCTATCAGCCTTGTGTCTATGACAACTCTAAGTGTTTGTTACCCTAATGCCACGTGATCAATTCTTATACCTGTTTTGCTTTGGGGTATTTTTCTAAGGCCAAACCATCACAGAATGCACCTGTTAGTGGAGCTCCACTCCTGGAAAAGCCCATAATGCTAATGAAAGCCAGGGATGATGGAGGGAAGCCAGGGACACCTCCTGAGGCAGCAGCTCAGTCCTCTGGTCCTGGACCTTCTAAGGTAGAAAGGGAAGGTCAGAGACCCACACAACCTGTTTATCAGATCCAAAACCGAGGAATGGGGGCTTCTGCATCTGGCAATGCTGTGGACCGTAAGTCAGGATAGGTTTAAAGCCTTCTTTTCTTTTTCAGTGGTGTTTAAAATCCCTATAATTTATTTTATTTCCAAAAAAAAGGTCTTCACTCTACAGAAAGTGAGGAAAACAGCATAAAAAGCTATTGAACTAGCAGTGTCTGTATATGTATTTATTTAACTTAAACATTTACTGTATAAACTTAGAAAAAATGTGTCAAGATTTTCTTTTTCTTGTAAATTTCTTAACTGATATTTAGTTGCATAACCATTTTTTTTTTATAGTACTCACAGGCAGCTGTAGACGTTGATCACCATAGACCTGGTTATTGGTTGAGGCATCCCTTTTGGCTAGTATTCAATCTATTTAAATGGTAGTTTTCCGTTTTGCAGTTTCAATTATTTGAGATTCCTGATTCACTGAGCATTCCAGAGACCCTTTCACTGTAACCAAATTTTCAGCCTCCAACTTCAATGGCTGAACTCCAAATTGCTGTTCATTTGGATGCAGTCCTTTCATTGAAACAATCAGAAGGATGCTTGTCACAGCTGTTGGCAAGGAGTTGTGACAATGGCTTCCTATTACTCTACTACACCTTCTAGTTATGTATTTATTGCCATTGTATGAATATAATCTAAAACTAAACCCAGCTGAATGTTGTGTAATAGAAGGTAAAATTACTTCTTTATTTGTGATTTTCAGCCATGGTCGGTCAGTCTAAACTCCTTCATCCAGAGAAAATGAAGCACAGTATTAAGCTGGTGGATGATCAGATGAATTGGTGTGACAGTGCCATGGAGGTGTGTGACGGTTTTTTATTACTACGTTTAACTAATCAAAGCAGAGTGGCTTAATGAAAAGGTCTGATTTAAAGTGTGCTGAATGAACTTAGAGAAAGTTGTGTTTTGTTGTGATGTGCTGCAGTATCTGAGGGACCAGACAGACATGTTGGTGGTGGGAGTCATTGGCCTGCAGGGAACTGGGAAATCAACCATTATGTCACTGCTATCTGCCAACACACCTGAAGAAGATCAAAGGTAAGCTTGGTGTTAGAACCTAGAATAAGACAAACCTTACACTGTTCTCAATTTCTGTCTAATTCATTCATTTGATGTAATTTAACTTATCAAATGAATGAATCATTTAACTTATACTGTTATATAAGTTAAATAACAGTATAAGTTATTTATACTTAAGTTACAAGTTATAACTTATATAACTTATGCTGTTATATAAGTTAAATGATAGTTGTAGAGTGAAGTCCACCTCCATTAGATGTTTTACTCTTGATTTTAATTCTGGATTATCATTAACTGTATATATGTTTAACTCTGTTTTGTCACTTTGTACAGTGTAGCTCTAGATTAATAGGGAGTTACTGAGTACTATTTTGATTTTAAATACTCATGCTTGTGTGTGCAAAACTTCTGGTGCAATGCATGTTGAAAAAATTTCATCTGCATTATGGAATCTCAGTTTATCTTAGCTGATATGCAAAACTAAAACCAGACTCTTTTCTCAACAAAGGTTCAGCATATAAGACTGTGAAATATGTATTGTATCAGAAATATAGGAATTTTAGTTTTCCTTAAACTCTCCTGAAATTAGTTTTCCCACATAAATAGACCAAATTAAGTGTAAAGCATCACAAATGAAAATTTAATGTGGCAGGTTTAACACTATGACTGTCACTTGCTTATAAGCAGAAATATTTCCAACCAAAACAAAATCAGTGTTTTTCTAAGGAAGGTAAAAGTGCAACGACTTTTTTTTTCTGCTCGCTGCTAGACAGCAATAGGTGGATGGGGGGAAGAACTACAGTATATTGCCCTAATGATTCACTTTGACATACAGTGTCTGTAATGTATGTTTTCCAAATCTGCAAAAAATATTGTATATAAATAAAATTTCCCTTCTACTTATTACATAAAAATAGTTGTGTACTGTTGGTGGAATAATATTTTCTTCTGTGCAGGAGTTATGTCTTTAGACCCCAGAGTCAAGAAATTAAGGAAAGGGGAGGCAATCAGAGCACAGGTATCGATTTCTACATCACTCAGGAGAGAGTCATCTTTTTGGATACCCAAGTAAGATGTTTGCTTGTACGCACGCTTATTGAGGATTCAGAAGAATTGAGTAGGAGCTTTATTGTTTGTAAATGCATCACTTCCTTTTTTGTTTTTTAGCCTATTCTCAGCCCATTTATACTTGACCACGTTATTAACAACGACAGAAAGCTGCCCCCAGAGTACAACCTTCCTCACACATATGTGGAAATGCAGGTTTGTATTTGTCCTGCAGAGGGCAGTAGGCTATGTGAAGGTAGTCATGGGGTATGCAGTATTAATCTTTACTTCAAACCCTTTAATTTATTTTTGAATGAAAGTCCCACAAACAGGTTGACACATTTTTTCCTTTTAAATCTGCCAACAGTCTCTTCAGATCGCCGCCTTCCTGTTTACTGTGTGCCATGTAGTTATAGTGGTTCAAGATTGGTTTACTGACATAAACCTGTACAGGTGAGCACTTGTTTTTGTGTTCTTTTTAATTGCTTAAGCTTACAAGAAAATACAAGACAGAGTGATTCTGACTACAACCAGAAAACTAATTTTCAAAGCAATGAAAAATATGTAATTTATGTCTTTTGCGTCATGGTTCTGTATATTACAGTGACAGTGGATGTGGTGTAACATTGTTTGTTGGTAGGTTTCTACAGACTGCTGAGATGCTGAAGCCTTCCACCCCATCTGCAAGCCATGACAGCACCGGCTCCTCCGGCAGCGATGATGGTGCAGAGTACTATCCTCATATTGGTGGGTGTTCTTATAGAGCCACGAAGGCACTGTTCCATATCAACCAGATTTATTCATTTTGAAAATAAGAATGCCTCTACTTTTTTCCCCCCCTTCGTCTAGTTTTTCTCCAGAATAAGTCCAGACGAGAGGATTTCTGTCCGAGAAATGTTAAGAACATGCATACGGTGGTGGACAAATTGATGGCATATTCTCATCTTAAATACAAAGGTGCAACACTCTACAAATACTCTTCTAAAAATGTCTCCTTCTAAAGGGCGAAGTATTCTGAAATATTCAGTTTAAGCTCAACTATTGATAAATCAAGTTTAGTTTAAAAAATATGAAGCTCAAAAGTTTGGTCACACTTGTAAAAATGTACTGTAGTAATTTTCATACAAGAAGATCCAGTCAATGTTTATCAATAATAATTATTATGATCCTTTTTTGTATGATAATGGTGTAAGCTGTTTCACATCATTACATTGGTTTCATTCAGTGCCCCATAATCTGGAAGTCTCAAAGTATGTAGTGAAAATTATGATTGTGAATATTAAATCTTTTATCACAATACACACACATCACATTCACGTACACACACCCACACACTGTAAACAAATGTGTCTTTTTAAATGGGACACATATACTTTGTAAACATGGTTGAACTTGAATTTCCACATATAGTAGTTGAGTCTTTAAAGTAAAGCAGTTGTTGCGATATGAGAAGCAATGTCACATCTGCTTCAGGATAAAAATCATAAACTTAGGTATTTTCTCAACCAATATTTGGTGTTCTTCACAGGTACATTGTCTATGTTGGATTGCAACATTTTTCCTGGACTGGCACAGGAATACCTTGATACTGAAGTCAACATGTTTCTGCTTCCGGTCCAAGAAAATGATGGAGAGGATAACTTGAACAAAACAGGTTGGTTAAAAAAACATATTTATATCAGAAAGGGAACATTTTGTTTTCTGTCACTGATTTGTTTATTTTTTCCAACTGTATTTAGGAGCAGGAACATATCCACTGTTCTCTCTGCTGCCAGGTTATAGAGGTCACCCCACCTTTTCCACCATGGTCTCCAAGCTCCGCAGTCAGATCCTGGCCATGCCTCGCTGTCAGCTGTCCCACACCATTCTCACTGAGAAAAACTGGTAAATATCTCACACTGTGTTTTGGTGTTTGTGTTTTTCCCTGATCTATCACTGATTTTTTTTTTTCCATACCGCAATGAAAAAACAGAGGAATCTCAAAAAAGCACATTGTTTTTAAGGGATAAAGTATTTCCCAATAGGTTTGGATTTTAATGCGAATTAAAGCCTCTCAAAAATTGAGTATTCTTTACTGCATCTGTTGAACCATAATAATTTCAGTACAGTGGCAATTATAACCACATTAAGTGTCAGCATGGACTTGCAGATCTTTGTATCCTCATCTTTTTTTTTTTTAAATCTACTTCCCGCCATCTTTATTTTTGTTTTTCTCTTTCCAGGTTTCACTACGCAGCACGAATCTGGGACGGTGTTAAAAAGTCATCGGCCCTCTCTGAGTACAGCCGACTCCTCTGCTAAATCTTTGATCTTCAGGGTCATTTTATATTGATAAGTTTTCTTAAAGAACAATACTTGCCTGAAGAGAGAGACTCATTCACTCAAATGATGAACTGTACAGTTTAAATTGCTCCACTCAGCACAGTGCTGGAGGAGGGAGAATGTTACAAGACAATACTTGTGGAGCACAGTGTCTGTGGTAAAAAAAACAATTTGTAAATTATATTTTGCGAAAAACACAAAATAAAAAAACCCCCATTGAATTAAACCGATTTAAAGTGTCTGTTTATTACGATAGAAGACTGTTACATTATTATGCTTGCTGTAATGCTGACTAAATCTATGGTGAATTGTATGGTGAGTCTTTAGGTGTACGCACACGCTTCATGCACACGGCTGACATATCAATGTGGGGCTTTTAAAAATTCAAATGTAATAGAAACGTCAGTTTGCCATTTACACACTTTAAATTGTGGACACCAGGAAGAGTAGCCATGTTTAAGGCAAAGGCTACAGGAGATCCAAATAAACCTCTTTTAAAATGGGGAAGAAAAAAATAAATTCAAATGTAAAATAATTTTTTTTTTCCCTCGGGTGTAATGACAGTGATTGTTTGTGTAGTTAAGTTTTATTTAAGCTTAATTTATTGTGAATTGTCTAAAATTGACACCATCATCTATACAACCTTAAGTATTTTTATAGATGCCCCTTACTTTTTTAATAAGTGGCACAGAAGGATAGAAAATATCTGAATTTGAACAGATCACATATATATTTTAGTGGTCAATATTGATTGCATATTTTTCAGTATAAAAAGGACTTGTTTAAACAATCAAAACGTTAAAGGGACATAGCTACATATATATCATGTAAGTAGCAGGGTTTTATTTTAACAATACTATAGATGTGAAGTTTTGTCAAAATCTGTTTATTTTTTAAAATTTATTTTGTTCAATAAGCTGTTTCTCCAGATATTTATAATTGATTAATTAAGTTCTGTTTTGCTGCTCTTGAGAGTGAGTGGTTACCATAGCAACCAGTAATTGTCAGTACTCCCCTTTTTCTGTTTCTGTCTGTAACTGAGGCAGAAACTGCTGGACTGATGTTAACTACAAACTGGACTTCCTATTTTGTTAGAATAAATACAGTAAACATGAGTGCATTTATATTTATGCAGATATAAATATGCATATTTCTCTTCTTTCTCTCCTCTTTCTTGTTTCTAGTCCTTCTAGTTATGACATTCATTGATTTATTTACACGCAAGTCTACCAGTTCAATAGAATAGAAACAGAAAAGAAGAAATAGAAGTATATATGAAAACAAAATGAACAATAACAACAATAATAGCAAAAACTTTCAATAATGTGCAACTAAGTAGGACGACTTTGTCAAAATGTACAAAATGTGCATATTGAAGTGTAAAAATATAACAGGAAATTTACAATACAGTGTGTTGGTGCAGAGAAAGCTTTCTGCAGTAATAGCGGAAATTTTTATCAAACATGTCTGACAAAACTGTGCAATAACTGTATGTAAATGCCATTAGGGAAGTAAACATTTCTCGATTTTGTTGATAGCAGTGATTTGATTCACTAATTTTACAGCAGAATGGACATTTCTTTGTACATTATTTTTTAAAATGTTTGAAATGAATTTAAAAGAGCCAGAAATGAATTGTGGGCAGGTTCTGATGAGCATTGTGATGTCACATAGGCTGACTTGTCATCAGGCGCTTTTGGAACGTTTGTCAATAAGAGAGGAGTTCCTACAGGAATTCATCCATTTGAAGAGTTAGACATCGATATATAACTTCAAGAAATTCAATAAGTTGAACTGAGCTTCAGTTTTTCAAGTAAGTATTTATTTAGAAATTAGTGAAGCAAAGAAAAAAATAATAATTTTGTGCTAGGGTTTTTTGAAGGAAGTGTGCAGCAATGTTGCAAATACACCGTGTTTGAAATTTTTTAGGAAATATGGAATTTAAGTGTCATTAAGATTAAATTTTTTGTTGTGCTATTAAATTTATAGATGGTATTGTGTGTCAGGGCTCTTTGAATGACTATAATTAATTTCAGAGAGCTAGGTTGATTAGTTTGTCTGGTGAGCTCAATTAAAGAAAATCTACTTAAGAAGGATGTTCCAGATTATTAAGCAGGCCACAGGTTTCAAGCAACATGAGAAAGAGAAAGGATCTCTGCTGACGAAAATCATCAGATAGTGTAGTGCCGTATGACAAGATATGAAAACATTAGATATTTAATGAAAACTGAAGCATTTTCGTACTGTGAAGAGATTTGTGGCTGATTCAGAACAAAGATGGGTTTGTACAGATAAAGGCAGAATGAGGAAGGTTTCTGTTATACAAATTCATTGGATTAAGAGAGCAGCTGTTAAAATGCCCTTAAAAGCAGCAAACAGTTATTTGAAGCTGCTGGTGCCTCTGGAACCTCAAGGTGGAGGATCCTCCAGAGGCTTGTGGTGCATGAACCTACTATTGGGCCCCTAACCAGAGCTCACAAGCAGAAACAGTCGCAGTGGACCCAGCCGTACATGAAGATTAAATTTCAAACAGACTTGTTCACTGATGACTGCTGGATGGTCCAGATGGACGCAGTAGTGGATTGGTGGTGGATGGCCACCTTGAACTTGGTCTGTTAAGATGTTTTTGATTGAAATAGCTTTTGATTTTAGTACATGTGACCACTTAATGCTGCACATTCAAAGAATGACCGTTTGCAGTTCTTTATAATCCATAAAATGTTTAGAAAATCTGCTGTGCATAATAATTTGGAACAGTGCATTATGAGTATTTTATTTTTGAAAAAAAATACTGTTCTCATGGGGAGCTTTGTTCAGTAAAATTTGATTTATACTGAAATAGTTTATGACTTGAAAATTATACTGACCATCATTTGCATTGACCATTTAAGAAAATCTGGGAAAATATCACTTGCATAATAATTTATAACACGATGTAGATAAATTCAATATGATAGGTAACTAAATGGTGATCTGATCAACATTAAATGAAGTTCTAGATACATTACATTATTAAATTTACAGTGTTTAATATGAAAATGACTTGTAGTGTTGTACATTTTAAACATGCCAATCACCGACCACCTTTCCCTGTCTGTTTTTTTTTACAGTCATGCTAAGAAGAAGTCAACGTTTAATAAACAATGGATACTATGACATGTATGGAATACCAGTAATTTCATACAAAGAGACTCCAAACAGGTATATTCAATCAGGAATTTGTTTGGCTCTTATGTTATACACAGTCATCTGCTGTGTAAAACATAAGTGTTTACACTATAAAAATGTCTACACACTTGTATTTTCTCCATCTAGGGCCAGAAGGAGGCGCATAGCACGTCGCCCTGTAAACCAGCCTGTAATGTTTAGGGAAAGGTTTCGTAGTCGTGAAGACAATAGGCGTGACCAAGAAAACCAGATGATGGAAATTCTCATACAGGATTATTATAAAATCTTTGTATTTGTCTTTCGTATCTTTGTCGCTTTTGGTAAATACTCTCCTTCAACAAATAGTCAGTTTGGAAGTGTTATAGAAAGGCTGTATTTTAACTGTTGTCTGACTGTCATCTTCTGCTCATCTTCATCAGCTTGTATTTGGTGGATTATTGCTCTGCACTCGCAGAGAAAATCTTCAGAATTATCTGTCACACCACCTCAAATAGACATGGTAGGCTTTCTCTTCCTAATTTTAACAATGATTTAATTATCCTGAACAAACATGAGAACAAGCTGTTAACTATTATGTTGTGCACAGGCTATAATCTCTGGATGTAAGGATCAGGGACATCTCTCCAGGCTGCAGTCGTTGGAGGCAAAGCTTGAGTACCTTCTACCACAAGCAGATCTGTGGCCCAACTTTGCTCTGGAGTCTCAAGGTGAGCCATTACAAATATGATCATAAACTAAATAGCAAATTTTCAGCATTAAACCTTCCTAACTCACAATATGTCTGCTTTTGTTTTTGTGTACAGGAGCAACGATTTTACACAAGATGACCTCACAAACATTTCAGAGCTATAAAATGTGTAGAATGTTTGGTGCATCTTTTAGGCTACCAAATTTTGGCCCAGACATTGTTATTAAGGTCTGAATGACACTCAAATCATTAAAAATCAATGTTAGGAAAAGTGGTGTGTCTTGTTGATATAGTATTAGGCTTTACGGTTTTCTTTTCTCTTAGTCATGGTACCCCACCTAAACTTTGTTTTGTTCTCTGTCTTCAGGGAAGATCTCAGCTGAATCCAGGACAATGCTGGGCCTTTGCAGGCTTCCCAGGACGTTTATCCATCTCACTGTCCCACAAAGCCACCATCACTCATGTGTCGCTGGGTCATATTCCCAAGATTGTTTCCCCAACTGCGTCAGTCTCCAGTGCTCCTAAAGAATTTTCTGTCTATGTAAGTCAAGTAAAACAAGTGTCAAAACTGTAAAACATATATATCCACCTGTAGTATATTTTAAGTATACATTTAAGATGTGATAGCAATGATTCATTATGACATCACTTGATCTCATTCTAAACTATGCAAACTTTCTGTCTGCACTAATGAATTTTCTGCTCATCTCAGGATGTGATGTGTCTTTAGATACACCAACTAACTTTCACATATATGCATTTCTATCTAATTTTGTCTCAGGGAAAGAAGAATTTAGAAGATGAGAGTCATTTGGGAACTTTCCTATACGATGAAGATGGCGACCAAATACAGACCTTCAAAGTTCCTGTAAATATGTCAAATTAATGTTTTATTAACCAAATACAGTTCTCACAGAAGCCCAGAATGACTGACCCTGTTATAAATATGACAATCTTTCCTAACATACAACCATAATGTACTTCACTGGGTGTTACTAACATTCAATTAAAAAAACAAAAAAAACCAACTTTAAATAAAATGGCAGATACCGTATTATTGTTCCATTCAAAATGCTCCAATGAAAATGTCTATTTAAACCATAAAAAATTATGTTAATTCTGCACTTACAGAGCTGTTGAGTGAGACTGCAACTGATAGATAGCATTGAAAAATTAATCAATTAGTCAAGTTTGTAACAATTATGTTGTCTAGAAATAGTGCCAAAATGCACCACAATGCTCCACTTGTATGTGCAGCCACAGAAAGTTTTGTTATTGAACCCTAACTATTCCAAAACACAGAGATACAGAGCGATTAATAACTTGAACAGATGCAAAACACTGTAGATTTTTTTGGCCATCACTTAAGGAGGAAATTTTTTTTTTTCTTGGTATAAATCTCATTAATAAGACTTTTATTCTGTCTTGACAAAAAAAAACAAAAAAAAAACAAGTCAACCTCTTATTGTTACGGTGTGTAAGCTTCTTCAATCAAAACGGAGACTTGGATTTCTTTTACTGAACATTTCTGCTCAGTTTTTATTGAGGAGCTGATCACAACAACTGATCACAACAGCTGTTTGTTACCTAGCAACCAAAATCAACAGAAGCAAGACAGTGACAAAATACAGAACCAGATCCTGTTAAGCATTCTTCAAAATAAAAGACTTCCTCTATCCAAATAAATTATGCCTCGCACTAAAATATGTTTCACTTCAGCTTTTGTTATTACCGGTATATACAATCATGCTAAATTCAATTAATAATAATCATCATGTAAATTATGCTTAACATACAATTGTAAATAAGTCACTTATAATGCAAATTATACTTAACATATAAGTGCAAGAAAGTCACAACACTTTTCACAAAACAAAAATTTTTCTTGTCTCTGTATAACAAACAATAAAATCCCAGTGTTACTACATAACATTTTGTTTTCTGGTTAGCAAGATATCAGTATAATTGCCTTGCTATCTTGAGATAAACTATGCAAAATATATTTACAGCAAGGCCAGTTGAACTAGGCTTCACTTTAAGACAGACCTCCTTTGTTTCTATTGTCTGTCTATTTGTAACGATGGATTATCAATCTAACCTCCCTAATTTGTATCTGTCTTGGTTTACAGGCCAATAAAGTTGGTTCCTTCAACCATGTCACGCTAAAGGTGATCAGCAATTGGGGTAATCCGGATTATACCTGCTTGTATAACTTTAGAATTCATGGGGAACTTTCCAATTGATGACAACAAGGAGGAAAACGATAAAAGATATGGAGAAAAATATTTTTTTCCCCTTTCATATATTTCTTTTGTATATGTTTATATAATTAATTTTAAGACCTCACAAAAGACAGATACACCAGTCAACCATAAGTAGATAAACAAATGAAGAAGGAAAAATAACACACGCATATGCACACAGGCCCTCAGACAGGTATAACAGGAACCAATTACTTGTAAGTCTAGATTTTGTTCTAATGGACTGAAATGAGGGCTGCACAATGGCGCAGTTGGCAGAACTGTTGCCTTGCAGAAAAAAAGTGGTATGCGTGGGTTCTTTCCGGGTGCTCCGGCTTCCTCCCACAGTAAAAACATGACTGTCAGGTTAATTGGTCTGTCTAAAATCTCCTTAGATGTGATTGATTGTTGATTGTCCTGTCTCTCTCTAAATAGAGCAGGATCCATTAACACATCTTTTTAAATAATTCTTATTTTCGTAACCTGCTCCCAAAAAGCCGTGGTTTTGTTGCATTGCCATAAGCAATGTAATAGTGCCTCTTTCTCCACCATGCATACACAAATCTAGAATTAAGGGGATTAAATTATTCAGTTTTACAGGAGTGATGCATATTCTCATCATCCATTTATACTGTAATAATCTAGACTTTGTTCTAATGGATTGGGAATGGGGGCTGCACAATGGCACAGTTGGTAGCACTGTTGCCTTGCAGAAAAGAGGTTCAATAATAATAAAAGTGGCATGCGTGGGTTCTCTCCGGGTGCTCCGGCTTCCTCCCACAATAAAAACATGACTGTTTGGTTAATTGGCGCTGCATGGTTGATTGTCCTGTGTGTTGCCCTGGGATGGATAGGTAACCTGGACAATTCCATGTTGTGAATTTAAGTCATATTTTTTGCACCATTTAAAATGAAAACACTGACAACATAACATAAACTGTTAATACAGTTTATGTAATAACAGTTTTTACATAAACTGTTGTTACATTTAACATAAACTGTCTGAGAACATTAACATATTCAAACACAAACATAAACTGTGAAAACATGTTTATTTCTTAATCAAAATTAAAGATTTTCTGTGCAGGATATGGGAACACAGCAACATGATTTTTTAGAAAATGGTGAACTAACACAATTCTTTAAGTTCTTTCAGGACTGACTCCAGTGAGAGGTAGTTTACTGCTACAGGCTCAGACTGCAACAGTCTGGGCACTATTTTCTGTCAATAGCTATCTTATAGACAGAGCACTACTTTCCTAGATCTCCCTTTTTTAACATGTGTAATGTAAACTAACATTGTAACTAAATCTGTCTTTCTTCTTTCAGAGGTTTGCTGACAGTTTTGTGTTTGTGTGGTTTTTTAATTTTTTTTATTTTTGCCCTCTTGAAGCCAGCCAGTCTCGGCAGATGGCTGCTCATCCTGAGCCTGGTTCTGCTGGAGGTTTCTTCCTTTTAAAGGGAGTTTTTCCTCTCCACTGTTGCCTTGTGCTTGCTCAGGATGGGGGATCCCTTGGATTAAACATCCATCGCGATCGGCTGGTGACCCCTCTGCAGAATCGCCACCTTAACGTGGTGGAGGGGTTTGAGTATCCCTATGACCCAGATGGAGATTTTGTCTTGGGATTCAGCCAGTAGTGAGGATTCTCAGGGCAGATAACCATTGGGGAGGGATCAGACTAAGAGCGATTCAAGGTTTTCAATGAAGGACTACCAAAGGGATCAGGTATTTCTAGGAGACAGACAGTTATCCCAAGTCCGGATTTGCAGGAAGTTTCTTCCTATAAAAAGTCAGTTGTCTTCCTCACTGATGAAAATGATAATGAATTCACTGTACTCCAATGCCCTCCTGTGCTTCCATTAAGGTACCAGAATGGGAGGCTCCAAAGGTCACATGGGGACTTTGGTCTATTTGGCCCAGGGGCTTCAGTTCAACGTGTGAGCAGTGTAAGACAAGTGGAGATTTGACACAGACACACAGGCATGGAAGGTTCTGGCTCAATACTTGGAGAGGAGCTGCTCATCCACACTTGAAGGAGGTACACAGCTTTTAGCAGTCACCTACACATGAAGGGGCCAATGGGTCCATGCTTGAAGGAGAACTGCGCATGACAGAGGGCCAGAAGGAGGCGTGCACATGTCAGTTCAGCGATTCCCGGGCATATGCCTACATGTCTGGGCTTCTGCCTACATGTCTGGGATGGTGACCACATACTCTTGACTTGTGTTTTAAAAATAAAGGCCTCTGAAGTGCTTAAAATGGTTACTGGTGTTGTATCCACTCATTCTTCTTTTATGGCCTTTGAGGGGGCCCGTAACACTCCAAGTCAGTAGATCTCAACCCTTTGAAGCACATTTATGATGTTGTGATATGAAAGATTTGCATCATCAACAAGGAGACAAAAAATAGGCAGCAATTCATCATCTGCCAAAGATACAACTATACTATTTGTACAGTCCTTCCAACCTACAAACAACTGAATGTGAGAAACTGCAACATTGCATGGCATGTGCAGGGTTTCCTTCAGAAAACTTGCTAAGCCCGGGTTCAGGGCACCAAGGATGTCCACTGGTGTTTTGTAGGTGTTGACAGGAAACATAAGATATTACTGTGTAATTATGTTACTGGAAGACTGGAAGGCAATACTTAAACCCAATATTATAGAATCTAGAAAACAACAGATAAAAAAAATACAATTTAAAGAAATAGTTATTTGCAATTCTGTTAAATCCAAATTAAGTCATCAGTTCGTCGATCTAAGAACACAATGTAATGCTGATCACATTTAAAACTTTGTAAGGATACAAAGCTGGCAAGTTTACTTTGTAAGAGTTCAAAGAACAATATTTATAATTAGACTGTTTTGTTACCACAACCACAATCCAATGCTGTCAGTTAAATCTTTGAGTTTTAGCTCTGTTTGTTCACAAATACATCTTAGTAAACTACAATTATAGCTGACTGCTCGGCCAATTAAACTAGCCCCCCTCCCCCCAGGTTTTACTAAATCTAAATGTTGTTAGTAGTGCTGATGTTCTTAGCAGCAAGAGGGTTCCCTAAATAAAATTCTGCTCAAACTCTCATTCAACACTGGACTTCCTGATGTCGGGACCGGGAGTCGAACCCGCGACGTCTGCGTCGAGGACTAAGGCCTCCAAACATGGGGCGTGCTAACCCCCTGCTCCACCACAGCACCCCCGAAGAGTTATAATTTTAATGTATTTTCCGTCAAATAATTTGTATTTTTTTTTACATTTTCTACCCTTCTAAGCCAACAGACAGGCTAGAAGAGTTGTCCAGAAAAATATGAAGCATATAGTAACCCAGCATTAGCTACAATAATCACAAAAATTTGAGAATGAGAAATGGTGAAAATAACAAAAAATATACGGTGCTTTCAGACCTCAAATAATGCAATGAAAACAAGTTCATAATTATTTAGAAACAACACTAATGTTTTTACTCCAGAAGAGCTCAGAAATCAATATTTGGTGGAAGAACCATGAGGTTTTCAGTGGGGTTCAGTGCAGTGGTCCCCTTTCTTTTTCCAGAGCTATATGTATACAGCTCTGTCAGTGACATGCTATACATTGCATGTCACTGACATGCAGTGGGGTTCATAGCTGGTTATGGACAGCGTCCATAACAATAGCAATCCATAATAACTGTACAAGGCAGCTTTTTAGATGAAACACAGTTTGAAACCTACCATTAAAACAAAAATCATACCACCCTCTTGTGTCAAAATGGACAAGAATGGCTGCTTACAAATAACTAATTCCAATAAATAGAGAGAGCTTAATATTTTATATGCATAAATGTCTTAACAACTTGTTCTGTGCTCAAAACAAATATTTTTTTAGAATCTTAACTCCTCAAATTCCAGCTAACTAACATGAAATTATCACTGTTATATGTTTAAAAAAGAAATAACAAGCAGAAGCAGGTCTGGTCAGAGTTCAACGAGAAGGGAGTTTTCTGTAGACTCGCCGTTTCTAAAGCGAACACACTGACCGGCTTGTTCAGGCAGAAGAATTATATCAGAAAATCACTAATCTGTGGTGACTGCTTTAAAAGACTGAATGAGAAAATAAGAAGTTAAGAAATTATGTGTCTCAATCCCATAAATAACATTGTTCTCTGAATGATAAATATTTTATGTCTTTATTGTTTGTTTTTAATGTCTTGTATTATTTTCACATTATTTCAGTAACCAAAACGGACTTTGTTCTCAGTGTAGTGTGACAAGGTATCAACATTTAGCCCTCCCTATATTTATGAACATCTTTGAAAAATTGCTCCTATTAAAACATTGATTTATGTTGCTGCTCTTATTTTGTTCGTCCAAACAGTCGTGGTCCTTGAAAAACGCATTATTTGTTTCCTTGTCCAATCATGTGTGACTCTTGAGAAACATTGTGATTCATGTGAACCAAAAATTTTATTTGGATTATAATCCATCTTGCGTGACACTCCTTTATCCCCCTGACTTCATGGCAGAGAATACAGAAATGAGGCATCAGTGATTCCTTATTGTTTATTTCTTCCATTAAATGAAAAGTAAAAATTTGCCATTGAAATGAAAAGCAGAGCAAAGCGAGAATAACATGATTATAAATGTGAAATATAAATTGAAACTTGTCAGCAGAAGAAGAGAAAGAGCATCCAAATCGATGCTCAGACTTTTTACTCAAATGTTGCCGTACAAACTGACATCCTGTAAAGAAAAAGTAAAGAAAAATATTTAATTGGTTCATTATTGCTTAATAAACTTCATGTGCTTGTATTGTACTATGAACCGTAGAAGAAATGTGCTCTTGTAAATACAAAGGCTCCTGACAAATATTATCAAAAATGTTGAAGTTTGATCTAATAAGAGATTATCATTTCATAAACAATAAAAGCCCAGAGGTTAAGATTTGAGACCATTACTGCAAAGTTGATCATCAGGTAAAATAGTTATTTTTAACGTATAACAAGAAAAATTGTCTGAAACATCCTCACAACAGCTGTAAACGGTAAAATTCAATGAACAATGCAACTGACCTCTGGTGTGGGCGGGGCAGGTCGTCTTTGGTTACTGGATGAACAAAACAAGATAATCAATAAAGAACCAAATTAATCACAGCAGTCTTTTGAAGCCTGAAATAAACAGTTGCTCTACTCACTTCTTTGGTGACGGATAACGCTGTTTGTTTTCTTTTCTCTCGCAGACGACCACTTCTGCATCACTTCTAGGAGCAAAAACATATTTCACAATATCACATTTTCAGCATTTCTGCTCATTATAAAATATTTTTGAAACCACAGCTGAAAACTTACAAATAACTGACTGTGAGGTCAGTCGAGTTGTTTGGGCGTCTGCAACAATTATACATGTTGTTCTTACTCTGCTTTTAACTTTTTAATCACTTAATGTCTGATATTCTTGTTTGTAATAAATATGAAATTATTACCTTGAAAATCTATTCCAGAAAGACCTTCTGTAAAAGAAACATTTAACTAGTAGCAACTTTAACATTGAGAATGAAGAGATTTACCAACAGAAAAATTCCTACCTTGTGTTTTGCCAGCCAACGTGACTTTCCTCTGATAGTCTGAAAATAATAGTGTTGTTAACATCAGGCTTTAGCACTGAGAATTAAAAGGGTAGAATTTGCTTTTTGTTGTTCTTACCGAGAAAACCTGCTCCAAACTGATCTCCTGCACAGAAACAGTTGTTAGTTTTTAGTAGGTGTTCAACTGCACAGTTTCAAAAAGAGCTTTTTGGTTTGTACCTTTTTTCTGGCCTTGGAGGTTTCTCTCTATCTCCCTCAAGGTATCTCCTATTGGTATTAAAATGGTTTTGGATTTAATATTTGCTTATGCAAAAACAAAAAGAAACTCTGAGTAAAACGTTTAATTCAGCTCACCTGGATAATCTACCCCAAATAGATCTCCTGTGAAAGAACAGGGATTTAAATATCCATTTATCAGTGACACGATGCTACATTTGAATGTGAGAGTAAAATAGAGCTGATATAAATTTCTTATTCCAAACATGTAAGATCATTGTTGCTAATCAGTATTAGTGAATAATATTGAGCAAATACTCATTAATATCTATAACATTTGAATCAAAATATTTAGTTTGAGAGGCAGGACATCTCTCTTAATTTGATCCATGATCAAAATTAACAACTCATATCAAAACAGAGAGCAAAAATACTAAATTAGCACAGCACTTAAGCAAACAACTTGCATAAGTGAAATAGAAAAAATAAAATGGAATACAGAATAATTAGCCTTGTATTAGGCTTTATTTTGATTTAAAGTTTCATTTAAGACTGGACAGTGTCTTTTTGCACTAGGTTTCTTTTATAACTGCTGCTGGATATTTGAGGGTTTTGATTTAGTTGGTTTGATTTTAACAGTGCATTTTAACTTGCTTTTCTTACTTATTTTATTATATTATTACTTATTATTATTAGCTATATTTGCTTAATAATTAAGCTGATCAAGTCGAGTTCATGTTCTTTTAAACAGAGGGCCCATTCCATTTGCATTTAAGAAAATTAGAGAATATATTGGACACAAACCGTTTTTGGGTCATTTGTTATGTTTGTAATCTATCTGAACATTTATTGAGAGGGATCTGTTCTTCACACATTTGCTCTAACCTTTTGCAGAAATAAAATGTGAGAATCTGCATTTATTCTCTAAAAGGTCTTGGAGGTAAAATTCTTGCCTTTTCTCTGGTCTTGGCGGAGGCCTCTTGTCAGTGTGCTTTCTGGTGATGAGAAAATTGTAATTTCTTTAGGTCATCTTCAGTTACTCTCAGTTTTTAAGGTCAACAGTCATCAGCACAATAGACACAAATTGTATATTAGTCGATTTTGAGAGGTTTACTGACCTTTTCCTGTAGAAGAATATGCCAAGCACAGCAAAGAGGATCAGCACTAAGATGACGACAGGAATAACCACATGGATAGATTTCTGCATCTGGTACTTCATAGTTCCTGGAGATGAAGATTTAAAATAATCATAATGAAAAAACCTCTCAGTTCCCTGTGTCCAATGCTTTGATAACAAAAAAAAATTTGTTTAATCTAACCCTCTACAATTAATTTGAAAGTCCTGGTTTGATTCTTTCCCCGCCAGAAGGTGGCGGTACAGCTTAGGTTTCTCAGTCCATCTCCTCCAGCAACCACAAACGTGATGGTGGATGTCGTCTTCCAGACACCTCGTGATATCTCAGTGTCTGAAACGTCGTTGTTGATGGAAGGGACACTCCATGAAAACGTTGGAGGATGTGATGAACATGAGTGACTGACAGAGCAGAAGACATTTACAGTTGAACCAGCATTCACTTGAGCTGGAACTGAGCTCATCACTGGTGTCTCTGGAGAAGCTGAGGATTAAAACCAAGGACAAATTGCTCAAATTGTAAGAAAATTAATCAAACAGAATGATGTAAAATATTAGTAAGGATTCTTGACCTTTCATGACAATAAAAACACAGCTGTTGTTAAATCTGTATTTGTTTGTTCCTTTCTCTCCATAGAAACAGAAAGGGCCGCTGTCAAAGGGTTTTATATCATCAACCTCCAAAGAGCAGTCTCCTTCATTCAGGTTTCCCAGAATTTTGGTCCGATCCTTGAAGTGGTCCAAAACGTTACTGCGGGCATTGTGGTACACCATACCCCCAGTTTTTTTGTACCAGATGCCACGAGTCAGGGGCTGATCCTCGTTGTCCTGGAAACTGCAGGGGATGACCACACAGGACTGAGTCAAGGCACTGAATCTGGCAGGGACGTCAGCAGTCAGGACACGGAAAGCTGTTGGGGGGGAAAAGAGGAAGACTTAAATTTAATAAGGTCCCGTCAAAAATTACAGGATATTCAATACAGAAGACATGAAAGTTATACAGATACACAAAACTGACAGCCTTAAATATGACATAATGCACACAAAGAGAAAATAATAAGCAGGAAATCAGTTTGTCTTATATAAGTTGTATATTGTAAGGAAAAAGAAAGGTGAGCTCACTATCTTTCTCGTTCAGTTCTTCTTCAACTGGCACGTATTCTGTAAAAATATATAAATTCATTTAAATGTTATCAAGATAAACAGACAATTTTGATTGGAAGCTAAGCAATAAACCCAAGTGAAAGCTATAACTTTAACTTTAAAAAGTTCTCTGAATTTTAATTTTAACTACAGTAGTAAACAATGTGTGTTAGATGTAAAAACTCACTTTTTATCTGAAGCAGTGAGGATTTTGAGGTTTCTCCAGCGACAAAACGTGCAGTGCAGGTCAGAGATTTTCCATTGTCTTCAAGGGACCCAATAAACGTAAGATTGGACTCAGTGGTATACATATTACTGGATATTTTGTTCTTTTGTAAATACTGCATGTCTGAAAAGTTCCACTCAATTGTTGGTGTATTTTTCTTGCACTTGTAGGACACAGAACAAATGACACTCTTTGCCACTCCCTCTGTCAGCTCTCCTGGAGGTTCAACCATTTTGATTGTTTCAAATGGACCTAAGCAAAAAACGATTGAGAAACTTTACTTGTAAAGAAAACTTAAAAATCTAATCAATTTAAACCACAACATGTATATTTATACTCACATTCAACTTGCAGGAGGAGCTCACTTTTGGCACTTTGTCCACCAGGATATCTCACAGTGCACTCCACCTTCTTGTGGTCTTCTTCTACTTTCCAAGTTCGTTCTATTGTTCTTTCCCAAATGCCGTCTGACAACAAGGAGTCAATGGTGCGGTTTGTTCCAGGAATGCCATTCATAGACAGGACAGGAGGAGCAGAAGAACATGTATGTTGCACTTTACAGGTAACCCTGCTTTGATCTCCCACCCTAGGAACATCAATGATGCTCATTTGGGGTTCTTGTGCATAGTCTATAAAGATAAAAATAGAAATATCTTAATCTATGATGATTCCATCTAAAATGTAGATATTTAAAACACTGGTGAAAGAGTGAAAGGAAAAGTTAAACATACATTATTTTGACCTAAACAACAGTTTAAATAAGAAATGAGACAGAAACAAGTTTCTTGCTGCAATGCAAATAACTGCAAGGGATATGAATATTTGTGAGATTTATTTTGCTTAATCAAGATTTTGTTTTCCCAGACATTTTTTGTTGTATGAAATTCTGTTATGCTGCTCTTGAAAGTTGGTAAATAAAACAAATGAGTGTCTGTTGTCAAGTCAACCAACTGGACCTGAGACAAACAAAGAAGGGCAACATATATATATGTGTTCTTACCCGAAACAATGATTTTGGTGCTTTTATCCAAAAATGAGTGTCCCTGTGAGTGGTAGGAGGTAATTGGCTTGATATCAACCCATGGATAGAGTTTATCCTCATTGTGAGACGTATCCAGTCGGTCTATTTTAAGACTACAATTGCTGTCTGACACAGAGCCAGTCAAACGTGTTATCCCTTTATATCTGCTTAAAATATTTGATTGGTTTTGGTTGAATACGTCTGCCCGTCCATTACTTTGGTACAAGTACCAGGCAACTTGCAGGCCAGCTGGTTTGGCGTTGCTGTACGAAAACGTGCAAGGAATGATGACACATGATCCTTTCATTCCCGTTACGCTTCCTGGAGTAGTGAAAGACCAATCCAGATTGAGCATGTTTCCTGAAAAACACATAAAAACAAAACGGTACAAATCTTTGATTAGCCACAATAGTTTAAGCCTAATTTGAACTGATTTTCACTGGACAGACCATAGATGTCTACATTTGAATGTTGTATTTGTAATAGTATTATTTGTTGTCTTTCTTCAGATGTTTGTTGTCTGGTGGCATTTGCCAACTAAATAGAGTGGTGGGAAAAATAAAGTTACCTCAACTAATAAATCGAGACTTAAAGGGTTCAAATGTCTACACTGCAAAAACATGAAATCCTACCAAGTATTTTTGGTTTAGTTTCTACTGCTAGTATCTTAATAAACTTGAAATAAAAGAAAATTAACTTACAAGTAACCTTTCAGCAAGATATGAGCTGGTTTTAAATAAATGATTCTTTAAGTTTGGGAAAGATGTACTGGCTCCATTGGCAGATTATTTCACTTATAGCAAAGCAGATTTGCTTTAATAAACACATTTTTATCAACAGTATCTATAAAGATACATTTTTTTAATGGAACAATTTACATAAGTTAACAGCAGAACATGAGGCACCCAGATATTTTTTTGTCAATTTCCTTTACCATAAAACTCTCCAAAATATTACTTCTGAGGAGGTGGCCATATAAAGTAATATTAAGATGATGCAGCATTCTTCACAGAAAAAAACTTTTTAGCACCATTTGTTATAAACTTAAAAGACATTACAGAAAATGTTTAATATATTCTAGTCCTGATAAAAAGATAAAAATTTTAACTGTGATTGGTACTCACGTTTTACCCGTATGGTCATGCTCTTTTCCTGGGTCGGCACTCCAGGAAATGTTGCATAACATATCAGAGACTTTCCATTGTCTTTAGCTGATGCTGTAAATGTCAATGTGGAAACAGTTTTCTGCAAACTCCCAGATTCTTTAATATCTTTGTCAACTGGCATGTTAGCGAAGTTCCATGTGAGAACTGGTGCATCTTTGGAGCAAGTGTATGAAGCTTCACATGTTACCTTGCTTGGAACTCCTTCAAAATATTCAGTTGACACTGAGCTAATGTTCGGTGGATTAATGGAGCCTAAAACACAAAGGACAAAAGGATGGTTAAAGCTTTTCCAGACAGACAACCCAAGTTTAACACAAAGGCGATGCTGATTTTGATCTTGGGACTTATCACTCACATTGTGCAGTTAGGGTTTCAGATATTCTTGCTGTTTTACCACCTTGGTGCAGGGCAGTGCACTCAATAACTTGAAAGTCTCTCTCTAATACTAAAGTGCCTCTTAACGTAGTTTGAGAAGTATAATCAGATAGCTGAGTGTTGGTAACTTCTTTGTCTTTCATTGTGATGTTGAGGCTAAGAGTTGGTGGATGGATGGAGCATGTGTGTTTAGCAGAACATTGCACCGTTACAGACTTTCCAACTTTTCTTTCACCGTAGATCATAATCTGCGGTGACTCTGGCTGTCCTACAAAGACAATGTAAAAACTTTAAAACTTTTTCAACAACATATTAATGCACTGATGTTCAAAGCAAAAAATCCAAAACAAATAAACATACCAACAACTTCAATTGTTACAGTTCTATCATAGAATCTGTGTGTGCTTTTCCCAACATTTTCTGGATCCACCCAAGGATAAAGCTTTTGTTTGTCGTGATTCCAGTTCACACCTTCAATCTCTAGAGTGCATGATTTTTTATCAGTGGAAGGATGTACCTTGGTTTTTTCTCTAAATATGTCAATTACATCTTTAGGGTGCCACTTGTCACAAACCAAAGGATATCCCCTGCTCACATACTGGTACCAAACAACTCTGTCTGCTCTTTTAGGTGGATACTCATTGTAGTCAAAGCTACAAGGGATAGCGAGGCAGGAATTCAACAGTCCTTTGATATTTGTTGGCATGTCAACGCGCCAAGCTTGTATTGCCGAGTAAAGACATCCTGCAAGAGAAAAATAGTTGTAAGTCAAAATTACTGAAGTAAAAATTCATCAGCTGCATCAAATTAAGATGGTATGTAATATTCCACCATTCAAAAGAAGAAAACCAAAGTACCCAAAAACCAGAAGTGCAGGAGCAAATGTCTAAACCAAAACATCTTGATATAAAGGTATCTGAAAGAAACAAATGAGGTGCATTAGTATTATTTATTAAAACAACTTATCACTAAAGATACAATCAAAATCTTTGTGCCATTTTTAAAATCAACTAAATTTTGTTTTACAAAAAACTTTTAATTTTCTTTTCATTTCTTTGAAGTTAAAATGTTTCAAGGTTGTAAAAAGACTGGTACCCATCTTAAACAAAGCTTTCTACAGTTTCTTTCTGTTCCCCTTTATTGTTTCCTCCAGACTAAGTTCTCATCTTAAAAGCAAATGAGAAAGAGGACTTTGTAGTGTGGCTTGTGTTTTGCATGAATGAGCTCAAGTTACCAGAGTAGAAAGAAAATGGATACTTTACAGCTATTTTGCCATCTTTCCATTTTTTATCCTTTAAGAGGATCATCTTCATGTTTGTGTTGGTTTCAAAATTCACATGAACAAAGAATAAGTTCACACAGCACAAAAAATTATTAATTCTCAGAATTCATAATCTGAAATTATGAATTAATTACAATATCTCAAAAATGGATTAGCTCACATTCTTGTTTACATTTGTTTACAATCGTAAACAATTAAAGAGAGTGGCATTAAGTAATCGGCATCTGTTCTGTCTTCACTACTTATTTACCAAGCCTCTCATTTCTACTATCTTGATCAAAATCTTAAGATCAGGTAAGGAATTTCAAGTATTTGCAATGTGTGCTGGTGGATCCCTATTAGATCATGAATAAGTCCTAAAAGTCTAAAAAAAACAACAAACCAAACAAAAAAAACCCAAACAAAGGCAAGAGCAATAAATTCAGGAAAGAGTCAGTAATATAATGAAAACTGCATTTAAACCATTCAAGAAAATTATCCCATAAATATAGTTTTTCTATTATTTTCTGTCAGATATTCACACCCTTTCAGCATCAACCCCTCCACAAACTGTGGGAGTGGGTGTGGGCTCATACCCGTTCTGAAGGCATTATTTTTATGTGGAGTAACATCCTCATCAGGATGCATCATGTTTAAAAACTTTAGTTTAATGTGAGCAGCAACAGTAGTCGGGCTACTCATTGCTGATCTCAGTTTTGAACCCTTTTAGTTCTGCTTTTTTAGGTAAACTTTTTCAAACTTTATTTAAATAAGATTTAAACATCCTATTTAAATCTCATTTACTCTGTTTCGCTTGTTGCACTTTTTTCTTCGTGCATTTTAAACCTCCTGTTATGTTTTAAAGTTTAACTTGTTAAAAAAAAATAATTGGGAGTATTTTTTTTGGATGAAACTTTTTTATTTGTCTTAAGAGGTGCACTCTATATATAAATTGAAAATTTATTCATTTCACACATTTGTACCAATGTCTACTTTTGATATAGATATTGTTTGTGTCAATTTGACCTATCAGTCAGGTTAAAGTGCAAAAAAAGATTAAAAAATGTCCAATTCTCTATGTTTCCTTGCAGCTATGAACCATATTTCACCACACACACACAAACACACCCCACCACATGCATACATGCACACGCCGACACACCCAAGCCCACTTTCTCACCATTCTCTGTACTTCACTAGGAAACTGCGAGAAAGCAGTTGTTTACACAACTTTTGACGGGAATCTTTTCTGTTGCCGTGGACAAACTCCACCCACACTGAGTGGACACTCAGCAGAAGTGGAGGAAAACATGAATACTCTCTGCATGACTCATTTATCTTGATTTTAATTGGCGGGTCAATTTGACCCTGAACAGTATGTGTGTTTCAAATTCAATTATAAAGATCACCCATTGGAAAAAAAAAGTGTAATATAAATTTTTTTACAAAAGATCAATTTCAAGGAAATTATAGTTTTTTTGTGTCTAGTTTTTTTTCAGTGGACATTAAAAATGTAAATTCCATTTTTTATGTCCAAATGAGTAAATGAGTAGGTTATCGTCAATGATCCTTAATTTCTGAGAAATAAAAAAAAACATCATTGCACAAATATTTATTGAAATGGTTAGTATTGGAGTTAATAATCAGATACAAAAATGTTTTGGAGGAATTTTTTGGTTTCTGACACTATTGCATGATTAAACACTCCCTGGGTTAAAGTTTACTTTAAAAAGTGGTTATTATTCAACAGTGTGAGATGAAACTAGTTGTAATGTTTTCCTCTGAATTAAGATATTGACCAGGAGTCTAGCTGTATAGATCTATTTATACAATATTCTCTGTTTTTTGCGCTCTCATATAAATTTCTGATAAAGTTGCTTAATTTTACATATTTTACTTCTTTTGTCTTGAAAGTAAAGGTTTTAAACATTGGAATGTTGTTCATCCAGCAACATTGCTCACAGTAAATAATGGACATCGACTGCTGCACTTTCCAGTCTGCCTGTTTCATCTGACCTTTTCTGCAAGCTGTATTCAGGACAACTCTGTACATGGCATTAATATGAGTCAGGAATTTACTGTTGCTATTATTCAGAAAAATGGCTCAAGCTGCAACATCAGAAAACATATCCTGATCTGGACAACCCAAAGTCTTACATACAAACATTTTAATGAGCTTGACTTAATAGATATTTGTTTTTTCTACTTCTCCCTTGTTGACCCAAGCTATCCAAATTCACACAAAAAGAAAAACTTTCAAATATATTGTAGTGATTTATATGATTTTACTATGTAGTGCATGCACAATCTGGTACAACGATTCAGATATGATACTGGGCAATTAATATGTTGTTTTGTTTTAATTAAGATAAGGTGTTGTGAACCACTTACTTTGGGTGTAGCAATGTAGGTGGTTCAAGGACCGGGTTCAAGGAAGTAAATCAGATTCAAGGAAGTAAATCTTCCTTGAATCTGATTTCAAGCTTAAAGGACTTTATAAGAGTAAGTTTCAAAAGTTGTTGCGTGCGGAAAAGCTTTGTGGATTCTAAATATAAATTCTAAATTCTTTCATGGAAACTTGTTCAAGCAGAACTAGTTTCCATAAAAGAAAGAAAAAAACCACAACAGGTTAATCTAACATCTATACTAGTTGACGGACAAAAGTTGCCAGCAATAACATGTAAACTTGAGAAAAGCAATAAAAAATAAATTACAAATGGTTTATGCATAAGGGGTGAACGTTAATTAGCATTTTTTATTACTGTAATAATATTAAACAAAAAAATAATAAAACGTAAAACAAAATATAATTTATTTATGCTTTTTAATTGCCCAACTTAATTATGTTATAAAATTACATAATTACTACATTTTTTTAGAAAAACAAATAAGAACGTTCTACGTTCTGCATTCAAATAGAAATATTTCTTCTATTCTTTTAAGGAAAGAGGAAGATGTAATTTCTGTGAAACATTTAGAGCAGCAAAATTATGTAATGAAGCCTATAGGCGCAAATTCAAACTAGAAGACTCTTTTATCCCCACCGGGACCCGTTAATTGCAGCGACCTGCCCACAATCATCGACCTATCAACGCCGGACCAAGCCTCGTCACGTCCAATCATCGACCAAGTCCCAGCTGATAAGGACCTTCATTCTTGGCGTCCTTCGCTCTCCAGCCGAGCTCAACCCACCACCACCCCTTCTCCTCCATTCGCCCGGTCCTGAGGCCCGCACCCTCCTTCAACCTCCACCACCAGTGCCGGGCCCTGGGGGATGACGTTCCTAACAGCATCAGGATGCTCATCTGAAGCCTATCGCTAACGCTGCGATAACCGTTATCCCCAGCTGGGGCCCAAGCGCCAAAGACTTTAAATTCTGTTTGTCAATAAACTCTTCTAATTGTCTTCTCATCTCCGTCTGAGTCTCTCCATTTTGAATTTCCTTTTTTACTGTTATTTGCTCTAATAAGTGAATAAAAAAATAAAAATGCAATATTTTCTTTGATGTGAGCATTCAATTTAAGTTTTAAAAGATATAAAAAGAACTTATTTCCCATATTCTTTAAAGTCTAGATCAACTTACCTTCAGATGTTGATGTTTATGGAAAATCTTTCAAAACTGCCCAATTTAATGAAGTCCTCCCTAAAAGTGTGGAAGGATGACGTGACTTGGCATGTTACTGCTTTGTCAAAAGGATGCTTTCAAACACACCTTTTATATGAAGAAACACAGAAGATACGGAAGTGAAAAAAGAGAAGTACCAGGCATGTGCGGGGGCGGGCGTGGGGAGCAACGGAGCTTGAGCCCTGCTCATTTTATCCTTGACACCCCAAGTGCCCCTTTTTGAGTATTTTATTTATTTTTACTTATATTTTAGCTGTGTGTCAGGCTATCTGGTAACCTGCTTATGACCCTCATCAATAATATTTAGCTAAATATAACAATTTAGCTAAATAAATTAGTCTGGCTGCCCTCGGTCTAATAATGACTGAGTTCCTCTCAGTTCCTCTGCCTCCATGTGATTCAGACACCAGGTCACAGAGACGGGTGGAACTGCGCCCTCTAGTTATGGGCAAGAATACATCTTTTTATGAACATACATTTCTTTGTGAATAAAAACATAGGTCTGATGTTGAAGTTTTTCTAACAAAGTTACAAAAACGTTTTTTTTATTATTATTTCCATAATTGTCCTCACAATAGCAGGTAAAAACCCTCCTCACCCTCAAATACTGAAATGGTTTGGCTGCAAAGAATACTTCAGACTTTAATTTCATCTGTCTGCCCCGTGCTGGTCTAAATGCTCAATTCGCTACAGGCAGCCCGAGTGGGTCACACATCTTGATATAGAAAAGCGATACAGCGATGACGCAGTTCAAAGCCCCAGTACCTCTGGCTCATTGTTCGCTCTCTGCTTCACCTTAACAATAGTACCAGCCGGTTTGCAGTGGATCTGGGCTGGAGGTTTGCGGATGTGAGTAGAAGCTACTGCAGAACCTGCAGAACTATAAACATTATTCTTTGCCCTTTTACAAAGCAAACTTCTTAACGCCCGGTGGTTGGGGACCACTACCTTAATAGACATTGGGATGATTGACAGGACACAATCGTCCCTACTGGCCCCGGTGACACCACAGGTTTCAGCTGTTTGCACAAAAGCAGTTGTTATAGATTGCTGTTCACAACTTTCCTTTACTGGTTCTTCTTTAGCACCTTTGGTTGTAATATGTAAAGATGCGGGGTGACATCTTGAGCATTCTTGACAACAACAGTTGTTGTAAACACCTTCTTTGGTTTGAATGATGCCATGTATTGGTTTGATTTTGGTTTAGTAGGTTCTTTCGTGGTTATGGTCGTGTCCTTTAAGTTTCCATAGAGGAGGTGTAAAAGGACTTAATCTGCTGGTTCAAAAAGTTAGAGTCCTTCAATTTAGCTCTTTTCTTCATCCTTTCTTGCAGGTCACAAGCAGATTTTCTTCATGATTCTTTGAGCTTGTATGGCAGTTTATTTGCTAAAGACTTTATATTAGCTGTATTGTAAAAGTCTTCCAGATAGCTAATATCCATCATTGTGTTGGAGCAGCCAGTGAGGAAAAGTGCAAAGGACTGAAGAGCATGTCCATCTTCTGGTTTAATTGCTGGCCATTCCTAAGCCTCTTAGGAATGGCCTTTGAAATCTTGAAGTCATCTCCAAAGAACTCCTTTAACATCTGTTTAGCTTTAGTATATCCTGCTGAAGACGGCCGCTCTTAACCAACTCATGTGGTTGTCCACTTGTGTATTGCAGCAAAAACTGAAGTCGATCACAATCGTTATCGGTACGACTCTCAATTCTATGTTCGATGGCTCCAATAAAAGATCTATATTCCAATGGTTCTCCATTAAATATTGGTATGGTGAGATTTGGAAGAAGCGATGCCTTATGGTTCTTCACCAGGTACTTTGTGACATGGGCTTGTTGTGAGTTAGCTTGGCAAAGCCGGTCCAGGACTGGCCCATGCTGATCTCTAGGTTCAACTTCTGATGCAGATGTAGTCTGATCTCTAGGTTCAACTTCTGATGCAGATGTAGTCATTTGAACATGCGCAGCTGGAGCAGTGCATTTAAAGCTGGCTGATTTTAATGTGTTTTGTAATGGTAGCCGCAATGTAGGTTTTATATCTTCTTCACTGTCTTTGTGATCAGCTTGAAAAATGCTGTTGTCTTCTTGAACATTTTCATATTTCTGTAAAATCTCCATTTTAGCATTAGATTCTGCCAACGCTGTTTGGATTGCATGCATTTCTTTCCTTGCTCTTAAAGCAGCTTCAAAAATCTTTTGCTGAGCTTCAAACTCTACTTCTTCTTTTTCAAGTTCTAGTTTTTCCTGTAAAGCAGCAGCCTTTGCCTTTAAAGCAGCCCGCTCTAATTCTGCTTTTAATCTCACTGATAAAGATGATGAGACTGAGCTTCCACATTGTGATGAGGAACTACTTCAGTGTCTGCTTGTCCGCCTAGATGTCATAGATCTACTATCTGCAGGTGTCATCTGTTTGTCACGCTCCTCGGCCTGCTCAGCTCGATTCAAAACGTCTTTCATCCATCCTTCACAACGCCAAAGGAAATCATCCATAGCATCATGTTTAGATTTGAACCAGTCTTTTTGATCTTTCGTGTATTCTTCGTCATCCATAACATTCTGCAGAACAGAGTTAAGCACTTTAAACTCTTCTTGCAAGCCACTAAAATCCACACGAAGCTTATTTTTTACAGCATCAACGTTTGCACCATTTTCCATTAACTGTTCAATTTGCTTCTTCAAGCTTGACACCTGGGCTATCTTCTGCAGCCTTCTCGGTCATTTTTACCGCTTGTTTTTCCACTGTCTCGCTCGTCCATAACGAGCTAAACTTCTACTTATGAATAATAATGTCAGCAGCACAAACCGATCCACTTCGTAGTTCCACCGAGTCACAAAAAGCTTGCCTTTTTTTTTTTACTCAGGCACTTATAGCTGCAGCGATCCACTTTCCACTGAATCTATGAACGAGCTGTCTCCTACTCGACGTGTCTCTCGTTATAAAATTTACTCCTTTTCCAAAGTCTCTGTGCTGTTTTCCTGAGATAATTCCTTGTAAGTTGGGTTGTTCCAAGTGGATACGGTCCACGTAGAGCAAGTTTTTTTACTAATGTAGGTTCCTGAATAATGAAGCCATAAGCTTGACGCTCTCAGTCTTTCCCATTCGGTCCACTTGATGACGAAACGACAAGAAAAACAGACTGGATCCTCTTGATAAAGTTAAACGGTTTACTTCAGAAATATAAAACTGTACAAATGTTAGTTTTCCACAAAATAATAAAGAGTAAACAAGAGAGTTTAAAGAGAGAAACTGTGTGGCTCCACTCCCACTGCCCAACTAACTCTCCCTAGCCACACCCTAAAATTCTTAACTGTAATTAGATATGCAAATTTAAAAGAAGGCTTTAGTATAGTCCAATATAACAAATTTGTATGCACTGGAGATTTAACTAGTAATCATTTTTATCCAAATAAATTATCATAAGAAATATAAACATAATTTATCCTAAAGGTCTGAAGGAACAATGTTCTTTCCATCGGCAGACGGTCTTCATCCAGGTCCAGATTTTTAAATCCTTGTGCCTTTTCCTCTTCTGGAATTGAACTGAGCGCCTTCCTGCTGTTACTTGATCATTTGATCATTTACATATTTATTCTAGAGTCATGGATGGAAGCACTATATTTTAAAACTTTTGGTAAGCCTTCCTCAATATCACTTTCTCAACACGAATCTGAAAAAAATATATTAAATCAGTTCAAATGTTAACCAAATGGGCTGTCTTTGAGTTGATTTTATACTCTGGCATTTTTGCACTATTTACAGACATTTATAGACCTTGGTCATTTTTAACTTTCTATTGTGGTTTTACTTAGTCTAATCCTAGAAAACTGTATGGGTCTACATCATTACAAACAGGTAGATAGATTATTATCAGCATTGTGATAATCCACTCATGTCTAAATGATATCTACACATAGTTTTAACATTGAACTTAGCTGTACACTGGGTACCTACCACAACAACAAAAAAAGTGGAATAATGTATTTACAACGACAGAAATATGGTCAGAGTGCAGAGGAGGCAGAGCGCACCCTCAAAGCCGCCTTACTTCTCAGGTTCACACTGATTATGTTTCTGACACACTCTTTTATACTTGGAGCTTTTGGAGTTGAACTACTGCAGTTCAGTTGTGTTTATTTTATGTTAGAAGTGGTGACTTGCACACAAAGTGTTCAGGTAAAACAGAATATTGAACTGCATCATACTGAAGGGTCTGGCCAGGTTTGCCGGAATAAAAATAATAACCTAGTGAGAATGCACACTCATAATTTCAACACACAACATCATGAAAATGGAATAAGTTCATTTTTATACAACTTTGATACTTTTGCCAGAAAAAGCATAACATATATATTTTTGCTGAATTAAAGCATAATAGTAATAATAAAAAAACAAGGCATGACTCTTAAAACGAAAATCATCCTTATGGACATAAACAAAAATTTAAATGTGAACAACTACATGCTCAACTACATTTGCTCAAATTTCTTGCACTGGATTATGACCACGAAGTCACTGGCCACTAGAATGGAACCTGAAAAAGTCCATAACTTCAGTCAAAAATGTATTTAGGCAAAACAAGTGAAAAGTCTCATTGAAATAAGTCAAATCTCACCTGCGAGACATCCTGGACAGTCTGTTGAACATGCTAAATGTCCCAGACAATTTGATTAATATTTATTTTTAATGTAATGACATTACATGTTTTTATTTTGTGTACAATGCTTTAAATCATTTTACCTTCCTTCACGACTTTGAAGCTCTGCAATGCGATTCCTTAAGAAAACAAAAGGAGCTTAAACAAGAACACCACTGAGGAAAGAACAATTTGCTGTTTTTACTCAGCGGATCCACTTAAATAGTCAATATCTGTAAACCTACTTGTACTTTTTCATCACAGCAATGCAGAAGACTCCAAAGATCACAGCCGTGCCAATGGCCACCGCGACTGGAATGATGAGGTGATAAATGTTTCCAGTACCTGCAAATAGAAATCAAATCAGACGCATTTCATGTGATGTTGACTCAAATTAACCACCAATTAAATCAAGTTAAATCTCACGTTTGACATTGAGTTTAATAGATGTGGATGATCTTCGACCTCCATTAAATGTTGCACTGCAGGTGATTTCAGTGTGGTCATCATTTTCCCCAGGAATAAACACCATGATGGACTGTGTCTCCCAGATCCCAGACACGATGGGTTTTTGAATTTGTATAATATCGTCTTCACTTCCTCGACTCCATGTGAACACAGGAACATGTGAGGGGCAGGTATGGCGGACTGAACAGGTGACGGCGTAAGGTTTTCCTTGAACAGCTGTGTTTGACTGGATAAGTTCAGGTTTGGGAGTTTCTTCTATAAAAAGAAAAATGAGATATTAACTAAGGGTTATTTTTATCGATTGTAATATTTATTGATAAATACTGAACAAAGTAGTTAAACATGCGAATAACAACAATGCACAGGACTTGAATAAATGACAACATACCGAGCATTTTGATTTCAGCACATTCCTCAACAAAGGAGAACTTTTCTGTAGTGGGTTGGTTGGTGTCTTTTTTCACAAATTCAATGCGGAAGCAGAAAGGACCGATGTCATGATTTTTAACTTGAACTATTTCTAAGGTGCAATTGTTCTGACCCAGGTTTCCCAGCATCTTGGTTCGGCCCTTAAAATTGTCCAAGACGCTTGTGCTGTCTTCATGGTAGAAGATCTCGTTCCATTTGTCCTTACGATGCCAGATGCCCCTGAGTCTGGAGGTAGACAGGAAACTCCCAGGATAAGTGAATGTACAGGGCAGCACAACACAGGAATCAACTAGGGCTTCAATTGATTTTACAACAGATGCCTTCCACTGTTCTTCAGTCGTTGGGCTGCAAATACCTTAGATGGACATAATAGAAGAGGGTAAGAATAAACAAATAAGAAATATAAAGAGACTGGAAATCAAGATATGTTCAGTTATTTACCAGCCAAAAGCAGAAAGAAAAGTATCCCCTTGCTATCTTTTTCCATTCTTTGGCTTGTTAGAGGTACAAAATGGTCCTCAATGTTGCAATCTATGTAAAGACAACAATTAGTAAAATTAGTAAAAACCTTTTTTACACTGACTGAACAGCCCTTGATTGAAACAGCAATACCCGCTGTAGGTAATAAATTAAATCATGACTAGAAGAAAACAAACTGACTGGTTACCATATACCACATTTGGCGTCACAAAAAAGTAGAAAACAGAATGAAATTATCAAAATGATCTATTTTTGCAGACACAACAGCCAAAGGTTCTTGCCATTACTAAGTTCTGAATTTTATCAAATGATGCTGAGTGAATAAGGTGTTAATCATGTGTACTTGTAATGGATTTTTGAGTTTTGATATGAACATATTCTATTCACGCATAAGACTGACTGAAGAATGCCCCTGACAATGCTTTTGTACCACAGTCCTATTTGATCACCCTCTTATGTATTACTAAATCAATACATATATTATAACTCAACTAATCCATGGCATAAATAATGCCAAAATGAATGCAGGTGAAACATGGAGCAAAACCACTTCTAAAATCACTATTGTGTTAAATTCGGAGGATAATGCATGTTGTGTTGTTGAGTTTTATCTGACTTACTCTATCCCCAAAAACAAACAAAAAAAGGCACAAGATGTATTTTAAGACATTTAATTAATTCTCAACTTAAAGATATTTCTTATTGTTTTTTTATAAAGGTGAGAAAATTAATATTTTTTGTGTATTGAAAAAAGTAACATCCAATAACTATTTCTGAAGCTGCTACAAAATTCATTAACCCTCCATGTTACTGCATCACTTTATAATATTATGAACCTGGGTATCTTTCATGGTACGGAAATATATCTTGAATAACTTCAGGCATAAAAGTCTCAAAGAAACAGTAAAATAAAACAGGGCACTAAGATGTATAAAGTTGAATAAATTAATACAAAGAAAAGTCCCACTCGAAGGAAAAGACTAACTCATTAGTATATAATATCATGTGATGAGCCATACTTAGAAAAAACCCATATCCATCAGAATTTACATTGCTGTAATATTATCTGCAATTTTAACCCATATTTAAGTAGCATGTAGGGTTTTTGGTCTTACCTGAAAAGAGAGCTGCTTTGCTGATCTCAGCCCCAGTTGAATAGAAACATGAGCAAACAGTCGAGCTGCTTATAAATTGGTGAGCGAATGTTTTCAGTTCATACTGGGAAGGAACCAATTTGATCTCACGGGAGAAAGTTCTGCAAAGTTTTTTTCCATTTACATGTATGAGACACAGCTGTGTGTTCATGCTCCAACTAGAAAATAACACAAAAAAGGCAAATAGGCAAACAATAGACAGTACTCTATGTAAAACCTCATCACAGCTGTTGGCTAACTATGAAGACCTTTTCAATTTGAATATTTTCATTTGAATGTGTAAAGTGTGTGACATGGTAAAGTTGTGATCCCAGATTGCTGTGAACAGTTTCTGTGTAACTGGATACCAGCTAAAAATAAATACTGAAATAATTCTTTGCAAGGTTGTCTTTATTAAAAGTTACTTTGCAGAAAAGAATGTGTTTAAAAATAACTGGTTTAGAGTTGCATGACTGCATAGCAATAACACTGAGCATGTGTTGTATAATTTAATTCAAATAGGATTATGGAGCAATGGTGGCGATGTTGGTAGGAGTTTGTCCTGCAACTGGCAGGTTACCGGTTCAATTCCTACTCTGCCTTTATCGTTATGATCTTGGGCAACACACATTACATGTTAAAGGCATTTACATTGTAAATGTAGATCAATTGAAGATTGTGTATCAAACCGATTAAACAGTGAGTTTCAACAGGCAGATCTACTAATAGAAACAATCAGAAGCTGCTTATTCAATTAAGACCCATGAGAAAGAAATTTGAGTTGCAGTGGTGCAATCCGACAGAACTTGAGCGATTTTGTAAAGAATATTGGGCAAAATGTAAGACTATATATCTACAAAGCTGACATAGCAAAAAACTTCCAGCTGTAATTGTGACCAAATTAAATGGGGTTACTAAAACCTGAGTCATGATAAAAAAATCAGAGCCCGGGCGTGCCGTGGTGGCGTAGTGGTTAGCGCGACCCATGTTTGGAGACCTTGAGTCCTAAACGCGGATGTCGCGGGTTCGACTCCCGGACCGGACGACATTTGCCGCATGTCTTCCCTTCTCCCTCTCCTTCCCCATTTCCTGTCAGCCCACTGTCACTTAAGGGATACTAGAGCCCACAAAAGACCCCCTGGAGGGGTAAAAAAAAATCAGAGCCCATATTTTGGTTCAATAGCTACCTCTTTTTCTGTAAAAGGGAAACGGTTTCCAAGGCAACGTCAGTGATCTAGGCAAATATTGTGAAAAGCTCTGACAGCTCTTCATCACCACCAGCAGCAGCACTGATGCTCTAACACCTTTTGCTCCACCTGCTGTAGCTAATCTGCTTCAAGATTCAGTGTATCGTGAGCTCACAGGCGATAGTCCACCAACCTCGGTTAGAACAAGTAGTGGTTGGAGGTAATCTTTCAATTCAATGGTCTGCCTATTCTTATCTGACATCTGCTTTTTTCCATTTGCAGAGATAACTGTAAAAATTTGAGTAGATTAGTAGTTTCTGACATACTAAGACCAGCCTATGTGGGAAGAAAATCTCCTTTGTTCCCCATTCTGATGCTGACTTTAAACTTAAGCAAATTATCCTAACCCTATCTAGATACCCAAATGTAAAAAGTACCTTCAGTGTGATTGTCTGATTTGTTGTTTGTATTAACAAGCAACTGAACAAGAGTGCATTATAAAGTTTCTCCTTTATACTAGTGATCTGCTTCAACCATCTTCATTTTCTTATCTCTTAACGCTCTGCAGGTTTTTTCGTTATTGCTTTGTGTTCTTCCCTCAGATTTAACCCACCCACCAAAATAAATGTTTTGACAAGATTAAGTGATTTTCAGTTCTGCTTTTTCTGAAGTTAATAGGCACCTGAAACAAACACATTTACTAAAATAACTTATCTGAGATGACACATTGAAGTCTTTCGTTTGAGTTGCACAAAAGAAAAATAGTAGAAAAACATGTGCAACATTTCTATTTTCAAATGTGGAAAATGATGTCAGACTAGCTTTACTGTAGACATGGTGATCTATCATACTTCAGGCATTTCTTGCCAGTAAGCAGTAAGATTTGGTCTTTGAATACAGTGGTTGTGTAAATTTGCATCAAAGCATACTTTTTTCAAAGGATCTTTATTTCTTTATGCATAAAATCTTTATGCTCATTCTGCAAGTCTATTCAAGGGTTTGTTGCTCATTGCTAATTTTAAACTAATCTGCATTAACAGTGAAGGCCAGATTATTGCTCGTATAGCTGGTAAGGATTTACATGTCTTTATTTTTAATCTTATTAAATCTTCAAATTCAGCAGAGAGACAGCTTTAATGACAGACATCTTTCTTTAGCTGGAGTTGTCAGTTTCACACTCATTTCTCAACTTGAAAAATATGACATTGCCAACTTATTCAAAGAGACAGCCTCTGCTGTTGACCTTTGGATCAATTATTTATAGGACCCATTTAATGTCCACTCATGGGTTAATTAGTATTCCTGGCTACAGTATGATTTCAGATTTATTTGTATCCCAAATTGGGCAATTGATGTTGCAGCAAGTATAAAAACTAAAAGACAAAGTATCAAAGATTGGTAGCTCTAAAACTTGTTTGAACAATAATGTCTTCATCAGGTTTTACTAAAAAAACTTCAGACAAACCTAACAACACAAGAAGCTTTACCGCTCTGTATGGATTTTGGTTTGGGGATGTGACGGCTCCAGCTGTACTATGTCACTGCTTTTAATTGATGCAGAAAAACCATCAATGGTTTTCTGATTAATATTCAGTCTTTCTGATTTTAATTTGGGAGGAATAGATGAAAGATAATGTGAAGAGTGCATGGATGGCTGGATGGATGGAAGGATGGATATGTATGATTTACACAAATAATCACTGTGCAGCACCACAGAGCTTTTCATGTTTATTGGTACAGGAAACGCCCAACAGTTAAGGAGATAAATGTAGCATATACTAGAATATATGTAAAAACTTTAATCTGTATATATTTGTGTAAAGTTCCTTAAGTCACCAAAGAGTTAAAACAAAAGGTGTTGAAAATTTACAGTGATCATCAAGTCTTACACTGGGAATCTGCTCTTAACTAATTAGATGCTTCTATCTTCGGGTCTGTCATCATTGTCATCCAGCTCCTGTGAAGAATAAGGATCAACAGCATATTCGTTAGTTTCAAAAGTAGATTGAATTTAACTACACTGAATAATTAACTGAAGAAAAAGTATAGTAACTTGTATTTAATTGCAGAAATTTGGTTGATTTTATGGTCCCACCACAACAGCAGAAGTAACAATTAGAAATTTTTCATATAAAATTATTTTATAAATCTAATTTAGTCTGAAGTATTTAGCTCTTTGGTGACGGGAAGTGAAAACCTGGCTCCAAACAGACCTTCTGAGAAAGTTAAAGAAGAACAGAAACTATGCAAATTGTTTTGGAGAAATATTGCCTGAAGTCAATAAAGAATGTCTCTTTTACTGCCAAAGTAACAATTTCCAAGTCTATTTGAAATCCACAGCGGGAAATAAAGAATTATTCTCTGGAATTCAGTTCTGCATTTAGAGAAGTAAAGAAATTGAAAAAATGTTACCTAGTGAATTACAACTCTAGTATCACTGAGATAAGAATAATTATTTTAAATTGTGTAGCAGGGAAAGAAACTGATTGCACAGTGACATTTATTTTTGCAGTAGCGACAGTCTAGACATCCTGTTCCACATGCTAATGTTAGAGAAGTAAAGTGTGTTATAATAATGTAGTTAAATGCAGGTGTGACTGTGAGCAAACTGTCTTTTTTATACCTGCCATCTTGACTTTGTAGCTCTTGAATACGTTTCCTTTAAAAGACCAAACATTTTTTAAAATATTAGACATCTGCAACCAAATGCTATATTTTATTTCATATTCACTGTTAATGAAAATTAGTTTGGTACTATGTTACTCACTTGTATTTCTTTACCATCAAAACACAGAAGAGTCCAAAGATCACAGCAGTGGCAGTTACTGCAACAGCAGGAATGATGATGTGGTTGTAGTTTTGTTGGCCTGCACACCAAATGTAAACCATTTCTTTTTTATTGCAAACAGCAACAAGTAGGCAGGATTTAAAATGGCTGTTCTTTTAAAATGAATAAACAAGCAAAACAAGGTTTGTCTCACGTTTTACATTAAGTGTGAACTTTGCCTCATATTTTATTCCTGCACTAAATGTTGCTGTGCAGGTGAGCTCTGATTCGTCATCCTTTTCCTCAGGAACGAAGGACAGGATGGACTCTGCCTCCCAGATCCCTGAATGAATGTGTTTATGAACTTCAGTGATGTTATCATCCTTTCTTTCCCGATTCCATTTAATCTGAGGGGGATGCGAGGGGCAGGTGTGGTGAACAGAGCAGGTGAGAGTGTAGGGTTTGCCTTGAGTGGCCGTCTTTATTGGACTCAGATTGAGTTGAGGTTTGTCATCTGTGAACAGCAAATTCAGGTAGCAGTTCATGTAAAAATGGGTTAAACATACAAGCAGGTTTGAAATCCAGCATATGGAGTGTATACATACGGATCATTGTGATGTCAGCACATTTCTCAACAAAGGAGAACTTTTCTTTACTGGGTTGGTCGGTGTCTTTTCGTACAAGTTCAATGCGGAAGCAGAAAGGGCCGTTGTCATGATCTTTAACATCAACTATTTCTAAGGTGCAATTGTTCTGACCCAGGTTTCCCAGCAACCTTGTTCGGCCCTTAAAGCTGTCCAGGATCTTTGTCGAATCGTCATGGTAGAAAAACTCCTCCCATTTGTCCTTACGATGCCAGATGCCCCTGAGTCTGGAGGTAGACAGGTAAGTCCCAGGATGACTGACTGTACAGGGCAGCACAACACAGGAGCCAACTAGAGCGTCAATGGACTTTACAACATCGGCCGTCCACTCTTCTCCAAGCACAGAGCTGCAAATACCTTAAATGAATATAATAGTGGAGGTCAAGAATTAAATGAATGATGAATATCAAGAAACTTGAAATCACAATATGGTAAACAATTTACCAGCCAAAAATAATAAGAAAATGATCATCTTTCTATCTTTTTCCATTCCTCTGGTGTGTTGGGTCTAATTGCTCTTCAACGTTGAAATCTGTCAAGAAAATTAGAAAAATAAGTTTTTTATTCACTGAACAGTCCTTGAAACAGCAGTTGTTACCATGGGTAAAATATTAAATCACATCCAGGAGATCACAAAATGACTGAGAACCATATATACAATTTGATCCTATTGTCCATAGAGCAAATTATGAAATTATTTCCCCTAAAAAAATATATATCATTTGTTTTTGCAAACACAGACAACAGGCATTATTTATTGACATTACTATTAGTGTCTCTTGGCAGGGCCCACTTTGGTGGAATTTTTTAAAGGTTGTTGTGGGTGGGGTTAGGCTTTTGCAGGGGCGTTAGTTACACTTTCAGACCATTTCCAGAAAGAGTTGAAGACACCTTACTACACAGAACAGACATCACAATAACTTAAATAGCACAGTCAAGCGTGGGTGTGAGTGTCTGAAGTTAAGAGGGGGTGTTGCAAAATTAACAACTTTGCTGCTATATTTAGTGACTTAAAAAGCAATGAGAGAGAAATCTAGTGCATTTTTTGTGTATTTTTGTAAAACTTTATGGCGACATGTGAACCAGTCGCTCTGCTGTAACTGAGTGAGAAGATAGTGCTGCCGTGAGCAATTCCAGCTTCCTACGTACCGCAGTCAATCTCACACAATCATCTGCCAGCAAATCACCAGCAGTCAGAGCAGAGAAGACAGCAGATGATTCCATGTCCACTTTGCAAATGAATCACACATGTGCAAAGCTGAGAAAAGCTATTAATCGATGCTTGCTATTCTATCTCCATGGGGGTGAGTATCTAAGTGACATGGGTTTATGACCCTTTGTAACTGCGTCACTTAATCACCGGAGGCGTCACAATAGACTTTGGAGGTGAGGGATGGGAGTATTGAACGGAGCGACTGAAATAGTTATCTTAAGTTCTTTTTGCATGTATGGCTTCTTGTTCAAGTCGAGTTAATGTCTGTGTTCGTAACACACCGGGTTGGCTCTCATAGACGACATTATTTACAAAAGAAGAAAACAGCTAGCTTAGAAACTGACCCGTCCAGCCTCCCTCTTGATGTGTTGATCAAATTGCTGTCTTTGACTGAATTCATGACGAACGATTTATATCTCTGTCATAAACGCTGTTTATCCTTAATCTATGGCAAACTTAAAAACATACAGAAAAGTAGATGCTAACCAGTTTTTTTCCATACATGATAGACTATATAATGGTGGGGCATTTTCTCCATGGTTACTAGATGCCTACCTTTTTCATAGAGCAATATTTTATATATTTTGCTAAGGAAAATGATTATTTAATGCTAAAATACACTTAATCTTACGACATCTGTAAAGGGATAGCCAACACTTTATTTGGAACAGTTTTCTGTGGAGCATGGGGGAAGCAGGGCCTTTTCTTCCCCATTGACACAACAGAGCAATAAATTTGCATTCCAATGGGAGTGGGGGCTACGCAGGTGTCTGTGAAATCTCATCTTAGGACGTTTGGCGCCAGGGATCTTCCGTATCAGGCAGAGATGACCACGGGGTAGTCCGCCCTCTGCTTAGATAAAAAACAGGCACCTTTGCTATAAATCAGGAAGTCCCAACTTTCTTTGGGGGCCTGAGGGAGTTCTAATTGGACGAAGAGCAGAACGCCTTTTTTGCATATATTAAATAGGGAAACACCCTTTTGGTTTATAGTTTCAGGTCATCACCGGAGAGGGAGAGTTTTTTTTCATCTTTTCTCCACGTGGGCGCCTTTGTCTGTCTTATGTGTTTTCGTGTTGTCTGTTTCATGTTGTCTGTATAAAATGTATATCTCTGTACCTCTGCAGCTCTGTTAACGGATTCATGCGGTGCTTAGTATGAATTAAACTATGTGATCTGTGACGTCATTGTGCCTGCCGTTTCCTTGCCAGCTGTGACGAGATCCGCTCGACCCGGCTAACAGGAGGAAAAGGAGAGCCATGCTTTTCCAAAATTTAAGCTAACATAATAACTTTTCTCCTTAACAATTTCCAATCAGGCTTCCTTAAGTATATGAATATTAATCTTATCTTGTAAAAAGTGTTTGCTGCAAAGCCATGATTACATCGAGTGCTGCCAGTCATGATTGACGGATGAAGTCCTTCGCTGCCGTACTATCCTCACTAAAAGTTATTGACATGTTCGGATTTAACTTTCTGACCCACATGCAGAATCAAAAGAGTTCAAATAAGGATTTGGTTTTATTTTTAAAGAAACAAACAACTGACAGATCTTGATCCTTCAGGAGGATGGAAAGGGTCACGAGATCGGTGCCGTCTGGAATGAGAGTGGAGTTAATGGTGGCCAGAAACGATTGATCAGGGATGAAATAAAAGAGCTTACTTTAGAATGATTCAGAGTGAGGCGTGGAGGAAAAGATGGCCAGGGCCATGTGTGGAGAATGGTTGATGGTGAATCCCCAGATTAGTGCGAGGTGGGTGGTTATACAGAGAACCAGCGGTCTGATGGAGCCGGGCAGAGAAATGATTAAAGCAGGTAACTTGCAGGTGAATCCACAGGAGGGGAAACGTGGAACTGATTCTTCTTGGAAATCCAATGAGACAACCTAGAGCCAGCAAACACAAGGACTAAACAACTTCTGGCAAATGCATAGGAGATAGTCAGCAGCTAGTGACAGATAACAAGACAAGGCCAGAGAGACTACCAGTAAACGTTAATTATGCAGCACTAAGTGAAGGCTCTGCCGCTCTTTTAATCCCAACACTCTGATGAAGCTGATGAGCTCCACCTGTGTAAGCTGCCCAGGTTCTCCACCTAGAACCTCACTGGAAAAGATGCATTACTCGCACTCTCACACACACACACAGGAACCCTGACAGTTATACAATAAAAGGAGAAGTTTGGTTTTCACCCTTGTCCACAGGTGTCAAACTCCAGTCCTCAAGGGCCACAGTCCTGCAACTTTTAGATGTGCCTCTGCTGCACCACACCTGAATAGAATAATTAGGTCATTAGCAAGGCTCTGGAGAACTGGTCTACACATGAAGGAGGTAATTAAACCATTTCATGCCAGTGTTTTGTACCTGTGGCACATCTAAAAACTGCAGGAGAGCGGCCCTTGAGGACTGGAGTTTGACACCCCTGCCCTTGTCTTTTTGGGTCTGCACAAACAGACCCTTGACTTAATTGATTTTACTTGGTAAAATCAATTAATCAACTAAATAAGTAAAAGCAATATTAGGACACCAACTGTCTATTTTTGACAAGCTTTATGGGTGTGCATAGGTTGTTTTGACATCCATGTGGACGTCGATCAAGCAGTACACTTGTAACCAAAAAGAAAAAGAATAATGTACTTCTGTGCAAAATTTGCACAGAAGCATAAGAGCACCTTTAAGGACCGATTTAGATAGTTTATCTGCATAAAATTTGTTTTCAGGTTTAGTTTTAGTTAAACAAAATGAATTCCCAAGATTTCTCTGAATTTTCTCCAATAAAGCTTGGTCAATAAGGAGTTAATTATGTGTATTTGGGATGGATTTATGAGTTTTTTTATAAACAAACACTCATAAAAATGAGTGAAGGCCAGAGACAATTCTTTAGATCACCGTCTTACATATCACTAAATCAATGCATATATAAAGACTCCCCTAATCCTTGGCATAAAATGAAATGGTGGCCTGCATTTATTTCAGCTTTCAGTCTGCAGTATTTTCAATTGCAGGAGAAAGATAACAGACAGACCCTGGTTTAAAGCTAAGCAATGACAATAAAAAGCTCAGGGTGAACGTTGCTTTGTTTTCCAAGTATTTTCCAGACTTAACACACATGGAAGTGACACTGCAGTAACATTTCTATGCATGAACTTTGCAATGGATTACCACAGAATGCAGACATAAACCTTACAATGCAAGAAAATGTTTGAGAAGTGTTGTAAATTGTTATTACTCTTACCACAAGGAAAAGTCATGAATAGTAGATTAGCTATCACAGGATACTATGATGGCTAATCATAGTTGTCTATGATCACTGCTGTCTTATTAGCTGCAATTTGAAGCCAAATTTACGCTACTTATGAACTAAAAATGTTTATTTTTTAAGTTTTACCTTATAAGTTCCTGCTTTGCTTAGAAGAGCTGAAAGCAAACAAGTAGGAATTCGGGGTGAGGTCAGCCACACTGATAATGGCTTTCAGTAAAAAAAACTGCCTTTGGTTTTACTTATGAAGACGACAGTTGTGGCTCCATCTGCACAAGAACATCTGTTTTCCGTTATATATCATTTTTGAAAGTTTTAGTTTACAATAGAGTACAGGAAAAAGCAGGAAAAGTCACATACCTCACTTAGGATGGAGTACATGAAATGAGCAATCCCACGCACAAGAGTATGGAGCAAAATTGAGGTCATAAAGTTTTAAAATGGACACTAACAAAAAAAATCAAACAAACTTGAAGACTGAAAATAATGATTTCAAAATGAAAAATACATTTAAACAAAAAATAATGAAACAAAAAAATGCTTAAAATTTCTTTTCAGATTAAATTTTTTTTCACCTTCACATTTTGTTTTTCAATTTCAAACATTTGGCCCTATTCGATGTGGGGGTGAGACTTCTGAAGGCCGCATGTGGGTGTTAAATTATGACGCACAGCTCAACACTGCCATCCAACCATCCATCATACAACATGCTTATCCCTAGTGGGGTCGCCAGGGATGCTGGGGTCAACGGGCGAGAGGCAGGGTACGCTGGTCAGGTCACCAGTCCAGCTCAACACAGCGACTGGACAAAAATATTCCGCGCTGTTGCATTCAGGAACTGTGGCAACTGAAAATGTCTTTGCACCAGTTGCTGGTCTGGAGAGTGAACTGAGGAAAGAACAACAACTTGGCTAAGTATAATATGTGGGAAAGAGCAACATGTTAATGGTGACTGGGTTTGCTTTACACTTGTGGTGAATTTAGGTTGGCGCAGGGTTCCATATAGGAACCTGCTTCTTTATGGGCGGGGGTGTGACGCCCCTGCGGTGCTGTCCTATGTGTGTGCTGTACAGTGCAGGCTGCTTTTCCATTAGGTCCTTGATTGTGGGAGGTACCTCCCAGACCTGGATGGTATATAAGGAGCGCCATTCCATCAATCGGTGTGTGTGGCTGGCTGACAACAGAAGCAGACGAGATCCGGACTCAGAGGCGGCGCTGGCACAGCTGACCCTTGTATTTTTAATAAATGCCTCGCAAGGGGTTAAAAACCGTTGGGTTTGCCGTGTCCTCCCTACTTTTTGTTGCGGCCATCCGAGCCGGGCCGTAACAACATAATTTTCATGTTAATGTGAGTAGTTTTGAAAAATAACATGCTTCGCTGATATAAGCTGCTTATGTAAACACACAACATAAATCTCAGTGGAACACATATAATACTGTCAAATTTGTGCAGTGGTGGATATTTCTCAAAGTCTCAAAATAAAGCAGAATAATAATCAAACTGACTGCTGCAGCTTCCCAGAACAGAAAGGAACAACATAAATCTAATAAGGAGTTTTTAACTTTCAATTTTCCTTTTTTAGTTTAAAAAGTATTTTTAAGTTTTGATTATTTACTTTTTTAATTAACTAACTTTATGGCCTCAATTTAGCTCCATACACACTCATACACCGCGAGCTGGATTAGAATCCCTCCGCTCTCACTTTTATTTCAAACAATCGCTTTTGCGCAGCTGTCAGGGCAAATGCTACCTGCTAATCCCCATACACTCAATCTTGCAGTGTATTTACAAGAATACACCCAACTGTGCAAAAACATTATTACCTTGCAAGGGACAAAGGACTAGCAGAGAAATGCAGGAAAAACAGGAAAAGGGGGCAAGAAAAAGCTCAAAAATAAGTGAGTGTTCCTGCAGCCAACCGCAGCGGTAGCAGCTTTGCAACACTCCCGCTGGTATTATTTTATTTTTTTAAGATAGCCAGGTTTAAAGTTGAGATCATGCGACACTTCTAACACGCCAAAGTCAGAGGCGTTCACCAGCTGTAAACAACAGGATGAGCTGCAGACTGAACTGGGAGGGCACTTTGCAGCAGCGGACAGATAGGCGCTGTTGATGTGCTGGCTGCTAGTGGCTATTACATAAGGCGGAAAAAAATTTACATTTGGCTATTGGACAAGCAAGCAGCAGAAGGTTTAAATAAATCAGCGAGCAGAATGATGTCTTCCACCACATATTTTGTTGAGTGTCGAGTCACCGAAACAAATACAGGTCAAGTTGGTAAAAATGAAAAACAGCTAGTAAAAAGGCACATTATTTTCAATCATCTGAAAAATACATACTACTGGTTTTCACATTATTTCTTCATTGTACTTCCCTCAGATTTAACCCACCCACCTTTCTGTGGAAAGATATATTTTAGTAATGCTGGGATCGGCAAGACTGGTGCAGAAATAATTTTCAGTTCTGCTTCTTCTAGAGTTAGGCAACAGACGTAAACAACACATTTACTAAAATATCTTATCTGAGACGACACATTGAAATCCAAGTTTACAGATGATATAAAAAAGAGAAGTAAAGAAAGCGCTACATTTCTATATTCAAGGGTTCAAAATGACTTCAGACTAGCTTTATTGAACATGGTGGAGTTAAATCAACACTACGCCGAGTCTATTTGGTCCTTTTCAGAATTGGCATTAGACTACCTCTTAGGGAGGGTACAGATTGCAGAGAAGAATAAAATGCTAAACAGGTGCTACAATCTTTGCCTCACTTGGTTTCATCCATAAGGTGATCTAAGTGATGCTCAGCGCTGGACGGTGAATGTAACTCTGTATCTGTATCATGTATGGCTTGTGACCTTTGATCATTTTTCAGCATTAAAGCCTGCTTTTATATAACCAAATCTCATTATTTCTCCAGGTAATTTACACTGAGGGGTTCTGGTCGGGTCCTGAAACTAGTTAACGGACCCGGTGGAGTACAAAGACAGAAATGAATGAACTCCAACAACAGGTTAGATGTAAACCATTTGAGTTGTGATTATGACTCCCCAGTGTGCCTCATGTTAGCAACATGTGCTGTCCCTGGTTCTTAAGATGAACACCATCTCACCAAAAAGGAGAAATGCTCTCAGAATATAATTGCCATCAGAGATGAATTTGAGGGACAGACAGGGAGATTAAAACCAGGAGTTTCCTGATTCACCTTCCAATCCCCACCTTGTGGCTGATTAAAGTCTCCTAAGTTAAGTGGGGTGGAAAAGTTAAACTGTGAATGAAGACAGCCTTTGTTCACTTTGTAATTTTAAATATTTGATTTAGAAGGACAAATACTTCAAAATCTCATGGCTGTATGGAGCAGGTTACCTTTTCAACATAAAAGAGGAACTAAGATTGAATGAAAGGGTAAATATTTCCTTATATGCCGCTCACCCACACCCTCTGTCTCCTTTTGACATTTTATTGTATGATGTCAATGAACCGTGGAGATAAAAATTATCATCTGGAACACCAGAAGCTGTCATCAAGAAATACCCAGTTATTTGCAGCCAACTTATTTTGGGAAATATGAAAATAATTTATATCTAAACTGTTTTCTGTCACATTTATTTTAATACTTCAACAGGAAACCTGTTAAACTTGATAAGCTATAATCCCTTCAACTATTCAGAGTTATGATTGCCTGTGAGAAATAAAACTTCAAACCTTTCAGTTTTTATTAAAGTGATGTTTTGAGCACACAGGACCACTGCTGACCGACTTTCAAAAAACTTGCAGAGTGATTGTCTACGGTGCTGTGAAAATGTATTTGACTCTTCTGCTTTTGCTTATTTGGTCAGTCACCAAATGAATTTTAACACCAAAGATGACCTCAAACAAACAAACATCATTCAGTAAATATTAAATCAAGTATTCAAATGATTTGATGTTTTAAGAGTGATAAGCAATATAAACCAACCTAGCCTTGGGTGAAATAGAAAATGTCCTCCAAGTCTAAGAAATTGTTCTGCTACCTTTAGTGGGATACCATCAAGTATTTATGATAATTGACAATGAGTTAAAATATCTCAATTGGATATAAATCCAGACTTTAACTAGGAAATGCCCAAGCCTCTAATTTTTTCAAGCTATTTCGAGTTGGACTAGCTGGTGTGCTTTGAATCATTTTTTAAATGAAGTGTTTGTGACCTGTAGGCCATGAACCGATGGCTGCACCCTCTCTTCTAGGACTTTCTGGTGGAGGGCAGAAAGTCCCTCCTCCATAATAATCCATCAATTATGACAAGTTTCTCAGCTCCTCAAGTAGCAAAACAGCCACAGATCATCAAACCACCATCATCGGGTGTCAGTTTCGGTGTGTTCATTTGTTTTTTGATAAGTTGTGTTATTTTAATGCAGATGTGAGACACACACACGCCTACCAAAGTGTTTAATTTTTGTCTCATCAGCCCACACAGTATTATACCAAATGTTTTGGGGATCATTAGTTTTTTTTCTTTTAAAATGTGAGAGGAACCATTCTGCTCGTTTTGGTTAGATTTGTTTCTGGTCATGAAACTCATTTTTCACAATCGTCTACTTGTTGTAGACTCATGGACTCAGATCCTAACTGTGTGAGGAAATCATCTGTTTTACTGGGGGGTTTTTTAAACCTCCTGAAAGTGACATCATTGTGCTACTGGAGTACTTTTGGCCTGCTGCCCACCTGGGAAGGTTTTAACACCCCCTAAGGCCTCAGGCGTGGGTTTGTAAGATATTTCAGACTGATAATCTGTCATTGACTTTATTTCTCATCTGTTCTTTAATTGTCCATGATGTGTTGTGTTTTTGGATCTTTTAGCCTCAGTTTGACTCTTTGTAAGTAATTCTTGATTCTATAGGCTTTTACAGTAATCTGGTGTACACAGCAAATCCAGCAGGTCAAAATTAACTCTATCACATTTGATTTTAACACTTTTAAAGTGTCTATTTGAGTCCATCCCAGAAAGTGATAATTTAACTCTTTTTGGAGAGTTGGTACCTTAACTTTAATTTAGTGTCAAATATCAAATCTGCTAGAGTTAATCATTTAACACTTATTAACACTAATTCAGTGTCAGATCTTAATATTAACTTTCACAGAGTTTGTTTTTTTTTAACTTCAGAAGAGTTATTTGTAATTAATATTAAATCGGTATTTTATTGTTTAGAACTTTTAAAAATTCTTTGGAAAATAAACATTTAATAAAGAGGCAATGATTTTCTCAAATGCATTTATTTAAAAACGTGCACCATAATTACAAAACACATTACAACGTGGAATAATGTGCATGTTTCACATGTCGCTTTCATTCACATATTGCCTATCAAAAGGTCTGACATATCAGTTGTGCAATACAAAATGCAGTATGCTTAATACATTTCAGAGTTAAGAAGAGTTACTGTTTCCATTTTAACACCTCTAGATTTGATACGGAAACACTTTGTTTTAACACTGGACTTTAACTACTAATAATATACACCTCAGAGTTACATAAACAGAATGTGACTCTATTAGAGTAAAATTAATTAAAGACTTTTGCATAAAGTCTACTAACACCAAAACATTTAACACTTTTGAATTTGCTGTGTATGTATGAATAGTGAAATGAGGTTCATCATGCTTTATTGGTGATTTGTCAATGTTCAAATAAAAACTGCACCTTGTACTTGTTCAAGATGTCTGTGGGTGTGGGGTCTAACAGTATAATCTAAAATCAACTTTTTTGAGCTTTACATAATGTTATTCCCTCATCAAAAACATGGAGTGTTGCTTTGATTCTTTCATGATTATTTGAGTAATCCTTTAATCTCCACTGGCAGCCATTTCTCACCAAGTGCCGCCCTTTCCTCTCAGCTCCTCCTTTGAGCTCCAGTCTCCAAGCAAAGGTTTTATCTCACAGAGCACGACTCCCCAACTCAGCTCCTTCAAAGTAGCAGTAGCAGCAATTAGCAAATGTTGTTAGAGGCTTCATGGAGATACGTTGTTGTGATAACGGGCTGAATGGGGAGTGTCGGAAAGAGCACACACAAATTTCAACACAAAGGCCCAATTTCAGAGTGTTAGATTATGAAGTAAAATTTCTATTAAGACATGTTTGATATATACAACATTTTTAAAACAAGTGAAGGTAAGGTAGTTACTTGATTGTTTTTGTGAGATGGCACTATTTGCCTGGAATATACTTCATACTTCCCCTTTAGTTGCAGATTCCACTTTGCATTCAGGAATGGAGGTTTGTGTTAACTGGATGTTTACCTATTTGTCGGTCCTGTGATAGATTAGGAACCAGAGATGAACTCTGCATCTTGGACGTTGACCACTGGCACTAACTTCCCCGTGACCCTTGCCAGGAATATTTGAGGATGGATATTTGAAAAATAGACTTTTGGCCAACCTTTAAGCAACTCCAACATTTTAATTATTTGATAATATTTTTAAAGCTTTTGTACACATGAACCAACCTTTTGCCAGAGAAATGTAGTGCTTAATTTGAGACCTGTACATTGGTTACCTGCTCTTCAACTGAGCAATGCAACATCTCCAATGGTAATATTTGATCAGTTTTCAGTTTATTGTTACTATTTGTCAAAGAGTGCCAATAAAACATCTCTGTTTTCTTTTAAAAGATTTATTTGCATGTAGAAAATATTTGCCATAGTTTTAAGTCAAACATCGCCTGAAACAGAGAATGCCTGGATTAATGGATGGACGGATAAATTTGTGATTTATACAAATAATCACTGTGACCCACACAGACACAGACCCTTTCATTTCTATTGGTAGGGATGCCACGGTGGGTGCAGTAAACGTAGGGTATATTAGCATAGCTGGTATTATAAAGCCTTAAATCTGTATATATGTAAAGCATGTAACTTAACTCACCAATAAATCAGATCAGCAAAAAGAACACATCCTGTTTGTTGAAACAAAGGGTGCTGATAATTACACTGGCTATTTACTTTGATAATCAATTTTTACATTTTTACACGTTTCCATAAATATTCAAGTCTGCGGTGTTCATGTAGTCATCGTTGTCATCCAGGTCCTATGAAGAATAAGAATGATAAGGGTGTTTATAAAAAGTGGACTGAATTTTAAATAACTGGAAAAGAAACTGAATCATACCTGTTTGTAATTGTTGGATTTTTGTTGGCTTTATGGTCCCACCACAGCAGCAGAAATAACAATTAGAAACTTTTCATATGAAATATTTCATAAATCTAATTGAAGTTGTTACCTCTTTGGTGACGGGAAGTGGGGTTTGTTAATTTTCTGTCCACCACAGGAGTTTGCATTATTGGGACTGATGATTTGAATAACAGGTTTTACAATTAAAACACACACCAAGAAAACTTTACAACTTCTAGTTTTTTTAAGCTAATTGTTCACCTTAGATCATGCTCATTCCTTTGGGGTCTCCTGTTAAAGACAAATGAAATACGTCATGTGTAATATTTCAAATAAAAACACAAGAGCTTCTCTTATATGTAAGGTTTTTACAAAGCCACAAAAAATTCCACTTACCTCGAAAATCTGCTCCAAATAGACCTTCTGGGAAAAATAAAGAAGGAACAGAAAGTATGCAAATGTTTTAGGAAGCATTTTGTCTAAAGTCAAAAAAGGAATTAACCTTTTATGTTTAAGAAAAAACTCCCAACTCAGCAATTTGCAGGTTTATTTTAAAGCTGCAGCAGAAAATATGAACTTTTTCTCTTAAATTCAGTGCTGAATTGAGAAAAGTAAAAAAAATAAATCTCTTGCCTTTGATCAGAACGAGTTGGTCCTGAGGCGCCAGGACGAATCCTGAAAATGTCACATACTGAATTAAATATTATATTAGATAAGTACAATGTTACTAAGATAAGAATAATCATTTTTATCTGTCTAACAGAGACACGGACATTGTTTGCAAAGCGACCATTTCTCACCTGCGAGACAGTCTAGACATCCTGTTCCACATGCTAATGTTAGAGAAGTAAGGTGTGTTATAATAATGTAGTTAAATGCAGGTGTGACTGTGAGCAAACTGTCTTTTTTATACCTGCCATCTTGACTTTGAAGCTCTTGAATACGTTTCCTTTAAAAGACCAAACATTTGTTAAAATATTAGACATCTGCAACCAAATGTCATATTTTATTTCATATTCACTGTTAATGAAAATTAGTTTGGTACTATGTTACTCACTTGTATTTCTTCACCATCAAAACACAGAAGAGTCCAAAGATCACAGCAGTGGCAGTTACTGCAACAGCAGGAATGATGATGTGGTTGTAGTTCTGTTGGCCTGCAAACCAAATGTAAACCATTTCTTTTTTATTGCAAACAGCAACAAGTAGGCAGGATTTAAAATGGCTGTTCTTTTAAAATGAATGAAAAAGCAAAACAAGGTTTGTCTCACGTTTTACATTAAGTGTGAACTTTGCCTCGGATTTTATTCCCCCATTAAATGTTGCTGTGCAGGTGAGCTCTGATTCGTCATCCTTTTCCTCAGGAACGAAGGACAGGATGGACTCTGCCTCCCAGACCCCTGAATGAATGTGTTTATGAACTTCAGTGATGTCATCATCCTTTCTTTCCCGACTCCATTTAATCTGAGGGAAATGCGAGGGGCAGGTGTGGTGAACAGAGCAGGTGAGAGTGTAGGGTTTGCCTTGAGTGGCCGTCTTTATTGGACCCAGTTTGAGTTGAGGTTTGTCATCTGTGAACAACAAATTCAGGTAGCAGTTCATGTAAAAATGGGTTAAACATACAAGCAGGTTTGAAATCCAGCATATAGAGTATATACATACGGATCATTGTGACGTCAGCACATTTCTCAACAAAGGAGTACTTTTCTGTAGTGGGTTGGTTGGTGTCTTTTCGTACAAGTTCAATGCGGAAGCAGAAAGGGCCGTTGTCATGATCTTTAACTTGAACTATTTCTAAGGTGCAATTGTTCTGACCCAGGTTTCCCAGCAACCTTGTTCGGCCCTTAAAGCTGTCCAGGATCTGTGTGCTGTCTTCATGGTAGAAGATCTCGTTCGATTTGTCCTTACGATGCCAGATGCCCCTGAGTCTGGAGGTAGACAGGTAAGTCCCAGGATGACTGACTGTACAGGGCAGCACAACACAGGAGCCAACTAGAGCGTCAATGGACTTTACAACATCAGCCGTCCACTCTTGTCCAAGCACAGAGCTGCAAATGACTGATTAATCAGAACCAAAGCAAAAAGTTACAAATAATTATTGAGGAATAAAAGAAGATTTATGAAGTAATTTACTAATCACTTACCAGCCAAAACCAAACACATCATGATCTTTCTCTCGTGGTCCATTGTGCCGCAAAACCCTGTGGGTTTGATTGTTCAAATCTGACGGAATTTATAAAGGAGGAAAAAAGTGGTGGAGGTTTGGGTACAACATCATAATGATGCAAAAAATAAAGCAAATTCAGAACAAAAGAAGTATCTATGCAGAATGCTAAATCTGAAAATTTGTGTGGAATTCAGAAAAACAAAATTAAAACATTCAATTTGCAAAAATATTATATATATTGTCACCTTAAACAAAAATATTAACTACACCCACAAACAATTTTGAAAAGTATTTACTTTGATATCCTTCAATATGAAAATGACATGTTATATATCTGAATGTGCAAAGGACCTCGTGTTTTGAGTCAGAAATCTGCCTGCAATAGAAGCTCTTGTACAGTAATGACAACATGTTGCATAACTGGTTTCTCCATGGATTAAATTGCTGCTCGAAATATTAAATTTATTATTGCTTATTTACTAAAGAAAACATTGTGAACAGATTATATCAAAATGAATAATACTGGGAAAAGTTCAAAACAGCAGAATACTTACCGAAATTGCTTTGGGAGACTTGAATTTATTTAACATGGTGTTAAATAAAGAGGAAGTTAGTTTGTTCTTCTCTGTACTAATTTGTCTGCCTTTAGCAAAAGAAACCAAGTTCCTTACCCATTTCTTCATTTTACAATAATATCAAATAGTTCTATCATTTTTTAATCATTTAATATATTTTTAAATTGAATCAAGTATTCAGAAAAAACATTTTTTTTTAAAATAATATCCTAATTTAAATCAAAATGTTACATTAGGAACAATCAGCAGAGAAAATATTAAATCTAATCACTACTTTCAATGTATTTATCAATGCTAATCTGATTTTTTATTTTTTTTATTAGAAAAATATGCGTAAACTAAGTTTGGTACAACTATTACAATTGTCAAAATCTTACCTAATGTCTTGTCTGTGCGGTTTTCTGAAAACACTTCTGAAGACTGATTTTCTGATTTGGTTTCTGTAGTTTGACAGCCGCCACAGTTACTTTCACGGTGTGTGAAAATGTAAGAGTGTGTGTAAAGGCAGTGAAGCCAGAATTAATGATGCAGAGAACAGGGAGTGGTCTCAGCTGTATTACTTATCTGTATGAAAATCTCTGTTATATTTTAAGACATAGAATTTCTGACTCTAATCAGGAAGGAAAATGCTTCTTGTTTCTTGTTTTTATCTTTCCCATGCGTGAAGTTACAATTGACTTTACCCACCAGGAAATCAAATTTGTCATCAGTTGTAGATTTCCTCTGGCTGTATAAAGATCACTGCAGTTTTCTCCATCACAGCGACTGGTCTAATCAGAGCTACAGAAAAGACAAAAATGTGTTTCTTCCAACATTTAATCAAGACGAGAAGTGATCTGGTAAAAAAAATACAAAATAAAAATGCCTTGCCTTAACGGAAATGCATTCGACTCCACATAATAAATACGTTTCTGAAAAACAATGAGATTTAAAGAAAATTTACTAAAATGTCTGTGATCGTAAGACTGTGTGATAATTAAGGAAGTTGGTACGTATAAAAATCCACCATTGACTAGTCATTACATTTGTTCTTGGTCACCTTCAGCAGCACATTACAGGGCATGTCCTTCGTTATCTTCACTCTATTTTGTTTAATGAATTTATTATTTTTTTTTACAATGTATTCTTTAAGAAGTAAGGCAAGGTCTGCAGAAAAATCAGCATTGGTGTAAAATGCTTTGTTCAATATTGAACAACACTTACAGAAATTGCTTTGGGAGACTTGAATTAAACTCTAGAGACCTCTGCTGCTCAAACAGCTTCATGTTTTGAAAGAGCTACATTTGATACAGGAAATGGACAATGGCAGATGTTCAGGCAACACCTGAACATTGTAATAATAACACTGGTAATAATCAAACTTTAGCAGAACATTCCTTGACAGTTGGTATCCACATCTATTGCACAAATAATCAGATGAATTTTGGTGTTAAAAGATCAAAGTCATGCATTTCTTCAGACTTAAACTACGGTTTACAAATACTAAAGAATGAACAACATTTCTCCCCCTGTCATTGATATTATCCTTACGTAGAACAACATCAGAGACAACGATTCGTCACTGGTCTGTCTGGTTTTATAAGAATAATGCATGATTAAAAGAAAAGACTTGTTTACAAGTTGCACATAGAATCATCAGCTTAATGTAGTTCGTCGGCTTTAGTTAGTAAGCATACATTTTTCCATCTTGCACAATAAATTTCAGAATTTCAACATGTGATTCCACATGCTACCTTGATATCATCACTTTTTATTCCTGACATTTGAAAAATATATGCTGAACCATTTAATCACCTCGACTAAAGTTGTTAGCACACTATTATACTCAAAATGTTTGATCACTTTAGGTTCCAGGCTGATTATGAATGAAGTTTATCTACAATGTGATAAGCAGAAAGAGCTGAGAAAGAGGGCCATTAATCAACACTGATTAACTTTTGCAGTTACAGCTGTTCGTCTCTTAGTGATGTGATTAATTGGTCTGATGAGGTCATGACTTCAGAGCTTTAAAATGAAGGAGTCTGTCTTTTGCATTGCACCGAGACTTCAGCGGCCAGATCAGCAGAAAGAACGCAACCTGTTGTAATTTGCTCCATAAAGGTAAGAAAATGTACAATCTTATTTCTCTGATATGTGTAGATTCATTTTTACAATAATTCTTACACTTTGTGTTTTACTGGATAGATTTGATCCTTGGATAGTGAAGCTCTCAGCTTTTCTAATGGGTAACTCGACGTCCACTGGCTTCGCTGCTTCAACTCCCAAGAGGCTGTGCTTGGGACACCAAAAGGAGGACACTGTCAAGCTGCAAGACTTCCTAACCATAAATGAAGAGGATCTTTGGAGCGTTAAAAGGAAGCAGAGCCTAGCTGTCAAAAAGATTCACCTCCCTCACAATATCAATTATGTTCATCTGGATTTTCAAGACAGAGGGAATTTCCACCCAATAGGTGGAGAAAGCATTAACCCTGCCTTTGTGGAAGAAAGCAGCCAATGAGTTTATAACACAGTTTGGTGAGAAATTTTTTTTTTCAGCTGTGGTGTTTAAGAAGGGACCAAGTTTTTTTCTCTGTAGCTATAAACTAGAAAAAAGGAAGTGATACAAGATGTAAAAAGTAAAAATAAACGTACTGACAGTTCACTTCATGTGTGATGCATGCTTCAAGCTGTTAGAGATTGAAACTTAGTAAATATGTTTTAAAAGATGACCTTCATTATTGACTTAATGACAAAACCAGAACAAGAAAAACAGAATGAATTATAAGAATTAACTCTCAGGTGGACCTTTTTTTTTTTAGACAAAAGTACCTAAACTTATCTTTTAAGACATCATTTGTAAATATTTCAGTCATCCTAGTCGTAATGTTGTTGCATTTAGATAGTCTCTACTAAGTTGCCATGTGTAAGTAACATTGTACAGTAGCGTGTTGGACAGATACAGTAAACACTGCTTTGTGTCTTTGTGTTGGTTCTTATCGAGAACATCCTTGAGATAAAAACAAATAACTGATGAGCTCAGGATTTACTGAAACAGAATGCTGTAACTGTGAGATAAGACCAGTGTAACCAGTGACAGTGGCTGTCACTTAATGAACTTTACAGCATAAGGCTGACATCTTTCAACACTGAATTAACTTTTGAAATGACACAAACATGGAAGATTTGGGGGACAGTTTTGGATGTTTTCACCAATGTGTTGCTATTTATCTCCATCTCTGTTGCTAGATGGTGATAACATTCTGTTCTTTATTAATAAACTTGGACTGGAAACAAAATAAAAATGTTGTTGTTCTTTAAAGGTATCTCTGTACCACTTTTCTGCTACAGTTTTATTGTTGGTACAATAGTTTCACATTTGAAAAATTACATTGAAAATTTGATGAGTGCCACAAATTTCTTGTGTTTTCTTTGCACTTTTTTGAAAGGTTTTCCAATTGCTATGTCATAGATAGCAATGTATAACTTGGTGTAATATACAAGGAGCAGGACTGACTGGTTTTCTTTTCAATAGTATTTTAAATGGGAATTGAAAACACAAACACTACAGAGTGAGACACATAAGTTGAAATGTAATAACTGGGACAAAACATATGTGAAGACAGATTTACTACAGGTCAAGTTTTATTCACTGATGACAGTGAATCTTGAATGACCAGATCTGGACTGTGTCTGCCCAGTAACAGGCACAGAACTCCACTTTAACTATTAAGCTGGAGGTGAAGAACCAGTTTAGGCTGGAATAAGTAAAGATGAGCCAGTGAGACCTTTTCAAGTTGACAGTATATTTTTTTTAAAAAACAATTTCCAAACCTACAGCCAGTTTTTAGAAGATACTCTCTCTCTCTCTTTCTCTCTCTCTCTCTCTCTCTCTCTCTCTCTCTCTCTCTCTCTATATATATATATATATATATATATATATATGTGTATATACGTATATGTATGTATGTTTGTAATGACTGTGAACACTGAAGTTGTTTTGCAATATATTTAACACTCAAGAACACAGTTTGTCCAGTTGTCTGCATACAGTGTAGCATCATAGTTAGAGTTTCCTGTCTTCACATTTCATTAGTTTCTGTTCCTGTTCTCTGAAAAACCTTCAAAGGTTTTCTCTTTATTTGGTTAAATGAATTTCAACAGAAGCTGCCATATAGTTCCTCTTGCAGTCGGCCAGATGGGTTATTTTAGGAAAGCCTCTCAAGAAGAACAGAAGATTATTCAGTTTCTGTGAGCCTATATTTGTGTTAAGTGGGTATTCACTTGGTTTGCTACAAATTTATCTAATCACAACAGATTTTAAGAGTTGCTGTTTTGTAGAATCTCTTAACTAAAGTGTTTTTTTGTTTTAACCTCAACTCGAGCAGAACCTGAATGAAGCACTTCATCAACAACACTTGATAGGATTAGTAGCTTGTTCGCTTAATGAGTTTGTTGATTGAAGAATTTTAATTGGAAGGCTGATTTTTTGTTGTTGTTGTTATTAAACTCTTGTATATGGATAAAATATTTGTTATATCAGTTGCGTCCTGGTTTCCAACCCTGGTCATGAAGTACCCACTGACCTGCATGTTTTAGGTTTCTCCTTGCTTCCAAACACATAATTTATATGAACAGAAGATTAACAGGCTTCTGCAGTATTTGGCGACAACAGAGGAGTTCATGCAATCATTTGAATCAGGTCTGCTGGAATGGAGACTCATCTAAAACATGCATTGCATGTTAAATGCGAACGTAAGTCACCGAGACCACACTGAAGACACAAAAGCAGAAGAGGTGGCAAAATAGGAAAGCAACTGGTTATACATTTGAAGAATTGTGGCAAGAGTTTTGCCAACAGATTTGATTGATAAAGTACAGCTATGATATTGAAGTTTCTTGCTCTATAACAATACAACGCAAGAGTATAAAATTATTTATTTGGTGCTCTGCCCTTTAAACTTACTAGATCGACTGTAATCCACTGTAAAGCTAAAAATGTTGTCAACAATGCCACTCTGGATATAAGTAAAACCACTGCTCAGGTCCTGCTTTAACCTCATCCATCTAATGTCCCTCCAGAGTCAACAGTCATTTTTTAATTGAGTTGAGTTGCATTCAAAATTTGTGACATTTTTATTTGGTGTATCTTCCAGAAAAACCTGGACATGAGTTAATCCAGAGAGAGCATAAGAATCAGTTCTAGACTGGAAGTGTGGTTTATTGTCCAACATTTGAGGAATAACTCATCTAGGTGTTGATATGTAGAAATAAAATGCCGCACCAAGTGTACTTTAAGCCTTTTTGTGAAAAAGATCTGAATTCCCTCATTGTATCTCGTGAGAGTCTGTTGACAGACAGGGAGAAGTTCAGGAAATACACAGTTTCTGATGTGACAAACCATTTAGGTCCAGCTATTTTTCTCTGTTTTATGAACTGGACAGAACAATAACAAGCAAGGAGAGAAACACAATGTGCATATAGATGCATATAGTCATAAAGTCCTTTAATCTGAGACTGGTTGTGCCTCGATCTGACTGTGCAAAGAAGAATGAAAATCATCATGGACAAAAATGCACCTATTCTCTTCAAGATAGTAATTTAACATCAGTATCAGAGGTCAGAGGCTTCTTCAATGCTATTACGCCATAGACCACAAAAAGTCTTTCCTATCTATGGCTAAAGTTATTTTTATTGACCCCTTGTGGAATTTTATATTATGACACAAACTATTAAATTTACCTTTGGGGTCAGCATTGTAGTGTTGTATTGACTTGACTTGCATTTAAAATTTTGATATTTTATTTTGAATGCAAGTTTCACCTGTTTGTCTTTCAGGAAAACCCAGAAATGAGGGAAAACCAAATATAAAATGTACAAATTATCTATTTGCCAGTTATTGTCACAACCCTGTAGAGCCTTAACAATGGAGTAATAACAAAATGCTTTACACAGCACATACCAATCCTTACTGTTGGGAACTGGGGCTTTTTGGTCTTTGTGTGGATTTTCTGTTGTCTGCTGCTTCCTTCGTCATCCACTAGATGGTGTTAAGAGGCTGCTCCTTCATGGAGGGCGTTCCTGTCTGGATTCAGCACATCTGTGATCAATCATCTCGTCATATAGGAGTATATGAGGAACGATCTGCCAACACTTCAGTGTCTGAGTGCTTTGGTACTTTCTGAATTTTCTAAGATTACCTTGAGTATTATTGTCCTGTTGCCTTGGATTTTACCCACTGGTTGCCCGAGTCCCTCTTCACCTCAGCTGTAGATTCATTGAGAGTTCCTGATTTCACAACTTGCTATCAGACCGCCCCTCTCCTCTCCTCACAAGAGCTTACCTTACCGTTACCTAGAGATGGGTAAATGAGGCGTCATGAAGCGTTTCGACCCATAGCAAAACTGTATTGACACTGTGTTGATACTGTGTCACTGAATACTGACACCTGCTGGACATTAAAAATCCCTACAGGCAACGTAGTTGACAGTGATTAATGACCTAGTCTACACAATAAGATTTAAGTCATTGTATATTATATATTGTATTATGTCATATCTTCAGTTAAATTCAAGATATATTTGATATTCTTAGATACAATCAATAAATAATGTGAACTTGTATCATAAGCTGAAAATTTAAATGAACTTGTATGGAATGAGGATGCTTTTGGACTGGGGGGAGTTTCACAAATTTTCATTCAAAAATTTTTTTTTTCCAACATTTTGAAATTTAGTCTGTTAGGCTTTTTTGACACAACTTCTCCTGCTGTAGAAAAAAATGAAGTAAACAATACATTTATGTGAAATAATTTATAAAAAGCAACTGAGTAATTTGTAGAATGGCTGTATACCTGAGTTTATCCTAGGTGTTTCTGGGACTTCATTCTCATGTTTGGCCCTATCATGCCTCAGCATTGAGGAGGTGGATTTATTTAAATAAGACATTTCTGTCAAACATATGCGACACTTAACCTGCTGAACATAATATGAAAGTAAACTAAGAGTCAATTTCAGCTGAATTTGGATTCAGATAAATCAAGTAGAAACGGAAAGGAACCGGATGAAACAACAACGTAGTGAGAACCAATAGCTTATTTTCTGCCATAAGGTCAAAATGGTCCCAAACTACAAAACCTGTCATTTGCCTTGAGACTGCTCCATAGTTGAGGCTGTACTGTAAAAGATCAAGAGTTCTTTTGGCAAATGCATCCTGCTGACACATTCGGTTCCTTATAAACACATTTTTTCGTGTCAGTATCATTTCGAAACAGTTCCTGTATCGGTCACGTGACCTGGTGAAAGCAATATGCTCACCGACACAGAAACTCTCCCTTTGGCAGAAACTAACCTCCTCACCAAGTGAGACCAGTCCATTCCCTCAGAATTCAATCTGTCCAATTTACCCTCAACTCACCATCTCTCTCAACTACCCTCAGAGTTCTGATGACTGCGGCTTCCCACTCACAGGACAAGAACCTCACCATCTCACATTTCATCTTTGTTAAAGTAAACTTTATCTGATTCTCTGTTCTCACGTTTGTGGGTCAAAAGACGTGAACCCAACATGAAGCTTACCAAGTGCCAAAAGTTTAGATAGTTGAATCTATTTTTTTCTAATCATGACATACAGCCAAACAGTTAAAGACTGAAAGTGTGATTTATTGTCCAACATTTGAGGAATAACTCACCCAGGTTTAGATATGTTGTAAAAAAAGAAATGTATTAACCAAGGGTAACTCAAGCCTTTGTGTTAGAGGGGTCAAAATCCTTTCATTCATAGTGAAAGTCTGTTGGCAGACAGGAAGAAGCTCAGAAAACCTGTAGTTTCCGATATGAAAAACCTTTTAGGTTCAGCTTTTCTTTCTGTTTCATGAGGTTTATTTAAAACAAATGTATAGAAACATGAGAGTAAAGACAACGGCACACGATAAATAAAATAAGGAAAAAAGAAACACACTTATGAACAAGGTTGCACTTTCTATAAATTAAAATCAAAGTTTTTGTCCGTTCTATTAATTTCAAAGATAACAATACAGTACATTTGGTAAAGTCAAGCACAGATAAAAAAGTTCTATTTTTTGATTTTCAAAATCAGTAAGACCATACATATTCTAAAATTGTAAAAGATTAAAAAAAAAAATCTTATGCAGCCAAAAATAAAACATTGTTTCTGTGTTTTGACTTGTTTATATGCTGTCTATTAAAAGTCCCACCGTAAACTTTGCAGAGTTTCAGAAAACTGCTACACCCATAAAGTCATTTTTCAGTTCACACCTTTTTGTCACAATCACATAATTCAGTTCATTAAAGAATCTCCAACAAGTACGAAGTAAGAACAAATAAAACATATTCAAAATATTATTTATCCATAGAAAATCAATCCTAACCATTGGCTGTTTAAAAAAATCTAAGTACTTATATTGTTGAAACATAAAGTAACTTATAACTTATTTAATTCAGTTTCATGACTTAGTTTTTTACAGCAGGGTCAATGTTTTAAATTGATTTGGACATTTCTGTTGGTTGTATATTTTTATTTAACAGTGCACTAGTATTTAAAAGTTAGATTTTGTTTTAGAAATTTAAATATATGATATTATTGGTTATCTTGATAGAGACCAAATAGGCACCCTTCTGTCAAAATTTAATCGGTGGAGTGATTGATGACCCTAATCATTAATTGCTCATGTGTGTAAGATAATGGATGGAGGGAAAACATCATTAGGGCCAAGAAACATACAGCATATAAATCAGAGACAAAAGTAGTGGATAATTTTAAAAGTAAAAAAAAAAACAATTTCCCATGTTGGAGCAACTCTTGGAGCGTGGTAAAAAACTTTCAACTTTAGGAAACATATGAAAGATACATATGAGTATCCTCACCAAGGCCTGCTTAGTCCCTGTCAGATACTCTTCAGAAATAAATTTACAGATCAGGAACTTTTACTGACATGTATCACACTAGCAAGTGTTACAGAAAAAAATCTATGAGTTTTAAATGTATTAAACCAACCTTTACTATTTTGGACAAAGCATGAAGCAGTGGGAAGATCAGTGTTGATTCAACAGCAAGAGAAACACTGAACAAAAGCATTCACAGTGATGTGAGGACAAATTCTGGAACGGGAATGATGTTAGAGGTTGTCTTTCACTTCAACTGCAGAAAGCTGAAAGTTAAATTTGAGGAGCCTCACGTAGGCCTGTTTACTGTCTGTCACATTTTCTTAAGAAGTACATGTACAAACGAGGAACATTTACTGAAATGTATCACACTAGAAAGTTTTACATAAAAAAAATCTATAAGACTTTAAAATTTAAGTGATGAAGGAAATCACCAACACATAGTCAGCACTGACGAATCGTGCAACCATAAATAATGCAGTAAAACAGTTAAACTCTAGGTTTTCTTTACAACTATGTGTTTACTCTTACGCAGGGACATGCACAGGCACACACCCTCACACACTCACGCCCACGCACACACACACAGATGACCCCAGCCCTCCCCCTTTTTTTCCTTCAGAGATATTTGTCCAGTCTTATGTCCCAGACACATACACACACGCACTCTCACACACACACCCCGCACGAATGCACACACACACGCACACACACACGCACACACACACACATACCCCCACAGATGGCAGGGTTATCTAGGAAAGGTGACAATCTATGTATTAATCTTGATACTGATGATCACTTATTGTTTTTCGTGCTCTAATTGTGCTGTACTTTAATTTGCTCACAAGTGGTCACATGTGCGTAGCCCCCCCCCCCCCCCCCCCCCCCCGCCACACACACATATGGCTTGGTGCGTATCACTGCCATCGGCAATTCCCCCAGAGGTCATGAGAATCTGTGCTGGCGTTTAAATCATACCTACCCTGATAAAGACTGAATTGAAATGACTGGAAACATAGAGTATCACGCGTGTCATGCATGCTGACCAGAGGTCATGAGAGTCATCCTGTTGGGTCCGCCCTATCCCGCTTCAGGCAGTGTATCAGATAGACATTCTGTTTAAAACCCGAGGTAATTACAACATCCAAATGTATTTAAACTTCTCTAGGTACAGTATATACTATATACTGTATATTGTTCTTGATTATCTAACACTTATTGTTTTTCATACTTTAATTGTATTACTCTTAAAACTCATAGAGGTCGGGAGGAGTTTACCAAAACAATGTGTCGCATTGATGGGATTAACAGATGTCAAAGGAATGTTTATTTAAGGGGGGGCGGGGCACATTCTGTCACCGGAAATCAAAAGCAATTAATGATTAGGGTCATCAATCACTCCACCGATTAAATCTTGACAGAAGGGTCCCTATTTGGTCTCTCTATCTTGTCTAACTCTTTGGTGTATTTATGAATAAGGCAGTTAGTAAAGACTTGATGAACCATTGGCTTCAGAACTTTTCACCTTTACAAACCACAAAGTATTTACATCACAGACTGACCTGCGATCAGATGTGTACTTGGATATTGTGTAACCACCTCCCTTATTCTCTGCAGCAGAATGAGTTAATTCATCTGTATTATTAGATTATGAGAATTATTTATTGCAAGGTAATAATTTCTGTTTTGTTGCACTAAGGTGGTTTTAGACAAAGAATTGCAGAATTCGAAAAAATACATGAAAACATCACAATTTGCACAGAAACAAAAGGATTTATACAGTTTATCTACATAAATGTTCATGTAGGATTTCGTTACACTTTAACTCCTCACAGACTGTTTGTTGTTAGAGCATAATGTCGTGCAGAATTTCACACCACTTCACTCTACTCAGAAGCAGCTCTTTCTATAAATAAAAGTCGTGGCTTCTGCGGTGACGGATTGACCTGCTGACATCTTCACTGCAACAATATTTGAACTCTTCTTTGGCTCATTTTAACATCCACTGTGTGTACAAACTGTCCACATGGCAACGTAAGTTGCTTCCCAAATTCTATATTAGTTTATTTAATGTTGGCAGTCTAATCTAAAATTGTTTTTTCATTCTGTTTTATTCCTCCTTTAAATTTTGAGGTTTTTGTTCCTCAGTCATTATAGAGGAAACAGCACTTTCATCAGTTTCTTAACAGTGTTAGAGGATTATACAAAATGTAAAATATGGGTTTTTTTTACACATATCCCTCGAACTGATCACACAGAGATCTAGGCTGTGAATGGCATTAAGATTATTTTAAAGCTGTTTTAAATATGGTCAGCAGTCCATGGATTTTTCTTGATTTCTTATTTGTTCTCCATCAGTTCACTTTAACTTTCTGCCCCAGTGTACAATTTAAGTCTGTGCTCTCATCTTTAGCATGCACCTTTGTTAAAATCCATGTTGTTACATGGTGCAGCAGTGGTGCCGTTACATGAATCCAGCATGACAACTCCTCCTGGTAGTTTAATGATGACGATGGGGCGTGCATCGACATCCAAACCGCAGAGAAATGAAGGACGATCCAGTGAATTGTCTTTTTAACTGTCAAATTTAATCAGGTTTGAAATCTTCCTCACAATTTTAAATATGTTATTGAGCCGTAATTAAGATTAGGTCCGGTAGTGTCCTTTAGTTGGTCACGCTTGCAGATGATAAATATGCACATGTATGTGACGCAGTGGGTTTGAGGTTTGATAAAAGTGGAACGGAAACTAGACAAGTCATTTGTCACGGGAATGAAAAAGCAGCTGCAGCCTGCATGCCCATTGTATTTCTTTCATTCACCCAAGAAAATAAGATGGGTGCCTCCAAATGGCTTATCTTTTTCGCATGCATTTATGTGAAAGGTAAGGTATGTTTTGTGTAATGTATAAACTGTTATAAATTATGAGATGCTAATTTTGTCAGTCCTGTTTCCCAAAATTTCTTTTCATGTGACTTTACTGTAGTAGAATGTCATTTATAAGTTGCATGAAATTACTGCTTTGTTTCAATATTTTAATCTTTCTACTTGCAGAGTTTGAAAGCGAAGCCTCATCCTGGACATCCACATCTCCAGCCTCAGTTAAAGGGCTCCTCGGCTCATGTGTGGTGATCCCCTGCTCTTTTAACTATCCCGTTGAAGGAAATAAATATGAATTCACTGGGATTTGGAACAATCCAAATGGCGTAATTTTTCACTCAGGCTCTGGACAGACGTCACAGCAGTATCAGAATCGCGTTGAGCTTGTTGGAGAGCTGAAATCAAAGAACTGCTCTCTGAAGATCGACCCCCTTCAGAAGAGCGACGTGGGGCCCTTTGATTTTAGAATTGAAATTAAGGACTACAATAGATATTCCTACAAAAATAGTATCACCATTTCAGTTATAAGTAAGTAGCTCATTATTTTCTTCTTTCCGTTTTCAGTGTTGCTGTCATGTTTGACATTTATGATCATTTTCAGTATCTAGTTAGTTCAAATGTAGCATTTTACATTTGACCTTTGCACTTGTCTTAAGGGTTTAGCCAATTTTAGATACATTTTACATTATCTAAAAGCTTGCAAATTGATATTTTTTTGTGCACTACTTTACTTTTGTTTTTTTCTTGGAGAAAAATGTTCAAGAAACAAAACATTAAGAAATTGCTAGTGAACTAAAGCAAATAAATCTTAAAAAATATAAATTAATTTAAACAGTTAGAAATGAAAAAAAGTCCATGATGTTTGTTTATGAAGCATATCAGTTTACATTAGTTACTGATGTTTCACGGTAGATAATTTAATTTGACATAAAAATGTATTATGTCTTTAGACCGCTCAGCCGATTAGTTTCACCTTTTGAAAACTCAACAAGTCAAAGGATTTTAATGACATGAAGCATATTATAATTTACCAAATGAGCAAAATGCCCCAAAATTAAAACGGGAACGGATGCAATATGTGCAACAAATTTGAACTGATGCTTTATTCTACGGTGACCTCTTGAACTAAATTTGAAATCATTCTCTTTCCATGTCCATTTGAAGTGAGGCTTAGTTTTGTTGTTTGCTACATTTGGGAAAGTTTATCAGAGACAAAATGTATTTAGTTTTACATTAAATTAAGTAAAATCTTAATGGGTGTTATCTCATCAGGAGCACTAGCCTGGGCATTGAGTTCCTACGATATTTCACCTTATTCACATCTTGATTCACAGCAGTCTGAGTTTTCTCCCATTGGCCTGGATTCCTCTGGTAGATTTTCTACCAGATCGAGCAGCGAACAGAAGGAGAAGTTGTGAGCGATGACATTGATTTTTTGCACTGTTTTAGAATTGTAGTCTGTCTGTAATTTTAGCAATGGCAGCAGAGGAAGTGAACAAAGCCACTCACTCTGTGTTTTTCATGTCTACAAATACTAAGTTAACATTAACAGCTGCCTCATTCAGTGGAGGATGGTTGTTTACAGTGCAGGCAATTTCCTGTAAGCTTCATAGCATTGAACTGGCACATTGCCTATGTCATTAACAATTGGGTAAAAGTTAAAACTTCAACAGAGTCCATACCTTCAGTAAGCAATTGTTTCTCAATAGCCAAGAGCCCTGACCCTCTGAAAGAAGCAAAGTGTAGAACAAGGCCTTGGTTTTTACCAGGCTATATTAACACAGGATGAAACATTTTAATTTTCTCTTTTTGATTACTGAACATAGATCATTTTAATACTCTATTGTGATGCCTCTGGTTAACACAGGTGAGCCAAATCCTCTCCAACTCTCGGTGGAAGAGGACATTAAGGAGGGACAAAATGTGTCTGCAGTCTGCTCTGTGTCTCACTCCTGCCCCGCCTCTCCTCCCAATTTCAAGTGGAGTCACCTCGGAGAGGAGATTCATCAGTCCCAACAGCTTGGCGATGCAGAGTGGAACACAAGATCTATTCTGAGCTTTCGGCCGACTCATATTGACCACAACAAGCCTTTACAGTGCACTGTAACCTACAAGGGGGGGAAAAGTCAGGAGAAATCCAAGATCCTTCACGTAAAATGTAAGTGTTGATTAGAATGATATTTTCCTGATTACATTTTGGATTTAAAAACCAAATTACCATGTTCTTCAAGGCACATAAAAAATGTTTTTGAATGAAAAAACCTTCTAAAAAAGAAGTGAAACTGTAGAGAACACAATATGTGCATAAGTAACACAAGCCACATTGAGGTGACAAAAGCTCAAGAGGTGGTGTGGCAAAGTTGCATTTGACTGCATGGTGGTTTTAAGAATTCACTGTTTTTCAAATTATTTACCAATAAATATATGCCATGTCAATGCTGGCTTTTTACCAACTGGTAAAAGGCCAATTGGCTAGTTTGTCAATAAACTAGTCAATTGGCTAGTTGGATGCCAGTTCATCCAACAAATTTATGTCAGCAAGGTTAAAACGAATGAATTAATGTTCTAGTTCACCACCTAAACATTGTGAGCTAAGAAAGCCAGCATGAACCAACTTTCAGTCATTCATTGTAATTTTGTTCAAATAAAGACGAATAAAACTGAGTTGTGCGTAGATCATGACGCTATAATTAATTGTCATAATATCATGGCATGTTTCTAAAATGCTGTTTGTCTTTAAGTTGAACTACCAAATGAGGACTACAATTTCTGTAGATTTACTTTTTCATGACACTGTTGCACCAGATGCCGTCACAAACGATATTGTTGATATGGCAAGAATATATAGCTGTTTTTATATATTCATGCAGATGCACCACTGAATGTGAACGTTGAGTACAAGGTCGACGTAAAGGAGGGAGAAACTGTGGATCTCACTTGCTCCAGTGAGGCTCACCCTCCTGTCAGTCGCTATGAGTGGCACAATGAAACTGGAGCAAAGATCTCTCAGGGAAACCTCTACATAGTGTCAAATGTTTCTAGAACAATAGGAGCAATGTATTGTGCTGCTATCAACGACGAGGGAAAAAATGTTTCACGGCCTGTCCAGCTCAATGTTTCATGTAAGTACAAAATAACAGACATAATGACAACATTTAATATTGGAACTAAAACATTGAATGAATTTGAATTAATAGCTGATTCCAAATGCATTCTGGGATTTTTTTTTTTGCCTTTACAGATGCTCCTGAGATAAAGACTGAGTCGTCATGCTCAGTAGAGGGCAACTGGGTGAAGTGTGAGTGTATTGTGGACTCCAATCCTGCCAGCACCGTCACATTTAAGCATTCTGACAAAATTCTACCTGGAACTACAAGAGATAAAAATGGTTTCTATACCATAAAGATTCTTTGGAAAGATATTGAGCCTTCCAAGTTTGTGCAGTGTTTGGCATCTAACACCGAAGGGAAGGCCAGCCATACACTCTCTGTACCTCATGACGGTATGAAGTGATATCACATTTCAAGAATCACCACCAAACATGGCGAATTAAATAAACACACATTGTTTGATTTCTGTCTTTACAGAGGTGATGCTTTACATTTTCATTGCCAGTGGAGCAGCAGGGTTCTTGCTGTTTGTTATACTTGTAGTGGTACTTTATAAGAAATGGTGAGTAAAATATAAATGTTGTTTGCTAATGTAAAGAAATCTGGAAACAATCAGTGTTACATGAGAAACAGTAATTTATTTGTATTATACAACATATACATTAAAATACAGTATTTTAATGTAAATATGTCAAATATTTAGATAATTGTGAAAAGAGTCCTCCAAGGCACAGTTTTTGGCCTTATTGGTTTTTTGCAAATTCCAAATAGGACTTGACAGAATGTGTATATGGCTCAAGTGCATTTTTATGTAGATAAAACGATACGTCAATGTATGACCTCAATGTATGATCCTTAGCATGAAGAAAGCAAATCATGCTGTTTTCTAGAACTAAACCTAATTCTTGGATGAAATTGGTATTTCTGCTCTGTGGAAGCATTATTGATAAAGTATCATCCTCCAAATATCTGGGTATTGATTGATTAAGTAGAAATGTTGAAGGGCTTTAATTTGGCTACTATTTTTGAAAAGGACCTGTACTAGATTATCATTCAGGAAAATCCTGTAGAGCCTAAATGGATTTAGACAGCATCTTGGTGGCATTATTTATATGCACATTGCTTCTTTCTCGTGTTAATCTAGATTTTATTTATTATTCTTTACATTTTATGACACATTTATTTCACACAATGGGTCACTGTGCAGTTTATAATCTTTTTTTCTGACACAAGTTAACCTTAAAGCAGTCTTTCTCAAACTGTGGTCCCCAGACTGCTGGTGGTCCACAGGTGCCCCCTAGTGGTCCGCGAGGTACTGCATGTAAACCACCGTTTATTTGTCGTGACCTCAGCTCAAAGTGCGGCGCTACAGATTGTGTTAAAAATAATGATGGAAAACTGGCTTAAAACCGAGATGTTCTAAAGATGTCGTTCATTACTCTTCTCATTAGGAAACAACAATACATGAGTTAAGAAACTAATTACTTCATTTCAGGTTGCATCATATATTAAGATGTGTTATCACAGGGGCAATTTCAGGTTAGGTGGTATATGATTGCCTATCCACCCCCCTCCCCCTCTGATCTGAACTCTAGTGGAGTTCTGTTGTTGGACTTTCTGCCCCAAGTGGAGGAGTTTAAGTATCTCGGGATCTTGTTCACGAATGAGGGAAGGAGGGAGCAAGAGATCGACAGCTTCACTGCAGCGTCTGCAGTGAAGCTGGCGTTGTACCGGTCTGTCGTGGTGAAGAGAGAGCTGAGTCAAAAAGCGAAGCTCTCAATTTGGGTCATGATAGAAAGAACGAGGTCGCAGATACAAGCGGCCAAAATGGGTTTTCTCCCCAGGGTGTTTGGGCTCTCCCTTAGCGATAGGGTGAGAAGCTCGGTCATCCGGGAGGGACTCAGAGTAGAGCCTCTGCTCCTTCATGTCGAGAGGAGCCTGTTGAGGTGGCTCTGGCATCTGGTCAGGATGCCTCCTGGACGCCTCTCTGGTGAGGTGTTCTGGGCTCGTCCCACCGGGAGGAGGCCTACAGGAAGACCCAGGGCACGTTGGAGGGATTATGTCTCTCGGCTGTTTCTCCCAAGGCCTGGGAACGCCTTGGGATTCCCCCGGAAGAGCTGCAACAAGTGGCTGGGGGGAGGGAAGTCTGGGCCTCCCTTCTTAGGCTGCTACAGCAAACGACCCGACCCCGGATAAGCGGAAGAAGCTGGCTGGATGGATGGATGGATGGATGGATGGATGGATGGATGGATGGATGGATGATCCGTGACTGTTTGTTAAATGGGTTAAGAGTTCCTCAGTTTGTTTGAGAAAGGATTATACAGTACAGACCAAAAGTTTGGACACACTTTCTCATTGAATTCAATGAGAAATTCAATGAGAATTCATTCAATGAGAAATTCTCATTGAATGAGAAATTCAATGAGAATTTCTCATTGAAGTCAATGAGATAGTGTGTCTAAAATTTTGGTCTGAACTGTATGTACAAAGCCATGCATAGCAGACTCTCCTCTGAGAAAATTATATTTACCTTACCAGCAGGGGGAAACCTAGAGACACTTCGGAGTTAAACATGAGTGCCATGATGACAGAAAGGCCTCAGCAACCACCAGAGAAGGCCTCAAACAGGTCCTTACCACTCACCAAAGACTGAATTAAACAAACTTTTCATCTTAATTATAATTATTTTCAAACCATTTGATTTGTATTACCAGGAACAAGATTTGTGATGATCCACATTCTTCTAATATTTATATGAATGAAGATATGTATGGAAATGTTGGGGTACGTATTTTTCTATACATAATTTACAAATTCATGAGTAAATACAATATTTTATGTTGAATGTGTTTTTCAGACTGACTGGGATGATCAAATATATGCCAATGTCTAATAAATAAAGGAAAAGCTGCAGTTTGCCTACCTGTTTGAGGAAAAATATCAATATTCAGGTCTGTAATTAATGGTCTAATTATATTTTAAGTTTGTTCTGTGTAAATATTTAGAACGTATTTCCTTTAAATAAAGGAAATTAATTCTGTGTATTTTGGGGTTACATTTAACTCTCAAACATTAGAGTGCCTCATAAGGCCCTTTTGCTTGCAGCTATAACTTTTCCAAATAAGTCTTGTAAATTCATGTATCAATAATGGCTATTAAGCTGTTGTAAAAGTGTACCTAAGTGTATTTTTAATTATTGTTTATGTAGAAGTACTTATCTGGTTTCAACATATTGTGCAAGTGTTGTTGTCTTTAGAATTTCCTCCTTTGCTTAGAAGATTGTGATATCTGATTAACGTGTTTAAAAGTGAAACTATTCTGATAAAAGAGATAAACTTTAAAAATATCAAATGATGATCCTGTAGTTGTTGGCCTGCAAGCTTCGTAAGTGCAGATGTGAAAATAAGTTAGAGAGTATCACTGTTCAATAATAAATGAAGAAAGTGTGGTTGTTGATGGGCATGTACTCTTGGTCAAGTGTGGAAAAACCCACGGGTGTGCCTGTAAGTGGGTTCAGAATTAACTCTCAGAAAGGGAAGTTGATAAGAACATCTGTGAAATTTTTCAAACGTCAACATCTGTTACTCAAAAAGGAAACTGAAATGTTTCAACCTCGTTTTTGCTTTTTTCATGGCTGATTATATCAGCTGACTCAAACAGCATATTTTATTTTTAAACTAGAAATTGACAATGGAAAATGTTTGACTCATAAAACAAGAAGTAATGTGAAGCAGAGAACAGCCACGTGGGAGAAAAAATTTCCAGGGGAGATTGTTGTCAAATCAAGAGGAGACCTCTTCTTCCTCATCATTTTGCAGAGGCTCAGGTGTCTTTCTTCAGTTCTTCTCTTACAAGCAGCATATAACTTATTGCTGGAGGAACTTTTAATATAGAGGCCACTCTATGCAGCATGATGATACTAGACTGCTTAAAATGAAACATAAAGTGTGAGACTTGGTTTAACCTGAATTGTTATTTCTGTAAATCTTTTTTCATCTGGTGCTGCTGCCGGAGCACTGGAGCATGCTTTGTTACTTTAGTGCAACAGTAACAAAGCATGCAAAGATGAAGATCACCATTTAAAAGTTAGAAATGAACAACTATGTGAGATGTTATGTGATTCAAAAGCATGTAAAACAAAAAAATAATGGCAAAATAATTTTTATTTTACTCCCCTCTTTTCTTCTTGTCAGTGCAGTTGACAAACAACGTGCTTAAATGTAGTGCATCAGGTCATTATCTCAATCTTTGAAAGAGGAAAGACTATCATATTGTTTAACAGAGAAAAGTTCATGTTTCCATATATATTTAATCCACATCTCCTGTAGCTATTTGTGCAGTTCCTCTGTTGATGAAGGTTCTTTGTGGCCTATTTGAAGTGCTAAATAAAATACCTCATATTCTCTATTCACCATAAATGGGAGGCTGCAGCCACAACAGTCTCCTACTTCACACACTCCAGATAATTGAGACAAAAGTTAAGAGATAAAAAAAATACACCAATGTTATAATCTTAGCACTTTAATGAAAGATTTAATTCAAAACAACATTAAAACTTGTAGACTTTGGAGTATGATGCAAATTTAATAGTCAGTGTATGATCTTACAGTTGATGAAGAGTAAAAGAAAGAAAAACAGCAAAGCAAAATTAATCCATAATCCTTTTAGAAAATCATTAAAGGTTAAAACAAAATTAATCCTAACTTTTGTGCCTCTAACACATTTTCAAAAGATTTAGGTAAAGTTAAACTCAAAAGGTGATATGAATCAAAGCAACAATAAGAATTTCTTGACTCACTACATGATTATTTTTTTGTAGTTTTACTATTTCAGGCCTTTTTCTGCAAAATCACTTTGCCATCATGGCAGATAGCACTAAAAATATTGCTCTAATCTAGTACTCCATATTTAGACTCACTTGGTACTCTTCTTGATGAGAAGCACAGAGCCCACTGTAGTCTTCTTGCCAGGGAATGTCACCGTACATTTTAAAGGCATGTTGAAGTCGGCTTCTTGAGGGGTAAAGGTGAGGGTCGACGTTGTTGACCACAACCATTTATTTTCCTTTTTTGACCTTGTTTTCCTTATTCCAGAGTGGCTCCATGAGAATTTGGGAGGAGATGATGGACAGACATGAGTAACTTTGCAGGTGGCAGTCACTTGATCTTGGACTGCAACAGACATGGTGGGAGGCTTAGGAACTCCTGTACAATCAACAATTTTCACAAAATTACTTGTTAAATAGTGATTTAAACATGTCTTTTAACATCTTAAAGTAAATGGTTTAGAATTACTGAAAAGGTCTCTAATATACTCACGGAAGACATTGAGGGTCACCTTATTTTTTGAGAAAGTGAAGCTTTTATGTTGTGGAATTTCAATTCTGAAGTAAAACGGACCAGTGTCAGTTTCTCTGACGCCATACAGCTGCCAGGTGCAGTTGCCGCTTTGAAGGGTTCCTGTAATTCTGGATCGCATGTGGAACTCATTCCCTAGTCTCAAATTGAGGAAATTTGATGCAACAATCGTGTCCCCTCTCTTCCAGAATCCCCGCCATCTGTTCAATATTTTTTTTGTCTCGGGATACAAGTAAACGCAGGGAATGACCACACATGAGCTTTGAAGAACAGGGATTCTGGATGGCACATCTATGAGCCAGTCCTTGTGCAAGATATGAGATTCAGCCATCGCTGCAATAAAGCACAAAAGCAAGAATACATTTTTAGCAAGTAGACAGTGATAGAATGATGATATTCCATGAATTGTCATTTTAAGGCTAAGCTTACCACAAACCATCAGAATTGAGAGCCACAATTTCAGATCCATCATTAGCTGACTAATGTCCTCTGTCCTACTGTGTGGTGAGAGTGAGTCTTGTGCTTATAAAGCAAAAGTTTAGACCTTGAAGTCAGAAATTGTTACAGATTGCAATCAAACTTTCCCAACGACATAAGCTGATTATTTTGTTGCTTTTTGGGTACATTTTCGATGAACAAATTTTAGATGGAGAAAAAAATTAAATGTAGCACATGTACTAAAAATCTGCAACAATGTGGTGTTTGAATAAAATGTTTATGGTGTAAATGATAAGTCCTTAACTAGAAAATTCCTGAAGAAATTTAACCGGGGCCTGCCAAAGTGTGCCCGTCGGTTTGGGCCCGGCGTTCTGATGCTAGAAATTAGCATCAATGCTAAAGAAAGCTGTAACGTAGTCAATAGCATGAGGAGATTGACAAGATTGTTGACTAACATGCACTTGCACCATTCAGTTTGATAAAGTAAGTGTATCAGCTAAAATTAGCAAAAATGCTAATGTTAGCGTGATTCCTGTCAGTAGCATGTGGGACATCACTAGGATGTTTTCTATAATGGACTTACTGCATTCAGTAGACTAAACATGGCTAAAAAGTGAAATAAATAGCTAATAGCTTATTTAAGCTAAAATGCTAATGCTAATGGACTGCCTTGCTGAGCAAGGCAGTTCCCTAACCTGAGAGAAACAGATAATGCAGAATAATATTATTGCACCGCCTGTGGTGGTGCACTAACCTCAGGGGCATATTGAGGCTTTTATTTTGAAATTTTTGTTAAGCTTAATTTTAAATTGCCACACTAAACCCATGTGTAACAGTGCTATGGATAAAAAAAGTCACATAAAGCCAAAAAGAGCAATTACCTGATTTAAAAATATTCAAGGCTTTTATTTTGAAATTTTCAGTAAGCTTAATTTTAAATTGCCACACTAATCCTATGTGTAACAATGGTTGGGTGAAATCAATTATATAATGCCCTAAAGAGTATATACCTGACGTAAAAATTGTGAAGGCTTTTATTTTGAAATTTTCATTAAGCTTAATTTTTATTGCCACAATAAATCCATGTCTAATAGTCATTGGGTAAATCAGTCACATAATGCTCAAAAGAGCAACTACCTGAAATAAAAATATTCAAGGCTTTTACTTTGGAATTTTCAGTGTGCTTCATTTCAGAGGGCCAAACTATTCCAGTGTGTAACAGTGCTTTGGATAAAAAAGTCACATAAAGCCAAAAAGCGCAATTACATGATGTAAAATTTCTCAAGGCTTTTATTTTGAAATTTTTGTTAAGCTTCATTTCAAAGGGCCAAACTAATCCCATGTGTAACAGTGACTGAGTTAAATCGGTTATAAAAAGCCCAAAACACAAGTAGTTCTAAAGGCCAGTCCAGTCCTCTGTTTCAAATGAGTCTTCCACCGTAGATAGAACTACAGTGATGCGTATTTGTAGTCCTAAGCAGCAGCCAATAGCCTCCTGAGTTGCTATGGTAAATAACTGTCTCAGCTAAGTGTGAGCTGTGAGTCAGACATGCTGGGGGAAACAATTCTCTCTTTGAGCCAGCCAGTTTGACTGAAAAAAAGCATTGGGAACAAATCCTTCAAAAGAATATTAAAGAGACGCTTGTTGGGTGTAGAGTAATAGGTTCCTGCCATTGCTTTGCATGGCAGGCCCCAATGATGACTTCCTGAAAGTCAGCGCAGTGTACCCAGCATCAGGTGTGGAGCAATTAAATATAATAATGCTTGATATCAGATCAAATCTTTGGAATATTAATATTTTTCATTAGTCCCATAACATTACCCATGCGGAAAAAATGTGGTAAGAAAATATTGCTGACATTAGGGCAGTTCTCAATGCAATAAGAAATAAATAAATTCTTAATTTTCCTGCTTTTCCTTTAAACATATTTGCTAATGCTAATGCTTTTCCTTGTATTCTTTGCTAGTGTAAAGAAATCTGCAAACAAGCAATGTTACATGAGAACCAGTTTTCTTTTTGTATTATCCATCCATCCATCCATCCATCCATCCATCCATCCATCCATCCATCCATCCATCCATCCATCCATCCATCCATCCATCCATCCATCCATCCATCCATCCATCCATTTTCTTATATCCTTTAAGAAAAAGCCAAGAAAATGAGAAAAAAAGAAGGTTATGAAGATAGACTATTGGCAAATAAATGAATGAATGATTAAATAAATAAATAGATAGATAGATAAATAAATGAATAAGTAGATAAATAAAATAAGAAAAAAAATTATCTAGAAGGCTGGAAAGAAAAATAGGTATAGTCGAAGAAGAAAGTTGAAGAGAGAAAAAGAAGAACAGTCATGAATGTGACAAATAAAAGAGTAAATATCAAAATGAAGTGGGAAATGGTTAAAAGCAACTAAAACAATAGCAAAAAGGAAAGGATAAGAACAAACAGTTAATGTTTCACAGAAAGAAAGATAATGAAACCACAGTGGTTAGAAGGAGACAACAGACCAGTAGCTCGTGATTCGCAGGAACTATTAAAACAGGTAGTATTTTCAGCAAACAGAACTATCCAGTGATTAAGAAGAAGAGCAAATTATATAGAAATAGGGAGGGACAAAACAAAGGGATGATTAACCGTTTGAAGAATAAAGAATCTAAATAAAAGTTATTTTAAAGGATGATAGTGGGGAGGGAAGAAAATAACGAATATTCTGTCTGAAACCCATTTTTAACTGAAGGTTGCATTTTTCTCTGTATGTGTATTAATCTGATAATCTCCTTGGTAATGTTGGTGATGACACTGTCTGTGGGAGAAGGACAGTATACAGTATATATAGAGAGGTGATTCCTTTGTCTAGTCAGATCTCTTCAGAGTTCTCCATCTGCGCAGATGTGAAATAAAGCTGTGTTTTGTTCTTTCTCTCTAACAAGGTTTGGACTATGTTAATTTTTCTCGCTTCACACTGGCAGGATCAAATATATGCCATTGTCTAATAAATAAAGTAAAAGCTGCAGTCTGTCTACCTGTTTGAGGAAAAATATTAATATTCTGGTCTGTAATTAATGGTTTAATTATATGTTAAGTTAGTTCTGTGTAACTATTTTGATGTGTGCTGCAGATGTTCTGTGCAGATCCCCCTTGCAAATGCAATCTATACATCTCAATAGTGTTAACAAGGTTAAATAAAGGAAATTAATTCTGTGTATTTTGGGGTTACATTTAACTCTCAAACATTAGAGTGCCTCATAAGGCCCTTTTGCTTGCAGCTATAACTTTTCCAAATAAGTCTTGTAAATTCATGTATCGATAATGGCTATTAAGCTGTTGTAAAAGTGAACCTAAGTGTATTTTTAATTATTGTTTATGTAGCAGTACTTATCTGGTTTCAACATATTGTGCAAGTGTTGTTGTCTTTAGAATTTCCTCTTTTGCTTAGAAGATTGTGATATCTGATTAACGTGTTTAAAAGTGAAACTATTCTGACAAAAGAGATAAACGTTAAAAAGATCAAATGATGATCCTGTAGTTGTTGGCCTGCAAGCTTCGTAAGTGCAGATGTGAAAATAAGTTAAAGAGTATCACTGTTCAATAATAAATGAAGAAAGTGTGGTTGTTGATGGGCATGTACTCTTGGTCAAGTGTGAAAACCCACTGGTGTAAGTGGGTTCAGAATTAACTCTCAGAAAGGGAAGTTGATAAGAACCTCTGTGAAATATTTCAAAACGTCAACATCTGTTACTCAAAAAGAAAACTGAAATGTTTCAACCTCGTTTTTGCTTTTTTCATGGCTGATTATATCAGCTGACTCAAACAGCATATTTTATTTTTAAATTAGAAATTGACAATGGAAAATATTTGACTCATAAAACAAGAACTAATGTGAAGCAGAGAACAGCCACGTGGGAGAAAAAATTTCCAGGGGAGATTGTTGTCAAATCAAGAGGAGACCTCTTCTTCCTCATCATTTTGCAGAGGCTCAGGTGTCTTTCCTCAGTTCTTCTCTTACAAGCAGCATATAACTTATTGCTGGAGGAACTTTTAATATAGAGGCCACTCTATGCAGCATGATGATACTAGACTGCTTAAAATGAAACATAAAGTGTGAGACTTGGTTTAACCTGAATTGTTATTTCTGTAAATCTTTTTTCATCTGGTGCTGCTGCCGGAGCACTGGAGCATGCTTTGTTACTTTAGTGCAACAGTAACAAAGCATGCAAAGATGAAGATCACCATTTAAAAGTTAGAAATGAATAACTATGTGAGATGTTATGTGATTCAAAAGCATGTAAAACAAAAAAATAATGGCAAAATAATTTTTATTTTACTCCCCTCTTTTCTTCTTGTCAGTGCAGTTGACAAACAACGTGCTTAAATGTAGTGCATCAGGTCATTATCTCAATCTTTGAAAGAGGAAAGACTATCATATTGTTTAGCAGAGAAAAGTTCATGTTTCCATATATATTTAATCCACATTTCCTTTGTAAAGGACTCTCCCACTTGTAAAAATATTTAGCTGGCAGCAAAATTTACCCAATGAATCATATAATGTAGATTTAAAGTGCATAACACTGTTACTTTTGTCGCCAGGCTCTTTGTGGCCTATTTGAAGTGCTAAATAAAATATCCTATGTTCTCTATTCACCACAAATGGGAGGCTGCAGCCACAACAGTCTCCTACTTCACACACTCCAGATAATTGAGAGAAAAATTAAGAGATAAAAAACACACCAATATTATAATCTTAGCACTTTGATGAAAGATTTAATACAAAAGAATAGGACAACTTGAGGACATTGGAGTATGATGCAAATTTAATAGTCAGTGTATGATCTTACAGATGAGGAAGAGTAAAAGAAAGAAAAACAGCAAAGCAAAATTAATCCATAAATCCTATTAGAAAATCATTAAAGGTTAAAACAAAATGAATCCTAACTTTTTTGCCTAACATATTTTCAAAAAATTTCGGTAAAGTTAAACTCAAAAGGTGATATGAATCAAAGCAACAGTAAGAATTTCTTCTCATTAAATGTTTTTTTTTTTTTTTTTTTTTTTGTAGTTTTACTATTTCAGGCCTTTTTCTGCAAGATCACTTTGCCATCATGGCAGATAGCACTAAAAATATTGCTCTAATCTAGTACTCCATATTTAGATTCACTTGGTACTCTTCTTGATGAGAAGCACAGAGCCCACTGTAGTCTTCTTGCCAGGGAATGTCACCGTACAGTTTAAAGGCATGTTGAAGTCGGCTTCTTGAGGGGTAAAGGTGAGGGTCGACGTTGTTGACCACAACCATTTATTTTCCTTTTTTGACCTTGTTTTCCTTATTCCAGAGTGGCTCCAGGAGAATTTGGGAGGAGATGATGGACAGACATGAGTAACTTTGCAGGTGGCAGTCACTTGATCTTGGACTGCAACAGACATGGTGGGAGGCTTAGGAACTCCTGTACAATCAACAATTTTCACAAAATCAATTGTTAAATAGTTATTCAAACATGTTTTACTATCTTAAAGTAAATGGTTTAGAATTACTGAAAAGGTCTCTAATATACTCACGGAAGACATCCAGGGTCACCTTATTTTTTGAGAAAGTGAAGCTTTTATGTTGTGGAATTTCAATTCTGAAGTAAAACGGACCAGTGTCAGTTTCTCTGACGCCATACAGCTGCCAGGTGCAGTTGCCGCTTTGAAGGGTTCCTGTAATTCTGGATCGATGGTGGAACTCATTCCCTAGTCTCAAATTGAGGAAATTTGATGCAACAATCGTGTCCCCTCTCTTCCAGAATCCCCGCCATCTGTTCAATATTTTTCTTGACTTGGGATACAAGTAAACGCAGGGAATGACCACACATGAGCTTTGAAGAACAGGGATTCTGGATGGCACATCTATGAGCCAGTCCTTGTGCAAGATATGAGATTCAGCCATCGCTGCAATAAAGCACAAAAGCAAGAATACGTTTGTAGCAAGTAGACAGTGATAGAATGATGATATTCCATGAATTGTCATTTTAAGGCTAAGCTTACCACAAACCATCAGAAATGAGAGCCACAATTTCAGATCCATCATTAGCTGACTAGAAGTCTAAAAAACCAAAATAAAAATTAAGATAAACATATAAAAGTCTGTAGTGTCGATGAATCCTCCTTAATCTTCAAAGTAATGATCCACTCACCTTGAAGTTTCTTTAACATATGGCTGAAATTAAATCTAGTAAGATTTGAAAGTTTGAAGCCAAAGATTATGTCTTTGTCCTATTGTGTGGTGAGAGTGAGTCTTGTGCTTATAAAGCAAAAGTTTAGACCTTGAAGCCAGAAATTGTTAGTTTGCAATCAAACTTTCCCAACGTCATAAGCTGATTATTATGTTGCCTTTTGTTTGTTTTTGCCAGAAAAATATTTTAGATGGAGAAAAAAATAAATGTAGCACATGTACTAAATAAAGTCTGCAACATTGTGGTGTTTGAATAAAATGCTTATGGTGTAAATGATAAGTCCTTATTGATGACTTCCTGAAAGTCAGCGCAGTGTACCGAGCATCAGGTGTGGAGCAACTACATATAATAATGCTTGATATCAGATCAAATCTTTGGAATATTAATATTTTTCATCAGTCCTATATGTAAAAATGCAAAAAGAAATATATATTTTTACTGCTTTTCCTCAAACATGTTAAGGCTTTAGCTCATAATAATTATGGTGACAAAATAGCTTCCATATGTGAAGAACAATATATGGTTTCTGAACTTATTTCCACTTTTGTCACATGGTTGTGAATTGACTCGTTTAACATAGTACTTTTCTAGTCATATTAGTTACTTCATACACAGGCCCACTCAGTTATACACGTGCCTTGCCCATGGGTACATCAACATATGACAGCATGTAGCTGAAATTGAACTCACAACTTTAAATTTTGTTTGAAAATTCACTCTTCGGCCACTTTGTAATTTACACATTCCTTGTTCTTGGTTGGACCTAAGAAGGTGTTTGTAACATCAATCAGAGCTTTTGGTCTAAATCCACTCTGGTTTTCTCTTGCTGTAGCCAATTTCTTTGAAGATTCAATGTGTTTTGCATTTTAAAATCTTTTAAAAGAGAAGTGAAGATATAGAGAACGCAATATAAACATAAGTAACAGAAACTACATTGAGGTCAAAAAGCCGAAGGGATGGTGTGGCAAAGTTGCATTTTGCTGCATGATGGTTTTAAGAATTCAGTTTTGTACATAATTTTACCAATAAATGTATGCCAATGTGTTGCCAGTTCATCCTAAACAAGAAGTAGTTCAAATTTATTCAGCCAGGTTAAAATGAATGAATTAATTCTATTTCGCCACCTAAACATTGTGAGCTAAGAAAGCCAACATGAACCAACTTTCATTGATTCATTGTAATTTTGTTTCATGAAGCTATAATTAGGTGGTGTGGCAAAGTTGCATTTTACTGCATGGTGGTTTTAAGAATTCACTGTTTTTCAAATTATTTACCAATAAATATATGCCATGTCAATGTTGCCTTTTTACCAACTGGTAAAAGGCCAATTGGCTAGTTTGTCAATAAACTAGTCAATTGGCTAGTTGGATGCCAGTTCATCCAACAAATTTATGTCAGCAAGGTTAAAACGAATGAATTAATGTTCTAGTTCACCACCTAAACATTGTGAGCTAAGAAAGCCAGCATGAACCAACTTTCAGTCATTCATTGTAATTTTGTTCAAATAAAGACGAATAAAACTGAGTTGTGCGTAGATCATGACGCTATAATTAATTGTCATAATATCATGGCATGTTTCTAAAATGCTGTTTGTCTTTAAGTTGAACTACCAAATGAGGACTACAATTTCTGTAGATTTACTTTTTCATGACACTGTTGCACCAGACGCCGTCACAAACGATATTGTTGATATGGCAAGAATATATAGCTGTTTTTATATATTCATGCAGATGCACCACTGAATGTGAACGTTGAGTACAAGGTCGACGTAAAGGAGGGAGAAACTGTGGATCTCATTTGCTCCAGTGAGGCTCACCCTCCTGTCAGTCGCTATGAGTGGCACAATGAAACTGGAGCAAAGATCTCTCAGGGAAACCTCTACATAGTGTCAAATGTTTCTAGAACAATAGGAGCAATGTATTGTGCTGCTATCAACGACGAGGGAAAAAATGTTTCACGGCCTGTCCAGCTCAATGTTTCATGTAAGTACAAAATAATAAACATAATGACAGATAATGTGTTTTAGGAAGTGAAGGCAAACCAAAAAACAAACATGCCACAATTTATTTACTGATTTTATTTCAGACACGAGTTAGCAAAACAAGTGTGACGCCAGGTGAGACACACACACAGGAATCCAGCAACATAAAAGGACATGACTCGAACTTAAATACTGCAGGAAACAGGTGAGGGAAATAATCAATTAGGAGACACAGGTGAAAAACAAGAGCTAAATTAACAGAGGAGACAGAGCTGGAGGACCAATGACCAAGATCCATATAGACAAGAAATAAAACCTGACGTCTGACAGAAAACTAAACGTGTGAAACATTAAAGAAAACACAACACATCCCAAAATACTGACATTGTGACACATATAGTTTATCTGTTTATTCTATCTGTTTTGCCAATAGAATAATATACATTTTAATGTAAATATGTGAAATCTTTAGAGAATTTTTAAAGACAGTTTTTGGCCTTATTTTTTTCAGTTTCTAAACAGCACTTGAAAGCATGTGTATACAGCTAAAGTGTGTTTTTATATAGATAAGACAAACATCAATGTATGACCTGAAGCTGCTCTTTAGCATGAAAACAACAATTCATGCTGTTTTCTAGAACTAAACCTAAATCCAAGATGATATTGGTATTTCCTGCTCTGTGGAAGGCCTTATTGATAAATATCATCTTCTAAATACTTGAGTATTGATTGGTTGATTGTTTGCCTGATGATAATTCAGGGGAAATGTTGAAGGTTTTTAATTTGGCTACTATTTTTGAAATAGGAACTGGGATCTAAGTGTCCTAGATTATCATTCAGGAAAAGCCTGTAGAGCCTAAATGGATTTAAACAACATCTTGGAATGTTCTTGTTCATGGCGGCATTATTTATATCCACATTGCTTCCTCCTCATGTTATCCTAGATTTTATTTACTACTCTTTACATTTTATGATAAATTAAATTCACACAATGAATCACTGTGTAGTTTACAATCTTTTTTCTGACCGAAGCTAACCTTAAGGACACAATAGCACTAAGAGGATTCTGTGTACAAAGTCATGCGTAGTAGACTCCCCTCTGAGAAAATTATACTTTTAAAACTATACCTTCATTTTGCCAGCAGGGGGAAACGTAGAGACACTTAAGTATTAAACCTTTGCAATGATGACACAAAGAAGTCAGGAACCCCCAGAAAGGCCTCAAAAAATCCTCATCACTCACCTAAGCAAACTTTTCATCTTATTGATAATTATTTTCAAACCATTTGATTTGTATTCCCAGGAACAAGATTTGTGATTATCTGCATTCTTCAAATATTTATATGAATGAAGATATGTATGGAAATGTTGGGGTATGTATTTTTCTCTAATTAATTTACAAATTCATGAGTAAATACAATAATTTTATGTTGTATGTTTTTCAGACTGACTGGGATGATCAAATATATGCCAATGTCTAATAAATAAAGTAAAAGCTGCAGTCTGTCTACCTGTTTGAGGAAAAATATTAATATTCTGGTCTGTAATTAATGGTTTAATTATATGTTAAGTTAGTTCTGTGTAACTATTTTGATGTGTGCTGCAGATGTTCTGTGCAGATCCCCCTTGCACATGCAATCTATACATGTCAATAGTGTTAACAAGGTTAAATAAAGGAAATGAATTCTGTATATATTTAGGCAACATTTAACTCTCAAACATTAGAGTGCCTCTTATGGCCCTTTTGCTTGCAGCTATAACTTTTCCAAATAAGTCTTGTAAATTCATGTATCGATAATGGCTATTAAGCTGTTGTAAAAGTGTACCTAAGTGTATTTTTAATTATTGTTTATGTAGCAGTACTTATCTGGTTTCAACATATTGTGCAAGTGTTGTTGTCTTTAGAATTTCCTCCTTTGCTTAGAAGATTGTGATATCTGATTAACGTGTTTAAAAGTGAAACTATTCTGACAAAAGCGATAAACGTTAAAAAGATCAAATGATGATCCTGTAGTTGTTGGCCTGCAAGCTCCGTAAGTGCAGATGTGAAAATAAGTTAAAGAGTATCACTGTTCAATAATAAATGAAGAAAGTGTGGTTGTTGATGGGCATGTACTCTTGGTCAAGTGTGGAAAAACCCACTGGTGTAAGTGGGTTCAGAATTAACTCTCAGAAAGGGAAGTTGATAAGAACCTCTGTGAAATTTTTCAAAACGTCAACATCTGTTACTCAAAAAGAAAACTGAAATGTTTCAACCTCGTTTTTGCTTTTTTCATGGCTGATTATATCAGCTGACTCAAACAGCATATTTTATTTTTAAATCCTTCATTGACAATGGAAAATGTTTGACTCATAAAACAAGAAGTAATGTGAAGCAGAGAACAGCCACGTGGGAGAAATATTTTCCAGGGGAGATTGTTGTCAAATCAAGAGGAGACCTCTTCTTCCTCATCATTTTGCAGAGGCTCAGGTGTCTTTCTTCAGTTCTTCTCTTACAAGCAGCATATAACTTATTGCTGGAGGAACTTTTAATATAGAGGCCACTCTATGCCAGTGTTAACCAAACAACTCCAGTGCTGTAAATTGATTTTTCCCCCTCCAGTGTTATCCTACAGTAATGAGCAATTGAGATTTTTTTCCCCCAATTACAAATTGTTGAGAGCTAAAGGACAACTTTACCACACACATTACTGAAATACTTGGAATAATAAGTATTAACTTGATGAAAAGTCATCGCTTAAATTAAAAATGCCTTGTTTTGCATATGTGTAAAATAAATCAGCTTTTGTTGCAAAGTACTCTAGCAGAAGTAAATATGTGAACATTTTAAGTTACAATTACAGATGATTCCTTTCTCTGTGTCTGCTGGAATGTCTGACCTGTTGAAAAAGCATAAATTACATGTGCCAGACATTTTGATTCACAATTTAATGTCCAGAGGAGAAAACATGTGTTTAAAAATATTCATAATCAAAAATAGAAATCTGCCTTGCCCAAATGTGGCTTACTTTTTTTAATTACAATTAATTTCCAGTTTTCATCGGGAAGGTAAGACGTAGTAGTGATGGTTTGATACAAACATTTACTTCTTACCCGCTGTGTCTGTGTGTCTTGCCCTTTATTGTTCCCTCCTATTTCTCGTTGTCCTGATTGTCTCATGCAGGGGTGGAAATTAGCACCTGCCACTGTAATAGTATGAAGTGGCATGTAAATTGGAGCAACCACCCGCTACTGTGGTGGGTTGACAATTTGAACAGAAGAAGAAAAAAAAAGCAGCATTCAGTTTGAACTTCTGTCCAGGGGAGGACTGACCGTCTGGAGTCCAGACTGATGGATTTACTTTCCAAATCTACGAAGTCATAATTTAACAAAAAAATTATAATAAATCTAATTTTTACCCACCACGACAGCCCATTGGTTGATTTTATTGATGGACGTTGGGCTTATCCAATGAAATCCCTCAGTCCTCCTTGACCCGCCCCTCCCCTCTAAGTTTATAAATGGCGCCATTTCAGCTAACCGGAGTCCAAGAAAATGAACGGATACGAGACTGGGCGTATCCGGGGCACAGTTTTTGTCATAAAAACTACGACAAAAGCTAAAAAGCTCAAAACCCCATTCAGAAAAATGTGTCAAACTAACCGATATGTTAATTATCACGCTAACTTTGACCGTTGGAGGAGATTCAGTAGCGGATAAGGACAGGGAATAAGCGATTCAAGGGCTTTTTATTGTCGGAGGAGGATGATGAGAGAGATGTGACCAGGGACAGATTCAGGAAGAGTTCAGGTTAGCTGCTGCTGCCCAGTAAGAAAGAGTGAAAGTGTTCATAAAGAAAAAGCTTCATGCAGGCAGGAAGGCAGGTGTTTGTGAGGGGGAAGCTCCAGGTAGTCAGAAAGACTCTGGAGTAACACATGAAAAATGATGGCCAGTGGAATTAATAATGAACATGTTCTGAGATATTTTAGTAATAATTGTTAATTTCAATAGAAAACATAATAAGTAAGGGAAAACAGATGAAACAGTTAGAAAACAACTATCGATACAATTCAAAATATTTTAAAACTGACTAAACACATCTTTAATAGTATCAGGGAGAGTTGTCAAAATATGGAAATGTTCAACATATGATTGCAAGAATGTTAGGGTTGTGTAGTTAAAGTTTGCCTTTAGTAATTACTTCAAATTAACTTATTGTACTACAACCCCGTTAAGGTGTCCATGCTTTATGTTAAATTATTCTGTATATGTACATCTGTATGTTAAACTTGTTGTCAGTAAATTGGTTTTAATAGAGTTTAGAATAAATCATACATTTCCTATAATTTCCTTGTACTTGTGGGGTTTGTAATCGAAAGAAAAAAAGAAAACAGTCCCTGGTGAAATGTCTGAGTGGCCGGTAAAACAATTTTCTCTACCAGCCACTGTGGCTGGTGGAGAAAATTTTTAATTTCTACCTCTGACTGCGTTTCCTCATCAAACGCTTGTGTTTGCTTTCGTACATTGTGTCATCCTCTTATCTAGTTACCAGTGCTACCAGTGTTTTGAGTTTCTAGCATCATTGCTCACCTGTGCTGCCTGGACTTTGTACTCTCTGGATATCGTCATTAAATCATCAAACTCAGTTGCCACCTTTACCTCTCTGCATTTGAGTCCACACTTCTTCAACCACCAATCATGACCAACAGTGAGCTATGCATAACTAGTGTGTGCTAGGTGATTCAAAAGAATGGAAAATGGCAAAAATAATGGCATAGTCATTTTTATTTTACTTCCCTTCTTTTCTTTTTGACAGTGGAAATGAGAATGGACATAAATATAGTGCATCAGGCCATTATCTCAATCTTTGAAAGAGGAAAGACTATCATATTATGGTTAATAGAGAAAAGTTTATGTTCCCATATATATTTTATCCACATTTCCTTTGTAAGGGACTCCGTCTTGTAAAAATATTTAGCTGGCAGCAAAATTTACACAATGAATCATACAATGTAGATTTAAAGTGCATAACACTGTTACTTTTGTCGCCAGGTTCTTTGTGGCCTATTTGAAGTGCTAAATAAAATATCCTATGTTCTCTATTCACCACAAATGGGAGGCTGCAGTTGAAACAGTCCCCTATTTCACATACTCCAAATAATTGAGAGAAAAGTTAACAGATGAAAAACACAAAAATGTTATAATCTTAACACTTTGATGAAAGATTTAATACAAAAGAATAGGACAACTTAATATTGGACATTGGAGTATGATGTATATTTAATAGTCAGTGTATGGTCTTACAATTGATGAAGAGTATAAGAAAAAAAGCTAAACAAAATTAATCCATAAATCAAATTAGAAAATCATTAATGGTTAAGAAAATGAATCCTAACTTTTTAGCCTCTAACACATTTTCAAAAGATTTAGGTAAAGTTAAACTCAAAAGGTGATATGAATCAAAGCAACAATAAGAATTTCTTGTCTCTCTAAATGTTTTTTTTTTTGTAGTTTTACTAATTCAGACCTTTTTCTGCAAAATCACTTTGTCATATGGCTGATAGCTCTGAAAATATTGCTCTAATCTAGTACTCCATATTTAGATTCACTTGGTATTCTACTTGATGAGAAGCACAGAGCCCTTTGTAGACTTGTTGCCTTTGAACAACACCGTACAGTTTAAAGGCATGTTGAAGTCGGCTTCTTGAGGGGTAAAGGTGAGGGTCGACGTTGTTGACCACAACCATTTATTTTCCTTTTTTGACCTTGTTTTCCTTGTTCCAGAGTGGCTCCATGAGAATTTGGGAGGAGATGATGGACAGACATGAGTAACTTTGCAGGTGGCAGTCACTTCATCTTGGACTGCAACAGACATGGTGGGAGGCTCAGGAACTCCTGTACAATCAACAATTTTCACAAAATCAATTGTTAAATAGTGATTTAAACATGTTATTTAACATCTTAAAGTAAATGGTTTAGAATTAGTGAAAAGTCTCTAATATACTCACGGAAGACATTGAGGGTCACCGTATTTTGTGAGAAAGTGAAGCTTTTATGTTGTGGAATTTCAATTTTGAAGTAAAACGGACCAGTGTCAGTTTCTCTGACACGATTCAGCTGCCAGGTGCAGTTGCCGCTTTGAATGGTTCCTCTAATTCTGGATCGATGGTAGAACTCATCCGTTAGTCTCGCATTGGGGAAATTTGATGCGACAACTGTGCCCCTTCTCTTCCAGTATCCCCTCCATGTCTTCAACATTTTTCTTGCCTTGGGGTAAACGTAGCTACAGGGAATGACCACACATGAGTTTTGAAGAACAGAGATTCTGGATGGCACATCTATGAGCCAGTCCTTGCCCGAGCCTAGAGATTCAGCCATCCCTGCAATAAAGCACGAAATACGTTCTCAGCAAGTAGACAGTGATAGAATGATGATATTCCATGAATTGTCATTTTAAGGCTAAGCTTACCACAAACCATCAGAATTGAGAGCCACAATTTCAGATCCATCATTAGCTGACTAGAAGTCTAAAAAACCAAAATAAAGATTAAGATAAACATATAAAAGTCTTTAGTGAATTCTTCTTGACTTTCAAAGTAATGATGCACTCACCTTGAAGTTTCTTTAACATATGACTGAAATTAAATCTTGTAAGATTTGAATGTTTTGAAGCCAAATATATCTCTGTCCTATTGTGTGGTGAGAGTGAGTCTTGTGCTTATAAAGCAAAAGTTTAGACCTTGAAGCCAGAAATTGTTACAATCAAACTTTCCCCACGTCATAAGCTGATTGTTATGTAGATATTTTCACATTTTCCAGGAACAAATTTTAGATGGAGAAAAAAAATAAATGTAGCACATGTACTAAAAATCTGCAACATTGTGGTCTTTGAATAAAATGGTTATTGTGTAAAATCAGTTCAGGTATCCCTATGGATAACTTCCTGAAATTCTTCACAGTGTATCCAGCATCAGGTGTGGAGCAATTAAATATAGTAATGCTTGACATCATATCAAATCGTTGGAATATTAATATTTTTCATCAGTCCTGTGAGCACTTGGTTTTTTGTGTGTTAATTAGTCCCTATGTTGTTGTCATCTACCCCTTGATTATTTCCAGCTGACCCTCGTTTCCCCTGATTACCCTCTGTGTATTTACTCTGTGTCTGTTTCCCTACTGGATCCTTGTTGTGGTCTTCTTGTTAGTTGTTTGTCCCGTTCATGTGTGTTTCCAGTGCTACCAGTGTCTCAGTTCCTTGTCTCATTGATCACCTGTGCTGCCTGGACTTCTGTACTTTTGTGATCATCATTAAAAACTATCATTAAAACACCTCAACCTAGGTCCCACAGCATCTGAACCCTCACCATTAACCAACAATTCTTGACAGAAGAATCCAGCCAGAACGGTGAGGTTCGCAGAAGTAAATGAAAGAGAAGTAACATCAACAGAATGGATCCAGAAGAACATGAACATCTTCAATGGACAGTAAGAGAGTTCATTGATACAGTGGCTCAACTCTGCTCCATCTAAAGCTGATTTGAGTTAGCCAGAAACTGTACCATTGCCCTGTGGGACTGTTCTCCTTGTCTCCCTTTCATGGACTTGTTAGAGTTGATTCAAGGAAGCAGTATGGCACTGTCAATCAGCTTTTGCTTTGATAATAGGCGAACCACTAACACCTAAGCCAGACATCCCTGCTTTCCGTTCTCAGTCTTCCTCCACAGCTCTTTCCACATCCATCCCCTGTAAATGGGCATCCAACCCTGGTATGCAGGCAACAAACTTTTCTCTGCCCGAGTCTCCCAGTGCTCTGCCCGAAGCCAACGTTCCCGAATCAGAGCAGGCGGCTAGCCTCACCAAGCCAGCAGCTAACACCCACGAGCCGGTAGCTAACATTCCTGTGCTGTCGACCGGTCGTCCAGAGCCATCTGCCGGCGCTCCGGACAGTCTTTGTGGGTCCCTCTGGTGTCTTCTTCATCGCCTTCGAGGGGCTCGTCTCCTGCGTTGCCACCACCCAAACCTTCCCCAAAGGGTCCGCCTCCTATACCGCCATCCACCAGACTTATATGGCAGGTCCCACTCTGACCGTATTGTTTATTTTGACTGAGTTTATTTTGTTTCTTTCTGTTCATTTTGGACTCTGGCCGTCCACACACCCTGTTTGGGTTGTTTTATTCTTTTTCTCATTTTTTTTGGGTGGGGAGGAGGGTAAGGTACTGTGAGGATTTGGTTTTCTGTGTGTTAATTAGTCCCTGTGTTGTCCTCTGCTACCCCTTGACTGTTTCCAGCTGCCCCTCATTTTCCCTGATTACCCTCTGTGTATTTATTCCTGTGTCTGTGTTTTCCTGCCGGATTCTTGTTATGTTTTTTTCATAAGTCATGTGTCCCGTTCCAGTTCTGTGTGTCTCCAGTGCCACCAGTGTTTGAGTTATTTGCCTCACTGCTCACCTATGCTGCCAGGACTATCATTATGGCACCTCAACCTGGGTCCCACCGCATCTGAATCCTAACCAGAACTCCTTGACAAGTCCCATAACATTACCCAGGGGGAGACATGATAAGAAAATATTGCTGGTCAGTGAGGTGCGATTGTGGCAGTACCCAGATACATGTTCAAATACAATATTAAACATATAATTTTACTGCTTTTCCTCATGTTAAACATGTTAAGGCTTTAGCTCATAATTATGGTGCCAAAAAAGGCCCATACTTATGAACTGACTCAATTAATATAGTACTTTTCTAGTCATATCATTTACTTCAGACACAGGCCCACTCAGTTATACACGTGCCTTGCCCACAGGCACATCAATATACGACAGTAGGAAGCTGAAATTTAACTCAGCTTTCAATTTTGCAAGGTAACTACTAAACAGACACCCACATCACTATTGTGGTTTCGTTGTTTGAAAATTCACTATTTGGCCACTTTATAATGTACACATTCCTAGTTCTTGGTTGGACCCAACAAGGTGTTTGTAACATCAATCAGAGCTTTTGGTCTATTTCCACACTGGTCTTTTTTTGTTGCAGCTAATTTCTTTGAAGATTCCGTGTGTTTTGCATTTCTATGTGGATTTACTTCTTCCAGTACTTTCATTATAGCAAATGTTTACTTGGGATAAAAGAATCCCAAGTCCAAACCTTGTCTATATAAAAAGGTAAAACGTATTGTTGACTTGAATGAGTTGGACGAATTTGCATAAAGTCAAACTTATAATTTTGATTTCAATCTATAATATTACAATACTTGTCATGTGGATTTCAATAGCAGCTGGTTTGATATTAACTGGTGGCCTGCTAAACCAAAGTACTGCACAGTCATACTGCACAGAGTGATTGGTCAAAACAAAGGAAACATCGCAAGAATGTCTTCCTGTTGCAAAACAAACTGATAGCATGAAAACTGATAGTGGTTACATTGGTTACATATTTAAGAATCTTAATTTTTTCAATAAATCACTATCTGGAAGTGGTAAGAACGTCATTTCACCTAAAAACCATCTATGACTAGCTGCCTCTCGTAATATTTCTGACAGATGATTCAAAAGAATAATTATCTGTTCAATAGTCAAGGAGCCTTCACTGAGAGCTTCGGATATTTCAGAAAACAGCAGGTACAGGTTTTATCATTGTGGTTGATCTTAACAGGTTTTGTTAAGATCAACAAACGCTTGTTGCTTTTGTTAAGATCAACTGCAATGATCTCTAAGCAAACTTACTGCAGAAGACCCCCCTGCAGAAAATTTTGACAAGCCAGTGAAAAAATTAGACGAGATTAAAGTTAAACAACTTAAATATCACATTCCATGTTTGGAGGAGGAATGTTTGTGCACAGAAGCCTGACAACACCATCCTAAAAGTGAATTTTGCAGGAAGGAGCATCATGGCGAGGACCGTCAAACACTTATTTTACTTAAATATAATTAAGCCTCGAATTTATTTCACTCACAATCCTGGCAGGCTGGATTCGAGGCAATTTCATTCAACCAATTTTGTTTCTGAGAAGCAATGAGACAGGCATCTCTCAAAGAGTAACAGCAATGTGGAATAATTATCATTTTTTAATAATATAAACTCTTATTTTATTGACATGGTAAGAAAAAATTATAGTTTAAAAAAATGACCTACACCCCAGGGGGAAAAAAATTGTAAGCATTTATTGGTCATTCTTGCTATATATTTGCTGACCAGTTCTTTTGTTTCCATTGGTACTTTTGATGATGTACACACACTAACACACACATGATGTATGTATATCTAACCTAAGTCACAAAAGTAGCATCAGAAATCAGAATATTTTAGATGCTGTGTTTTTCTTGTGTGTATTCATTTAATGATGATGTTGTTCTACCCTGACTGTTAGGTTCATTTTGTGACATACGCGGAAGATTACAAAATGAAACAATCTTGCACACAATCTTTCCAACAGTGTGTGTGCATTTAGTATGTGTTTTTTTGTGCACAGTGTGTTTGGGGAAAAAAAAACAGACTGTGGACCTTGAAGAAAAGCCTGCATTGATACAGTTGGGTTCATACTGTTTTATTAATCTCAGCAGAATCTTATCACCCTCCTCAATTTAGTTCAAATTATCTCACAAACCGTTTATGTTGTTCATAATTTCTGGGAAAAAGGCTGTGGCATGTTACCATAAAAAAGACACAGTTTTTGGAAAGAACCCACTAATTTCTGTTTATCAACCAGCCAGGTAAGATGACAGCTGACCAGAATCCGGACCCGACGACATCCATCCCAGGGTCCTCAAGTTGTGAGCCGAGTATTTGACAGCAGAGCTACGACATCTCTTTGACCTGCCATTAAGGCTGAAGAAGGTGCTGAAGATTTGGGAGATGTTCTGTATTGTCCCTGTCCCAAAGAAGGGACAGTCCATTTACCTCTCCAACTTCAGGCCTGTGGCACTATCGTCAAATGAAGATCGTTGAGAGACTGGCTCTACAGCACTTCAGACCTGTGATGAATGTCTGCCTGGATCCTTTGTAGGCCGACTTCAGCGTGGACGATTCTACTTCACAGAGCTTTTGCCACCCGGATAAACCACACATCACAGTGAGGATGATGTTTTTCTACTTCTTGTACCATCCTATCTGTGATGCAGGTAGATCAAGACCTGGGGGCCTGGATTACTGATTACCTCATTAACAGGCCGCAGTATGTCAGGCTGCACGTCTCTCTAGCTGATGTTGTGGTGAGCAACAAGGGCACACCCCAGGGAAGTGTGTTATAACAGTTTCTTTTTACACTTTCCATCTCTGACTTTCACTTCAGCTCTGGAACAAACAACCTACAGAAGTTGTCAGATGACTCCTGTATTGTTGGCTGCACTACAGATGACAGGGAAGAGGAAGACAGAGACTTGATTGAGAGCTTCACTGGATGGTGTGAGAGTTATCACCTCCAGCTTGATACAATTTGAGCAGAAGGCCCCACAACCCTGTTTTAAGAAGGGGTGATGAGGTTGAGATGGAGGGTGCCTACAAGTACTTGAGGGAGCAACTTAGCAACAACTTGGACAACACTAAATGCCTCTACAGGAAAGGTCAGAGTAGGCTGTTCTTTCTGAAGCTCAGGTCTTTTAATGTGTGCAATAGGCTGCTGCAGATATTCTACCAGTCTATAATGGCCTGTGTCTTTTTTTTCTATTTTTTTGCTGTGGTGTGCTGGGCAGGTGGTAATGGGTCACACAGCATCAACAAGCTAAGTAAGCTGGAAAGGAAGGCCACTTTGGCTATGGGATTTGAACCGGACAGTGTGAAGGGAGTGACCAAGAAAAGAGTGAGAGGGAAGTTAAAGGCCTTCATGGACAATCCCTCTGATCCATGCTGAGCTTAGGCAGCATAGGAGCTCCTTCAGCCACAGACTCATTCAGCTCCGGGCCTCAGAGCAGAACGGAGGCTCATTTGTGCCATCTGGCTCCACAACATCACATCACCAAAATAATATTCCTGATTATACATTGTTTTATTTTGTAAAAATAAAACAATACATTGTTTTATTTTGTTGCTATTTCTTTTGCTGCTATGCCAACTGTTATGGGGGATTAATAAAGTTATATCCTCAACAATTGAAAATTACCTTGTGCATCAGTTTATGCATAAGGTAAAATTTGTATATATCTTTATATTTGCTTGAACTTTTATCACCTCTGGTCTGTCTGCTTTTTACTGCCTTCCCTGTTTACAAGATGTAAGCAACATTCATGTTAGAAGAGCTTTGCTGTTCTATAGTTATTGATGACAAAATTAAAGCACACCTCAGAGTGTGCTAGTATTGCTAATAGTGTTTTTCTTACTTCCTCCTAAACATACAGTGTTGCCATTGACATCGGTTTTACACAACTATTGTGTTGTAGAAGAGAATTAGCAGATCCGCATTTTTACTGTTTATTTCATGCATAGCTACAATAACACTAAACTCAACTTCAAATTATGGACAATAAATGTTATGAATGCTTGTTGATTAGACTGTCGCACATACACGTGGGTGTGCTGACAATCATGTTCAGGCTGTGCGTCTTTTCACGTCTTCCTGTGGTTTTGAATAGACCCAAGAATTCTAGAGAAAGCAGAACTTAAAGATGTTCTAGCTCACTTGGTAATATTCAAAATAAGTTCCTTGATATAGCTGCCTGCTAATAGTGAAAAAAGTAAGCAGCATTTGCTGTCCCAAGGTTAATCAGTCAGCTGAATTAAGGGAGATAAAGAGTGAGGTAAAAGCAAAAAGAAAATCTAACATCACAGAACTTATTTACTGAGCCCACACTTAAAACAACAGTTTTTTGCCATTGGCAAAGGGATTCAAGTAGTTTTATTTTAACCATTCTATAATCCATTTCAAGCATCAACATACTCAAAAAACAAGGCAGAATGAAAAAAAATGCAGTGTAAGTCACCGGTTATCTAAATTATTATAACAAGTACACAATATACATTTTGAAACACTTGTAGCTACAGGGCTTGAACTTTTGCAGTTTGTTGTGACTTTTCAAACATTGAAAATGAAACATTTTAACCCAGTGGCACTTGATGATTGGTTTCAAGCAGTAGATTCCTCATATGTTTCATTTTGACTCAGAAGTTGGAACATTCAAACTCTAAATGCAGAAAATGAACAAACAGTCCAAGTGAAAAAGTCACATGTTTCTTGCTCAAGTTAATTACAAAAATACAGGAACTATAAAATTAGATTTACTAATATTGTTTTTAAGAAAACTGACTTCTGATTTATATCAATTTGAATGCTGGCCACATCCACATTGAAGGGAGTGCACACACTTATGTAACCACATTCTTTTTCATCACTATTATTTTCCAAATTAAATTTCTTCTTCAATCAAAATGTGAACATCATTAGTCAGCCTAAGTTATTCCAAGAGTTGTAATGATTTTTTTTTATATCTATTATATCCTTCTCCTGAGACCAGGTCTGTGACCAATTTATGATATAGTCCTAACTTTTAATCAAGTGACTATGCCAGCAAAACCAATAATCATAAATCCAAATAAGTAAATAAATCTAAGAACTCTTACAACGATGGCCTTTTATATTTTGATGCTTCCTACAAATGCAGGCGTAGGACCTTCTGCCAGCAGTAACATATTAGGTAAGTGTTACTTGGCTAAATTATGTCCAAGTCATGTCAAGTAATGCTTTTAGTGTGTTGCTTCTGAGGATCGATGAATGTACACCAAATGGTCGTTTTTGAGCCCTTTGTTACTTTAATACTCTGAATGACGTTAGCTACCCAAGCTGCATCTGCGTTTAAAACAAAATAAAACTTGATTTTGATTCAACTGTTTGAATTTATAAAAATGATCCACTTCCTGCTTGTGGTGCTACTGTCCACATGAGACTGAGATAAAACAGGGTAGCTCCATCTGAACCAAAACAATATATATATTCTTGTCAAAGCAAACTTTTACTCTAACCTGACCAGTCACAGCACAATCTACTATAAATCAACAATCTGCTGCATTTAAGAAGGAGCTAAAGGATGTTGGACAGGTTTTGCTTCATGAGTTTATAAAATGCAGCGTCGTTTTAAAAAAAATGCTTGGCTGTTTCCACTTGCAAGATTGTGTAATAGAAAATAAGGAAGGCAGTAAGATGAAGCATGTCAGATCAGAGCATAACTCTTTTCTCCCTGTAATTCTATGATGTTTCATTGGTATTTGTGTCACCAGTTAACTATTACGAACTGATAACTGGCAGCAGTCTTGTTGAAAATGGAGCAGTTACTGAATTACTGGCAGCGGACCTGTTCTGTAGACATTATTATGTATATCAGAACATAATGCTGCTTCACAGTATTTGCATTTTAGATCACAACTACAATCCTAAAACTTTAGTTTGTTTATTCAAAAATACAGTTCACAATTATGAATATACATGTATGTGTGTGTGTGAGTATGTTCAGATAAGACTATTTTGTCAGATGGAAAATAATATGTCTTAAACTTTCTGTTAAGCCCACATTTCTGTATTTTATATATATATACAGTATATATATATTTCTTTTTTAGCATAACATTCTAATCTCAAATGTCTTGTTTTCATGAACTGTAAGCAGAAGGTCTTTAAAATTAAAAGGAATAATATAAAAAAATACAATTGAATTTGCCTTTCATATATTTATTTATACTTTTATTCTTCTCTTGTAGCTGTATTGCAAAATTTCAAACTGTCACAATTTGCTTAAATTTTCGAAACTGATATTTTTATAAGCAATGTATAAAAATGTAATTTTTAACATGTTGACTGACACTAGTTTACCTCAGGTTACAATCTCTTTTATATGAAGATAACTCCATGTACACAGTGCTATATATTGGACAGTAAAATTAGCATTTTTATTGCCATTTAAAAACAAATATTACTGAGGTTTGTTTGTTTTAGTTAACAAAGAGACAGGTGGCAGACTTTAGTTCTTGATTCTTGAAAATCCTTATTGAAAACCCACACAATTTATTACAGTCTACACAGCACATCATGTTGTCAGCTCATTTCATATTTGTGAGATTCTGGATTTTTTTTTATTATTGAAGCCTTGCCAAGTGAAGGTGGAAACGTTCATCTCTTAGCCAAACCGCATTGGTCACATTGCTGAATAAAGTTCCCTTTTCATTAAACTTTGGAGTTTCCATGCATGTGCTGCAAACCAGAGCATCCTTCTCAATCTAGTTGACACATTTAATCCTTCTTATTGAACAGATGCATTTGAAAGCTAAATACAATACTGTAGGATGAAAGCAGATGTTTTTTCTAAGTTGTATAGTCCACATTTCCATAAATATTTTCTACGGTTTCCACTTGTTGGTCCATCTGATTTGCTGATGTCTAAAATGAAAGGAGAAAATGTGATCAAAGTTAATTTTAGATAACTACTGGACATGCCTTGAAGTATTGTGAAGATTTTAAGATCAATTATCATTGTAGATACAATATACCTGCAGATTTAAGTAAACAGGTTCATCAATGACTTTTGCATCTGGAGGCATTTCATTTGATGTTTTACAAAATGGTTCACTAGAAAAAGGAGAAAACAGAGAGTTTCAATTTTAGTTAAATTATTGGGTAAATAATTGTGTTTGAAGTTACTAAGCTAAGAAGACAAAATGTATAAATAATCACAAACATTCTCAAAGATTTTGTTTCTGTAGTTCTCAAATTGTGATTTTATTTAATAAGAAAAGCCAACCAGCACACTATCAATTCCACCTACTGATGGCTCAAAAAGCAAAGTGAAGGATTTGCAATGGCCTAGTCAAAGTCTGAGCCTATTTTCAATGGAGATGTTATAGCATTGCCCTATAGAGGCCATTCTTGCTACATCTAGTAGAGTGATAATTGTCCCAACAGACTCGTGGTCAGCTGTTCCCACAAATCAGCTAACGGACTGTTCATTATTTAGCTCTCACTACTTTTTGAAGCATTTACTTATTTAACTTTGTCCACGGACAATTAAGGGAACTATTACCATCAGTAACGTCACAGAACCTCACTGAGGAAAAATAACAAACAAGCTCTTTATTAAATTCTATCATTTTGAAATATCTTTTTATGTTTATTGAGGTTCTTTAAGGCTAAATTTAAGAAAGTAAAGCTGACAAAACCGAAGCTAAAGAAATCTATAAGATGGCAAATAATTTTCATAGAACAGTATAATGCAAGAAGATTATGTTAAGATTTAAAAAAACAAAAAGCAAGCAGGACCTTTTGCGTGGGGTTGACAATGTCCTTCTGAAGTTTGCATAATATCCAGATTCCCGACGGTTCATCATGTGTGACCTGGGATATTGAAGATAATTACAGAGTAGTGATACACATGATACTCTATTACCAGCTGGGACATAGTATATAGTATATATTATATATACTGTATATGCAAATGTTTATTGTTTAATGGTATCTACTTGTAACATCAGATAAAATTGCTGCTTACCTCTTGTGCATTTTGTAAGCTACTATCCCAGCTGCAGCAATGATGAAAAGTCCGAGAAGTGGCACAAAGATGGTCAGATACAGCTTTTTGTCATCATCATGCACATCAGGCATGGCTCTCGCTGTGAACAACAGTCATTTTCATGAAAGAAGACTAACTGGAGATTTTTACATGTCTGTATTTGTTTCTGAGGAACAAACTGAATAAATAAATAAATAAATAAATAACTGAATAAATAACAAAAATCACTTGTGTCAAACTCAATTGAGGGATCATCTCTGTGACTTAGGGAACCTGTGAAAAAAGTAAAAAACAAAACAAAACATGTTTTTCCAGACATTTGGGGAAATATTGATTTGTGTGACTGATAACTAGAAAGACTCAAATTAATCCAAATCATGACTGTGACACAAAAACCTTTAAAGGTTTAAACTGGTGAAATGAAAAACATACTAACTTAAATTCTGTCCGTCCACCTTAATGTTCACATGGTGTTTGTTGAAACTGTAGCTGTCGTTCCATCCAGAAACCCGCAGGTAGATTGATGGTTCACTTTTCATAATATTGATGATTTGTAGAGAACAGTTTCCATCTCTGGCTTCTCCAATTAGTTTTGTCCTACTCTGGAAGTGTGGATCTATGCAAGAGGTGCTAGGATGAAACGCGAATGCCAGCTTGTCGTCTTTGTCGCTGCAGCTACTGCTCCCTTTTGTTTTCCAGTAAAGTTTAATGTTTGTTTTTTGTTCTGGAGGAATTTCAAAAGTGCAGAATATGATTATATTTGAGCCTTTTGTTGCATTTATGGTCTGATTCAAGTATATCTTCCAGCGAGGGTCATCTGTGTTTTAAAAACAAATGAAAAAATGTTTGTCAGGCAATAAACTTTTTGTATACACACACATACGAACACCCCTACATACATATATACACACACCTTTAGCTTTTGCTATGTCTTGTGATAGCAGTATCCGTATTAGACTGAGATAAAAAAGAATGTGCATCTGCATCTGGTGAAAGAACGCACATATTTTGGTCAAAATAGGAACAAATATTTTAAAAATCCATATTACAACAGAATCTAATTATAAAAGATCAATTGTATCAACTGTATCTTTTGTACAGTAGATAAAGTACTTACAGTGGAAACGGCCCAGATGCTGTTGGGACGGTAGTTTCTCTGGGTCTGTGTTACTTACTAAGCATTGGTGTGGAAACTCTAGTTGTGGGTTTCCTGTTGCACAGTTAGGTAATAGGTGAAAAAAGGAAGGCGACTAGAACTGAAAAATGACACTGTAGCTTCACCACCTAAACTGCCGGAGAACTTTTATTTATGTACTGTGACAAAAATAACATTGCTTTCAACTTCAATAAAAGCTCCCACTGCACTTCTGACAGCTCAGTTTGAAGTTTTACTGGTGCATCCCAAATAATGACAATTTATTTTAAAAGATTTCTATTCTGGTAATCCAGTAATCCAGCACTAGTGGAGCAGGAGATTAACTTGTGACGCTGCTGAAGAGTTCACGACCCCCATTGCTTTAATAGCAGCCTCGGTTTGCGTTGCTGGGTCTCGAGTCTCTCATCTTACTCTGCACAATTCTCCGTTGTTTCTTTATAAGGTTTAGATCAAGCCGGTCTACTGGCCGTGGCAGTACAGTGATCCCAACAAAGATTAAAAAAAGGTATTGATACTTTTGGTAGTTTGGGCATGCGCCAAGTCTTATCCGAAAGTGAAACCACTTAAACGACAGTGAAGATGCTCATGCATCTGTGAGCATCTCTGACGTTCTAGGATTTTGCTAAGGACACATCATATCATGTAAACAGGTTTAATTATATAGCCTTCTTAATGTCATGACCATACAGGAAAGTGTTGGCAATTGTGGGCTTCTTTAACTGCTTTCTGACCGCTCTGGGTGTCTTTTTTTTTACTCTCTGGAGTGGGCCTCAATAACTCACCAAACTCTGTGGTATTTTTCCACTGCGTGTGTTGCAAGACGCAAAATTCCCGTCACTCTCACAGGCAGTGCAAAAGATCCACACGAGTCACAACAGACATGTTTGCTCAGGACTTAGAGCCTAATCTTTTCTGTACCTTGCCCTCCTATGCGATTGATGAGATACAAAAATTTGAGGCACTTTAGTCAAAGAAATATGCCCTTCCCTCTGGAAAATGCAAAACAGAATTTTGGATATATTTTCAGTTTCTCAGCAGTGCATCTGAGATGAAAAACTTAGTGTTCTCAATGTTTATTCACTTGTTTATTTCACATAAATAGCTACAGAAAACAATTAATCTAGTATCACTTCAGGCAACACTTTTGGTTCTGGTCGCTACAATTTTTTTCTTTAACTTGGCTGGCTTCTAATCATCCAAATTGATCCTGGGTCAGACAAAATCCCTTATTCTACCCCGACAGTTTGCAACACTTTAGGGCAGTGGTGTCAAACTCCAGCTGCTGTCCTGCCACTTGTAGCTGTCTCTCTGCTTCAGCTCATCTGGTTCCAATATTAGCTCATGAGCAGAGCTCTGTAGAGCTTCACTGCATGCTAGTGAGGCAGTCTCACCATTTAATTCAAATGTGTAGAACAAGGGACGCAGCTGAAATCTGCAGGACTCCGGCCCTCAAGGGACGCAGTTTGGGAACACTGTTTCAGATCCAAACAGAAACAAAACAAGCTAATTTATTTCCATTAAACACAATATTTACAGACACAAGACAACCACCAAATGGACACAATGGATATTAGGAGATAATACAATACACAAAGAGCACTATAGGGATTTTGCATTGTGAAAATGTAATCTATAATACACATATTTTAAATGTAAGTGTAAAAACCAACATAATTAATAGAAATAAAGGCTTTCAAACATTCATCTATGTGTAGTTAATCTATATATTGTTAGTTTTTAAACTAATCTTTTAAAAACTTTCTATATGATGTATTTTTAACACATTTAACTGATAGTAGTTTACATCTGGTAATAATGTCTTTTATAATGATAAATTCACGTACACAATGCAAAATACTGGAGAGTAAAATGAATGTTTCTCATCGCTGTTTAAAAACAAGTTTTACTAAACCTTCTGTTTGTTTTTGGTTAATGTCAGACTGTGATACAACAGAGAGGCTGAAGGTGGCAGACTTTAGTTCTCAATGCTTGAAAGTCCTATTTGTTACATTCTACAACACAACACATAATATTGTCAGGTGATTTTATATTTGTGAGATGCTGAACTTCCTGTTTTTAAATCTTTCTCAAGTGAAGGTGGATAGGTTCATCTGTTAGCCAAAGTTCATTGCTCACATTGCTGATGTTATGATCCGTCTAGAGGTGGCCAGGTCATAACCACTTGGCCGCAGCAAGTTGGTTGCTTGAGATCCTCTTCAGATCTCAAGCAGCCAACAGAGACAAAGGTTAACATTTTATAATGTTATTTACTTTAAAAAGATGTATTTTTGAATGAAATGTTACAACAGGTAGCAGGCTTCAGAGTGAGCTATAGTGCTGAAAACAACAAAAAGAAGCTATGTGTCAAGAAACGGTGCAGTGAGGCAGACGCAGCAGACCCAGGTAGGATGAATAAATTATTTTAATGATGAATGTCCCAAAAAAGTCCACAAATAACCAGGCAGCACGACTGAGCAGAAGCCAGGGCTCAACGCCGGTAGCAACTGGTAAATTGACTGGCCAACATGACGGACTGAACACACATAAGACGAGAACCCGACAAAGAACAGACACACAGGTGACACTAAATACACTGGGGGTAATCAGGGAACAAGAAACACCTGGGGACTAATCAAAGGGAGACAGGACAACACTGAGACACAGATACACAGGAAACTCAAAATAAACACACAGAAAAACACAGATCCTGACACTATGTGAACATTAAAACTTACTGATTTGAAAGTAAATAAACCAAATGACAAAAACTTACCTCCCTAATTAAGAAAAACATGATAAAACTATAATAAAACAAACATAAACGGCAGCCAACTCCTACAAACTCCAAGAGCTTTTATGAAGAGTTTTTGACAGAAAGACAGTGAGGCCAGTTGAGATGAGCTGAGGATGGATGGCAGGAAGTCCGCATCAGAAGGTTTTATATCCGTTACCTCCAGTAAGCCACCAATTGGACGTCTCCACCGTCTTCTGAGAGCCAATCAGAGATGGGCACCTGCACGTCATGTTTGCATAATTAAGATGCGACGCCAGTCCTAACAGCTGGATAAAGTTTCCTTTTCATTAAACTTTGGAGTTTCCATGCATGTGTTGGAAACCAGTGCATTCTTCTCAATCTAGTTGACACACTTTCGATGCTTCTGACTGAACATGTGCATTTGAACATCAAAGACGACGCAGGAAAATACAATCCTTTAGGATGAAAACTTTGAGACAGATGTTTTTTTCTAAGTTGTATAGTCAACATTTCCATAAATATTGTCTACGGTTTCCACTTGTTGGTCCATTTGATTTGCTGATGGCTAAAAAGAAAGGAGAAAAATTAGATCAAACTTGGAGTTGGTTTTAGATTACTGGACATGCCTTGAAGTATGCTAAGGATTTTAGACGTAAATATTACTATAAATACAGATTACCTGAAAATTCATGTAAACAGGCTGATCAATGACTTTTGGATGTGGAGGCATCTGGTTCAATGTTATACAAAATGATTCACTAGAAAAGGAGGAAATAGGGAGTCTCAATTTTAGTTAAATTCTAGGGTAAATAATTGTGTTTGCATTTACTAAGCTAGAAAGACAAAATAATATAAATAGTATTCACAAAGCTTTCTTTATTACACATTAATGCTTTAGATACAAAATGCAGTTTTCGATTGGTGATTATGGTTCATATGATTATTGGAAACATGCAAGTACTTTTTCATAGAACTGCAAAATGCAAATAATTTATCTTGTGAATTTTAAAAAGCAGAACCTTTTGGGTGTGGTTGATGATGTCTGTCTGAAGTTTGCATAATATCCAGATTCCTGCCGTTTGAACATGAGTGACCTGGGATATTGAAGATAAGCATTGAAGACCTGTTATTTGTAACTGATGCAACAAAAAAAAACACTTTGGATTAGATGATTAGATAAAGTAATTATCTGTTATAGAGATGCAAATACTTGAATCAGGTATTTACATACAAAACACAGACGCTTTTTGTCAGTGTCTTAATCAGACAAACATTTTCGGTCATTTCTCTGTTAGGAATTCCTAAATTAGGTTTATTTATGTCATGAATTGCGGGTGTTGAGGTGATGAGGCAGACGCTGCAGACCCAGGTAAGATGAATAAGTGATTACAGACACAGTCCAGCAACGGGCAGCACGGCCGAGCGGAAGCCAGGGCTCGACGCCGGTAGCAACCGTTAAAACGAGTGGATAACACGAAGGACTGAACGCACATTAGACGAGGACCCGACAGAGACACAGGTGACACTAAATACACACGGGATAATTAGGGAACGAGAAACACCTGGGAGTAATTGAGGGGAGAACAGGACAACACGGAGACACAGGGACACCGAAAACTCGAAATTAACACACAGAAAACACAGAACATGACAATTTACTAAATTCTGCAGAATGAATATGGGAAAATGTTATTGCTTTTTTCAAATTCAGGAGTTTACATCTTTTTCATCTTCAGTAGAACTGCTTTTTAAACTGTATGATCTGGACCAAACACGTCCCACCAGCGCTTCACTTTAGTCCCATAAGGGTAATGACCATATGTCAATATCTCTTAACTTATCTTCATATATATCAATTTCCAAATGTATTTTATCTACTTGTAACATCAAACAAAATTGCTGCTTACCTTTTGTGCATTTTGTAAGCCACTGTCCCAGCTGTAGCAATGATGAGAAGTCCGAGAAGTGGCACAAAGATGGCCAGGTACAGCTTGATGTTCCCATCATCATGCACATCAGGCATGGCGGTTGCTGTGAACAATAGTCATTTTCATTAAAGAAGCCTTACTGAAGATTTTTATATGTCCGTATTTGTTTCTGAGGAACAGACTGAATAAATGACATGAAGTAAATAAAAAAATTTTTGTTGTAAATTCAAATGACGGATCATCTGTGTGACTCAAGAAACCTTGAAAAGAAAAATCTGTTTCCAAACATTTAAAGAAAACTTAATCTGTATGATTGCAAGCTATAATTGCCTAATGGAATCAAAACTTTGACTACAATAGAAAAACTTTAAATGTTTGAACAAGCATAAAATATCTGGTAAAATTGAAAATATACTAACTAAATATTTTTTCATCCACATAAAATTTGACAGCATGTTTTATGAAACTGTAATTGTCGTTCCATCCAGAAACCCGCAGGTAGATTGATGGTTCACTTTTCATAATATTGATGATTTGTAGAGAGCAGTTTCCATCTCTGGCTTCTCCAATTAGTCTTGTCCTACTCTGGAAGTGTGGATCTATGCAAGAGGAATTAGGATGAAACGCGAATGCCAGCTTGTCGTTGTCTTTCTTGCTGCAGCTACTGCTCCCTTTTGTTTTCCAGTAAACTTGAATGTTTGTTTTTTGTTCTGGAGGAGCTTCAAATGTGCAGAATATGATTATATTTGAGCCTTTTGTTGCATTTATGGTCTGATTCAAGTATATCTTCCAGCGAGGGTCATCTGTGTTTTAAAAACAAATGAAAAAATGTTTGTCAGCAATAGATAGATAGATAGATAGATAGATAGATAGATAGATAGATAGATAGATAGATAGATAGATAGATAGATAGATAGATAGATAGATAGATAGATAGATAGATAGATAGATAGATAGATAGATAGATAGATAGATAGATAGATATCAAACCTTTAGCTTGTGATAGCAGTATCCACATTAGACTGAGATAAAACCGAATTGGGAGCTGCATCTGATGAAAGAATGTATATATTTTGGTTAAAACAGCACGTTCCAGCACGAATCTAGCAATAAGGGTCTTTATGTACTCACTGTGAAAAGGACAATGATGGGCTGGCTGGTTGGTCTTTGGCTATTATGTCTAACCACTAATGTGAAAACTTGTTGCACAGCTGGGTAATATGACTAAAAAAGGAAGGCAGCTATGACTGAAAAATGGCTCTTCAGTGTCTCCACCTAAACCGCAGAGGAACGTATACTCATGTATTGTGACAAAAATAACTTTGCTTTTAGCTTCAGTTAGCATTGAAATAAACTGGGTAGTTTGAGGTAGTTTGAGGTTTTACAGCTGCAGGTGTATATCAGACATAACCAAGTGAATCCCTCTGTTTGGCATGAACTTATATATGTGTTTCACTTTTGAATTTAATTACTGAAGGAAATTAATGTTTTATTAATACTCTAGTTCATTGAGTTTCACGGTAACACTTTATTTGACGGGGTGTGCATAAGACTGACATTTATTTACCCATTAAAGTGACATTATTTACAGAATCATGCAAAGCTGGCTTTTAATGGACTTTCAATGCAACTTTTAGAGCAACTTTGCATTAAAAGTGGCATTATTTACCGACTGACATTTCATGACAACGATCATAAACATTCATAAAGACTCCTTTATGTTTATGACAGTGTCATGTCAGCCTTATGCACACCCCATCAAATAAAGTGTTACCAGTTTCACTTTCATTCTTTAGAAATCAAACAGTCGAATCAACAAATACAGAGAAGTAAAAGGAAAATCATAAATTATACATTTCTTGTTGACTTGGCTTTACAATTATGGACCACTTTGTGTTGCTCTCTAACATAAAAGAACTAAATTATGTGATCAAAACCGAGCTAGTTGGTTTTGTTGGCTAAATTATCATTCATTCTATAAAATTAACCCTCAAGACAAAATGTTATTTGGATCTAACATGTATTTGAAATACAGTGAGGTGATAATTTGCTTGCTTTCCCTGAATAAATAAGTTCTGTGTTCTGCAACCACCAACCCTTTCACTGAGTGTTGTTAAGCGTGTGAGTTTGACCTGTCAGGAGGAAGTCAACAAACTAAGGGTGTTTCAAGTTACCAAACTGATGTGGTTCCAAAAAAAGCTTGAAACTCACAGTTGAACTTTAGGCAGCTTAAGCATGTTTTTCTCTGCAGCCTGTATGTTTCCAGATCATTCTGAAATGACCTTTGTGATAGTCATTTTTGTGCCTGGTTGTTCATCATATGTGTATCTGTCTTTGCTCTGTAACAAACTGGAATTCTTTCGATGTTGTCGCCTTCTGACCTCCAGCATAGACTGCAGCTTCTTCACTGCCCTGCACAGGACAAACTCGGTTTAGAAAAGGCATTCACACATACTGACTTGAACTGCTAAGAAACATGTCAGCATTTTTGTTCATTCTTTCTCCACTTCTCAGGAAGTGGAGAAACATCCAAATTTAATGTTAAAATGAGTCAAGATGAAAAAGGTCAAAGTTACATAACATGATACATTGGGTGATACATTGTTTTTTTTTTTCATTTTACAAAAGAAGATCTGCAAAGGCTGGCATATATTTGTACTCATTCATTTTATCTGTCAAAGGTTTTTTAAGGCTAACCCTCACCTTCTTCTGCAAACAGCCAGATGTAGATGCTGAGCAGTATTTAAAGCCTTTACGGCTCAATGAAAATTTTGATTTCAATGTGAAATAAGTTTTTTTCTCTTTGAGCTCTATTTTCAGTTTGGTCCTTGTGTTGATCTCATTCAGTGGAATTGGAGCGATTTTTAAGGGTCATTTAAGTGGTCATTTACCACTGAAAACACAAAAAAAACAACAACAAAAAAAAAAAAACACCCAACATTAAAAAAGTAGTTGTGCTTTCAAGAAATCGATAATGTAGGCAAACTAGTTTTCTTTAGACACATTTTTACAGTCAGGATTCTGTAAAGACAATTTGTCCTTTTTTTTTCAGATTCTATTAAATTTACCTTCATACCACAACCTCTTCAACAATAAATTTATTAGTGGTTTTATATATTCACTGTTATGTGCTGCAGGGGTTAAATGACTACAGGCCATAATTAATTATGTCAGTGTTGATTCTCCATATATTGGATTAATTAATCGTGATATGTTTTAATTAACACTACTATTTTTTTCTTTTGTTTTGCTATTAAATACAAACTTGTATGATACATTTCTTGTGTATGCCTCTCTGTAAATACTTCTATCAAATTATTTTCAGTGTGTAATTACATCGTAAAGCCACTAGATGGGGGCAGTGCGACATCCATGCTACTCCCTAGTGAACTTTGGATCTTAAGGAGGGACTCCACCTGGAATGTGGGCTAAACTTTAAAGGTACAGTCATATGACTCCCAGTTGCATGAATGTGAGAAAACCAGAGCTGAAAATGCTCCCTGGGGAGATTTCGGGTGTTTTTGTGGGCCGGATCTTGACCCTGCGGGAGCTGACGCTTGGCCCACTTTAGCGCTGATCCCCGTAGATAAGATGTTGGGAGTAAACCTCCCGGGATCACGGCAAACTTTAGTGCGTGATCGCAAACTCTACATACATGCATGGAAGATTTGCACTCTAACGGGAAAACGCCACTGACGGTAAGGGAAGATCCGGGCAACATGAGTCGACAACAGGCAGAGATCCCACCTCGGAGGAGAGTAGCAGCGGTGAGCGCTCCCGCTCTATCCGCCTCACGGCTTACCTTACCCGGGGTCATGGACGCAGAGGGGAGGGTCGACGAGTCCAGACTGAGGATGCACATCTTCAAGAACGGTATGTCACTATAAGTGTTAATAGCATGAAAAGCTGAAAAAATATTGTAAGTTTAGGTCAACATTGAAGCGAGTCTTTGTTAAAGTGCAGCTCATGATGCAGCTGCACCAACAACACTTTCTCACACAGATAAAAACCTTGAGAGGTTATACATGTGAGCTCAGTGTTGAACTACAGTATCGCGCTTTTCTTGACCTCAACATCCTTATCAACAATTTTATATTGTGCCAGTGCTTTTTACTTGAGGTTTGGTTACTGGTATAGCAAGCTATATAAATAAAAGAAAAGAAAAGGTAAACAAACTTTCTAACACATCACCAAATTGCTGGACCTGTTGCATGGATGCCGGATGATTTTGCTCCATTATTAATAGATATTGTCTTATACAAATAAACTTCTGAAACCTCTGGGATTAGCATTTTTGCTAAGTTAAGCAATTTTTAAGACCTGGTGAAAACATGTATCCTACTTTATTCAGTGGGTCATATAGAATCCAAGAGGATAACGTATTTTGTTGCTGATAACTGTTTAAACAATAGAGGTATAAGCATATACTACTAGTTATATTTATACAGTATGACTTTCAAAACAGCATTCGTATTTGACTCTTTTTTTAAGAGATTAAGAGACCATATTTTATATTACCTACTCTGATTTGTTGTTGTTTTGAGAGAAATTAACATATTTGATTTATTCTTAAATCCACTGACAACTTTCTTCAAAAATTCTTTAAGTAAAAGATCTGATTTATAGGCCTGATTTTCCACATCACTGTCAGGTTCACATATTCAACCTAATAAGTAGAAGGAAGCATTCTTGCACTGAATTCAAAAGACATGAATAGAATAGATGTAATGCATGTAGAGATGCTTTACAGATGAATGTGCAGTCTGAAGAATTCAACAAATATTATCTCTGTTGAGATACACTGTGACCTTTGATCCCAACACCAGGAAGTCAAGTGATGCTTTGCTTCAGGCATTTTGTTTCCGTCACAATCAAACCATTCTCCTAATGACTCTGAGATTTCTTTGTACGTGCATCAGATTCCCCTGGAGGCAGAGTACCTCAGCGTGACCACTGTGATAAAATAATAGAATTTATTTCTTTTCATTAAGGAATCTCTGATATAAGAGAACAGAAATCTCAACAGTTAATGTATGAGAGCTAAACACACAACAAAACCTCTGGATGCAGCAGAGTGTAAGTTGGACCTTCCACCTGAACTCGTTAAAAAAAGCAGGCGGCAGACATCAGAAGTTACCAAAGAGGCTGTGGGATGCCACATCACATGTCTGTTAGCAGGAATGTTACAGCTTACCCTCTGTTTCTGAGGCCTCACTGAACTTCATATTCCAGCTCTGCCTAAAGATAACCAAAAGAAGATCCAATTTTCTACATTGTTTGGATCAATTCTTTTACTTTTTAAATTTTCTTATTTGGTCTAGGACAGGGGTGGGCACTCCTGGTCCTCGAGGGCCGGTGTCCTGCAACTCTTAGATGTCTCCCTGGTCCAACACACCTGAATCCAACAGCTGAATCTCCTCCTAAGAACAGTCAAGTTCTCCAGAGTCCTGTTAACGACCTCATTATTTGACTCAGGTGTGTTGAAGTAGAGATGCATCTAAAAGTTGCAGGACACCGGCCCTTGAGGACCAGGAGTGCCCACCCCTGGTCTAGGATGATTTTTTCCCAAGAACAAGAACAGGACACATGTCACTTTCTGCTTTACCTAACATATCCATTTTATTGGCTAACCAAACATATTCAACTGTATCAACCCCTTGTGCTGGCCTGCGAAATGTATTTCCTTCTTGAATTATATTCAAGGACTGCAAATGATTCACACAGTGCACTTTGAACACACCTTCCTTAACATTTTGTTTACATTTGTTAACTGAAGTGTTGTACTACTCATATCCTCTCACTAGATGGATTCAACTATCTTTTATTTGGGTCTAGGTGGTGTGTCTCCATCAGAGCGAGGCCTGGCTTGGCGTTTCCTGTTTGGCATGTACCCATGCAGCTCCACCGCACTGGAGCGGTCTTTGCTGCGGGAGCAATTGTTGGTACGTTACCAGGTCATGAAAAGGAGGTGGCAGCAGTTTCTTCCCTCAGCGGTGCGGATGCAGCTCAACGGCACTGATGGTAAAGGTCCAAACATGCACAAACTCTGATATCAATGGGAAGCAGATGACTTTCATTTCCTGCTCTGATCCCTTTTGGCTCAATCTATCTCACCTCCGCCAAATTTTCCTTTCTGTCCCCTAAACACCTTTGCTGATGTGACCCAGCCGAGTTGCTCGCAGCGGTTCGGTACTTTGACCAGAGGGAGGCACAAACCCAGCAACAGGACCAGGATCAGTCTGAGGAGGTGAAGGACAGACTGGCATTCTTGGAGCTTCAAGCTCAGGTTAATATAGTTTTTATTTATATGTATAAATGTCTTAAATGTGTTGGTGTAGATCACAGGTGTCAAACTCCAGTCCTCAAGGGCCGGTCTCCTGCAGTTTTTAGATGTGCCACAGGTACAAAACACTAGAATGAAATGGGTTAATTACCTCCTCCTTGTGTAGATCAGTTCTCCAGAGCCTTAATGACCTAATTATTCTATTCAGGTGTGGTGCAGCAGAGGCACATCTAAAAGTTGCAGGACAGCGGCCCTTGAGGACTGGAGTTTGACAACCCTGGTGTAGATTAACCCTCACGGTTTAGAATAGTTACGCTCTTTTAACCTGGGCGTGGTGAAGTTGATCTGTTTAGGAAAGCGACCAAACAGGATCTAATTATGTTAAACAAACTGTCATTTATTTACTCAGGTATCATTTGACATTTCCTAAACCCTGAAGGTGAGGGAGCTCCAGCTCATTTTAGGTCATGTCATCTCATTCCAACAGCTTACTGTCTTCACCCCTTCTTTTTTTTTTTTACATAAAAAGAAAGTTTATAGAAAAGAACATAATTTTATTCAAACATAACAAGCTGAAATCAAATCAAGCGATATTCATATGAATTGAAAGATAAAAAATTTTAAAGAAATTAACCCTATATCCTTGCAGCCAGCGAATCATGTGACCCAGTTTGATCTAAGATAAGGATTTTGCTGCTGTGGTTTGCAACCAAAGCAGCTCCAAATCAGTTGAGCGCATCATCAATTAAGGAATGATGAAAGCTGTGAAATTCAATACAATGAAAATATTAGTATAAATTTTATTTAAACTGAATGTTGTCACAAGCCAAAGATAGTTGTGACGAAAGAAGACTTAAAGCTGCAACTGCAGGAAAAAAGGATTCTGCATGTACTGTATTTTTAGACTTTTATTTTGAAAATTTTAAAATGTGTATTATTCTCCTTATACTTGGCATTTATCCACTACTGCAGTGTGCAGTAAGAAGAAAAATCCAGAGAGACTAATTATTAAAAACATCGAGGCATGTGAAAGTTTTTTCAAAGCACAGTAAGACAACTTTTTATTGACATAGTTTTTACATTACTTTTTAACAGATACTGTTTGAGCGCATCACATTTGACCTGGAGGAGCTGCGGGAAGCAACACGAATCATTAACAAGGACGTTCCCCGCACAAACAGAGACCTGAGCTACTACCAGTGAGTTTTTTTTTCTGTAGTTATTGTTCTTGTCTTTATCAAATTTTGTGAATCTGCCGAGTCATTTTTTTGATGAGGTGAAGGTAGAAATGCCACAAAGATAAAGGAGCACCACTGCCATTTTATGTAAAAATGTACACTTGTTTTCCTCCACTCGTGGTAGATTTGGTGACAGTAAACCATTTGACACAAGTTCACGTCTCACTTGAACAAGGTGTGTCTTGTTTGAGATTAGTCATGCATCCTCAATTTGCTGTCCAAATGTAAATTTGAGTTCAAGTGAGTGTTGATGCATTTTATTTGTCTATAAAGTGTACCCATGAAAATTCATGACAGAAACTGTCAAAAATCTGGACTCATTACACTTTTTTGTGTGTCCAGAACTCTGATTACTGTTTGTTTGGATGTCATTATTATTGAATTTGATATTTTCTGTGATGATTTGGTGTGTTTGGGTTTATATAATTTCTTTGTGGTTTACCTTTTTCTCGGTCTACTCATATTCCTTTCATATCAGGTCTGTATTTATTATTACTTAATATTTCTCATTCTTATCATTTTTGTTTTAAAGGTCTTGCCGTACATGTTCTTTCTTTTGTATTTAGCTTTCTTCAGTTATTCTTGTCAGATTTTTCCTAGTTTATTTGTGTTTATTGTTAATTTTCCTTCAGTCTGTCTGTTTACCTTTTCTCCCAGCTGCACTTTGTAATCAACCACCTGCCTCTGGTCAGTAATCACACTCCTCTGTATTTAGACTCTGGGATTGTCTTTTAAATTTTTTGGCTTAAACTTCTTTGCCTGGGTCTTTTCTAACATCAAACATGACAGGCTTAGACAAAATCCAGAAAAAACTATATTCCAGTGAGGACAGGTATTTTGTGTATTATATTCTGAACAATTAATCAATATTAAAGTAAATAAAAAAGTTTTAGCCTTCACCTGATTTTTATCAGTTTATCTATTGTCATGTTGTTATTCACAAAAACTAAGAAAAAAAAAGATTAAATTGTTTTATACACCTTGTCATTGCACATTATAAACTACATTATACTTATTGATATTTATCTGAGCTTGATCATCTTTTTTTGCCAATTCCCAACAGTGTGTTCTTTTTCTATGCGAGTTCATGGAAAGTCACTTCTGTCATCTCTGCTAATTGTTCTTGCTGTTTTATAGAATTAGCCGTTTTAAAATTTTCCTAAACTTTCATTTGTATTCGACAGGATGATGCAATGGCAACAAGTTAGATGTTTCTTTGTCACCTAAATGCGAGGGTCTTTATACTGAGGATAAACGTACAAAGGGAACATATTACATAGACAGTCTGCAGAATTGTGGTATTGCCTTTGAATTTTCATTATTTCCTAATCATTTTAAACTTCTGTAAAATTAAAATTTAAGAAAATGGCATTCTTTTTCTCAGGAAAGTCTGGATTTTACCATGTAAATATTTTTTAAAAATGTATTTCTGCATATCCGTGCCTTCTTTTCATTACGCCTGATTTTTCTCCCAGTTCTTTATGCAGAATATGATTCCAGCAGCTAGAATCCTAATACTTCCTCAATGTTTCTTCCGCATACTACTATTGCCTCACTTGCCTTTTACTTGTTTGTTCCCTGACACATATCACCCCAAATTTCTTAGTTTAAATCAGCTGCTGGACTTATCTGTAGTTTAAAACGTGCCCTACATTACAATAAAAATACTTAATATGACGTATGACCCTTTTAAAGGAGTGTTTGCATTCTTCTCTAAACCAATTGTTACAAAAAAAAGATTGGGGGGGGGGAAAGATGTGGGCAGATTGTCATAAATAACAACAACCAAAGAAAATACTAAAAACATTCCTTTTGCAATTTCAGGAGGAGTGTATATATAGTTTGTATCTAATATATTGAGACATTGGAAACTTAACAGATCTTCCACAAATCACTTGTTATTGTCTGCAGAGATGAAGGTTTAGGGAATCTGTTGGTCCTGAGAGACATCCTCATCACTTATGCTGCTTTTCATCCAGGTAATCAGACTGAATCAGCCCAAACTAAAGTTTATTTTTCCTCTGATAACTTTCTGTCTCCTTGTTGTTATGGCAGAAGTTAGCTATGCCCAGGGAATGAATGATCTGTGCAGCAGGTTCTTGGAGGTCCTGGACTCTGAGGTGGACACCTTCTGGAGTTTTTCCTCCTACATGGAGAAGTTCTCCAGGGATTTCATGGCTGACGGCTTACGCAGAAAAATAGGTGAGATCATAAGAAAGAAAAAGCAATTTTGTTTGTAGCAAATGCCACGGCAGCAGCATAATTAGTTTTGTGCAGTATTTCTTTCTCTTTTGACATAACTTTTTTTTTTGCTTAGATGTTATTGATTAAGAACTCCAAAATATTTGGAATCACTATACAAGAAACCTTCAATGAATCCAATAAATCCTTTGTGGGCCATCATTGTGATATTTTAAAGAAATATACATTTTGGAAAATATAAATTATAGAAAGGTATATTTGAATTATAGGTTTTTCGATGGCCTTGCTCCTCCATCTGAGAACTATAAGAGGAGACACGAGAGGAGAATCGCTAGAAAATATTTGGACTCTCTCTCTAAGTATCAGATTGGTGAATTTATATACCACTCACTGTCAGTCATGCAGCTCTCATCAGCAGCACTTCTTACATGAATGCTGCCAAGACCGAGCCCCTCCTTCTGCACCCTGAAAATATCAGGTAATCAGAATCCTTTTAGAAAATTCAGATCTCTACCTTTTTCAAGTTTCACAAAGCAAAAATTATTTTAAAGAACGTGTTAATAGTCTATACCAGGTTAGTTAATGCATGATCATATAATTTTATTTTCATATCGGGCTCTGTATAAGGTGGTACTTATTTTCACAGAATGGAGCTACACATAATATAAAAATGAATTTATGAAACCTGTATGTACCCAAAATCCTGTGATGATGTTTTGTTCCCAATTTCAACTGCAAAATACATTTGAGACCTCTAGTGGTTAAACACAGTAAATGACATTTTCCAGCTCGGAAAATTGTTTTGGGGGAACTATTAGAACATTTACTGTTTGCCTTCATTGCCAAACAGAAAAGTTTCTGAGTGGTAGAATGTTGATCTGAAAGTTCAAATCAAGTCTTTTGTTTTGAAAGAGTTTGATTTGAGCTGGAAATGTTTACTTACTGTATTCCAGAGCTGGAGGCTGATTTGCTGAAGGAGCTGGACCCTCCACTTTATGCTCATCTAGTCAAAGACAACATGGAAAGTTTTACATTTTGCCACAGGTAGAGCATTTGTAGCACATTTCACATACTTTGTTTTAATGACTTTGTTGTTTTATTTTAACGCGAAACCGTATCTTTAAATCTTTGGTTTATATTCTTTGTGTTAAGGTGGCTGCTGCTGGGTTTTCAAAGAGAATTTGAACACAGTGATGCGCTGCGTTTGTTTGAAATCCTGAGCTGTGACCATCTGGAGCTAATCTCACAGCAGGTTGACCGCGCTCGATATCAGGAGAGGCTGGACCAAAAACACTACACAGGTGAAACGCTGGTAAAAAGCAGAATACCTGTGCTTAAAGTTCTCCTGTAAAACACCTAACATTGCTGTATCTTCACCTTACGATGTCTCCAGAGGACAGATCAGAGTCACCACGGCAAACCTTCAACACAGACTTCACCTTCGAGCTCTTCATCTGTGCAGCCATCCTGCTAGATAACAGAGAGTGCCTGCTTCGGTGCCAAGATGACGTGCAGCTAATCCAGTTTACCAGCAGGTTCGAGCCTGTGGCTCCTATTTGACAAATTTGGATATGTTTGTCTTTTCAATGTATTAAAAACACGTTCTTTTTTGCAGTCTTCAGGGAAAACTGGACCTGAACAGCACTTTGGAGAAAGCAGAGAGCCATTTCTACAACTACTGCAAGCGGTGTGCATGGGATTATATGAATGGGCACTGCCGAGAAAACAGTAGCAAACCTGAAGACTTCTTTTATCAACTCCGTAGTTTGTTTGTCCTAAAATGACAACTTTCTCACTAGCCATAATATCACAGTTTTCTTCTATCTGACATTTTGGGGACATATTGTTTGATTTACTTCAGTTCGAAAAGAACACTTGTTTAATGCTGCTTAATTGCTTATAATTACTATTAATGTACACTATTTATTGAACGTTACTCTACAACTGTTGCAAGTTATTGTGTTTACAAATGTCAACAGCATTTAAAACTAAGTCTGAGCTTAATGGTTTTATGACTTTTGTATGTGAATTACCACTTTATAAAAGAGGGGTGTGCTGTTATGCAAGAGTCCTACATCAGCAATGTGTAGATGTGGTCTTTCCCAACAGCTGCTGTCTGGAAAAAAAAGAAAATGGTGGCTATATTTAAGGCCAGATGGCAAATGTGTTGGAGAGGCCAGTGCAGCGAGAATAGACCATGTAGTAACAGGGAAGTGAAATACACACCCACTGTGCCTTACAGAGGGAGTCTTGCAAAATGACTTATACTCCTTGAACTTTTCCGCATTTTGTCACGTTGCAACCTTGATGTGTTTTATTTTGGTTTCTTTTACGTTAGAGACCAACACAAAGTGGTCCATAGTTGTAAAGCCAAGTCAACAAATTATAAATAGCTGCAAACAAAAATTTAAGCGTCACAATTTTTTGTATTCAGTCCTGTTCACAAGCAAACATGTACCATAACAACTCCTCAATTTAAAAAAAAAACAACAAAGCAGATTGAGTATGTGTGTAATTTAATCTAAGTATATAACAGCTGATCCTATAAATTGTTTGTTGATGAACATTAGTGAACAAGCAACCCTATAAAGACCAAGGAACAAACCAGACAGAGCAGGGATGAAGTTATGGAGAAGTTTATTGGATAATCGCCTCCAGCAGTAGGTGCCTAAAATCCTAACACATGAATCCTTCTGCAAATATGCGGGTGGAGGAGTCATGCTGTGGGAAAACTTTGCTTAAGCAGGGAGATAAAAAAATTACCCAATTAAAGGAAAAACAGAGTTAAAAACAGGGTAATTCTGGAGGAAAACATGTTTGAGGCTGCAAAGCACATGAACCTGTGGTAGAGGTTCATTTTTAGCACGACAATGAGACTAAACCTAGATCCATATCCACAAAAATGCTTTATATTAAACCATATTACTCAATGGCTCAGTAAAAGAGAAAACTTTAATCCAATTGAAAATGTGTGGGGTAATATTACATTTTATAATCTCTGATGTTGAAGTTGGCTGAATTCATACCACATTTCAGATTTTCTAAACTTTTGAAAACATGTCCTATGTATTCCATTAAAGAAATTATACATTAAGTTACATCAGGTTTGTCTATCAATTAAATTCATAAAACTTAACTTTTGTTTTGCTTTATGTCATTTTGACCAAATTTGGAATTGGTTAGGAAAAACAATGCAAAAGAATGACCTTACATACAGAAGCATAACCTCAAGAGGTACAAAACTTTGTGTAACTTTGGCTTGAAAATATCCCCTGTAATGTTTTCCACAAATTGTCACTGTATGTTGCTTAATGTGTTGCCGATTTTTGCTTGGAGTTACTAACAAGAGTTGTTAAAACATTTGAAAAAAATTATTTCGGAACGCTGTGAATCATTCATTTAACTGCTTGCACATGCAATAAAGCATGTGAGTAACGTTACTGTTCTTGAGAAAGGCTTCTTTTTAATATTTCCTATCTTGTCTTTGAACAGTTAAGTCATTGCAACTTTCCAAAGTTCTACAAATTTACCTTTTTCCAGTTTTAATTTTGTTTAGTTAGAAAATTAGTGCCGAGATAATAATAGCCAGCTTTCATTCAAGGAAATCTTGCCAGTGAGCAGAAACACGGGTCTAGAACTTTCCTTGGTGGAGTCACCTGACACCTCCAGTGGGCTCTGCCCTCACCAAGCGTTATAAAAACAGGAGGGACAGGACACTCATCCGCTGCCCACCAGGAGAAGAAGGGAGTGCTGGAGAGGAGCTCAGACGGTGGTGTTTAAAATAAGGCATCACTTTAATTCAGTAAACTATCACTTCCTGAGCATCTAACTTCACAAGGTAACTGAATATACAGGAAGCATCGCTCTTCTGGCCTCGCTTTATAATCTATCTTGTTTGTTGCTTGGAAAGCCTGAATGCAAAGTAAGAGGTACTGACATATTTCAGGTTTGCATGGTCTCTGTCAAACAATAGCATGACACATGAAACCAAAATCAATGCAGTAAAATTGTAAAGTTGTGCAACCAAAATCTGAGTAATTTTCATGGCGAAGTGATTTTATTTGTGGTGTGTGGGCAAGACATAGGAACATTATGTCAGGACTTTTTTCTCCTGTGTTGCTCAGTTTCTAAGTCAATAAAACATTTTTTCCAAAAGGAAGGTTTCAGGCCTCGGCGTAAGTCACTTGGAGCTGCTTTTTGCATTGTGACATTTTCCTGTTCTAATAATGGTTCTCGGTTGGGTGAGTGCAGCTCCCAAGAACTTCGGCCTCTCAGGGGCTTTGTTAGATTTCTTCTCTAATCAATTATGTCACTGTGCAACAACAGCCACAATTTTCTTTATGTTCTTTGTAGATCACTCAGGTCAGCTGACCAGCTGCTCCTCAATATGCCTAACACATAATAGAGGCTTACGGAGGCTTTTGCTGTGGCAGGTTAAAATATGTGACTACATCACTGCCTGTTTTTAAATCACTAACTAATTTCTTCACCCTGGCCTTTGACACCACATGATATGTTGATTTGAGCTTTTACTTATTTTATACAGTAAGCCTTTTATTGCATGGCTGGTAATATTTTGAACATATTTTTGTATTCTATATTTGAGTCTTTATTTTGGCATTTTAATAAATTTTAAGTTCTTTCTTAATAAAGCTAGATGGGATTGACTGGATTGGATATAAGACCTTTAGCAAGCCTGCAAAATTGCTATTGAAAAATATCTAGTTTCTTGTGGATGCACAGAGTTCTAAGTATTATTACAACAATTTATGAGGCTTAAGCAGAAAGACATATAAAGACATTGGTGTGATAAACACCGTATGTACTGATTTGAGATTGAACTGCCAATGTAAATGTGCTGAAATACTAAAAGTCTTTTTGTTTGTCTTTTGAAGATGTCTAAAGGACCAGCAGTAGGCATTGATCTGGGTACCACTTATTCATGTGTGGGTATCTTCCAGCATGGCAAAGTGGAGATCATTGCCAATGACCAAGGGAACAGAACCACACCAAGTTATGTGGCCTTCACAGACACAGAGAGGCTTATTGGAGATGCTGCCAAGAACCAGGTGGCCATGAATCCATCCAACACCGTATTTGGTAAAAACACTGCAAGACAATAATACAAAATAGGATTTCACTTCTCCGTCTGTTTTATTTCTCAATTTTTTTAACATCAGTTCCTATTAAAATGCAAAATCTCTGTACACACAGTGAAACTTTCTTTTCATTGTTGCTGAATTAACGACAGATGCTAAGCGTCTGATTGGTCGCAAGTTTGACGATGCTGTGGTGCAATCGGACATGAAACACTGGCCCTTCAAGGTTATAAATGATTCCTCAAAACCAAAGATGGAGGTTGAATATAAGGGGGAGATCAAGTCCTTCTACCCCGAGGAGATTTCCTCCATGGTTCTCACCAAAATGAAGGAGATTTCTGAAGCTTATCTTGGCAAGGTATGCTGCTTGAAATGCTGTTGCTACAGAAAAATCAATTTCCAGCACCAAGACTTACAATGAGACATATACGTATTTTCATTAACTGAAATTATTTCCATCATTTCAGCCTGTGAACAATGCAGTTATCACAGTTCCTGCTTACTTCAATGACTCCCAGCGTCAAGCCACCAAAGATGCTGGTACCATCTCTGGCCTCAATGTGCTTCGTATTATCAATGAACCCACAGCCGCAGCCATTGCATATGGCTTGGACAAAAAGGTGACCATCAATCTAATGGCTAAAATGCTAACCTCTTGCTTTTATGTTGCTTTTACAATTTCCTTCTATTTATTTCAGGTTGGGGGAGAGCGTAATGTTCTCATATTCGACCTTGGTGGCGGTACGTTTGATGTGTCAGTCTTAACAATTGAGGATGGCATCTTTGAGGTCAAGGCCACAGCAGGGGACACCCACTTGGGTGGGGAGGACTTTGACAACCGCATGGTCAACCACTTTATTGCCGAGTTCAAGCGCAAGTTCAAAAAGGACATCATCAGCAACAAGCGGGCCGTACGCCGTCTGCGTACAGCGTGTGAGCGAGCTAAGCGCACCCTCTCCAGCAGCACCCAGGCCAGCATTGAGATCGACTCACTCTACGAGGGAACAGACTTCTACACTTCCATCACCAGGGCTCGCTTTGAAGAACTCAATGCGGACCTGTTCCGAGGAACTCTTGAGCCTGTGGAGAAGGCCCTGAGGGACGCCAAGATGGATAAAAGCCAGATCCATGATATTGTCCTAGTGGGCGGCTCCACACGTATTCCAAAGATCCAAAAGCTTTTGCAGGACTTCTTTAATGGGCGTGACTTGAACAAGAGCATCAACCCAGATGAGGCAGTTGCGTATGGGGCAGGTAGGTCTCCACAGAATTTACTCCTGTATCCCTAGAAGTAGGTGCAGATAAAAACTTTCCTGTAATCATGACTTCATTATTTGGAAACCCACAGCTGTACAGGCTGCCATCCTGGCTGGTGATAAGTCTGAGAATGTGCAGGACCTGCTCCTGCTGGACGTCACACCCCTGTCCCTGGGAATTGAAACGGCTGGAGGAGTGATGACGGTCCTTATCAAAAGGAACACCACTATTCCAACTAAACAAACCCAAACCTTCACCACCTACTCAGATAATCAACCTGGTGTCCTCATTCAGGTAGCACATTCTGCAAATAAAAGTTCACACCTCTTGATATTGGTTGACTTTTGTAAAATTTGACAGTGAAAGGAATAATCTGGGTTATTTAGCATGTCACAATATTAAAATAAGGGTTTATTTTTTCAGGCGGATTTTCACCATCTTAGTCATTCATTTATAAATGTCAAACTAAATATTTAATTAGCTAGCTAAATATTGTGTGTGCCAATTAAATATTTATCTCCAATTTAAATATTTATCTAGAAACTAAACATTTAGTTATCAAGCTAAATATTTAGTTTACAATGTAAAACTATTTAGCAGCAATCTAAATATTTGGAAATAACATGGTGGAATTATAAATTAGGAAAATGAAGCGCCAATTTTTTTCATTTATGGCATGTTAAGTAACCCAAATTATTGATTATTATTTTTTTATTTTTGACTCTACGCTGTATAAAATGGCACCCCATATTATACAGTACTACAAAAAGTTATTTACCTCCCCTCACAACTTTCTGCTGTTTCTGCCTTTTTCTCTACATCAGATCAGGCAAATGGGTAAATAAAATCCAGGTTTTATTTACCCGGTAACTTTATTTAAAAGGGAAATAAAAACCTATCCAAACCCACCCAGCCCTATGTCAAAAGTAACAATTGAATTAGGTAATTAAATTATTAACTATATTTTATAAAAACAAGTCCAGACCAGTGGAATTTGATCCTTCTGGATCTGCACAACTTGCCATCATTTAAGAAACAATAAATGCCAGAGTGAGACTGTCTGGCTAATTAGTTTGTGACCTTGAACTCCTGCATCCTTATCATAATGTATAGTTGTGTAGTAAAAATAATCCAAACCACACCAGGAACTCGACCTCTGAATCGACTGAAATAGATTTTAGAGTGTCCAAGTGAAAGCCCAGACTCTAGCCCAATTGAAATGATGAGGCTTGACCTCCAAAACTGCATTATGAATTCATTTGTGTTAACTTTGTTTGATATTAAAATTACTTTGATTATTTGAAGAACTCAAGTGTGGAAAAACAGCAAGAACAGAATAAATCTGTAAGGGGATAAAAACCTTTTTAATTGCACTGTGCTAGTGTTGAAAATGTTCATTGATCCAATAAACATCAATACCTTGTTTTAGGTTTACGAAGGGGAAAGGGCCATGACCAAAGATAATAATATCTTGGGGAAATTTGAATTGACTGGTATTCCGCCTGCTCCCAGAGGAGTCCCTCAGATCGAAGTGACCTTTGACATTGATGCCAACGGCATTCTCAATGTGTCCGCAGTCGACAAAAGCACCGGAAAGGAGAACAAGATCACCATCACTAATGACAAAGGTTGGACCACATATTGCAGGGCAAAGATTGTTCATCAGAGAAGGTTCTAAAGTGACTGAAGCAAGCTTTATGTTTCATTCTTCCTCAGGTCGACTGAGCAAGGAAGACATTGAGCGCATGGTGCAGGAAGCAGAACAGTTCAGATCTGAAGATGAGGCCCAGAGAGACAAGATCACTGCCAAAAATTCTCTTGAGTCTCTGGCCTTCAACATGAAGAGCACAGTGGAGGATGAGAAGCTCCAAGACAAGATCAGTCCTGAGGACAAAAAGACTATCCTAGACAAGTGTAATGAAGTAATCGCCTGGCTGGACAGGAACCAGGTAAGATATCCGCAAATTAAAAATGCTTTCATTAATATCCAAAAACAAGAGCTTCATTTTTGAAAAAGTTGTGAAATCACAGATGTTTAGCAGAAAAACTGTGATAGACATTTTTTTCACCTCCATATTGTGTTTTTACACTCTTACAGCTCTTACAGCACAATTATCTGCTTCTTTTTTTTACACAGACAGCTGAAAAGGAGGAGTATGAGCACCAACAGAAAGAGCTGGAGAAGATTTGCAACCCAATAATCTCTAAGCTGTACCAGGGGGGAATGCCAGGAGGAATGCCAGGAGGAATGCCCGGTAGCTTCCCCGGCGGAGCCGGAGCTGGTTCGTCCTCTGGCCCAACCATCGAGGAAGTCGACTAAATATAAGCAATAAGCACAACAGTTACTTGTCTCAGCTTGACCACATGTACTGGCTGTTCAAACCATGCATTTTGTGCCAAATGGGCACACCATAAAAATTCTACTTAATTTTGCTCTACAGCATTACTGTTAGTGTAATGAGCTATTGCTAAAATGCGCTAAGGATAGTGCTTGCCAGAAGGAGCCTTGGTGTCTGAACTTTCTCACTTTCTGACATAATTACAAATTTCTATAGAGATGTTTTATAGGCCAGCACAAATAAGTTCATACATACCTGGGAAGTAAAAATGAAAGTATGTATGGTTCTCAACACTTTTGGCAAATGTGAATCAGACCCCTGAGTTAAAGTTTGCCCAACCATATTTCAATGCAAAAAAAGCTGCAGAGCTGTTTGTGATATCGCTATTCAAGCTTTGTAAATCCAGAGACATTTCAGTTTTTGCCCATTCTTTTTATTTTAGTAGAGCTCACGCTTGGTTCCATTGGATGGAGAGTCTTTGTAAACATCATATTCTAATTCTAGTCAGAAAAATATCACAATCACAATCAAATTTGACCTATTCCATTCAGACACATGTGCTTTAAATTAAACCGTTCCATTTTCAGCTCTGTCTGTATGTTTCTGGTCATTGTCTTGCTGTAAGGTGACCTTCAGCCCCAGTTTTACATTTTACAGGATTCCTTCCAACATTGCCTTGTATTTAAGACCACAATCCATCAACTCTGTTCCCATCCCTATGAAGAAAAGCCTCCCCCCTGCACGAGCTTAACACTAGCATCACATCATAGCATGTAAGGCAAAAGGTTCAATTTTTGGTCTGATGTGACCAGAGTACCTTCTACCACATATTGGAATTGTTGCAAATTGCACAGGGACAACTGAGCAATATTTTCACTTTTGAATAGTCATACCTTTCAGACAGCCATTCAGATGGGTTGAACAGTGAGACAAAACATGTTTAAAGCTGGAGGCATTTCTGCTGTTAAAGCCTAAAATCTTGCAATAAACATCTACGCATCTTTATTCCTGACTGTCTGCTGTGTTCATTGAGCTTCATGATGCTGTTTGTGTTGTTAAACAAACCTCTGAGAAATTCATACAGCTGCATTTATACTAAGATCAAATTACTTGGGTAGAGTGTGTTTACTAATTAGTTTAAGTGGATATTTTGGGAGTAAAAACGTTAAATTGGTTGAATCCCAGTTCAATCAATTTGAATGTGCAAAAACCCTTGAAAAAGATTAAATATTTCTTCCTTCCTACTGACAATCGTGTGTCATTAAACACAAAAATGCAGTGAAATGCATTCATATTTGAGGTTTGTTCAGTCTTCAGTGTTTAATTGTACATCTCTAAATCATTAAAGTTTACATTAGATAACTCTCCAACTAATTAATAAGTTAATGACAAGACATGCAATGTGGCAACTATACTACCGATCTGACAGACTTTTCCTGAAAGAAAACCACATTTTGATCAGTATATTTTTAAGCTGTATCAACTTACCTCACAGGAAATTAAAGAAAATGTGTTAAAACAGAGCTCCTGAGTAGGAGAAGTAAGCGTTTATCAACAGAATGTGTTGTCTGTTCTTGATGCATGCATGTGCAGAAGCAAGGGTCACTAACTGAATCATTTTTAATAGCAACAGCAAAGGAAAACCATGTGGCTGCTTCTTCCAAATCAAATAATTATGTGATCTATTTTTTTCTAATTCAAGTGTGACTTTAGATTGTCGAAGGTGCTTATCGGCAGGTGGTGTTTTCTCACACGGGGGCTTGTGAAACATGGATGGGGAGGGGTTTCTACTAATGGCTACCCACAGAAGTCAGGGTCAGTCGTGAGGGATGCACCTATAAATGCTTGTGTAGCACAAAGTTACCAAATAGGGTAGACTTGAATCAAAGTTGGGCCACAGTTATGTTCTTGCTTTTTAGTTGTTTTGCGCTTGTGGCCTCCACACTGGGTGAGTGGCACTATAACTTTATTTCATGCTTTCATCTCAAGGCAAACCATAAAAGAAATGCAGTAAAAACATTGTCCAAGAATCATTGACATTTTACATTTTAATTGGATTGTAGCTACATATGCACTGATTACAGTGTAATATAACTGAGCATAGCCATTGCAATTGGGAACTAGAATGATGCTGGATTTAATCTTTGGCCTCAGGGTGTGGAGTGCCTACTATTAAGCCCCAGGTGAGCGGATACAACAAGATTGTTAATGGCGAGAATGCAGTGTCTGGTTCCTGGCCCTGGCAAGTTTCTCTTCAGGTATGTCGCTCAGTCTTCTGAAATTCTCCAGTTCTGTTGAATCATGCAAAAACAAACACCTCAGGCAGAGAAAATCTCTTGAAGAGACATTGTTCCAAATTTAGGACAGCACCGGGTTTCACTTCTGTGGAGGATCACTGATCAACGAGTACTGGGTTGTCACAGCTGCTCACTGCCGTGTGTCGTAAGTTGCTAGATGTGTCCCACTGCAAACATTTGAAAACTGTTTACTAAAAGTAAGTAATTAATAAGATGACCTCTCATTCTGATAGGCCGTCAAACCACCGTGTGATCCTGGGTGAGCACGATCGGCAGTACAACAGCGAGCCCATTCAGGTCAAGACCATTTCTAGGGTAAGGAAAATCATTCAAAAAAATCCCTTTTCTAAAGCGTGAGCTTTTTATCTGTGTGACCTCTACAAAGATATTTCAACTTTTTGGAAATAATTTGAAATTTTTTCTTCACCTCTATGTACAGGCCATCACCCACTCTTACTTTAACTCAAACACCCTTAACTATGACATCACACTTCTGAGGCTCTCCTCCCCAGCACAGTTCAACTCCCGCGTGTCTCCAGTGTGCTTGGTTTCCTCCAGCAGCAGTATCCCCTCTGGAACCAAATGTGTCACCACCGGATGGGGCAGGACAGGACAAACCTGTGAGTGAGCCTCTCTACATGTCTGAGCACGATGGTTTTACAAGCAACAAAGCTGGAAAGCCTTAGCACTGTAATGGATTTGGAGTGGTTGTGTTTTTTTTCTTTCTGTCTTCTCAGCAAGCCCTCGTTACCTGCAACAGACCTCCCTGCCTCTGCTCAGCCCTGCTCAGTGCAGAAATTACTGGGGTACCAGCAGAATCACCGATGTCATGATCTGTGCTGGTGCTTCTGGAGTGTCTTCCTGCCAGGTAACGTGGTTAATGTTAGACTTCACCGGGTAAAACATACAAGCTTAAAATGACAACTGAATAATATGTTTGCAAAATACATTTGTAATGTGTGAAATGTGAAATTAAATATGCTCTTTTAAAATCTCTGTATGAAATGCCCTTTAAATGTGAGTGCGTGATTGTGTATATATCATCTGAGTCACCAACTGTGCTATTGCTACACTTTTTCCTGTTTTTGAAATCAGTCAGCCCAGTGCTCACAAAAGGCAGAACACAGATACTGTATGAATGCAAGTTCATTTATCAAGGCAAATAATCTTGTAAACTATTTGCCTTGTTTCAGGGTGACTCTGGTGGCCCTCTGGTGTGTGAAAGCAGTGGTGTGTGGTATCTTGTGGGTATTGTGTCTTGGGGCACCACCGACTGCAACGTGTACACCCCGGCAGTGTATGCCCGCGTGTCCTACCTGCGCAGCTGGATCGACCAGACCCTTGCTTACAACTAATCAGAAAAGCACTAATGCAAACGTATTAAAGTTGATGTTGGATCATACTGTGAGTAAATAGAACCAGTGTCCCAAGGGTTGCTGTTTGGTGCATTCTCAAGAAGTCAACCAATAAAATCTTGAAGACTTGCTAGTGTCTCGTTCTTAAATAAGACATGTACTGCATGTATGCATGTGTGTGTGTTGGGGTGGCCTTGAATTTGATGTGTTTTAGCGACCATTTTCCTAACTCATGCTACGTTGTGAGGACTGACTGGTTATGGGTATGGGTAAGGTTTAGGACTAAAGTGTGAATTGAGTTTAGATCAGGTTTAGAGTTAAGAATGAACTGGTGAAAGCTAGATTTAGGATAAGTGTCAGAATTAAGCTACAGAAATGAGTGAAAATGAATTGAGGCCAATGCAAAGTCCTTGTGAAGATAGAAAAACATATTATGTGTATGTGCGTGGGGGTGTGTAAGGGTGCGTGGGTTTGGGTGTTCATGGGTGCACTTTCAGAATTTATATTGACATGAGGTCAACAAGAGCTTCTGATGGTAAAGGAAAACCACAATATCTTTAATTTAAGCTTTAAAGGTTTGAAAACATTTAGTTTTAAGTTAAATAAGTAAAGAAAAATTTTTTCAAGTATCCAGAGATAAAAACAAAATCCACATAATGTTCTTAGCAGTACATGTGTTTTTAGGAGCTTGTGACCATTTGTGGTGTTTTTTGAAGTAATTAAGTCAGCAAAAGCATTTGTAAAATTGGAATGTAATTTCCAACTACGGTACATAAATCCAGTATACTGATAGTATCGTTGTTACTTTTGCCAGTTGCAACAGCACCAACACAGCGCGATCATTCTCGTTGCACAACACACATATGGTCTTTCAGATAACATTAATATGGAAGTGGCATCTAAAGCCTTGTGTGTGTCTCCAGCTTATAGTGAATTTGAATGTCTGAATCAGTTGCCCATAGTAAGGTCTAAAATGACTAATGGGTACAGTAAGGTTTATGATTTTTATTCATATTTAGCAAATATGTATTCATACTTGACTATTTCTTCTTGCCATGATCAACATTACTAATAAATATCAATTTAATAAATTAGATTAATTAATTAAGAACAGAAAATAATTAATGTACTATATCAGCGTCCTGTATTTGTTCCAGCCCATTCAGTTTGTCCCTGATCAATAAATTGTCCAGATTTCTTTTTTTTTTAACAGGTTTGTTTATTTATTATTAAAACAGACACTCAAGCGTACATGTAATATTAAAAGATAAAGCAGTAATGAATTTTGCAGGGCATATTTGCATATCTACGGATAACACCACTGATTCATTAACACACTTTTATTTCTATAGTAATACATCTCCCGTGACACCAACCAGCTGTTATAACCATTTATATACATTTATTACAAAATGTCAGAGCCATGAAAAGTAAAAATAAACCAAGAAAATGCCAGTTTGTTCTCAAATCAAAGTGTAAGTTTGACATTATTTTCACTTTAGACTGTTGAATATCAATTACTCTATAACTAATAATTTACAAGTTATTTGCAACTTTAATTGGCAACACAATTTGTTTCTCTCTACTGTGTTTTCAAACAATATTTTTGCTAATGTTAAGAAGATCTACATCATGGCAATGGTGGCAGGAGCGGGTCAAACCCCCGCTGCGTCTGTCTCAGTTGTTGTGTTCTTGGGCAAGAAAGTTCAGACTGCTCCATAACAGCTGTGGCTCCTGTCAGTCCAAGTATGTGTCTGAGTGGTTGAATGGCTGAATGTAGTGTAAAGTACTACACAAGTACAGGCCATCTAAGAAACTTATTTGATGTTCCTATTTTCCTATTTGTTGAAGTCTTCCTCAGAACTCGCTTGTATTTCTGTGGAAACCAGCTTGGTCTCTATGAAGGTTGGAGAAGTCACAGCCTGTTTTTCCTCCACAGTGCATCTTTGGGGAGTCCCTGTAACGTGTGAGTGAGAGGATCCCAATAAGACATGGTCCTCCGCCAGAGTGCTCTCTATCACAAAACAAATGGACTGCTTGAGCTTCTTCTGGAACTCGTCACACATGAAAACATAGAGGATGGGGTTCAAGCAGCTGTTCATGAAGGCAAGACTTACAGTTAGAGGACCTATGACTTGAACAATGTTCTGTATATCTGAGTAATGATGGAATTTTAATTGTATGAAACCTAAAACATGAAAAGGCAACCAGCAGATAAAGAATGCAAAAATGATGGCAAAAATGATCCGGTGACGTCTTTGTTTCCTCATTCTCTGCAGACGCCTGGCACGAATCCCTATGGCCACATGTGAGAAAAATATTGCCAGGAATGGAATGAGAAAGCCCATAACAAAGCGGAATATACACAATGTCCAATGTTTGTTCTTTGTCATAGTTGAAGGGTACTTGCAGTATGTCTGATTCTGGCTGACTTCCACGGTACGAAAATATGCATAGGGTGTGCTACAGATGCCTGCAGCCAACCAGATTACAGCACTTATCACTTGAGCTTTGCCAACGGTGCGCTTGTTTTGTGCCCACACCACCACCCAGATGGACAAGCAACGATCCAGACTTATTGCTGTCAGAAAAAAGACGCTGGCAAACATGTTGACTAAGCTCACAAAGTTGTTGAGCTTGCACATAAACTCTCCAAAGGGCCAGTGGTGCTGCTGAGAGAGAGAGACTGCTGTAAACACCAGGAACGCTGTGAAGAGGAAGTCTGCCAGAGCCAAGTTGAGAAACCACACAGAGTTGACAGATTTCTTCCTCTGGAAGACGGTCACATAGATGACCAGACCATTTCCTACTGTCCCAACCACTATGATCATGCAATACATAACCAGGGAGAACATCCCTATATGTTCGACTCCCATGTCCAATCCAGGTGTGTGGGCTCTGGAATTGATATCTGATGAAAGAAAAATGGAATCAATTGAAGATAGATTCTCCAGTCTACATAGAGTGAACAACCTTTTTTCTCATACGTATGTACACAATCCATTTAACACTTTCTTCAGCTACAATGATGAATGGCATATCACTTGTGATCACAACTGATTTTGAATCTTGTTCAAATCTTGTAAAATAGCCTATTTTACCATTTAATGCACTGAAAACAAATGAACTCATTGCTACCTTAAAACAAAGACTTCTCAACAAATACATTTAAATGGTATTTAAGATGTTAGTACACAAGTATTTCTGCAAATCCCGTTTTAAAAAATCCAACAGTTTAGCGATTTTAAAGTAAGTAGTTATAAATATATGTTACCAGTCCTTACTTTCCTTGAAGTCTCGGAAGTCTTTATTGTGGCTGACCTCTATGCTTCCTCATATTTCTGTCTCTGTTTTTACTCCTCCCTCTCAAATGCAAATTTGACAGTGCAGTCACTTAGAGGGAGTGGATAAAGTTAACATTACCCAGAAAATGATGCCAAATTTTTAAAACAACTTATAAGGCAAGACATTCTGGTGATATACAGGCGATACATTAAATTGCCAGAGACTTCTGTCAATTATATTTACTTTTCTTTACACAAACCAATCCTATAGTCTTTGGCTGCTTTAGTGATTCAGGTGATTTGACACAACTTATGAAAAAGTTGGTTTGCGGTTTCAAGCGTAAGCAATGTCTAGCAATTTTGTTAAACAATAGTGGACCAAAATCTATCCAGGGCAAAGCATTTTGAAGTTCTCCAATGTTCCACAATACCAGTCACATGACCTTAAACCAGTTAATGCTCAGTACATTGAACTGAACAATGCTGGATTCTACATGACAAATGCAGTTCACCTCATTATCTGCTCTGTCTGTTCTGTTCTGATTTGATTGAGGACTTTTTCAGTCAAACTCTCGAGTTTGGCACAGAATGCAACAACAACCTTATGTTTGCACAATTTGTCATGGTCTTTGTTTTCAACGCCAGTAAAAACATTTCAACACTTATTGCCTTGCTGCAAAAAGTATGTCCAAAAACATTATCACTTGGTGAATTTACAGGCTTGAATTTATGGCTTGAATCAAAAGACAGACATCTTAGGCTTAGTCCACGCATAGCTGGATCTTTTTTAAAAAAGATGATAAACTAGATATTTGCTTCTATATAATTATTTTGTCCACACTTAATAAAAGTGTTCATTCACACAAATCCGCTGAATTACAATTCTCATTGACATTTGACAAGCCAAACCCATAGGGGGAGGTGTAAGAAAAACAGCCAATCACAATCCTTCAAAACAACCATGACATCCTGAGATTCATTTGTGTGGACAGAGAGAAAGCTTATATTACTTTTAAATACCATGTTAGGAGACTAAAGAGAAAAGAAAACTTTCCTATATTATCTCACAGTAATTTAGTCTTTATGTTTTCATTATTTAAAGCACTTTGAACTGTGCTGTTGCTGCCTTGCTGTGGCGGGAGAGAATTCAGCTCCCTGGTTTATATGAATCATCTGCTGCTTGATTGTCCATCAGCCAATCACCAATTGGTTCACCTAACATAGCTGAGCTCTCGGTTGACACGGAGTGCACGCCTCTTTCAGATCACTTGCGTGTCATTCACCAGCTTCTTTTTGCAACATCTTTTGGCGTATGAAGTTTGTAGTAAACTTTATAGGCTATTCTGTTGTGCGCCCCTTCCTGCTTCTCTACCTGGATCAGAGCTGGTCTATTGTTGACTTGTATTGTTGACTTGTGTTTGCACATGTCAAGTGATGTTTCACTTGACATGGGCAGACATCACGTGATGTCTGCCCATGTCAAGTGAAACATCACTTGACATATGCAGACATCACGTGATGTCTGCATTGCCTCTGGCACAGAAACTAATTCTTTTAACACGTGACTCACCATAACTTTGAACTTGCTTTTTCTGAGCAGTACCAGAAGGGCTACTGCTGGGCCGCTACCACTGCAGCAGGCTAAAGGAACGCTGTTGTTTTGCCTCTGTCCTTTTTGTTTCTCTTTTCCCTTTGCATTGCTGTGTGTGTTTTCTAACATGTAACAACTTACTCAACAATATCTTTTCCTCTGCTTGTGGGGTCTCTGGTGAGTGTGGCTATCCCTTGGTGGTGGCATCCCCCTTAAGTAACATATGCAGATTTTCATTTGGATTTAGTTTTTTTTCTCTGAACATTGGAGAGCTCAACTGGGATGTCTACTTTGTTTAGCACAGTAAGCCTAGCATACCCTTCCCTCACCCCCATCGCTTCCCCATCATCCAACCATTACATCGGCCTTGGTCGTCCTAAGGACTGCAGGTTTGTTGTTTGAATATAAAACCTTTTGTTCAGATGGAACCCCCACTCTTGTTGTTATGAATGAAAGAAACCTGAGAGTCTTTCTTTAATGGTTGTGGTTTTTTTGTTGTCGTTTTTTTGGTAAAAGTTATACATATAGACTCTAAAACTATGTCCTTGGGTGAGATTCCCGAGGTGGTGTTGTTCTCAGTGTCAGTGTCTAGGACACATCCTGCCAAATTGCTGCCACACTAGCCTTTTTCTGTCCATTTAAATTGGGTGTACACACAGTTTCCCATATTTGGCTTATTGCCTCTAAACAGTTCTTATAGTTATAAGCAGTCTTCTCTACAAACACACACTTGCCATATTTGGCAACCCTTTAGCCGAAAGCTTTGACTGTCTTTAAGCTCTGTTGAGAATTCACACCTTGCTTTTTTATCACTCTCAACATACGGCTCTGTTTTAAATGTGTTGCAATCCTAAACTGGGGTCTCGAGATCTAATGTGCAACCAGACACTACAACTGCAATTCCAATAATGTTTTTTCTAGACCCTTTATCTTTGCAGGGTCTATCAAAGCCAAACCGTCAACAAGTTGAAATGGTGAAATGGAAAGAAATAAAAGCTGTTTTGAATTTTGGAGGAAGTCAGAGAATGCAACTTCTTTCAGGAAGGTGACTCAAGCACCATACTGCAAGGTCTATGTAGTACAGATATGATCTAGACACGTTAGATGTAAGGCTGCAGTCTTATCCACCCTCTTGATTGTTTATTAACCTATGAAATATTTGCAGAAGTCTGTTGGTTTCACATAACCTTTTTGATTTAATGTATTTAGTTTCTTGCGGGTCTTGCATTTGGAAAAGATCGATTAATGCATGTGCACAAAAAATGCATTTGAAGAAATATTTTACTTTGCAAAGTGATGTTCTTTTTTTTCTGTCATTATCAGATTGTCAGAACAACCCATTGCATTCAAACACTGAATCCACTGAATCTCTGTCCAACTTTACCTATATTGTTGCATTTATTGTTGCAATTTAAACATTCAGTTGCACATTTATCAAAATCCCAAATAAAAGTTGCTTGGTTGTTCTCATGTAATTCTTGATCTGCTTTTATATATATGGGTGTGTGGGTGTGTGTGAGGGTGTGTGTGTGAGTCAATATTGTGCAATTTTGAGGATTTAGCTGTTACTAAGCAGGAATGCAAAGTAGTATGTTTTGCAAAATGGCAGTTCCTGTGAAACCAACTTCATGATCAGTATCTTTTTCCTGTTTATTAATAGGTTTTCTCCTTTTATTTTTGCATAAGGTCTGAAAATAAGATGGAAACCTATTACAAATATCAGATTTTCTATTGCACAGAAATCGAAGAACATTGGTTCTTCACATCGATGAACAATATATACACATTTAGGAAAGTTATCCTGAGAATATTGTTGATTTGTACTTCTGACATGTGCAATGACAATAAAGTTGAATTCTATTCTATCCTATCTCTTATGTAGAAATATTGCTGTTGTGGCTGCAACAAGTATACGTGAAGTTCAGGATGGAATGCAGGAGGTGCTCCAAAAAGTCAGGATTCATGACATTTATTGCTATATGCAATGAAAAATAGTGATGTATAATTTCAATGTCGCCAAAACCAGAAATTTGAAGAGGTGGTATTGTCTGTGTCTGCTTCTCATGAAACTCATTGCAATAGTTAAGAGGAATATGAAACTTCAGCTCTTGCTGCAGTTGATATGCATTATCAGGTGATTTTCAAACATACGGTTTGGTATGTGTCCTCATAATTACTCAGACACAAAAGCTGATGTCATAATAAGTCCTTCACTATATTCCTGCACGTTTTTGTGTTTGTTGTCATGCAGTTGTGTGATTTGTACAAGTGGATGAAATTGCATCAATACGTAATAAATTACTTAGAGGAAGTACAGTAGAATTTCTAATTGATACTGTGCATCAAAAGCAGCAAAATACGTCCCACCTGAGCAACCACTCAGTGATACAAAACATCTCTTTAAAAACAAATCACTCTTACAAACTAGTGAAAACTCCTTCAAGGGCTTTCTTTCACTCTGAACAGATTCTAAATCTAAATGAAATTTTGCAATGCACTACTGTCATTTTGCTCACTCCTTTTCCTGAGCAACAAAGTCTCATTGGCAGCTAGCTGTGAGGGAGGAGTGATATTACAGCGTAAAGAAATAAAGCTCCAAACAGTTAGAGCCCAACTCAGACTGAACAGACTCATGCAAAATGGATATTGGTAAGAGTTTTTAAAACTACAATTAACTTGGATAGTGTTGCTGATATGTTGTACTAGCAGGAAAGAGTAAGACAATGTATCCTCTAACTAACCTCTGAAATGAAAAAGTTTAGACATGCATTACCTATGCTTAAACGGGGAATCTTGATATTTTCTAGTCAATTCAGATAAACTAGTTGTAATTCAGATGTCTTTGTCTTTTATCTTACATTGCACATCAAATGATTATGTTGTTATATCACAATTTATTTTTCTTTCAGTATATTCTTAAAAATCTCGTTTCAAATATTTCCAATTTTCTGTCATCAGATTCGGTTCTGACGCATGTCCAGACATTCTCACTGGTCGTCTACTGTGTGATTATAGTGGTTGGGACAGTGGGTAATGGTCTAGTCATCTACGTGACCGGCTTCAAGATGAGGAAAACAGTCAACTCTGTGTGGTTTCTCAACCTGGCTCTGGCCGACTTCCTCTTCACAGCGTTTCTGGTGTTTACAGCAGTCTCTCTCTCTCAGCAGCACCAGTGGCCTTTTGGACAGTTCATGTGTAAACTCAACACCTTTGTGAGTTCAGTCAACATGTTTGCCAGCGTCTTTTTTCTGGCGGCCATCAGTCTGGATCGTTGCTTGTCCATCTGGGTGGTGGTGTGGGCACAAAACAAGCGCACCGTCCTTAAGGCTCAAATCATCAGCGTGGCAATCTGGTTGGCTGCAGGGATTTGCAGCACACCTTCCGCTTACTTTCGTATTGTGATAAACCATAATAATAAGACATACAGCACTTACCCTTCAAAAGACATAGTATGGCGTCTGAATATTTTGCGTTTTCTTATGGGTTTTCTCATTCCATTCCTGGCAATATTTTTCACCTCTGTTGCTATAGTCATCCGTTCCAGGCATCTGCAGCGGGCAAGAAAACGGAGATTTCATCGCATCCTTTTCTCTATTATTTTTGCATTCTTCATCTGCTGGTTGCCCTTTCATGTTTTGAATTTTATAGAAGTCAGTGACCAGAATCTCCAGAAAGTTGTTAGAATTGGAAGTACTCTAAGTGTGAGTCTAGCCTTCATGAACAGCTGCCTGAATCCCATCCTCTATGTTTTCATGTGTGACGAGTTCCAGAAGAAGCTCAAAAGGTCCCTATGTTTTGTCCTAGAAAGTGCTTTGGCAGAGGAGCATTTGTCTTTTGCGTCATCTCGCTCACTGTCATCTCACTTTTCACGGATTTCTCGAAAGTCAGATTCTGCTGCCCCAGAAGATAACCGTGTGCATGCGTTGACTTTCACGGAGAGTAGGGTGGCATAGAGTAAAGGAAAGGCAAAGAAACAAAATCAAATGTTCAAACTCTCATTGAAATGGCAAGAAAAATAAAAAAAAGACAATATATTGATGACATCCATTTGAGGATTGATATAGATAATGCCTTGCACCTGTGGAGTGAAATAAGAAGAATATTTACTGTTATGAGTGCTTTTTATATTTCTTTAAATGATTTGTCTTTATTTTTTTAAACAATTCCATGTATGTATGGCAGAATACTGTGATATACTGTATGTGACTATGAAAATGTAAGGTTGTTGAGATAACTAATGGAAATATTAAAATATATATTAAAATGTTATTTCCCCTGTATTATTCCCCTTAATAAACTGTGAAACTGCACATTTTTGTGTATTTATCTTAGTATGTGTGTATGCATGTATGACACTGTCATCTAAGAACAGTTTAGTTGCAAGGCTCAGTTAAAAACAAGGAACAAACATAAAACACCTCCTTTTCAGTTTAAAGGTGGGCAGACAGAACATATGCATTATTACTGTCTCTATGTTTCCCAGACTTCTCTTGGTTTTGAGTCTTTCTTGTATTGTGTTCTGTTTGTGTAGTGCTTATTAATTTCTGTCCTCTGTTCAGTTCCTGTTCTGCCGTTCATTTCCTCTGTCTCTTTTCTCTGATTATACTCTCAGATGCTTCCTCTCAGCTCATTAGTCTCAGTTGTTTCTTGTTCTACTCACCACTTCTCATTAGTATTCTATCCTCTTGGGTTGTTTGGTCATGACGGGTTCATCTGTTCAGTCGTACCCTAAGTAATTCTACCCTCTATGTTCCTGATTTGGTTTTGGGTTTATTTAATTTCACAATATTCAGTTCTTCAGTTTTTGACCCTCTGACTTTGTTGTTGTACGATGTGGATGTGTTTTGTACCATTAAGCATATTTATTTTTACTTCATCTCTACCTCCCCTGTGCCTGAATTTGAGTCTCACACAATCATTAGCCATTTTGTGACACAAATATCTCAAAAACCTTATTTGATAACTGCTTAGAGTTATTTTTCTTAGGTTGTAAGTTTGCAATAACTGTAAAGTTGTATTCTTAAGTTTTCACCTTTGAGTGAATATGAATGCTCCCACTTGCTGCTCTTACCTGAATTTTCTCACCCTGGGACAAAGGATGTTTCTATTCTATTCTGACATACACAATGTACCCCATTTGTCTAGATTTTGTTGAAGTGCATTTTGTTTTCAAGATGACCACTGACTATTTGTATGCCTGTTTTCCAGCATTGAGCAGGTGGTTTAATTTGAAATGGCTTCAAAAAATACTGATAAAAATTAATAACACAAAAGTTAACTTGGTACAAATTAACATTACTGAACTTAAAGCAACTGAAATGAATGCAACAATTACAAAAATAAGGCAGCAATACAAGTAAGTAAGGCAAACCCACTTTATCAAAGTTCTGATATTTTACAGTACATATACTGGGAGGCAACAACATGAAGAGATTGCTGTTACTTAAAAACAACAAAACTTCAAAATACTTTAGTTAATGTTTGCCACCAAAACTGGCGATCCGTTCCTTTGACTGCATCACTTCTGCTTTCTTCTTTGGTCGCTAAGCGGCACTGCAGTCCCCTCAAATTTACCAAAGTGGCCGCAGTTTTTTGATTAAAATTATGTTGTGCTGGCGTACTTATTAATACTAAATATACCGTTGGGAAGAAATATTGCATAAAAGGTCAATATCGTATCATCAGCACTTTAAGCCTATGAAAGTCCAGCACCAGTGAGATATCACTACAACATTGCTATGACAAGCCACTGTGTTGGCAGTGATCAGGGTGAATAAAAAAGGATTCTGCAAATGCTGGACATCCATTGATATTTTTATGGATATTTCATATTAGTCGATAAATTAGGACAGGTGTAAGTAGAGACCCCCATTAAGCTCCAATACTGTTTAAGTTTCTCGAGGATATGAATAATTTGGGGGTTGGGTGTTGTTATGATTCTGGCCTGTCTGCCTGCTCTGTTTCCCTCCTCAGCTCTCACCTCTGCAATCAAGTTCATCGGGTCGTCTGCATGCTGCTGTGCTGCAGTGCAATCAGGCTCAGGTCATCCACCTGTTCACCAGCAGTTATATTCAGCTTTCATGCAGGCAGACAGTGCCAGATTTTTTTTGAAAGCCTTAATGTCACTAGATATCCAGCGTTTCCTCCTCCTTTGCTGGCCTGAGACCAAGTTTTTTTCTTTGTCTCAGATACTCCACTGGCTTCTGTTTTCTGGACCCGACCTTGTTTCTGCCTTGTCCCTGGATTTGTCTGCCTGAGATCGCCTTCAAGTGTCTGTCATGTTTCTGTGCCCTGTCTCCTGTTTCTCATCTGACCCCTCATAAGTTTGTTTGCTTCTGACCCTGCCTTGGCCTCTTGACCCCAGAGTCCTGTTTTCCCCTGGGTTGATACCTGCTACCAGTGTTTATGCTCTAGATCAGTCTTCACCATCCAGCTGAAGTGTTCTGTTCACGACAACTAACAGCCTTGAGATCTTGTTTATATGGCAAGAAGAGGAAATAAATGTGTTAACACTTGTTAAAAAAAGAGGATAATTTAATGTTAACTTTGGACAAAACGTTTGGCTCTTTCCTCTTTAATTTCCCCGGATCCTCAGCGAGTGGCGGCGTGCTGCTAAAGTGAAAACAACAAAGCGTGTTGACGTCACAGATCACAGAGTTTAATCTCATACAAAGCAATCAACAACAAAACTGCAGAGGAACAGAGATATGCATTTTTCTCATAAAAATAAAGACAGACAAGGGGAGACAAACAAACACAAAACAAAGACAAACAAAAAGGCAAAGACGCGTCTTTGGAGAGAGCCGATGCAAAAAGGCAAAATGGTAGCCGCTCTCTTGCATTTTCTCTCCTGACACGAAATCTTATACTAAAGTGTTTCTCTATTTAATTTATGCACTCAAGGCGTTCCTCCTGTTGACCAACTGGAAACTCCCTTAAGTACTCAGAGAAACTTGTAACTCCCCCTGATCTACGCAAAGATCAAAGGGCCATCTGTCTTCTAGCAAACCGCTGCGCTCTGACCCCCCGTGGCTCCCACGGTCATTCTGAGTACAGAACGATCCTGAGATAAGACCTCACAGATACCTGTGAAATCTAAAGTCTCTGTCTCCCAAGGAAAATGCTAATTTTATGGCCTCCTATGGCCCGGCCTCACAGCAGGGAGACTCCATTGAGTGATCTGCATTTTGGCCCCTGTTTGTCTGAATGCCTGCTCATCTGCTCAACAGAAAACTGTTCCAAATAAGAGTGCTGAATATACCTTTTACACAGGTCGTAAGATTAACTGTATTAAGCACTAAAAATAATCATTTTTCCTTAACACACTGCTTACCACAATTTCCTCTTGCAAGTAGTGAAGCAGACTGATGGGAACTCTTAATTTACAATATTGTACATAATTAGTCTCAAAATATGAAATATTTGTTAAGTTTCTGACAGATAAATGCTTTGCGTCTGGTGAATGGTTTCTATTATAAATGTAACTAATCAAATAGATTATGAATTATAGGCAATTTGTGTGCCATTGATTCTTTGACATAAAAAGAAGCACAGAAAATTAAAGCAGAAGTTTTAACACTAAGTCTGCCATCCATTGCTGGTTTTGAGAGGGGGATATTTTATGGTTAAGAATTTGTTGCTTTTGAAAAGCTACAAGCAGCTTCTCATGTGGTTCAGTCCAATGCGGGTGATGTAAAGTTTGTTTTAATTGTTCAGAAATCTATAGTAATGCTCTCCAAATATAAGAGTATATTTAAATCACAAATGATGCAGCCCATTATTACTTTTCAAGGCTATAAGATCAAAGTTGTCTCAGGTTTTATAATTGATTATTCCCTGGGCTTTGTTCATCACATTAAACAGCAGGTAAAAAACCTGAAGCTGAAGTTGGGCTTGTACTTAAGAATTGGATCTTGTTTATCATTCGAGGCTAAGAAACGTCTTGTTGCTGCCACTTTTATTTCAGATTTTAGACTATGGTGACATAATATATATGCCTGCATGTTCACACAGGTTGCATAAGCTGGATTCTGCATGGAGGACTGTGTTTCTCACTGGTGGAAGAGCTCTGCCTCACCACTGTCTTCTCTGTACACGCATTGGCTGGACTGTCTTGTTCACCCACAGATTCTACCACTGGTATCATTTTTATTTACAAAGCTATCTTGGGTTTATTCTTCCCCATATCTCCTGTACCTTATTGCTGGAAAATTTTCAGGCGGTGGTTTTCTGCAGTCGGATGACTTCATTTTATTAAAGTTCGCATTGATCGTGGCAAGAAATCCTTCCAGTTTGCTGCTCTCTCAGATGGGAATCAACTGCACAAAGATGTAAACTCAAAGAAAATGGTCCCTTTTAATGTATTTAAAGCCACTCTTAATCAGTTTGTGAATGTTTTTTTTTTTTTTGTAAGTGCTTTGACTAATATCAGGATGCACTTTACTCCTAGTTTTACTTTAAGGGCTGTATTTGCTTTGTTGTTTTTATTCCTTTATTATTCATACTGCAGCTTTGGTTTGTAATCGTCCATGTCTCAATGAGACACACCTGGTTAAATAAACAGTACATACATTACAAACAAGATGTTATCAAAGCTTCCTTTTTCATCAAAGTTTCTTGTGGTTTTTCTGAAGAAAAGCCTATGAAGATTTTCTGAAGAAAATCACAGAGCTCGAGGCCTAATTGTGAGTAATAATACTATCACATCAACCAAAGGGGGAATGACTGGCAGAGTAAAATACCTGGTAGAAACTGAACCTGAACCAGAGTGTAGAAGAATCTTCACTTGTTATTTCATGTATTTAGGAAGGGACATTAAACAATTTATGAACAACTAAACATATTTTTAAAAGTATTTTGCATTCAACGTATCACATTGAATCTAGTTACTGTACTCCTATTTTGTAAAAAGACATGGTACCTACTAAAAATGCAAAACAAAATCCATTGCAAAATCCATAGCTTCATGTTTGATCACAAGTTTGGGACGAGGATATTTTTCCAAACTGTCTGCCACTTGAATGTTTTTCATATTTCTGTAATTGGTCATTTTGAAACTGACACCTGAGATAAAGGGCTGTGGGTTGTTTGACTGACCAGTGTTAGGATGGGAACAAAAGATGTTTTAGGACTATCTTGTGGCTTTTTGGTAAGAACAAAAGTATATGACACATACATTGTTCAATAAACTACAGCTAATTGTTTTACAGAAAATAGCACATAAATGTTATATTATGAAAACAAACAGCCTAACATTAACTTTTAGTAACTTTTTTAATTTAGGTTCATAATCCACTGCATTCTTGAGTTCTTGTTTTGAGTGTTTCAACTTTGTTATAAGAGCACTATTCGCTGATTGTGGAACATGTGCTAATGAGGAAATATCTCTAGACTTGGTGTACAAGTATGAAGGTATTCTATCATAGTAACCAGGTGAACTTCAAGTGGATATTGGGACTATTATCCGGGATTGTTGTGTGTTCCAGTCCCTCCCCGATGCTATAAATGAGCACTACATTATAACAGGATTCATTTATCTGTTGGTGACTTCACAACTGGGCTGGATAGATAGATAGAATCATACATTTGGGGAAATATACAAATAAATGATTTGCATAGGGTATAATCCACAAATGTCTGCCTCTTTTGGCTTTTACATTTTCATACAATTAATGTGATTTAAGTTCATGGTGAATAGTCTTAGTTTTGTTTTGTTCACTCCTTCGGTATGTCCACGCTGTCTTATTGGCAGATGCAGCAGCAGAAAGGGAGGAGTGTAGAGAGAGGAGAAATATAGTTAAGATGAGATATAAATCAACTCAGAATGAAGACCTTGCAGCTGCCCGGATCATGAGGACTGGTGAGTTGCTCTAACAAATAACACCAATAGTTTTAAAGCTCATTCTTAGTTTAAACAGAAAAGTGTATGATTGTTTAATGTAAGAACACAGATTATAGATTGAATTGACTGATATGTTTGATAGGTTAATTTTTTACACACTTTGAGTTCTTCTAGAATTAAGCAATTTTTTCTATTTTAATGTAATAGCTTTTTGTTGAGTGAGCTAAAGTTTTTAGGTCAAGTCAGCTTACTGTGGCTTTGTACAGTTGGCTCTCATTGTAACTTCACAGATGCAAAAAAAAGATATTTATGAAGGTTTAACCAACCAACTCACAAATTCACCCCTAGCTAAAAATCTAAAAACTGAATGAAATTTTACCTGTATGCAGCAAATAACACATTTTAATTCTGAGAACTTTGCTGTGGAAATGTCTGCTGATTCAACAACTTTTTGCTTTTTGTCTAAGAATGTAGCTGCAATGAGAAACATGATAAGATTTTGTGAATGCATCATGGCGTGTGAGGGAAGGCATTGTTGCACAGCGCATGCAAATGTTATTTGTGCATTCTGCAGACTCTCTAAAAAGTGCTTCCATTTCTCTTCACCAGATAACACAACCACAGATAGTTCATCTGGACTGGAATCGGCTCTCGAACACATAGAGACATTCTCACTGGTGGTCTACTGTGTGATTATAGTGGTTGGGACAGTGGGAAATGGTCTGGTCATCTATGTGACCGGCTTCAAGATGAAGAAGACAGTCAACTCTGTGTGGTTTCTCAACTTGGCTCTGGCAGACTTCCTCTTCACAGCGTTCCTGGTGTTTACAGCAGTCTCTCTCTCTCAGAAGCATCACTGGCCTTTTGGACAGTCTATGTGTAAACTCAACAACTTCGTGAGCTTGGTCAACATGTTTGCCAGCGTCTTTTTTCTGATGGTCATAAATCTGGATAGATGCCTGTCCACATGGGTGGTGGCATGGGCACAAAATGAGCGCACCGTCTTTAAGGCTCAAATCATCAGTGTTGTAATCTGGTTTGCTGCAGGGATCTGTAGCACACCTTCTGCCTGCTTTCGCATTGTGACCTACCAGGACAATAACACCCAGTGCGTTTACAATGCTACCATGCAACAAAAACGGTCTCTGTACACTTTCCGCTTTGTTGTGGGCTTCCTCATCCCATTCTTGGCAATATTTCTCTCTTATGTGGCAATAGGAATACGTTCCAAGCGTCTTCAAAATGTGAGGAAACACTTATCTCATCGTGTAATTGTTTTCATCATTGTTGCATTCTTCATCTGCTGGCTGCCATTTCATGTTATGAGTTTTATAGAATTAGCTTCCAGCAATAAACAGGACCTTACGATTAAGATTGGAGGTCCTTTGACTCTGAGTCTAGCTTTCATGAACAGCTGCCTGAACCCCATCCTCTACGTTTTCATCCGAGATGACTTCCAAAATCAGCTTCATCAGTCTGTGTGCTTTGTTGTAGAAAATGCTCTGGCAGAGGACCTTTTGCCATCTGCATCCTCTCGTTTCTTGTCACCACAGTTGCTACGGGCTGATAGAAAATCAGAGTCCTCTGTTCCTGTTGTTAAGGAAAAATGATTATTTTAGTACTTAATGCAGTTAATCTTACGCATGTGTAAAAAGGGTATGTTTGATACTCTTGTTTTGAACCAGACAGATAGGGGTCAGAATCCAGATCACTAAATGGGGCCTTTTGCGGCCCGGCTAGAACACAGAGCCATAAATTAACATTCCTGCAGGCAGTTGGGGGGAGACCTGCCGGAGGCCAGCATCTGCGATGGTGTAAAACTAATGCAAAATAGAAGATTGAAACCCCGTAACATTTAATTTCTAAGTATTAATACCATGTTTACTGAAGATTGTATTATCTCATTTAAAACTACTAAAGGATGAATGTATTTGAAAACTGTATTATCTGTGACGATATTAGAAGCAAATGGAAATTGTTTGAATGAAAATGTTTTCTTTACTATTAGAAAATGGCTCAGGAATTATACTTTATTTTGTCCTGTGGATTTTATGTATTATTTTGGCAGAACTCAATCTTTTGGGGGCTGACTGTGCAAAAGCAAAAACTGGGGTTTGCAAAGATAACATTTCTTGAAAAATTACCAGATGCAAGTCTCTTCGAGAACGTTAGGAGAGATAATGGAAGAGACGTCAGATTCTGAGGGTGTCTGCGAAATCTTATCTTAAGACTCTCGGCGCCGGGGACATTCGTACCTGGTATCGTCCAAGATTAAGTGGTCCGCCCTTGTCTCTCGACAGAAACCAGACGCCTTTGGAACTTCGCTGTAAATTAGGAGACTTCTCAAGTTTCCCTTAGTTCCTACGGGAGTTTCTAATTGGTCAAAGAACGGAACGCCTTAATTGAATATATTAAATTGAAGAAACACCCACTCAGTATAAAATTTCATGCAAGCATTAAAAATTCAGAATGCTACCACTGTTTTGCTTTTTGGCATAAAGCTTTCTCCAAAGACGCGTCTTTGCCCCCCTTCTTTTCTTTGTGTTTCTTTTTCTATTTTTCCTGTTACAGGTAATGAATATATATCTCTGTACCTCTGCAGCTTTGTTAATTGATTCATGCGTTGTTTTGTGTGGGATTAAACTCTGTGATCTGTGACGTCAACGCGCAGTGTCGTGGTTTCACTTTCTCCAGCCGCAGTCCGCCTGCTAAAGATCCCGGGACTTTAAGGAAGAAGGAGCCAAACTTTTTGTCCAAAGTTAATGTTAAATTATTCTTCCTTAATACTGTCTAGGAGAAATATGCAGGAATATTACTACAGATCTAGAATGTATAGCAATGTACGTATAGAGAAACATGCATGTGATTTTTTTTTACTTCATTTAGTTTTTGATGTTTTTTCAACTGTCGGTGATTTTATTGTGTGTGATTTCCTTAAATGTTAAGTCTTCAAAAGAAATATTAGTAACGTGTCGTGGCTTATAGTCTAAGTTGACAATCTGCGCACCACATTAGCTCAGACTATGCTAAAGTAAAAAATTGAACACTCTTTCCATTGATCTGTATGCTAAACTTCCTAAAAAGTTTCATATTTTAGGATGTCGCATGGTATGGCGGTAGAGATGGTTTTCTTTATACAGAGAATATCACTATATACCCAGACTCAAAAATGTTGAATTCATAATACTGTATTTGCCTAATTTGTGAATATGCACATTTTGATTAAACTGAGCTCTTTCCTTTCCCTTTTGATTTTAAATGTATTTTAATGTCCGTTGGAAACACCTGCTTAGTCTGCAGACATACATTCCTAATATAGTGCCACACCATAGAGCATCTCTCCCTGGTAGTCATGAAGTACTTTAAGAAAGTGGTCATGGCTTTCATGGTGGACTGCATTGACATCACTGCAGACCCACATCAGTATGTGTGCAGGAAAAGCCGACCCACAGCAGATGCTCTTATCTGAGGTGGTTAACACTGCATTCGCCCATTTAGAAAACAAGGACCATTATGCTCGTCTACTCTTTGTGGATTTCACATCAACATTCAACACACCCATACAACAGACTCTAATTCAAAACTTAATACACTTGGACTGAGTTACACCCTTAGCAACTGTGTTCTGGATTTTTAAAATATCTCTTCCTTCCCTGTCACTTTCAGCACCGGCCCCCTCTAGGGCAGTGTGCTGAGCCCCGTCTGTTCACTCTGCTCATATATGGAACCGCTCAGCAAAACAACTCTGTTGCCTGATTGTGAAGTTTGCAGATGATTCATCTGTAGTTAGTCTGACAACTGGCAGGAGGTGGAGCACATGGAGGGTTGATGCAAAGAAAACAACCTCTTTATCAAGGTGAAGAAGATAACGGAGATGATGCTACACTGTCAGAGGGACAGCAGTGGATGTGGTCTCTAAGCTACAGGTACCTGGGTGTACACATCACTGATGATCTCACCTGGAGCACAAACATCTCCTGCCTGATTTGAAAAGCACACTAGTGACTCTACTTCTTTGCGATGCGTTTGATGCCAGAGTTCAGTCCTGACATCATTCTACAGATGTGGAGTTGAGAGTGTCCTCTATCTCTGCATCACCACGTGGCACCGCAGCTGTTCTATAGCAGAGAAGGCACAGAACAGCAATGCAGAAAGTTGTGAAAGCTGCACAGAGGATGGTGGATTGCAGCCTCTTCACCATCGAGTACATCAAGATCTCCAGATACAAGAAACGGAAACGGCATCATGAAAGACTCAACTCACCCTGTGCCTTCCAATGTTTCCCCTCTTTCCTTCATGCAGAAGGTTGCAGAGCAAATAGCAGGACCACAAGACTGAGGGATGGTGAACTATGTTGGTCCCCTGTAGCTCCTCCTGCCTTCCCCAGCCACCATAACATCTCATATCTTTGACCTTTTTGCAAAATATGCAGTGTTTTGCATAACTCTGGAAATTGCTCAACACTGGTTTTATTTACCTCTACGGGACTGCATATTGTTGCGTCATTTTATGCAGGAAACTGTTATACTTTCACCACTTCCAGGCAAGTTGGATGAAGTGTTTTGACCAAGGACACAACGATTGAGACAGAGTGGGGGTTCAACCTAGGCTCTTTATTGTTGTATACGACATTGATGCCATTCTGTTCAGAGGAAACAAGGCAAAAAAAATGCCTTGCTACTTGCAAAAGTATTCATCATCCATAAAGCTTTTTTCATATCTTTTCATGTTACAATCACAAAGTTCAACATATTTCATTTGGGATTTTTTTGATGAACCAAAGCCCCATAGTGCATATTTTTGCAACTACTGGGTTATTTTTTACAAATAAAAATCATACTCATGTATGTCAGTACTTTGTAGAGGCAGATTTTGTTAAAGTACAATTGATTTACACTTACAAAGTCTGCACTTTTGCTCATTCTTCTTTGCAAAATAACTCAAGTTTACTCAAGGTGGAATGTGATTTTCCATCATGTTTCAGTGCCCCCTAAAGACTTTTTTGCGGATTACGATAAAGATTTCTTCTGACATTTCCACAAAGGTTAGATTTAGAAATGTGTTCTCAGTCTCATAAAATAGAAAAGTTCAAGGTTGTGGCATTTATAATGGCGTTAAAAGATCCAAATAGTGAGGTACCAAAGTCATGTGCCAGAAAAAAAAAAAAAAAAAAAAAAATCATCAATTCTCCTCTACCATGTTTGACAATTGGTATTAAGTGTTTGTGCTAGTCTGCTGTTTTTAGTTACTGTCAAAAAATAGCCTTATGCATTATAGTTTAAAGTGTAACAGAAGAAACTAAGGTACTGCCCCTGTTTTGATGTACTTGGAATTTGAGAGATGGTTGTCAGGCACATTTTTTACTTTATCATTTAAAGAAGGTTTTGCTCTGCAAAACTGAAACCATGAAGTTCTCTTACCACCCTCAGCCCCACACATAACTGCCATCAAGTTTTTGTTTTTTGGGGGTTTTTTTTTGAGAAAACAAACATTGGAGTGGATTTATGTCTATTTCAATTTGTGTAATTATTTCAACAACTGAGGTGTCAAATCCCTGCAGGACACTCTCCAAGCATTCAATAATGCATTTTTTAAATTGTCAATAATAATCTATGTGACCTCACGCAAAAACTAATCTTGTAATCAATGTGTTATATCAACCGCAAAAAATACCAATAAGATTACAATTTACTGTTTTATATTCACATTTAACATGAACATTAGTGATTCAAACTGTTGTCACTAGTTGATAAGCAGATAAGCAAAGTGACACTCACTGTTGAATGTTTTGCAGACATACTTTGTTCCTGTAAAAACACCACACAAGTTTGATTGTTATCTATTTCCTGCATATAAACTAGCTTCGCTCACAGCCTAACAGGGCTTATTTACAGTATACCACATTTATTTGTCTATATGTGAAGTTTGAAGCAAAAATACAAACTTTATCAATTTGATGCATAAACATCTATTATGTGCGACAGACTGGCGACCTGTCCAGGGTGTACCCCGCCTCTCGCCCGGAACGTTAGCTGGAGATAGGCACCAGCACCCTTCTCGACCCCACTAGGGTGTTAGAAAATGGATGGATGGATGGACATCTATTGTGGCATGTAAAATACTTTCAGGTGTTGCAGCGAAATGTTTCCTGATTCATGTTTTTGATTATTTTTTCGAGTTGGAGCAGTGGAACATAATGCGGTGAGGGCATGTGAATGATAACACAGAAAACTCAGAGTAGATGTATGAATTACACAATTGTAGGGCTTAAATCACGATCAAATTTGTGTTAAGTTGTTCCTCGAGAGATAGGGTGCTTTTGTGACTTTCTGCACTGCAGCTCTACTCTACTGTAAGTATTTGTAGGCAAACAATTGCAGAAGTACGATGCGGGGAAAAATGTGGCTTTAACACTTATTGTTTTACAATCTGCATCTCAAAAGGAGTGGAAGCCCTAACATACTGAAGGACAGTAATACCTTGTATATTGTATTTAATCAGTGGGCCTCAGGAGGTAGAATGCATGCTGCTAAGACCCAGGTGAGGAGATACAAAAAGACTGCAAACTGAGACCCGGCAGAGTCCAGAGTTCCTACTCATGTAAAAGTCATGACTTTTTCAGACTCGTCTGTTTTTTACATAAACCTATAAGATACCCTCATGAATATATGCAACAAATTTCTACAGTGGAGTGTTCTTTAAATTTGAAATATGCAACAGATATACAGTATATATATATATATTTATTTATATTTATAGAGAGAGAGAGAGAAAAAAGGAATAAAAGAAAGAACAAACAGAACAATGGAGTAGTCACAACACTAGAATTAGGAGAAAAATTTATTGTTCAGCAGTCAGAATAAGGGAACTTGTTCTAGAGAGCTAAAGTATGACCTCAGACTGTATATTTAAGCTAAATCATTTTAATTTCTTAAAAACTTTATAATACAAAAGAAACTTCACTGAAGACATTTGACAACTTTGTGGCATCGGAAAACATCAGGTTTTTCAGAGCATACAGAACAGTAGATGATAAGGTTTTAAGTATTTGACATGATGTACTAAACTCAGAAAAAAATATTTCCATAGTCAAATAATTCTATTCATTGAAACCTCTCACAGCTGTCATTTGCATTCTATTTTGATTTCCACCTATGCAAAGAAGTCTAGCTGTACTTACAGTATATGACAGTATGGTTGAAGGGAGCTGGAGGGGGCAAAATGTAATATCAATTGTGAGTTGCTTCAGATGACACAGTTTGCCACCTCTTCCACCTGATATGCAGGAGAGACAATTTAGAAATAGTCAAAAACTTACTGTGTATATATATATAAGTTTCCACAGTTTATATTTTCATCTCATTTCCATAGCTGATTACCTGGTGCAGACACATTGCACATACAGAATGAAAAACATCTCTCCAATAGAAGCATCACAGCAAATGTTATAGTTGCAAGAATGTGAACTTGCAGTCTTGCTCCTGATCAGCCATTTAGAGAATTAAAAAGATTGTGTAAAAAAGAAAATGGCTACAAATACAAATCATATAGGTGAATCAATATTCAATTTTGATTGAATATTGATTCAATCAATTTTGGGTCTTTTATCACCTGTTGCAAATCCAATTTTAAAATTAAGTCCCAGTTTTTTATTCACTCCAGTGATTTTATTCACTAATAAAATCCCCACGTAAACATATTATTTGTGTTCCTATATAAACTCTTCCAGGGAGTGTTTTTTGAACACTGAAGCACAGCGCGAGTATACTGAGCACAAGCAAAGCCTTAAAAACCATATGAGATTGTGAAACATTCATACATAAATATTAAATTGCTACCTACAGACACTGCTAAGTATATAATTTGTAATGCTTTGTTTTCTTTTGTCTCTACCAGGTTTGCACATCTTAAATTTTGGTCCATTCTTCTCTACAAAACTAGATTTTGTTTTGATCAGATCAACTCAATTTTATTAGTTTAGACCATTTATGCAATGAGGCAATTCAACGTGGTTTACAGTGGATTAAAAACACAATGTAGTACACAAACATGAAACCTTACAGTAGAGTAGCAAAATAAAGATAACTATTTTCATCAAAGGTAAAACTCTGCCCCAGTCTCAAGTCCTTTGCACCTACTAGCAGGTTCCTAGAAGTTACTCCCCTGTATTCAACTCCATCTAGCAACACTGCTTAAGATAAATTCTGCACACAGGACAAAAAGTTACTTTTGACTATTGCACTTTCTTCCCTCCATGTGTTTGCTTATGGCAAAAATGGTACTTTTTAATGTGTTGTTTAATTCTCCCATCTGAGCTGTCGATATCTGCAGCTAAAGGGGCGGGGACGGACCTTTCTGTCAGTCCCATACCTTATTTGGAAATGGGACTATTGCATTCCGGAAATGAAGGGGGCGCTATTTTCATAATCACTAGTATAAATACCTTAAGACGCGGAGTTAAGAGGAACGGAAGAAGAAAGAAAGAAGTTTGAGAGGTTCTTCCACTGGTGTTCGGCACACGATCAACAATGCAAAACTCACAAAGTCAACAAAAGGTATTTTTACCTTCTTACATTTTTTCACATAGTAAATCAATACGCTTTTCTAGATTAGGTTGAAAATACAATTAACAGCTAGTGAAATTCGTAATTCATACAGGGGAAGGCTAATTTTAGCATGTAGCATAGCTAATTATTATCCCGCTGGGCACCATTAGATAAAACTAGAAAAGTAGATAACATGTATAATTGAGAAATGTATTTTATGCTCAAACTGTTTTTTATTTTCATTATACAGATCCACGTATCTATTTGCAACATGAACATAAATATTGCTGTTCCCTTTGCTCATACAAGCTACAGAACCATTTAGCACAAACTGCTATGGTTCAACATAACGATATGTGTAACTACACTTGAAAAATATAAAATATTTTTTACATACCAGTTTTCTAGTGTTTCTCTTTTATTTTTAAAGGTTAATCTTTTTTAAATATGTTTTGTACACCAATGTTAAATTTCTGGAAAGTCTAATATATTTTATAAACTAACAGCTGCCATTATAGTTGGGTGTTGTACCCAGATGTGATACTCTAATGACGAGTAGCACTACTTCAATATAGTTTTAGTAAGTAACTGCAATAAACTACACTAGTAAGAGTAACAAAGTATTTGGTGAAATGGCTATTATTAACTACTGTTTTACTGATCATAATGTGCAATGTGATTTTTTTTTTTTTTTGTTTTTGAAGCTGTTCTCCAGGAGGTGATACCAGCACAGGGAGACTCAGCTTACCTCACCTTGGCATTGACCTGCAAGTGCTTTGAAGCCGTTGTGTCTGAGCCAGTCTTCAGGAAGAAGACTCACTTTGCTTGGCTGGATGGTAAGGACCTTTGACTTTTTTCACCTAGAACTTGTGAAATTAGATTTCAACTACATGAAATCGATTTTTCATTAACAGGTGAGATCAACTGGGGCAAATTTTCAAAAACATTCAAGGCAGAAAACCGGATTCCTTTTGCGGTTGTAACGTGTTTTTCCTGCAACCGGTAATATAAAGACTGTGGGCTTCACCGGCAATGGAAGACGAGGAGAGTACCCTGGTTACTACTGTGATGGCCGACCTGGACACTGCACTGACTGTCAATACTGAATGCAAGGAGAATATTAGTTGCTTTCCACTGTCTTTCACACATTTCAGTTGTCACACATTGTTCGTTTTTTTTTGTGACATGCCATTTTAAATAATTTCTGCTAAATAATATTTGCCTTTTGACTTGTGCAGTCATCCTTTTTAATAATGTGTTCTTTCAATATTATTTACATTTTTGAATGTTCCTTTTGTTGTAGCTCAGTTGATTTGCATTATTTAGTTTTCATAGAAATGGTGCCGTTTCCACACAAAGTTACATTGTGGCTGTAATTTGTTGGAGAGAGTAGAACCAGTAAAGTAGTTGTAAATATATTGTAACAGCGTTATTTAACAATAGGACAACCTTGTTTTAAACATTTTAAATGCAAGCAAAGCTAATAACTTGCAATATTTTATATGTGTAAATACAATGTTTCCTATACTTTTTGAACAATGACTGGAATCAATACAATTTTTTTTTACAAACCTGACACGCAGCTAAGTTGTTTATGTTTTAACAGTCAGAATCAACTTGGGGTTTTTTGTAATAAAGCAAGCACATACAGAAACATATTGTTCAGATACAAACAAGATTAAACGAGCAGAGCGAAGGTGTAGTCGGGGTGGAGGTGATGGAAGCTCAGATGAGGAGCAGTTGCACACATCAAGCCAGACTTTATGAAGGGTGAAGGAGATGAGCCCGGCGCCGTTAGACTGGGATGGAGACACATGATCAGGTGATTGGCTGAGCAGGTGAGATGAAGACAGTTATAGTTAGAATTTACACACTGGTTTAATTTATGTAACCAGTGACTTTATTCAAAAAGGTTTTCATATAGAAAAAAGATCATTCTCTCTGGCAGTTACCAGTGCAGTGTCTACTGCCGGGGTCCGAGCCCCAAAGATTATTTCTTGTCAAATAAACTTTCTAAAACCTACTTTCTCTCTGTGTGAGTCTTTCCAGATTGAAGCTACATTTAAAGTTTTAATTAATCTCTTTGGGTTTTGCAACAATTGGATATTTAAGGGCTTTATTTTATGAATCAATTGCAATTGATAGAATTGATATGGAATTTATAAATGGAATAGTGGGACACCAATCAGTTTACTGGTTGAACTGGAGTCCTTATAGCAAACGTTTCCAATGAGACATTATGGTAAACAATGATAATAGCTGAGCCAGGTCACCTGCAACCAAAAATATTCTAGTTTTCAGAATGGCACTTGTTAGAAGTTCAGAAGTCATTTGGTTTGTTTGTAAATTATATTCACAATGTGAATAATAAGAAAAATATTTGGCAAATAAACAACAAAAGTGCTCTGTGAATGGACGTACTAAGTTGGCCAAAATTGTTGACTAAATGTTTTACTGACTAAACCTCTTTTCCATCTAGTTCTTATTTAATAAGACAGAGGCTATTATATTTTAGATTGTAACTTATTTATTTTAAGAGTACCATTCACAACATCAAAATATACTGCTCAAAAAAATAAAGGGAACACTTAAACAACACAATATAACTCCAAGTAAATCAAACTTCTGTGAAATCAAACTGTCCACTTAGGAAGCAACACTGATTGACAATCAATTTCACCTGCTGTTGTGCAAATGGAACTTTGTACAGAACAAAGTATTCAATGAGAATATTTCTTTCATTCAGATCTAGGATGTGTTATTTGAGTGTTCCCTTTATTTTTTTGAGCAGTGTATATTATTCGAACTTCATTTGTTTATATCTGTTTTCTTAATCTGCGACGGACTGGCGATCTGTCCAGGGTCAGCAGCCCTCATGACCCGACTATAGGGATCAATCATGATAATTAATGGATGGATAAATGTGCTCTTAATGTAATGTACATTTGTCTCCAAAATATTGATTTGATTCATGTTTTATTACTTTTGTTTGAGATAGATTGGGTGTAAGGATAGATAAATACTTCTCCATAATGTTTCCTTATTGTTGCTTATTCTAGATTGTTTGTTACTAATATAATTTTAAATAAAGGTTTAATAAAGATTTGGAAATTAAAAAGTGACTTACCACGTGACAGACATACCACGTGACATATCACGTTTTGTAGCCATTTCTTTACTATTTAATTTGTATTTTTAATGTTGAAAGTGTTCTTGGGTGTTTTAAAAGGCGTTGTCAAATAAAATACGTTATTATTAGTATAATTATTATAACACGATGGGTACAGGAAATGGTGTCACTAGCGCCCCCTTAATTTCCGGAATGAAATAGTCCCATTTCCATATAAGGTATGAGACTGACAGTTGTCCGTCCCCGCCCCATTCTGTTTGCTGCAGCGAGGTGTACTTGCCCGAAAGTGCAACTGTGAGTTTATCCACACCCATTGACACTCTCATTGGCAGGTTTATGAGGTGAGAAGGGGGAGTAATCACATAGAGAACAAATATAGGTAAGGCTAAATAGAGATAGGCAAAGTGAGGGGAGACTCTTACAACCAAAAGCAAAATGGCAAATGGTAAGTTGCTTTGAACATGCAAAATTGATCATTTAAATTGGTATTAGAATTGTATTCTGTACCTCATGTGAAATCTGCATAAAAAAAATATGCATCTGGAGATGCAAGCCTATTTACCTTAAAGCATGTCTTAGTGAATGTTTAATACAATATTTATATTTTTGTTAGGTAATGGAAATTCATCTGTAAGTCATCCAACTGGATTGGAAATGGCAGCGAAGCACATACAGACATTCTCACTGGTCGTCTACTGTGTGATCATAGTGGTTGGGACAGTAGGAAATGGTCTGGTCATTTATGTGACCAGCTTCAAGATGAAGAAAACAGTCAACTCTGTGTGGTTTCTCAACTTGGCTCTGGCAGACTTCCTCTTCACAGCGTTCCTGGTGTTTACAGCAGTCTCTCTCTCTCAGAAGTACCACTGGACTTTTGGACAGTTCATGTGCAAACTCAACAACTTTGTGAGCTTAGTCAACATGTTTGCCAGCATCTTTTTTCTAACATCTATAAGTCTGGATCGTTGCTTGTCCATCTGGGTGGTGGTGTGGGCACAAAACAAGCGCACCGTTGGCAAAGCTCAAGTGATAAGTGCTTTAATCTGGTTGGCTGCAGGCATCTGTAGCACACCCTATGCATATTTTCGTGCCGTGGAAGTCAGCCAGAATCAGACATACTGCAAGTACACTTCAACTATGACAAAGAACAAACATTGGACATTGTTTATATTCCGGTTTGTTATGGGCTTTCTCATCCCGTTCCTGGCGATATTTTTCTCATATGTGGCCATAGGGATTCGTGCCAGGCGTCTGCAGAGAATGAGGAAACAAAGACGTCACCGGATCATTTTTGCCATCATTTTTGCATTCTTTACCTGCTGGTTGCCTTTTCATGTTTTGAGTTTCATACAATTAAAATTCTTTGATTACTCAGATGTACAGAACATTGTTCAGGTCATAGGTCCTCTAACTGTCAGTCTTGCCTTCACGAACAGCTGCTTGAACCCCATCCTCTATGTTTTCATGTGTGACGAGTTCCAGAAGAAGCTCAAGCAGTCCATTTGGTTGGTTCTAGAAAATGCCCTTGCAGAGGACCACATATCATTTGTTACGTTATCTCGTTCAATGTCAAGGATTCCCAGAAAATCTGATTCTACCGCCCCTGCTGAGGGGAAAGAAACTGAGACATCGATTATCTTAACAAAACCAAAAAAAGAGATCTCTACGAAGAAGTCCATGAACACGGAGGAAAACAGCCACAAACTGATTGAAATGGCGGACTTTAATAAAGTGCACTGAAGTGATCTGAGCAAAGCTTATTTGTAGAGGAGTGTGAACACGTGCAAAGACAATTCAAAGAATATTTTTGACGTCTGCTTGTTTTTCATCATTTGCTTACCATTAACAGGTGTTTTCGTATGTGGTTATTGAGACAGCCTGAGATGTACAACAGACAGTCTGATAAAATCGCACACAACCCCTTACCTTCCACATTCAATCAGCAAATGTAACTGAAAGCCTGTGTAGGTGTCCTACAGCAATATATTCTACATGCTAAGCTTTTAATGAAATTATTGTAAATACTGTAAAAAAAAGTATAAAATTACTTGTTTACTTTAGAACAGTTTGAATTTTGTTTTAACTTGCCTCTTTTAATGAACCTGTATGTTTAGGAATGCTCACATCTGTATGTTTGTCTACTTCATCGATGACGCCGTCAAAAGAGATAAAAATATTAATGGATGTTTCAGAAATTATTAAAAATATAATGACAAAACAATGCTGTAACACATTCAAGTCCTGATTTCTTATCTTACAGGATATAACAAGAGCCTGAGACAGAGTGTTTTGGTTTGCAATGAACCAAGCAACTGGAATAACAGAAACCTCTAAACACTTCTGTGTGGTTTTTCGCTCACATTCACCTTATCTGAATCGCAACACTTGTACTGCAGCTCTTCCTTGCAGCCATTACATTCTATTGAGGTAAAAAAAAAAAAAAAAGCAACAGCTCAATGTTTTTAGAATACAAAGAATGCTTTCTTTACAAAGTTCATACTTCTTACTACAAGCACAGTTCATACGTACATAAGGCTAGTCAAGAGGAAATTAAAATAATGGTGGTATGTGAAAATGTTTAGTTTCATATTCTAGAATACAGTAGAAGTATTACCAGTATAAAAATACAAATAGTGCACTGATTGCGAACCACTCAACCAGTGGTTCGCAAACCTGGTCCTTAGGTAACCCTGCTCTTCATGTTTTAGATGCATTACTGTTCCTGCACATCTGATTCAAATGATTGCCCGGCCTCTTCTGCAGCCACCAAATCATCCATTCATTTAAGTCAGGTGTTTGGAAGCAAGGAGACACCTACACATGGAGGACAGGGGTACTTGAGGACCAGGTTTGGGAACCACTGTTCTAAACCGCATGTAAATAAAACAGTGAAATTAATTTTGGCAATTGTGCTGAAATTGCCAAAGTCTTAAAGTCTGAAAGTCTATGTGATGTCATTTCTGGACTGGAAAGGCAAATATATAATCTAAAACTAAACCGGGGCAAAATAAGATCTGTTTAAACTATAAAACTGCATAATGGAAAACTGCAATTCATCCTATTTCTGTCAGGTTATAGCATGAATTTAAACAAATATGTTCACATCATTATAGCTTAACTTCATATTGTTGCACTGTACTACAGAAAAGGTAGATCAAAGCTATACTTGCTCATTGCAAAAAAAAATTATTCAGCTGCTTTACATCAAAAAGTTAATTTATTCCTGATCCTCTTTAAAATTATCGCATACAGCAAAGTAAAACTCAAAATGTGGTTTCTCAGACATAAAATATTACCTGAAGCCAACAAATAGAGAAGGATTTATAGTAAGGACATGCCATGTTAGGGCTAGTGCTAATGTAACATATATTACATATATGGATATTAAAATGGCTAATTATGAGTAAGTTAATAATGAAAACAAAGCAGAAAAATTCCTGGTTCGACTGCTGGAGGGAGTATGAGGTAGTTTGACTCTTCTTTATGCCAACAACTTCACAGAGCTCTTTAATGAGCTTGGACTCAAAATCTGTACCTGGTCTGAGTGTATATGCTCTGGAATCCCATAATAAACCATGAATTCATTCCAGAGGCACTTTGCTACAGCCAAATCAAAAGGTTATGTATGGAGTAACGCCCAGACAAATATGAGATACATAAGAGCTAATAATGCAGATGAGCAGAAGACCCCTCTAATCACCTCAGCTTCCTTAAGACAGTGGTGCCCAAATGTTTTTTGCATCAAGGGCCAAAACTGTCAAGTTGAAAAGGCATATCTTTTTCATTTTTACAAACTCAACAATAAAATGACTACTATGACTATAAAATGACATTTATAATGGAATAAAGACATTGGATTTTTGTAGAAATCCAATTTCCAATTTAGAAGAGTTAATCATTATAGATCTTGCAGGTTCAGAAATGGACTACAACAGTGATTTTTTGACATTTTTGTTGGTCTTGCTCATGTAAAAGAAACCACACAAGATCTCAGATCTTGTTTCTGAAAGCTTTTTTTCTCGACTTTGAAGGAGTTAGCAAAGTGAAGAAATAAACCCCATAGTTATGTCAAATTTCATATGTGAAATTATTCAGAATTGCTCAAAGTTGCATCGTCCAAAATGTAAAATTTTATTTAATTCACATTAAGTTGTAAAGTTAAGTTTGTCCACACATGCTTATTTATAGAGTTATAACAATAATGGGCTCCATTTTACAATCCCATGATTCAGATTTAGGCATAATAAAAAGAATACTGATACAAAATCTGTTGAACAACTTTTGTGAGCTTATTTATGAGAATGTTACTCACGTGCTCAACAGCACGTTATCTTACATCACACCACAGAGGTTTATGCTAGAGGTGCTAAACTTCCTGTTTGTAAGGTTAGACTGTGTGATCTGAAACATAAGCAGTAGGGTAAAATGCTGCAACTGGTTGTGTAAATGGGACCTGCATGAATCTAGTATAGGGTTGAACATGAACATAATGAACTGAAACTCTGGAATTTGAATTGGATACAAGTACTGAAACAAACTGACTTAATGAGTCTGTGTTCTCTTTAAAGTGAACAGGCAATTTTGGAAAAAAAAGACATAACTACATCTTTCTGCTGTATATCGGGCAGAGAATTACATATAAACCACTGGTACAAGACAAAGTCAAGTACACAATGACCACAACCACCAAATGAAATTGAACTTTGCATCTATGTAGTTACACTTATTGTAATTCTACCATTATAGCAGTAAAACTAACAATTATGGGAGAACTACACAGCAGGCCAACGAGACAAAAGTCCAGTATGTTAACTTCAATCTGAAGTGAAATGACACTTCGGTGAAATGCTGCAGTAATTTGTTGCTGCAGTAATCAGACGTTTTTAATAATTCCAAGAAATGTTGCATGTTTTTTGGTTCTGTTACCTGATATCTAATCAGGTCCGTTGCATTAGAGATAACGGATGAGAACACTCGATTTTTGGGGCTTCCCCACTTGCAGAATAATGAAACTGAGCTCTTACAATTAGTCATGATAAAGAAAAATAAAAATCAAGCATGTTCCAAGATAAAAAAAATCAATATGGATAACTTGTGTGTGCTTAGAAAATAACCAACCATTTCAGCTCTAATTTTTTTGTTACAAAGATTTATCTAATAGACAGAAAATAAACAAAAACCACAAACACAGGAATACATTACAGTAGACTTTAATCATTTTTGGATTATATCAAGAACGTACCAGTATGTGTGTGAGAAAAATACTACCTCAAAAGTCATTTATTTAGACATTTACACAAAATGTACTTGAGTATCAGGTCTGACACTCCAACATACCCCCACACAGGAAATTGAAAATATCATTTCTGTAACTTAAGGGACAAAAAGTCTGTTAAGGTTCAAAGTTCTGCTATTTCGTTCTACTCATCTATGGTTGTATGCAGGAGTCATCGAACATCAAATATGAATGCATGGCTCCTTTCCAACTGTGGAGAGTCCATTCTGCAGCTAACAAATACAAGGCAGGCAGTCAGTGGTCATAGAGATCCTTCATTTCCTTCAGAACCTTGATGCTCTCACTGTATCTCATCTGGTTTTTATTGGAGCATTCCTTCCATCTACGGCAAGAAAAAAAAACAACTTCTAAATATAAAACTCTTCTAAAAAGTGTTAATTGTGATGTATTTAATTATTTTTAAAATACATTGTTTTTGTTGTAATACTAGCTTGCAGCTATTATTTGCTAGCATTTACACTGTTCTCATTTTATGAAAATGTCACAAATAATATTCTTGCATCTAACATATCTGTGGTATGTAAAAAATGTGGGGAACTGAAGACACGTTTCTTTTGAAAACAAATGGGAATCACTGTCATTTCTCAAAATGTTTTTACTGAAAACAATTGCACCACAACTGGTTACCCAAACACAGTTGACCTTATCACCCCATTTCTTTCCCTTTCTGCTTATTTCAGTTACTGAACAACTGTGGAAAAAAGGAGCACTGTGGAAGCTCTGAAGAATTCCCAAAATTAGATTTTCCCCATGGCACAACTTTCATCACTTATGATGTGTAGGGATCATGGGAAACCTATTTGGTATAACAGACTCTCATTTGTGAGGAAGTCATTTCTCTAATGAGAAACACAAAAGGTGACACAGCATGAACCAGCAAATACACAGAAATGGAAATAAAAGGGGAAAGAAATGTCAAAGGACCCAGAACTAGATGACCAAATAAACAATATCTTCCTCACATCATTCTGATTTAAGATCTTTGCATTGACTTTCTTTGATTTACAAATTCTTTTAAAATATATCTTTTGGATTTGCTGTAGAATAATGTGTTTTTTCCACTTCTCAGGAAGGTAGGTGCAAGTGTTAATCCTGAAATTTTGGAAAAAATCTTTAAAGGCATCATTTAGTTTCCATGGCACCAGCTGTGGAGCTATTTTGTTGGAGACCTGAGGGCAGCTGGGAGTGTTCAAAGTTTAAAGGCAAACTCAAGCTCTCAAAAGTTTTATATTTTAACTCCCCATAACTTTCTAGTTATGCATTTATCTCTTGGAAATGCTGGTTAATTCTTTCATGGGCAGGTTGTCCACAATTAATTTATTTAATCATATATGTTTTTGACAATCACCCTTTACCTTCAAAACAGATAGCTTTCCCAATACTTGCTTAACCATAACTTAACCAATAAGTGCTGGTAAAAGCATTCTGAATCAGATTAACTACAGTCCCAGATAACACTGAAAGTGAATCTTGGACTATCATGACTGTTTCTGAGCAAGAATAAATCTTTCCAAAAACAATAATAAAGGGTCTAGAACAGCTCATGAAGGACTTACTTCTGTCTTATCTTTTTCCAACGTTCCATGTGGTCACTGATGAGAGCTCCTGATACGGGAACCTCTGTGAACTGTGCAAAGAGAGCAACTTTATTCATCACAGGCAATATGTAAGTAGAGATTTTAACTTCCATTTCCCAGTAAAATTGAAAAAGAAAAAAATATCATTGAAATAATCACATAATTTTAGAACCTTGGAAATAGTGGGCTTTTCAGTCTGTGGGATCCTGAGATTGATGAGTTCACCAGAGGGGCTCACTGGACAGGCAGATGGAGGAGGAAGTCGGTACACATTCTGACCTTTGCCATTCATCATGTCTGTGACCTAAAAAAACAAATGTTCTAAATTAAAACTAATTTAATAAGTTCTCATTGAAGCTATTCTAATGTAATAATACAGAGATTGGCTTTAACAAACGTGTCACCTCCTAAAAACAACCTTAACTAAACTGCGAATAAGTCTCTGTCCACATGAAAACAGATATTTGGCCCAACTGAAATGTTTAGCTCTTTGCTTCCAAATATGTGGCAAAAAATGCTTTGCAAAGTAGAAATTTCCAAAAGTCAGGTTTCTAGTATTCACAGGGTTATCTAGACATTATTAAAACTGACTACATAATTGCCCACTTTGAACATGACCACTTTTCTTTTCATTTCTAAAAACTACAAGAATCGTAGGAGTTGTTAATCATTTTTTTTCTGCATCTGCCTCCTTTTGTTCTGACTTGGTTTCCATGAAACCTCAAACATGAGATGAAGAAGGTAATGGGAAACGGATTCAAAGAAAGTATATATTATGACTGAGAGAAAAAAAAACATTTACCTAACCAATGCTTTAGCAATTTTTTTTTTTTAAAAACAGTCAAAAAAAACATCAACTGTAATGTAGCCATTGGTTGTCATAAACATCCAGAGTTTACTCCTCTACTTTTTTGTTAATGCTTGTGTGTGATGAACAAAATAAAAGTGACAAACTTATTTACAGTCCCACCTCCTCTTCTGGTATGCTTTGAGGGGAGCTTGGAGAAGCTGCAGGTTCCCTAAAGGAAGGATTGTTTCTCATCCAGGATCGGCAGATTGGATACAGTGGGGTGGTGGTGTTGAATTGAGCTAAATCAACACTGCGATCAAACAACTTAATAATGTATGCATCTAAATAAAAGGGAGAAGGGCAGAAAATACAAGGACATATAAAAAGAGACACAATTCACAATACAGTAAATAGATAAATGGACCAATAATAAATTAGGTACAATTAATAATCTCTCACTGTATTAATTGCATTCAATTTACTCTGTTTATGTTGATTGGTCTCTGGGATGCCCTCATCCATCTCCTTTCTTTTCTTCCTTCTGTGCTGTGGAAATCTTGCTGAAGGTCTGAAAATGAAGAAGAAAAAAAAAACTAATTTAACCATTGGGACCTACGTGTAGGACCCTCCAAAACATTTAATAATAAATAATAAGCAATAAATGTAATTTATGGATTTGTGATGCAAAAATTTATCTGGACATAAAAGGAGAAACATGTTTATGTTCATCAAAAGACACATTTACCTTTTTCCAGCAGATGACGGAGACAAATCTCTAAAATGAGCAGAGAGGCCATTGGATGACTACAATGCAACAATACTGACACAAAGGTGCAATAATGTGAAGGTAAAAAGATATCTACGTTTAATAAAGTGAAAGAATAAATTAATACTAGTCCTTACTTGCTTAAAGTATCCACTGACAACTTTCCTGGGTCTTCATTTGGTTCTCTGTTTAAAGTGCAGAAAAACAACTGTTAGCATCAAAAGTTTTCACGGATGTGATAATCAATATATTGATTATAATTTACAAACCTTTCATTTTCACTTTTTTCTACTAGACCCTTTAGCACCGCATCCAACCTGCCGCGAGCACCTGTGCTCTCCAGATCTAAAGAAGCAAAATTATTCATAAAACAGTAATCAACAAATACACTGAGATTTAGAAAGGGGAGTTTTTTTAAAAAATCACGATATTAGCGGAGATGCAAAATAAATATAAATGTACAATTTTAGTTTTCCCATGTTTTCTACACTTTATGAAAAGCAAACACAAATCATGTTCAAGAAATTTTAATACAATAATAATGTAAAATACAAAACATTATTTCCGAAGTACTTTATTTTGTGATTGGTGGCAACTTTATTAAGTTTTATAATTATGAATGTCTTACCTGGCCTTTCTGTTTTTATCTTGACGTGGTGCATTTTGTTCAGTTTACTCCCACGGGCTGCTCAGAAAAACAGACTTAAAACAGCTGTTTTGTGCCTCTAACAGAGGTATACGGGGTCCCTGAGCTAACAACGACCTCTTGTTGATTGCTCGGTAACAGCAACGTTAGCCAGTTAGCTACGGTTAGTTGTTCAGCCAGTTAGCCACCCTTCTTCATTAGCCTACATAAACTGTTAAAGCGACTCCAAAATCTAAATTCTAAATACAGACACTTATACTGAAAATGTGTTATTCTAGTAGCTCCAAAACAATTACATATTATTACCTATAAATACCTTACTTCGTGTATTACTGTTTCGGAGAATAAAAGGTACTAGCTCAACTACCGTTGCTAAGTTAGCTTGTTTTTGACAAGCTCGAAGCTGGCTTTCCTCTTCCGCGCGCTGCCGGTCTCCAATCACCCGATTGGTGCCTGTGTGAACAATGTATCATCTGTGATTGGACAAATCATGCCTCAATCAATTTTTACTCGTCGTCTATTGGCTGGTGAGTGAACAAACGTAGCAGTAAACATGTCTTGTGCTTCTATCGACAGACTCGAGAGCTTCTGATAGTTTTTCTTTTTTTAAAAGCAGACAGTTTTAAAGTGATGTTTTTTGTTTAAGATTATATTTGACGTTAAGCAGGTCTTTAACGTGCTGTGTGTATTTACATAAGCTATTTCGTTCCACCCTGCGTTTGCTTCCATGGTAACTATTGACTACAAGGTCAGACAAGCGCTGCAAAAGTGGCTTGTCGAGTTGCAAATCAATATTTTTTATACTGACGTTAATTTGTGTTAGTGTTAAGCTAACTGCTAACTAAACTGTGACATCTTGAAGTTGCTATGAAATCCAGGTAAGAAGCAATGGGCACATTTTTACTTTTGTAATTAGAAATTACAGTAAGTAAAATTTGTTGTGTTTTAGCGGACCACTGTTTACGAGGCAGAATCCATTCCCACCTGTATCCACGGTGAAGACGAGGGCACACTACTACCCATCACGCAAGAAGTCCCTGTCAAAAAAAGAGAAGAAAATTGTATGTTTAAAATACAGCTTCTAACATATACACAATTAATTTGCAGACTGGACCTTAAAACCCCTCTACCTCATCATTTGCAGCTCTTCCTGCATTATTTTAGTGTGTAGAACTTCATCTTTTGCTCGCTCAGTAGGGGTTTAATCTTATGTTGTCATCCGCAAGGTTGCCTTAACCAGATATACAGTACAGACCAAAAGTTTGGACACACCTTCTCATTGAATTCAATGAGAAAGTGTGTCCAAACTTTTGGTCTGTACTGTATTTTTGTCGATTTGGATAATACACCAAATTCGACTGTTGTGTTCTAACTAAGATTGAATTAAAATGGAATTTAATTTATCTCTAATTGACTTGATCTACTAATACAACGTCTCACTTTTTTGGTCTGTTTTTGTCTTTTACAGACTCTAAGTCCTGTTCGTTTACATCAGACCTCTAATAGTCCACCTCGCTCTCTAAGCCGGGAAAGCCAACACCTGTATGAAATTCATGATTTTCCCTCCAGTGATGGACAGCATGTATTTACCGAGATCTGGCCCTCTACCGAATGTGGATCCTCTCCTGAGGGTAATGCTGATATCCCTGAAATGTTGCCACAACTCTCTACAAAATTAGAGACATCCACAGTTCCATCTGGAGTGAAGGAGGATTCTGTACTCGCAAAGTATGTTTCCCATTGTTTTCCTAATTACAGTGCCTTGCAGACATTTTCATAGTCCTCAAATTTTTCATGTTATTACCACACATTTCAGTGTATTTTGTCTGAACTTATGTGCTAAACTTGAAAAGTGAGATCTTAAATGTGAACTGAGAGAAAAAGCGTTTACAAATAAAAATCAAGAAAGAGTGGCATTTCCTAATTACACAGAAATATGAAAAACCATGTTTTCCTGCAATAACAGCTGCAGGTCTGTTGACATATTTGTACAAATAGTGACCGATTTTTTCCTTGTTCATCTTTGGAAATAACTCAGTCAAATTGGATGGAGAGTTGGGTCGTTGTCTTGTGGAAGGTGAATGTTCACACCTGTTTCAAAATCTTCTACATCCTCTAACAGACTATCTTCCTGACTTGTTCAACATTTAGCACAATCCATCTTACTGTCAATTCAAATCAGAAACTTCCTTATCTCTGCTGAAGGAGCATCCCCTTTGAGTTTTGTGGTGATAATGTGACAAAATGTTCAAGGACTATGAATACTTGTCCAACTCACTGTAAGTATATATACATATATATTTTTGCTTTGGGAAGTACTAATACGTACTTTTACAGATACATAGAACGTTTTCGTCATGGTCGGCCTCAGAGTCGAGCAGAGCGCCGACAGATGATTTCTACTGATGGGGGGGAACAGATCCCGTTTTGGTGGATGATCCATTCATCAGTCCCCAGTTCAAACCCAGGTAAATCACTAGACAAAGGCACACTCTCTGTTGGTGTATTTATGTGGATAAACCATGAACTTGTGAATTTTGCTCTTTCTTTCTCTAACAAACATAATATACGTTTCTTTTCAATGAATGGATGTTCCCTGTCCCTGAAAGACGGCCATGATTCTACCACTGACAGTCTAGATGCGCAGCCTCAACATGACATATTCTTAAATGTGAGTGCATTAATAAGTTTACTCAAATTAAACACTGTGAAACCAGATTCGCTTAACCATCTGGACAGGAAAAAAATAGGTGTACTGCAGATTGTAATTATCTAATTACATGCTCACCCTTCTATTTTAATTTAAAACCTCTCTTAGTTGTAGACACTTTAGGTTCTACTATTAATAATTAAATACACACTTCAGCCTACTGTTGTCAAATGTATAGTTTCTAAAAATGATTTCAAAAATTACCAGGACATTTCTTAGAAAGCCAGATAATTTGCTTCTTGAGATTTATCATTTAGTTTTTCCTAAAGTGCTGTATTGTATTTGTATTCACTCACTCTGTTGTTTAGGGCTAAACAATTTTCTTTGTTCCCCAGGTCGGGTCTGACTGCTCTCAGGGGGAATATGATGATACAGAATTAATAAACCTTCAAGAAAGAGCAAGCAGACTTCTACTGAGAGGGTGTGTAGTGCATTAACTAGCAGTACCGATAAGTGGTTAGTGTTCTTGAGTTGAAATAAAACTGTTATCTTTCCAATAGTGACTGTAGTCCGAGTGATCGGTCCATTCCTGTTAGTTCAGATGGCCTAGGCTGCTCCGATTTCTCCTCTCCCGTCAGTGTGAACGAGCCAGTGCGACAGCCTTTGATTCCCAGTTTGATGAAATCAACTAATGGTGAGGCAAATAACGTGAAATACATCTTTGAATGCAGCCATTAATTTCCAGTTTTAGTTGATGTTGATGCAAGAAACCTTACCCTGTCTTGCATTTGTTACTACAAACATTATGGCTGTGCTTTTTGTGTTTACAGCGGCGATCTGTCCAGACCCAGCTGCTGCTGCCTCCTCTCAGAAATATGTCATGCCCACCATGACACCTCCTACTCGCCCAGAGGACGATATTTTGTTCCAGTGGCGATTACGGAGAAAGATGGAGCAGGCTAGAGGGTGGTCCCAGTCCATGAAGCAATCGGGGCTTCATGATTCTGCTTTCAGCTGGCAAGCCCCCAGTTTGGTCCATGAATCAGTCAGTGGAGAAGCTTACAAGGTTGGATTTTAAAAGTGTATATTTGTTTTATGTCAAACACAAAATAGCATGATTATAATCCTTGTTGTATAATCTGTAGCATCAACAGAGCTCCCAGCCTCCTCGCTTCTCAGAAAGCGACGCACATCCATACATGACCTCTTCCCAAGCAGAAACCACTGAGGCCCACAGACGAGGTGCTCCAGCTCTAAGTTCTCCACTCTTCCTTACTGTTGGTGTTCCCTCTACTTCTGTGATGTCTCAAACCCAGACTCTTTCCCATATTCCTGCTCACATGCACTTACTCTGTGATGTCCTTCCCTGCCCCAACCAGCCAACTTTTGCTAATGATGAGCAAAGCATTTCACAGAAGCTGCCTGAGTACCAAACCAAAGCTGTCCACAGAGAAACCCAAGTCTCAGAAAGCTTATTGAGAACCAACAGTGACGGGCCTGTCAAAGAATGTTTGCCAGCCTCACGGCATGCATCCTCTGGAAACATAAAAGGAGATGGTCCTAGTCAGCAAAAAATACTCCGTAAGAACAAGAAGAAGAAACTGGTGACAAAAGAGTCTGACCAGAAGACAGCCCTACCTTCCAGGCAGCAGAGGAAAGCTGTGAGGTGAAATATGAACAACTTATTACAGGTGTAGATCTGTAAACCTGAATATCTTCTAAAAGTTCAATTATTACTGTAACTCTGCTCTAAAAGTCAAGCTCATATATATATATTAATTAAATTGTTAGATTAATGGCTTGTGACAAAAAAAAAAACCCACAACTGTTTCTCAAAATGACCATTTGCTTTTTTAAGCAGAAATGAATCCCACTGAAAGGAATGCCCATGTTTTCTACATGATATGCCCTCAATATGTTTTCTTTGCTTCAATTGTTTTTTTTGTTGTTTTTTTTTTTTTTGCTTGAATTATAAGTTCTTCATAGTCTTAGTTGGTCATTCACCGTTTTTCTTTCAGCTCAATCTTCCATTAATATCCTTGCATACAACATTCTGTGAATGACAAGCTTGTTTAGCAGTGACATTTTAAAGCATACTGTCCTCATCAATGGAACATTTCTGTTTTTAAAAGTTTCAACATAACAGTCAATATAAGTTTCACTTTTTGATTGATTTGCTGAAATTCATCAGCTTTTCACAGATATTCTAAGGGATTAAAGCGAACCTGTACAATGAAATATGAATGCTTTTTTTTTAGCTGGTTAACATGTTTACTGTGATTGCTGTTCAATTAGGGATTCTTCAAATTCGAGCAATCCAAAATACACATCATCAGTAAAAGAGCAGCATCATCATGATGAAGGCAAGGCGGTTCCAAAGGAAAGCTGCAGTGGGGGTCATGGACCACCGTCCTCTCCAGTTCACACTGCCTTAGGACAGGTGAGTAAACATGCATGCTGAGCGTTATTCTAAATCTTACTAAAATACAATCTCAGTTCAAGTTCTGCTTTTACTTACATGCATACTTGCCTGTCTCGAAAGTGGGTAGACAGGGTGCATATTTACTGTGAGAGCACCTGTATCACTCACCAGTTAATGATAAATTTGCATACTAGTACACATTTTAATATGTTCAGTGTAAAATAAATCTTGTGGTTTAGTGTACTAACACTGCAACTTGCAATCTGAATCAAGTATTGTTCTTGGTGGACTTTAACAGGTAGTTTCAGAGGTTTTGTTCCCTACGGTGGCTCAGAAGACTCCAGTTTCATCCGTTTCTACTCCTAAAAACATCTCCTCACCTTCAGGGTCCCCAGTTCCTTTAAATGTTACACAGAACTCGCTGCAGGTCATTTCACAGCTGCTACAAGAGGCTGAAGGTAATCCTGTGGCTTGATTGCAGTCCAGGCAATGACTAAGAAATATTTATATTCCAATACTGCTTTACAACTCCTGCATACGCTTGTAGCATCAAATCTTTCTTTCTGTACATCTGGATTTTGTGTCAGATTCTGATGAAAAAGAGTTTGAAGATGACCCTCTGTTGCAAGTCCTCCGCCAACAGAGAAAATGGGTGAAAGATCAGATAAGGTAGATTTAAATAAAGCTATAGTTTAATCAGTTTGCTTTTTTATGGCCTTACATTTCTGACCTGATCTTATTTTCGATACTTTTGGATTTTTATTAGATTCATTCATCAAATCGACACTGTGAAGATGATGTTTCCTCTTTCTTCTTTCAGAGAGGTGGACGTGAGGCTGAATGAATTCCAGGAGGGACAAGCAGTGGCTTGAACAAATCAGACTGTTTGTTTTTGTTTTTTTGCAGTTTTATATTGAAATAAAGTTTATTTATATGATAATATTTCAACATACAGTTTGGAATATGTCTATATGCATTAATTACAATCACAATATAGTGCATTTACAAATGTTGCTCAAAGGTATAGCAGCTTCAACAGTGAGTTAGGAATATTTACAGAGAGCTGTTTGTTGAAATACTGTGGACGATCGACGAGCAACACTAGAGGAGTACTTTATATACAAACCACAAAGAGCGGGGAATATTAGAACAGTGCCAGGAGCAAAACAAAACAGATGGGTATTTCGGTACGCTGTGTGCTGTTGGGAGTAAATCTGCTTTGTGTCTCAGTGTTTATAAAGGCCGCTGTTTTATTTTCTTATATGGCGAAGATGAGAGAGGCCTCTGTGTTAAGTCAGGCATCTGGTGCCTTCGATCTGCAGCATTGGGGCTGATATGATGAGAATGCCTTCAGGGGAGACAGCTGACTCCAGCGCCATGATGTTCACGCCCTTTGGGATTCGGTAGCGGCGGTTAAACTGCAGTGTTGTAAAGCCGTGGCCCTCCTTCTGCCAGGAGACAGTTAAATACAAGTTTAAAGAATAAATCAGTCACTTTAAATTTTGCTCTGGTTAGAAGATTACATCAGGGCTCCCAATACACTCTAAAAAAAACCATGGTAAAATAAAAGGATTTTCATTTTAGTATTTTTCCAGGTCTGGTAAGAGGGGTTGGGGAAGTAAAAGTGTGGAGGAAAATTTGTTTTCACAGACATTATGCTACATCCCATCTGTAAAAAGGTTGTCTTGGCTACCTTTACTCTTAGCATCCTTCTGTCCTTTATATTTTACCATTTTCCTCTATCCTTCCTCTTCACTGTGTTTTCGTTCTTTATCTTCTCCTGCTCTTCCTTTCAACTTTATTTTCTTTTTTAGCATTCCTTTGTTCCTTCATCCTTCTATATTTCCCTTCTACCTTTTTCTTTCCTGCATTGTCATTCATTCCTTACTTCATTACTTCCTTCTTTCATTTATGTTATTTAAAGAAGGACTAAATGAAGAATGTGTGCCAACCATATTACTTGTCATGTTTTCTTATTGGGTGACACAAGGGAATGTCTTTTAACCCATACAGTCAAAATTAGATTTAAAAAAAAGTGTTCAGACCTTCAGCTCTTTGTGTTGTCCTTGCACTTCTACAAAGTCGCCCACAACTTTGACCAGCAGGTCCTCCGGGTTGAAATGCTTCACATCTACTTGAACTGTAAAGCCGATCTCATCACAGTAGACCTGTCAACACAAGTTAAAATAATGTCTGATGTTTTTGAAAAGGGTAACGATTGTTGCACAAAAAATACATATTTCCTTTGATGAATTTTGTGTGAATTTGATGTATTTGAGCATGCATGGTGTAAACAAAAGAGAAAGATTTTTCTTGAGGGCATTTAACTGATTCAGTCTTCTGTGTTTAATGAAAAGAAATATAAGATGTGTTTAATTGAAACTAAGATTTGATTTTAAGATTGGCAGTAGATTGTTTTGGTAACATTTTATTCTTATCTGAAGTGTTATTAAGCATTTGGCTTTTTTAAACTCTAGATTAAAGAAATGACCTACCTCTGCAGAGCTGACACTCTCCGTCTCGGGAATCAGTAATGATGGCGACCAGTTATAATAGCCATTAGACCCGTTCAGCCGAGGAGGTAAAACCTTCTCCCATGGAATGCCACCAGTTGTTACAGTGGGAGGCACAATAAAATCCATGTCTAACAAGTAAAAAAAACCAAACATTAAAAAGAACAATCAAAAGAGTTCCATAGAGCACAATGAATGCTCAGAGAGGAGCAGCTTACCTTCACTTATATATTCTCTGATCTAACAAGTGAGCAAAAAGAGAAAGGCCAGCCCCCGGTGCTACGTTCCCACTTATCCTGAGTAGGAGGAACGATCTGTCCGATTCCAGTTTTCCTTCTCTGACCGGGCTGAACGTGACTGACCGTCACAGGCTCTTTTATACTGCAGTTGCATAATGACTTGGGCATTCATTCTGAGGCACCTTGCCTCTGTCACATTCCAGACTGTGTACCCTTGGGTGTCCCGTCCACTCACAGATGAGTATAAGTTTTGGGAATGACACAGCTGTTGCTGGCTTATTGTCAATTAAAGTGTTTGTTGCAGCCCTCCTTTACTGGGTCGATGACATGAATATAAACCTGTTACTGGTGTGTAGTCATCAGAACAACTGTGGGATAAGTTGGTTGTTGGGGAGGATCCTTCTAAAAATAAATTCAAAAGAAGAGTGGGTCCTAGACACATGTAGAAGCATGCGTTCTGTACCTGACACATCATCAATCACCTGTTGCATAACAGGATGGGCAGTATTAAGTTGGAGTTAAAAAAAAAACAACTAAATAAAACATTTCCAGGAATATCCTACAAGCTGTATTTTCTTTAGAATTACTAAACAAAATACATTTCCAGGAACATCCTAAAAGCTGCTAAGTGCGTATAGTGAAGATATATGGTCATTTAAATGTCTAAGATAAATAAGCAGTGCAGCACAGTAAAATAAAATACTTCCACAAGCCAGTTTCATTGGGTGGCACCTCATGTTGATCCTCACTCATCTTCACACATGTAGCAGTTATGTGCACATGTTCTCCCTGCTAGCCACGCTAAACCTTGCACCCAAGCTTTGACTGTGACTAAAAGTGGCCCCGATTATGCTATGACTCATACAGGATGATGGCCAAGAGGGGACATTTGGAGGGATTAAGTTATTGAGTTTCATAACAGGCGCCACTGGTTGTCTGGTCTCTGAGAGGTATATAGCAATAAGGAAAAATAAAACATAGGCTCATAGATGCAGAAAGAAATGTATCATGAAGGTAGATAAGATGTCTACCTTCTCTAAAAGGGCAGCTTTAGAGATATACCTTAAGATTTTCAAAGTCACAGTTATGATGCAACTTTGTCTCTTGCAGCATTAAAACTTGAATTGATGACTATATCTCATAATTATAACTGAAAATCATTGCTACATTTTATTTCAATTCTGATTCAGATTTGACATTTTGACACTGTATCTCACAAATGACTTACAGTAAAAATCAAAATGACATTGAAACTCATTCTCAAAGTCTAATTTAATATTTTTCCCTCATAGTTATGACTTTGGAGTAACTATGTCCCACAATCCCTTTTTTATTTATTTAAAGTTGTGGCTTTTATAGAAGAGAGTCACAAACCCACCTTAAAATTTACACACAATTTAAGGCATTATAGATTAAGGGTATTTATTGGTCAGAAAGTAAAAATCACCTTGAGTGCACAAGGTCATTTTAGCAATATTTTAGAAAAAGAAAAAAAAAGCAGTGAAATCAAATCAGTTTTCTCAACTAAACAAATCTGAATGCACATCCACTGACAACACACTGTTAGCTCATACTAAAAAGGAAAAAAAGGCTCTAAACTAAAAACATACAGAAATGTGTGAATTCTACAGTATCAACAATGTATAGGTTATAAATGTTACAAAGACCGATTCTTTATCTGTTTTGCTTTATTAAAGAGAAAACTCTTTGGTCCAGGATGGTCAGAGGTCAAATGTCTCAAGGCGTGCCCAGTGGAATTGTGAACGAAAGGTAATCTCCCACCTCCCCCCACTGTGCTCTGAAGTGTTGGTAAATTGTAATCCATGTCGTCAGTACTGTGACCCAAAACAACAAACCCAGTGCTGATCGCTTCACATCTGGAAAAGAAAATGAGAAAGTATTTTAATTAAAAACTTGTATTATACATTATTTACCCTGGACACTTCTTGGTATTGAGGCAGAAAAATGGAAAGAGAGCTTTAAAGATTGATTACTCAGACCACCAGTCCGTACATGATTAAAAAAAAAATAATCATGAAGCTATCATCAATGGACTAACATCGGTAAAAAGTATGCATGTTACTACCAGTGGGTCTGGTAATAATTCATTATTTAGGGTTATTATTTACGAAATAAAAATCTACTGATTTTCTTTGTACGCTATTATTAGTCTATGCAAAGTCATAAGTTGACAAAAATAAAATAACTTTTATCCTGATATTAGGACCAACAGTAATGTTCATTTGAAAAAAAAAAAAAAATACTGAACATATCTTGTTCCATAGTAGAATATTCCGTTACTGCTTTTAACGGTGATATGATGATTTGCTGTAACAAACAGGACACTGAGGCTGTTTGCACTGCTTAGAAGTATAGATCTGGCATCAAATGTTCATTATTGAACATTTTTAATAAGCTTTTTTGGGATCTTTTTGAGAGGTTTCAACGTGAATCTAAAATTATGTAGTGATCTTAATTTTGAACCTAGATTCATGACCATAATATCATGGTCATGCATGCATGGTCATAAATAACAAAAAGTTGGTTCAATATTCTTTTGCGTTTTTGTTTTGTTTTAATAAATAATCCATTATTTTGCTAAAATACTTACCAATATGTTTTTACGCATGTAACTAAATTCTAGTTAATTTGAATTACTCTGCACCAAAATGTCCATGAAACTTACATGTTTTAATTTGGGTCTGTTCAGTGAAGGGCGGCTTCAGAAAAGCTTCCTTAAAAAACCAAACAACGTTTACAAGCCACAGGAAAGGAAGAAGAGCAAAACCACCTGAAAACACAAGAAAACACAAGTATTTAAAGGTATAGGAAACCAAATCATGCTATGACACGACTACATTACTCCTGGACTTAATATGTAATCCACCCTTCCCGTTTCCATGTTTGGGCTCCATAACGGAGATTACAGCAATTACAACTGCTATATATTGACAAGTAAAGCTGCTTGCATTCCTATCAAATATGTCTTACCCAAGTAATATTTCCTACAAAGGGTGAGTTTCTCTTCGTTGGGAAGTCGTTCCAGGTTCATGGTAAACGCACAGTGGTCCTGCTGAAGGAAGAAACAAAGTTCCAAGGAGATGTTTAGAGCTAGCTCCACTTTGGTATAGCTAACAGAAATAAAACTTGAGAAAACTGAACATGGCAATATTAGCTAAGTTTAAAAGATGACTAGCCACTGAATTAGCAAAGCAAACCAGCTTTATCAAAGACCTTGAGCGTAATACATATACTAGAGAACCTTGTTTAGAAATGTACTAAACCACTGTCAAGTGACTTGAAATAGCCTCAGGTAATGTTAGCATTTTGCTAACAGTTACGTCACCTTCGGAAAAAAAACGACCGTAATCCACTTTGGCAGCGTCTTTTAAATCATGTTAAACATACATTAACAATATTTTTGATAATAACGTCCTGTCATACCTACAGTCTCCAAGGCTAACTCTTGAAAATGAGAACCGAGTAAATAAACACTTCCTCAATCCCCTCTTCTTCGTCGTTTTCCTTATCACCTTTCTTCTGTTTTGAGTAGTCACAAGTCAGTGTTAGAATTAATACTACCACCTAGTGTACAGATGAAGGAGACACACACACACAATGGAGGTTTGTTCCCAAATTTAGAAATATAATGAGAAAATGTCAAATACCTGTAAGGGGAGAAAAACATTAACTTTTGGAGACTAGATTATTTAATTTAAATGTAGAGGGAAAAAAACAGATTTTATCTTTCAAAAACGTTTTACAACTAGTATACCATTTCATACATTCTCCGCAGAATTTAAATTTGTATGTCTCTTTGATGGAAATTCCGACCAACCTGGAATGTCACATATTTCCCGGAATACTAGATATTGAGGGTCTGAGACTCATGAGTGTTCTTGGAAGGAGGACAAATGTTTACACCAATAAAAGGTGTAGACGTTTTATTAGTGTAAAAACTTACCATACATTTAATTTATTAAGTACTCATTCATTTAACTTACATAATGTCTTCCTTTTACATAGTTTACATACAATTTAACAATTTCTTGTCTTAGAGTCAAATGCAGCTTCTTCATTGAACAATACAAGAGCATAACTTTTTTGATAGGCATCAAAAAAGTGAAGTAAATCAAATATAAAAAGTAAACAGTGAACTCCTTGAGGAGAATGTCAATAACCGTTTGTGACAAATGTCAGTTCATGTTATCCCATAAGTATTTATGTCATTATTAGGCCAAAAACATCCTTATTTACAATCATTTGCATTGGTCTTACATAATCTTCTGAGAAATTGTATTTTGGATTTTCATGCACCTCTTCAATATTCCTCTGTTTTTGTGGTATGAAATATGCAGTATATGGTCATCTGGTAAGACAACAATGAAGTTATGTTTTAATCTTACAAAAGAAATTGTGTTAACATCAGCATTATCGGTCATTTTCTAATTACTATAGCTTTATTTAATCATTTCTCAGTTTTATTTAATTAATTACGCAAGCTTTTAAAATCGTTTATCACCACTGAAAAAGTAGGTTACATCTGATCCATTAAAATGTCTAACTTTTAACCCTTCAGTATTTGATTTTAATGTATCAGTATTTTTAATGTCCATTGGAGCTAACAAAGTTGTTCAATTTAGATGGATATTCTAAATGCCACTGACGCTCCACTAAGTGAAAAAAACAAAAATAAAACTCAGTTTCCCTTGTATCATTGCGGCTCCCCCCTCCCATCTCGCGCCTTCCCTCTTGTCTCCCCCTCGAACTGCTAGCCGTCGGTGTGTGTTGTTGTTGAAGCAATGATGGCGGCGGCAGCGGGATGCGGATCAGCAACCGCGGCTGCCGTAGGAGGCCAAGGTGGAACTGCTACGGCCAGAGGTCGTTTCCCCGGTCGGCCTTGGTCTTCGCGCAGTCGTTTGCGCTCTGAGAAGCGATGGCAACTCGGGCGATCAAGCTCAGAAGCTGATGATGTGACTAACGGAGGGCCAAGGCCCGCAAACCTGGCTCTTTCGTTAAATGAAGACCAGTCGCACTTGCGTCTACTCGGGATCGAGGCAAGCCACAAGATCCTCGGTCAGGCTGGATATAGCTCTAGTGGAAGTGAAGAGGTAAGGTCCCGTACTCATTAAGGAAGTGGGTGATGTGTTCAAAATTGACGCATTTAGTGTGATCGGTCTATGCGCAAGAATGAGTGCTTTTCACGGCTGTATGACTGGTTAGTGCCATGGAGAAATGTCAACATCCCATTGGCAGGCTAGCGTTAACTTTAGCTTCAAGCTAAACGGTATCACCAGTGTTAGCCGAGTTGAGCTTTCCATTTGAATACTCCAAACACAAAATGCCACTTTAGTTCTGACAGCAGATCTTTTTAAAGTCACATTAGCATGGGGCTCCGAGTTGATCTCCAAGAATAAAAAATAAAGGTAAAAAATTGATAACCTTAATATATTTTTTAAATGCAGAGTGGGCACTTGTAAACATGCGCCGCAGTTATTCTACGTATGGCCCTTTCGTTACAGGGCCATAATATCTGCTAGCCTGCTAATAGCCAACACAAAGAGCAGGAAGCCTAGCGCCTTCGTACTCTGCAGAGAGTAGCCGCTAACTATGTTTGCTATGTGCTTTTCTAAAGTCTGCTTAAATAAGACACGTCTTGCGTTTGGCAAAGTATAAAGTGCATATAAACAGTTACATAACATTTTATATTGTGGCTATAAAGCTCCTTAACTGTCACAGGGGAGTAAATCGTTTCGGGTTAGCTAGCTGTTAGCCAAGGTTAGCAAACAGGGCATGTTTAAATGGATCTACAGAAGTGTGCCCAACTTACTGCCACACATGTTGGTCTCACACATTTAAGGGCTGAAGCGCAACTAATAGTGAGTGATCCCTATTTATTAGGTCTTCTTCAAGACCCAACTGCAGGTATAAAGAGCATTGTAAGTGTTTGGAGGGAGTTGTTGATTACAGACTAACGTTTCGTTGTAGCTTTTATAACATCAGTGAAGGCGTGACCATCATTAACTAAAGCATGGGTTTTTCCTTAACGCAGAGTTCTGAGTTTGCATTGGATTGTAAAAATGGTGTAGACTTTGACTATTACATTCATTTGAATTATTTCCCCGGTGGTCACTGATTATGTGGTATTAGTAAAGCTTTAAGTCTGATTTCATGGTACGAACTGCTTTTTAAGGTAATTTTTTATGTACATTTATATTTATTTAGTGCAAAGAAAAGATTATGCAGTGATAGAAAATCACAGCTGCATACAATAATGCACTGTTCCAGCTTGACTCAGACATGCTTATGTTTCACCATTCAAACTCCTAAAGGCTATTTTTACTCAATCATGGTTCTGTATTTTTCTTAAAACACATTATTAAGTGTGTAATACCAACCTTATTACCTTGAAATAAAATAAATATTTAACTGTAATAACCATACAATAGTTATGCTGCTGCATTCACAGAGACATGGATCCTACTTCTGTAACTAACGATCCTGGACATAAATGTACTCAGTTGTGCTGAATCAAAATCTTTTTTATAACTTTTTTTTTCTCCCTTGCGTCGCATGTTTCATAGATTACATCTGAGTGTACTGTTTACAATACTAACACCGCTGTCTGCCACATATGCGCGAACATAGTTCTGCGAGTGCAAAACATCTAAAATGTTTTAGTCCAACTGATTGTATAGAGAGGTTTGACTTTCTCAGAATCTGTTATAATGGGTTTATCAAGGAGACACTACTCAGACTGCTTGACTAATGAGCAGCTTCCTGAACAGTTTGGTGCTTATTTTTGTTGTGAATGTTAGGACTGCACAATATTAGACAAATATGTAATCTTTACTTTTTTAGCCACTGAAAATATCCACGTTGATTTCTATGAGGTTTAGCATTTGACCTGTTAACAGTATAGTTCAGGTGAGTGTATAAAGGGCACCAATAAATTTAAACTTGAGAGAATTTGTAGTTTAGCTGCAAAGAAAACAAGATATAGTCAAAAACGAAACATGAAAAATGTTTCAGTATTTGAATCTGGACAATTTTTGGGATTATTTGTAAAAAAAAAAAATTTTACCTCCATTTTTGATTGTCTTAGTTTGACCTAGAAGTTATGATCTGACGCACTAAGGTTCCCATCCACACTGGTTGGTTTGGCGTATTGATTAAATTTACATTATGTTTCACATTAATCTGCCCTCCCTTTGTGTGAACGCGCAGACAAAATGTGAGCATTCCTTCAGGAAAATAACACCAGTGGTACTGAAAATGTTGGTTTTAATGATCGTAATTGTAGCCTTGTTGTTCCTTTTTGAAACTAAATTTGGTGTTTGTTTAATTGTTGCCTGTGCCTCATTGTTAACTGTACATGGGCAATTAATAATTTTTAATTATTTTTTTATAAAGGGTGATGACTTCAAAGGATTTGAAGCTGACAAAAGAAACGCTGCAGAATCTGTGATGTTGCAAAAAAATTCTTCCAAAGGTAAACCATTTTGAAATTTAAAACTGTACAAAAGAAATTAAGTACATGTGAGATCAATTGTTTTTCTATAAGAAATATAATTTTATTTATTTATTTACTTTTTTGCAGTAGATGCTGTCAGCACAAAATCTAGGAGAAAAAGTGAGAAGCCACCACAAAAAGTGCCAGCAGTTGATGAGGCTGTCCCACCTGATCCTGTGAAAGATGTGAAAGCTCTGGAGGAAATAGACGACATATCTCTTGAAACAAAACCAGCAAAGGATTCAAAGAAAACTTCAAAAGGAAAAAACACTATGGACCAAGGGTCAGCCAAGAGCAGAGCTTCAGCAGCAGCACCGAGGATTACAATAAAGTTGGTGGCCAAAAAGAAAGTGAAAACTGTAAAGGAGCCCCAGAAAAAAGCAGATAAAAAGTTGAAACTGAAAGATGTGCAGGACCAGCCCGATGTTAAGGACATTCAGGGTGATCAGATTTTAAGCGCTCACATCAAGTTAAAAACCGAATCTTATGATGATGAACTCAGCACTGGGGACAAAGGAGTGCCGACCATACCTACAAGGAGGCGTGGGAGATCTGCTGTCAAGGTAGCTGAGCCTGTAAGTCAGACTACTGCCAAAGTTCTGGTTGATGACCAAAAATCAAAAGAGAAGGAATTGACCAAGGTTAAGGACAGCGGATCTGCAGAGCAGAAACTGAACTCAAAAGACTTAAAGAAAAAGAAAGTAGCCCCACTGCAGGGTTCTGAGGTTAAAAAAGTGACTCGTAGAAGCACAAGAGTTGCTAACGAACTCTCTAATAACTTAGCGGACAATGTACCTGAAACCGAAAGTCTGACTAAACCCGCTACTGTTCTGGACGAGCTCAACTCAGAAGTTTCACAAAAGGCTGAGGCCAAACCAGTGGTGAGGAGAGTAGGACGAAGGCAAAGCAGAAGGTTAAATAAAGATATTACAGTGCCAGAAAACCAAGGCTCGTTAGCCACAGAACCTGAAAATTTACCTGCACATGCCAGTGAAAGTTTGAATGTTAAAACTGAGGAAATGAGGGTCCCAAGCATAAAGTTAATAAAGACCAGAAATCCTAAATATGATGCACAGGCCAGCGGGAAAACTACATCTCGAAAGAAAAAGCGGAGAAAATATATTTGGACTTTAGCCTTAGTCAAAATTGGAAGTCAAACCCCACGGGCAGAAGATATCCTCAAGGTACAAACAGAGACTGTGAGCCAAGTGGATAAGACCCCACCTAGTGACACCGGTGTAAAGAAGATCACAAAGGGACGAGGTAGAAAATCAAAACAGGAATGTGCAGCCCCACTGGAAAGCATTCAAAATGTTGAAAAGGATCCCCAAAGCATCTGTGATTCGGAAACATCAAGTTTACAAGTGCAGCCTGAAGCAGATCCTGCGCCTGAAACTCCCACGCAAGAAATCACTAAAGCAGATTGCGGGAAGGTACCACCTCTTCAGATTAAAAAGGTTTCATCTCCTGGCAAACATAAAAGCTCAAAGCCGTCTTTTCTGATTCAGCAGGTCAGCCCGGTGCCTGAAAACAAAGAGGAAAACCTGAAAGATCCACCAGAGGTTCAAGAGGATAAGTCATCTTTACAGGATACAGAGACCACTCCTTCTAGAAGGCTAAGAAGAAGGACTTCAAGCCTTGAGTCACCACAGAAGAAATCTGTCAGCAAAAAACCTGCTACCACTCGGAAACGAAGGTTCAGGAAAAGTCCTCAAGAAGAGGAAGAGCCACAAGTGGAAGCTGAAGTTCCCTCTCAGGTTTCAACTGAGGAGTCTGCTCCTCAAATTCTTCCAATAAACTCATGTCCTAATTTAGTTGAAGACCCACCACAGGTGACCAGTTTAAACTGTTCCGAAGTTCTTGAAAAGGAAAGTCCAAAAGCTGCCGACACTCCCTCACAAACAGCAGATGAAGTCTGTCCACAGTCATTGGAGAACAAACTAGAACCACAGATTGAAGAGGCCAAACCATTGCCTGTGCCTTCCAAACCCAGAAAACCTAGAAATAATAAACAAGCAAAGAAGAAGAAGTCTGTTAAAAAGCAGAAGGCTGAGAAGGCTGTTGTTTTGCCTGACACCACAGTAGATGCAGTCCCTGACACAGTTGACTTTATTAACATGGAGCCTATTCAAGTGGAAAATGTTGAGCCTGTAGCTAAAGAGGTGAGTCAGGTAGTGGAGGAGAGAGCAGAACCAGAATCTGAGACCAAACAGGAGCCTGTTCTTGTAGAAGAAAAGGAAAAGCAAATACAACCAACGGTAAAAGAGGAACCAGACATGCAATCTATAGACAGTCAGCAATTGGGAGAAAGTCAGCAATTGGAAGAAGGTCAGCAATTGGGGGAAGGTCAGCAAATGAGAGAAGGTCAGCAATTGGAGGAAAGTCAGATGTTGGGGGACAGTGAGATGTTGCAGGAAAGTCAGCAGTTGTTGGACACTGAGAAGATTGTGGACAGTCAGCAGCCAGTGGTGACCTCAGATCAATCAGGTAAACTAATATCATCCAAGAAATCTTCCAGAAAACTAAAAAAGAAACGCAAATCCTTAATTGGCCAACGCCAAAAGCACAGGCACAGAGGCAGTGATGGAAAATTTGCCCCGCTTAAATCCCCTGAAGGTGAAAGTACTTTTGATGCTGATGATGACCGTTCTCTGCTGCTGGCAGCTCCCATCCCATCCCAAGGGTCTACACTCATCGGAGTACAGAAAAAGTACAAAAAGAAGCACACAAGCCTGCCTTTTGTTGGAGCTAAGAAGTCCAAATCCCAGTCTAAAATCATTTCCCATCTGATTGAAATGGGAATGGAGAAAGATAGTTTGAAGCAAGAAGAAGCAGACACTCCAGTGGACTCGGGACAGCCAGATGTTGTTAGTGTTCAGCCTTGCAAGTCAAAGTTTGTAAAAAATATCAAGCACTTCATTATGCCTGTTGTAAGTGCAAGATCCTCTCGAGTGATCAAGACCCCACAGAGGTTCATGGATGATGTTGGGATGTCCGTGTTGCCTCGAAGGCACTCTCCCAAGAAGGGTTTGCAGCTGGGCTTGAACATTCGTCCGGGGAAGAGGCGAGACGATGGGGCAGAAAGGCCGTTGTCTCCCATCTTTCCAATTGATGATGAGGATATTTTGAGTGAAGCTCAGCTGGATGTTGACCTGTTTTCAGCTCAGGACCTGGAGGACAGCATCGACTTGGCCGATAGCCTGTTTTTTGACTGTAAGAGTGAGAAAAATGAAAAGAAGAAACCTTCTCTGAAGAACTCGAGCTTCAAGTGGAATCTCCCTGAAGATTCCTGCGAGGAGTTATATACACTGGATAAAGCCCCAGAGAGCAAATGTGAGGATCTGTTTTTATCTACCCCAGCAGATAAGCTCCCAGAACCATCGTCGGACCTCTTGGAAGTTCTGAAAAAGAAGAGTCCACCCAAATTTAACAAGCAGGCGGCTCACCTGAAGATTTATCAGAAGCTAAAGAAGCCCATTTTGGGACTTCCAAAAAGCAAAATCACACAAGAGCTCGAGACTGTGAGTAAACCCGCTTTGCCTCCGGTTGATTTAGCTGAAGGACTCGACGACGAGGTCATGAGCATCAGTCTGAGACAGCGGGACACAGGCGTAGACAAGGAAAAGTCCAAGATCAAGATCGAAGACCTTGATAGTCCTGGAGTGGTGAGAAAGGTTTCCGTTAGTCTTCGGTCTCCTAATTCTGTTGCATTGAAGCCATGCACAGAGGAAGCATTGGCAGTGAAAGACACGTCCCTGCGGGACTCAAGTAAGACAATTATAATTAGACATGATTCTGATCAATATTTAAAATAAAGATGTTTAATAGGGCACTTATGTTTTTGTTTTCACAGAAGCGCCGTCGTCGGTACAGAAGTCAGGCACAGTCGAAGGCGTTTCTCTGAGCCACATAGAGAAGGGAGCGCCACAAAGGGCACGCCTCGCGCCTCACGCCTCAAATAAAAGAATGTTGAATCTCCTCAGGAAAGCAAAGGTTCAACTTATTAAAATCGACCAGCAGAAACAACTCAAATCTTCTGGGGTAAGGTTAAAAGTCACAAATAAAATGTTTAGCATAAAGAAATGGTCTATATTTGTGCATTTAAACAAAATTACAATTCAATCAAAAAGTTAATTTATTTCAGTAATTGACCTTAAAAATTGAAACTTGTATAGATTCATTACATTGATATATTTCAATCGTTTATTTCTGTTGATTATTTTTTATGTGTGGAAGTTCAAAATTCACTGCCTATTCAATCTCGAAATGTTTGAAATTTACTTTTATCATTTTCCATGTCTGGAAAAATCAAGCATTATTTTTTCCATACAAAATTTTCCTTTTTTTTCCCCCATTGGACAAGTCTAATCATGCTTAATAAGCACTGTAGTTTTGTCTCATTGATCTGCTGTGTGTCCTTCGATTTACAAAGTATCACCTTGATTTCAATAGAAGCAGTGGACCACAAGTTTTATGTTTAAACAAGCTTAAGTTAAGGTTGCTCTCTAATAGTTGTTTTTTAATTTTGGTGTTAAATGCTCTTGTTGTTCCAAAGAAATCTTGAAACTTGAATTTGGAATAGTATGGAATGGATTTTGTAGCAAACAATGTGTGAAAATTCTGATGATTATGGCTTACAGAAGATAAAAAGAAATTATTTTTAATGTCTCAGAAAATTAGAAAGTCACATAAGATAAAGAAGGAATTTTAATTAGCCATGTCAACCTACATATTAGTCCATGTACAGTACAGACCAAAGGTTTGGGCACACTTTCTAATTGTATTCAATGAGAAGGTGTGTCCAAACTTTTGGTCTGTACTGTACTTTCAATATATACTCTCAATATCTGACTGGACCTCGTTTTGCATGAATCACTGCATCAGTGTGGCATAGCACGGAGGTGGCCAGCCTGTGGCTCTGTTGAGGTGTAATGGAAGCCTTGGTTACTTTGAAAGCTGCCTTTAGCTCATCTGCATTGTTGGGTCTGGTGGCTCTTGAAAATACTGCAGGTTCTCTATAGAGATTCAGTCAATTCACTTAAATCATGTGTCAGTGCCGTTGACGGTGCTGGAAAATAAAACCAACAACTCTATATAGTTTGTCAGTAGAGCAAAGCATTGAGTGCTCTTAAATTTCCTCTTAGACCTTTGGACTTGAGAAAACGGTGGACTAACCCCAGCAGGTGACATGAGTTTGCAAATTATTATTGAGACAGTTGTAGCCCATTGTCCTCTCTTCATACTGATTTTAGTGTTGCACTTATCTCAGTTGCGTGTGCCCTTTTATAAAAAAAAAATTCCACTTACATTTCCATCAGTATGATTGACTGCAGCACTGTGTACAACCAGCTTCTTTAGCAATAACACTTTGAGGCCTCCTAGTGGAGGATGTCAGTGACTGTCTGCTGGACAGCTGTCAAGTCATCAGTCTTCACAATTCTTCTGCAGGCTACACCATTTTTTAATGTTTTAAAATATATTTAAATTATTGGTCATTATCTAAACAAATTGCTTAGCAATTGTCAAAAAATATCAGAACCAAAACCTTGAGTTACACCAGTGTTTCTCAATTCCGGTCCTCAGGCACCCCTGCCTTGCATGTTTTAGGTATTTTCCTTCTGCCACACACCTGGATTGAATTTTGTAGGTAATTAACAGCCCTCTGCAGTTCTTGATGGCTGCAGAAGAGGCCAGGCAATCATTTGAATAAGCTGTTCTGGAATAGACATCTAAAACATGCAGAGCAGGAGCGCCTGAGGACTGGAATCGAAAAGCATTAAGTTATATCTTTCGAATTAAAATTCTACATTTGAATTTCCCCTTGTAGGATTCAGATCTGTTTATTTCAGACTAATCCAGTTCATTCCAGTTTTGTTCAACGATACTCACATTCAGATCCAAGACCACACAGTATGATTATTTGAAAGTACAACTACTTAATTTCATGTATTCCCACCTGTTATAGACTAATCCTGTATTCCTGATTAACAGAAGCACACAAAGCTTTGCCCCTTGTTTGAGCAGATGTCTTGTTTCTTTATTTTATTTTTCCCGTAGCTGTTATCCGGTCCTGCTGGCTCCAGATCTCAAGAAATCGCTTTTAAAAGACAGAGGAGGAAGCAGAGGGCGCAAGTTCCTCGTCCTGAGGTTCCTGTCAAGACCGAGCAAGTTCAAGGACAAGTGAGTCCTCGAATCAATACGCCTGATAGGGACAAGCATCGATCTGTCTTAAAAGTGTCTAGTTCTATCCATCCCGTTGTTTTCTTCTCAGCCGCAGCTCATCTCCCCACTGTGCCAGGAGTTTCGCCGAGCAGGAGGTCCGCGAATTAAGCACGTGTGTCGCGCCGCCTCCGTGGTACTGGGCCAGCCCCGAGCCATGGTCACTGACGACATTCCCCGACTGAGTGCCTTGCCTCTACATGAAAGATCTGGCATCTCCCCGTCTGCTATCGCTAAAGGTTGTTATAATTATGATCGTCACCATTTTGTTTCATAGGATGCTATCTTGATTCCTGTGAATGTAGTGTTGTAAATTTAGAAGTTAATTTCTCCTTTTTTGTTATTTTGAACAGCTTAAATTGTATGACTGACAGTGATTACTAATTTTTGCAAAGTAATGCATGTCCATTTTATAAAATGACCACCATTGTTTTGTTTAATAAAATACAAAATTTTGATATGAACTGCAAAGAAACAAACACTTTAAAGAGCTAAATTATTAGTTCCCAGAAGGCTCTTTGTCCAGAGGTTCCTTGACATGCACAGTGGCTTTTAATAGCAATGATCAAACATTATATGAAGCTTGGCACTATTTGTACATGCAAATGTAACAAAAAGACCAATTTTGTTAGGTATTCCTATATGTTTTTATGCAGTATCTGCATAAAATAGACCCTAATGGAACACGGGTGGAAAAAAACTTTTGATTTATATCGTTTTATTTCCTTTTTGTCATTAGGGTACAGACATTTCACACTTTCCATTTTCACAAATATAAAACATTCAAACAATGAAAATGCAATAATTTTCTATAAAAAAAATATTAACAGGTATTTTTAAACTTGGTAGTGTATCTTCCGCCCTCCCCAAATGTTTCCTTTGGGTCTCTAAGCAAATAGGTTTAGCATAACAAAAGGCAATAAATATCTTTTTAGCTTGTGAAAGGTTATGACGACTTGATTTTTTTCTCTTGCTGCAGATATCGGGTCTCCATCAGAGTCAGACAGCCCAAGCCTGTCGGATCCAAAGGCAATAAAGACGAAAAAGGTGTCCAGTTTTGCGAAGAAGAAGGGGCTCGGGCCATTCGGGTACCGCTCTCGAAGGTGCGGCATTTGCAAAGGCTGCAACCATGAAGATGACTGTGGGAAGTGCATCAACTGCCTCGACAAGCCTAAGTTTGGTGGTCCCAACACCAAGCGCCAGTGTTGTGTGTAAGTTTAGCATAAATGCGTAGCTGTTGGTTTATACTGCAGTCTTCAGAAATAATTGTTTTGTTTTTCTTGCTTTTACCCCAAGGTATAAGAGGTGTGATCAGATTGAAGAGAGGAAAGCACGGAGACTCAGCGGTAGAACGGCTCCTAAAAGTATTTTGCCGCTTTATTTTGCAAACCAAAAGATGTTTTCTTTCTTTTTTACCATGTACTGTTTGTTGTAATGCTTGTTAATTTTGCTTTTCTGCTTGGATAAGGTTCGTCTAAGCGGAGGCGGTCATCTCTCAGCGGGGGGTATTCAAGCAATGACGAAGGGAACGAGGGTGGCGGGGACTCACCATCTGGTCCCAACACAGACGGCCACAGTCCATCAGTAAGGAAGCAGCCAAAGCGTGTGGTGAAGCCTCGAGTCTATTTTGACCTGGTGGATTATGACTCTGATGTCGACGACAAAGCTTTATCTAGCTCTGCCTCACCAGCAAGGAGGAGGGGAGCTGGACCGCGCTTCAACCAAGGTAACCTAAGATTCAGCAAACCAGGAACTTGTAATGGCTTTTAATAACAGCCACGCTTGCTTTATATTGTAGTTTATTCACATTTATTGTAAATTTTCTTCTGTTATAAAGACTTTGTTTCCCTGGATGGATTCTTTGAAGACTTTTCAGATGATGAAGTCAGACACCGTAAATCCAGTTCACATCGGGTACCACAGGTTCGTCGGAAACCTGAGAAGGTGAGCAATAAGAATCCAAACTCTCAGATCGTCTCTGGACTACAGTAGGTGGCTCTTTTGGCGGCTTCATCCAGGTTAAGACTAGAACATTTGGTTTTGGAGGTTGAATCTAACTGCTAATGTGAGATGTTTAACCAGATGAGTCAGTTTGGTCAAGTACAGTTTAGACTCGTGGCATGCAACAGCCATCGACTCAATAAAGTGCGTTAAAGTAAGCAAATGTCATATTTCAGCAAACATGCTCACTGCTTATACATACACATGAATAATATAATATAATATACACGTCTTTTGTTACTTTCTGTCATACAAAAGTCTTAAATTTGAGTTGGTGAAACCTGCAGAAACCCTGTGAGGATCATTTACACAAGAAATTGAAGTAGATTGGTGGCATTGTGTGCCACCAATGTTCTTCCTGTGTGAAACGTACTGAGAACAGAACATTTCTGTCAGATATGAAAGTGAAAGCAGTGTAACGAGCTAAACGCCATAGAGGTTTAAGTAAATAAGTGAATTGATCTTATTTGACTGGTTACTGCATCTTTACATTGTCCTTTCTCAGTAGATGTTTGGTGGCAAATCACCTCCTATGTCTACTTCCTGTCTGTTTTTGTGTATATACAACCCCCAAACAAATGTAACTACAGTTTTAATCTTCAAGATGGTAAAAAACTATGTTGGTTTTGACCTTTGTGTCCAAAATTCAGAATTTACACTAAATACAGTCCTCCAATAATCATCAATGGCATATTTGATTTTAACCATTTTTGACCTCTGTGTTAAAACCCTAATTGATAAACTGTCCCTTTAAGGCTTAATTAGAGCCTGAAAGGCCTTTGGCTCTCAATGGTTGCCACTGAACTTGGCAGATTTTTGATTTACTTTGTTAATACAATTGTTGCCGACAAAGCAGAAGTTTCTGAATGTCTTCAACTCATATTTTCATATTTTTAAAAATGTTATTAAAAACCAGTTTTATTTAAAAAAAGGAAAAGAGAAAAAATGTTTAAGTCTTAATGTTGGCTTTCTCCCTCAGGCTCTTTCTTCTCAGGTTTCCTTGGAGCAGACTCCTCCCAGTGTCCTGGCTGCCCTTGCTCACGGATTTGAACAGCGAGAAGTCGAGTCTTCTAAACCAAGTCACAAAATCAGAGTGGACTTTAAGGTTGAGACCGATTTCTTCTTGCAGTGCAGTATTAATTGCTTTTTTTTAAAGAATAAGCTTCTGACATTTGCTGTTTTTAAGCAACTTCTATTTCACATAGGCTGTTACAGAATGTAAAAGTACAGGTACATGTTAATTGATTAAAAAAAGTAAAATGCATATATAAATTGATTAAACAGAAGAATCTATTTTAACCTTTATATTTTTGTTAATTCTGAAGACTAAATGAAAACCATAAATTCAGTTTCATTAGAGCAGAAATAAAACTCTGTCCATGTCTTGTGGAGGATATGAACTCCATGCTTGGTTGCAGCGCTCAGCCACCTTGACAACATATAAATTGTCTGTAAAGGTTTGAGCATGTGAATTTGATTTCTGACTGGTCATTGCCCTGGTCATTAAGCAGGTGTTGGTGTTATTAGTGGTAGGAGCAGGTTCTAAATCCTGCTGAAAAGTGAAAGCTGCATTTCCAGAAAGCTTGAACGGCTGTTAAACTTCCTGGTAGGCTGTCATGCTGACTTTGGACTTGATGAAAGGCAGTGGACCGATTCCGACAGATAATGTGGCTTCCCGAGTTATCACTGACTGGAAGCTTCACACTCGACCTCAAACAGCTTTGATTGTCTTTCTCTCTGCTCGTCTGTCAGGCTGTGGGACCTTGATTTTCAAATGAAATGTAAAACTTTCTTTCTTTTTAAAAGGATTACCATTGGCGCAATGTTCCCAGTCTTCTTCAGCTTTGGTATAAAGCATGTTGAGCCATTCCTGCTTCAGGAATGGCCTAACATGTCCAGCAGGCTATAGCTTGTTAATCTACCCCAGACTCTTGAAGGAGCTCTGCTTCACAATCGTCGCGGGGCTCCAGTTATCTCTAGTGCAGATGGACCTTTTGCTACCTTACTTTTTCCTCCCAATACACTTTCCATTGCTATAGAAACAGTCTTTTTGACAACTTCTAAGTCAGCAGTTCTCCTCAAGGTCATGTTGGCCATAACAAAGTTGTAACATAGAATTTCTTTATTAAACATATTTTTTTGGGCGTTATGCAGCTCAGTTCTAGAGCAGGTGCACCATACACAGAGTCTAGAGTCCTCGGTTCGATTCCCGACCCCAACCCATTTTTTGCATGTCTTCCCTTTCTCTCTATTCTTCTTGTTCAGCCATGGCTGAATACAATGTAACCAAAAATTATTTTAAAAATTACTTTTTTCTTTACACTTATGTAATATTTCAATTTGCTGAAAAACTGAATGATTCAGTAGAGTATGTGTTTCAATTCCCAAATAAGATTACTGTACTATATCACATTTTAGTAGTACTTTCATTTATTGAGATTCACCTATAAAATCCAATGAGCAAGATAATGCTATTCACTTTATACCCAGTAGGGGTCAGTATTTGCTTTCAAATGACCAAATTATCGACTTCAGGACTTCTCCTGAAAACAATAGGAAGTATATTCTAGTCTGATAGAAACAGTTTTGCAAACAAATGCTTTAATTGGACTGTACCCTTAAGTAATATGTATTCCTGTTGGTCAGTGGCGAGTGCTGTACTTATAACAACTGTAATTGTTGCTGTTTATTGTCTCACCTTCAGGAGGACTGTACCTTGGAGAATGTCTGGAATATGGGCGGTTTAAGTATATTGACCTCTGCACCTGTCATGCCTCCTTACGTCTGCTTCCTTTGTGCCAGTAAAGGACAACATGAGGTGACTGCTCAGTGCTTTCTGCTCTGTTTGAATTTGCAAAGGGGAAACTGTTAGCTTCTGTGTTAGCGGATAAACATATGGCAGCTACGTTTTATGTTGACATGCTAACAGTATTGGGGAATTTCTTTTGAAGGGAGTGTACTTTGTTTATTTTTGCAGATGTTGTACTGCCAAGTATGCTGTGAACCCTTCCACCAGTTTTGCCTTGAACCCGCGGATCGCCCATCGGAGGAGAATAAGGAAAATTGGTGCTGCAGGCGCTGCAAGTTCTGCCACGTGTGTGGAGGGAAGAACAAACTCTCCAAGGTACAAATGCTTATTTAGCTGCTGAAATTCTAATGAGACAATTTTCCCATTATTTTTGTCTTCACAATGTTTTCTCAGCCTTTACTGGAGTGCGATCGATGCCAGAACTGTTACCATGCTTCCTGTTTGGGACCGAACTATCCCAAGCAAAACAAGAAGAGGAAGGCCTGGGTGTGTTTTAGGAAGTTTGTCTTGAATACTTTTAGGTTTTTCTGCTTTCCAGCTAATATGATGTTTTCTTGTAGGTTTGTACAACCTGCATCCGATGCAAAAGCTGTGGTGTGACACCAGGAAAGACCTGGGATACTGATTGGAACCATGACAAGGGCCTCTGTCCAGACTGTTCAAACCTCTTCGACCAGGGTGAGGGGGCAGTTAAGCTCTGCCAGTACATTGATTGATTATTTAACCAGCTGCTGCTTTCAGGCATAATCATTCATGTTGTTGGTTATGTCTTTTTTTTTCTTTGATTCTTTCAGGTAATTACTGTCCAATCTGCTTCAAGTGTTACGAAGACAATGACTACGATAGTCAGATGATGCAGTGCGGCTCCTGTAACCACTGGGTACACGCCAAGTGTGAGGATCTAACAGGTGATTTTTATTGGATGAAATCATATTTTAGTGTTTATACTCATTTTCATAGACTGTGCCTTGCCTCAAACTATGTCATGTTTTTTAAAGCTACGACTTCAAACTACTGTATTTTACTGGGATTTTGTATGATTGACTGAGAATAATAGTGCTTGACTGTAAAAATATTATTTTCCTTGCAAAGGAAATTTTGAAAAGGTGCCAGTATTTTGTAGAACTACTATTTGCAACAGTTAAAGCATCAGTTTCCTTGATGTATGTCTCCATAAAACTGTCGTTTTGAGACCATTTTCACATTATTAATAGAGGGATTATTTATAAACACTGCAGATGCGTGCTTGACTTAACTGCAGAAAGAGGCAGACTGGATTTTAAATCTCTCCCACATTTTTTAACATTAGCTAGCAGTGTACTACAACTGTTTAACACAGCGTGATACAATAAGTTATGCTACAAAATTGACATTAGGGAATGAGATGCATCTTAATTAAATGCAGATGAGTCGATAAATGATGAGAATAAATGTCCCTAACGTCGGACATTATTACTTTCTAGCAATGTAAAAGTAATTTGTTCACTGAAAAATCATCAACTCTTAATGAGACATGTTCAGTTCCTCTTAATAAGACAAACGTATACATGGTGAGCAATAGGGTCACCACAATACTGTTTTTGTAAAATGTAAGTTTCTAATATATAACAAAAAACAGAGTTCATATTTAGCATGCAAGGGAAAAATAAAATAAAATAATCTTAGTTTGGTCGCAATGGGCTCTTTGCACCTGCTGCGCTGACGTCACAACCGCATGTGCAAATGCAGCTCTCTTTTTTCCGCTTTGAGTTACCATGACAGCTAGAAAAGACAAAGTCTTATTTCAGACGCAAATAAAACAATACTATGAACATTGCTGTCTTCCTAATATAATGGGCTTTTAAGTTTTCATGGATTTCCAAGCGGTCCTGAATTAAGATGACGGTGGCTTGTAAATATTCATCGCTACCAGTTAACGCTAACGCTGCACAGCAAAGTTTACAGCCTTCACTTCACTCCAGATCAACTTCTTCAGCCTAAAGAAGAAGGTAAAGGAGCCTCCTGTGTTATTTCCATGGAATCACTTCTGTATTCAGCTTGAAAGAGAGTTTATGGGAACGAGAGAGCAGACCAGAGCCAGACAGCCGAGCAACTGATCCGCCTTTACACACTGCTGTAAACACTGTGCTGCTGCACAAGAAGCATGCAAAACTAATAAAGCGAAATAACACGGAGACCTTAAGGAAAACGGCCATATTTTTCTAAAAGCAACAACTCTGAACCTGGACAGTCTTCTGAACTAGAACTCCGACACCAGAGCTGCTCTACTGTTAAGCTATGGGCTTGTTGTTCCTCAGGCTTCAGAAGCAAAAAGCCTGAACTGTAAAATCCCCCGTTACTTGGTCTCTGACACTAACGACAATAAACGCACGTAATATACTTGAAAACAAGGTAAAAACATTGTCCATTAGAATGGATGAAAAATGTTTAGATACTTAAATAGCACATTTTTACAAGAAAAATGTCTAGCATAAGCTAAAGCTAATGTTAGCCACAAAGTTTAAAGAAAGTAAAAGTCACCTTCGTATCTGTGTATAATGAGGCAGACATCTTAAAACCTTTCTCCAGCTTACTTGTCGGGGCATCGGATCGATCTACATCATTAATTGTTACCTTGGACAAGCCCTGTAAATACCCAGTGTAAAGAGACTTTTTCAATAGATCGGAAAAGATTGAGCCGCTTTTCCCCAAATGCGGAAGCTGAGGTGCAAAGAGCCCATTGGAGGGAAAACGAAGATGTAGCTGTATCCATCGAGGCAGGTGATAAACTAAGCCTTCAGAAATTAAAAATGTATTAGCCTAATTGTAAATAGTTTAGTTAAAATAATGTATTGTTGCCAGCATCCTGACGATGAGATGCACAGTAGAGTGGCTGATGACGCAACGTGACGTCGACTGGTAATCTCTCTATCGATAATGATATTATAATGCAAGTTCACTATCACAAACTAGTAAACGTTCTTTACAAACTTAAAGTTTAACACTCGAACTGGAAAATATTTTAGATATTCAAGATAAAATGCAATGACCAAAAATAATAAATGAAATGGAAATTAAAACCACACACAGCTGTAGCTATAAATGAAATGGATTGTGAAGTCTCTGTAAACAAATTTACCCTTCAAAATATATCAATTATCAGAATGGAAATGATCAAGCTCATTTGAATTTATCGTGCATCGTGATGGGCTTAGTCAACATCCTTTTTAAAGTCATTCTGCAGTGGATTAGAAAGCTTGGTCTGGACTTTGACTAGGTTATTTTAAAATGGCAGTAGGTTAAGAATGTTAAGAGCGGTTGTGAATTTAAGGATACGTTTGCAAGATATAGAGGTGGTTTAAACCTGACCCTGATTTACTGGTAAACCCTTTCAGACGAGCTATATGAGATCCTGTCCAGCCTGCCAGAAAGCGTGGTGTATTCCTGCCGGCCGTGCAGCGTCACCCAGCCCAGCGCCTGGAGGGAGCTGTTGTACATTGAGCTCAGAGCCGGGGTGGAGAAGGTGTTGGCTTGCCTGCTCTCCTCTACTCTCACCCAGCACCTTGTCACATGCTCTCAGGTAGTGGACCAAACTTCCCCTCCTTTATTAGTGAAATGAGAGCTTTTTTTTACTTGCTTAAAATGTCTTTAAATTTAAATAGTGCTAGACTGTTTCTATTCTGAAAAAGGGTGTTATACTTAGTAGGTGGACAGAAATGTCACTGGAACCTTTAAATGTATTGGTTCCATATGTACAACGGTTTCTGTTTCAGTGTGAAAAGTGGGTTGACCCTGACAGTGGAGTTGAGAACCAGCCGGCCTGTGACCTCAGAGCCGTCGGCAAAAAGTTTGACAAAGGCCTGTACACCACGCTAGTGAGTAGAGAAGTAATTCTTATAATTTTTTAATATCAACATTTAAGTAATCTGTTAAAAATGTACGGCTGTTACCTAGAGTAGAAAGATCAGATGCTTTCGAAAGTGGAGGTTCTCTTCCTCAAAGTTCATCCGGTTCTAACCGGAATCAATAAAAATGACCTATAAAAGATATTAGAATTATCTGCACAATTGCAGAACTGATGAAAAAACTTTTGTATATTAAAATATGCTTACACAACCATGTCAGTGTTTTACTTTCGACAGTTTTTTTTTTTTTTTTTTAAGATTTTTTGTGGTTTAGTTTTGCAAACCAAACACTATGTCATCACCTTAGGACTGCAAAGGTTTCTCTTGGCAATCTGTCCAAAAATCTTGGACTTCTTTTTTTTCTATGGAGCTTAAACCCTGAATATACTGAGTTTTGTTAAGTCAGAGGATTTTTGGAGTATTTTGCAATTTATCTTGGACTTTTCTACGATGCAAAAGGTGGCATTCTCATGGAAAGAACTGCAAATATTTCTTATGTGTTTTCTTGTGTTTTTGTGAATGAACAATGGCATAGACTCTTCTGGAAAATTGCATGGTTGTGCGTTTATAGCATAAAATTATCAGGGTGAATAAAGCTTTAGCTTCAGTGACGTTCGTTGGGTTAAAAAGATTATTTTCAAAGGCTGTAGGTGATTGGGAGTACTTCTAGTTTGGTGTTGATAAACACCGTTGAAATTCTCTGATTTTTATTGTTCGTCATTGGACAAAGATTTCACATTGCTGTTTTTTTTATTTTAAAATGATTCTACTTTTTTATGGTTAATTATGCTTATTGGTGTGATCAGTTTTGCCAACTTCTAACATTTTGCCCATCTCCAGACAAGAGACACTTTTGTCTTATTCAGAACGCTTTGTTTAAGTTTCAAATCATCACTCATGTATAGCTGTGTTAACATTTTATATCATTCATCATTATTGTTTGGAAATTCATCAGTTGTGTTGTTTAAACTCAAGCGTCAATGTTAGAATTTTCATTTACAGCAACGGGTATATTTTTCATAATTTCATTATACTGTAACAAACACATCCATGATATCTCCTCTATTTATTGTCTGTCCAGCATAAATTCCAGTCTGTATGCACAGTACACGAAATTCAAATAGTTGGGTTTTATGAGTAGAGGGGATACTGCAAGTTAGCTTTATCCTGTCTGAAGGACAAATTGTTATTGTAGAAGTTTACCATCTTGGTAGAGCCACAAACCATGGTGTTTGTTGTTTTGGCTGCTAAACTGAGAGTAATCAGATATACTCTGATACAATGCTGCCCGTCCCAACAAATCTGACCAGCTGGTGACCTGGTAATAGACAAACCTGGCCGTTTAGAGGTATGATTACTCACAAGCAGCTGCTCTACAACAAATATCAGCTGGAGGACTGTGTTGCTCTTATAGCGTTTCTCTGCAAATAGTGAAGACTAAACATCTTACAAAGACCAGGTTGTGTAAACATCCCTGCCTCTCTTCACCGCCTTCTGGTAACATCTGCTGCAACACGTCTGAGATGATCCGTTTGATTGATGATAAAAAAATTAGATTTTTTTAAATCACTTTTGTTTACATTTGTTTTATTCGTAATTTGATTTTCAGGTGACTATGACTAATAACTTCAACATCTTACTTGTAGTTTTGTTTTTTTCCCATGTTGAACATAGAGGAAGAAGAAGTGTATCTAGCCGAGTCATATTATAAAAATGCAGTTGTGCAAACATCATATGATGATTATTTACTCATCATCTGATGATTATAAATCATCATACAATTTATAATCATATGATTAGAAATGGCATCCTAATCTCTGTGTTGGCTGCTAGTCAGCATTTTTTAGATCCTCACATCCCTTTAACCCTAACAGACTTTCTGCTGTTGAGCATATGGAAAACGCATCCTAAGTTGTTTTTTTAATTTGTGTACCCACTCTGACGCATGACAATCCAGTTCAGATGTGATATTACAGATTTTATAATAAAACAGATTTAGATTTATTCATATGTCGAATGATCTGTAAAATAGTCCTTTGACATCCTGAAGAACCTGAAGCCACAATCTGAATAATTGTTTCATTTGGTGATTTATGCAACAGACAGACAATATAGCCTATGTTCATTGTTTTCTTTTCAAATGTTCTGAATGTTAAGAAATTCCATGCGTGCATAAACTATAAATGGTAACATTTGTGGCTAATTGAATCCTGGTGTTGTTGTCTTGAATAGAAAATGTTCCATGAAGATGTGGTTCAGGTAATACGAAAAAGGCTGGAGCAAGAAGACCATCTCCCAGAGGAGCAAAGACCCACAGCCCTGGCACGCTCTTACTACCTGAAGGTACTCCAAGTTGCAGAGTTCACTTCAGTTTCCTTTAGTCGTGCACAGAGGGGAATTTGTTTTGCACTTATGTGTAAAAATGGAAATGAAAATTGTATTTCTTTTTAGCTCCTTGAAGAGGTGTTTAACTGGTTTAACAGCCAAGACCCAAAGTTGTGGAACCTTTCTACCAAAGATGCACCAGCGTGAGTAGTGATTATATATTTTTTGTCATAAATTGGTTCTTTAAAATGAGACTTACTGTCTTCAGTTTTCCGGTATTTGTGTCTGCTCATTTCAGTATTTTCATGGCTGCAAGTTGAATTTGAAATGTTTTTGTTCTCTGTTTAGAGGGATGCTGTCGACAGCTGTTCACCCTCCCACGACAGAGCATGTTTATGCCCAGTGGCAGGAGAGGAAGGAGTCCAGGCCTCCGCTGGGCCTCCTTCAGGATGACAACGGACAGCAAAGCTTGGACATAAAGGAAGAGGAGGCAGCTACTCCCATGTCGGGGGACTCGGCGAGCCAAAACCACTTCAAAAATAGCCGAGCAGCCAAATTTAAAGGCAAGTCTGTCATTCTGAGGTCATGGTGGAGGTTTTGTGAGTGTTTGGGGCTCAAAGTGGTCATATTTGTGGTTTTCATAGGGAAAAGAGGTAGACTTTCCAAAGCTGACTTGGACACAGGGTGGTCTAAAGACGATGAAAGACAGTGCTCTCTGTGCCAAAAATATGGAGACCTCAAACCCAATGTAAGAAATGCAGTACTTTGCATCATTGTTTTTTATAGCTGCTCTGGCTGTGTTACCAGGTAACTTAGTGCTCTATGTTTGTATACCTGTAGGAAGCTGGCAGGCTGCTCTACCTGGGCCAGAATGAGTGGGCCCATGTCAACTGCTGTTTATGGTCTGCTGAGGTTTTTGAAGAAGATAACGGCTCTCTGCTGCATGTGCACAGCGCTGTGACAAGGGGCCGATTGATGGTCAGTAAACGGATTTGTATATTTCTAAATGTACTGAAGCAAAATAAATAGAAATCTGTGTGTATATGCAGACCAGCAAACGGATATATTTATTTGTAGGAAAGTTTTAGCTGTTCGCAGTTCTTGACTCAGCTTTATGTTTTGTTCTTCCTCTCCATCTTTCCTAATGTCATCAGCGGTGTGAACGCTGTAATCAGACTGGTGCCACAGTGGGCTGCTGCCTGACATCATGTCAAAGCAACTACCATTTCATGTGTGCGCGCTCGCGGCAATGTGTGTTCCAGGATGATAAAAAGGTCTATTGCCACAAACATCGACATCTCATCACCGGCAGGGTAAGTTCCAGACCTCTCTTTGAACGTCTCCTTTTGGATGCAGCAACCATTTCGACCTGTGGTGCTAAAGCAGCTTTCTTCTCTTGTACAGATGATAACTGGTCAAGAGTTTGAAGTAAACCGCAGAGTCTATGTGGATTTTGAAGGGATCAGCCTTCGTAGAAAGTTCCTGACTGGATTAGAACCCGAACTGATCAATGTGATGATTGGTAAATAGTTCTATTTTTATCTGATCTTATTGCTCTCCTTATGTTATTTGGCTATGTTGTGCCAATTTGGCCTAATAATTGATATTTCTTTTGTTTCTTTGCAGGTTCTCTGCAGATTGACAAGTTGGGTATGCTGTCTGAACTGTCTGCTAACAAAGGCAAACTGTTCCCTGTCAGTTTTCAGTAAGTTGCAATTTACCTTTTGAACTTTTAAGTGTATCTGAAAAGCAAATTTGCTGCAAAAATATGTAAATTAAAATAAATTGGTGAATAAATCAAATAAACGCATATAGAGGTACAGTTCAAGAAATCAAAACATGATATAAACAATTGATTTCATTTATATAATCCACTGAAACTTGTTTTATGTAGATTCATTACACAAGCATAATGATATATTTAAAGCTTTTATTGCTCATAATTTGCAGTTTGACATAACAGCAAAAATCTAAAATTCAGCCTCTGAAAATTTCATGACAGGACTATGGTGTCCAGCTTATATATGGTTATTTCTTAGTAATTTTACCTTTTGTATTTAAAAAACCATTAACATTTCCCTATGTGGTATAATTGTTTTCAGCACAATCTGAACTGTGTGTATTTGTTTCATGGGGATATACTGTTATTGCGCGTTGAGTCTTCAGTCACGTAAAACCATAAAATTCGAGTTGGAAAAAGGTTAAAGAATCCACAAACGTATCACAAGACACCAAAACACTGAGCTTACATAACTTCTAGGTCTGTCTGTATGCCCCAGCCCCTCTATCAATTTCAAAAACTAATGATTTGGTCTCCGACTGTGAGTCTCCCTCCTCCTCTTCCAGGTCAAAAAAAGAGCTTCCCTGCCTGCTGCATACCCATTTTTTCCATCATCCTTGCATACATAACTAATTTATGAATTAATTTTGTTAAAATGGTGCAATAACTTTAGAACATCTGTTTATTTTTCAGGTGTTCCAGGTGGTACTGGAGTACATTGAACCCTCTACGGCGGTGCAGATACACGTGTAAAATTCGGGAGGTCCGGCCTGTCGTACCAGAGAAGCCTGTTGAAGAAATGCCTGACCAAGGAGACAACCACACTATTGCTCACAGTCCACGTCAGCTACCTGGTGTGTGATGTAGCGATGAAAAAGTGTTTTCCAAAGCAGAATAGAAACTTATTTTCTTCTGCAGACCCTCAATGGGAAAATTCGGCTGTAAAACAGAAGCATGCAGATACGTTTAAAGATAGCAGTGGCAAATAAAAAACAAACTCTACAGTAATGTCAAATGTGTAATGTAGGAAAAAATATGCAGTTGTCCTAAGAAATGTGGAAAATTGTGCAAATAATAGCAGGATTGTAGATGCTAGATGGTCTCACATGTTTGGTATGAATCTTCAGAGTGTGCAGCCCAGGAGGTTGAGGAAACAGAAGCCCACCCCCCTGCAGAGGAGTCTCTTGTTCCAGGTCTTCCCACAAAGTCTGATCAGGGTACAAAGCCAAAAGTTCCCAATCATCCCCTTCATCGGAGGCCAGCTGGAGGTTTGTCCCGTCCTCTGCCAAGCCCAGGTCTGTTCATTTTTCAAAGGTCACATGTAAATGTTTGAAAACTACCCACAAAAATAAATAGTCCAATTCTTTCTGTTTAGGTGTAATCCAGGCAAAACCTCACCACATCTTGACCATTAGTGATCTGGAAGAGACACGAAGAGCTCGCCGTCACAGCCCACACTCACAGCCCCCTTCCCTAAGGAGTCATATGTCCCCCCCTCCCGTGACTTCATTAACCGGACCCATTACCCTCCGTGCTGGCAAATCTGCTCACCCCACCTCCCCCTTGTTTCCGCTCGGTGTTTCAGACAACCTAATGAACTCATCCCGCTCAGTGGGAGGTAGAAACGCTCCCTCGGTCCGCTCCACTTCCTTCTTCCCTCAGTCTCACTGGCAGGACAGCACAGCCTCCACGCAGCAGTTACCCAGAAACCGCCTGTCATTTGATCTGAGTGGTTCAGACTCGGTCGAGGTGCCGCACAACTTTTTAGCTTCACCGGAGCCTGAGGATGTCTCTCCAACCAACGGTGCTTCGCCCCACGGAGACTTAGACAAGAACGACGACCAGTTCCCCTTCGGCTCCTTTCACCGAGATTCCAGTATGAGTCTGGGTGAAGAGATGCGGACAGAACTCGAGATTGAAGAAACGCTTCTGAACGAAGGAGTGGCTATGAACTGCGGGGGGCAGATAGTGGTTGAAGGTGACGATTCGGAGCAGTTCTGGGGAAGAACCAAAGAAGTACATAAGAGGAAACCCCTCGTTCCAAATCTTCCACGTTCTGCTGCCTCAGCAAAGGAAGACCTGGGAAGCACCTCTTCGGATGAAGATATGGAGCACTATTTAAACTTCTCACGAACTGTAGTCAGCTGCCCGGTATCCAAAGATCGATCCAAGTCTCCTTCCTCTTCTTCCTCTACCCGGCCCTTGGCTCAGCTGGATGGGATAGATGATGGTACTGAGAGTGATGCGAGTGTAGCAGCTACTGATGATGCCCAGAAAGTCGATGGGCCCAGGAAAAATCAGATACCAGGAAAAACCCATAACAGTAAAAGTCCTCCTAAAATTATAAACAGCTCAAGATTAGCTAATCTGTCATTTGATAATAAGCCATCAGAACCTTCAGTTGCCAGAAAAAGTACGACTGATGATCCCACCCCATGTCCACCACTGTCCTGTGACACCACAACCACTCCTTCAGTAGATCGGGAATCTATACTTTCTTCTCCAGTTGTTGAGTCTCTTCCAAACTTACTCACTAAGGTGCCTGAGACGTCATTTTCAGAGGAGTTGTCTGGTTCCAGTTTAGGTTTTGCCTCTGAAGCGCCTCTTCTACTTGAGAAATGCGAGGGCAGCTCAAGTTTTACCGAACTACTTCCGGTTTTGCAAGAAACTGAAAATAAAGGGCCTGAAACCTCTAAAGTCCAGAACTCTGAGTCTGAAGGTCCCAACTTGGCTTCTTCAGCTGAGGGCTCTACTGTTTTGATAAACCACATAGCACCTAATCTGCTGGATTCAGCCGAGAATAACCAGAGCCCCATGTTAGGCCTTCTCCAGCCCTCCCCGTTTTTGTCTACAGATGCTCAAAACCCCTCTCAATGTCTTGTAGATTCTCTTGAGGTGTATTCTTGTTTACCGGATTTCAGTCAACCTCCTCTGACCAGTATTACACTTCAGCCCGTGACGGTACCTCAAGAATCCCCTAGCTTCTCTTGCATGGAACCTTTGTCCGCTAAGCTAACAACCCTCACTCCTGTAGAAGCTATTAGCCAAATGCAGCTAAACGACCCTCAGAATGACCCAAGACTACCAGTCGGATTAGGGGCTGGCTCCCCAACTGAAACCTGTGCAGCTCTGTTTTCCACTCAAACACAGCCATTCAGTTCTGTAAGCGCTGTTTCTTCCTCTGGTTCTGTATCGACTCTTCCCGGGCTGCAGAGTTCAGCCGCCACGCCGCCACTGCAGACCACCTCTGCTCCTGTAGTCCTAAATGGTTTCAGCTCCTCCACTGTGCAGAAGGAAGCCACGCCCAGTCACACCATCTCCATCAACTTCTCCACTCCAAGGCCAGCCATTGAACCCCACCAGCAGGTGTTGCCCCAGGCGTTACCGGGCCACGCCATCCTCACAGTGAAGGAGGTAGGCGGTCCGAATGTCGATCCCACTCCTCATGTGCTGCTGGTCAACCGCCTCGGGCAGATCTTCGTAAAGAACCCCGAGAGCAACACCTTCCAGCTGCCCACCCCTCACTCCCCATCCTTTAACTGTGTCACCCAGATCGCCAGCCTTTTGCAGAGCAACGCTCTTTCAGCCACTCTGGCCGCAGCTGGGAGCATGACGGCTCCGCCAGCCGCCGCCAGCGTGACGTCAGTTCCTGCTCCCTCCACACCTGCAGCTCAGAACCCAGCCACCGTTACACAGCTGCTTGCTCACAACACCAACGGTCCCGTGGCCTCTACAAATTTGAAAAAGTCCAGAAAAAACACAAAAACTCCAAAAGACGAAACGGTCTCAGAGCTGAAAAAACCAAAGAAGAAGAAAGAGTCAGGCTCATCCAGAAAATCCAAGTCCTCCAAGGTTGTGGGACAGCCTGCCTTGTCCACTGAAAACGTCCCGATGAGTCCTGCCGAGAGTGCCCAGGCCATCATCAACCAAGCGATGGCGAGTAACTACACCCCCAAGTGGAGCGGGCTCCGGACAATGAGTCCATCATCGCTGGTTTTACCTCCCGGCCTTCTAATTGAACCTGAGCCTCCGGTGTCGCCACGTTCTCCCTCACCACCAGCCCCGCCACCGCCGCCGCCGCCCCCACCACCGGTGCCTCGCCCTCGTTCTCACGTTCGCATGAAGAGAGTGTCTTCGCTCTCGGACCGCATCGTCACAAAGAAGTGTAAAGTTGACTTCTTGCCACCTGAGAGCATCAGTGAAGAGGAGGAGCCCAGGAAGCCTGCTTTTCCAAGCGCGTCCAGCAGAGCCTCGGGGGTCCGCATCAAAACCCCAACGGTGAAGGGGGTCCTGAACGTGGATGAGCTGAAGATCGAGCATATGAGTGATTCTGATAGCTCAGGGTGAGTTTTTATTCAGTGACACTGAAACCTTGAATTCTAGCTGTTTTTGTTTTGTTTTTAAAAAAAAAAAATGTTCTTGTTCTTTTTTTTTGCAATGAAAAAGCTAGTCAGTAATTATAAAAAGGGCTTAACTATTTCTCCATTTGTTATTCAGAAGGGAAACAATGGTTTTCTATTGGGAGCAAATGTTTCGGTTGAATGAAAATAATTTTAAATGTCAATCCGCCCAGAAGGTATGACTAATTTTGGGTTTAACTTTAGCTATTAAAGGAAGAAATAATAAATAGAAAATAACAGAACATTTTGTCCAAAGAACATTTGCCAAGAGATTTTATTAGGCTTGCTCAATTTGACAAACTTGATTTAAGTACACTTAACATTTAGTAAGTCAATATGTTAGACTTGAATTACATGTTCTCAGCCTGTTTTAACAAGCTGTTTTTTTTTTTATTACTCTAAATGTTATTCAGCGTTAAGATTTCAGCATATTCAGCTCTGGAGATAAATTAAAGGCAGCACCTTTTAGTTTCACTAGTTTTCCACTTATATGTTTATCTTGCTGTAAAATGTTAATTTAACTCTATAAGCAACAAACTATTTCATTAATTAACATTGATTTGCAGAAAAAGGCAAATGTATAAAATAAATAGTGTTTTCATTTTTTAGCAATATTTTGGGATGGGTTAGAGTTATCCCCAATCGATATCTAGAATATGTAGATGTTTGATGTGATGGTGTATTTTTAAGTCTCTTGTTGTGAAGGCTGGAAGGAAGTTGTGGCTAAGTTAAGTTTGATGTGTCAGTGTGATAACAGCTCAGCCACATTGCTGGCAGCTGGAACATTCTGAAGACTGCAAAGGTTCCAGCTAAGTGCTGGAACGCTGCTAATTTTCATTGGCTGCTTGTGCAGCAGGAAGCAATCGGCAGCTTGTGTTCTTCTCCGGTGTGGCTTGAACACAAAAACATTTACAAACATGTTTTCTGGCCAGACCGTAGGAAGCACTGCTGCATTTAGCAGCTGATTCACTGAAAAATCCCCACTTTCTTCTGCCTTTTGCTCATTTCTGGGTCAGAATGTCTGTGGCTGAAGGACAAAGTTTTTGAGTTTTCCATTGTAAGTCTCTGTTTCACCTCTAATACATATAAACACATTTTTGAAGCATATCAGAAATACATCCAGAGACGTAAAATTAAAATAAGAGTTTTGTGGTTTGTATTTCTCAGTAACAAATAATGAACGATAAAAACCTTTTAAATTTCTGCAACTATATTGTGTTGATGCAGTCAATATATTAAGTTTGTTTTGAAGAGAGATTCCTCTTTATCTCCCCAGATCTGAGCCCATGAGCTTCTTGTCTCAGGGTGAACCAGGAAAACAGCAAGCAAGGGAGGCGGTGGGTCACATGAACCTGACCGACTGGAAGAAATACTCAGGTACTCCACAGACAGTCCAGGCCTTTTCTCGTATTTGTTCAAAATGGGCCGTTTGTGGAACTGATACTTCAGTGTCCTTTAAAACGTTTTCTGAAAATACAACAGTAGGACTCGGATTTCCACAGTGACAAATGAGCTGTGTGAAATGTGGCTTTCAGGCTCTGCTTCCACATCAGATGATGAACCTACACCATCTGATGATGACGAGGGCTGTCCAACGAACAAAGACCAGCCGCATCTGCGGTTTGAGATTACCAGCGACGATGGTTTCAGTGTGGAGGCAGACAGCGTTGAGGGTAAGAAAAGTCATCAGGAATGACCTTTCACAGTTGTAATCTACAGGTCATCCTGGATTGTGTGAAAATTACTGTTTATATTTCTGTTTTTGTAATTTTTTGGATCATTATCTTGCTGAAAAACACAGGATGGACCCACCTCCAGTCTTTTTGGCAGTGTGAAACACATTTTTAGTAAAACCCCTTGACATTTCTAAGATTGATTCTGTTATAAATGCTGTTATAAAAATTTATAACAGCACTTGCTCTAATATTTCTGGGGCTTTTGCAAGAGAAACAAACCCATAACATCACAGTTCCTGCCTCAAAAACATGAGCGACTCCTTTACGTAGTCAGTCTAAGTTTTATGCTATATTCCCTTGATTTGTATGGTTTTTGTCATGGCTTGATGCCATTTTTTCCCCCTCATTCCTTCCCACCAGTGGCCTGGAAAGCAGTGGTTGATGGTGTGCAGGAAGCCCGAGCAATCGCAAGACTCAGGCCCCTAAATTTTCAGAAGATCACAGGCGCCCGCATGCTGGGGCTGGTCCACGACGCCATCGTGTTTTTGCTGGAGCAACTTGAAGGAGCCCACCGCTGTCAGCGACATACTTTCCGTTTCTTTAAACAGTTCAGCCAGGAAGACGATCTGCCCGTCAATCCCACCGGCTGCGCCCGTTCTGAGCTCTATGTCAGGTATGACTGCCTAATAGTTTCGCCAGCATTTTCCTTTTAACCTGCTTCTGGTTACATCCACCTGTTGATATATGAAAGCCAGACCTGTTTCTGCTCTTGTTTGCACAGAACAAATGCTGACCACAGAGCAGATGTGCAATGAGATGGTTTTATCCAGGCGTGGTTTCAATAAAACAAATTTGCAACGACGTGTTAATTTAGACTATGTGCTACATTGTGTGTTTTTACAGGAAGTCTACATTTGATATGTTCAACTTCCTGGCTTCTCAGCACAGACAGCTTCCCGACATTGGCCCATATGATGATGAGGAAGATGAAGTACTTCTGAAGTCCACAAGGTCTTGTATTACCTTTGTACTTCCTTTTAGATCTTTGAGAGTCAGAATGAAACTTTTCAGCCTTCAGACATGACAGCCAGATGGAGAGCTGGCTGGTGTATTGGTGCTCACAGTTCTTGGAACACTGATGAGCATTGGCCCTCAGCGGAACTGGTTTAAACATTGGTCATTTTAAAATTATGACCAATTTTTAAGACCATCAAATGCATTTATTGTTGTACTTAAAAACAAGTTTGTTTCAGGATGTTTATTTTACACTAGCACACGAAATGTGGGTCTTTTAGTTTTGAAGTTAAGTTAGTTAATTTATAGGGATTCAAGGATATAAAAATTTGGGTCGATATTTGATATAAAAATTGCAGATATGACTGCCAATATTGGCGGATATTATTTATATCATATATATTTCACTACCCTTTTAACACCCCAACAACAAGAACGCTGACATTGCATCTCTGTTCAGTTAAACATCCAATCACATCCTGTACTGAATCACTGTCACATGACCAGCCCATCCTAAAGCACAAAGTCAAAAGGAAAAATGAAGGAAATAAGAATAAGTTGTTGCTGTCGACCCAGTTTTACTTATCGCCTCGATACCAATATGTTAAAAAAGGATTAATGTCGGCCGATACTGATGTTGATGCTGATATATCATACCTGTGTTTTACTTTTATTATTCAGGACTGAATCTTAACTTGCAGTCTGAGCTATGCTGCTTACAAAACAGCTTATCAATAAATAAAAGAATAATGTAATAGTGTTTGTTGTATGAATCACTATGGAGGGCCATATTTCGTCTCAGTACTTTTAAAAACAAACTTCTCTGAGGATGATATTGATTTTCTTTTTTTTTTCTTTTGTTTTCAGTCTGACTACAGAAATGATTTTTTTAAAAATGTATTTTGCAGCTATAAGCTGAAACTAATTCTCAAATGTTTTTATGAATTCTAACATGCGCATGTTGTTGGGTGATGGATTTATTGGCTGGAAATGTGTAATGTGAATTACATCCATTTAATCAATTGGATAAAAAAAATCAAACCTCTAATCAGAAGTTATCACGATAAAATTAGCCAGTTCTAATCTTCGGTTGATCGATTGATGGATATCCATTAATTAAAATAAATACCACAGAGTTGTATATGTCTCTGAGTCCATATTTTTTTGTTCTTTCTCTCAGACGGGCTACCAGTTTGGAGCTGCCAATGGCCATGCGTTTCAGACATCTGGAAAAGACGTCCAAGGAGGCGGTTGGAGTCTACAGGTCAGCTGCTTTTACAAACCCAACATGGTTTTATTGCTGAAGGTTGCTTTAATGCAACTTCTATAATAATAAATGGTGATCAGTGAAGAACGGTGGCACTCAGTCAAATAAGCTTACATAGCACCAGCGGTTTTGTTTTTAATGAAACCAGGTGTCTTCCTGTTAAACAGACATCTGTTTATTCAGGTGTTCAAATTTAAAGGTCAGCTTTTTAGTGAAGCCTCATTCGAAGTAAGATGATAATATGCTTATGGTTTCAGTAGTTTGACATTATGTGAACTCTGCCATGACTCTGCTTCTATGGTATTTTTTTGTGAGTGTTAGCATCTCTGCCACTAAATATATCCGTCCCATATGGACATTTTCAGAAGTTAGTTTGTCCAATAAGCCAAATATTTTAATATGCAGACCATGAAAGCATGATAACTGGCATTCTATGTATTGTGCATATCTATGGATGTTAATGAGCTTACATAATTAAAACCATGAGTCAAGTCAAATTTAACAATGAGAGCATTTGAAAACAAGTAGTGCTGATCAAAGCGCTCTCTGCAGTTAAGGCCAAAATACTGAAGGGAATTGTATGACAAAAACAAGTCACATTTTTATGGTCAAAATGTCTCTGTTCAGTAAGTAAATACATATTTGTTCATTAAGCTTTCTGAATGTTCCCATTTAAATAAAATCACATATGTTACATATATGTATAAATAAATATGACCTTTAATGAGGAAATTCATTTAAATAACTGAATTGAATGTAGTACATTTTGTAGGAGTCAACACAAGATGAAAAATTAAGTTGTCATCATTTTCTTTTTATGCAAGAAAATGTCTCATAGTGTGTAATGGGAATAGGGCTGGATTCATCCTCAAGTACTTCACAATCTGGATTGTGAAACCTATTAATATGTCATCTAATACGTGCTGTTAGTCAGGTCATTGCATTCCTTTCTGCCTTCACAAAAGAACTAAGTGTCTTAATTCAGAGGAATCTACATGGGATTTACAAGGAAATGTAAACTTTTTTCATGCAGATTCCCAAACACATTTTTTTTCTCTGACGTATTCCCCCTTGTCAATGCAGGTCTGCGATTCACGGGCGCGGTCTGTTTTGCAAAAGGAACATTGAAGCTGGGGAGATGGTCATCGAGTACGCCGGCATCGTCATCCGCTCAGTGCTCACCGACAAAAGAGAGAAGTACTACGACGGCAAGGTAGGGCGACTCTCCTCTATGACCAGCTTCAGCCTTAGGCCAATCAGGTGACGGGCCGTCTACAGTGCCGTGTGCAATGTTCTCCCCTTCAGGGTATCGGCTGCTACATGTTCCGCATTGACGACTTCGACGTGGTGGACGCGACCATGCACGGCAACGCGGCCAGGTTCATCAACCACTCCTGCGAACCCAACTGCTACTCACGCGTGATCAACGTGGAAGGCCGGAAGCACATTGTCATCTTCGCACTCCGAAAAATCTACCGGGGCGAGGAACTCACCTACGACTACAAGTTCCCCATCGAGGACGCCAGCAACAAGCTCAACTGTAACTGCGGGGCCCGGCGATGCCGGCGCTTTCTCAACTGACGACTCGGTGGAATGTCAAGAAAGTTGAGGATCTTTGGTCACTAGTAGGCCTTAAAATTAAGGTGGCAAGCAGCGGCCTGCTCAGCCTGGAATGAGGATAAACCACTATCACGCTGACCGGATACACGTGAATGGTCAGGAATAAGTCCCGGGAAATAATGTGGCTTGGAACGTAAGGAAAATCCAACTTTTGGGACGTTTCCTGACTCACATTTCCACAGTATACCTTCTTTTATTATTAGGATTGTTTTATTTGGGTGAGGAACCTCCACATGTTCGACTGCTGCAGCAGTTGGCAAGGAAGTGGTTTTTGCTATTTATAACTAGACGTTAAAAAGCAGAAACAAAGAGGGGAGTTTCTTCATTTTAAATGGAGGATGCCAACACTCACCAAGCCTTATGTGTTTGAAGCATTGCTGAAAATCTGTCAATAGCTACATTTTGGTTCCTGATGAGTTTTGGGATTCATCATCCAGTCGTACTCACAATGTTCACCATTGCTCCATTCAGTTTTTTGTTGTTTTTTTTGGTGGTGGGTGCATTATATCCCCATCTGTGCAGTGGTGATGTCTGTTTTTTTGAGCCATACATTCACCCAATCTTGTATTTATGTGTTTTAATTTACTTACAATCAACATTTTTCTTTTTTTTTTTAGATGTAAATTTTGTTTATAACTAAGCAACCATGGTGCTAAAGCTTTGAAAGCTTTATTTTACTTTAGTTGGACTAAAATGTCTTGAGAATCAGGAATTGTTTAAATGTATATTTTACTTTCCCTGCTGAGATCACGAACGTTAAACTTATGCACTCAAGCATTACTCCTAAAATCACTTGTGTGCCGAGATTTTCTGATTATCATCAATCATCAGCTCGTCTCCATCCACTCTCATCCAGTGTTCAGTTTTAAATTGGATGTCGTAATGTGCTGGTGATATAGTGTCATAAATATAAAGACAAAAGCGCTTCTCAAGAGGCAGCGTATTTGCTCTGCGTATGTAGCAAACACTACCCAAGCCAAAAGCGAAGATTTGTGGAGGGAAGAACTTTTTTAAAGTATATATTTTATTCTCTTTTATTCTTTATCTGATGCTCGATTTTTTTATTTTATTTTTTCTGGTCCTACTGCAATAAAGACTTGGCAGCCCGGCGCTTGCACACGAATAAACATCACCATCAAAACATCACTTTCTTCTTTCGGAGACCTGCTACAGTTTGTCTAGAAGTCGAGGAGAGCACTGGGGATAAAAGCATTGCTACTGAGCGCTTGCGTTCGGCTCCGGTCAGTCAGTCGGCACGGAGCTGATGTGGGGGGGGGGGGGGGGGCATTCGGCACCTTTAAAATTGAAAAAGAAAAAAAATTGTTCAATGTTGTAAGTTGTTCAGTGCTGTTAATGACTAGGCTAAAACTAAATCACGCTGTTCCACTTGTTAATCGTATTTATTCACGTTCTGATTTGTGTTTTCAATGGTGAAAGGTTGTGCTGTGTATAAAGCGGTGGCGGTCAAGTGTACTGATAGAGTTCTCCCTCTTTCCTATATATATATATATATATATTTTTTTTTGGTTTGTTTGTTTACAGATGTCCTTTGTTTCATTTATTTACTTGAATTTTCATTTCAGGCAATTGTGTCATACATTTAGGCCTTTTATGACTTCCTGAAACAGCTTTTTCTTTTTTTTTAAAGAAGTATTTTTATTCATTTTATTTTATTTTTTTATTGTAGAATACTGCCTATCTTAGTATCAGCCAGAGTTAAAAGTGAGCACTGTTTGTCTGTTGGAAACCCAATCGTCTTTCCCCATGTTTTCCGTTTTAGAGTCTCAAAGGAGTACATTTCCATCATGTTTTCTCATTTTCTCATTTGCATGACCGATACTGGGTTTCAACCCAGATTAGCAGAGTCAGTCCTAACTCCTTGCAAGGATTTCTACCTCAGCTGCTTAAACAGATGTTTGGGAATACTGATGCAAAAAGAGACTTTGATTTAAAAACTAAAAAGCTCGATTTTAATAATCTTGTATGTGCGTGTGTGTGTGTATATATTGTGTGTTTTTCTTTTTTTTTTTTCTGTGTGCATGGAATGAAGGCTGCAGAAGCACTAGTTAAATGCAGAAGTTATGACCATCTCTCCCAGGATCTGTTAAGAAAGCTGTATGTTATATATACACACCTATATAAATATATATATATAAATATACATATATATAATAAATATATAAAATAGGGTTATTTTAAAGTGTAAAAGACAAATGAAAAATTGTCCTCTTTAAATTTACGTCTTTGTTACCATGTACAAATAAACCCTGAGTTTGTAAATATTTGTAAATATTTGTATATACATTTCTAAACCTGTTTAATTTTCTATGCACTTTTTTTATTTATAATGTTACTTGCTTAATAAAGATGTTAAGATGTTTGAACATATTTTAATTGTTTATTGTAACACGTCAGTATGATGCTGCAAAATCACAAAGGTAATGGAGTGAAAATGGTTGTTTACTTAAAATTTTTTTTATTAAAATAACACATGTGCCTCTCAGTATAAAACGATTCTCAGTATAAAAATAACAGTCAAGAATGATTGTATAAAGATACAAACAAATGCAAAAACATTTTCAGAAATCTTTCAGAATTTTGAGGGGCATTGTCATAAACATGCATTAATATGCCTTAAAATCATGTTTTATTGCACAGACGTATATGAAAATAGCAACACTCCCCCAATGAGCACTGAAGATGGGCACTAAAACAGCATTTTGTTTCATCGTCTTCCTTAACATCCTGCTGAGTCTGTGTGGTCTCAAGATGAATGTGGTTCCTAGTATGACACAGTTCCAGTTGTTTTAATGACTGCTTTGACTGTGTCTATGGTTACGTTTATTTGAGTGCATTTCCTGTGTGCATGTCCTAATTTACGAAGAACACGTCATCCCTGCATGAACGCCCTGTTCTCAGAGTTGAAAGCGAGAGAAGTGGGCCTCTGTGCTGCATTCTCTGTGTGCCAGAGACATACTTTGTGGATTATTGTTGACTACTACAACTGGAAAAGTACAGACTTCTTTTTTAACACCCCCCCACCCCCCGTTGAACGTGAGCTCAAATAAAAAGTTGGATTTAAATAAATACACATTATGGTGAGATTTTGCTCCTGCACAAAAGGTTCATTCAAGGTTGTTGCCTTTTGCGTCATTCCCTGGCTCACTTGCCAAGGAATGATGCATTCAACACAGATGGACTTTTCTAGAATTTAGTCTGGACTTTTCTACATCCCACATCTTACGTGTATGGGTGGGAGCTGTTCTTGTCAAAATAACTCAAGTTGAATACTAATGTGTTTGAGGTCATATTACACCGTTCTGTTTGAAAGAACATCGTCAACTCCATGTTTAGAAAGACAAAAAATTGTCACTCTTGTGAATTTTTTAAACAGGTTCAGGCCTGAGTTTTGCCAGAACGCTGATGGCGTCATTGCGATTCATTTGTCTGAGCAGTTTGGCCAGGTTGGCCACCGTCCAGTCAGGCTGCTTGCTGGTGACCCCCTCCAACACAGCTTTCAGGGGGCTTTTCGTATCCTTCATGGAGTAAGTGTAGGTGATCCAGGTGGAAGTGAAGGAGCAGTGAGACGCTAGATGCTTTGTGCTCTTTATGCCCTGCGTGTCTGGGTCCAGCAGAATCACCAACTCCTCCAAAACATCGAGATCATCCAGAACTTTGTGTAATGGTGCTGACAGGATATCGGCATCTACAAAAAAAAAAAAAGAAAAAGAAAGAAGGTATTGGCAAACTATTACTATTTGGTTGTGATGACATCAGGAATTTTATTTGGTCTCTTTTGTTGTGTGTGTGTGTGTGTGTGTGTGTGTGTGTGTGTGTGTGTGTGTGTGTGTGTGTGTGTGTAAAAGACCGTCTATGTGCTTGATTGTAACTCAGTTGGTTTCATGCAACACATCTGGAAACATTTTTCACTCACTGAGCACGTCATCCAGCATTTCGCTGCTTGTCCCTGCTTGGATGGGGGAAAATCCTTCATTCTTATACGATGCCCTTCTGTAAAACGCTTTTTTACACACGCCTGCGGAAAGCAAGAAGAGACGCGGTTAGTTTTTGCAATGCTGGATTTTAAGTAAGGGGGTTTACAAAACCAACATTTCCGAGCATAGGTTCATATCTGCTCGTCACAGACGTGAATTTACATCATTTTCAGGCTTTTGACTTATTTATTACCGGTCTGCGTTTTGTTTTGTTTTTTACAGCTACAAAAAAAAAATAATTGTAGCTGTAAAAAACCAGCAACCAACAAACACCTTTCTCCTGAGTCATAGTCGCTCGTAAATACTCGTATTCTTTAAAAAAAAAAAAAAAAAAATATATATATATATATATATATTATCACTTTGTGCAATGCACCAGTGCTACTGGCAGCAAAACCAACCCTCAGCATGATACTGCCACCATCATGCATGACCTCTGGGTCAGTGTTCCTATGTTTGAAAGCCTGAAATTCATTGTGGCCAAATAGCTCAATCTTTCTCTTGTCTGACTATAAAACGTATCTCCAGGCAGCATTTTAGGAAGCATTGATGAGGATGGTCAAGGCTCAAGCTTTCAACCCTGAAAAAGTTCTACAGTTTATTGAAACGCTGTTCTGCAACACCAGTGATTCGCATGATGCTTCAGATGTCGTGAAGGGCACTGAGATAAGCTCAGCAGAGAGGTCAGATAAGACAGTGCATCTTACTGTGAGCTATAATGCAGTTATGAGTGTAATAATTAGGGTTAAAAGCTTGAATAGCTATTTTCATTATTCACTAGCTTGTTTTTGTTTGTTTTTTACTTTTGCTTATTTCATTCTGGTAGCAATTCAAAAAGCTTCAGAATTAGTTGGAACAATCTCCCAGTGTTAAACAATGGGAGATTTTTGGAAACACTGCTGCCTTGTAAAAGTTGAGATTTGTGTCATGTTTGTGCAGTGCATCAGTGCATTAGTAATCAGCAGTCATAGGCTGAGCAAGAGGATTGTTTCTGAAGAAAAAAAAAAACAATGTGGTAATTCAGTTCCCATCTTCCCTTTACCACAAGGGTTTGCTCATATGGGAAGCTGAAAGTTTCATTTAACCAATGAAATGTTGATATATTCGCAGAGGATTCCTGGCTTAAACACCTGGCTGGTGTCTGGAAACCAACCACTTTAAACAAGGCATCAATTCAGCCAAAACGAGCGCACAAATACGCAGCCTGAGCATCGGGTATTTTCCCCTAAAATCCAGCTGCGCTTCAACTAAAAAGGGAATATTTGTCCAAATATGGCTAACTGCGTATGTTCATAATGGACCCTGTACATGTGATGTACAGGGTCCATTTTGATCCATTTTTATTCCATCCTGGTTGAAAAAGCCAACAGTCATTAACAACCCAAATATCCATGAATATCCATGAAGAAAGTTAGTAACTCGCATTGCATACCTCTTCTTTTTTTCATCATCAAAGCAAAAAGACCAGCAAACAGGAGGAGAACAATTATTATTGGTACAGTCCCTTGAAAGAATAACAGAGAGAATTTAAGTCACATTTTGGCAACAGAAAATGGGATTTGGAGACGCCAGTATTTGTCACTTACACAGAGCTGCGTGCTGCGAACTCGGTGAGACAGTTGTCATGTATGTTTCCTCTTTATTCTCCTGGAAAAAAAAGGGGAAAGAGAAGTTTTCAACATCACCAAAATAACCATTGCTAAATTATCTCCCCACAAGGCAAATCATTATTTCGTAGTTGCCATGGATAAATAGAAAACCAGAAAATCCAACAGTAATGACCGTGCAAGTGAATCATCTACTTAAATTCAGAGTAACAGCGTGAGTTCCTCCAATTGTGCCTGCTTATACAACTGAGTCAAACAGGTGGTTCTGATTTAGAGTGCATTCCTGTCTGGGAAGCTACTACGTGAAGCTTTTGGCATTGCTTAGAAAGAAGTTGATTTAAAAGCAGACTGTAGAGGGGGAAACTCATGAAATGTTTATGCAAGGGGCAAACTTCTCTTTTCCTATTACTTAGTTGGATCATAACCTTATACATGGATTTCAACAACCCCGATTCTCAAACAAGACAACTGTGGAATATTAACAGATTCCAAACGTCGGGCAACTTCGTGCAACACGCGAAGCAACTCTCAGAAACAAAGACTGTTGTTTGCGTTCATCAACAAAACATATTGGGCTGTATTTGCTCCGTTTTTGTAAAAATTTAACAAATTACAAGTTTTCCTTCGAGTTTTGATTTCAAATTGAATGCGCAGGATATACCATAAAACGTTTTGAGCGAATGTTTTTTTTTTTTTTCTATTTCATTCTAATATCCTAGAAGCAAATGAATCTGCTGCTCTAAATGTCTTTACGCAGAAAGATGCGTAAAAATAACACATTTCATGGAAACATAGATAAAACTTCACAACAGTCATGTCGCTGGGGATTTTTTTTTTCATGCGTGGGCATATTTCCTACTTATTTCCTGCACAAACCAAAATAAACTGCAGATAAAGTGACGATCGGAAACATTACCATTGTTGCAATGCTGAATGATGTTGCTGCATGGGTGGTTGTGGATTTCTGAGGAAGAAGCAAACGTTGATGTGATGCACGATAGAGATAAAGTAAGTCAAAGTGAACCAAAGGTAACGGACTCACAGGGAGGGCTGTCGACTCATTTCTTCAGTAATGCAGAAGCAGAGGAAGACCAAAAAAAAAAGAGAAAATCGTTTATTTACTCTGCGGAAAGTTTCACACCGAAAAATCCACTTTGCTGAAAACAGGCGCGATTGTAATCCAAACACAAAAATGCAAAGAAGTTGCATTTACCTGACAAATAGCTCTGCTGATCGTAGTTTTCTTACCTTATTTCCTGACAAATAGTGTCGGATATTGAAGTGCAGGTTTCCAGTACAGAAGTGTCAGGAGAACACGTAGAACATTGTTGACAGTAATGCTGGCTGCCGTCGTTAAAAGTGTTGGGTTTGCATTTCTTGTGAGTGTCAGAGTGGAACCCACCTTTATCGTCGCGTCCACAATTAGGTTCAACTTCATATCCTGCATAATATAATATAATATAATATAATATAATATAATATAATATAATATAATATAATATAATATAATATAAATTATGCATACCAGCTATTTTTTCACACGGGTCACATTGTCTCGTTGATCTGTTCCAGAAGGTAGTTAGATCTTTGCAATTGTCCGAGAGAGCCATCTTCTGCACTCTGTTTCACATGATGTGTGAAGAAGCGTAATATTTTATAGTCGAAGGCGGAGCATATGGTGACTTATAGTACACTTCCATTCTGTCGGAAAACTGACCACGCCTTAATGCCCATAAAGAACCCGGAGGAACTTCAAGTAAGATCTCACACCTAATCAGTGAGACTCTCACATCACATGAGGTTGAAGCTAGATGTTCACTATCACTATAGAAACAGATACCCTTTCCCCCGACTGTTTGAAATTAAATTCTCGTTTTAGGTCAGTTAAGACTATACCAAAATTATTTCTATTTTCTAAAAGGAAGAATAATACTATAATACTAGCATTGTTAATGTGTATGTCAGGGTCAAGCATTTTGGATCCACAAGCTTCTGTTATTGGTTTGCTGATGTTTTGATTTTTATTTAAACCATTACTCTTCCTGACAGAATTGGTATAATTACCCAGGTTTCAGTTACCCACACATTGGGTTGTGTGTGTGTGTGTGTGTGTGTGTGTGAAACTGAGATCTTTGTGATGGCAATACCACGGCAACGACTTTGTTGTCCTTTATCCATGTTAAGAGGAGTTTTTTTTTTTTTGCTGCAAAGTGTCTAATGTCAAAATAATAATATAAAAGAAGTTTAAATGAAAAGATGAAACAAGTTAAAGCATATTAACAATTAAGTCAAGGTTAAAAACAGGCAAAATTTTACAGCAAACATTTTATTGGCTAAATGCTGCTCGACTTTGGCTTGAGTCACATAGGCACATTTTTGGAGGCGAAATTTGACAGATGATTGTTTTGTTTTTCTGGCAAATCTAAAAGAAATTTATATACATAATTGCGCAGGATCAGTATTTAAAGTTCAAAATTCATTGTTTAAAATGTCTGGTTCTAATGTGATTATTTTCTTTGTTTTGACATCTTGGTAGTCTTGACTCATTCACAAAGTAGCTGAAGACATTCTTATAAAAATGTGATAAACATTTTAGATGTTTTTAATTATATGTATCATTAAAATTATTTATTGCCTTGTTTTATCAGTTTTATGCTCCTACTTTATGAAGCACTTAATTACTTTTTCGGTGACAAGTGCTTCATAAGTTACAATTTACTGACTAGCTAACTGGTGAACAGTTCTGTTTATTTTGTATTGGACCTAGATTTCTTAGAAGAAGGATGTAATATAAATATGGTTTGTAAAAGTCCAACTAATTGTCTTGTCAATTGTCTTGTTTAAAGTTAAGTTGTTCTTACAGCTGCCAGTTCAATAACCACAGGCCCGTCCTGCATAGATGTTGTATAATCGAAGGATAGATGATCTACTCTGAGGGATACAGTGAGAGTACTGCTGAGGCAGCATAAAGCAGGAGCTTAACTCTAGCTCGAGAAGATATATCTGTAAAGCCTTTCCTCCTACTGTTAGTGGCTCATTGCCACTAAAGGTACGTAGACTTTAGTCAGTTCATCTCAGATGGGATTTATAATTGCCAAACTTGTGTTTAGGTCACTTTTAAGAAGCTCAGATGTAGTTGCTGGCATTGGTCAGGATGCTGGAACCTAATTGTATTGCTGTTTTTTAACCAAGCAAAGAACTTTGACAATGACATCATCATGATCATACTTTGCTGCTAGTGTTTATTTTCGTCCCGTTTCTGTGATGCATCCTGGCGCAAGAGAAGACGGCAATGTGGAGACCACCCAGTGCTGTGGATCGACGCGGGTCCAGACAAAAGGGCAACAGACCTCTACAACTAGTTACCCACAGTCTATCATGGTGGTCCATTCCATGCCAACAGGGGAGAAGATTCATTGTGAGAGCTACTTGATAAATGTAAGCTGTATTCTATTGCTATTTTTTTGTTTTGTTTAAAATGGAAGCTTGAATTAGTGTAGTTCTTGCTTTAATCTTAAGAGTGTTACCATATCTTAAACAAGATCCACATATTTGTGGTACATGCCGCATATTTAATAATATAATATATCAAGTAATGAAACTACACAAGTGATTAAAAATGTGCACAAGTTCTCTATCTCAACTCTCTTAACCTTTCACCGATTTGTACTTATGGGTTGTCAATTTGACTCAACCTGCTGACATTTTGTGGCCTGTAAATAGACCATGAATTCGTGAAGCTGAACCAGCATATTTCTCCTTTTAGTCAAGTAGTTTGTTAAATTACGAAACCCCAAAATGACAAAAAGTTTGTATCTGACCTTTATTTAATCAAGTCAAAAGTAACATTACTGATGCATCGTTCCAAGATTTTCTTGAAATCTAGTGATCAAATGTTTACATTGGAAGAGCACATATACGAATAAGAGATGAAAACAATAAAAACTTGTGGTGGAAATATTTAATTAATCAATGACTGTGAGATTTCCATAGAGTTTGGAATGATTCATTCACTTACTGGCAAAAGAAGAGTGTTGTACCAGAACTGGGAAAGGGCTTTATGGGAAGAGGCTCTGCAACATCCTTAAAAGTACAATAAACATAAACAGTTTCATTATCTTCAATGAACACTCTGCCTTGAAAAATGTCCTGTCCAGTTCCTGGGCAGGCTCTTCCTTAGGTCACCTTAACCTTCACATGGTTCGACACAAACAACTGTCCTGTAATTTTAGTTCTGTGAAAAAAATTGTGTTAGGCTTTAATAAAAACACTTTATGAAGACCACTCAAATCTCCCTCACAATATTATTCTCTGTTTTGCAGAAGAAAGTAATTTGAACTTTGAATATTGACAGGAAAAAACCCATCTTAAAACTGTCAAACGTTTTGACTAATTTTCTTTCTGGATTTTTTTCCTTAGTAATTGCATTTTGAAACAATTTTCTCAAACAGCAATTGCTCTCAGACATTCAAGGGCAAGGAAGTTTAACCACTTAAGCTTTCTTGTGGGAGAAAGCTAATTTTTGTAGCCAAAATTAAGTGCAGAGAAACCAAAAAATGCATGCATAAAATGGCAAAGGAGAGAAAAAAACCATGCGCAGCAATAAAGCTGTAGTAAATTTAAATGTTCAGGGAATACTACAGCTTTAATACTATTCCCTGTTGTGTGCAAAGAAAACAGGGAAAGTTCTAAGAAAAGTTAGAAGCACTTTCCTTAGAAAGTTTGAGGCACTGTAGTGCGTTGAACTGAAATGCACTCCATGACCTTGTGGTTTGGCCGTAGTTCCAACAGGAAGCGTATTAACTGTGTTTATTTCCTTAGACGAAGCCGGACAGAGCTGCACTTACTGACACCGTGGCAGGGACTTCTCCTAGTTTTGCACCGACCAGAAAACGCTACAAAAGCACAACGGATATTCCTTATCGAGGCAGTATTTGCTTGCTACCTCCCTGCGCCCCTGGAGTCACAGATGAAGAGCAGAACATCTGGCGGCGCTGTTCATTGAGCGAGGCCAACAATGTCTCACAATTCCGTCGTCATGCCCTCAGTGTCCCCAACATGGGCTCTTCCAGTCCCCTTCATTTCACCCACAGCAGCCCTCTCCACACCAACCCACTCTCACCAGCACACAGCAACATATCTAGCCCTGGAAGGGAGATGGAGAGGCTTGCAAAGGCTCGAAGTAAACTCCTAGAAAGTGAAAGCAACCAAACACCCAGACTTCCTCCTGAAACCAGAGAGCAACTTCGTTACGTGTCCAAGGATGGAAAGTGCAGAGTCAATCTAGGCCACATTGATGAAAGGGGGCGTTTTCTTTCTGATATCTTCACCTCTTTTGTGGACCTCCAATACCGCTGGTTTCTATTTGTTTTTATGATGTGCTATATTACAACCTGGTTCCTATTTGCTGGCCTTTACTATGTTAATGCATCCATTCGGGGTGACCTAGGTCAAGAACAACCTCTTGGTACAACTCGGAAACAGTACGTAGGCCAAAATCACTGCTATTTGGGAATAGACGGTTTCATATCGGCTCTTCTGTTCTCCGTGGAGACACAGCGTACCATTGGTTATGGCTCACGGACGGTTTCCCCCACCTGCCACGAGGGCGTGCTGCTGGTCATGATGCAGTGCATCGTAGGCTCCATGATAGATGCTCTCATGGTGGGCTGCATGTTTGTGAAAATATCTCGTCCCAAAAAGCGAGCCGAGACGCTTCTTTTCAGCCGGACGTGCGTCATTGCAAACCGCGATGACCAGCTATGCCTGATGTTTCGCCTCGGAGACCTGCGCGAGAGCCACATGGTGGATGCAAAGGTTCGAGCAAAGTTGATTAAGTCCCGCCAGACAGCCGAGGGGGAATTTCTACCACTGGAGCAGACAGAGATTGACCTCGGATATGAAACTGGATCAGACCGCCTCTTCCTGGTTGAACCTCAAGTCATTCAACACAATATTGGTGCAAGCAGCCCCCTGTGGGACCTGGGCCCGGTGCAACTCCGACGACAGCAGTTTGAGATAATTGTGATATTGGAGGGGATAGTCGAGGCCACAGGTCAGTAACAATTAACTCCAGAGAAAGGACAAATAGAGTAGAATCTTAACATTCCCAACATTTATTTTTCATAGTAATTACAATTTCTTCTGTCCTTTTCTCCCAGTTTGATTTTTATGTCTATCTTCTTTTGCAAAAATATCTTATGAAAATCAAAGGTTTACTTAGTATTGGTCAGTAAGCCAAACCATCAGAGCTTATATAAAGACTCACGTGTTTTATTGCTAAGCTATTCTAGTATTTCATAAGCTCTTTAAAAAGCTCTTTAAAAAAGTTTATGAATATATATGAATTTTTGCTTTGTAACCGAACCAAAAATACCAGGTGAGATGCATCTCGAACCTCATTTTTACTGTCATTCTGATGAATCTGATGTATTATGTCCCTGAGGTTGTTACTTTGCAAGACCAGTTTCTCTACAACTGCAGATGCAAGCATTTGATGTATGTTTTTTACCATCTTTGTAATGTGGATGTTTTTTTTTTTTTTTTTTGCAGATAAGCTTGAGATCTAAACAAGGCTTCCCATCAACAATTCCTTTTGATTGCACTGGATTTTTGTTTAGGACTACCAGAGTAAAGAGTGCTGAATATATCAAGTGCATGCCACACTTTAAAGATTTTAATTCTAAAGAAATGTTGAAAACCATTACATCTCTCTTTCACATCACACTTATGCACTAGTGTGTCATGAAGGTTTTATAAAATACTCCCATGATTGTGACTACAACATTACAAAAAGTAATGAGATTAAAGGAAATAATTTAATAAGGCATTACCATTGTTACAGTCAAACTGAAAGAGTCTCTTCTATTCCAAGAGTCCAGACAATGTTAACTTTCTACAGACTACACACATATTTTTACTAGTGAGATGCGAGATTTTGAGGTTTGGCTCTGGGACTAAAATCCTTGACTTCTCTTTGGGACGCTGGTGTTGCCATGGACCCATTGACTAAAACCAAATAACAACAATCCCTGTGGCCAACATTTTGAGTCTGATTTATAGAATTGCTTTCTGTCCAATAAAAAAAAAAATTAGTCTCTTTTAAAGAAAATAGTTTTTCATCACTTCAATCGGTCTTGTTTTTAGTTTAATTTTTGCGGCAGTGTTTGACATTTGTAAAAGTGAGAGTCTGAACAGACTGCAGTTAAAGAGGCCATTGTTTTGGGTCTGGCAGCTATTACTTCCGAAGTCTACAAAAATGTGGATGGATTCCAGACATGAATTCCCATTGCACAAATCTCTTGACACCAACCAGATTATTTCCAACAAAACATGAATAACAACAGTTTCAAATGTCACATGCTTTGTAACGTTTCTGAAACACATTCACGTAACAATTTCTTTGATCATTTTAAATGAGTTTTTTTCCTATTTTAAATAACTTATATCTCAAAAATAAAGTGACTTAAATGTGAACAAAAATATGAGCCATTTGTTACTCGTTAAATAAAATATGTAAACAAATTGCATTTTCTAACAGGGAAAAAATTCAGCCACCATACCTCCTAAGTACTGTAGTTACCCATTTGGTTGAAATAATATCATTGCGATACTTCTTGTATTCTTCTACCAGTTTTTAAGGTCGCTCCAATCCTCAAAGCCTGGGATGATATGAGCTTTGATTATAGCCCCAGAACCAGAGGATTCTTATTTCTCAGCCGGGTACTTGGCGGGTTCACTGTTTTGTTTTGGGTCACTGCTCTGTTTCAGGATCCAGTTCTGCTTCAGCCTTATGTTCTCACATTTTCCTCAACACCCCCTGATATTTGTAATTCACTATTGATTCTGGCATGTTGAGATTGCCAGATGTTTCTAAAACCATCTAAAATCATCACTAGTGACATGAAGGTTTTTTCTTGGAAGAAAATGATAATTTGGTTTACATTAGACATGCCCTGTGTTCCTATATCCAAATAATTACATTTTAGACTAATTTGTCCAATGAACATGATTCCAGAAGTCCTTGTCTTGTTATTTCAGGCAAACTTCAGTCTGGTCTTCATGTTTTTCGGAGGGGTTAAAATAACTTCTCCCATGGAAATTTCACTGCTGGTTTCTGTAATGGGCGGTACGCTCATTTATTAAAGTAATTCTTTCAGTCAAGGCTGATGGTTTAGAGCTATTGAAAACCAAAAACTCACATTCCCAAAGATAAAAATATTGCATCAGACCAATAAAAAAGGAATTTAATGCAGATGTGTTATATTATCGCAAACACAATCATTAAAAAAACAAAGTTATAGAATTTAATTAAAGTTTTTGCCTAGATTTTGTTGTTAGTAAAATCTTTTGTTATATTTTATCACCTACATTATTGTCGGATTCTATTTGTTGGTTTTGCTGTTTTTTTCTAGGTTATTATTTAAAGAGATAAAATCTTTCCATTTAAACACAAGTTTGTTACGTAAATGCCGATTGCATCCTAAAAGCCATACGGTACTTGTCCTTTGAGTCGGCCCATTTGTACTTTTCTCATACAGATTTGCTCCAGGTAAACTACTGAAGATGACATCATTGCCATGATTATCAGTAATTTCACCTTCGTTTGCACTTGTTTTCAGCTTCATCATACAAATTATGTCAGATTGAATCAATTACAACAGCAACATATTTTTGCAACAGCAATGATACGTGTCCAGCTGTAATTTTTTCAGCCTTAAGCAAATGTACTGTACATTCAAAGAATAAAATGTTATTCTTTGAATAGTAATAGGATGTTTACACAAAGTACTGTGCAGTGAAATTCAAACACATAGCGACATCTTGTGGAACACAATGTGAATTACACTTCTTTCTTTCCTTTTTCTTCTCTTTTTTACAGGAATGATGTGCCAAGCCAAAACATCTTACATAGAAACAGAGATTGAGTGGGGCGCTCGCTTTGAACCCTGCATGACGCTGGAGAAAGGCTCATTTCGAGTGGATCTGCGTAGGTTCCACACCACATACAAGGTACCGCTTCCAAACTGCAGTGCCAGTCAAGCACACCAGTTGATGGTTCTGGCAGGGTGCAAAGTCCAAAGCCACACCACCTGCGGGGAGTGGGATGCTTGGGCAGAGGGAACAGCTGTAGAAGACAAAGACAAGTCTCCGTCTAACATTCGGTTTACCATAGGTGACATTCAGGAGGAAAGAATGTCAGAAGGTAATGAAAGTGAAGCAAGTGCTAAGCAGATGTGATAGAATGTTTTACAGGACTGTTAACTTCCTCCTCCTCACTTTAAATATGCATAGACCCATTTATTAATAAAAACTCAATATCGGCATGTAACAAAAGAAAAATAAAAGGCAAAAGCATGAATAAAATCTTATATTAACAAATTGACTGCGTTTCCATCCCCTTCTTCATCTCTTTGGAAGCTAACAACCTAATTTACGCATTCATTCAAACTAAAGTTATTTCAAGTTTATGGTGCTGTGTGTTTTAGATGCAGTTTATGGTAACAGTGTTAGAAGGCTTACCACTCATAACTTATTCAACATGCGTAAAAAAAACTAATTCTAGATGTACAAACTGTAGCAAACCATCAGCTTAGCAGAGAGACTAGACTTTATTTTTCAGTCATGGATGTCAATTTTATCAGTCAGATTTTTTAAAATTACTTTTCAAGATAAAAATATTGCTTTTTTGTGACACTTAAACATTTTTGAGAAACAAAAACATTTTATTTTCAAAGATAAAGGCAGTTGCAGGCTGCAACGCTAACCAAATCAACCTGACCCTTTGTAAAAAAGTAATGGTCTCCTTTGTTAAAATAATAAATTACTTGTGATTAAACACAAGTAAACACTGATTAAACACTGAGGCCTTCTATGAAGGATTTGTTAAAGAGCTTTAGTGAACAAACAAGATCATAGACACCAAAGAAGGTGGTAGTGAGGTCAGGGAGAAAGTTGTGGAGATGTTTAACTGCAGCTGTTTGATGCCAAGGGTCACAGTTAAGTTTAATTTCATCCAGGCATAAATAGGTCTAAATTACCTAAACACAGACACAAAGAAGAGACAAGAGTCAGAACTTAGTTTTACCTGCAGGGAGAGCACAGTTGAAACCCAGTTACAGATTTCCACCTATGCTCTGAAGCTTCAACTGAGTCTTGCCCTGCTTTTATTAGAATTAGGAACACCCTAGTTACATGACAGAGTGCAGCCCTGAAGGGAGGGGGAACAGAGAACAGCTGCACATTCACATGAACGCAACTCCTTCCTACATTCCTCAAAGGCATATTTCATAAGATAAGACTATAGAATTGCAGTTCCTCTGGGCAATTGGTGCCGGACTGTCTTGTTCATGGTATTCTCCTTTTTCACTCCTCAGCAGGCCGCTTCCAGAGTTTCTGCAAACACTTCAAAACACTCAAAGCACTTCATTAAAATGTAAATGCAAAGGTAAATTAAAATGGATGATAAAGGTAAAGCAAATAAATGATAATAAAATATAAAATACTTCCAACACATAATTACTTCCAGACCTGTAGAGTTGAGTAATTACAACTAGAACTTGTCTGACAACATGACATTGTCAGACAAGACATGAAGTTGAAACAAAGCTAAAGTGGTGTCCCCTTTGCCAGTGATCTCCTGAATAGCAATAATTGTAAATGAAACATTTTATTACAAATAAAAATCTGGGAAGTGTGGTGTACTTTTTGTATTTAGCTCTTTTCTTTCTGATACCCTGGATTAATCTTCCAGTGCAAACAACTACCTTCAGGAGTAAGTGAATAGAGGAGCTAGTGAATAGAGTCCATCTGTGTAAAATTGACTCTTGGTATAAACACATCCCTTCTACAGTATGAAGGCCTCAGTGATTTGTTAAAGAGCTTTAGTGAACAAACAAGATCATAGACACCAAAGAAGGTGGTAGTGAGGTCAGGGAGAAAGTTGTGGAGAAGTTTAACTGCAGCTGTTAATGCCAAGGGTCACATTAAGAAGATTAATGCAATGGAGATAGGCTTTGAGTTATACTGTATGTGTCACCAGATGCTTTTGTCTGCCTACGCTGAACACTTTTGATCATTGGACTGATTCAGAGGATTTTCACTGTGACATGAAACCAACCCTATTCTTAAAAAAAAAAAATCATTGCTTGTCTCACTGGAATCAGGCTTTGACCCCCATTAGCTGTTCAACAGGCAGTAAATGCAAATGCTAGTAAAGGCCCTAGACACACTGCATAACCAAATACACACTCAGCCACACACATCCTCTCGCACAAACTCCCCCTAGTTTCTGTTGTTTCTGAGAACATCTCATCGCCACCACAAGCTTAACAGGCTGATAAAGACATTAAGCATTTCTACACTATTTAACTAGCTCACCACAAATAAGCAAAATAGCTTTTGATGTACTGAAGAACGTAGCTGACGCATTACATGTGATTTGTCTGATGAGAGTAAAACCAAAAAGTATCATTTAAATAACGACACTGATGATTTTTTTTACATTTTTTCTAACAGAAATGACAGTAGGATCTGATCACCTAAACTTCCAAGTCCTTTATATTTTATGCATGCATAGTCTTCTTTGTATATCAGTAGAAGCATGCTGTGGCTGAAGCCACAGGGCAGGAGGAAGACCAAAATCTAAAGACCAAAAAGGAGGATGGGTAAAAAATGCAGAGGATATGATTAAATAGGTGATTCCATTTGGCGATCCTTGAAGGGAAAAGCCTAAATAGAAGAAAATACTGTTCTTTGTAAGTGGATAAATTGAAAGACTTGCAGACATACCTCTTTACTTACAAACTCATTTATTTGGTGAATTAGTAACATAGCACATTTATCTGGTAAATGTTTAGCTGGCAAAAGAAATAAACATTTATCTACATTCTTTTTCATACTTATTATGATAATGCTGTTGAAATCCACACTTATCTGTAAGTGGTAGCAGGCCTGTAAGCTGTACAGAAAGCTGACTGGAGGAAGCAACTTATAATGTTACATATTGCAAACATAAACTACTGAGAAAACATCAGTTGTATACTGCATGTGTAGATTTTGTGAAAGGCATTTAATCTACTGAGTGCTATTTAATCTAAAGGACATGATGTAAGTGAATTGATATTCATGCATTTGGCAATGACAGAAAACAAAAGAGCGTCACTAATGAGGTTATTTACTAGACATGTTGGCAAATAGTTTTATATTAATTATGTACCTAAAACAGAAACATAAACAGCACCAAGGCTCAAGGTAGACTACAGTTGTGTCTCTTAGCTGAGGATTAAAAAGTAACTTGGTTAGAGGATCTAACATTTATTAAATAGTAATACAGCAGAATTATAAATTAAAAAGTAGGACATGCAACCTTTATCATATTTCAGTTATTGTTGATAATTATGTTGATAGATTTTTATATTTAAAAATTAATGAAATATTTCTTATTTGATGCTTAATTCTGAAGTCTTGACACCTTTTATCCCAAGTAGATGTAATATTATATGGATAGGTAAACCTATTTGTAGGTCATCATGCATATGTGAATATGATATGGTTTTAACTAAATGAATCATTATGTGTTATTTTTACTGTGTAGTGATAATAGGGCTGATTCTGATATTTCCTGTGTTCTTTCAAGCGTGGCAGATCCAACACAAGAAAATGCTGATTTTTGTTTTCGCTGCATGTCCTCTTGAGGGCGCTGTGAACCCGGGTGAAAGCTGCACAGCTTGCGCAAGCAGTCCAATAATAATTTTGAAAGTCAGAGGGAGGATTCCTGCGTCATGCATCGAGGATTAGATGCTGATGTGGCTTTAATGCCTGGTAAACACTTTCAAAACCTTTAATGTCACTGGAAATAGTACGGCGTCCGTATTTCCGATTATTGCAAATGCAAATAGAGAACAGTTTCATTTTGCATAGATATTACACCCATGAATGTCGGGTTTGACCTTGAACCACAAATTAGAGAAATGTTTTTATTCAACGTTCACTTTTGTATGGGTTAAGCAGATCTTTAGCTATGAGTGTCACTGCCATACTGTAAATTCAACCTAAATTAAACAGCCTCACAAGAGATTTGCCAACTAAAGCTACAGCTTATGAGGATGGCCTCATATGTGGGAGATGTACAAGTAGGTGTTGTTGATGCTCCAGTCAGGGGGGAAGTCCTGCACAGCGTGGCTCTTGACGTGCCTCTGCATGGCGACCAGGCTGCTGCAGAACTCCAGGCACACGGTGCACTGGTAGGGCGCTGCGCCTCCATGGGTCCGGAGGTGTTTGATCATGGCAGAGTAGTCCCGTGAGCGCTGACCACAGAGGCGACACTCAAACGGCTTCTCTCCTTGAAGCAAAGACAATGCACAGGAAGGAAGACATTTAAGGTGTTTGGAGGGGGGGAGGTTGCAAACTATGAGCATCAGCAAAGGCTATCACATTTATATTCTAGCATGTGAGCTTTTTTGTCTGTTGTTGTCAAACTCTGTAAATGACGAGTATGCACCACTTCCGTAAGTTTTTTTCTTTCTTTTTCAGAAATGAATTGCGTTAGTGTGTGAAATCACCAAAACTGGGACACTTTTATGCTAATCATCCAGTCTTGCATAACTTAACTTCATGTCATTGTTCCACTTAGTCAGTTTGTTTCTCTGATTTTATGTCATGGTAAAACAAAAAGAGCACAAGAAACGTGGATAAAAATGAAATTGTGAAACATTTGAATGTTCCAGATTCCTCAAGTTTTGTTCTTAATTTATGTTGAGTGGCAGTCACTTTAAGCCAGGTTGCTTACATTATGTATATATATATATATATTTATACGCAGTCCTAATATACACTGTTGATTAACACGTCTCCCACCTCATGGAAGATTGAGATCTGTTAGTTTCAGTTTTTCTGTTAGGTTTTTTGTGATATTAAAATGAGTGGAAAACTATGAGCTGCTTGGAAAACAACTCTATTACGGTCTTCTTCAGAGTTCATATGTTCAGCACTTTGGAAAAACAGAAATTTGTAAGAGGCATTTTAAACATTCAAAGGTGCCACAGAGAAAATATTTGCTTAATTGCACACTTTACCATAATTTTTTTTACTAATACGATACTGTAACAACTCCTCAACTTAAAAGTATTCAAACATATAGTACGTCACAAACGTGTTTCTTAGCAGTAGGACATTTTAAAAATGTTGTCACGTTACAACCACAAAACCTATGTATTTTATCGGGATTTTGTTTGATAGAAAGAGGCGAGTAGAGTAGGCAACAGTTGTACTAAAGAATGAATAACAATACTTCAACATATTTTTACTCACGTAGACGTATTTGGTGAAAATTCTACTAAAGCACCGAGTAACTAATTATGATATCTGATTTAATTTGTTAAAATGATGTAATCAGACAAATAAAAATATTAAGAAACAATTTTAAAGAATAATGTAAATAGCAATTAAGACAATGGGAAAAAAAAACACTTCCAAATCTATGCGAGTGTGTAGAGCATGTATGCTCTAATGCATTCATGTTGGAACAAAGTGTTGTAAAGTATTTCCAATGAGTACACTTTACGTTAGTGATTATGCACTATTACTTTTTGGGTGATGCATTGAATGCTGTTCTATGACAACTTGACCTGTCTGCTGTTCTTGGTCTTCATGATGCTGTTTGTTCACTAACAAACCTCCGAAACCTTCACAGAACATCTGGTTTTTTACTGATATTAAATTTTAGACAGGTGAACTCGAGGTCAGTTGATAGTCCTGATTACAAAGTGTATCTCACATTTTGCTTTTTTTTTTTGTTTTAATAGTGAATAACTTACCTTTTGTTTTACACGTCACAGTTAACCACTATATAACGATCTATCAAATAAAACCCTCCCAACTCAAAATAAACCCAAGTTTTTGGTTGAAACATGACAAAAACATAAATCTACGTATTGCGCAGTTGTTAGAGTTGCAAGCTTGATTCCAATCAACTAGAACAATGAGTAATCAATAGATCAGTGGTATAGTGACTCAAAGTATGTTTTTGAACTGTTAACAATTATTAGAGAATTACCCGTATGAACGCGATGATGTGTATCGAGCTGATGTTTTAGGCTAAACTTCTTTGGACAGTGTTTGCACTGGTAGGGTTTTTCTCCTCTGTGGTCTCTAGCATTCGCTTCATGTTGCACGGCATCTCTTCCACAGAACTGACATCCATCACAGTTTTGACCTGCGGCAAACCAAAATAGGCAGTTAAAAGAGCAGTTTTAAAGGTGTTAAGGCTCGTCAGCAGTGAAACCCATGTTTTCAAAAACTGCATATTACACACAAAGCTAGGCTGCACAACAGGAAATACCACCTCAAACATTACTCAATATTTTTAAAAACGACAAATATGGCTATTGCATTCATTTTTTTAAACAAAATATAGCAGGCAATCAAAGAGAGTAAATCAAATCACTATTTATTTGGAATAAAACCAGTTGATTAATAAATGCTTCTAATAACAGAAATCTAATTAGCACCTGGTTTGATGTGTTTCTGTACTGTAGGCTTCAAATAAGATATAGGATTTTATTTGAAAACGTCGTAATTAACCAGTCTATTTACAGAGGATTATTTTTATAATCTTACCACCTCCAGCCATTCTCATTTTATGTTATTGTGTTGAGGTTTTAAATTGTCTTTTATCAGTTATTATTGTATCTGCCCATTATGCTGCCTCTTGACTGAGTCTGTGCTGTAAATGAGAATTGATTCCTAGTCAATTCAGTGTGAGTACCTTTTCAATAAACATAAAAGCTAAGTAATCATTGCTTTTTTCACTTACTGAGCAAACAGGAAAAATATTTACTGTTTTTGAAGCAAAAAATAATTAAAAAAAGACTTCTATTAAAAAGCGATTTTGCAACCGTTTTCTCAGAGAGTGTATCTCTTTGATGCATCCTGTTGCAAGAGAATAGGCTCACCATGTGTAAGAATACTTTCCTGTCAGTTTTGCATGCATATCTTCTTAAAAATCTTTTACAAAAGGTGTGATTTTGAGGTAAAAAAAAAACGAAAGTGCAGCCTCTTGCTGGCCTGTATGGTTTTTGGGTCTTTTTAGAGAAATTGTACCCATCACAGTAGCCTATAGACAGGATGCTGAAATATGAAGCGGGTATACTGTAGTGAGGGGAAAAAACAGGAGAGAATAAACCACAACAATCGAACACTTACCACTCTAAAAAACGCAACCTGCAGAAATCTGTCGTCGCTTTGCTTGCGTGTTTCCTGTCCAATGCTTCGCTCTGTGTCTCGATTCAAAATACCCAACGTTTTGCAATGCTGGTATTTTGATATATATATATATATATATATATATATATATATATATATATATATATATATACACACCCCCACACACACCCCTTCTTTAGAAGTCTGAACTTCCATCTCTTAGCTTCAGCGCAGCATTTCTTCCTTTTTAATTTTTCACAGCTGCTGAAAATGAACATACTGTTCCATCGTAGAACAGATAAAGTCTTTATCAGCTAGATTGTAGACTTTCACTCATGCACTTGCACAAGCTTCCTTGCAGATCCTATGTGAGCTGTTGACTTCAGAAGACTTTATCCAAACATCAAATATGTTAGATTTTTTTTTTTTTGTCTAAGGACAAACCACGCTTTCGCTGCAGCATGTACTGTACTGTGTATATCTAGCTGTATCTAGTAACCACACTACTGCTCCTATTGCACCATGCTTTCAAAACCACAACTCTCTATCACTTTCCATTGCGTAGTTGCATCGCTGGAGCCTGCTGAGGTTAAGGGTCACGCCAATAAGTATTTTACAATCTTGTTAAATTGACCTGTTTTACTCAGGATCAACACTCCTGTAGCTTCAGTGATAGACATGGTCTTAATGTGCTCGTTGCAGTATTAAGGCATTTTTGTTTGATTACGTTCTTACCTAATTGTGTGGAGGCTGACTCCCGCAGCATCGGATCACAGAGGAGTCTTGAACTGCAGTGTTGGCACCCGTCAGCTTTTTCTCTGACTTTTGGCATTTCGGGATACCTGCGAGAAGCATATTTTGTTTGTTTGAGTCCTGCAAATGGTATGGTACAAATCAAACATCTGTGCCAAAGACAAAAATCTGTGAAAAAAATAGTTTCCTTTTACTAGAGAATATCAGTTTAGATGTAATTCATTGGGGTGTGTTTCCTCCCCTACTGATTCCAACCACGGGATATTTATAGCACCGCTTTCGGGTTTCAATAATAATTGCCTTTGGTGAAAAATTTGATTATAGGGAACAAGATAGTAGGAGACACCTTAGAAGATCTTCTTTTCCACACATACTCTCGTTTACATTCTGAACAACGTTTTTGTGGTGTAGACACGGCCAGTCGAAACACAGAAGATATGTTTCAGTGGGCGGAAAATCTTAAATTTTGTTAAGAAAGGGAGACATGTAGGGGGCTCCCCTTAAGTCATAGTTTGGTTTTACATTGTGAAAGACTTGAAAGAATTTGGCTCTTTTTTTTGCATGAAAAAAGAAATTTGAAAAACCATTCTCAGACTTCCTTTTCTCCTAATATCAGAAAGTTCAATGTCATTTAAAGAAAATGACTAAAATAATGGAAAACATCTTTGATTTGGATCAATGAAACTATTTTTGCGTATCTAAACTTGGATTACGAGTTTCTTAAGAGACCGATAGATTTGATGTGGCAGGGAAGGGTTAACAGGTGAAACCGACCAAGCAGGAAAGTGCAGGAGGCTCAATCTCTCTCTCTCTCTCTCACACACACACACACACACCCGCACACACACCCCTACCGAAGCAGCAGTGAGTCAAGTACGATAGCTGTCGCAAAGGAACAACTGAGCAAGTCAGGGGGTTCTAAAATGAGTCTTCAGTAGGAAAAACATGGAGACAACGTGAGAAAATAAAAACTGAACTTTCCAAAATTATGTCAGAAGGCTGTCTTACCTTGTTTCCACAGTTTGACTAGTGTGGCTCAATTTTTTTCTCTTCAAAATGCCGTTCTTGATCATGCTGCCCATCCTCGAAGTCTCCGTGTACAGATTTTGAGTGTAGGGATGGGGGTGCAAACGTGAGTAGCCTAGTGCCGTGCTTTGAAGGGGAGTTTGAAAATGGGAACTGAGTAAAGGGAACATGTGTTGAGAAGAGAGGGGGAATGGGCATACTACAGAGGTCTGGTTGGAGGACGGAAGGGGATGAGATGCAAAAAAGTTAGAATAGTTCCCTGCAATTCGCATTAGGGTGTTTAAGTGATTCCCATTGTCCCACATGTTTGTAGGGAATGCCCATGCAGAAGAGAAAGAGGAACCGCTGGTGTTGGGCCTGGTAATGACACTATCTCTGTTGAACGGTGTCGCTGACATCGGGGACAATTTTGCCTTCCTTTTTGGGGACTTTTGGTTGGTGGGGATATCCGTAGAATCAGCGATTGAAACATTTTCCATGCCGATGGCAATGCTTGGCTTTTCTACCGGGGAGGATGTTTTTTGGACTTTGTCCTCAGGAACTGGTCTACCTTTTTGCTTTTGATCTTTCTCTTCTACACTTTTATCTTCCTCTGTGAGGTCTACTGCTTCTCCATTTTTGTCCTTCTCTCTGGCTTTGAGACTGTCCAGCTGCTTTCGGCACTGGTCTTCCAGTAGCTGCATTTCTAAGACCTGGGCGGCTCGTAGCAGCTGCTGCAGGTCTTTCACCGGCACTTCAAGCGCTTGAGTGTAGGTGAAGTCTAAAACTTGCTGGAAGGTGTGGGGAGAGAAATACTCCAATGTGCAATGGGCTGGGCTGTCTGCGTTGCTTTTGGCTAGGTGCTGTGCTAAGGCTCTACTAGCACAGGCTAGAACTAACCGATGCGCCCGAAACGTTTGGCTCTGCACCGAGATGATGGCATCGCAAAACGACCCTGATTGACGGAGGACATCTGCCTGCTGCAGAAAGTGGTAGTATTGAGTGTTGTTGATTCGGATCATTTCTGAACGTTCTGAAAATATCGACGAGGTTCTGAAAAAAGAAAACCACAACACAAGACGTGATCAGATAATTCCTACACTGTGTTCATATTTTTCTTTGTTGCCTTTCTATGGAATGGAAATCAATGGCAGACAAAAATGTTTGCTGTGGTTTAAATAGTTTTTTCCCCCTGCCTCCTAATTTAGTGTTGCACATGAGATTTAGATAACCATTATAAAATATTTAATAACAATTTTTTTCATCCAGTATGCAAGCTAATACTCATAATTTTTAACCCTTCACAAAGACTAAAATGTGCACATTTTCCTATACTTCTGCAATAAGATTTACCTCAATCACAGCAATGTGTGTTATGAGGCTAAAACATGCCGCTTTGTGAAAATGTACTCTGCCAAGTGACACTTTTGATATTCGCAGAGCACATGAGCACTCTAAAAGCCGCAAAGCCCTAACAGTGTATGAAACCATGACTAATGACTGTACAGTCGAGAAAACATGAGTAAAGTTTGAACGTCAACAACAATAAAGCTGTGTTTAGATGTGACAGACATCAAATGCAAAAGTGTGCAGGGGTGTAATATGTAAATATCTGCATATCAAACAGAAATATTTGGAATTTTGCAACTAAAATTGAGAATCCAGAGATGAAAATGTTGCTGCTGTGTTTACCAGCTGCTTGGAAGGCTGTCGTCTTGAAAATGTTTGACTCTTGCAATTTATAATGCATTGCTGCTTTTCCAAACTGAGGTCAGAAATTGTCTGTGGCACAATTTTAAGCGACTTCAGTTGTTTCTCTGTTTGATCTCTAACTACGATGAGAAAAATGGATAATTAGAAAATTATTTTCTGTAAATAAAGTGTTTAGTGCTGCACTTTAACAAAAAAATGCATCAGACTGATAATTTAATATAAATTTTTTCTTTCCCATGTTGGAAAAAAAAAACAGCAATACGTTTAAAGGACAAGTTAGTTTTTCCAACAGTTTGGCATCTGTTGATTTTTATCTTTACCATTTTTGCTCACATACACACTGAGCATAGTCCATAAATGTAGCATCGAGAGTGAAAGTGACACTAGAGCAACTTTATACATACTGTATATCAGGGTCATACGCAAGCTAAAGGTTTCACTTCAGTGTACACTTAATATACGGAAGAATAAAAGTCATTATAGCAGTTTGTAAACATACTATACCAATAACACTTATTATTCAGTTTAGGTAGATAAAGCAAGCATGAATTGGTGTACAGAATGTCGCCTGTGCAAATGGATGTAAAACTTCCCCGAGAGCAATTTTTGCCAATGCGACATAAACGACTTTTCTACGTGTTCCGCATTTTGAAGTTACAATTCATTGATATGAAACAAAATACACTACTTCTATCAACACTACTATTACTACTACTACTACTACTAGTACTACTAATAGTAATTATAATTATCATGATAATATTATTATTATTGATAATAATAATAATAATAATGAGAATATTGTTGGTCATTTGAAGCGACATTTTCCAAAAACCTTACAAATAAAACACGCCTTAGCCTTTTATAGCTTTGAAGCAAATTTAAAGTTTGGAATACTATGTCTTTCCGTATTAATTTTTAATCAACTTTACATTCTCTTTAATGTAATTGTTATGCTTTATTCTAATTACTGAGACAACTTTTTTATATTTCCTAAGACTTTTCCTCTTTGAAACCATGATTAATATAATTTGAAATAATAAACACGGTAGGAGGCCTTCGAACCAAAATCAGCTTAAGGATTGCACTTTGCTTTTTATCAGACATTGACTAATAAACTACATTTTCAGAAGTTTTTTAAAATATTTAACTTAGCAAAAGAATATCACGTACCGCATTCAAATCCACAGTGCACTCCTGCATAGTTCTGTCACAGTTAGCTGGTGCTTGAGCTCCATTCAGCTGCAGTACAGTAGAATCTAAATGCTTACACAGGGGAAAACCATGCATGCACTTGTCAGATTTACACATCCTTTTACAGGACATGAACTCAGTCATCCTCCCCGCAGCGCGCATGTAGAGGATTAAAGTCAAAGGAGAGAAGACTGATTTGAAAGACTCCGTGGGCTACAGTAGAGCACAGTACAGCACATATAGTTTTCACTAGATTTTCTTTAGAAAAATAAAAGGGTGCTAAAAACGACAGAGGAGGAGCAAGTGTATGTTCTTGTGGTTTCAAGTCTCGGAAAATGAAAAAAGCAGAAATCTGCATGAATGAGGCACTTACCGGGTATTTAGTGAGTTTTCTCCCAAGAGGGCGATGAGCTACCCTGCATCATGACTGTACAGTGACTTCTGAAATGTTGGGGCACAGGTTGGTCTGTGGGACAAGGTGGTTTCCTCTTTGTCTTCACGGTCCCTCCTCTTCAAGTCTCCTATTGGTGCATTGATTATAGAGCTAAATGGCTTGCTTCATGCTATAACAAAGCCACTTTCTGTTTTATTAACCCACATGTTATAAAACTGCTATGCTTGTTTAAAGTGCAAGGAAGTTTCTATTATTGTTCATACAATAGAAGTACACCTCAAAAGCAATAGTTAAAAACCTTCTCTCTTTCTCTCTTCCTCTCTCTCTGTCACACACAGACACACACACCTCCATGCATATACATATATACATGTCTATAAAATCTATAACTATATATCTACATACATAGATATAGATACAGATAGACAAATAGATATAAATGCAGAAAGGGAGAAATGCTAAGTAGGGAGAGGGAGAAAAATGAGGACAGTGGCGGGATATTTGTGTGATGCTATATACCTGTGACAACCGTAGATGGTTTCCTACCCCTGCAGCCATCGTGTGCTGGTCACTACATTAATAGAGTATTCTGTGCTGTGACAGAAACCACTTGAAAGTGACTGGCCTGTGACAGGAAACATGCAGGCCAAAGCCCATTGGTACTGACATGCAGGGAGGGCAGGCTTGCAAACATGCACCCTCAAAATAGAGATGTCTGCTTTTCCCTTTTGTCAGATATGTCAGATGTTAATATGACAACCATCAAAAATAGGCCAACTGTAGAGAGATGGTCACTTAAACAGACCACAGCGGTTGGCTAGTCCTACATTAGGTTTTCTGTAGCTTTTTGTTTAAAACCAGTACGTGCAGCAAAATTATTAATAACAAGTTGAGCTTGCTGCAGGAATCTAATTCCATCACATTTCAATGCATTATTCTCCTTTAATTGCACAAAATAACTTTGTTTTGTCAAAACTGTATCTCTTTTTCAGTTTTAAAAATTTTGAAGTACTCTTTTGACAGAGTTTATCTCAAAGACAAGCACAAACACTTTGCCCAAGCACTTGACAAACATGCAGTAGTCTTCATGAGCTTTCTGCGTAAAGTTGAGAATTTATAAGTAACACCTTAAAACTTAAACTGAACCACTGAAGCAGAGGACAGAGAGTGTACCTGTCACTTCCAGAATATGTTCGTGTTTTTGAGAAAGGTTTTATTTCTGGATTTTTACATAACAGTTTCAGAAAAAAAGCTGTTGCCTTTTACACTAAGTAGGTGATCAACATTGTGGAGCACTCAACTCCTGAAGATGCGCCACTCTTGTCTTAGTGGAATTTAAATGCAAAAAAAGAGAAAAAGAAAACGAAAAAAGACGTTGAGCACCTTAAAAAGCTCTGGCAGGAAAAAAGACACACTTTGGTGCAACCAAACTGTTGTGGGTTTGAGCAAAAGAAAAAAAAAAGGTTTTGTTGTTCAAGATGAAACAAAAAGCATACGGCAAATACCACCAGTAAAGATGTGATCTCTGCAGTTTTCACGTCAACAATTTGGAGCATGTTCATTGCACAACAAGAGCAGAGGGTTCAGTTTGTGATTATGTGAAAATCTGAGTAATATAGGAAAGTTCTGGCATTATGCTATAAGACATTTGAGGTAATGGAAGGTTTGAGAAAGAATAAAAATATGGTAAATTATTACGTTTTATGATCTATGTCACAGACGGCTTCTTTGGGATTTGTTTCTGTTGTTGGTTTTGGTCAATAAATAAGCCATAATGTGACAAATATATTTCATACATCAAAATGTGAAACTTAATTCTAATTTGAACTTTAATGAGTAATTTTGTATCAGTATTATTAATTTAATTTCAAACTACGCCAACCTCCTTTTGAGTTTACCAAAAGGCTCGTGGTGCTTTTCTTTCCCATTGTACCTTCTGTCACTCAGTGCTATTTGTTACTGCAATGTGCTTCTTTTTGGAATTTGCAAGTACTCTATTTTTTGGTAGAAAGTGGTGTACCATCTTACTCCGAGGTCCTGGACCAGATTATTTTTCAGAGGTGATGAAACATAAGCCTTTAGATAGTGTTTGTGTCCAAGCTTTCTTGTACTTTTTGTCCGACTTGTTTTTAGTGTTGTAGATTTCTTCTCCAGAACTTTCATTGCATCTGTGTGTCAATACACCTTTCATTCTCTCCTCTGTTTGACTTTGTTCTTCAGCACTTCTTGTGCAGTCCTATTATTTTCAAAGGGCCTCATGAACAAGTGGTATGGTATGCAGTCATTTTTAATAAATGTAAATATGTGTGCCAATGAGGCTTGTTAGTTAAATGAAAAAGTAGGTTTTAAAAAGCTTTAAGCAGATATTAAAATTTTTATTAAGCCCATATTTCTGTATTAAGGTCTGATGTCATATTCTTTTCCGAAATGTTATGTTTGCATTACGAATAAACAAAAAAATCATCAAAATTTACAGAAAAACTGGCTTGAAAATAAGTTACTGAAATTAATTAACTTTACAATAATATACTAATGCATTGTAATCAGCAGAGCATTATAGTTTTAAAATTTTGTATTTTTGTATTTTCAAGTGCACATAGACTAAAGAAGCTACATATTATTTAGTAGCTTAACAGCTAAAATATGTATTTTTAAGCTACTTCAGACTACATTCCCTCACAATATATGAGATAAAGATATGAAACAGCCACAGAGCACTAGCAGAGGTTAAAAACGCAACGCCTAACAGGAAAGCATTAATCTGTGAATCTGTGATTCTATACAAAGCTAAAATGTTGTCATGGGAGAGTGGTGAAAACAAGCTTTGCCAAACAAGTTAACATATAGATTAAACGCTCTAAAAACTTACAAAATGAGCTACCTGACTTTCAATCTGGAAGTAATTTTAGTTCGTTCTCAAAAATCATTTTAATCTTCATTTTAATACGCTGGGCTTACTGTTAAGGACCTTTTTAGGTCAGAGCAATGTGCCTTTGAGTTAGTTCACTTGTTGCTGCGAGCATTTTATTTATTTATTGATCATTTCACCATTTGGTGGGATGGTTAAGGTTTTACAAGGTAGTTTCACCTTTCTTTGAAAGTTACATATAATGTGGACATATAAACAACCCAGTAAGACTTATTAGCATATTAAAGCAGAACCAGCAATTGTCCCCAAAAAATTCAAGATTTCAAGAGAGATTGGTTCAACTTTTCCAATCTTTATGAGTAGTTATGTACTTTTTCCGATGCCTTGACATTGTTTTGTCTTGCTGATAAGATCTTTTTTTTTTCCTTTTGAAGTTGAGACCGTTAACCTCCAAATAATACAACTAATTTTGAAAGCCACCGTAAACCTATTGACAAAGTGAAGACTGGCAAAAAGAAGTTTCATGTTAGCATTACCATGGAAAGAGCTGAAAATTTGAGGTGCTTTTGCACAAATGAGAGCTTCTACGTTTAGATATTTAACAAAAATTCTTCTTCCATTTTTACCTTAAATGATCATTGCATGCATGTCAAGTTAACCACCGTGTGGTTTCGTTGTGATCGCTGTGATCACAAGTTTGAGATGTTGATGCATTAGTAAGAGAAGGATCTTTCAGCTCTGCATCACTGTAACTTATAACAACTGACCATTTATGATTACTCAGTCTGGTGGTTTGTCAAAGTGTGGGTGTATGCATGGCTCTGAGCTACTCGGTGACATTTGGGGCTTCTCTGCGAGCACTCTGTGCAAACACTCATCACTGAGTCCTCCTCAAAACCACTGGACAGACACCATGATCTCATCTATTCCCCTCAAGGAAATTAGCATCATACCAATGCTTAAATGTCACCTTGCACAACATAGGAAGCAAGCAGTGATGAGAAGGGCTTCACCTACAAGTAATATCAAGAATGTTCACACCATCTCTTCCCCCCCATGCACACCTCACCCCCTCTCACATCACACTCCCAAGCAGCTGCTCTCCCCTCACTGTCAGTTGAACAATCACCATCAGACCACTCCACAAGACCCCATGCATTGCTGACTCACTGGGGTGTGTCTGAGCAGGATAGCAAATGGTGACAAGCTCCTCTTCTGTGCACATCAGCATAGTGCGACGGATTGTGCAAATGATGTTAAAGATATTTATCAAATACATTTATCGTGCAAACACACCTTTGATCCACCTACAAAACAACTTTATTTTTATGAACAAAGGGGTTTCATATTGTTGTTTTGTTGAATGAATCAAAGTGTTACCGAACTGAACAAGATGCTCAGACTGCGAAGTGATTAAAGTCTAGGTTAATATGAGTCGGCTTACGTTACCGCACTGGCGGTATGTGAGCAGTTGACTTCACAGGAACCACTACCAAGATGACTGATCCGCGCTACAGGCATCAATGGCAAACTGTTACTGTACAGCCACAGAGCCTTTTCACAGTAATCTGGGTGAGCAGGACTACCCGTCAGTGTTGTGGTTTGGAAGAAGTGAACCAGAGGCTGGGGCTTGACACTTCTTTGTAATTTGTAGGTGAAGGAAGTGTGAGTGCCGCCCACACACACCCACTGACTGTCAGGTGAGTTTCTGCTTGGGAACTGTGCCAGAGTTACCTATTAATTGATTTGACTGAATATCTGATCCTTTTTAATTACCTCACATTGTGGAGAACTTAGATTTGTTTGTCATGCCTTTGTTAAGACATCAAAGAAATGCATGCACAAGTGACAACAGCTGCCGTGCTGCATTACTCATCGCTCTACTTTAAGTTCAAAAGAAGCTTTTCTCAGAAACTAAAATCACAAAAGATAGCTAAAGGTTCTTCAACCCTTTGTTGATGGTTGTTTTTCTCCGCCTATGCTTCTAAATTCATTAGATTAAGGATAGCATCATCAGTCCGCTGAGCAGTGGCTCTACTCCAAGCTCCCCATGGATGATGGAGCTTCCCATTCTGCCTCTAAGTCCAACTCCAAGTACTATATGGAAAAAAAACACATTTCAGCCAAGACACTAAGATACTTGAACTCTTCCGCTTAGAGCACATACTGACCTCCAAACCAGAGGGAGCAGCTCACCTTTTCAGTTGTAAAGATGTTAGAGGCTGCTCCATTCCCTAAAATAAGTAAGCAAGACAATACTTATTTGCTATGTTAGGCGGAAATTTAAGTATCCTTATTATTAATGATAAATAACATACTCAGAATTCAATTAGTTATTTTTTACTTTGGAAACATAGCCAGTGTACAATGTGAAACTGTTGGAATGATAAAAATCAGTTTGATTTACCTGAAAGTGAATTGTATTTTTAATAGCTTTTTCAATCAGCTTTATAGTCTATTGAGTAATATTATCTTGCACCAGCATTTAATTAATTTTTTTTGTAGTTTTTAATCAGATTAGATACATTTTCATGACCTTTTCACTGTCTTGCTTTATGGCAAGACAGTGAAAAGACTACTTTTCAGGTGTGGTGCTGCACCACACCTGAATAGAATAATTAGGTCATTAGCAAGGCTGGGAGAACTGATCTACACAAGGAGGAGGTAATTAAGCCATTTCATTCCAGCGTTTTGTACTTGTGGCACATCTAAAAACCGCAAGACTGCGGCCCTCGAGGACTGGAGTTTGAGACCCCTGGTCTAGATAGACAAAAACAAATACGTTCAGAAAATCTCTTAAAACATAATTCACAAGGGCTTGAAAAAAATGCTGGTGCGTTAGACAAACCAAAGGGCATGACCAAATGCTCGAAGTGCTCGATGGGTGTTTTAAACGCTGTTTTCCACTCATCTCCATGGCGGATACGGAGAAGATGTTAAGCGTTTGTGAGGTCTAATTTGGTAAAGACTGTGGCTTCATGTACAGGTTTGAATGTAGAGGACATTTGATTTTAACTATTTTCTGGTTCAAACCTCTGTAATTGATGCAGGTTCTGAACGATCCATCTTTTTTCCCCACGAAGAAGAAACCAGCCCCCAGGGGAGAGGAAGATGGCCGAATTATGCCCGCTGCCAGGGAGTCTTTGATGTATTTTTCCATAGTTTCTCGTTCAGGTCGAGAGATGTTGTAGAGGTGGCTGGTTGGTAAAGGTGCTCCGGGGAGAAGATCTATGCCACAGTCTTAAGGGCGGTGAGGTGGAAGTGAGAGAGCTTTCGTTTTACTGAAAACGGGTGCCAAGTTGTGGCATTTTGCAGGGATGGATGACAGGTCAGGAGGATCTGCTTCGTGTAGTTCTGCCGGTGATGGACCTGGACGAACTGCTGAATGGAGACAGGAGGAGTGACAATGAGTGGACCAGGATTCAATGTGTAACCAGTTGATGTGTGAATTATGTTGTTGTAACCATTCAAAGCCTAATATTATGGAGGAGTTTGCTGCCGGGAAAACAAAAAATGAAGTGAGATTGCTATGGTTTCCGGAAATAACCAAGAGTAAAGGCTTAGTTTTATGGAGGATCTGGGGAAGAGCTTTTCCATAAGGAGGAGCTGAGACATAAAGAGGCACGGTTAGAGGGACAGTTTCAATAGATATTTGCTGAACGAAAATACGAGTCAATGAGATTTTGTTCACATCCAGAATCTATCAGAACAGACAAAGGAATGGATTGATTGTTATTGACCAAGGTTGCAGAGAACAGCAGGCGAGGAGATTTCTCTTTCTGTAGGTAGTCCGCCAGCCTCCTTGCTTTTACTGGCGGATCTGGGAGTTTGACCGAACCGGACAGTGGGCAATGAAATGGCCAGGAGACCCACAGTACAAACAGAGTACCTCAGATTCTTTTTTGCCTTTCTTCAGGGGTGAGACGAGTGTGACCGATTTGCTTCGGGTTCTGCGTAGAGGAAGCAGAGTGAGTTGTAGTAGAAACTGATAATGTTCTTACAAGTGGGGTTCTTCGGTTTCTTTCTTTTGTTCGGGACAGGATTCTATTATTGAGCCAGATGGTCTGATTTATTAGTTCTTCTAAAGTTTCGAGTTCATCTAGTGTAGCTAATTCATCCTTAATTGACTCATGAAGGCATGAAAATAGGTGCTCTTTAACGCGGCAGTGTTCCAATTTGAAGCAGCGGCTTTTACTCTGAAGTCAATAGCGAAATCTGCTACAGTTCTCTGTCCCTGTTTGAATGTCCATTATTCGCGAGAATTGAATATTTTATCTGGGCCTCTACTTAAAGCCTGCTTGGATTCCTTCAAAAATTCATGAAATGTGCAACCAAAATTGGTTGGCGTGGGAAGCCTTTCTTCAGCCCACTCTAAGGCTCGACCCGACAACAGGGAAATGACATAAGCAATCTTAGCGCCGTCAAGGGAAAAACTCTGGGGTGAGTGATTAAAAATTAGAGAACATTGTAAAATGATAATGTCTGCAGGGTTTAACTGTTGGCTTGAGTGTTCTGTCAAGATGGATTCCAGTTCTTAAGCTTCAGGATGATTGGATGATGAGCCACAGGAGCGCTTACTGAGTCAGCGGGCACGCCCCTCCAGGTGTGCAGCCTCTAACACCATCTAAAAGTATGAAGCAGCAGGTGAACAGAGAAAACCCCACAAAGAAAACCAAAAATCCCGGTTCCCAACACAAACAGTAGATGCAGCTTTTTAAATATAAAATATGTAAAAAAGCATTCAGTAAGGATAGACTGTAGTATGTTTTGGTTACATTGTTCTCTTGTCTTGTTTATTAGGCCTAGCAATTGGCTGCATTGCAAGATGCAATAATATGAAATTTTAAGTTACCAGGACACATTATATGAACTGAACAAGGTAAAGTTCATTTAGCCTTTCTTGAACCGAACTCCTTCATAACTTAGCAAATTATTATAAATGTTTTTCTTTTTTGCAGTTTTTTTCTTTTTCTTTTCTGTCGTTTAAAACAAGGTAACAGAATGATATTATCTTATGTAGCTTTTCCTGACAAAGGAAGTGAGATACAATTTTGGCTTCACAGAATTGACACTGTGGCTTAAGGAGTCACTGAAACTCCATGCTGAAAACTGAGAAATTCTCTTATCTCAGGCTTGGTCATGATTGTAATCTCTAAAAAGTTTTACTACCAAATGTTGTCTTTACGTCAATATAACACACACACACACACACGCCCACGCACCCCCACCCATCCCTATGCGCACACACACCCACACAAAAGAACAGAAATAGATGTGCTTGTGCAACTACCTGGGCCAAGTCCTTGCTATATATCTGTATAGCCATTGCTAATTCCAGTTAAAACTGTATGTAAAAAGCACGTTTTTTTAATGTACTTTAGGTTTCTTTTTCCAAAGAAACCTAACGTAGACTTGTAGTGGAAGAAGAGCTGATTTTCCAGTACGAGTAAGCCTGAAGGTTTCCCCTTACCCCCACTTGTACAGTTGAAACCAAAGATTTACATACACTGTATAAAAGGACATGCAACGTTTTTTCTAACTGTGACATTAAATCATACTATACCTTTCTCATGTTGTCAGCTAAGATTACCAAATAATTTAATATTTTCTAAATGACAAAATAACGAAACTGACTTTTTAAAAAACATACAAAAAAAAAAACAACATGTTTTATTCTTTTATCAAAGGTTAAAACTTTACATACACAGAGCTTTGTGTGCTTTTGATCAATTTGGGAAAGCCCATGTGATGATGTCATGGCCTTTAACACTCAATTCATAATATCTGAGTTAAACGAAGGAACACCTGTGGTTGCATTGGACACTGTTTCATCACTAGGTATAATTTTTATATGCCTGGAGGCGCCACATCTGCTCAAATAAATATGCAAATTTAAGCACTATGCAAATGTCCAAACATCTTGCCTAAGAACAACCAAGTTGATGTTTTGGAGTGGCCATCACCCAGGAAAAAAAGGTGGGTAAATAGAAAAGGTGAATGTGATTAAGCAGCAGGAGTGGGACAAAATTACAACAAGCTTTCTTTGAGATGCTGGTGGAAGGATGCCAAAAATATTTAACCCAAGTTAATGTGGGCTTCTCAAGTTTTTTCTTATTATAAGACAATCAGATGTTTCATTAAAAAGATTTTCAGACATTTGTCAAGGTGGAAGTGACTGACACTTTCTACAGAGAGGTTAGGCCACAAATGATTGCCTAGGCACAGTGTGGTATCCAAGTATAATTACAGAGGGTTCAGTGGAAGGAAAAAGTCAGGCTGAGAAAGGCATGAGATTCATGTAATGTGAGCCAAAGTGGATAAAAATAAACCCTTGAAATGTATCACTTTGAGTTAATTACTATTATTCACTTTTTTGAACTGAATTAATACAATATTTTAGTTTTTCAGTGATTTATTTTATAGTGATGCACCTGTGCTAAAAAAAAATAGAACACACCAATGACGCTTAAGGGATCATTCACCTTTATTACACTTTTAATTAACTCAACCAGTTTAAATTTGCCAGATTGTTTACAGTACAAGTTACACAGGAACACTTTGCCAAATAAAGAAATCTGTTTCAAGAAGTCATGGAGCATGTCTTTGGTTAAAGGTCTTAATGAAAATGAAGAACAGCTCTTTCAGTAGTAGTAACAACATCCTGGTGAATAAATTTACATCGTTTCACCAGGTTTACAACAATTTAGTTGTGCTTAATGCCACTGCATGTCAATTAAGATTCACATTTCCTCAGCATCATCTTTTATTTTTTTATTTTTTTGCATACATGCTTTTAATTACATGTAAATTGCATGACCCTCAATCCAACTGATTGTTACATAATAAATAAAAAATACAGAATAGTTACATCCAAAACACAGCATTGTAAAAGGCAATAATGCAGCAATTAAAACCTCGATAACATAGTTTATATTTTATCAGGGAATAAGGGGACAGACCAACGAAGAAGTCTAGAATCTGAATCAGGATGTTTAAGTACAAATGTGACTTGAGTAACTAGAGTATACACCATGTTGAGTTTTGCTAAATGCTGGTAGGAAACCTTCGGTGGTTTGGGAAACACAGGCAAGCTTATTCTCATCTATGGTTTCAGTAGTATCATTACAAGATCGACTGACTTAAACTGTGAACATACATTGTTTTCATTCACTAACGGAGCTGTACACTTTATACACGGGGCTGCAACTTCTCTTATCCTGTCATAACATGACCACAACCCGCTTTTAAACCCACCTAACGAGACAAACAAAATTATGGCAAACCTCAATTTCATTTTTTCTTTTTTCTGAAAGCACACACACGCAAAAAAAAAAGAAAAGCCCCTCCCCTCACTCAGTTTATTCAGGAGCTTTATGTAAAACTGAAAACAGACATAAACAAATATGGCATTGTTTGTGCTAAAACATATAATTAAAGCCTGATAAACTCCACAGTGTGACCTTTTCTAATCAAGGTGACCAGTAATAAATTTTAGAGGGTAGAGGAAAACAAAATGACACACTAAGCAGTAAACAGTTCGCCAGAATTTCAAGGGGCAATCCCTTTTCTTGACTCACCTATTTAGGGTAGCAGGTTGATCATAAATATGAAAACTAGAATGAGTCATTCAGTTGAAAGCCGTTCTACAAGGAGACCTATGTAAAGCTTCTACAGACTACTATAATCCAGTGTGATGAGTTTAAAGAGGTCAAATTGATGTATATATATATAGATATATATTGAAAAAAACAAGAGTATGACTACCATGGCAGAGTGTCTTTGTCTAGACTCTAGATGATACTTCATATGGTGACCCAATACCATAGTTGTGCCCTGTTTTTACACTTTACTGCTCTGTGCAGGATTTATTTAGTATAATCCCTCTGCTCAAATGTGAAAATAAACAGGCTGCTACACAAAGTGATGACAAGGGCACCAGGGAAATAGTCCTTAAATGTGTCAAAGTGCGCTACCTACTGATGTTCACTACAAGGGGAGTGATGCATTAAAAGTAAAAGAGGGAGGAATCTCAACGTCTACCTCAAATACATTCAGAAAGTAGTTGCTGTGTCGTTGTCTTGTGCTGGTTTTTACAACAGTCCGTTTTCAATCAGCCATGTTAGGAAAATGTTTCTCCTTCTCATAACAGCACAATGTGTTTATTATGTCTTTATTTTTTAAAACATATTTTTCCATTACACCGATGCAAATTAATCATAGAAATGTCTACATCTAGTAGCAGGTACTTACGTTATTTACAGTGTCCGTCTGGAACATTTTGGACTCTTTGAAAGCAATGACAGGAACAACACAAATAAATACTGCAGCATCATACACCAAAAGTTGTCATGCTTCCAGTAAAATAATAGACTTCTGAATATTCAGAATAATTAGTACAGATCTTTTTGAAAGCCGAATAATAAAACAAATAAACTGGATAATTATAGCTCGTGTGTATTTTGCCAAATGGTTCCTGTTCAGAAGTCTAAATATTTTTTGAACAACCAGCACATACAGTGTTTCTGCATTAATTTGTGTTTTTCTGTGTTTTTAAATTAAAGCCTGTTTGTCTCATACATTCGAAAACTCCACATCTTTTCCTACAGTTGTCATAGTAACTCGTGGAGGTAAGTTTTCAGCTAGATTATCAGCTAGTCTGCCATTCACGCTCATCTACACAGATAAATCTAACTGTGGCTCAATCTCAACAAAGAAACTACTAATGAAAAATAAATACTAACAATAAAGCATTATGCACCATTCAAAATTCAGCTGCAAGGGAGGAGCAGTAGGTCAAGTCATGCCACAAGTATGAGATGGATGGTTTCTGCGATTATGAAATGGTGTACCTCTGCTTACCCAAAAGGAATATTTGACTGCAATAAGTAATATAGGATTATATTACATCTCATTAATCACATTATGATGCGATTAACTGGCTATGGGTAAGGAACCTAGTACTTTATCATCAGTTAATTTAAATATGCAACACATCATAAATCCATCACAGGAAGTGCATCTGGGACACCACTTTCAAGACGAGTGGGGAGACAAGTCGGAGGGGAGGGGTTTTGGAGGGACAAAATGTGGTCAGGCATGACTTGCTGGTAGCATCCAGTGCTTCAGTTCATCTGCTCAAAGAACTTGTAGGTGGGGTTCTCGTAGCCGTGGTTTTGCATTTTGTTGAGCTGCCTTTCCTCGGGTGTCAACATAGGGTCGACCTGCTACGAAAAACACCAAAGGCTTGAGTTATAACATCGAAGAAAAATATGCAAATAAAGCTCATGCCATTGACTAAGATTAAAAACAAAGGTGTTCAAGTCATAAAAGGGAAAATATCAGTGAAAAACATATGGAGGCGATTGATAGATTTCTATATAAAACTGTGGAGATACTCTGTAAAACTATGCAAACACCTTAAATCACAGTAGAATTACTCTTTAGTACACAGTCAGTCTTTGCAGCAGTATTGTAACAGTAAGTTTTGGAGGTTTTATTTTTTTACCTCCCTATAGCACACAGTAGTGTACAACCAATAGGATATCTGCCTAAAATGTAATAATGTAAGTCATTTTAACTGCGATGAAGCCAAAGCCGATAATAACTTGTCAAAAATATCCTAATGTTTTTTATATTTTTTTGATTTGGCTTGACAGCATTTTGCCAACAGTGTCATACATTCTTTTCTTTACAAGGGCAGGCACACGCAAACACCTGCGTTACATTCCCACCAAGGACGTTTTTTTAAAGCTTTTGTGCAGTTTGTAATTAATAACCAGTTTAGATTGCCAAGTCATCCTAATAGTTTATTCATATACCGTATATGTGCATTGCAGAATAATGGTTTCAGGACCTATTTGTAATAGTATTTGTTGTACTAAATCTATTTTATCATATTGTTAATTAGCTTAGACATTTAAATTCACAATGTCTTATATGAAAAAACATAATTCATTAACTTACGTGAAGTGTTCTTACTAAGTTGCTAGCTAAACAGAATGCATCAGAATTCAGGAAGAGGGAGGTGATTATGTGACCCACATTTGTAACACAGTTAATTACAGACTGTTATTCTCACTCAAAATTATTACTGGAAAATTATTATGTTATTGGTTACATTTTAAAGGGTCAGGATTAGGCATTGGGTATTATGTTACAGCTTGCTTCCAATTGTTTTATTTTTCTGTCTTGTTGCCAGTTCCTGACTAATGAAAATCAACACCAATCTGCTTTGTTCAAATGGCATGTTCTCTTGTCTTTACCATTTTGTTGTGGAGGAGAACAGTAAAGACAACATGAAATCCTAGATCGCTCTTTAAAAATGTCAAGATACTTAACATCAAAAAGTAAGACATAATGATAAAAACTATTCAGTAAGTGTGGCACCAGTAATTTTGTAGTAAGCAAGACAGAAAAACAATAGAAAAAAAACCCCAAATAATAATGCAGGTTTTACCAAGTTGATGTTATCACCGGTCTGTTTACCCCTAACAGAGACAAGTCTGAACAATCTTAGAATGGTGAAACAGAAGGAAGTTTCATTGGATAATCTAACAACTAGTTGGTGTGGAATCCGTTCAAAATAAGATGAAGCTACTTTTATCTCAAACATTTTACATCTTGTCACTTCCACATCAAGCTGCTCGTCACATAAGTGTTTGTGGTTATTAATACTGAAGATGTGCGAGTCTGTGGTTTGTTACTGATAATTTTCCATGTGAAACATGTTTTCACGCATGACTTGGTAGAGTATTTAATACAAACCTAATATGGTGAAAGGAAGACAAAAAGGAGCTATTTGGACGTTAGCTATAGATTAACTGAGCATATAACTGAGCTTGACCTTTTTGTCTTTTTATCCAGACAAAGGAGCACAATGTACTGCAGGTAAGATGGTGACTTTTTAGCCTCAAAATTATAACATTAAAAACCATGACAACAACTTTTTTTTTCTTTTTTTTTTTTTTACAATTATTCCTAAATTAAAGGTCTGGTTTGAGTCCTACCTCCACAATGCCATGGCTAATAGTGCCGTATGGCTTTCTGCGCACCAGAAGCAGGCTGATTACCATCACCATGGCAATGGCTACGGCCACCACCAGCAACCCAACCATGGCGCCACGGTTAAATGTTTCCAGGGCATCAGGTTGCTTTGGAAGGAAGCAATATTAAACAGCATAGATGTTTCAGTGCAGAATCAAATATATCATTGTTATTGTAATTCATCACAATACAATACAATTTATTACAACAATTATTTCAAAGGCTTAGAAAACATTTTCAACATAAACTCTTACCAGTTCATCTCTTGCAATCTCATTGGGCTTGACTACCTGTTTCAGCTCAGCAGAGGTGTTAATCTGTAGAAACACAGAATATATATCAATAAAAAACTATATAGGTGCATCTCAGTAAATCAAAGTATCATTAAAAGGTTCATTGGCCAATGTGATGTATTTCAATAATGTTCAAAACTTTAGGCTTAGAGCTGATTCAGTTTCTAAGAAAATTAGAATATTTTATCATAATATAAAAATATGTGTGCGACGCTACTGTAAAAAAACAGCCCACAATGAGCAATTAGAATTAATTCACTTTTTTTTCTTGACAGCAATACAAAGTCCCAATTTCTCACCTTGAGCATTAGCATTGTGGCTACTAAAAATATACTTCTACCGTAGGCATTAAGGCCAATTAAATTCCATCGAACTTGCCAAATATAATAAAGCTATGCATATTGTGAGTGCATACAGTATATACTATAACTTTCTACCCAATATTGTGTCCAAGCCGTTCTTTGCAATTGCGATATTGCATATAGTGATGTTTTGATCGTAATTGATATACTGTGCAGCAGTGCATAAGACCAAAAAAAAGGCTGAGCACTAGCAGCCGTGCAGACCGGCCTCTGGCTAAGATTTGAACCCACAACTTTTTTATAAGGTGATAGTGCGAACAGCTCCACTATGATGCAGCCCGTGTCTGAGCATTATAGCGGAAAGCTTAGTTGAAAGAAAAAGTGAAGAAGCAGTGAGAATAACCACAACCCACATGCAGAAGGTCAGTGGGGCTATCATGTTGTCTCACCTTTTTATTGGTCTTAAACAATAATAAAGTTGGCAAGCTATTATCATTGAAATTCTCAAAAAAGTCTGAATTATATACTTGTGTGAATAATATTTTTAACCTTATGCATTTAATTAGTGACGTTAATGTTTTGATAACGGCCTTGATGACTGAAAAGCCCCTGCAAAAATATTTTCAAGGAAATGTTTTAAGTGGACATCTTCTCACATCAACCATTTCTGCCTAGTGAAATATAAGTGCACATAAAATACTTAGTATTTGTAGACAGACAGAATAAAGTGATCATCAGCTTACCTTTTCTTCATATTCATAAGTAGGACCTCTCTCAGATGTAGCATAGTCGTACTCATCCTCTATACACACGAGGGACAGATAAAAAAAAAAGCAAAAGCATAATAAGCTATGGGAAATGTTAAGATAAACAAATTGCTGTAATTACTGTAAAGTGCACAATACTGCAGTTAAATGATGCTGAACTGTAGCTCACCTTTCTTATTAGACTGTAAATCTAGAAGAAAATGGCAGGAAGAGGGAAAAGAAGCATCATTAACAAGAGTAATGAGCGAGAAAGCAGACCATCATTTTACACGTCCTCACAAAATGAGGGAAGAGCTAAAGGGTATTAGATACGTGGGCGCTTGCATGAGTAATGAGTGAGTGAGTGAGTACCAATGCGAGGAGGATATGGGCGGTTCTGGAAGGCCCTCTCCTCCTCCTCTTCATCATCCTTTTCTTCCTCGCTCTCAGCTGGTACGAGCTCTTCAGTGGTCCGAGTCTCAGAGAAGGAAGTGGTCATGAGTTCACTGATGTCCCCTCGCTCTGCCTTGACAAGCTCCTCTGAAGGGATGCACAAAAAGTACACATTATCAATGCTAATTTTCGGTTCTGTTGAAAGGCTTGAACCTTTAATAATGCATTTGAACATGAACTCAATACATAAGCTTTAATTCATTTATATGATGTCACAATTTTAAACCTCAACCTCAAATATATGAACACATTCACACTAATGTCACGTTTTACCACCATCAACAAGCTCCTAGCAAATGTCTTGTGGGCTATTTCACAATTCATCAGGGACGCTTTGTTAAAGTTAATTTTTTATTGATTTGTTTCCTGGCAGAAGCACAGTCTACACTCTAGATAGTTTCATGTTAGCTCATTTATTCATCTTAAAACTAGCCATATGTCTGTGAGGGATCAGTAAGGTTGGAAAAATGAGCATTGAGCTTTCAACCTTCTGACATGAAGCTGAAAGGAAGAGGGATTGAGATGTTTCATTACAACCCAGGAAGAAAAACAGGCCCAGTGTGCCATAAATCATGAAGCTGCAGGAACAGCAGCGCCGCTGTTCACCAGAAGGAAGCCCTCAATGCCTTTAAGGTATTTAGAGAAGGTCAGACATAATAAAACAAAAAAAATAACATTACATACAAAAGATATACAGTACTCAATACTCTGCATTGAGTACAGACCAAAGGTTTGGACACACAGTTGTGTCCAAACTTTTGGTCTGTACTGTATACATTTTTATACCACTTATTTTTTATTTTTAAAGTTTTTTCTGGCTTTAGTGGCCTTTACTTGACATTGGTCAGACAGGAAAGTGGGTTGTGAGATGGGGGGAAGACAGGTCAACATGCCGGGACTCGGACCTGTGACGGCTGGGTCGAGGAGTAAGGCCTCCGTTTATTTTTTTTCATATGCAAACTCAAATAATCAGAGGAATGCTTCTCTGTAAAAACAAATGTGTATGGATTTTTGTCCATCCATCCATCCATCCATCCATCCATCCATCCATCCATCCATCCATCCATCCATCCATCCATCCATCCATCCATCCATCCATCCATCCATCCATCCATCCATCCATCCATCCATCCATCCATCCATCCAGGTTGATACTTTCCGCTGCCCAACAGAAATTAGAAAAACCACTGAAACAAAAGAGTCCGTTCTAAGGCAATGTTCACAGTGACACCTTGGCAATGCATGGATGAATTATTAACCAAAGTCAGTGAAAGTGAAATACAGATTCAGTTTTAACTGGACATCTATTATTGTACTACAGAGGTGTAGCCTGTCTGAGTGAACCAGGGATTTTTTCTTTTCATGTTCAGTGTATTAGCGTGACATTTGTTCAAATAAAAGAAGCTCTTGGTGGTCTGTCTGGGTGTAAATGTGTTGTGAACTATGAGTACAGAAACTCCAGTAGGCCAGCTGTGTGGTTGAGCTGTCAGTTTACCACAGATCTGATGCAAACTTAGCAGTTTGCTCAGGTGGAAAGGCTGCTTATGTTCGAGCTTTAAAAGCCTGTGCTGACAACTGAGCTGGGCCTGTGTCAGAGGTCATAATGAAGAAGATTTATTTGGGGGGCTATTGGGTTTGTTTTTGATAGAAAAGGGGCAGCTACGTTGTTCACTGTGACACGAGTTTTAACTCACTCAGTGTTGTGAGGTTGCTGACCAAAAAAAGAGGCTCCTGCTCTCGTTGACTTAAAATTTGCAGCTGCCTACATTGGTTAAGCTATTTACCCTCTTCAGAAAACGTTTACAGTGAGACAGAACAATGATTTAAATAATTAGGAAACAATGTCAGAAAAATGCTCAGAGGACTCAAGACTGGGCCTTCAAACCTAAAAACACTGCAACTGCTCATCATTAATAGTTAATGATGAGCAGTTGTTTTGATACCAGTGGATGAAATATATGTATGTATATATATATATATATATATATATATATATATATATATATATATATATATATATATATATATATATATATATATAATCCAAATTATTTCAACTGTACCTAAAAACAACAACTAGTTTATTGAAACTTGGCCACAAATCTCAGTTCCAGCAGGACAATGAATACCAATGAACACATCAAATCTGGCTTTGGATAAAACACAGTAAGATTAAAGAAAAAATAAGTTTACTATGCTTAACATCTGGAAACCAACAAATATAAATAAAGTGAAATATAGACATATCAGATGTATGTCAGAAAGTTGTTAACAGCTAACTGTGTGTTGCAGCTCAGCTCGCTAGCCAGGAGACAAACCAAATATTGGTGGAAGCGTATTTGTACATTTCAGTTTGTATATATAATTGTGACCTTTATAGAAATAAGATAAAGTTCACAAGAAATCTCAATTTGAGCACCCAAATTAATGTCTAATAATTATTGGTATTTGTGATAATCATTCTACATTGAAAGAAACACTCTGATAAATTATTAAAGGATTAAGATACTGAATCACTTATTCACATTACAAGCGTATGTAATTAAAACAATTTTCCTCACAAGACTGACTGTAAAACCGAACGGTTTAGAAAAAAGCCGTTTGTCTTACGGATGTCACTGTGCAGTTCCTCAGCTAATGTTGGATCCTTGTAAAGCAAAGCAAGACTCTGGTTCATCCTCTCCTCAATAACATGGAGATGTGTGTAAACCTGTAGAATAATAATAATAATAAAAAAAAGTTAGCTAAGAAAATTGAAGAAAACAAACAAACTGATCAGAAGGGGTTGTCTCCATTTAACTACTTTTAAAACCTGCAAAGATCTCACTTTAATGGAGTTGAGGCCAACAACAGATGTTGTGAAATTTTAAACTTCTCTCATGCATGCAAGCTCTTCAGCACAAACTGTTCTCTGAGTTTCTCTGTCAGCAGAAAGACACGTTGCCTCCTAAAGCCTCCCACCTGGAATTTCATCTGCTCAGCTTTCTGCGGGTCGACAGCCACAATGTGCTGGTAGTGCCTCAGAGTGTGTCTGCGGTCCTTCTGCTCTGCAGCCATGTAGCGTTTCAGAGCCTGCAGCACGCGCTCAGGCTGGAAGTTAAGAGAGAAAGGAAGCAGTCAGTAAAACCCGGCACTGCGACATCCATTCTCTGCCAGAAATGTGAAATCTTAAACCCACTTAGGATTATTACTAGGGTTTGCATTGCATAAATCTCCATTTTCTGCCATGGTTTGCACTCTGGGATGGATTTACCTGAGGGGGATCAGCTTGCACAGCTGTCAGGTAGTTCTCCAACGCCAGACGGCGGTTGTTGTTGAGAATGGCCTCGACTCTGGCGAGGTGAGTCTCCACCAGCCTCTGCCTCTCCCCAGCGACTTGTTCCTCCAGCGTCTGCAGCACAGACTGGAAGTGCTGAAAGAGAGAACAAGAGGAAGCTGATAAACTGATGAACAGCTCGGGGAACTGTTCAGACTTAAACTTAGACGGAAGTATAAAATGTATACCTCATTCAGGGCCTGCCGCTCTGACTTTGGCAGGTTTTTGGACTGGTTGTCAGCCTCTGCCCACTCCTTCATTATCTGATCCATGGAACAACACAAATTCACATTATCTCTATAAAATGAACAAACTCAATCTGAATGTGCCAGCTAAACAGAGTGCAGGGATTCCCCCAGTGTAAAGCCAGCAGGCTTTACTTGTGCCCGCACCAAGCCTAGCACTGCTTATTAATTTCAGTCTTTTTAAAATGTTTGCATTTTTTCAGACTTTATAGTTGGTGTTCAGATATTAATCTTCAATCTTCCAATAACATATAATTATCAAGTGATATTTTTAAATTTTATGTCAACTTTAAACATTTTTTAACTCAAAAACACGACGGGCCGCTGGATGAATGACTGCGGAGCGCCTCAACCACCGAGCTTAGCAAGTTTTCTGGGGGAAATCTTGGAGTGGTATATTGCACATGCACCAAATGTTAACTCAGTAAAACATCCATAAAATATTTTGACTTTTATTCAAGAAAGCGGTAAAAGGTGTGTAACAAGTCCTGTTCTAAAATCCACTAATTAAAATTACAGAAAGTATATGCCATAAAATATGCCGTAAAATCTATATTTTTCCATCTCTTATTTGGTACCTTCAGTTTCCCCAAAGTGGCTGGGGAACACACAGCATTTTTGAAAAGTTTGCATACCATTGGACCTATTTTCTCTCTTTACAAACACAGTCTAAAGGTTTTTTATGGGGTTTGGTGATGGTTAAACCTCTTAAGTGTCATGAGAACACTAATGACCCATTGGATAACATGAAAATGTTTTCAGCTTGACATTTAAGGGGTTAAATGATAAACACAAAGTAGTGTAGAATTGCAAAGTGGTAAGAAAATCATATGTTTCTCAAATCTTTTACTGATACAAATTGTGAGGAATGCATGGAAGCATACTGTCTTGCCTGGACTGGACCATTCTAACACATGAATGTGATTTGATTATTTGCTGTATGTTTAGGGTTACTGTCCCGCTAGAAAATGAACTTAACCAGTTCTATTCCAGGACTGTCCAGGATTTCATTTTCTCAACAACTATGAACATCTATTACTGCTAGAGGAAACAATTCCCACACCACGTTTGACTGTGAGAAGGTTGTCTTCAGAGTCATGTGAAGGATTCATTTTTCACCACAAGTATAACTCTAAATAGTGTATTTGGGTGCATGTAGGCCAAGGAATTCAAGTTTGGTCAGGGGGTCTTTCATGTGTTTCCTGTGTGCCGCATGCAACTTGTGACAAACTACAAACTCTGGTTTGCTTCTTGCCACACAGAAAGGCCAGATTTGTAGAACACACTGCTAAGAGTTGTGCGGTCAACAACACCGCCACATGAGTTATGGGTCTCTTGGCCTCTTGGCTACTTCTCTGATTAATGCTTAACTTGACAAAAATGCGCAGAGGGTACAGAAACGTCTATGCAACTCTGCGAATGCCAACAGACTCTCATTTGTTAATTTAATGGAAAACAAGAGCAATCATCTATCAAAACGAGCCCGACATGCAGCTTCCCCGCTCCCCGCTCTGTGAAATTCACCTCATTAATGCGCTTCATCCTGCGCTCCTCCAGGTCCGTCTTGGCACGTAGGAAGTTGGCGTGCTCCGTGTCGTCCACAGGCTTCTCAAAGTAAACATCAACCCCGTCCGTGGGGCGAGTTGTGGTAACTGAATGGGAACAACAGGAAACTGATTGTTAATGGCAGCACAAGCAAGGCAACAATTACCCCATGAATAAATGGATAGTCTAAGCACATTCATGAGACATTCCATCATCTGAGCACCATCATTCTTTGGTGCCTGGACTTTAGCTCTGTAAAAATGCAGTTTACTAATGAGGAAAGCAATGAGATATGGTTTCTTCTAGCTCACTTTTGATGTGCATTAGAGAAGCTTTAACTCTTTCTTTTTCTATAACAAGGCCTAAGCCAAATGGTAACACAGACTGAGAGCTTTTGCTTTCACTCTTAAATTAAATTTGAATCTTAGCAAAAGAATAACTATTTATCGCCTTAAAATAATATAAAGCAACATAACAGTCCATCTTCAGGTATTTCACTCACTGCTTTCTGTGTAGCCCTCGCAGCCAGTATCATTTAATATTGATCTACCATCCTGAAATCGTTCTGATCGGATCTTTCATGTACCGTGGTTAGCTTCTGTATTTACTGTGCACACACACAAGCATGAACTCTGCTGTGGCCTTGCTGTGGTTGTGAATGTATGTTGTGCACCAGATTAAAGTGAAACACTTTCACATGAACATTTGTTGAGGTAGAGGGTTTAGAAAATACTGATGGAAAGTTGAACTGGAAGGAAATCGAGCTCCAGTTATACATGTAGCGTGCAGCAATGCATACATGCATTGTAGTATGTGGCGATATGTTTTGGATTTGTGTCCGCAAAGATGACGAATTCAGAAGGAGTGGCACTGAGGGGCATTTTTCACAACTGCTGCTTATGTTACTGCATGCGTTTCAAAAACTAAACACTTACAGCTGTCTCCCCTGGCCAGAGGGGCAGAAGTGGTGGGTTTGTGGCTTTTGTCGTTGTAAAATGAGTCCAAGTAGTCGGACGTCTGGTAAGGACCCAACTCAAAAGGGTATTCGTACTCCTCCCGGTCCTTCACAGCCGCTGTCTCATCTTCTTCTTCTTCTTCCTCTTCTTCGGCTTCGTCCTCATTGACGTCATCTTCCTCTTCCTCCTCCTCTTCCTCTTCATCTATCACTTCGTCGTCGTCCTCCTCCATGTCGACCTCGTCCAGGTCCGTTTCTGGAGAGGGGCTCGGAGTGGGGACCATCACCTTGGCACTGTGGAAAATAGTTCGTTTTTAAGAACTAATTTCTGAAACAGCAGCCTTCGCAGGGTTCTGCGGAGTCATCTTACACTGAGTTGAGTTTTCCGACTGTCTGGGACGCGAGCGTCTGAGGCACATCCTTTTCCTCTGTCTCTCCTTTTCCGTTTGAGCTGCTCCTGCCCGGGCAGCAGACATATTCGACGCCTCGGAAGTGGTCTCCGCATGGCAGCAGCATCCCGTAGCTGTGGAGTTCGAGATTCTCTGCGGTGCATTCCTGACACAAGCGCAGGGGAATACAGAGGAGGGAGTCTAATTTAGGGTGTTATTTATAGGATGCTGAGTTAAATGCTCTGTTAAAAGATAAAAAAACAGTACTGAGGTATTAAATAGTGTCTATTATTTCTTGCAGAATTATTTAAACTCCTTGCACTTTTTCACACTTTAGTCACATAGAAATACCTAAATGTATTTTAATGGGATTTTATATGACAAGCCCACACAATGACGCAAATAATTGTAAAGTGAAAAAGAAAATGATTTTCACGTTTTATTACACATAAAATCTGAAAATGTGGCATGGATTTGTACGCATTCCCTTTTACTCCAATACCCTATAACTAAAACCTCCAGCAGACTTTCTGAATGTTAAGCCGACAACAAAACAAATGTCTTTTCCAGCAGTCATTGCATGGGACATACAGCAGTAGACCAGTTGACCAAACATGCTGGACCTATATCTTAGTTGCTATGCGAGGGGCTGGGCTTAGCTGGGGTTGCTGGGTAATGATACAGAGCGGCTTAATAATCAGAAGATTTTTGAAAAAGCTCGTTTTCCAGACACTAAAAAAAGATTGACTCATTGCCACAAAATGGCTGGGTGTTTCTTAAAGCATTCAGGCTGTTTTTTGAATCAGCTGACACCCAAACTGAAGTATAATATGCAAATTGTGAAATTAAAATACTCTTCTTCATGAGTGAAACGGAAATTGTTTAAAGCTAATGCAATGATATATTGAGCTAAATACAACTGAATCATGAAACAAAACCTACAGGAGGCTGCAATACACTTGAGATTCAGCTGGAGGTTCACCTTCCAGCCTTCACACACTCTCAGAGCTTCAATGGAATCGTTTAGATCAAAGGATGCTCATGTGGAAGAAAGGCCCAGTCAAAGTCAAGAACTAAATCAAATTGAAAATCTGTGGGAAGAGCTGAAAATTGATGTTCACTGATACTCTCTATTCATTCTAATTCAGCTTAAGTTTTTTTTCTAAATTGCCAAAGGTTTCAGTTTCTAGATGTGCAAGGCTGGTAGGGACAAACCCCAAAGAACTCAGAGCTTGAATCAAAGCCAAGGTTTGGCTCAGGGGGGATGAGTACAAACACTTACCACTCTTAAGACTTTTTATCAGTAAAATATTTAGCAAACCATGTAAAGCAATTTAAAAATACTGAAGGTGTCTCAGAGGGAGAGTTAACTTAATGCTCTGCAGTACTGCTCACAGCCTGGAGTGGTAAAGGTTTTCGATCTTCGTTGATTGGATGAGCTATTTTAAACCCACACAAATGTAAAAAAAAAAGAAAGAGAAATCAACCTCACTAGTTTTATAACTTTCCACTTCAACCTAATGGCCCAAGCTTGATTAAAACATAACTTGTTCTCACCTCCTTGGCAATGTTGTGCCAGTAGACATAACTCTCACAGATGTTCATCTGCTCCTGGTGGAGAAAACGACATCTGTCGGGCACCAGCAGGGCCTCGCTTACATATTCGCCTTCTGCAGCAAAAGAATGTGAACTAGAATTAAAGTGGCAATTTAAAAGATTTATTTAAAGCTTGTTCTGACTAAAATTTATATAAAATGTTATGCAGATGTTATGAAAGTAAGTCCACAAATGCAGGTTATTTTGTATTAATGCAATACATTAATTAATGCATATATTAATTATATAATTTAGCATTTCACATGCTGCTTAAGACATACAAAAAAGAAAACAACTAACTGAACGGCCATTGCAGTGCAAATCAAAAGTGCTGCCGAGCAATCAGTTGTTTAACTATTGTTAGCTTATCTGGCCCCCTGGTGGCTTTTAGGAGAGAAGGTATCTGAAGCAGAACAATACATGCAACCTTGAATCCTAACTAATTTATAAAACTGCCCCAAAGACTATTAAAAAGCACAAGGTTTCCAACAGAGCAGTGTGGTATGTCATGTCGTTTTTGGTCAATGTACAAAATTACATCTGCTTTGTTTCACAATCTATAAGACCAGGACGTCTACAGTTTGGACTAGTTCATCCACATGTATACACAAATTCTTCACAATTATTGTTTGTGTGTGATATTATTGTCACAGCTTTGTTTGTCATACAAACATGGGTTTCCAAGGCAAAACCCTAATCTAAATAAAATAAAATAAAATAAATCTAATTGGTCTCTTGGTCAGAAAGACAGTAAAATAGGTGAAAACAAAAATCAAAAAAGAAACGTTAAAAAGATGCATTAAAAAAAATAACTAAAAAAAACTTTATTTGTCAGGAATACGGGATTAAATCTGGAAACTCAAACAGTTGAGTTTGAGTTTCCAGATTACTTAGTTATGTTTTTAGTTATCCACATTAGGAAAACAATTAAATTAACTGTCACACTTTTACAGGATTTCCAAGTCTGCACTGTAATCTTGCATTTACGTTTTGTCAAGTTTCTTGCTCCTCTGGGCGCTGTGTGGTGCAGTGGTCAGATCAGGCCACTAGGGCCAAAAATACAATCATTATTCTTTCTTACCCAGACAGCGGTAGGGCAGTACGATCTGACAGTGGCCCAATCCTTTCTTGCACCAGGCCTGGATGGTTACGGGTCTTTTAGACTCCTCTATGTGTGAGATTGGAAGCGCTGGGTACATCTGGACGGTACGGGTGCATGCAGAGACGCCAAAGACACAGAAACAGATTGGTAGGTGGACAGAACAAGGGGTGCGGGGGGAGGGCAAGGAAACATTTTTAAAGTAAGGGATAAAAGATCACTTCCAGGATCAGAGGAGAAGGACAAAACTGACAGGGGAAACAGTCATGCAGCAGATTGCATAAATATATGACAGCGCTTTGTGTTAAACGACATTACAAACACCTCCCTAGGAGTATATTAAAATAAATATTTCAGCACATTCAATTTTACATGTATTTTCGCCTAAATGTAGCTCAATGGTTTGAAACACAAGCTTACATTGTCGTTTAATAGCAGCAGGTATGTAAATAGCTCAGCCTAGATGCAGGCTATAATGCTATCTGCTTGAATGCAAAAGGATAAAAGCAAAGCTTCGAGTAAAAGGCACTGCAGATGCATTATGTCTCAGATAATCCCATTAGAGGCCTTTCAGCTCTATGGATGCCATCTGTAGAGAACATGTCTGTTTTGGCCCCCAGGTGGCGTCTGAGTCCCTTTGCTGCCCTGGTTTGGACTGACATTCTTTTAGGAGAATTGTTTCAGGAGCATGAGTGCCATTAAAAACACACGGGTATAGTATAGTAAAAGGTAACAAGAAGAGGAGAGGAGGATGGTGGCGTATTGGTGAAATATTGTAATATTTCAGCAGACTGCCATCTCTTTACTATATATAGTTAATATATAGATTTTAGGGGGGAGGTTTTAGACAAACCAAAAGAGAAAAAATTTAACCATTTGTGTGATGTAATAAAAATGCTGTTATTTAATCTTTCATGTTCAGATCCCCTACCTCCTGACAGTAAGACAGGATTTCGTTGGGCTCCTTGAAGCAGCCCTGGCGGCCCTGAGGGTCCGGCTCCCACTCCCCGTTCTGTAAGTTCATGTGCAGGAGCTGTCGGCCACAGAACATGGCGATCTGTGGCTCTGCCAGCTGGGGACCCGGCCCATTCACCTTGGTCATGGCAAGAGCCTGGAGAGCAGAGAGAAAGAGAAGAGTTAACACCAACGCCGAGGCAGACATTACAGTATATGAAGCTGGTTCATGGTAGACAGTTCTGGCACCATCTGCAAATAGAAAAGCCTGAGTGCAAGGCTGAGAAGAGGTGGAAGATCGGAAAAGCAGGTTGGGATAATGTACAGGAGAACCGACTGTGGAGGCGTTTAAAAGGAGTGCAGCAATTCTGCAATCTAAAAACCGACAAAAACGGGTCAGTGCATCCTCTGGGGAACAGCCAATCAAAAATTTTTTTACAATTGCAATGTTTCCACTAACTGAAAGAATCATCCTAATTATCAGAGTGCACTGACAACTAGTTAACATAAGTGTTAACTAGTTTCATGACCATTAAAATGAAATCTAGTTTCATCAACAATGGCTTAATAGCTTCTTTAATCCCCCTACATGCATAAAAACAAACAATTTTGTTTTTCAACAGAAAATGTGTTAATTACATAAAATCTTTTTGGGCTCTAATCCAACTCTCCATCTTTTTATGGTATCATCTCCTGATGATGGTGGCGCTTAGTGTTGTTATGAGAGTGTGTAGACTGCCCTGACAAAACTTATGTGTTCTGCCCAGTTTTTTTCAAGCCTGGAGATTGGCTGTGTGGATGTGTTTACATAAAGCACAGTTATAATCTCAAAAATCTGATATTTTTCTGATCACTGAATGCAATACACTAACTACCAGTTCTCAAAATGGTTTTTGAGTGAAAAAAGACTAAAAATTGGCAATTTTATCAGTGATGTGTTTAACATGAAGAAAAACGTTCAGAGATACATGAAGCTATTCAAAAGGAGACTATTTTAAATAATTTCTTGATACATGTTTGCAGTACATTCAGACTGTGGGAGAGAGCAGATAACAGGAAGGCTTAGTGAAGCACAGCAAAGTTCTCTAGTTCATCCTTTTGAGTCTTCAGCCTCTGTCAGTCATGGAACATGGTGGATTTGGAAATGTCAATGGATTTTAGGAAATCTAAGAGTTAAGGTAAATATATATATTCTAAAGAAAATCCAAATGAAGAATGCATAACAGTGCTAATCAATGGTAAAAACAAATAAAAATTCAACCAGAAAGAAAAACAGAGGATTATGCTGTTGATAGGAGTTTAATTATTATTATTATTTTAGCTGGATTGGTCATGATCAGCAATTAGCAGGTCAGAAATTCAAAACTCATATCAGTTTCCAATCAGTAAATTGTGCAGGTGCACACCAAAGGCTGCTCCCATCCACCCCTTTGGCTTGATTTCCTTCCCTGGCCTTGTAGAAAGCTGGTATTGATCCTAGGAGATGTTGCCTTTGCCTGGGGGAGGGCTCAGGGGAGCCCACACAGAGGAACAAACACTGGCTAGGTCTGGGAGTCAGGTGTTAATACAAGCTCATTGACCGATGCGCCACTTCACTACATTAACACACAGCGCAGAGACAGAGGGAGCCAGGGGAGGAATAAAGGAAGGGAGGGGCCCGGCGGCTCTATAAACAACACACAAGGACTTACTCTTCACTAACAGACAAAACAGTTTCAATAGAGCCCTTAGGGATCATGACAATAAAACATAGTCCATGTTTCTTTTGATGCAAAGAATACATGTCAACCAAAAACATTTGGGAATATCGGGTGAGTTTCTGTGGTTCGGCGGCATTCATGTTGGAGAATAGGTTACATTGTTAACTGTCCAACCCTGAAATTTACCCCCACAAAAAAAGGCATCCCGTATCGCCCAGACCCAGTGTTCGGCTCGTGTCCTTTTCATCTGCGCTGACAGACAGCCAGATAGACCTACTGACGACAGACAAGACGAGCGACGCAGTGCCAATTAGAAGCAAGCATCCCGCGGGGAAGAAATCTGGGAGAAGAAATAGAGGAGAGTGACGTATGATCAAAGGAAAAGCCCTGCTTGGACCGAACAGAGCTAAAGTGTTTGAAGTCCTAATTAAAATTTATACGGGATAAAATAAATATTTAAAGCCCTGCGAGTAAATGTACAATAAATACAATAAGCCCTCAGCAGTCTGTGCATTCTAATTAAACTAAAAGGAGTTTGTGTTTCTGCATGCCTTAGCAGATTTTTCCTTTTGTAAACTACGGATCTGCTTTTTTAAAACGACCCATCGTTTCCCAAAGCACGTCAAGGATTTTGGGGTTCATGGTTGCATATCTCTTTTGTAACACTTACAAAAGCGGATGTTTGCAATGTTGTTGTTGATTTCTTTTTTTTTTTTTAACTCCTACCAGGGTTGAAAGCTGTACAGGCAAAGTTTACTTCCTCTGCTTGGAAAAAGAAAAATGACTTTTATCCCCTGCATTTTCTTCTATTCTCTTGCTACTTTTAAGCTTTGCCATTTTTCATCCATTCTGCAGCAACAGACTTCTGGCTAGTTTTGTTATTTTTCAGTAATTTATGACCTACAGTGTTCTCGAGTCAAAATTGCTGCCTAAAAAAGGCACACCATGGAAAAAAGCACAAAAAAAACCCCAAACAACAAACAAACAAAACAGCTCATAAAAACATATGTAGGCATAAAACTATCAATTACATGTGGATGGTGATTAAAGTCAGCGCAAAAAAAAAAAAGTTGCACATATAGCAGGAACAAAATAACTGAGCAAAAATATCCTGGTTTTACGGTATTAGCGCAATGTTAAGAGAAGTCTACGATATGATTTTTATTTAAAAAGCAAGAGAAGCAATTGAGAAAATAATGTATCATATTGATTTTACATTTCTGTTACATATTTCTGAACATTTCTTTACTTCTGTTTGGACTTTGACAAGCACAAATATTACGAATTCTAAATAAATTCTAAATTTAGCAACTGAAACTTATGTTGCTCCCTTAGTTTTTTTTTTTTTTTTTTCCAAAATTTATTTATGCTTTAACATGAGGTACAGTGTAAAGGCAATGCAATGGTTATATAGTTACAGTGTACCTTTAAATACAAACGTAATTGTGCTAGAACAAGCCCAATTATACCCACATATATACACCTACACAAAATACATAAAATGGATCAAGTCAAAGTAAACATATTGCGTTAGCGGACAGAAACAGATATATCATAAGATAAACAAAATAAAAAAGGACCACAGTACTAAATTTCTTTCCCTCAACCCATACAAACACACACTCGAAAAACGAGAAAAAAAAAAAAATAAATAAATAAATACAATAAAATAAAAAAAAAAATAGATAAAAAATAAATAAATAAAATAAAAAATAAATAAAAAATCAGGTGCCAGGGGATACTTCTGTTAATGTATCAACCAAACTTAACTCAAGAAAGAAGATGAAAGAAAGAGAAATATTGATAAGAATAAAAAACATCAGCTACATAAAGTAGGTACTACCTTATCAGTCCGGAATATTAGGGAAATTAATCTTTCTAAGGGTTCTTAATAAGGGGCTCCACAAACCCAAAAATCTCATGGAAGAGCCTCTTAAAGTAAAACGGATTTTCTCAAGTTTAATGAAATACAGTGTATCTCTAAGCCAGTGGGTATATGATGGAGGTTGAGGCGACTTCCATTTTATTATAATCACTCTCCGTGCCAAAAAAGTCAAGAAAGCCAAGGAGGATTTCTGAAAGGAGGACAGGGTGGACTGTGGAGGTTCAACTCCAAACAAAGCAGTCAAGGGGTCAAGCTCCAATTTCTTGTCAAAAATATCTGACAGAATAGCAAAAACTTTGGACCAATAGTTAAAAAGCTGAGGGCAAAGCCAGATAGTGTGGATCAAATTGGCTGGAGAATGTTGGCATCTATCGCAGGCAGGAGAAACGTTGGTGTAAAACTTGGCCAGACGTGCTTTAGTATAATAAGTGCGATACACAAGTTTGCATTGAATTAAATTATGTCTGGCACAAATAGAAGACTTATGCACCAATGACAGGATTAGTGTCCAAAGATCCTCTGAAATGGTCTGTCCAAGGTCTTCCTCCCAAAGTGATCTATAGGAATTCAGGGTTTGTGGGCGTAGAAGCGTGATTTGATTGTAAAAAAAAGATATGGCTCCTTTCAATTTGACAGTAGGTTTAAGAAAAATGTCTAAAGGTGAATCTTTGGGAAGGTTGGGAAAATCTGAATAAGTAGAGCGGACAAAGCTGCGCACTTGCAAGTATCTAAAAAAATGATGGCGCGGGATACCAAACTTTCCAGAGATTTGTTGGAATGAGGCAAAAGTATTATCAATATACATATCATGAAAAGTTAAAATTCCTGTTCTCCGCCACGACAGGAAGATACCATCTGTGAGAGACGGCTGAAAGGTATGATTTGAAGCTATAGGGGAATAGACAGAAAGAGATTGCAAGCCAAAATGCCGTCTGAATTGCATCCACAGCCTCAAGGATGCATCAACTAGTTTATTGGAAGTATAAGGTTTAGTTGAGGACTGTAATGGTGAATGTAGTAAGGCTGCCAAGGACACAGGTTTTACAGAGTTGGCCTCCATAACAAGCCAAGCTGGAGAAGAAGGGCTATCTGACTGGAGCCAATATCTAAAAAGTCTAATATTTGAAGCCCAATAATAATATCTAAAATTTGGCAAGGCCATCCCCCCAAGCCTTTTAGGTCTTTGTAAGAATTGAGTGCGTATACGAGGGGCCTTCCCATTCCAGAGAAATTTGGTAATTATACTATCGAGTTTGCTAAAAAAGGACCGTGAGAGAAAGATAGGAATGCACTGAAATAGGTAGGAAAAACGTGGAAGGATGTTCATTTTGATTGAGTTAACCCGAGCAACCAACGAGAGGCCAAGCATCGACCAACGATCAAAGTCCTCCTTAACTTGCACTAATAAAGGAGAAAAGTTAGCTTTAAAAAGATCCTCGTATTTAGATGTAACCTGGATTCCTAAATAGGTAAAGCTCTGATCTATGACCTTAAATGGTAATGTGTGCAGTGGGTAACTTTTGGCTAATGCATTAGCTGGGAGTAATTCACTTTTGCTGAGGTTTAATTTATAGCCTGACAGCTGCCCAAATTTATCAAGTGTGGCAAGTACAGCAGGAATAGAAATATTCAAATTAGAAATGTACAAAAGAAGATCATCAGCATATAAAGAGACCTTTGTTTCCGTATCATTCCTCTTAATACCTATAATACTTGTATTACATCTAAGCGCAATTGCGAGGGGTTCAATTGCCAAAGCAAATAATAAGGGACTCAGTGGGCAGCCTTGGCGAGTAGAGCGACTGAGGCGAAAATAGTCAGATTGAGTATTATTTGTCCTAATCGATGCATATGGGTCAGAGTAAAGTAACTTAATCCACGACAGAAAATTTTCCCCAAAGCCAAATTTCTTAATCGAGTAGAATAAATATGGCCACTCCACTCTGTCAAAGGCCTTTTCAGCATCTAAAGATATCACAACTTCTTGAGTACTGACAGAGGGTGGGCTGTAAATTACATTAAAGAGTTGTCTTATGTTGGAAAAGGAGTTCCTATTTTGTACAAAGCCGGTCTGATCTATCCCAACCACAGTGGGAAGCACTGTTTCTAGTCTTAGAGCTATTGTTTTTGCTAGCAATTTAAAGTCAACATTAAGTAAACTTATCGGGCGATAGGAAGAGCAGAGTTGAGGGTCTTTGCCTTTTTTAGCCAGCAGAGTAATAACTGCCTGATTAAGGGTCTGAGGTAGACACCCAGAGGTTAAAGATTCGTTGTATACCTCTAAAAGTAGTGGAGAAAGCTTGTCCCAAAATATTCTATAAAACTCACAAGGGTACCCATCAGGGCCTGGACATTTACCCCCCTGCAGGGCCTTAACTGCCTCAGTGAGTTCAGAGATTACAATAGGTCTCTCAAGATCGTCGGCTACACCCTGATTGATGGTGGGAACTTCCAAATTGTTAAAAAAGTTATCAAAGTCGGTTACAGAAGGAGTACATTCTGAGGAGTATAATGACCTATAGAAATCCTTGAAGGCCAAATTAATTTCCATTGGGTCAGTTGTGATGCCTTGGGTAGTTTGGATCTGAGAGATGTGGCGAGAGGCTGACACTCGTCGAATTTGGTGAGCCAGGAGTTTACCAGCCTTATCTCCATGTTCGTAAAACTGGGCACCAGATTGAAGTAGCAGCTCAGTAGTATGTTGTGTCATGAGCACATCAAACTCAGCTTGCAACACGAGGCGATCCTTGTACAAAGTGGGAGAAGGTGATATTGCATACAAGTTGTCAATTTGAGAAATGTGGCGTGTCAAAGTATTAATTCTCTCTCTTCGCAGCTTATTTTCATACTTTACATAGGAAATAATTTCCCCTCTGATGAAGGCTTTAAGCGTCTCCCAGAGTAGTGAGGCCGACACCTCAGGTCCTCTATTATTTTCTATAAAAAAATCTATTTGTCGTGCTACAAAAGATACAAATTTTTCATTTGATAGCAGACGGGTGCCTAGCCTCCATGGAGGCCGCTCAATGGGGTGAGAGTCAAATCTAATAGATATAGAAACTGGGGCATGATCTGATAGGACAATAGCATCATATTTGCACCCAGTGAGAGAGGACAGCAATCTATTATCAATCAAGAAAAAATCAATACGCGTAAAGGTGTGGTGGACTGGGGAAAAGAATGAGTAAACCTTCTGGGAGGGGTGAAGAAAACGCCAGGCATCATGAACATTAAATTCAGACATAAAGGAGTTAATCATTTTAGATGAGCGCAAAGGCATGGTTATGTTTGTTGAGGAGCGATCCAACTGAGGATCAAGCCAGCAGTTAAAATCACCTCCCAATATTAAATGATAAGTGGACAGATTGGGAAGTGACTGGAAAACATGTTTAAAAAAGTATTCGTTGTCATAATTGGGAGCATATATATTAGCCAATGCCACCGGGATATTGCAAATGGTACCAGTGATAATAACGTATCTACCACAAGAATCAGAAATGGTTTGAGAGTGCACATAGGGGACAGATTTACTGATAAGGATAGCCACTCCTCTAGATTTAGTGTTAAAAGAGGAATGATAAACTTGACTAACCCAGGTGCGCTTCAGTTTCACGTGGTCCACGTTCTTTAGGTGCGTCTCTTGAAGGAAAGCTATTTGTGCCCCCAATCGTTGCATATGATGTAATACCTTACTGCGCTTCACAGGATTGTTGAGCCCCCTGCAGTTAAAGCTGGTGAAATGGATCTCTCGTCCTACCGCTGTAGCTGGTGTCAAGTGAAGATCAGCCATAGGTCAAAGTAAAACACAAAAGTAAACGAGAATCACCCTGGTCACCCGAAAAAAAAGAGACATACACAGACAAAAAAACAAAAAGAACAACGTAACGCACACACCCCTGCCACCTGAAACCCTCCCTAAACCAACCCATTCGCTGAAGCATTCCCCCAAACGGGATGCGCGAAACCCCATCAAAAAGAAAACAAAAAATAGCATCCAGCTTACTAGAGGCTGAAAAATGAAAGTAGTCTTAACTACTGACTACTCTCCTGGGAATGTGATGCAAATATAACAATATGCGAAAAATGCACCATCTAGAGAACAACAGGTTTGTAGAAACATGAAATATATTATAAGGCATGTAAAACTAATGTGCAATCGGATACACAAATGCCCCCTTGTATCAACAAGAACCAAGAAAATAAAAATACATTTCCAAACTAGGAGTTAAATCCACAGTGTATCCAGAGTACTCGAAAGGCACTGTAGAGAACCACAATGCATTAAATAATGATTGTATTGTACAGAGTATTACAGTTCCCAAACAAAATGTTATCCCATCACTGGGTAGCGGCCCCTCTGGGATTCAACTGTGGCCGGATCAACCACATTTTTAATGTTTTTCTCAACAAAGTCTGCAGCAAGGGCTGGGTCCTCGAACTTACGGGTCTGCCCGTTGGGAAGAGTGATCCGTAGTATTGCAGGGAAAAGAAGCCCAAACTTGATTCCAGGGCAAGAGTGGAGTTCCTTCTTCACTTTCGTAAACGATGCGCGTTTTTTAGCAACTGAGGTTGAATAATCAGGGAAAATGAACACACGTTTTCCTTCATAGAGTAAGGGAGACGACTCACGAGCCCTCCGTAGAATCTCATTCCGTTCTTGAAACAGGTTGACACGGACAACGAACGGGCGCGGTGGGTCCCCCTCTGCTGGCTTGGCCCGCGATGTGCGATGAGCCCGGTCAAGGGCAGGCTCAGCGTCGAGGCCGAGCAGATCCTGAAGCAGCTTCGATACAAACTTCGTCGGCTGTTGACCTTCGGATCCCTCCGGTACGCCCACAAGGCGGATGTTATTTAGTCTGGAGCGACCCTCCAAGTCTTCACATTTCTTGGACAGTGTGTCCACTAATACATTTAACGATTTGACCGAGGCCTCCATGGTAGCTAGCCTCCCATCCTGATCGTTAGCAGCCCGCTCCAAATCGTGAATGGCAGTCCCAAACGAGGCAATTTTAGCTTCTAGCGGTGCCAGCGCGGCTGAGATCTCCGTCTTAACGACATTCGAAACAATGTTCTCAAACCTGTTGATGAGATCAGTGCGGGAGTCGTTCAGCATCTCTTGCATCTTGGATAGCAGTATGCTATTAGCATCTGGTTCAGCAGGAGCCTCGTGGTCAGCCTTGCTGCGAGTAGCCTTGTCGTTTTTCCCCATATTCAACTGCGGTACTTACAAGTTACACATCAGATATGTATTTTCGTTCACTAATAGTCCAGTATGTTCCAAAAAAGTGTGTAAAGAGGTGCAAAAATTTACATTAAAACACATATCCCATCGGAGCACCCGCAAAACACGTCCTACATAGTCGGTGCTCAGCAGCGCCCCCCATGTTGCTCCCTTAGTTTACACGCCCACATTGTCACCGTGTTTTGTGAATGGGAATCTTTCCATACTGTGAAATTTTGATTTTCTTTCAGCCAGCTGACTGGCAGTGTTCAGCAACATCTGGGCATGAGTAGGACTGTTTTACCCAAACATGTGTACATCCTGAGAAGAATCCCTATCTAATAAAAATAATTTTAAGGTAGTATGGGAATGGCATTATTAGACATATAAAAAATTTTTTTTGTTTATTTTGTGATTGGTGACCAGCTCATAATCGGTGTTTACATTCCAAAGATATCTGCATACAGTAACTGAATGCATGCAAAGCCACACAAATGAATTTATTGATTTAAATAATAATAGAAAACATAAAATATATGTAGCCACTTGCTTTTTCCAACCCTTTGATGTAGAAAAAACACTGATTTGTGCTTCAAGGTTAATACCAATGGTTGCTCACCTGTTCTACATTTGTCATCAGTTTTTCAGCCTACATGGCTAGCCTGGGATTTGCTCATCGCTATTGTATTATACTGCATATTTGTTCAGTTTCTCGTCCCGTTTATTGGAGTACTCAGTCATACCCGTGTCTCCAGCGTGTTCTGCATCTGGGTTATCTTTGTCATTTGCACCAATTCTTGACAGGTTGGGTTTGTTATTGGCTTGGTTGAATTGGATCTTCGGGCCACACGCTGAATTGAAACATGAGCACAGTGTGCTGTCTGCGTCTATCACACATTACACAATTTTCAATATTTCATGACCAGAGGAAGATTTTGTTTGTGTAACACAATGTAATCAACTTTTTTGTTAATTTGTGGATGACTCATTGCTATATATATATACGGTATATATATATATATAGATGTTTTTCTTCCATTTCCAATAAGATAGTACTGCAGGTAATACATCGAGTTGACAACTCTTAGCCATATAAATTTTGTTATCTTCTCCTTTGAACTTAATTCTGCATTCAGAAAGCACAATGATAATGTATACCTTTTATCACCACATGCCTCAAAATGCATTATTAAAATTACAGTTTTCAATTGTTTAATGGTGCTGTTTTTTTCATTTTTTCATTTGAAGACATCGAGGAGCTAACTCCAGGACCATGTGCAGGACAGACATGGGAAAACGCTACTGCAGCTGCTCAAATAGTCGGCCTGCTGAGCCCATTCCTCCACAGACATATCTCTGCATCAGAAAAGGTCAGTGCCACAAAGACAAATAAATAAAAAATAAATAAATGAACTTCCTGATATCTGAGAAGATAACACGGCAGCTCCAGCTCTCTCATTCTGCCAGCTCTCCACTACTGCACTTGCAGAAAATCAATGCTGAGCGACTGCAACTGTATCGCCACCTTTCTCCTGAATCAATAGCGGTCCATCAGGAGCCCGAGACCCTGACCTCCAGTCCAGCCCTGTGAGGCTAGATTGGAGGTCTCAAGCCAGACTGGGAACGAGATTGCAGCTCCCCATGTTGTGATCACCTCTGATAACACAGTATCTAATAGAAAATACTTTAGCTCAGTGATGGGCGATGTCGTGTCTGGGAACCTTTGCTGTAAATTGTAAGTAGCTGTAGGTGTGAAATGTATTTTGTTGAATTTCGAAACTTCTTTCTTAGACGCTGCTGGAAGCAGGCTGACCAGATTGTGGATCTCCACTGAGTAAAAAGAAGCAGAAGTGCAATGATGTAGACTCCTTCAAGAATCAGCAAACACCATGCTTAAATCTGAACTCTCAATTAGCTTGTGTCTGTCTAACTCAGTGTTAATGACATCATATGATTAAAAAAAGAAAAGACATTTCAAATAAGAAAAAAAGTCCAACTGTGAATGCAGAACCCAAACTAGAAACAAAAAACATGGGTCAGGATGCACAGGTCTGAATTTTGTGGAATATTTCCGACCTCTGTTTTTCTGAAGCTCTGACATGCCGATTTTAATTTCACTTCTAGGTTTTACATTTAACATTGTTAAAAACTAAAAATACATGATGTTTTGAATGATGTAGATACACACAGTCCCACTGAGATTGCACAAATTAATTTGTTAAATTTAACTGATTTTTAAAAATATCTTTATAGATTGTAAAAAAAAACAATCATGCTTTTACCTTAGGTACTTATTCACTTCCCTATGTATTGTTTGAATTGGTGTCTATTTTAAAATATTGTTTTCCTCACACATTAGTATAGATGTAATAGTTGCTATAATAAAAAAAAAACATAAGAAAAGTATTGAATTTTTTTATTTCAACTGTCGTCAGCTTCATGCGTGGTCATTAAATATTTACGTCAGGAGCAGAAGCAGCCTCACACTGATGTGTGACAGTGTTGACGTCATAAAACAGTATTATTGCTAGTATTTAAAAAAATGGCAAAGTAACAAGAGAGTTCACATTTTAAACTCTCTACAACATCTGATATTAGCAATTAGTGCAGTTATGTAATTAGTGCACTTAGGACAAATACACTAATAAAGATCAGAGGCTGAAGGATTAAATATAAAAAGCAAATCAACTTTGCTGAACTCACATCCTGAATGAACCAAATACTGTTGATGTGTAAGAAAAATTACATTTTTCCTTTTTAAGTTGCTTCTTACACCTTTGTGCTTCGGCTGAGTTCAATCTAAAAACATAAGTAGTAATGTAAATAGCTTCTTCCTTCAGAGTGCCGTAGAGTGTTGATTCACTAATCAGAAAATATTATGTGTTCTAGCTTTTGACAAACCATTAATTCTGGTTAACGATTTCTCTGAACATTTCTAACTAAAGGGCTTCATAACTTGTAAAAATTTTTTGCTTTCTCCCAGGGAGGGTTTTAATTGAAAATACCAAATTTGACAGAATAAAAATCTAGAAGTGTGCTCCTTGAGCATGTGTGAACACACCTGTACAGCCAACCTGCACACTCCAAAAAAGTGAGTTGGGCACAAAAACTGGAGTTTGACTGAGACACTTGCACACTTCCCAACACCACAGCATCAAGGGCAGAAGCTACCTGGCAGAGATAGAGTTGGATTTGCGCCCAGAAAGATTTTATGAGAATCACACTTTTATCTTCGCCAGGGAGATGATGCATTGTTGTTTTATATGTCTGTGTGTCTGAGGAGGGATTAAATAAAACCATCAACCCAATCAACATGGAGGGTGGGATGGAGCATGAGCAAAGGCGGAACCTGAAAAATTAAAATCTCTTACCTTGAAATACTTGACACAGAATTTGACATGTTTTATAAATCATCAAGATATGTCTAAAACTACAGTATGAAAGGGCAAGAAAAGATTAATATGATTCTTTTTGGTTAGATCATGTGCATGTAAATTGTGTTTTTTGCAATTGACAGGACCGCAAAGTACAGAGGCATCTCTGGAGTGTACAGTTACCATGCATAGAAGAGGCTGGGGGTGTTTAGGGGCTGCTACAGTGGTGATATCCCAACAATCCCGTGCTCCACAGATCATGCTATAGTGCTGATGAGGCTGAATAGGCTGACAGCTCGGTACCCTGACAGCTCCCACTGCAGGGAAGACTGCATCATTAATAACAACCTGGTGATATATGGGGAGACACATTGATTGGATTTCAACCTTCTCAACCTTTTCTTTGCCTCCCTTAGTTCCCCTGTTTTTTTTCTAGGCTCCTCAAGATTCACTACTGACTAGTCCTGTTCTCTGTGATGACAAAAACACTCCGCACCAGTCATTATGGAACAGATGGTTCATACCCAATGACGGCTGATGACATTTTTACAGATATTCATCTTGTCGAGGAAATGATGCTGCCACGCTGAGCGTTAAAAAAGCAAAGCGATATGATCTGCCGCAAGCCGAACATAAATGTTCGCATCAGTCAGAATTGAGTTTGGGTCAGGGAGATACATTTGCATGTTCCACCAGCATCTATCTTCCCGTGCTAATTAAATTTTCAGCACCTGTTCCTCCCTTATGTTGCAGTATGACTTCATCCTCTGTAATGATGCAATCTATCGGCCCTGGCAAGCAAGCCAAGAGCAAAGGATTCAGAGCAGGGGAGCCCACCCATCATTTGTCACATTTTACAAGCTGCTGCCGGGCTGTATGTTGAAGAACTGAAGCACATGGTCCAAGCAGATGTAACGTGTTTAAGTGCAGATGTGCTGGCAGCAACACTTGTGTCGTTTGAACAGTCTCTGTCACACAGGAGGTTCCATCTCACGAATATCCTGCACATTTGTGCATTTTGGTTAAATATGTGTATGTTTATTATCTTCAATTTTTTTTATTTTGCATTCTTATGTGTTTTTATTTATCTGAGTAGTACTTGCACTATCAGCATAGCACTAAATGACATAGAGCAGCAAAGCATAGTCTCACCTATGTTTGGCAAGGAAGTACTTAACACTTAATTTATATAATTAGTTATTTTTGGCCTCCAAAAACTAAAAACAAATCCTTAACATAAGAGATGTGTTTTCAACATATACAAGTATATAAACATAAATATATATATATAAAAAAGTTACTGTTAATGTTCTAGGGGAAGAAATACATTTTTTACTTAAAAAAAGTAAAAAAAGTAACAAAAACCTCAAAACACTATATAAACATATTGAAATTAGCACACAGTTTTGGATGTTCAGTGTCCAATGGCAAAACTAGAGCGTAAAGTGTTCTAACTTTTTATCAACTAGAAAATGAGTGTTCGTTGGTTTGTTGTTTTCTATTTTGCCCTAAAACAGGATTTTTTTTTATTTTTATCTTTGCTTGAAATTAAAATACTTTTTTTAACACAAATAAATGCAAAAAGAAGAGCCTTCAACATGTGAACATATGCATTAATAAATAACTGAATGTACAATTGGGTGTACTAGTCTTTTTCTAACATTAGCTCAAAGCAATATAAAACAAAAAGGTAAGTATAAGAGAACCCAGCTGTTCCGGACAGACATGCAGCAGGACTAAAAAAAAAAAAAAATGCCACACACATTTCCAACATTTGATAACAGAGGGGACGTACGCAACAAACGAGAGTCTAATATTCAAGTGAAATAATTAGCTCCTGATTTTTAATAGAGCCTTACACAGATTTAATGGCATCACTTAAAAAAACCTTCACAAAGGCCTTTGATATATATTATAAACTCCACACACACACACATCCAACGGCCTTTCTTGAACCCTTTGTGTGTTTTTGTAGCACAGATGGCTGAATAGTGGGTGTCTTCCTGCTCGTGAGTCCCTCCTTCTCTCTTCCTCTCATTCTTTTTCATCCTGTCCCTCTGCCTCCTCCCAAGGCTGAACTCGAGCCCTCTTCCATTGCTTTCTTTTATATCCCCCCTACCTCCCTGCCCTTCTCTCTAACAGCTTTAACACAATGCGCGACACTCTTCTGCATGGCCTTCTTTCCAAGATTGCTGCTAAATGGAATTAGAATTAGGGGCATACATCACTGTAATCATGCTGCTTAATTATTAATAGGCTCCATCAGGCTCCTTCCTGGTGTGGCATATTAGAGAGAGGCAACATTAGCCTGCCAGACTCTCCTGGTACAGAACGGACAAAGCAGAATCAAGCACGTTGACTCATTACTATACATTTCTGACTAATGGCTAATTGAATCCATTAATTTTCTGCTCAGATGACGTCGATGGACTACAATGAAAATATTGCTCCATGTTCCATGTCGTGTTCTGTTCCTTTCAACAATATAACATGCACTGATGTGAATGTACTTGCTGGATATAAAAACGGAACGCCTCATTTGAGCACTTGACAGCCAACCATTACATTTGAGGCTTTGATTTCTGAGATGTGCAAACAGCACAGGCTAAGTCGGGCTTCATCAGTTCAGATTACTTTGCTCCAGCCTCCAGCTGGGCACACTGGGAGCAGATGGCCCCATAATCACCACGGTTCAGCCAGGGCTGCAGTGGAGCCCAAACTCAGCTCCTGATGTTTGATTTAATTTCAGATATAGCCTAAAATTCAGGCCACAACAGCTGGCATGTACAATAGTTTGCAGTGCCAAAAGTTTAATGATCATGGCTACTTGGAAATATTGTAAATCTAAATTGAGAAGTCAGTAGACATGGGTCAATATTTTACAAGTAAATGGTTTTTACACAAGAATTTTAAGGAGAAACAACATAATCTAACTGCTTTTATTTATACCAGAAAAAAAAATACTCCTGCAGCAGTGGAAATAATATAGCATGTTGACTATTAGTTTTATTAACATTATCTGTAATCTTTTTATGCTATTATTTTGATTTTGACTTAAGCAAAAACATGAACAACTGCTTAATTTTATTAGTTCTCAGGTGCCCAGAATACCATACCTTTAGCATTTCTACTTTATAGAGCAGAGTACATTCACCTGATATTAACTGATTAAATTGTCAGGCTATCTAAGAGACTGAAGGAGAACCATCCAATTAATGGATTCAATTAGCCATTATTAAAGTTAATGCTTCGTACATTTGGCATGCTAAGAGAATAAAGTTTCAGGTCTGTAAAGCAGCAAACTGCAGGCGAGCTAACCAGGCATTAGCCTGGTTAATTGACCAAATAATATCAGCTTGCTAGACTCCTAGCATTACTTTTCAAAAATCAAAATGAGGAGTTAATAGTGCGTGAAATGAGACTGTTAAATTCTGCAAAAAAAAAAAAGAACTTCTGCTAAATATTGCAGATCATCATCAAAAGTCATCATTTTGTCTTAAAATACTGTGTAGTGTGTCTTCTACCTTACCATGTATGGTAACGAATTTAAAACATGTTTTTCACAGATCTAAATGTGTAAAAATTAAAGGAATGCAATAGAAAATCAAGTTGTGTAACTTCATACGAGCTTATGTTGCTCCTTTTCTGCATGAGAGTGATGAGTGGTGTGTTCAACGGCATCAGGAATAGGTACCTCATTTATGCTGAACTGCAGCGTTCAGGTGGCAGAATATTTGGTCATTTGATAAATTCATGTGGCAGTATTGCTTGTGATCAAATTGTATGCTGTGGTGTCAAATGGCAGCAAAGTGATGTGGGAATTTCTTCTGTAGTATTATGTCTTTCCATGCAACAGAAAGAAAAGGCAGATCCACAATAATGTGAAGGGAGGTTTTAATAAATAACTTTTCAAGTTGCCTTTCTTGTAAGCAAGAGAAATATGAAATATTTCAACCAGGTGACAGTCAGTAGGAGACTGAAACTACACAGCAGCAGGTAGAGAAGACACAGAACTGCATTACTTAACTAGAAAAAACTCTGGTCACTTCAGCCTTTTTTCTGGGAATATTGTCCTTTTTTAAGTGAAGCATTTGCTTGCTGCTGGGAAATGACAAGACTACATCTTTGTAAAGGTTATCTTTTCAGGGACTCAGCCTTGGCTGAACACAGACTTGTTTGATGTACAGTAACACCTGGAGGCTTCATATAAAAACTGGAACAGAGAGTTCCCCTCCCAGCTGGGACTCACATTAACTGGAATAAATATCCTGTTCAAACACGTCCTACTTTTTTCTCGTTAGGGTGCGTTCTGTGACTCAAGCACCTCAATTTTGATTCTATTCAATCAATATTTAAACAGCAGTTTCCTGCTGCTTTTGTCACATCCTGCCTTTCAGCAGCTTCTCTGCATTCATCACAATTGTTCGTCACAACAAGAAAACACAAAAGGAACCTCCCACAGACATAAATTTGATTTGATGTGCGATGCTCCCAACTCTATAGAAAGTGGGTGTTAGGCAGCAATCAGAATGAAACAGGATAAATGTGATGTGTTGCGTGGAGTAGTTCGACATGTATGCCTCTCACCACCACCCACATTTCAACGAATGCTACGTCTGACTCAGACAACACGATGACGCCACGACTCACATGTGGGCTCACCCAGAAAATACAAAGGCACAGAGCAAAGTTGGTCATATTCACCGTCTTTCCTATGTCACCACATACCGAGAATATGTGTAATGCACGTGCAATACGCAGTGATAAAACCAAAGCCTCGAAACATAATGTTATCATGTCTCCTTTTTACATTGTTGATAAATTTCTGCTGTTACACAACACTGCTGAGCCTCTTTCCGAGCTACGCTGAGCGACACCGGAATGCCGGCATTTTAATACCAAACAGTGGGAATCCACAGATGCAATTTCAGGCTGAACGACTACCTCAGGGGATTAAAAGAATCAAAAGCTTAAGAGAAGATTTGAGCACTGCAGGTCTTATTTGAATCATCCTTACATCAACACAATTGACACTGAATCATGGATTTTGCTGTATGATGACAGAGAGACTCAAACAATTCTGTATTCATGCTGTAAAAACATACAAAGGTGCAAATTTCAATGAGTAAACTTCTTCACGATGTGGTAAATTGTCCAAGCTGAAGTGCATTACGTTAAATCCACAAAGATGCTTCTGCTGCTTAGACATTCAAAATATCTTTATTTTAACATATTCATCTGCTATTCAAATATACAAACACACCTTAGGTTTTGCATTTCCCCTCTCCCGTTGACAATTTCCAGAGGAATTTTATGAAACTCCATTGATTTTCTTTAGACAGAATACAGCAAAATGAGAGCACTGAGGTCTAATTATAGCTCGTGTTTTCTGATCTGATGTCAGCAGCTTGTGGACATGGGAGCTGACCCCTGCTGCTTCTGCTCAATCAACAGCAAGGTGAGGAAAAAAGTACCTCATAAAGATGCCCAGTAAAAACATATCATATATTATATACCTAAGAGAACACCCCTTTGCAAAAAATGGAGCTGCACTTTGAGACCTACCATTACTGATAAATTAACAACATTTATCAGTATTCTTGCTTTGAAAACTAACAATCTAGATGAAATGTCAACATATTAGTTAGGGTCAAATTCTTTTCCGAAACTTCAATAAAGCTGTAAAATGAAACATGCTAGGAAAATAAATCAATGTAATAAATTGTGTCAAAGCGTTTCAATCACAGGAAGGGTGAAAAATATTCTACATAAGGAGGTGAGGGAGGAGGAGATGATTGGGGGCCGGTAGGGAGGAGACGGAGGTTACAGTGTTCATATAGATTTTTTTCCTATTTATTCCCAAATGCAATTTTGATCACACTGAGCCAGCTCCCCCGACAGACTGTAGCAGATGCATCTGATGGAAATGAGATTCTGGGTTAAGTAGGATATGATGTCTGAGAAGCAGGAAGTGGAGCAGAGATGTTGTGTGTGCATAATATGAGTTTTTAAATCAGAATTACCATACATTTGAGTTGAAATTTTAGTTGAAACATTTGATAGATATACAATATAAATTCTATTCACCTTCAAGTAGAATAGTGCTTCAGGAGAAATGTATGTTTTATATTGAAATGTCAATTTTCTTAAAGATAAGTTTGCTCTCTTTGCAGAGACAGAGCTTCACTTTAAAAAAGCAACGCTATCTGAAGTTATCTGTCTACATGTCAAAAATCCATCAAGTCCTCCAAAGTGTTTTTTTTTATTTTTGTTTTACAGATACCTGCTGTAAAATTGTACATTTTAGGTTGACCACTTAGCACTTTGAACTAGCAATAACTACATACAGTCCAGATTTCTTTAAACAAAATTTGAAACAGCCCTTTAAGCAAGCATCAAAAAGTAATATTAATTTAAATACCAACTTTATTATCATTTACTAGTGTATGGCTATAAAAAAAAAACAGACAAACATTTTTTATATCACTCTTACCACCTTCTAACAGAATGGCATCCTGGACGATGAGCAATACTGCTTAACCAAACTAAAACATAACTGTGCTTGCAATTTTTAATTATTGTACGATTTAGAAAAACCTTCTAATCTTGCCTCTCTGTTTGGACAGTCAGATACTTAAGTACCCAGACTTTCTCACATTCTCACCCGTAAGTGACATAACTTCTAGCTGCTAAAACTGACGACGGTAAACAAAATTTCACAATGAGATACCAAAATAAGACAATAGGCCAGCATGGAAGACATAATACCTGCAACTGCATGAACATATTGAAGGCACAACCTCTTATGCCCAGGTCAGGCGAAGACTACATTGCACAGCATCTTTGACCCACTGCTTGCCGGTTGATGAACAGCAGAGTAAACAGCTGTTGTTGGGTAAGTGGGGCACACCCAGAAGAAGCCAACCAGCGCCACGAAGAAGTCTGGGATAACTTTAAGCATGGAGTTGAGTGACAAACTTTAACATCTGTCTCCTAGTCCTATTTACTCATAAGCTCGTAAGCACACTGTGTTTCTTTCTCATCCTCCTTCCTTGCAGCATCACTTGGTCACCAAGGGTGGTTGTCATGGTAACACCGCCCACAGGAGCTGGATACCTTCCCTGTTACCGTAGCAACTGGTTCCCTACAGGATTTCAAGCATGTCACACTCACTCTCTCTCCTGCTCATTAAGAAGCAGCCTCTCTCTATCTCCCTCTCTCTCTCTCTCTCTCTCTCTGTGTGTACATAAGACGGGTTCAACAATCACTCAGCAGCTGGTTGCTTATCACTGAGCTTTTCTTGTCACCACTTTCTGTGGACTGATTTAAAGCACGTGCATATTGCCAGGACAGCTAAGTTTAGCTCACGTTAGCTTCCTTACATATTGTCATGCTTTAATTTTAAGCATGACAATCTGTAAGTTAAAGATTATAGTGAGCAAAATGTTGATGACCGATGTCGGCAAGCTCCTGGTAAACAAATAGTTGATTTGTAAAGATTATAAGAGTATAGTTATAAAATCATTATCTTTAGCAAAATTTTCAATTCAACAAAACCATGAAGTTAAAGTAATTTTAAAACAAGGAAGGTCCCATATGATTTTTTTTTACTCATCTCACATTGTATGAAGTAAAACTATTAACATAGCCACAAAAAGACAGAATGTATGAAAAAAACAAAAAATATTCAAAACTTTAATATCTCTCATATGCTAACATTCCTAAATCGTACTTGAGTGCACTTGCAGAGGATTCTCCTGAAGCTAAGCATTTTTTCACACTGCATATACTCAATACTCTGTGCTAAATAGTCACCATGTTGTTGTTATTTTTTTTACCTTAATTGTGAAGTTAGGTTGACATACATTATGTCCTAAACTGAAACAGGAATCTGGTTCAATGTTTAAACATTAGTCTAACGCATGTATCAAAGAATCAGAGTGTTACTTAGTCTGGTGATATAAATAGAAGCTAGTCCAAAGTGTATGCTTTCAAGCTTGACTGTGTATCAGTGTGGAGCGGAAGTGGTTCCTGAGTTTCCCTGTTGTGTTGGGAGTGTTTATGCATAAAGACTGATTGTAATGGAACAATTTTTGTGATCAGACATGATTTTTCAAGTTTCTGGTAGGAATAACAACAAGTATGCTAACTGGAAAAGTTGGACCTCAAAAAGCAACATGTGCATAAATATAGCTGACCTATTTCTGTTAGGAACATCACTACTACTACTAAACTGTTCAAAGCAGTTTTGGTGGAATAACGGGACAATAGGGCAATTTCAATATGCTAAGCTTAAAAGCAGTCAACCACAGAAAACTATATTTACACAGCAATCAAACAACAAAGTTTATTCTATTTACTTTTACAAACTAAACTTGCCAGTTCCTTTAAATCTTTAAATTTAAATATTAAGCAATCTGAAATATTTTATTTATCTATTCTGAAACCATCAAATGAAATGTTATGTTATTCTGGGAGCAATATGAAAATCCCCTGAGCCAAAGTCTCAAGCCGACTGTCACGCAAGAGGTCAATAACAATTTATTAGAACTTCTAATAGTTTGTATGTTTTGAACAATGCTGAAAAACATACATCTGTGAACATGTTCGTTTTGTGTAATAACTAATAAAATGCAAAGAAATACATTATCGGCAAGTGTTGCTATTTGGAGAAACTAAAGCTGATAATTATGCACCTGCTTGCAAATCTTCATAAGCATTTATTTCAATTATGAAAACAAAAGAAGAAAGAATTTAAATTTAGCTAAGCAAAAAAAAAAACAAACAAAAAAAACACCTCAGAATGTATGGAATGGTCCAAATTAAATTATTCCTGACTGATTAAAGATTTTTGTCTGCTGTAAAACTTCTACTGCATTTGTGAAAACAAACAGAAAGAGGGGCATCCTGAATCTTTCTAAAAATACTGTTAAATCTTGTTCTCTTAAGGTCTACTGTCTAGTGAGCTGGATATATTAGTACACCCTGAGTAGGCAGACATAAATAAATAAATAATCTTTGAACTTATTCTATAGAAAGAAGGAATGTCAGGACAATTTTCTCAAATCAAAATCATTTTTCAGAATTACAATTTTTGCTAGGCTTAAAACTTTGCTTCTCTGTGAGAGGTGAAAGTGCCTTACATTCTCACTCATTCATCCCAGAGACATGACATCAAGCTGCTAAAACTCAAGGTGATGAAAAACAAGTGTTGACTTTTAAAAGTTAAACATTGATTATGCCATCCAGTATGCAGTATGCATCTCATTGGCGTATGTCAGATTTTCTGCTCATCAGTCTCAATAAATAATCACGTAACAACCTTGTGAAATGCAGATTTACTTCAATCAGAATTAATTAGACCAATTTATCCCCTGACTGATCAATTTATTCTTCATTAGACAAAAGAAACACATTAATTAAACATCCAACTAGAGAGAAAATGAAGGACATTTCTTGACTAGAGGTTAATACAAAAACAACTGTTATAATAGCATAACATATATGTTTATATCCTCCTGTGATTCTCAGGCTTTTGACCAAGGTCACTTTTCAACTACAGCGTTAAAACATGCTTAATTTAGAGTTTGCAACAGATTAAACATTAGTGTTATCTCATTTCCTCTGGCTAAAACATTTCCATAGAAAGGTCGGTTGAAAGGAAAATGGTTTAATCTTTGAGTCAATCGACTAAAATGACCAATTAGCAGAGCCGGGAATGTCCATTTACCCTAACTGCTTTACTTTTTCAAGCCAAAGCCCAAGCTTGTATACATTTCTTAGTATCACGTAAGCTTGATACTAAGCTTACATGATACTTGATGTCATGTAAGCAGGAAGCTCTCCATCAAAATATCACAGGACCGTTGAGGACATAACAGAAAGTTAAAAAAAATGGGGGACCAGAGAGGGAATACTTCATAAGTTCAGCAACAAAAAGAAAAGATGACTTCTCTGTTTTTTTCTCCACAGGATACTGCACTACAGGCTGAAGTCTTAAAAGTAGCCACGTCTGTGTAGATAAGTAGGCAGTCAGATGCTTTGGGTACATTTTGTCTCAAGGGAAGAGAGGAGATGTCTGAGGTTTATTGAGGGAAGCTTCTAAAAACAAACTTTTTAAATATCCCTCCAACTCATAGACACAGAGACACAGAAAAATCATTTTGAAAAAAAAAAAAAAGAATTTTACTTTAAGGGGTCAGTTTAAAATGGGGTAAAGCTGTGGATGACTTTGCCCATGATAGTAGCAGCAGAATAAACTCATTTTTTTCTGTGTCTGAGCCAAATGAATGAACAACTGTGTCACAGCATTTTGATTTAGATTCCAAATATCAAATGCAAAAGCTCTTTTAAATGTCTGGCAGAATTCAATTCAGCAAGGTACTGCTTTCAGAAAACATTTTTTTTTCTAGCTTATTGCTGCTTGCTGAATAAAGCACCATTTAGCGTATCAGCTCACATTTAAGCAAGAGATTTGGTCATCACAATTTTCATCTTGTACGGCCATCTATATGTAACCTCATCACTCTAAGACTGACTGCCTTGCAAAAAGCAAGTACATTTCTGGACTTCAGAACGTTAATAAATTATAAAGCACACAATTTAAAACAAAAGCAGAGAAATGTCCTTTTCACTGGTTCTAAACATGAACCTATAGTTTAAAGGAGATGCTGTGAAAGTCAGGTCTTTGAAATTAAAAGAAAAGAAGAAAAAATGGAGAGAAGGGTAAAAAACAACAAAAAAACAAACAAACAAGGAAAAAGTTGTCATGAATTATTCAAGAACAATTTCATACACAGAGGCGGAGAAAAAAAGATGTCACTGGCCACCGAGAGCCGCTGAGGCGGACTGAGAAGAAGCGCCTGTGTAGGGGAGGGGGTAACGAGTGCTTTTGGGATGTAGCAGTGTAGAACAGAGGAGGCTGGGACAGACATGGAGAGGAGAAACACGGAGGGGGAGGTTCAACCAAAGAGGAGACGGGCGTGTGGATTTTCCTTTGTGTCTAATTTAGAGAAATGTTGAGAAGCGGAACCTAGCTGGCAGGGAAGGGGGCAGGGTAAATAAAAAAAAAGGTAGGATGAAGAGAGGGCAAATGTCTGAGTGTTGAGAGGGGTGTGTGACAAGTGCTGACACCAAATCATCAAGCAAGAGCCAAGGCTTTTGCAGGGCTTTCAATAATTGATGCAACTTCTGCAGAGTGCCATCTTTTTAAAGCAGAATGTCCTCCTTCTGAAATCCACATTCTATTTGTGTGTTGTGTAGCCATTTTATTTCTGCACTCAATCCATGCTGAAACAAGCATTTTTAATGTATTGTTGACGTATAAACTAAAACTAACCTGTTTTGTTTCAGCGCTGTGATTTCTCCGTTCATCTGGGTGAATTTTTCTTTTACTGCTTTGATCAAAAAGAGCAGCTTTATACATTTCATGTAGATTTATGAAGGGTATGCCTGGACTCAGATCCACAGTATTTAGAAGCCTTTCTCCAGCAACCACATGAGTGAAAGACACAGTTTTTCTGTTTCTGAGATATTGTCACTTTACTGTATATCACGATTATCCATAACAGTGATTGTTCTCGGGTTGGAACCAGTCTTGCTTTAAAAATGAGCATCTGAATATCAGAGTGTTATCTCCTCTGTGCAGTCTAAGAAATATGACAATTGCTTACACTGTTGCTATGAGTGTAAGCAAATCTTTTCCATCAGATAAAAAAGTCAAACCCGAACATCAAAACAATGAATAATTTACAGCACAACTATAATAATAATTGCGAGTACTTTTAACAGGTTTTTCATTATTTTTTATTTGGGCACTTCACTCATATTAAACGTAAAATGATTACTTCCTGTACAAACATATAACCAATCACTATTTATTAATAGATAGAATTACGGCTGCAGGCTACATGCTGCTAGCCTTTGAAATGTTGAATGCAGACCTTCCTTAAATACTAAACACATTTACTCTAATTTGAGTACCTTAATTCTACATTAATGTTCACAGCTACACGCCCCACTGTGATATCATTGAAGCAATGAATAATCAACAATACATTTCTTACAAAGGGATATTTAGACTTGATTTAAGGGTACAGCTCTGCACCAACTAGTATTTGTTACTCCGTCATGCCAGGCAGCTAAGTAGCACATAAATCTAGTGACACATTTACATAATGGGAAGGGTACTGGGAGATCTTGACAGCTCAAAAGGAATAGTAAACTCGACACCATTCCGTCTGGGAAAACCCAGCCGCTTGTGCATCAAAGTCTAAAGCAAAGCCTGGGGGGCGCCAGATAACTTGCAACATAACCGCTCAACGTTATCACCACAGTTTTGAAAATTATGCAGGTTACATTAAAGATGTATACAGTACTACAAAATGGTATAGATAGAGATTTCTTCTATACATATTGAGCATAAACAGCCTATATATAGATCAATATGCAACACAGGATCTTAATCAGACTTAAATATTCTAGACTTTGACTAGGTCGCTTCAAAGATTTTTTTACAGGGAAACTTATTGATCTGGATCATTTTCATGCTTCAAAATCCAAGTGCACTTGAGCTACAGGTCAGAAACTGATGGCCAGTCATTCTCCTTTTGGATTTTCTGGTAGGGAGCAGAATTCATGATTCTGCCAATTATGGTAAGTTTCCAGGTCAACACCATCACACTACCGCCACCATGTTTGACTGTCAGGTAGAGCTGTGATGATTGATATCATAACTAATGAGGTTGACTATAAAAGGTTGTTGATGGATCATTTAAATGCATCATTCAATAGAAACATTTTCAATGTTTTTTGCAGCAATTGCAAGAGAGAACGTTGTGGGGACAGTTTCACCTCTGTTGTCTGAAAGCAATGGAGATACATCTATGTAAGAGAATTGACACACAAGCTCTCTGTCAACTCTGAATATAAATGGACCATAGAAGAACTGACAGGTCAAAAGTTTGCTGTCCTTTTCTTTATGCTGCTACTTTTAAACAGTGAGTTATGCTTCAGCAGATAAGAAAACATCATATCAAAGTTTCGCTGTTTCATCCGTTTGGGTTTTTAATCTCTGTATAATGCCTCTATATCAAGATCAAACCCACCAGTACTCTTAATTTAATGTTAAAGCCATGCTGCCTGGGATGCACTCAGCTGTCTAATCTGTATTAGAACGTTACATAAGTTGTTTTATTTATTTATTTTTTGACTATTATTATGATTATTAATTAAATTAATGGGTCTACGTAGGCACAGCCATTGTTCAACTTTGATTAATATTTGAAAACACATTTCTGTCCTTGAAACAGAGCTGTGCCACAGAACTGGAATGACTTTTTCCATTTCTTTTGTCTAATGTTGAGAATGTCCAGAACGTTAGTGGTGGCGGTCTCTTGGTTGAACGCATTTTGCACTCATGTTTTCAAATGACTCTGTGCTCCACTGTGTCACAGGGTATTTCCCAAGCACTTGCCAGCTGCTTGAACAGAGCAGGAAGCAGGCTGAGTTCCTCTGTGAGAATACCTAATGCTCTACATGTTCCACATTGATTGTACTCTCCCCTCCAGTTTTTCAAATCATCTGCTGGGCAAGAGCAACCCCCACCCGCCCCTCCCGCCTTCCTTCTTCTCCCATGTATCTGTACCAACCCTCAATCTCTTTTACTGTCCTGAACTCATCCTCAACATAGAGGACAAGTGTTATCATCCTGCTGCAGATGTCTCATGAAGGAGGGGGTCTCTCAAACCCCCCTACTGGCTGCAACAGTACTAAGCAGCTGATTTCCTCCTGGCCTTTACAGTAGTACAGCCCATTAGGCTTACTGAGGCAGCCATGCCTAGTGAGAAGACCTTGAGCCGTCGTGATATCTCAGCCCCACAAGACACCAGAGAGGACTAAAAGCTGGAGGTCATCAGAATGACGGGACTGGACTCCTAATCTCTCTCCACTCCTTCGGGGGGTGGCGGGTGGGCAGGGGGAGAATTGCAAGCATGCAGCGTCCCCTACACGCAGATTAAACCCCACAGTCTAACCGAGGCTTAAAATACTGCTAAAGTCCTCCATGCATGAGGTTTTGCATTAAATCTACATGTTTTATCTAGCATTCAGCAAATAAGTAGTGGGAGGTAAAGCAATTGCGAAAAAAGTTCAAATTTATCTGAAGCTGCTGTCAGCATGAGATTTTATCTGGTGAAGCAAGTGTAAGAAATTACAATAGACCCTGATGTGAAGGTGTGTGCTTTAGGTTCGACAGTGTTTTGTATGTTTCAGGGTCTTACTTTAAAAAAAAAAAAGAAAACAAAGAAAGTAGTCCTGGTGTTGATCTTTTCTGTTGATGTAGTCAAGTCGTAAAGACTCCTCGTTTGACTAGCCAACAACTTTGCTTACAAACAGACAGAGGAAGCCTCCATCACTTTTAACTCTTTTGTGTAGAAACAATTTGGGATCACAGTTGAAAGGAAATGCGTAGTTTACATAAGTTTCTGAGAAACTGGGAGCTTCACAACAGTGTACACCTGCATAATATAAAACCTCTCTTTCCACGCTACATGATAAATGGGTGCTACTCGTTTCACCCCTTTTTCATTTTGTACCTCTGCAGATTTTGTCAGTGGGCACCCAACTTCTTGTGGAAATCCTGTGCATTATTTCATCCAACAATATGCACCTGCCAGGTGGCGTTTATTGCCCAATATGACAAATAACAATTCAAAGTAATTTTTCTATAAGCCATTCATGGCCCATTCCAGTTCTATGGATACACTGAATAGCTATAAGCTTGGTGATGATATTTGGAACAAACTGTAGCACAAACGTTTAAGATGTGCGTATAAAATTTAATTAAATTACACATGGGACCTAGATGTTTTTGACCATATCTTTTCACTAATCATTGAAATACTTCTAACCAACTCAAAATAAACCAATGCCATGATTTAAATACATGGGTTTGAAATACTTTGTTACATAATTTCCCACATCAGCACCGAGACATGCCTCAACTCATATTAGTCATTAGTCTGTCATCTCTGTTAAGAACCTCGTTTGCTAAGCAGCAACTACATCTCTTCTTTCCTGGAGCACTCATTTCATAATGACTCTGCAAGATCTAATCCAGATTGCGGGGGTGTGCGTGTGTGTGTGTGTTTGTGTGCTGCACCAGAAAAAATCAGAGAGGAAGCCAGATAAGGAGAACAAGGAGAAAACATTTAAAGCAGTAAAAAGGTACATTTTATGCCTACTGGCACACACATAGAACGGAGAATACCGAGCCCGCGGAAATCCATTAGTGGAAACTGATTATCACAAAAATTAATTGAGTGTAAGGCTGCGTGTGTGTGCAAGTGTGTGCGACTGTGAGAACACACTTGCAGTTAGAGGGAATCTGGTTGTCCTTATCTCCTTTCCCGTCCATTTTTTAAAAAGATAAACAAACCCTCTTTGTCACTATCCGGAAAGACAGATGGAAGGTGGGAGGTGCATGATTCTGCATTGATGTATTCCAACATAAGGGCCTTAAACCCATCGTCCAGTAGTTAGGAGGTGCTGGCAGAGTCTGGATGGGCGGCATAGTCTTCCTATTTTTATCTAATCTTTAGCTGTGCTAAAATGTGCTTTCCTGCATTTTTCTTCCCTTTCCTGTCAATTCCCTTGTTCCTCTTGCTCATTAATCACAGAAACTACTTTGTTATTTTGCTTAACCAGTTTTGGTTTTATGCTAATGGGACAGAAGTTGAGCAGCTTTAACCAAAGATTGGGTGAAAAATTATGACTGACTAAACACAGATCGAATCAGACTTCACTGAGCCTATTCCCCAGATACAGCATAGTGGATCCTGTATGCTAATATAAGAGGGCAGAATCAGAGCTAAAAGTATATTTAAATGCAATTTTATGACACAAACCACAATGAATGAAAAAACAAAACTTCTCTTGGGGATAGAGATGAACTAGAGCTGCATGATATATTGGCACTAACATTGGTATATATCAGTAATTTTTAACATACAGGTATTGGTCTAAATCAGCATTGTGGTTGTTTTTTTCAAGGTGTTGGAAGGGTAGTAAAATTTATATATATATATATAATGAAGGAATATCAAAATGTTCGCTGGTTGAATAATTAACTAGCTTGCATCTCACTCTGTTTTGGAATTCACATTAGAACATATTTAATATTCAGACTGAAGTCCAGTTTTTTTTTTTACATATATTGCCAGTAATTTAGCAATCCTTTCACAAAATGTGGAAAAAAAACAAAATGTGAAACAGTACAAAGTATACTGAATAAGCAACCAAGTATCAATTTTAAATAGTGTTTGTCTTATGGCCACAGCAAGAACCTGAAGAAAATGAAAATAATAAGTTTTACATTTTTACTTTTCTAACTCCCTGCAACATAAAAAGCACATTTTAACAGACATCTAAAAGCCATCATAGTCAATTTCATGCAACTACTTAGTTAATGCATACAAATATTAAGTTAACTTATTTTGAGATAGACCTTGGATGAAGAAAATCTTATTTTTTTCTTTCTTTTATGTCAAAATTGGTCATATTTTGACAGACAATTAAGCTTTTTGGTATTCTTACCATGTTTTCTCTGCTTCCCAAGAGTATTCATAGTTTAGATTTTATTGGGTTTTGCAGTTTATAACAAGGGAAAGATATACTGCATAGGATGAGGGCCTGTAACGATATTTTTTCACTGTGTACCATTAGTGCAATCTATTTGTAAATGACCGTCTTCTGGATGAAAGAGTGCACAGATTCCTACAACCAAGGAAACATGTTCCTATTTTGAACTAGTCTATGCAAAGTTTGCATTTTGTGTTTGTGCCTATGTGGATTTTATCCAGGTGCTCCACTTCCTCTATGTAAACAAACTGTCAACGTGCAGATGGGAACGGGGACAAAGAGGGGATGTAATAATTACGGCTGTAAGGATATCCAAACCCCAAAATATTTCTCGTTGAAATGAATTCTGTCTCATTAAAGGCTCACTAGTTGCTGGAAGCATGTGACTGCATCTAGAGTAGCAAGTGTAAGCTGTTATTATAAGCACCAGGTGTGTGTGTGTGTGTGTGTGTGGGTGTGCGTGTGTGTGTGTGTGTGTGTGCGTGGGTGGGCGTGTGTGTGCTCTAATCTGGACAGATCTATACTTGAGAGTCTTAATTTGAAGTAAGAAAGAACGACCTCCTTGAGTTCGCTCTAAGCAACACAAACATAACAAGCTGATATTAGCTGGGCTGTCTGCACATGTAGCTATGCAGCCTGCAGTCAGCTGCTTAACAGAGTTCTTATGTTTGTTGGTCTGTGTTACATGCAGTTGAAAATAGCTCTAGTCATCCTTCCACTTTTTCTTGCATCTCATATAAAATACTTTAAACTGCAGAAAGGTGAGAAAGAAAGTCATTAAAAAATCTATCTAGAAACAAGAAACTAGCGCACACTTAGAATCAGTTTACACTTCTGAGATTGTGCAGATCCTGTCTTTGTAACAACAAAGGGAGGGGGGATTATTTACTTTTCACAAAATATTGCAGAAATATCCACTTGATCATTATGGGGTTGTCTTTTGAGCCCGATACTCCCAAAAGAATCCTTATTGTACTTTAATGACAATAATGTTTTAAATTCCAGTCATGAAATTAAGCTAAATCAACTTTAAATCAGACGTAATGTATGAAGTATTATGATACATTATACATTATGAAGAAAAAAAAAGTTTTTTATGATATTGTTACAACATGCCATTTAATGCATAAAATGTAATTTCAGCTGAAAAGGGGTGCTAAAATAAAAGATATCAACATTGATAGGAAAGGAAAGTACCTCAAATCATAGAATGACTCACTGAACGCAAATGGACAAAGTAATAAGACCAGAGAGTCTATTTACTTCAGACCCAAAATTTAGAAAGGCAGCAAACAATGTTATCTGCACATCTCATTGCTGTATCAGGTCATGCACCATCAGAATAGATTTTCTATCACACAGTGTGATATGTGATCCACATTACTCATTCCCATTGAACGACGTGCCTAAAGGCTGCAGACGTTCAAAGCGGTTTTACTTTCCATTGCCGTCGTTCTGCGCCGTACGAGTTCGCATGCAGCCATGACGGAGGGTCGAATCTGTGACCTTTCGTGTCAGGAGCAGAACTCCTCTGTGTATCAATCAGCTAAATGCTCTGAGCGCCGACTCTCCTGTTTTAGCTGAGCCTGCAGGAACGCTTCGACATAGGACATGACACATGCATCTGTCTACCTAACAGAAGATGACACAGGAAGATTGAAAAGAATACAGTAAATGTGTCCCGAGGTTTTTGGGCATGCTATGAGAAGCAGATTGGATGATATTCAAATACGTTGGTGCATTTACATACTTCAGAAAAGAAAATCCAAACAAATGTCTCCATCTGCCTATTTTAATTGAATTAATGTTGAGTATATTAAAAGAAGCTGACAATTTTATTGGGACTAATACCACAGTGTAATCCAACCAGCCAACCCTCTCACTGTGTAATCTTCAGTGTAAACCTTCACGGGCAGGTCTCCTCGTATGAAGCTAAAGCCCATTCCTCAGCATAGCAGTAATCCCACTAAGGCTCTTAGAGAGAGAAGTGATTTTTCTTTTTCCAGAATGAAAGGAGGAGGCTTTATGACTATTACAGGCTCACTGCAGACGAGAGCTAATAAATAAACATCTCACAAATCGACTTAAGATCTCGGGGGTTGCAGAAATTGCAAGCAGGTGCTTTAGAAATCTGACTTGAACTGCAGCTCCATCTGGGAGATCATGACTCACTCCCTCCGTCCCCCCCTACCCCTGTTCTCATTGGCATTCCACATTTACTCACACTGACGTTCCAGCACTCCTCCTATCTTTTCCTTTCCAAGTACATCATGGAATGGAACAGCAATCCTAAGCATGTTGTTGAAAGTTCTTTTTTTGTTGTTGTTGTTCAAAAGATAAGATCAATAATTAAAAGGGTTTCTGATAAAGAAACATGAGCCTAATAGTATGTTGATATAATGCACAATATATTCGCTCAATATTGCGTCAGGGCTGTTTTTGCATAACTGCAGCCTGAATGGAGCATCACAACCACAGAAGAGAAGCCTCTCTATGGACACAAGGTCAGGGCAGTTTGCCTGGCATTGAAGCACGGTGACACCATGGGTTTATCAAAGCAGGTATTGGTACTTTTGCCAATGTGTGTAGCTTAAAATAAATCCAGCATCCCCATCTTTTTTTTCCAAAAAGACAACAAGGGCTGCACATTAGTGAAGTTGTAGACACTATTTCAGCAAGAAAAAAGAAAAAAAATCACAGGTTCACATCCCACTGAGCCCCCTCCCACATGTAATGTATATGTTCTCCATTTTTTTTTTTTTTTGAGAACTCTGGCTTCGTCACACAGTCCAAACACATGCGTGGCAGGTTAATTCATGGCAGGTTCACTCTAAGTTGCCAGTAGGTGTATTAATGATTACATACATTATAAATCTAAGTGCTTTGAGAGCCAAGCATTATGTTTTAGCTGTTCTTGACCATTCTTTGCAAGATAATCTGTGTTTGTGGTGGCTTTTGGAAAACTAATTCCAGCTGCACGATACTCTCAAGGCTGAGAATATCTATGTTCCTTGTGCATCTTTTACCTTATTTTCTTCCACTAAACTTTCCTTAATATGCTGGACACAGTACACTTTGAACAATCAGCTCTTTTAGCTATAATGTTTTGGGTTTTAACCCACTTGAAGAGGGATTCAAAGACTGTCTGCCAGACCGCTGTCAGGTCAGTAGTTTTCCCCTTGCTTGCATTGACATTTCTGTATTTCTGTTATAATAACAAAAATAACTTGTAATTGGTCTTGTGCAATAATCTAATTTTCTGAAAAAATTTAATTGAGTCTTATAAGTTGTAAGTCATCAAATATATCTGAGATAAATGTTTGATAGTTATTAACCCATAAAAAAAACTATAATGAAGGAGATTCACGTTTAAGCTTATTTGCTTAGATACATGAACTTTTTGATTACACTAATTAGCAGAGATGCACTTGTACATAAGTACTCCAACCTCAGACAAGATCAGAGTTGAGAGGTGAAAAAAAGGTCAAGTTTATTAAACTGAGTCTCCTGTTAATACTCATGGGAAAGGGTGGGCTTGGGAGCAGCTGGTGGCTCAATGATCTGTCACTCTCCTCCTCTCTCATCCACCTATTGACGCAGACAGATGAATCGAAATCTCACATTTGCATCCCCGCATCACGCCCAAACGGTATGCAGAGATGCGACTCATGCATCCCACTGGTTTACATCCATGATTGCTAAAAGATTCAGCGCTCCTTCACGAACTGAATATGTATGACTCCGTCATGTGGAAAAAGCTGCACGACTCCTAAGACGGACGCGTGAACGCTGATTTCATCCGCTGATGTGGCCAGATGGGATGTAATGATATGGGATTTGATCTCCATCTCTTCACGGAGCCAAAAAAGAAAAAAAAAAAAAAAGAAAGAAAAAAAAAAAGAGGCCTCTGATGTCAGATGCAGGCCCAGGCTTGACGCAGCGAGCCAAAATGTACAGTAAATCCCATCCTTAAGGACTGACAGTGAGATCAGCATTCATGTAAAACACCAGAATTTCCATCTCAAACATATTCGTTATTTTCTAACGCCAAGTCATTACTCCTGATGACATCTGCGCCAGGGTGCATTTACAAATTAAAACCAGCTGACTATGAGTATTTCAGTATTTATGGGAAGAGAAAACAGTTGCATGCGTGGATAAAACAGTTGGAAAAAAAACAACAACAACAAAAAAACAATCTCATAACACCATTCGGCAAAACAAACAGACATAACTGCAGTGCGCTGTTATAATTCACTCAGATTGGGTCGCTCTTACCTCGACGTTTTCCAACACGCAATAGGACAATACAGCCACCAGGACGGGAATTGCGGTATGCCCCATTTTCTCGCCTTCCTCTGCGCCTTTTTTATTTAAATAACGAAGTTTCTAATGTCCTATTTCTATGTGTCTATGTCTCCAACATAAGCTGTCTGGTTACATCGGCCGAGGCGGCGGACACTGCGTTCGTTCGTCAGCGGATTGACTGCGTTATCTCCTGCGTCCTCCTCCTCCTGCTCGCTCTCGCCAGCGGGCTCTCCAATGGCAGCCTAAGCTGTTATGGGGATGAAGATTGGCAGAACCAAGCCCTGTTTCTGCGGGTGTTTGTTGGAGTCTTTACTTAGGGCGACCCTTCTGTGACTAGGTCAACAGTGACATCTGGTGGAGAAGGCTGGAGAATGCACAACAAAAATATTTAGTCGTGTGGGTTGGAGATTAAAGCTTTATACGCCATTTGTCTGCCATCCATCCATTGGCAAATATATATATTTCTAGCTGAAAAAGTTAATGTCAATAAATCCACAGCTTTCTGGCTTAATATGATTCCCATAAGTTTGTTTTACTTGTTCTTCATTTAAAAGAAATCATTGGAAATAATAAAATATTAGCCATAATAAACATTTTACTCATCCTTTAAAAATGCAGCAAGAAAACAAGCTTTAAAGAAACCTAATCTGGATGTATCGGAAATAGATTAGGCATTTATGGTAAAGGTGATTGAAAAATCAGTATATCAATAAATTGACTCCTTTTTTTAAGAAAAGACCTGAACAATATATTTTAATGGCTTTTGAAATCAACAACAACAACATTTGACCAGGTATTAAACATTGTTGATTTAATGCAATATTCTAAGCCTTTATGCAATTTAATTACTTGAAAGTAGAAAATCCTCATAATTAACCAAAATAAAGGCTTAAAAACATCAGTTTGTGTGTAAATTAACCTATAAACTGTGCTGTACTTTGTGAATTAAGTTATTAAAAATGAATGAACTTTTCAATAATATTCTAATTTACTGAATGACTGTGTATGATCAGAATATGAAGGACTACAAGATCACCAACACCTGGAGACAAATCTATGCCGATGACATACGACCTTATATTACCACTTGACCACAATTCACTGGTAGTAGAAGATTTCTTGTTACCAGTCAATAAAGTATATGAATTTCTGCTTAAAACAAATTACAGAAAAAGTGGTACAAGCTATTTCTCAGAAGGTAATTTTTCTGTAAGGGCAGCTGTAGAGATTTCTGTAAAAACACAATCAGGCATCTGCAGCTCCTTAAAAATGGTTCTGCCAGAGTTCTAATTTCACACTGGACCTTAAGTCTCTTCACCAGCTCTGTGTTGGTAAAAGCATTGCATTAAACATCCTGTTGGAGCTTACTGAGTGGTCTTAGGCCTAAATACATTCCAGAAACCCCTTCAGGTCACACAAGATCTCATTATTCTGTGTTCCCTCAATGAGAATTGAACAGTAGGAGGCAGTATTTATTTATCTATCCTCCCCGGGTCTGGTACCAACTGCCTGAAAACCTGCGATCTTAAGAAACTGTTGTCTTCTTAAAATCAAGACATAAACATTTCTGCAGCATACCCAGAGAGGTCAAAGAATGCATCATCATTTCTATTGTGAGTTATCTTATTTGCTTAAATTATACAACATAATGTCACATAATTTGTTATATTTGTCTTTTTGATGTATCAAGGTTTTCGTGTCTCTGTTCCTTTGTTCTTTCTTTAAAACACATTAAATAAATATATAATAATAGTGCTTTACAAATAAGCCGTCCATCCATCCGTCCGTACATACATACATACAGGCCATTCAAATGTTTAATGGCATCTTACTCATTTAACAAAAGATCACACAGAATATAGTTTGAATGTAAAATTGCACTGAACAGAAAACAAGCAAAGTAGGTAATTAAAAAAACATTTAAACGAAGTAGATGTGCATGAATCTAATGCAAATATGCACGAGTGTAAGTACAGAAAAATACGTCTCAAACTACAATTGAACACAAAAGCAAATCATACAGAGCAAAGAGAAAATTAGAAACTCGAAAGAAAAGAGCTATTTCTAAGAGTAAATATTTCAGAATATTTTCCACTTTTAGATCAACCATACAACAACTGATTTATTAGAACATGTTTCATTGTTTTTGAAACAAAACTATTTCATTGAGTTTAAACAAATAACCTTTATTTTATACTCAGGTCAATTTGCTCCGGTTGTTTGAAGACATTGTTCTCCTGCCTTACATGCTTCATCTTTCCAGCTTTATAAATGAGATAATGAAAGACATGACATTATAGCTGAGGGAGGTTCTCAGATGTAACGTTACAATTTCATACAAAAACAGCTTTTCCTACTTTGACCTAATAATAGACTGAAGTTCTTTTCAGTGGGATGCACATAAACACAATAGGGAGTAGTTGGCTCATCAGTCAGAGGAGAAATGACAAGGCTTCACTTGATCAATACACCAGACCTTGTTAACTGAGTCACAGAAAAGCAGCTATTCTTAATATAAAGAGACAGTGCACCCAGAGGACAAGTAACGTTTCAGAACTAGATGATGGGAGGGAAAACAAGCCCACATGCAAACAATGAACAGCTCACTGGGACTGATGAGTCTTTAAATTAAAGTTTGAGAGTTAGACAACAGCGCATGGCTGCACTGGAAATCTAGACGATGCATTTGTTACTTTTAGGCTGGAATATTGTAGCTCTTTATTATCAGGATGGCCAACAGGGGAACCAAGAGATTTCTTCTGTTCATTTAATCCTTGTTAAATTTGTAATAGAATTTAAAATTCTTCGTTAAACGAGACTTACTCCTTCAAACTCACTCTGTGGTGTCACAAGAGGCAGTAATCCATTAAAGTGAACATTGAACACGGTCTACTGAATTCTTTTGACAACCTTGCTTTTTACCAGTTGGCATTATATGATTTTCTGAATCTGACTGTTAACTTTGTAAAGAAATACACTGTTTCGGCCTGGCTTTATTGGAGTTATTGAAGTCTCACATACTGACCAGTAAGGGCTACAATTTCAGACTTAAATAATCAGCCATCCATGCTTTATCATCAGATTTTTGTTGCGGACCTCCACAGTCAGCACCTCTTAAAACTGACGTGAGAAAAGACTCACCTCAGTTGATTCGAACACTGTGGGCGGGGCCAAAGTGTGTGAGCGAAGTTTTCAGGTAGGTTAATATGCTCTTGCTCTTTGCCACAGGAAGAGGTTTTGGTTCATCTCTGAGGGACTGCTGGTATTCATTTTTATTTGATTTAACTCCCGTTTTGGAAGAAAGATACAGTTCTCCTGTTGGGTTTCAGTTGGGTCTGGTCTTCGAAGATGAGTGCTGCCACATATCACGTAAGTTTGTCGCACCTGACGCAAGTTCTTGTTTTGTTTTTCTTTTGTCGTTGTCACCATTCCTATAAATTGCTCCCCTCACACAGTTTTGACGCAGTAAACTTTGCCGCGGGTCTCCTGTTTAAACTCAGTGTTTCAGTCAGTACGGACTGATTCTCACAGTCAACAAGTCTGACAGTTTTTCTTCCAGCAGCTTATTCCCCACAGCGAAACTTTAAGTTGACAACCTTAGTGTGCTTCCGGGGGCCTCACCTACCACATAAACAAATGGCATTCATGTGATCATATTTTGTCAAAGCGTACTTGAACGTTTAAATTTAGTCACTTATATATTATATATATATACATTGATTATTCACATTGCTCATAATAAAATTAGCTAAATACGATTTGGTGTCAGATGAGGTGCGAGTTATAGTGTTTCAGTCGATGCTAATTTATTTGTATTGAATAAATTATGTGTCATCTCCGACATTTGTGTCTTCTCTCTAGTGGAATTAACTTTTTTCATACTGAAGGACACCTCCTGGTGTTTAGTTTGCGTTCTTAATACACAGGAAAAAATGCTTTAACATGCTTAAGCTGCTCTTAAGCATGTCAAGAGCATGCTTAAGAGCATGCTCTTAAGCATGCTCTAAAGCATGCTCTTAAGCATTAATAATCTCTGGGGAGATTATTTGTATATGTATATATATAAACAATCTCATTTCTAGTGTGTTCATTCTGACATGCTGGATTTTACAAGAAAATTTTGTGTTTCGTCTGAAAGGTGTGGACTGTATGTTTGTAGGTTGATTTCTGTTGTGTTTTTGTGACATCCATTTGCCTGTTTCTAAGATTAGAGCAGCTGTCTTGGTATAGCTGTGATCACTTCAGCTTTCTCATTGTATAGATATGTGGAAAACCTTTTGATTTATGCTTTTCTTTTAGCTCTGAATCTCCCTGTCTGGTGTAATTGCAGTAATTCATCACATACATAGAGAGTCAGTGCTGCTTATCTTATAGGGAAACTAAAGGACTGACTGCTCATTTAAAATGCCTTTAGAATTATCTTTTATTTCATTTGGACCATCTTTCACAGAAAATTTATGATGAATCCAATCTGAGAACATTAGTTTTAATAGGGAAGAATTAACACTATAAGAAACAATATTTATTTTACCAACATCCCTGGTGATATATTTATTGGCACCCCTGCTTTTCTTACCTACAGACATCTTCTCTTCAGCTCACTCCACAGCTTGCCTAGAGGATTTAGGCCTGGAGTTGAAGGTTGCCATTAAAAAAATAAATGAATAAAAAATATGTCTGGCAAAACAGTTCAGTGTAGATTTTTCTTTATATAACTGAAAGGCACTAAAGACTCACTTTTAGATTACAGTTGGAGTCTAGCACATTTTAAATTACTTACATTTGAAATGTTAGGACATTAAATTATTTTTCCTGACATCCTTCCGAGGATATTTATATACCAATATAGAGCAATACAAATCCTTATGTTTGTATGTATGGAAATCTTGGTCTTTGGGTCTTTGTAGACCTGGTATCCGTCTTATCAGCCTGTTCACGGCGTCTTCTTGCGAGATAAATATGGGGCCTTATCTAGTCTGGCAGCCAATGGCTAAAAAAATTAAAATCTTTGTCTGATGTCATGTTTATAACCTATGCAAACGGAGAGTAAATATGAATAATTAGAAATCTTCAGGAAACTCTGATCAAGTCCTTAAAGTAGAGGGGATAAATGAAAAATATATACATACATATTTTGCATTGCTCTATTAGTGATTTTGTTAAAAAATAACTGCACTGATTTTTTTGGTCACAGAGTAAAGACAGTTTCGTTAAAGAAAAACATGTATGCTAATATTTCCTATGAACTAAAATATACACAGTAAAGCTTCCTGACCTGGAACTCTGTGGAGCATTTACAGGCTGAGTTAAAGTCAAACTCTTGCCTAGAAGCCCTAATGTGCTTCCAAGAAACTCCGAGTACTGTTCAAGCTGTCTTGTTTTTATTGTTTTTCTACATCTGATGGTGAGGTATCAGCAGCACAGCTGGAGGGGAGTCAGATGTTACAATGGTATATTGATGTCTTTTGTGAAAAGTCTTTCGATAGTTCAGAAATTAAGCAGACATTGCTGTCATGCAACAACTTCTGAATTGTGTCAAAAACACCTACAGGTCAAGGAGTTCAGGAGCATAGATTATGCAAAGATATGTCCTTGTGCTTCAGTCTTGTTAGGAACTATTGAATAATATCAGTATCAGTAATGGTGGAAAAAGCAAAGTCCAGATAGAGAGGTACCTATGCAAAGTTTCGGATTTGAAATCAAAGGGTGGGGCAACATTTAGCCGGCTGCTCTATGCAAACAGTTTCAGCTATTAAATATGTAGCTGGGAGAATTACACAATAACAGGCTCAAAGCAAGAGAAACTCTGTTTTCCTTACAGGGAAAAATCTTTGATGGGTTAGTATACACTTTAGCTGTATTATGTCATAATAAGTACTGTTAGTTGTAATCCAACAAATGCCAGATAATTAATAAATATGCATCATAACCTAAGGAATGCAGGATCGTTTATTAAAAAGACTGAAATATTGCAAAACTCATGATTCTTGTTTGGAGACTTTTGATCACAGTCATCTGGTTGAGAATGAAAATTTTCAGATTTTGTTGAAGTGACTCGATTTCAGAGTGACCTAACCACAGTGATCATTTAGTACTGCTTAGGCATGAGATAGGATGAGATTCTCAGAGTATAACTAACATTCACTAAAAATGACTAGAAATAAACATCGGATTGACCATGATTTATGGTATTTAAAAATAAAACTTCAGCAACAATGTGTAACATAATCTAATTGATTTGATTTAAAATAGAAAATCTATCCATAGTGCTCATCGTTGTAAAAGCTGTTAGTAGGATATTAACAGCTTTTAATAGCCTACTATCCTACTAACTACCTATTTAGGAGATAAATAGGTAATTTATCTCCTATGTTGATTCTGACATAAAACAAAAATATGGACTAAACACCTGCTTAATTTGGGATTTTATTTTATTTTTTTGTAAGTCCTTATTGTATAGTATTTTGCTATCTGCTGTTTTGGAGTTTACCAGAAATATAGGATTGTATATTGGCTGACAAATGGCAACCAGTGGGAAAGACACAGTGCTCTGTTTCTATATGAAGTCGGAAAAAACCCGTGATGTTTTCTAAATCTTAAGAAAAACGAAACAAAAGTGACGCGCATCAAAAGATTGATGCCAGGCGTGAATCTAGGCTTGCAGAGGTTTAAAAACGTAGTTTTAAAAATCCTAAAATTTACCATCAGACTTTATTCATAGTTTACAGCTCATTTTCAAAAGTGCCAGAAGAAAGTGTCAGAGTGACAAGAGGGTGTTCTAGTTAATAGTGACTAATGTGTCACCATGCTCCTCCCCCACTTGTTGCAGCGTGTTGGTACATCGTGTCTGTCGGCGTCTGAAAAAAATAAGGCTCGTACAAATTGTTCTGCTTAAATGAAAAGCTGATTTGGCTTTTAGGGTACATTTGCATGGCAAAAACAATTGTTTCTAAAAACCTCCACCCATCACTATTATTAAGATTATGCTGATTTTAGATCTAAAGTTAGCAATTTGGTATGCAACCGTGTGTAGGCTCATCTTGAACAGCTGCCCTGACTAATTCACCAACAATTATGAGTTTGTTATACTTTCATTATTAATCTAACAGCATTTAGATTAATAAGGAGACTTTTTATCTAAATTAGATTATTGTTTTTTGCAATAAAATACCAAATAATAATTTGAAAAACACTACTAAAGTTAGCAATGTTCATCATTTTTGTTTAAGTCAGTCAATCAAAAATAATAGTAAATACTGTAGATAAAATTACTATAACTAATAATAGTAATAATCAATCAGTACATTATTTTAGCAGCAGTGAAAATAGATTTGCTTTTCTATTTTTTTAGGTAAAATTATTTAACACATTGTTTCTTCCGTGCTTTAAGTTTTGGGCAAATATCAAGTAGCAGTGGGTTTTTTACTCAATGTTATCGTTCTATGATGATCTCATACAAGCCAGTCTGTCACCCTGTGTTTCTTCATGTCTAATTTTTAATCTAAAATAGTTTTTTTTTCCTAAAGTGGCATACATCAAACTATTACCAAAGGGGTTTTTCCTTTTTTTTTTGTTAATATTTGATTTGTCACATACAATGAGGTGAGTTTTCGACACAGAGAGTGGGAATGCTGTGATTAATGTGGTGAGACGGGTCTCTGCTTATGTGGTGACACAGTGGGACGGTTGGTAAATAATTATTTAGAAAATACAGTTTTTTTGCATGTGAGAAACATCACTTAGTTTTCATATATCACAAAGATAATGTTTAATTGTGACACCTCCAAATTATTTGTATATCCTCATGTGGATTTAGCAACATAAGAGAAGTCATATTAAAAAACTCGTGAGCTGTGAAGAAAGACTTGGTTGTGAAAAGAATAGATGCCTGGCCATGTTGTAGCAGTTTGGTTTGTTGCTATGTTAACAGCTGCTACTGAGGGTTTTGGCTTTTATGCATCTCACAGCTGCACTGACCTTAGCCCTGAACAAGGGAGGTGTAGCATTTCTGATTCCTTTTTGATAGTATGGTGTTCACACCCAAACAAAGCTGGAAATGAAAAAAAGATTGGTGGCAGACTCACTGCTGCTCCAAAACAGGGCAAAACCTGCCTGACAGAAATACTCAGAAATTACATGTGAGACACACTCACCACAATAATATGGTTCCTGGGCTCTTTCTTTTTTTAGCTTTCATAGGTGAAAGACAAAAATATCAGTCGGCATGGATAATACTACGAACCTGAACCTTAAGTTATTGGGATTTGGAGATCAACACAACTTGTATATCTGCTGTGTAAATAAAAAAATTTCGTTAACATAAAATAACTTTAGGTGAACTGTTAAGTGCTGCAATCCCAACTGAAGGAAAAAATAAATGCTGTAGGGACTTTCAGACCAATCAGTCCTGAGGCCCTGTGGCATATAATATTAGAAAGTCCTGGTATTTTGGTATTGTAGAATATTGCAAAGGCAGTTTTGGTTGCACCAACTATGTAATTTACATTGCCTTCACTCTTTTTTTTTACATGTATTATTATGAGGCTTCCAACACTCTCTGTAACCTTTAGCATCTCGAACACTTTTAACTGTGTCTAAGACTTAAACATTGAGAAACCTCACAACAAGTGGCATAATGTTATGACAACTATTGCTGCACTTCAAACTGTGCACAGTAATATTGCAATAACAGCTTAGTCTCAATATATTGCCCAATCCTGCAAAAGACATTCATGGGAATGTTGAGGTCACACAACCACTATCAAACAAATACTGGAAAACAGGTTGAAATTAAGTTTTAACTTCTCTTACATTATAGTCACATCTGGTCAGAGTACTTTTCTCAGCCCATTTGCTTTGTCCTACATGGTTTATGGCAAACTTAAAACAAGTTTTCTTGTTCTTGACACTCTTCCAAAAAGAACATATTTGTGAAGTTTATGAAAGTAGTATTCTGAGCAGATGTCCTCACTTGTGGATCTTCATGCATGACCAGTCAGATAGGTTACTTGATCTACATCATTTGTGCTGAAGTTTAGTCCTTGAGAGCTCCCATCCTGCAACTTTTAGATGCATCCCTTCTCCAATATACCTGAATCTAATTACTGAATTCCCTCATCAGCAGTCATTCATCTCTGCAGAGGCCTGATAATGAGTCATTCATTTGATTCAGGTGTGTTGGAACAAGGGTGCATTTAAAATTGGCAGGATGGGAACTCTGGAGGGAGGACTGTACTTGGGCACCCCTGGTCTACATGATGTTTATTTACTAATGCTCTATAACAAAGCTCTGAGCCCTTCACAGAACAGTTGCATTAGTACTGTGATGAATTTATACACAGATGGACTCTGTTACAATTCGATGACTTTTTAAGGCAGATTTTGTCAAATGTTATTGTGTGTAAAATCGGCAGAATACATATGGGTGTCAAGGTTTTAAGTTTAGTAAAAAATATTTAAAATGATGTACTCTTTTTCTTCCACCTTTTAAATATTTTAGCAAAGCATTGGATGTGAAAAATTTGAGCTGATGATATGCTGGATAAACAACCCGTGTGGTGGGTGTGAAACTGACATGTTTTTAGGCTGCAGATGATCAGGAGTTGACATTTGCAGAAATAGTTTTTTGTTCCTTGTGTTAGAGAATAAAGTCTTAAAAGCAAGACCGTTTTAACAAGGCCTGATAAAGTGTTTCACATGGCTCGGATACACCAAGACATCTGAATGATGTCAGGAGTTTGTTTTTCATGTTATGTCAGTGTAAAATTAATTTAGAAAGCACTTTGGAACAAATATGTTCCACCAAAGTGCTGCAAAGTCAGAATAATAAAAGTAATGTTGTGAGATCAGTAAGAATGTAAAACAAAAAAATAAGCATTTAAACTAACTGGATAAAATAAACAGAAAAATAGAAAGAAAACGGGTACAAAAAAAGTATGCATTAATAATATGGCTAAGTTATCATGTAATGGCAGAAATGTTTTTCCAGTTTACTTTATAGAAAAACAAATTTTAATGAATGTTACTGTATGAGAAACCATTAAAAAATATGTTGAAATCTTGCAGAAACTCACAACAAGCCAGAGCAGCTTAATTTTAACCACACCTCACTGCAGCAGCTCTAGTCAAACCAGTTAAACCAAACAGCAACACTCACATGGTACTAACTGCAAGTCTGTGGCTCAAGTTGATTTGCTGTCAAATGCTTTCATAGAATGGGCTGTTGTTGCCTCTTCTTTGAAATTAAGTAACACTTTTGGGCGAGGGAGAGACTTCTCATAATGCTCATGCGGGATGGTATGTCTTTGGAGTAGTGAAGAATAGGATATGATGAAGCATATGTAATGGTATAATTAGGCCGTGATCAGGGTGATTGATGTAGAAGAACCTTGGGGCACTTGCTGACCCTCTATCTAATGATTCTCCTCATTCTGGCCCATGATTGCTGTTACAGATTCCAATTAGAGAGCATGTGTAGAAGCCTGAACTGGGCAGGAATGGACCTTAATTGCCATGAGTTATCATCTAGGCTCAAGTAATTGAGCCCCCATCTTAAGGAGCAGCACATCTGACAAATTGATTTAATACCAAAGTGATTCTCCATCCCTAATGGCACTCTGGCTTCTTCACTCATGGGCTGCAGGCACTGAATTCATTGTGTGTTGATTACTGAGCAGCCAAAACCTTTTTTTCTCTAAGTCCACCCACTCGAGAGAGCTCAACAACACACGCAAACTACCTTCAAGCGCTTCTTAAAGCAGCATGCCTGTATTTTCCCCAAGCTTATCACTTAGTGATCATCCAGTCTTTGAATATATGTAAGGCATGTTGCCATGTAGTTATGAGGGTGGTAGTAAATTTGTCAGTGTTGCAGAACAGGTTTTTTTTTAGAAAAAGCAAACCAAGCATCCTGTCAGAGCTTGTTGGTCTTAGAAATTAGCACAAGGTGTGTCGCTTCATAACAGCTGGGTCTCACTGTAAAACTCTCTTTTCCTTGATTACATTATGGCTGTTCTTGTATTAGACTTTCCATTGTAATACTTTTGCATGAAAAGGTTTAACCAGTTTTGAACTAACTCTCTAATATCTTAATGAGAAAATCCCTTTCTTTTTTTTCAACTTCGCATAGTGTCCCACTTTGCTAAGTTGGGAAACTTGCTGGTTATAGATTGTGACTTTCTCTGAGCTAACGCTTAAATAAATTAATAATGTTTTCTTTTTATAATTCTCATATCACTATTATGCATATTTACATTTCAGGTTACCTGTATTCTCTACCTTAAGCTTAAATGTTTCTGATCATAAAAAATACTAGATAAAGATGATCCTTGTAAATAAAAAAAAAATATATTTTTATTTTTGCATCCTCCATTCAGACAGTCAAATGTGGTAGTATTGTGATGGTCTCGGGCTGCTTTGCTCCTCCAAGTTAGCAACTTGCTGTAACTGATAGTTATGAATTATGCTTTCAGGCAATAAATAATACAGGAGAAAGTCCAACTATCAGTTCATATATTAAACTCGAGGTCACGTGGGCTGTGCAGCAGGACAGTGGTTCAAACGCACCAGTAATTCCAATCCTGAGTGATTTCTAAAACAAAAAGAAGCCAGACAAAATTGTGTTTTTGGATGGGGTTATCCAATTTAGTATGACAAAAAAGTGAAAACAGAAGAAATCTGTAACGGAGCTAATACATTTTCATAGCTCTATATTGTTGCCAAAATAATTTTTTTTCCACCTTTTCCTTTCATCAGCACCAGAACGGCCACCGAGAACAGGTAGTGTTCCTAACCAATGAACCGAAGTCCTCGTCAAAGACGAAGAAGATCGGCATCCTGATTGCTGTTCTTCTGGCGCTTCTTGCTGTCTTGGCTGTCGCGGCATTCCTCATTTGGTTCTTCGTCTGTAAGTAGTGATCATTTATTTCCGAATTTATTTAATGGAGCAGATATTCAGGGACCGCAAATATTTAGATGTTTGGACACTCTGCGGAAGTCCCTAAACTTTCAGCATAGATTTGCCTAATGGAAATAAGAGATTCGTGTATTTACATTGCATGCATTCCCTTCTGCCAAAACAGGCACATCACAAAGCGCAAAGTGGATCATTTACACTTGCTGTGAAGGCAGAGCTCTTTGATACAAGAGTGTAAGAGTGGCATGTTTGGACTTTAATTTCCCATTAGTGTTAGTCGATTTGACAGCTCTGACGTTCTCCTTTTAATAATGCAGAGGAGAAAAATGTCATGAGCCATGGCACAGTTTTCTTGTCATTTACGCAGACAGAGACTGATAAAAAGGCCTGTGAAGTCTCCATAAACACCATCTTGATTCAAGTGGCTGTTTTTAATTGCCATGAGAGCCAAACTGTCTCCACAGCATGCGATCATGCTGTAAAGCTTGAGGACTGTGCTTCAAGGCCCCGTTTTAAAAGTTTCTTCTTTCATCAGTAGCAGCCATCTTAAAGCATTCTGTTGATCAAACAATTGACTCTCATCTGTGTTTCTTCTCTCAGTTAGTGATAATTACAGGGGCACACTAAGTATGCGACAAAAACCATCAGTGCAACTTTTCAGTGGTCATATGAAGCTCGGGGATGTGAGTTATGACCAAAATCTCGAAGACACAACTAGCCAAGAATTCAAAACTTTAGCTTCAACACTGGAAGACCTTGTGAGTATGGCATCCAGATTGTCTCATGTATTTATTCTCCTGTACACATTTCTGCTACTTTTAATGCCTTACTCTTAGTCGTCCTCTCTCGGAAAAGATTAACGTTGAATGCTGTTAGCGATTGCTTTCTAAAATGTCCCTCCCAGCCCAAAATGACTGCTTTAACAGTCCCATGGTCTTAGAGCAATGCTCAGGAGGAGCGTGGCAAATGTCACGGTCGGACAGTGGGGGAGCAGGAGGGCTGTCCAGTCACACCCTCGATTCCCGAAACCACACAAAAAAATAATCTTGTGAAAGCGCACATGGTGTCAACTCAACTCCACTGGACCGCACACAGAGTTAAAAGACTTGCTGGGGTCTAAATGACCCCATCTCTTAAGACTGCAGAAGAGTTAGGGTACCTCTGAGTGGGTGAAGAAATAAAAATAACAGTAAATTCCTTGAGTGATTTTTCTGAACAGCATTGGAAGGGATGTTGTAGTACCACTCAGGAGCTTGTTGATGACAAAAGGCTCCTGCTCTTTGAGCACATATTCTTCAGTGAAAAAATATTGCAGATGAGAATGTGATGCCGACATCAGCAGGAAGTTGTGAGAATTTGACTAGATTGGTAGAAAGCTTTTTAATATATAAAGTTTGCATAGATTGTAAAAAAAACCCAACTTATTTTAAGAAATGTTTTTTTCACTCATTTTGTATAAATGGATTAAACATCCATTCATGCGTCTTTTCTCCCCCCCACCCTCCTGACCTCCTTACGGGGCTGGTGTCTGGCTCCAGCATTCATTGTGTGAAGAACACGGTTTCTTATGATTCATTCTTATGATTAACACATTTGTAGTCACTCTAACTAATGCAACCATGTTACTTATATAATCAGAATAGCACAAAGTTCTTAATTAATATTTTCTTTATAAGTATAACTCTGAAATATTACATTCTACATGTAGCACTAAAAACCTCAAGTTTGAAAATCATAGCAGTCAGCTGCCTAACACACTTGGTAGTTGTCCGCCTGACTGTGCGTCTGTATGTCCATCCATTCATTCATTCATTCATTCATCAATTAATTCATTCATTCATTCATTCTCTAACATGCTTATCCTTGCGGGGTTGTGACCGGGGCTGGTGCCTATCTCAAGCAGTCAACGGGTGAGAGGCCAGGTACACCCTGGACAGGTCGCCAATCCATCGCATTGACTACATGGTAGCCATAGTTGGCCAAATGTGATTTCAGAGCAGTACCTTATGATAAGGGATAGTCTGTTGCTTCTTTAGTACACACAAGACTCTTGCAATGGCTATTTTTTACGATTAGAAATAAAATTATATATTCTTATAAGTGACAGACAAAAATGTGCTTCTTTCTAGTCTTCTTGAAGAGACTAGAATCAATCCAGCAAAAACACTACCAAAACTTGCAGCAGCATGATGTAAAATTTCAACAGTTTCGGGGCTTTATCTCTTTTTGAAAACCATTGTATACTTTGACATTAGAAAATGGCCCATTTATAATGATATGCTATACTTGAAAATTTAAAACATGCTTCAACCATTTGTTTTTTACACAGATGGTTGAATGCTACCAGAATGACCCACTCCTCACCAAGTATTACACAGAATCTGCAGTTACCGCCTTTAGGTAAGATATTCACTTTTTCATATGCCTAAGGATTAGACATAGTGCATTTTTCACCATCTCATATCCAGATTGCAGTTTTCTGTAAATTACAGTTATTTACTATTACAGTTAAAACGTTTTTTCACTACTTTCTTTTTAAAGTTGCTTTATGCTGGTCTGGGATGTTGTTTTTTTTTAATCAATTTTTCTATGAGTTCCTTAACTTTCTTTTCTCATCTTTAAACACCAGTGAAGGAGTTATAGCCTATTACTGGTCTCGGTTTGAGATCCCAGTCAGCGACCTGGAGATTGTGCCAGAGTTCTCAGAGGAGCGGGTTTTGGAGGCACTGGAGAAAAGCGTTGCGTCACAAAGTACTAGGTCCAACCTTAAAGGCTTCAAGATTATTGAAATTACTGCTTCACGTAAGTACCTTCAGAACCACGTGTATGGGGAAAGCTTTTAAATGTAAGCCTTAACTGGCTTTCAATAATTACATTGAGCAATCAAAAAAGATAACATGCCGTGAACAAAGATCTAAACAAGGTCTTTGTCATGTCTCGTCATCATTTCTTTTCTTTTTGCTTTGCATCCATATCACAGTGGGCTGCTCTGAGTTGTGCTGATAAGATAATAACAGATAAGGCAGACCACTCTCAGCTTGTGCTGCATCTGAGATTGCACATTTTATGCTGTTTGGATCCTCTAATGATATTAGCCAGGCCCCTGGCCTGCTTCGAGAGAGCCATTTTTCTTCCTTCTGTCTCCTCAGCACTCGCCTTGCATTTGTCGACATCCTGGCCGTCAGCCGAGTGCTGGCCCTTGTGACTCTGTGGTTTTTGGTCCTCTTTAAAATGATTTCTGTTGGTACAATTTTGATGTTGCTGTCCCAGATAGTTAGACAGAGATGTATGACTTGCTGCTGTAGGGCAAGGTGAGATGGAGCAGAAAGAGGTGCGCACCATCACCAGTTCCCTTAACCGCAGGGAAATGGAACAGAAAATGTGCAACCCAAATATTTTAGGCTCATACATCAAATTCTATCAGCCTCACAACTTTGGTGACCCGTCCTTACCTCTTTTCCTCCTGTTTTCCTGTCACCCCACCCCAATGTCTTTGTCTCCAGTCACAGATGCTCGCATGGCCAGGAAACCCACGGGTAAGTACAGTATGTCCTGTTTCAATCACCTGCTGCTGTAATTTTCCAGCTGGCTAGATGCTTGCCCTCCTGCCAGTCTTTAACAAATGATGGCCCTGTCCTGCGTAGCGCTTGTTTTCATCTAAGATTGCTATCCTTGTTGCAGTTAGTTTAGGTTGCTTTACCATTATATCTGTAAGGCTAAGTGTAAAGTTATCCCAAAGTCTTGTTTTATAATTACATAAAATAGCAGACCATGTGCCTGATTTAACTAAAAACATTATTTGCATTATTATTCATAAAAGTATTCATCAAACTATGTTTTCCAGCTATAAGTTACTTTTTTCATGTCTGTGTCCAATAACCTGTTTGATTTGAGCAATATTCTTCTTGTTCTCAGAGGACTGCTTCTTTCGTCTGGAAGCAGTTGCGGATGAGCAAAGCTTTACATCCCCCGGGTATCCCACAGGTTACAAGTCAGAGTCTTATTGTCAGTGGCAAATCCGAGCAGCAGAGGAGAACACCATATCAGTCAGTTTTCCAATTTTCCACATTGAAGATGACTGCAGCGATGACTTTGTCTCAATCTTTGACTCTCTGAGCCCTGATGATTCTCAGGCCATCACAGTGTAAGTAGAGGGGGAAATGCTTGGAGAGTTTGTGAGATGTGATGGTTATATAAAATGTAATAGAAATGATTCTCTGAATAAGTTAAGTATATACTGTATATAGTTTTGCAAATGTATAGGCCATATTCAGGATCGTCAACAATTGCCATTGGTGTCCATCCATTTGATTACCAGAGGACTGTTGGTGGATATCAGTGAAGATGGAAGCCATTATCTAAGAATCTCTACAGATTCTTAGATATCTGTAGAGATTCTTGGTTCCAAAACCAGCATGGGTTCTGGTGGTTCCAAAACCAGCATGTACCAGGGGACCAGAAGGCTAACAGCTTTTATGGTTGCATATGCAAAAAACTCTGATGTAGGAGGAATTTAGAGAGGCTATGAAGAAATTGTTTTGTTTTGTCTTAAGGAAGTTCTGCAACAAATGTACACAACTCAGGAGTGGAAACAAAGAGCTGTGTATGGTTGGAAAAGGAACTTGAAGGCTGAACTGAAATTACTCATGTGGGAGGGAACAGTGGCAGGGTCTTCTCATTATAGTCACCATGTTCTCCATGGAGAAGAGCACTTAATCTGAGGATTTAAGGGGAAGCATATCCATAAGCATATCCATGGCAGAAATAAGGGAACAGTTGACAAAGCTTTCTAGTTATTGGGTTCCATGGTAGATGATATTTGCAGGGCTTTTGTAGCTCACAAATCTCTACAGTATTGCTTTGAGGCCTGGTACATCCCACACATGGTGGCAGACTGAGATGGATGTACCAGATTTTAAGAGAGGGAACCAGAGAACGTGTTCCAGCCATTGAGCCACCAATACCATGTCCTAAATTTTAGAATATGAGAAAGAAAACGGACAAATTCTTCAACCTCCGAATTAGGAGGAGCCGTATTGCTTCCATTCAGGCCATGGAACAGGAACAGAACAGATCTTTAACCTCACCAAATTGAATACTTTTAGAAGACTGCGTTTTACTTCATTTTCTGCACTTATACAAACAACAAGAATCTAATTATAGTTACATTTGCTAATTCTGCTTTTATATATCTGGGTATGGCAGGGATTTTTTTTTCTTATTTTTTGTGTTAGCCATGCGTGGCAGCTTTTGTTTCATGTGCTTCAACCAGAATTTGTCTAGTTTATTTTGCCTGAAAGAGTAGTAATTCCCAAAAGACAACCCTCCATGAATCACTCTCTTTTTGACTGAAATGTTGCACTGGGATTTTAGAATAAAAGTTGTTTTCATGTGGGTGGAACATGTTCCACTTCATTCCTTTTTTTTCTGGTTTTGTGATTACATTTATTTTCTTTATTTGCTTCAGAAGCCTTCTGCGATATGCATTCCTTTTTTATTGTCAGCTTTCGAGCCCTGAGTGAGATTAAGTTGACTCAGAAAGACCTCTCCTTTCAGATCTATGAAAGATGCCAACTTGAATCTGACTACACCACTGTGTGTAATTGCATTTTGTCTGTGGGGGAGGTCGCTTTTTTATGAATCTATCAGTTACTGAATGCAACATCAGTTGTAGCTGCAGGCAATTTTAAACTCAGAAACCAATGCCAAACAAATACGGCCTTACCGAGTGATGCATAACATTTTTTTCTATAACGGTATTGAGCGATGGGCTTTATTCAAGGTGACATGGGGTTTATGAGAGCCATAATATAATACTCTATAATGACATTATTCTACAGGAGGTGAATGTATTGCTGCTCCTGCAACGTCATTTACACCTTCATGGCTTTTCCTCTAGCCGTGCTCAAACTTTTTTTTTTTTGTTAATCTAACAAATGTTTGACTTAGAAACTCCACCTAAGCAATTTCTTATTAGTGCTGATACTACTCTTCTTATTTATTTTTTCCCCCTGACAGCTCTTTTATTGATTTCCTCTCAAAATGTTGTTTTTTTATGTTTGTAGCAATGTGCTGGTGTTTTAATCTTATTGAATAAAAAGAATTACACTTGTGTGTTACAGATCCACTTTCTTCAGTAAATGCTCTGAGCATGGAGAACATTATTTATGCTTGGATGTTGGAATTCATTTAGAATGTATCCTTACTGGTTTGTTTTCCTTGTTTATCCACAGACAATGTGGCCAAAGGCCTCCCACTAACTCCCTGAGCGTTGTGTCATCCGGTAACATCATGCTGATTAACTTCATTGCTGACACCTCTGTCCAGAAGCCAGGCTTTGAGGCACAGTACAAAATTATACCCAAAAATGAAGGTACATTTTCCACACATTCATAGTACTTAACATGATCTGTTTTACAGGTCAAATCTTTAGGATTATAATACATTTCTTTTAATCATTAGTATTTTATGCAGTTGTTGAAATCAGGATTTCTACACATTTTACATTTAATAAATACCATACTTTTCCAAACATTGTCTTTATCATTCTGACATTTGAGTTGAAAGAATTTAACTCAAAAGTAACTGGCTGGGCTTTCTAGATATTTTTTATGATCATGATAAAAAAATGTTTCACCATATTTCCCATTTCTACGTCTATAGCCCAAAGACTAAATTACTGGTGGCTAAAATTCTTCTCAATTTTAAAACTGGAAATCAGCTTTAAAATCAAATTCTTTGTACTGAGAATTTGATTTTTTTTTTTTTACTTGGATATCAAAAATGCATAGACTATGAACTCCATATTTCTCAAGTGCTTCAAAATGATTGGACTGGTGCCATTTATTTCTAGATGTTTTTAAAGTGTAAAGAAATGATAATAACTAACAATAATAATGCATTTTAGCTTCCCAATGTGATCGTGTCCTCAACAAAAACGAAGACAATTTCACATCTCCGCTTTACCCCAGCTTCTATCCTCCTGCCACGGAATGCACATGGACCATCAAGGTTTGAAAGACTTACAATCTCATTCTCCAACCCCACACCTCACGTTTCCTCCACTCTTGCCCCTTCCTTCCTTGCACCACACCTTTTCCCTCTCCTCCATCCTTAGCCTGCTATCAAAGGAATGCTGAGCCAGCACTGTCGAAGCCAAGCTGTTCAGTACCTCTTCTATCTTCATCTGTCAGGCTGCTGTTGCTGCTGCAGCTTGAGCTGAGCTGCAGGGTTTAGTGTGTGTGGCTTGTTTAAATGTGTGTGTGTGTGGGGGGGACATGCATGCAAGTGGATATGACTGTATTTGTACACCCACAAACCACTTTTGATGTGTTACAGCCTTTGTGTTTGCACTTGGCTGTAGAGGCGTGTCTCTCTGTGTGTGTAGGTGACACATTGGTCAATAATGTTGCTACAAATCAGTCACCTGAAATTTTCTGCTGCAGGTCTCTGCAGGGAATAAGGTACGTGTGACATTCAACATCTTCCGCATGAAAGAGCCGGGCGTAGATGTTCGAAGGTGTCACAAAGACTATGTGGAAATCATGGGGAAGAAGTAAGACTTGATTTACTGGTCTGTAATTGTAAGTCAGTGTCAAGTGACTCAAAGCATAAAACAAGGATCTCTGACACACTGTCATGCTTCACATGTCAATATGTGAAGCATATCGATATTGTGCTATAACAAGATACTTGCATATACAGTATAAAAATACACAGCTCAGTTTTTTCTCATTTTATGACATTTTAGATTTGTTTTATAATAATTGTCTTTACATTCAGTCATATTTGGTAAATATCTAAGATAAACTTTGGTCCTTATTGGGCCTATTTTGTCAGACTTCCACTTGTTTTAAAGTTTTATTTTGTGTCTGTAGATTTGGGCAGGCTCTGGTGAGCAGCTGACATTGAGTCACATTTTCCTGACTTATCAGCACAAATAATTACCTGAATGACATGTTCTTTCATTTTTCCCATTTTGAAGAATGTTGAACAGAAATAAACTTTTTACTTATGTTTTTAAGTTATTGATCACCAATACCAAATATGTGAATTATTAGAAGTACCACCGCTGGGCTTGAATGTGCTGCATATAATTTTTATCTGGCATAAAATTTTATAAGTAAATCTTTTTAGTCCCCCTGAGCATTATTTCCAAATCACAATACACCTTATGCTGATTCTTTGATTCAGCTAGTTAACTATCAAGTGACATAAATTAAAGCAAAAAAAATTAAAGTTAATTTATTTATGTGCATCTGGAGAGGGGATTTAACCTAGAAGGATGATGGTGCTTTTAATATACAGTCAAATTCTGTCATTTTTATGCAATCCAACACAACTGCATCTTGAAACCAATGGGTCCTGTGTCTCAGATATTGTGGAGAATTGCCATCTTTTATTCTGGCCAGTCAGACTAATGAACTAAAAGTGATCTTCCACTCCGATGAGTCCTATACTGACAAGGGCTTCCATGCAACGTACACAGCCATCGATTCAGTTGACCGTAAGTTGATTCTTGTTTTTCTCAACCACATATACACCACTATTTGCGAGCATTGAGTGAAGTGTTGTAACATGACAGTGACACACTGAGCCTGCCATTACAGTGCCAACAAAGGTAGTAATTTTGTGCTTTGAAGACAAAAAGACTAAGGCTTATTGACAATAAAGCTAACGCAGTTTGCTTTACACAGACTTGGAGATTGCAGGACTGAAATATAAGAGGTGGACTAATTACCAGAGAGCTTGTTTAGTGGGTCTGTTTTATTTGTAGCTGTCAGACAGGAGTGTCCCTTCTGCTCTAACATTGGTTCTCTGTTTGATCAAAATTGATTTATAATTGCCCTGATCAGCTTTTTTATGCCTGCTGTGAGTATACCATCACTCCCCTCCCAGTGACTTTGTCATTGCTGTCTCCTTATGTCCCTTTCTTCTGTCTACATGAGTAGCTTGCCCTGACCAGTTTGCGTGCAGCAATGGCTTTTGCATTGATAAACAGAAAAGGTGTGACGGCTGGAACGACTGTGGCGACATGAGCGACGAGAAGAAGTGCAGTAAGTTGATCTGGCGAGACTTTTTATTCCTTTAATAAACCCGTCTCTACACCCCCTTCCCTTCCTATGCCCCCCTCTCATTTCTTAAAAAGAAATAGCTTATTTTAAAACTATACTTTATAATGGCCTTCTTGCCGAGAGTCAGATGCGAAGATGGATACCACTCTCATCTCTGCCTGGTAAGTGTTGCCAGCAGCCAGTTAGCTTAGCTCAGCAAAACGAGCAGGAGGCGGGGGAAACACTTAGCCGGCATCTGTCCTGAGATAACGAAATCTGAGGAGCATAAAAATGACAAGCTGTGTTTTTTACGAGCCAGATCATGTCTTATCTTCTCCTCAGTGCCACGCTTCTAGACTCTAGGAAATCCTTTAGTGCTAATAGCCAAAAAATCAGGCACAACTTACCAAAAGTTATAATTTAAATTTTTTTCCACATTGATCACTTTGAATTAAACACTCAGAACATGTTACATAGTAATTACCATGTTTTTTTTTTGTTATCTTAAAGCAAGGGCCAGACAAGATCTGCAGTTTTCCTTCTTACCGCCGTTTTTTTGCTTCACGTTCAATTCAACCATCTTGATATTTTTACAAAAACTGTTCAGTTTTTACTTTGCAGTTCAGTTATTACTATCTGATGCAGCCAATACATGTTTTGTTGTTCCAAGGTCATTTGTTTGTTCATGTTATTTATATGCACATATATGTGCAAATTTCCTTTGTTTTAGAATGTGACAGTGACCAGTTTACCTGCAAAAATGGTTTGTGCAAATCAAAACTCTTTGTATGCGATAATTCCAACGACTGTGGAGATGGGAGCGACGAGAAACTATGCAGTAAGTATGAATATCTCCATTCATGATTCAGAGCTATTTAAGGCACCAGACTTCCAAGCAGAAAAAAACATGACATTGAAAATTAACCACAATGTGGATGATCACTATAGTTCATCTCCAGAGAGAAGTTTAATATATTCTGGGGAACATCTCTCTCTCTCAGCTGTTTTGAGCTGGCATGAAACCTTGATACTGAGATCCTAATGGAGGTTTATTATTAAGCTGATGGTATAAGTTGTAAATCCATCCTAGAGTAACCTAAAAGCAGCAGTTGCTGTTTATTAGTAATTCATAGCCATCAGGTACATACTGTATACGGCTTCATCAGAGAACTTACAGGGGTACTGGCTACACTGACCTCCTTCCAAGGTAAAAACCTAACCATGCCAGTACTAAGCCGGCGGTACACCAAGTAACAATGTGGGACAACCATTACAATGGTCTTGGTGGTGCAGCTGCTATAGACATTGCTACTGTTCTGGCTCCATCAATAAGGATGTTACCAAGTAGCTGAAATTAACGGTCCACTATCTGCATGTCAGTATATAAGGCCATCATCAGGGTCCTTGCACACAGTTTGTTATGGAGTGGGCTCCTTTCTGTGTAGAAGCTCACACCTCCAAATTGTACATCTCCTCTCGCTGCAGATGTTTTTACAGGTTGTATTACAAATGCAAATATGTCATTCAGCTTTGCCATGTTATCAAGGAAAAGCCTTGCCATGGTATTAGCAGGGGAGGAATAAGAGAAAGCAGGCACTTCTTGGATTTATATTGCAATTATACAAAAAAATCCTGCTAAAAAAACATTTTAAGCTTCAGAGATTCTGAAGTCGGAGGTTCTGAAGCTTGGGCTCTAATTTTGTATTATGGCTTTTTAGATCTCAATCTGTAATAAATCGGCCCAGGTGTAAATTATGGCATATATTTGGTAAACATCCTGTCTTTAATCTTTTTATGCTCCTAATACTGATAATAATGTAAGCTGAGTTAGTTAAGTTCTTCTTTCCTGTTATTGTCAGTAAAACATTAAATTATTCTCTACCAGCCAGCTGACCTACGTTGTGCAGCAACAAGCACTGCTGCATCACTCTATCTACCACTGAAAATTTTGGTCACTCTGGGACCTTTTCGGGCAGGTCATTAAAGCACTTCAAAGTGTAGAAATGGTATGATCAAAAATATAAGCCGTTTTGAAACTAAACTTTTTAGAAACTTTGTAAATCTTGAAAGCAGTAACTGACCCCATGCAATATGGTCACTCATACCTGGGATGTGTGTATACATCACTACACATCCTAATACTTGCAATAAAGATTAAGCCAGATGCTGATGCCTTTTTTTTCTGCTGCACTAATGTCTGTTTTTGATATAACTTCCTTCTAAACTTGTTTCGTCGACACCAGGTTGTCAGTCAAACGAGTGGCGATGTGGAAATGGAGTTTGTCTTCCTCAAGATGTTAAATGCAACAAAATGAAGGACTGTGAGGATGGAAGTGATGAGGCCTCATGTGAAGCCTGTAAGCAGATGACCAAGTTTTTGCTTCTTATACAAAACAATCACCTCAGCATGGTTGTGGGTATAACAAAAACGTTTCACTCAGGGCTTTGTCTTAGTTCAAACTATTTCTCTTTTCACTGTTGTTTTTACTCTGTTTTATTTCCTGCTACTCTCCTTTTCAGTCTTCATCAATTTCTCTCTGATTCCCCTCTTGCAGTCACAGACGTTCACAGAGGGCACGATTGCATTTCCTTTTGATTTTCACTTCTGTGAATAAGGAGGCATATTAGGCCTTAATCCCAATCAATACGCCCAATCAATGCAATCTGCTGCTCAATCACTGCACATTGTGCATTGGAGCCTCACTCTGAAGCCTCACTGATTGCGTAGTATTTCACCGGTTAAATGTGTGTTTTCACTTCGGGTCCTGTCTCCACCCCCCTTTTGCAGCCCCAGATTTGTGCTCTGACTTCAGCTTTAAGTGCACCAGCGGGGAATGTGTCAACAAGGTGAATGCCGAATGTGACGGTGTCAACGACTGCCCTGATAATTCAGATGAACAATCATGTGGTGAGGAATCTTCCTCCTTCTTGGACTCTTCAGTGTTTTGTTTTTTTAAACAGCTGAAGCTGGATTTAATCTCGTCACTTTCAAAGAAGATTATAATTGCTAGATTGAGCTCCACGTTGGGTTGTCGTTAGGAAGAAGAACTGTGTTTATATATATTTACATATATATATATTTACCATATTTAAGCCTCAGAGAGCACCTGCATTTTATTTTAATTTTTATTTACAAATTTTACTGTGTATCTCATTGGGATTTAAAAACTCAATAGCATCAACAGCAATGACTGACATTGTGTTAGTGTTCATCAAAGTCAATTTAATTTTCTGCTTTTTTTTTCCCCCCACCATTTATCGAGATAGGATTTTTCATTTCATCTCTGAAACCTTTCTCTGTTGTATTCCAGACTGCGGCACCAGGCCTTACAAGATGAACCGAATCGTAGGAGGGCAGAACGCTGATGTTGGGGCGTGGCCCTGGCAGGTCAGCCTTCACTTCAAGAATTTTGGCCATCAGTGCGGCGCCTCGATCATTTCAGAGAGGTGGCTCCTGTCTGCAGCTCACTGTTTCGTCAACACCATGTCCTCAGAGTGAGTCACAGAAGTCTTGCACTTACAGGAATGCACAAAGCTAAAACAGCACAACTTTTTAGATCTTCTCTTCACATCATACTTTAACATTTTCTAAGATGGATTCAACTGGAAAGAAAGATACTAGCAGTCTACAACAAATACAGCATCTCTCCCTTACAAATCAGCATTTCTTACTGTGTTCACCACAGCAGCCTGTTGGTGGTGCACTAACCATTCTGTTCAGCTTGAACACGGTCATAATACATTCATTTATGACAGCTGCGCAGGGTTTTTTTTTTTTTCAGACTTGTGTACAATGTTGAAACGGTTAAATTAATTAGGACATAACCATCATAAGGTGTTAAATATTCATATTGTGAGACATTTAGTCAGTTTCACATCCATTTAGTGACCTTAATGCAAGCGTTGCATAAAGCACACACTTATTTGTATAAAAACAATCCCCTTGAACTTTTTACATGATCAAAACCTCTACCATTTTGATCAAAACATAGTGATGCATAGTGTCACTATGGTTTTCTATGACAAATAGAAAATCGTGTATCATAAAAATGATACACGGTTTTCAATGTATTTTAGAAAATATGTATCGGAAGCAAACATTGACCCATTGCTTTCAGGCCTTATACAACCCTGCTTTACTGTAAGCCTAAATTAAATCCAGTGCAACAAACTGTCAAGTCACCTAATTAGCAAATACTCTATATGCACATAGTTTGATCTCAGTGTTAATACACTTTTATGAAGGCCTCAGAAATTTGCTAAGAACACTGATGAACAGATAGCTTTATAAAGACCAAGTAAAATAATTGTGAAGAAGTTGAGGGGCAAGGTTATAAAACTTTATCCTACGTAAGCTATAAACATCTCATAAAGCACTAGTTTTATCAGATGGTCCCAGAAAGTTCCCAGAAACTTAACACAAATGAAAAACTACCAAGATCTCACCTTCTACCTATACTGTGCAAGTAGAGCATAAATGTGAGAGAAAAACTGCAGCGATTCACAGTTCAAGTTGAAGATTCTGTTCACAGGAAATCCATTAGTTATGCAGTCCACAAATTTAGCCTTTATGGAACGGTGGAACAAAATCTATACTTTTTGGGAGTGACAGCAGTATGCTGTGGGGATGCTTGTCTTTCAAGGGGCAATGTGTTTTTAGGCACACAGTGCCATTTTATAACACAATTAAGTAACTGTTAACCTCCAGTTGTTAGAAACATGCTGTATAATTCACACAATATAAGAGATTTGACTTCACAATTTGACTCCTTGAAATTGGGCATTTGCCTCTTTAAGAAGATCCTACACTTTCTAACACATTGTTGTAGGTTCTATCTTTTCCCCTATCTCATTTAGCCTGTTTTAACTGCTTACACACACACACACACACACACACACACACACACACACACACACACACACACACACACACACACACACACACACACACACACACACACACACACACACACACACACACACACACACACACACACACACACACACACACACACACACGCTGCAGCTCACATAACCATGTTTATGTGTGACTGCTGGCAGTCATATGTAAACAGACTGAAACTGATTCGACTACCCTTTATGGAAGCTACAGATTGCAGAGAAGAATAAAAAGCTAAACTTGCCTCACTTGGTTTCATCCATAAGGTGAGCTAAGGGTGGCCCCATCGCTGGGCGGTGAATGTAACTCTGTATCTGTTCCATTTGTATGACATGCATGGCTTGTAACATTTGATCATTTTTCGGCATTAAAGCCTGCTTTTATACATAATCAAATCTAATTATTTTTCAAGGTAATTTACACTCAGGGGTTCTGGTCGGGTCCTGAAACTGGTGAGGGGCCTGACCACCAGCAGAACTCAGCTTGAGGACTGAAATTTGTTGAAATAGCTAGCACATTGTGAGAGCTGGCTGTGTGAGAGCTGGTATTTAAGAACCCAAATAGCTACAGGAGAGTCAATGATTCTTCAAACATGCATGAAACACTCGGTGTAACACTCCAGGTATGTTTCTGATGAGGGAATAATATAACATGTAAAATGTTGATTTTACATAATTCCTCCCCTCCTACCCCCCTTTAACATTGTTTAAAGTTGATGGGAAGATAGAAGAAGTTAAAGCAGTGAATTCCTGGAAGAAAACTTTCTTGATGCTGCAAAGACTTAAGGCCAGGGTTGGGAACTGTGACACAATGGATGTGAATACTTTTGCAAGGCACAGAAAATGATTTACTTAATGTCTCTCATGCTTTTACAGCTATCTTGATCCAATCAACTGGCGTACATACAGTGGTTTGAGGGAACAATATGATACAGAAGATTCTCAGAGGCGTAATTTGAAGAGGATTGTTCCTCACCCAGATTACAATGAAAAAACCCATGACTATGACATTGCACTACTGGAGCTCACAGAGGTGCTGGAGTGGAGCAACACTGTCCAACCAATCTGCCTCCCTTCTTCCTCCCATGTCTTCCCTTCCGGATTGTCCTGCTCTGTCACGGGCTGGGGCGCACTCCGGGAAGGAGCTACTGGTAAGAATTCTCTGTAGAATTATGTCCATATTCTTCATTTCCTTATATTTTTAATTGCAAATTTGAATAATGTTTTTGGCTCTCAATGATGGCTAATTTAGCCTTTCATCATATTTTTTCTTTGTGGTGTTTCCTAAAGCCATTGTCTTCCCTTCATCTCCATCTCTCCACCTATATTGTCGCTCGTATTGTTTCCCACGTCTCCCAATATAACACACTTCACTGCTGCTTTATCACTCTTCCCTTTTGCCTTACCTTTTTTCTGATCTGCTCCATTCACTTAAGAGACATCTTCTGTATCCATAAGTCACCAAGAACTCCCACTCTGAAGGGACGTTTCATAAACCTATGTTAGCAACCTCTAATCCAGACCATTAACACCTTTTGATGTTGGCCATGAACATTAAGCTAACATGGCCAGAGCCGCTGACCCCTCTCTTACCACTTTTGCAGCTATGCTGCCAAATTTGCTGCAGGAAGCAACAGTGAAAATCATCAATGACACAGTGTGCAACCAGGTCATAACTCAACAACAGGTCACCTCCAGGATGCTCTGCAGCGGATTCCTGACAGGAGGAGTCGACGCTTGCCAGGTGAGACCGTGCAAAATTTTCCCCAGGAAAGAAAAGCGAGACGTTTTCACATCTTTGTAATTGCTGTGCCATCCATCACAACCAAACACAATCTGATGATTTTACTTGCTCACCTGTGGCGCTCACCAGGGAGACTCCGGAGGCCCTTTGTCGTGCAGGGAGGAGAATGGGAAGTGGTTTCAGGCCGGCATTGTGAGCTGGGGTGAGGGCTGTGGCCGTCGGAACAAGCCTGGAGTCTACTCCCGCGTCACCAAGTTCAGAGAATGGATCAAAAAGGAGTCAAACATTTGATGAACATGATGTGTGGAGCAGCAGCAGGAAAGATCGCAATGCTGGAAATGCTGGAAACAGAACATTTTAGCATGGTTCAGGCCAAGTCTTTTTGAGTTTTATCTATTCTTAACAGCCGGCTGAGCATACTGTTGCATGGGCCCAGCTGTTCACATGAATGACTTTAAGCACTTTATGTGGTTGCCAACCTCCCACAGGAACTCCACAGACTCAAGTTTTGCACATTTTCTAAAGGTGTTTCTTAGCAGTGTGTCATGCTGCCATCTATTGAAGCAATACTTAACTGATGGATACAAGCCACAGTGTGTACAAAAAATGAAATATGTATGATTTGGGAATACTTTTTTGCCCCATTGGTTGTTTGGTTTAACTTTTTAAATGTTTTACTTGGATTTTTACAAACTGATTTTCTTTGTGTACAGTGCCATTAGTGATTTTTATTTTGAAGATTTTTCCATTTTCTATACCCAAACTAATTTGATCTCACTTTCCGACATGAAGTTAATGTTCCACCATTCTTTCATAACTTTAGAATTTAACTTAAAATGTAAACAAAACTACACATTTGAGTGGGTATGGGGGAGGGGGGTAGTGAGGTAAAATTGAAATGTCCAATAAGGAAAAATGGACCAACACCATTTATATACAGTCATTTTCATGTTATGCTTAGATTGCATAAATACCAGGAGCTGGCTGCAATGGAAGGCAGAAATTGTATTAATCAATCTAAAAGCCTGTGATTTGCTTTGGAAAATGGCCAATGGTTAAAGTATGCCAGGTTTGTTATTGGTGGGTCAGACTAGGCAAAAATATCACAGTGGTTCTTGAATAATGGTACTGGAATGTTTTTGTGTGTTTCCCTCCTCACCCCCCCTCTACCCCCACCCCATATTTTCCTGTTTTTATATTTCCATCGTTACTGGCTTTTGTCTAAATTTGTAAATATTTTAAAGTATTTATATATAAATTGGTGGGTGGAGGATCCAGCTGGTTTGAGCAGACCAAGTCTATGATTAAAGCTCAGGATGAGAGGTGTCTTTTGTTACAGACGCCAAGAGATTAACCACAGCTAAGAGTATTTCTACTCAAAACCAATTTGACAGGGTAACCAATTTTAGGCCTGACTTGATTTGGGATAAACTAGCAAAACCAAAGGTGTGAATGTGTATTCTTTGCAAAAAGTATTGGGGAGGACTAGGTTGGTTTGTAATTCTCTCTTTAAGGCATATTGGCTGTGAATTAAAGCAAATACCCCTCTCTTTGTCTGACCTTTTTCCCCCTTTAAACAACCTCACCAAAAACGTGCTTCACTGTTCATTTTGCTTGCTAATGTGTTTATAGACCAAAAATGATTATGCGAGGGCCTAATTTTAAAGCATATAACTAATGGGAGCTAAATTAATTTTCAGAATGTGATCTGCCAATGTTCACACCTGAACAAAGAAGCATTATGATCTAAAATGCTTTGTAAGGGAGGAAAACTGATATGCCACCCAGGTGTTCAATCCCTATTACCATGGCAGGAGCAGCATCATGATGCTTCCACATCCTTCCACCGGAATGAGGAAGTTGGTTGGAGCTTATGGGGAAGACAGATGGAGGTAATTAACATGACGTCAATCAATCAATCAATCAAATTTTATTTGTATAGCACATTTCAGCAGCAAGGCATTTCAAAGCGCTTTTCTCACCTGTCAATCATTCTAGGGCGTTTGTAAGCACGTGACCTCAGTTTGTCCAGAAGTGTGTGTTCCTTATCTGGAGGAACTGGACCTGCCTAAACGGTGCCGGGGTTCGTCATTACTTACTCATAGAGATTTCGGGGGAGATGATAGTAAATTGTGATTCAGTGTTGCCCATGGGGAACAGCCGTTATCCAGAGGGCGGACTACAGTTTATTAAATTTCCAAAACCCAAACGGAATCTGGAACAATGCAAGAGACGGAGGAAGGCCTGCAGCCTCATGACCAGTTGAATGAAACTGTGATGACTGCAACTACCACATGCTCATCTGCACGAAGGTAACTGGTCGTAAACACCCCATTTTTTCGTCATAGCAACACTTATCGATAGTCAAATCAGAGATCAACAAGTGAAGGTAGTTATGCTTGATTTCATGTGTGCACATTTTCCAACGAGCACCTGAGTCATTTTGCTTATAAGGCAAAAATGTTTCGGGTAAAACGTTAAGTCATTCTTCTTATTTTGTGTTTTGTTGGCGGATGGAAACCAACTTACAATATACGCTGTTTGTTTGTTGCTGTACTTCCGCAAGGGGGCGGAGCCGGTGTCATGTCAGGAGCTATCCTGGAAGACAACCTGTCAGTCTAAAAGACTTAAGACTAGGGAAGAGCAATACTGGTGTTTTTGTCCTATCCAGTAGGATAAAAACACTAAATATAAAGCTTTAATGGGCTGGGTTTAAACAATACTAAGTCATTTTTGTTATAATGGTATCTAGGTAATTTATTAATCATTTTAATTCAGACAGTGATTCTTGAGAAGTGGGACAAAATGGGTTTAAATGTTCCCTTTTTTTTTTTATTATTCCTCAAGTTTATGTATACAAATATGACAAATAATGTTTTGGAAATGTAAAGATGCTAAGGTGCAGGCTCCCAGTTGCAATTTTTTTTTTGAAAATGTAATCTTTAATGGACCTGACAGAGAACTTTGTCATCACCATCCGACAAAAATAAATAGAAAATTATTTTTAATGACCCTATTAGTGATATTTTTATTCAGTTTTACAGACAAATGCTTCTCAAGAAACAAAAGAAATATTATTTAAAACAAAAAACAACAAAAAGTCCATCTGACGGAGTTGACAGTGCATGACAGAGTTGACTCAGAACAGAAGGTGGTGACAAACTAGTAAGTAAAATGAAATACTTAATACATGTGAAGATTTTAAATTATTACTTAAAATTAATTAGCTACACACTTAAGTGAGATTTGTCAACACTATCACTGAAAGAGTCAGACTGATGGAGTTGACGAAATGCCAAACTACCTCAATTTATATGTTACTCTGAAGGAGGCCGTATTGTAGCTCATCAGGTCCATGAAATCTTTACAGTATACTAAAATTAAGCATTTATTTCACAAACTTTCATCAAAGTTTTGTAAATTGTCAGTTATGGCGTTGACACATCATGGTAGTGATGAACAACTTAGGAGTAAAACAGAAGAAAAAAACTAAAGAATAACATATGCTAACCAGAGCTGCTTAGCCCTCTTAGCAAAGGAAGAGAAAGGAAGAGGTCATGGGGTCCTCAGAAGTTCCGATGCCCCCTAATAATGCCTAATTTTTTATTTATTTTTTTACATTCTTTTCATGTCTGACGGTGTTGACAAAAACTTGGGACAAATTTCAATTGAGTTGGAAAATATATAAAAATTATTTTTAATTCAATTTATTGATACTTTTATAATTATTTATTTGAATACTTATACTTAATTGTCATAATATATTAACTTAGTATTCCTTAAATTGTTTTAAACTATTATAATGTAATGAGTTCTGCTCCAGGACAAGGGATTTTAAAGACACCATCCATCTACTACAATGTTTAAAATAAAAAATATTCAGCAAACCCCAGGAAAACATACATTGTTGTGCTCACATGGCCCAGGTTAGTTTAGTCAGATATTTGAAAAAATAAAAAAAATTAAAAATTGTGCTTTATGCATAGGATCTGTTTTATCCCTCTTCTCAAGAATCACTGTTAGACACAAACCTAATCAAAATATTGAATAAACACCAGCTAAAGTAGCAAAACTCAGCAACAGTTAAAGGAGGTCACTGACTTTATCTCATGAAATGTCTCTTAATACAATACTGGGGCACTTTGTCTGGCATGTCAAGCAATGGTCTTTAAATCACAGAATTTGTATCATGAAACATTTTAGCAGTTTTTAAGCTGTAGGGTGTTAAGATGTAGCATCTGTATACCTTGATTCTAATTACCAAGCCATTCTTAGAAGGGAGACTGGTTTTAAGATATTACTTCTAAATACTGTGACTTGGACTTCTGGATTTCTATTATTTATTGGTTTGTTTTTATGTTTTTCATATTAAAGAACTATGTTAATAAACCCTTTTTATCTGATTGTGCAGTTTCAAAAATACATCACCTGCTTTGCCCGTCTTTGACACTGTCTTGTTTTGTAGATTATGTTGTACATAATAAATGCATGTGTTGGGAGAGCTCATACCTACTCACAGTGGAATTGTAATGAGGATGTACCTCTCCTCCCTGTCGTGAGCAGCATGCATACCTGGGGAACAGTGGTGACAAGACAAGCTCATATTGTCAAATAATACCTTCCTTTGTCACAGCTCTATCTTATTACCCTACCAAATGGGCATGTTGACTTCAGGAGGTGGATACACATATAGTGGGGGTGGTGGGAGATCTACTGTCTCATCTGTCTTCATTAAAGTCACAGCAGCAGTGGGAGAATTGGAAAATCAACATAGACAGTGCTGCTAATTTATGTATTCATCACTTTTGCTACATGGGATGCTTTGTTTGTCGATGTGAAGCTGTAGCTGAATAACTTCCAGAATTCACTGGAGCCTGCTTCTTTATTGGAAATGGTTTTATTTAAATATAAATATGTGTACAAAGGTACAAGCAACAATAGCTCATTTCTAGCAAATAAAATTCTTAATACATTAATATAAGAATGAACAAAGAAATGGCAATTAGTTGTGTTCAACTGAAAGAAAATGAGCATTTCAACTGCATTCGATGATTGAACAACTCCGATGTGAAATTCTGTGATAACCACAAAAAAACAACAAAAAACCCCAACAAAAGACAGATTACATATGTATATAAAGATACTTTACAATAGAGCAGCTCACAAGCTGTACTTTAAGGCTTATATAAAATATAAAAATAAAAGACAAGCGATGATGTTGGCCTCCTCTCTTTCAGCGACATTTTCTTCTCTCGTCAGGCTGCCCTGGCACTAGCTCGCATAGACAAATGGCAGTACGGAAAACATCCAGGTTGTGAGACGCAATGGGATTGGGTGCGGAGAATCCGATACGCTCAAACATGAAATGGAGATGAATATAAATGCTGAAAATTTGTCACAAGACACATCGTTTGCATGCAACAGAGAGAGAGAGCAAGAGCCATTTGTACAGATGCGCAGTGTTTCAGGGTAGTACTGGTTCTTGTAAACATGTTGAGACAATTCGATTGAGTTGTAAAACTTTTAAACGGTCCACTTTAGGACCACGACTGATGCATCACTTATCCCGTCTGAGCCTCCAGAAGTTGATGTCACGTTCAAGTGTGTTTAATGTTCAAGATTGCCAACATTTCCCTCAACACCACTTTTGATTGCTCTTTTAAGATCTTACCATTTGTTTTACAATCAGAAAACAAAGTTGTTTCTTTTCCCCCCCAAGCGTTGGCCCATACTTTTCCCTATACAGTTCTTTCCATCTTTGGAATTTCATGGCCTAACCTTGTCCAACTTGTACAACATAGTTAATATATACTGTACACACATTCTCCTTGAATTTCTGTGTTATCCGCTGGCGAACAACACTTTGATGTCCAAAACCTGTTATTATCATAAGACGCCTCAGGAACACAGCTAAGTTCAGATGTATTCCGGTGATTACGCCTCATACAGTACAGCGCCTGCAGCACTTGTTGGTCAGTACAGCTAGCCTGTTGTGCAGTATAGGATAAGCCTGTCTTTGTCAATAGCTGTCTTTTGTTAATGATAGAAACACAAATGTGCTTAGAATTGCTTTCGCATGCCAACAAGACACCAAATGACAGACAATAAAAGGCTGTTCATATTGTTTTTTTTTCTTTTTCCTTTAACATGTTTTAGCTTTGTGAGATCTTCTTTCCCAGTCTCCATGAGGTCATTTTTGACATTTAGTGTTGACTCAAAGTTAAGTACTGGAATGCAGGTTAAAGGATATGCCAGCTGAGTTGTAGCATTGTCCCAGTTGGCCATTTTCATGTTCAGAAAATTAAAACCTGGTGAGGTATCACACAATGCTAGATTTTCCATCTTGGCATCCATCATAGGTTATCCCAAGACTGTCCACGCAAATCCTTGCAGGACCGTGTGAGTAAACAAAGTCTCTTTTCATGTTAGTTCAACCACAAATGTGGTATCTACTCACTTCTATTTTGCTGTTAACATTTTTTCGGTTCAATCAGACATGAGTTTGCATGCGTTGAGTCTGCCGGCCATAGTCAGACTGCTGGGAGGACACTTGAGAGGAGGCGTAGGAGAAACGAGATGAGCTTGATACCTTGCTGGCCTGATCTGATTGGTCGTATGCATCAACCTTCTCGTAGGAAGCCGGCTTGACATAGCTGGTGAAGGCACGACCGTAGGTGGCAGGAAGGTAGGCTGAGCCACTGTAGAGGGGATCTGTGGGATATATGGCAGCTGTTTGGGTGGGCGACTGTGGCTGCTGCTGCTGGGCTGGTGGCTGCTGTTCATATGAAGATCGACTCACAGTATTAGTGGCGTATCGATGGGAGAACTCGTAGATACGAGGCTGAGAGCCATGCTGGCCATACATGGGGCTTGGAGAAGGCAGCTGTGATGGCGTGTAGACTGGCCGGGAGTTGGGCACGTACTCTGAGAAGCCACTGTTGCGGATGTGACGGTCATCGTGGCCCCTGACATTGTAGTATCCGTTGGTGGGGTCCTATGATTGACAGAGGGAATGCAAATCAGTAATGCCAAATATGTACAAAATGTTTTGTTCATGTGCAAAGGTTGAAAAAACAAAAATGTACATAGTCCTTTACAAAAATATTCACACCCCATGAACTTTTCCACATTTTTTTGTGTTATAACCACAAACTCTTGTGTTGTAGATCAGTTTCACAATCTCTGCAGCCTGTAACAGGTCTTCCTCCGGGTTCACTTACTATTGATGACCCTTTTCAACTAGAACGAAAATTAGGTGTAACAGCAACGTGATTTTCCACTAAAGCTATATGATGACATGCTGTTTTTATTTGTTGTTGGGCTGAAAATGCAACATCGTGGCAATGGTGGTAGGAGTTTCTCTAGCAATTGGTGGGTTACCAGTTTGATCAGTTTGATCAATCTGTTAGCCTCTGTCATTGTGCCCTTGAGCAAGACCGCCCCCAGGGCAGCTGTGGCTATTATCCAGTCTGTCAGATTGAACACCCCAAATTATTATTGACAGGATAATGAAATTATTGAAGTTTGTGGTCGCATAATAAAATGTGGAAAACATGTATGAACACTTTTGCAAGACACTTTACTTGCTATACTGAAAGTGTCTTTTCAAGTCTTTTAAGTTTTACCTTGATGTCCGATCTTTCGTCATCCTCCTCCTCCAGGAGGTCACTGTGTTCTGTGCGAGATGTCCCTGGAGACTCGCTGCTGTTTGGAGCCTGAGGGAAGACCAAGCATTTCTAAAGAATTACAAGAACGAACAAGACCTTGCTTGAATAGGAACAAAAGAAAAGTTTGAAGTTTCTGCTTCAATGTTAATGTAACCCCTGTCTTTCTAGCTCCCATCACTGTCTGACACACAGAGAAGGTTAAAAAAAAATCAAACTTACCATTGGTTCTTTGACATCCTCCTCATCATCGTTGCCACGAGTAGCGTTGTGATCACTGTGAACAATCTGAACCCTGATATCACTCTTGGAAAGTCGAGTGCATCTCTTACCTGTGGGAATTGAAAAGAGTTTTACTTGACACACCATGGCAAATTTCTAAATGTACATATCGTTTTAAGTGTTTTAATATAAAGCCACAAGAAAACCTTCACTGTTCAGAAGAGAAAAACAAACAATTGTTTGATTTGAAGAGTTTCCTATCTTGCCCATACTGACCGTTGAGCTCACCTTTGCCTGTGTGTCGGCAGCAGAGGGAGACGAGTGTGATTACACAGATAAGCAGAACACAACCTCCACCTACTGCTCCGCCGACAATTATCAACATAGGGAGGGCCTCTGTAAAAAGAAAAACAAGAGGGCAGGGGTGGATGGAAGAAAAGAGCATATTTAGATGTTAGAAATGTGCTTAGCAAATGAGGAAAATTAAAATGGAAGAATTAGAGAGACTTCATTCATTTGCCTTGCTAATCCCTTAAACCCACTATGGCTATAAATCCATAAACAGTACGCCTCAGTCCTCTCACAGCTTCTGTAGCATATGCTCATGTGGACAATTCGGCATCTTGCAGCATGGCTATTGTCTCTAATCTCTCTGACGGAAGGGTAACAAGGCCTGACATGCAATGAAGCAATAGACAGTAATCTAATTAGAGATTCCAGGAGATACTGCTGCCCCTTTCTCTAGAGACCCTCGCTCTGATACATTGATGTAAATTACTGTCGAGGACCTTATTTTTGGCGTTTGCTGCAGCGAAGGTTACCAGAGTCACTGCTCAAGTGGTACTATTGGTTAATTTTAAGACCACTTCAGGGGATATACTGCCTGATTTTTCTAAGTTATGATATGGCCACAAACCACAAACATATTTGTTCCCTAATCGATTTACATATTATGGGGCAAACACAATCATTAACATACCCATCTACTCATTAAATTATATTGCCTTAGCTTAATTTAGCTAAGGCAAGTTAGCTAGATGTTATAGTTAGATGTTATCTAACTAGAACGTCTTTAAAAATCACATGACAGAAACAGAATCTCCAAAAACTGTTTTTATAATATATATACATTTATACTGGAAGACACTGGGCATGGCTGATTCATTTTGATTATTATGTGCCACCTTGACTAAGTAGAAGCCATTTCATGATTTCACTTCATTGAGCCAGTTCTGCTCAAGTGATTTATGAGTCATAACTATAGCAATATCACTGTAACCTTTTGTACAGAGCTGCTGTCAGTGTTTACCTTGCTCCTTCAATGTGACCAGGGCAGTGCCGGTGCCAAAGCGGTTCCAAGCGGTGCAGTTATACCGCATCTGAAAATCCTGCACCAAAGTCTCAGACAGGACAAGAGAGGAAAGGACCCCATGGTCAGTGGTCACAGTTTGCACTGAGTATCGACCGGAGGAACCAGAGGACAGACTCATGTCTCCAAAGGTCCAAACCTGTGGAGGGTAAACAATGGGTAGTAAATTGCTTTTTTGTGATGAATCTCTCAGCAAATGACCAAAGCAAAGGCATGCACACTTGTTTGTAGATCCCTGCCTGCCACTGACAGAAAACCAGTTTATCTGTTTGTTCTGCTTTCCCTCTGCTGACCTCCAAGGTGCTCTCTGGCTGACATAGCTCATAGGCTCATGTTTAAGCTACCATCCACGTCTGCCCTGCAGGTGAGGCCTAAAGAGGGTTAGGAGGCTGCACAACGAAATAAGGCTCCGCTCTGCTGTCTCCACCATCAGGCCAGCAGGGCACCTGTCTCTCATTCCTCCACACACCCTAATTATTCTCTTCCAACCCAGCATACCTTCAGCAGTTCAACAGGGTCAGCTAAGTGATGCCCCTTGGGCTGCTAATTGAATGTAGTTTGGCAAATCCTGTAAAAACCTTGTCGTCCGCAACTCCCCTAACTCTGCAATCCTTTCAGCCTCTTTCTGCAATTACGGCCGTGAATATGTGTGCCCAAGTGTGTATCTTTTAACAAGTGAAGTAGAGGTGTGTTAAAGCAAAAGTGCAATGGTGAGGTCAAGGCTAGCATTCCTCTGACTGCTCTCTCATTTGGGTGTGGCAAAGAGGAACATTTCAGTGTGTTATCCCTCCAAAAATGAGAATGTGAACCACAACACAAGTAAAGAAGCTTGCTTACAATCTTATCAGGTGGAGGGCTGCTTCCCACCCGGCACTCGAGTTTGCCCTTGGAGTGCTTGACAGCATGCTGCGTTGTGTCTGCTGTGATGATAGGCGGACCTGGTGCGAAAAAGAATGATGGACAAAGAAGACATAGAAAAAGGAATGATTATTTGTTTAATAGCAAAAGCAACCACAAAAAACTTCTATTTTTAGCGTTGCTAAAAAATATGTTTAGCTCTATTATTATATTATAAGGTCTGTCAGAAATGAAAAATGGCAGAGCTTAAATAAATCCCCTTATGATGTTTGTGTTTATGTACGCAACATTAGCAAAGTAGCATAACTGCTACAGGAATCTAGAAAAGTGACTGATATACACTGCAATACTACCAATTTAGTTAACTTAGTCAACTACTCCAATGAGCATGCAGAGTATTTTTTACATAGACCTTGTAGATGATGTGTCTTTAAATGGCTGTTGCCAGGTCCTCTTTAATGGGTTGTGTGCTCCAGAGTTCATCTTCTGTGTAGCCACTAAATTTACTGAAGAGACCTGTTCACCGGGCTCTCTAAACAAGCTATAACAAAATTGCTGAACATCCAGAATGCTGCTGCAAGAGTTCTCTCTAGAACCAGGAAATATCACCAAATTAGTCCAGTGCTCAGATCTCCACACTGGCTTCCTGTTGCGTTTAGAATACTTTAAAACAGCTCTACTTGTTTATAAGTGCCTTTGTGGTCTAGTGCCAAACTACATCTCTGATATGTTGGAGCCCTATGAACCAGTTCGGTCTCTGAGAACGTCGGGTAGGGTCTCCTATTGGTGCCCAGAGTCAGGACTAAACACAGCAAGGCTGTATGTCAGCATTACGCTCATAAAGTCTGGAACTGTCTTCCTGAAGAAGTGAGACAGGCCTCGACTCTTACTCTGTCTTCAAGCACTACATTTTTCTGTAAATCACTTTGAATTGAAATACAATTTGCCTTGCCTTGTACTCCATCCACCTGCCCTAATAAATTATTGGTAATAAGAGTTTGACCACATGGTACCTGTGATATTTTAACCTGCCCAATAAAGCATCAACTTTTCACCTATCCCCTTTTTTTTCTTTTATTTGCAGTGAACTTAATGAAAAAGCATGAAGAAATAATCAATTTGTAATTTAAAGAAAAGTCACAGAAAAAACAGTTTCAGAAAAAAGCTAAAAAGTATAATTTGCAAATGTCAAAGTATCCCAAAGTTTTACTATGGAACAATACATTGTGACTGTGCAGTCATTTTCTGAAGAAGTCACTCACCATTTACTGTTAGAATGACATCTCTTTCTGCTACTCCTATACGAGGAACAATGGCCTTGCAGGTGTATGTTCCAGCATCCTCCTGGGTAACAGCCTTCAGCTGCAAGGTGTTGCCATTACTGAGCACCTGGTGAGAGATCCAAAGAGACAAGTGAGAAATGTGTTAGAAAGAGAAAAAGCAAAAATGAGGCAGCGGAGGGAAGAGGCAGACAAAGGAAGTGCAAGCCTTCATCAGGGGCCCCCTCATTGCGGAGGCAGTGCAGAGGTGGGCTGACCATTGTAACAAATGCTGGTGGTTGGAGTTTAATTTCATTGTGAAGAGCTTTAATCACAGCATTAAGCACTCCAGCCACCGCTGAGTGACCGTGCTGCTGGGGAGATTGTTGTAATTAAACAGTGGGGACAGATCGTGGCATACTATGTGTGAGTGGGCCCTAGCCTTTGGAGCTCCTACACTCACTCACTCCTTAGCTCATTGATCCTGTCATTCCATCAAGCTGTGATTAATCCATTTATCCCCACTCTGTCCTCCTCCCTCCTTCTCCTCATCTTCACATCCTCCCTCTCACTCTCTCCTTTTTTTTTTTTTTTTTTTTGTATTTCAACACACTTACAGAGTAACCCAATTAATCCATTACTCATGGCTGTGTGAGGGACAGTGGCAGTGGGTGGATTCGAAAAATGCCTGCACATTTTGCTCAAAGTGGTTGAAAGTGTTCGTTCTGAGAGATGACGGCACTGCTTATTTCATCCAACAGCGGTCTGCTTTCTCCAGCACGGCTTCAGAAATTATATTAGTGGTCTGGAAAGAAGCTCCTAAGGGACGCCTCCTTTAATGGTGTGTGCAGCGAAAGACATTTACTAGAGTGATGTAAAGTTAAGATGGAAACTTCCCATTATTTCACCCAAGAAAGTGACTTTGAAGAGGCAGATTCAGATGTTGTGCATAGACATGTTTTACACCAAAGTCTGTTTTTGGATAACATTATTTAAAAAAAAAAATTGAACTCAATTCACAAGCACTTTAACTATTATAAAACAACATTCTTGCTTCCTAATAAATGACAAAGAAATATTTGACAACAATGAGTAGAGTTTGGAAGCTATCCAGCAAAGAACAATCTACTATGATCTTGCAAAGTGAAGTCGGAACAGTTAGCTTCTTAACCCTCCCTCAGCTGCTGCTTCTGTTTTGGGGATGCATATAGACAATCACTTACAGGACACACACATTGCGTCTAATTGTCACATCTGCCTTGCTTTTCCTTAATATGTCTAGCTGGGATTGCGGGAAGGTTAAAGGTATAACAGAATTTTTTTGTTATAAGGAATGAGTGCCTTACTTGCAGTAGATAATCCTCTTTGGGTCTTCAGTAAATATTAATCCAGATTATTGGTCGCTGTAGATGCTAATTGCTAGTTCGAGTGAAACCATCTAAAACTCCAAAATAATTATTCCCAAAGTTACATCTGTGCTATCAAATTGCTCTATGTGTAAGATTTTACAGTTTGAGATTTATTTTCTTCATTTTCTTGTAAAGCAAGAAGAAATGTCAATGCTTTTTGGAGACAAACACAAAAACCTTACCAGATAGACCTGTGAAACCTGGACTGGGTTGTTCTGCACATGATGAAGATTCACTAAAAAAAAATTTAACTTGTAGAGTTGTAGGTACGAGGTGGTGTGCCAGAGACAACATTCCATTGTCAAACATGTTCTTGGAACATAATTAAAAAGATTTTTTTGAGACTCGCAGTCTCATATAAAAGTTTATTGACCTTTTCATAGTATAACTTTCTTGTTATGTTGTTACTCTGACTGGAAACATTTTCAGTGTTCTGTTGTCAGTATGTGATTCACTGGCAGCTCACTGCCTCCAACCTCAACTTACTGTGTTAATAATCATCAGGCTCTATCAAACTAGCCACCCACTTCAAACATGAAAACGGTTTATAGATTCACAAAATAGTATCTGCACAAACGTCCATGATGGTAGAATTTTAATTTTGTCTTGCTCTCTCTCATGAGCAACATTTTAAAGTTTTTTTTATCAATCTTATGTCAATTTTTCATGAAAGTGTTAAAAAATAAACAAGAAATTCCAAATAATATGAGTAGGTCAAAAATTTTAATAAAAAAATTATGTCCTCACATATGAAATCACTTGGTTTTTTGACATAAATGCAATGAAAACATGCTATTGGGTTGTCTAAAACATTATCAACCCAAATAGATTTTGGAAAATGGATTTATTTTTTAAATTGCTGAAAATCTGAAGGTCTGCCATAACTCTGAGTAGCTATTAGCATCAGCCTCTGGGACCAATTATTCTCAATTTACACAAACTGACCAAAACTCCAACTTAAAAATGATTAAGCACCCCTTTACGCGATTTTCTATTAAGCTAAAACAACAACTAAAAACACTTACATTTGTCAGGAACAAAGGAGAAATATAGATGCATCTTTTATTCAGTGTCAGGGAAAATCTGATCTTTTTGTAAACTGTGGGGCGTCACTTAGACAGTAATTCTTTTTGTTTGAACCAGTTGTCGGCTGATTGATTGACCAACTGATTGCCTTAGACTTATGACAGCATGCCATGTGCACGTATTTGTCTGTATGAATCTGTCATTGGGCAGACAGTTTTCTGCCAGAGGCTGTAGCCCTAAGGGAGCTAGCTGTGAGAGGTGTTGAAGATTCAGCCAGGAAAAAAGTGTTGGAAAAAGTGTGTGGGATTCATGCCTCTAGGCCATGTGTGAATGTTCCTCTCTGGAGGAACGTCTGCGTTGAAGTTTTACTATTAGGATAAAGTGGCGACTTGTTTTCTGGGTTGACTTACCACGCTGGAGCCATGCTTTGTCCAAGCCAGGGTCAGAGGAGGGTTTCCAGTCCATGCGCAGGTAAAGGCTGCATCCATTCCTATGTCTACAGTCATCGGCTTGGGCTCTGACAGTAGTCTTGGGCCAACTAAGGTAAAGTAGGCAGTTTTAATCAATGAGGAACTACTTTTTATTGTTTGACCTTAAAATTGTCAAACAATAGCCAACTGTACCGCATGACATGCTCCTCCAGCGAAACTTACATTGCACATCGACCAGAGTGCTGACGTTGGTGCTGCCCACAGAGTTTGACACCTCACAGGAGACTGGGTCGGTGAAATAAGAATAATCCACAGTCACCTCAAGGCTGTCCCCATTGGCTTCCGAGATGGGCACTCCTCCTTTCGACCACCTTGGACAGTGGAGTAATCGCATTAAACTGTTGCATTCGTTCAGGAAAGGCAATTAGTCATGCTTATGAAAAAGACCATTAGCAGATTTAGGAACTGTGCCAATCAAAGGCTGCCAATTAAAAGGCCCATTTAGCCATTAATTTTATTGTATATTTTCAAGCAACTCGGGTGTTACAAATAATTGAGTCATCATCAGACAGAAGTGTACCTGTAACCAGTGATCTCAGGGTTGGCAGATGCAGAGCAGATGAAGAGAACTTTGGCCCCCTCTGTCACGGTCTGAGGTTGGACTGACAGGGTCACCGCAGGTGGATCTGTGAGGACCAAACAAGTTCATGTTAAATATTTAGGACTGAAACTGGTAACCACACAGAAAACAATTCACACACTCTTCATTAATTTTTATTTTTTTTCATGTTTTAAAAACTTTATGGACAGGTGCATGCTGGACTCACGCTGGACACTGATGGTGACTGAAGTCTGTCGTCCAGCGGGAGCAGCTGGGTTGAGAACCCTGCAGGTGTAGGTGCGTCCGGAGTCGCTGTCTTCTGGAATGATTGGAAGCATACTGACAGCTGCCTCCCTCTTCCCATCCTCCATTAGGGCCTACAGAATTTGGACAACAATGGTGCAGGAACTTAGGAAGGAAAATCCGATCAATGTTGCACAAAACAAGTCAGTACCTTATGACATTGTGGTCCAGTTCTTTGGAAAGTAATTTATTTTATGGTGCAGCACAGGAATATTGTGCTGCTCCCACATTTCTGAGTGTTCTCTGTCAGCGCTCCTTGTTTGTCATTATCTTTAAAATCTATTTACTGCTTGGAAATCAATACTTCTAAGTAAGTAAAGGTGTAGATTCTTAAGATCTGGCTCAGTAGGAGCACTCCTTCTCTCTTCTGCTTCTCATTCACACATAAAAAAGCTCCACTCCGCAGCGATGAAGTGCTTTGCAAAATGTTGATCTCCCTTAAAATTTTTCATATTTTGACATGTTACAACCACGACCTATATTAGGTTTAACTGTGTTTTTTATGTTGGACTAACACAAAATATTGCATCTATTGTAGGTCAGAGAAAACAGATAGTTAGATTAATAGGGATAATCTGTAAACATTAATATTAAAGTCTTGCTATATATTCTAAATTGGACTTAGGTCTTGACTTTCTCTTGGCCATTCTAACACTAACATTCTAACCCATAATTAGTCTAAAGTAATCCTTGCTATATGCCTGGCTGTTTATTATGTCTTTAGGGTCATTGTCTTGCTGGAAGGTAAACTTTCACTCCAGGTTTTCTTTCCCTCCATTTAGCTCCATTCATCTTCCCATCAACTCTGACCATTTTCCCTATTGACAAAAAAAGATTTCCCCAAAGCGTGATGCTGCCACCACCATATTTTCCTATGGCGATTGACATGTTCAAGGTATCGGATGCATTAATTTCTATTATACACTGGTTTTTTTTCCTGAATTTTTAATTTTGTTCTCATCTGCCCAGAGCTTCTTCTTCGACATGTTTGCTGTTTACCCTACATGACTTTCAATAAACTGCAGCTAGGGCTTCGTATGACTTTGTTTCAACAATGGCTTTATTTGAGGCAATACTCTCCCTCGAACTTTTTCAAGGGGAATATAAAGGTCATATTTTTGAAACACACGACTTAAAGTCATTCTGTCAACAGATTTTCAAAACCTAAGTGGTGAATGCAGCTCCTCCGGAGTTACAATTGGTCTCTTGCCTGCTTCTTTTATTAATGCTCTCCATGCTCAGTTTAAATAGGTTTGCTACAATACGGGCTCCATTTTCAGATAATGGATTAAAAATTGCTCTGAGAGGTGTCAAAAAAAATGGGAGTTTGTGTTGTAAGCTAACCCTGCTTCTCCACAACTGTATCCCTGACCTGTCTGGTGCATCATTTGGGCTTTATGATGCTGTTTGCTCTCTAATGTTCTTCAACAAACCTTTGAAACTCTTTACAGAACCCCTGTATTTATACTGGGATTCAGTTACACAAGATTTTATTAAGGGTAAGAGTGAAGGGGACTGAGTACAAATAGATCGCAAACTGTTTTGTTATTGGTAGAAAATTATGTAAACCATACATCATTTTCATTTAGCTTGCTTTCACGTGAACCCCCCCCCCCACAAAAGTATTTGGTAAAAATGTGCAATAAAGCTCAATAGTTATAAAAAGGTTTTTCAAGCAGTACACAGAGAGTTGGGAAAAATAACTGCAGCGGCCACAGAGAAAGGTATGTGTGTTTTTACTTTGGGGTATGGGGGGGGGTTATGATCGTAAGAAGGAAGTGTCACAAATCGAGTGCGAGCTAAACCTTTTCCACTGACAGCCAAATCAATGGAGCAGGTCTTTCACTTCCTCGGCCTGACACACAAAAAGCATTTTTATGCTAGATCAAATCACATCACTCTCTGTCACCACCACTCACTCGGACAAAGCCTTGTCCAGCCCTCCACCCGGCTTCAGTTTGGAAAAATTGACAGATATTTGCTTCATTTTGCACAAAGCCGCCTCATGATTTAAGTGAATATTGATGCCCCTCTCTGTGCCTCTTTCCCTCTTCAATTCCTTACATCTCATATCCTCTCACGCCCTCACCCCTCTGATCCTCCACCCCCGTTCCACCTCTTTCTCTCTCTACAGGCTTTCGCTTCCTTAAATGTGGCGTTTAGCGTCGTTTAGCGTAGTCAGGGAGCATGAAAAATGTGACACTTTTCCAGCCGCGGCCGGCTCACGCTCGGGCGCATCCCCATTGTGTCTCTACATTGTTGTGGGTGATTTCTCCTCTGCAGAAGCTCTACTGTATGAAACGCTCATGCCTGTCTGAGCTTTGGCATGCTCCAGTTATGCTGTAGTGTGGCTGCATTAGCAAGCAAAAAGAGGGGGGTGCGGGGTGGGGTGGAGGCATAAGAGGCGAAGGTGGGGGTCAGGAATGAGTGATAAAAATGGGAGGGGGACTGCAGAGAGCACATGAAGAAATCCTCATGACTGAAGCGAGGTAATAGATAACAAAGAAAGATCGGAAGAAATAAAAAGAGATTGAGAGTCATACCCCTGAGAGGAAATATCTTTGTTTTGAATACTTTTGCATGTGTTCCTCTCCAACTATTACGTTCTACAAGACTGCGCGGGCGGTTAGCGACTAAGCCCACTCTCGCTGTACCTTGGAATAAATCGCTGTCTCCATGACCTCCCCATCTCTGTACCAGGTGATCTCAGCTGCAGGTTTGGCTCCCGAGGCTCTGCAGGTAAGGTTGTGTGGTGTGTGGGCCTTCAGACGAACAACGGGGCCGCCTTCCACCACGGGGTCAGAGGGTGGAACTGTGGAGCAGAGCAAAAACATACCACTCAGAAACAAAACAGCAAAATTCAGGCGAGTACACAGCCAGGCTGATGCTTGCTGTAGCTTTTAGCTCAGTGTCAGTGTATGACTATATCTTCTTGCTAGCGAGCGTCTGTTAACAAGGTGTAGCTTTATACAAGAAAAAAGACCAAGAACAGTTGTTAGTTGGCGGCGGGGAAAGAAAAAGAAACACTCAACCTTATTTATTTCCTTTCTGGGGACTAGCATTATTACTCTATTTGCTCCCACTGTTGCAGACTGATGTTTCAGCCGAATTGCTTATTTGTTCATTTATTTGCATGGTTTCGCACGCACCACTGGCAAGCCGAGCGTGCCACCCCTGATGAAGGCGTCTATCTCCCCCGACCAATAAGAGAAGGCGTAAACATGGGGTTTGTGCTGGCCTTTCTCGCACCCTCCGCCGAACCAATTTCGCTGTGTGTATCTGAATTGTCAGAGGTCCTTCCGTTGCCGCGGCACGGACACTAATGGAATCCGAGCGCTAGGTGATTTTAATTTCCATGCCGATTCCCCTGACTGCACTCCCACCGTTGACTCCTTTGACTGTGCAGGATTGCTTTGGTCTCATCTGGCCACATTGATTTCTACACACACACACACACACACACACCCACGCAGCCCTACACAAAAATGCGGGCGGTTGCACACGCGACGCAGGAAAGCCCCACTTCCTTTTTGATAGTCGCATCCTCACAAACAGCTAAACTGCATTTTGATTTCTGTGTGTATTTCATAGGCATTATGATCATGAACCACCAGCCAGAGTCTTTTGGGGGCACTTTTCCAGTAGGGGTGACAGTTTTTCATTGATTTCCGTGATTTGACATGCTATGTATTTCTACATAGGAAGAACTGCAGACTGATTTGCTCTGCACAGCTGGGAAACTACACAAGAAAGGTGGACAGATGAGCATTCACAATTTCTTTATCTATTTACAGGGTCTTGTATTCACACCCATGTCACACTTTATGTCATTACAGTCGGAAATTACATTTATTTTATTGAGATTTTTTGTCCCACTATTGTTAACCAATTGTGAAGTGGAAGGAACAATATACATGGTTGTCAGAATACTACACAAGTAAAAATCACGTAAACACGTATTGTTTACACCTGTATGTCTGAAACTGAATTATTGTCCAATTTTCTATGATAGACATGATTGTAGTTACCTGAGCTGTAGCTCACTGCAGTTCCTCCAGAGCTACCAGAAACCTCTAGACTGCTTCTCTGATTTATGCTGTTCCCTTCGGTTAAGATGACATCTATGTCTTGGTAGGCTGTTAGTTTGTGCTGCAATTTTTCCAAATCTGAATCCTAACACTCCTTTAAACATCTAAACTGCCTAAGCTGTCTGGGGAGTTCCTGGGTCCCGATCATACTATAATGTTCTCCAACAAACCTGGAGAGAGCAGTTGTATATGCCAATGGTTATTTGCACACTGGTGGACACTTACTTACTAATTAGGTGACCTAAGAAGGCAGCCACATGGTTATATTTACTGTTTTCATAGTAAAGGGGGATGGATACTAATTCAAGCCACGTTTTTGAGATTCTTGTGAAAATTTTCAACTGAATGCATAATTTTTCTTTCACTTTGCTGCTTTGTGTAGGGTTATGACATAAAACACCTCCCAAAAGTATACTGAAGCTGATTGAAATGTTTCAAGTTGTGAAAGCGTCCTTTTGTTCTTTTTCAGTTCTGAGTGTGACTTCTCTACCTAGCCAACCCAGTCTCCAGTATTTGACACTTTGCCTCCATGGCAACAAATAAATAATAGAACGGCCGACTTTGTGACACAATTTGCCACAACTGTTCTGCATAAACTCTTCCTTTGAGTTTCTCCCTCCTTATAAGGATTATTTGCTTATGTAGTAATTTATAGACTATTGACAGGACTAATTAATGGAGTGGTGTTCCTTTGCATGCCACCAGATGCCAGCAGCACCTAACCGACTCCCATAAGGTCTGTCACTTCTAATCCTCCCTACTCTGACCACATCCCCCCACCCCCTTCCTCCACTTCTGAATGTCTGTGTGAAGAAGTAGATCACTCACATCACGTTAATGTACAAAACCGCCCTGCGCTTGATAGATGTTGTGGCTTGCTGCAAAATGTGCTAACTGTGCAGATATGGACCTTCAAGCAACTGTGCGAGTCATTTGTGACTGCAGCAATCACATTATCTTGGACCTGTACAGTCTCAATTATTGCCACTGAGAGTAAAGGCGTTTCCCCTCTTTTTTTTGCTGAGCTTTGCTTGGCGCTTCCTTAAGATGTGTTTTTGCAGTATACAACAAAATCTTATCTCAGTCTGTACAGAAGAAGTGAATAACATATACAAACGATAAGTTTTAAACAACCTTATAGTGATGTGAAGTGTATTTACTTAAACTTAAATGTTTCATTATCAGTTTCAGTAAATTTGATCATCTTTCAAAAATAACCTGGGTAAATACTAAATGCAATTGTTAATTGATAATTTTATTCATTAAAGAAGAATAGCAGTCCACATTAACCAGCCTTTATGTGAAAAAGAAGTACGGTAATTGCTCCGTAAACTGGTTCTGTCACCCTTGGAGGCAACAGTTGCACTTAGATGTTTGTTTTACATAGTTGTCATTTTGTCCCACTCTTCTTTGCAGAATTGGACACACTCGCAAAAGATAAATTACCTGTTTAGGGTCACATGAGGACTTAAGGATTTAAGTCTGGACTTTGACTAGGCCTATGCAAACTCTTCACTTTGGTAATTTATTAGGGCATTCTCAAATTTCTTTTTAGATCAGTGCATAATGTACTGCTTTTTGAGAACTTTTTGTCAACTTATTGTTTCAGACAGGTTGGATTTAAGTGTTAAACTAAGGATAGCTTGGATAGCTGTTTAACCATTGTAAAGGAAAACATCATTTAAAAACTGCATGCTTGATTTACTTTTTTTGTTGTTGCGTGAAATTGATTGGATTATCTCAAATGTCTATTTGTGACAAAAAAGACTAAAAAATGTAACAACAACATATAATCTGCTACCTAACGCAGGTTTAAAAAACATCCAAGAAAGTTAGGACTTAGGAAGTGTGACCATTTTCTTACAGACATTTAAGACCCGAGCTCATGAATTGAATCCTAACACAGCCGACACATCATTGAGTTGAAGATCTGAATATTCTATAAAGCGATTTTTTTTTTTCCTGGAGTCTTGAAAATTACACTTGTCTTTCTGCCTTGGTGTTTTGTGATAAAGACACTCCCCTGATTTTTCCCCCCTCCTCTTCTCTTTCAAAGCTCTGCCAGCCTGCACACCCTGGCACAAGAGCTGGCTGGGAGGATCATGAGTGAGCTGTGTGTCTTACCTAGTACAGTGAGCTTGGCACGGTGGGAGCGGAGCGCTGCCTGTGTAGCCTGACACTCATACACCGCGTCATCCGCCAACTCCGCTGAATCGATCAGCAAGCTGTGCTCGCCTGATAGCGGGTCGCCCATTAAGGAATAGCGCGTCCAGCCTGCATGAAGCCAGCACAGAGAATAGAGTTAGAAGTAAACAATTCAAGCAACAACAAACACATATTTAAAAGGAGTAAAAAATAACCAGGCTGCTGCTCTGAACAAAGGGGGGAAAAAGAGGTGTAAAAGCTCTTTATAAAGCACAAGTGAAAAGCATACAGCACCTTACAGGGGCCAGGCATTTAACTGTTATGTTAGCACAGTGGCATGAGGCTTGAAACACAACACGTAAGAGGGCTGCTGCATGAGGAGGTTGTCCTTTAAACACAGACACAATAAAGATGGGGTTGCTAAGGTCAAGAGGAAGCCTCTCCGCTTTCTCACTACGCTGCTACACATTTAAATGTCAGTGCGTGACAAAAGCCAATTGATTATCCACCTTCCTACCAGACTCTTAAAATGCTAAGCAACAAATTAAAGTTTGGTGTGTGCAGCGGGAGCCGATCTGTCAGCGGTGCGTTCTCCCCTCGCCATACATTTGTGTAAAAACCCCAACGGCTGACAGAGAGGGAGCTGATTTCTAATGAGACCGGGCATTGATCGCAACAAGACCCGATGAGACATAGAGGACAATAAATACAGAGAGCAGGAGGAAGGAGGGGGCAACAGAAACAAGGGTAGTGACCGTACCTGGTAGGTCTCTCTCTCCACCCAATGCCAGGCCATCTTTGGTCCACTGGACCATTCCTCTGTAACCCACAATCACACAAGGCAGAGTCACGGACTGGCCCTGCACCACCACCTGGTCCTGGGGCTGCTGGGAGAAGTAGGCTGCTTTGGTGGCTGCTGGAAGACAAAAATAAAAAGGACAATGTGAAAATCATTTCCCAGCTAGTAAAATAGAAAAAACACAGAATCGGCCAACAGTTGTCTTATACTGAGGAATGCCAGTAGTTTTTATTTTTCACTTAAACAATTTTACACCAACAATAACAACACAGCTGGGTGACAAAGTATAGATATCAACCGAATAGATTGAAAAAGGACAAAGTTGCACTAAAAAAAAAAAAATAAAGCAAACTGTTCAGGATCAGTGACATCATAAGCGACACAACGGATAAATTTAACTCTTCAGCAAACGGAGTGACTGATTTGACATGGGAGTCTGACAGCTTTCAAGTTGTATTAAAGTTGAAGACAGTCCCACCCTTTATGCTAAAGTCAGATTGTGTCTCTTCTTGTCATAGGAAACACAGCGATATCATCTGACATCAGTAAAATACAGATTTTTTTTTGAACAGATTTTGATATAGATTTTTTTTTAAGATTTCCTGACTGTAGTGATCTTTATTCGTCAGTAAGTTGACGGAAAATTGGGTTGTGAGAGCTGGTCAATGGGTCCGGGACTCTAAACTGTATTGGCCATATAAAAAATCGAGGCCTCCGTACATGAGTTGTGCGCTTCACCCCTGTGCCACATTGTTCTCCTGATATAGATTTTAAATAATAGAAGCATTTTAGTTCTAAGGGTTTCAAAGTTCTCTTAGGATCTAAAGTTTGACTGATGACATCCACAAGATGGAAGATCAACTTTTATTAGCGTTCACGAGAGATTCTGAAGTTGCACTTAAGCAGCAAAAGGATTCAACCTAATTTGATTCCACTGTCACACAAACCACAATGCTGCTGTAGATGGAGAAGCTGAAGCAGAAGTCAACGATCACAATGATCATTCTGTGATCATCTGAACCTTACAACATGCATTTGTGTTTTCACAACACTCACAAGAGAATGAACATACCCACCTTGTGTAGGTTTTTTTTCTTTATAAAGCACTCTAAGAAAAAGAGTCAGCAGTACCCCATTATTTATTCAACTGTTTCAAAAGACCATATGGTTATATGCTTACTGACATGAAGAGAAAACACACTTCTGGGGAGAAAAATCTGCCACTCTTTAAATGTGCTTTTCTGTAAAAATGGATGTTAAACAATCAAAACTCCATTAAAGTTCCTGGGGGAACCATCCGTTTGAGCCTGCTGAAAGTCAGTGGAGACACCTGCTGCCGTCTCGCTGCTGTGTTTAAGCAAAAGGCGCACGCGCTCCCTCCGGATTGGCTGGCTTGCCTTCACACACATAACGAAGCGCAGCGTGAATACGGATACTTGGCTCCAACTGTTTGTGCCACTATGCTAAAGATTGAGTATTACAAATCCTACTGGCAGGGGAAAGATGGCAACACTCCAGAGGTAACTAATCCATAGGGGGAAGGTAGGTGGTGAGAAGGAGAGGAGAGGCAGTTGGTTGGTTATCTTCGCAGGGTGCCTGTGTGAGTTGGGAAAGGGACTTATAAAAAAAAAAAAACCTTCCCTCTTTCAGCGTCTCCACTTCTTTGTTGCACAGTGCAGAAAAGAAGGAAAAGGGGGGATGAAGGAAGATAAAGACGGGTCCTATTCAGCCAGTGCTAAGCCCCCCCTTTTTAACTGCTTCTCTTGGTGGGAGCGCTTAAACAGACAGCCCCCCTCCTGCCTCCAATAGCAAAGAAAGCCACTGAAAGGAGGGCAACATACGGCGGCCAGAGACGTGCTATTGTCCCCTTGTCCCTCTCTTTTAATAGGCCTCTTCATTTCCAATCAATCCTCCTAAATGCAAGTTTAATAGCTTTTCAATAGCAGCTTTTCCCCCAGAGGGTGGATGGGATTTTCTCTCAGTCTCACTCTTTTCTTTATCTCTTCTCACTCCATTCTCTGTATGTTTTTTTTTAACTCCAGTTTGAAATGGGAGGGGGCTTCCCAGATTGTTGGCACTGTTTATTCCCCACTCAATTACCCACTTCATCTCCGGGTGCACCCTGGACTGAACCTCCCCCCTCTCCTCCTTCACCCTTTCAGCCCACCTCCCGCCAGTGTCACACAACATCACAATTAAAGATGCCAAACAGTGAGCTCATCAAGAACGAGAGTTCATCCCCAACACATCGTGGTTCTCAGCATCCCTCTTAAAACCCATTTTCACTTCCACCCATTGTCTCTCACTACCCCATCTGGCCCCCAGGATGTGTTAATAGTTTATTAGGCAGAAAAAAAAACCAAAAAGCGTTCTAATATTCTCTCCCTGTGCATCACTTTTTCAAAATGCGAGTGAGCAGTGGGTGCAAACAGGTAGGCAGTATGTGTATCACACACTCTGGATCAAAAGAGGCCAATTTTAGAGCACCAATGAGAAGTGTAGCGTCTTCGAGCTCAGTCTATTAGGCATTTACCGAAGGCTGGAATTTTCCCGTCATACTCTTAAAAAATATATATTTCTTTTTTCTTATTTGCGTGTCTCGAACATGCTGCCTTTATGAGCTTCTGTGTGTTTCCTTTTTCTCTCCTTGCAAAGTGAGCTGAGGATTTTCCTCCCCATGCTTGCAGCAGTGCAAACATTGATTGCAATTAAGTTTCTCGCCCAGAATATCTAAATGTTTACAATGGGTAATAATTCACTGCATTGGTTGATTGTTAAGATGGATTACATGCACTCAATTGTTTCTCTTTACCTCGCCCACATACCATTTTTCATGCTCGCAAATGGCAATTAACGCCACGCGCACACATATATGTGCAGCTATACAAACATAAAGCGCCGAGCATGTGCTGTAGAGAGTGTTCTTTTTCACCCTATAAGTGATTCATGGCTCTCTAGATCCCTTATTGAAAACGCTGAACAGAACATCTCGACTGGCTAATGACTCATGCCAGATTCCTTTAATTCCTCCTTGCTGAATTAGACAATTCTTTGACGGTGTATTAGCAGCTTAATTACATGAATACATTTCTGACGTGGGGGAAAAAGGAACAGAACCAGACAAAGAATTGGTGGTGAAGGAGCAAGTAGAAAAAAAATAAGATGTGGGTGTGAAGAGGCTTGTTCTCTGTGGGCTGCTGTGTCACGCACTTGTGTTCAAGTACACAAACACAAACTGTACTGCTCTGAGTGTTTTTTCCCCCAAACTAAACATGGGGAGCTTGAATACTGAAAAAAACCTGAAATTTTCTTGTAACACTTCTGCTGTTCACCCATTCATCCATCATTTTTCAGAGACTAGGGTATGAGGTAACAGTTCCCCATACCGATAGGGTAGGCTTCAACAGTCCAAGGGTTGCAGTTTTGATTCCTGCTCAGTCATTATTTACTTGGGCAAGACACTTTACCTATATTGCCTGCTGGTGGTGGTCAGAGGAGCCCTGGTGCATGGCAGCCTCGCTTCTGTCAGACTGACCCAGGACAGGTGTGGCTACTATCCAGTAGCATGCCATCATCAGTGTGTGAACATGTTTGCGATTGAATGAATCACTGAATGTAGTGTAAAGCTCTCTGGCGTCTAGTGACTTGAAAAGGCGCTAGATAAGGGCCATTGTAGTGTAAAGCGGTTTGGAGCCCTCGTATTTGATAAAGCTCTATACAACACCGGAGCCACAACGAACTGTCAAAATCTAGTTATCAAGCTACTGCTCTATCGTGCTACTGTTGATGAAAAGGACAACGTGATGTACCATTGACAACACTTCCAGGGTCTCATTATTTCAATTACGATCTATTTCTTGTGGCCATAGATAAAGGTTGAACAACTGATGGATCAATAAGCAAAAGCTTTTCTCTGGTGGTCAACCTGGAGCATTTGCAGAATACAGCAGGTGAGGCCCCAATCTAACCTGCTTCATCCTGCAATGAAGAAGATACCTGACCTTACCGTCAAACTGAAAGAAGCAATCCACTGTTTTCTAGTTAAGAACTATGGCCTCATATTCAGAAAACGTGACTCTCATCCTGGCCACTTCAAATTCTGCTATTAACCAATCTATTGCTTCCCAAAGACAACAGCTGTAAAATGCAAATAGCACTACATCATCCGTATGATTAAGAACATTAAGTTCCCAAAGCAGACATCCTGTTTCTTATGTATCTACCTCAAACAGGGTAGGAGAAAAGCAGCATCCCTGGTGAATCCAAAGCACACTGGGATTATGATCGACTTTGTGCTGAGAATAGGTTTTCCATATTCCTGCATCACCCTTTCAAATGAAGGCCCTGAGGGACACATAGGTGTTTTATAGTTCTCAAGAAAGTTCACCAGAGGACTCGACAACCAAATTTTCATGACCCCCATCAGCAACATAATGAAGTTGAAAAACTGGTTCCTAAATTCACTGCACAAATAAAACATCTGTAGCAGATATTAGTTTAATAGGCTACCTTACCAAGGTAAAAATGTGTAAGGGTGATTATAGTTATTCATGCTCACTTCAACATTACATCCAGCAAGATCTCAAAGCAACAAAATTTATTGCATTCATTATGTTTCTGTCCTTGTTTCATGTCTAGTGTGTGTTTTTCATCTCCTGGTAACAAGGTCAATGCATGTGTGGTCTGTTAAATTTTAATCCGGATTTCTTAAAATGGGATATCATTTCACACTGCCCGATATACATGAGACCAAGTTTATGTGGATTTATGGATGATGGCAAGAGCCGGCTATCTTGTTTTTTTGTTTGTTTTTTTTTCCCTGTTGAGAAATGTGTTGTGTTTATATCTGTTTCTGCGAGCATGCATCTGAATATGTGAATGAGCATGTAGGACAGGGCATACATTAATATGGACATCAACTTGTCAGGCACCAGCGGGCACATTTAGCGGATGCTTTGACACACTGACTTTGCTGTCACATGGTTGGAGCTAAGTGCAGCAGAGCTTCCTCCCAGACTTGACCATCGCCTACTAAAGAGCTTTACGTTGACCCCGGCACTTGCCTGCACTCCCTCTTTCAAATCATCTGATACGTTCAGATTAAGAGGGATCAGGACAAGATGGACAGATGTCAGCAATGATCTGTTCAACGCTGGACACGTGCCTTGATCAAATTAGACTTTCTTTCTGTGCGTAAGCACAAGCAGCGATGTTAAAAACAGGAGGAAGAGTTAATGGCACTGGAGATGACCTTTAGAGAAAATATAAATCCAACACACATAGCACATTTACTGGCAAGTCACCACAGTAACTGCTGGATGTAAAAAATGCACCCAAGGCTGTTAGTTAATTTAACAGGAGGCCATGTCCTTCAAATAAACCACTAAGTAATACAAGACTACACTCCCTGTTCATATTTCCCTTGTTTTGCATCAACACTCGGCTGAATACATTTCCGAGAGAGATGCTCCATCTCGCACAGCCATTTTACTCTATGACCTCAATCAAATTCAGTTCAAGGAGGCCAATTGCCACAATCTGGGGTCTGTAAATACAAGTGCTACCTAGTTTTACTGGTTGATGTAAACTGTGCTTTGGTAAGTCAAAATCTTTTTTAAAATGTCAGGAAAGCGCTGGGAAACCAGAGTACAATCTACCCTAGCTCGATTTTTCCATAAAAAAGGCAAACATAAAAATATGAGAAGGATAAAGAGGACTCTAGAATACAGCAATTGGTGGGAAAATAATATTTTAACTTGGAATAAACAACCTTTTTTTCTAAATGGTACCCATTGTGCCTTGTCTAGATAAGGCTTCTAAATCGAGCTGGAAAAGGGGAACTCTGCGTGGAATTATTATCCCTTTGTTTTGAGCTGAGCTCTTTTGTCTTTCTTTCCCTGTGTGAAAGCACTTGTGCGTATATGCGTGTACAAAGCAGACAGTTGTACTGAGCGGCTGCACCAAAGAGTCCCAAAGGGGATACTGCACCCATCTCATATTTGATCTGGCTACTAAGCTCATTAGCGTGACTCCTACAGAACTTCTGAGAGCTCGAAGGGGGCTAACAACAGATACCACCCACTGGCTTGCAGCAATGTGGCACCAAAAACACATGAGCTCAATGTGTAAGAACCTCTGTTCTTTCCTTCAGCTTCGGATTGTCGCAGACAGCTTCAGCTTGCGTCTTTGCAGACGGCGTTGTCTCTAATGGTGCCCATGCAGACTCAGTTCTATCCCTTTCTCTCCCACGCTGCATTCCAACTAACCCTACCACCCACCCTTCCGTTCTCACTATCTTTTCTCCCATTCTGCGTTTTGTGCCCAAATTGCACTCTAACAGCTTTTTAAGAGCTGTTTTGCCAGAGTTTAATCCGCCTAGCCTCCCCTTTCAGCCTTTATTCCATTGTGAAAATCTTGGCTCAGGCCCGGGTGATTTTTAGAGAGTGGACCAGTTTATCCACCCGCCAGAAAACTCCTCACCCCCTGCTGCTCTACTGATACCCCCACCCGGGGCAATTTCCTCCAGTCCTACATCCATCTACAATCCATTGCCATCGGCTCACTGCTCTGCTTACTGCGCATATGTCTGCAGCCAGTGAGGCATGATCCCTGAAATCAATGGCTAGCAGGCCCTCCTTGAACATTACATAAGGTGTTACTAATTGTTGGTTTGTTTCTCTTGGGCTCTTCTGCCATCACTCTGCATTTCTAGACTGTCAGCTGTCATCTTCTGCCAGACTCCCCTAAAACATTCTCTTCCTCTTTGCTGTCTTGGATCCCTCTGTCCCTTTTTCTTTTGCTCTTTGAATTCATGGTGTGAAAATCACAGGGGTTTATGTCAGCTTGTCAACACAACACTCAAGAAAGCAGGTTAGAAAGGGAGCAGCAGGGGGTGGGGGGAAAGGAGCCATATGTTAGAAAGATAAAAAAAAAAGGGAAGGTAAAAATGGAAAAAAAAAATTTTTTTCCATTCTGTCAACTTGTAGTTGCAAAGAAGCAAGTCAGAGGCAGGTGGTTGTGGTGCAGCAGGGGGGCGATTGATGGAATGCTGTAATCAGCCTGTCTCCAAGGCCGTCACTGCGAGGCTTTTCCCCGCTGCGACGGGGTGCTGCACACATCAGGGCAGCAGTGAGGCTGATCGCACGGGCGAGCAGCCGCAGACTCATGCACTAAGTAGCTGCTCCAACAGTTTGCAGCGGATAGTGAAATAGAGTGGTATGCATGCAAGAAGAAAAAGTGAAAAAGGAGGGTGGGGTGCGGTGGTCAAAGAGTGCTGATGTGACACAGTCAGCATGTGAGCGCATGTGAATGATTCGCGCAGTCACCGTGCTGCAGTGTCTTGACAACCTGCCACGAGTATATGCACGATCACCCTTGTGGTCCCGTATCTTCAGGGTTTTGAGTAGGCAGAAGCGTCTCCTTCTGCATAATTCTAGTATGGCTTTTAAACACCCCCCACACACCCTTTCTTCCCTTCAAATACACACACACTAAAGCCCCGAGCCAGAGAGCTGAGAGCTGACTCCGTGCAGACAGATAGCAAGTGACTGGCTGGCTGGCAGCAGGACAGGAAACAAAAAGCCATGTGGAAAAAAAAAAAAAAAAACGGGAAGAAAAAGGAGAGGAGGGGGTCTGCGGTGGTGGTATGAAATTGTCTGTACACATCAGCTTGCTGTGTTGACAAGATGTTGATTGAGCTAGTCTTGTCATTTCGCTCCTGCTCACCCCCTGGTGTTTTTCTCAGCAAGACAGCTGCTGGCTGGATGTGTGTCACAGTTCCAGCCCTTTTCCACCCTCCACCCCCTTCCCTGCATCTTCTCTCCACTCCATTCCAGTTTCTCATCCTCCCTCTCCTTTTTTTTTTACCAGTGCTTGGATGGAGGGACTTTCACTACAATTTACTGTGCTTTTAATCATTATCTTCTTGTTTTTAATTTTTTTTTTATTGAAAGCCCTGCTTTAGTGTATGTGCAATAGCTAACATGGTGGATAAAACGGTGCACAACATGTGGTCGAGAGATGGCTCAGAGATGGAAAAGGAATTGGGACTGTCCCCAGGCATTAAGTGAAAAAAGCTACTACATTGGACTTCCAGGCCAGGTGGGGGCCACCAAGAGCATTTGACTCAAGTAAAATATTGAAAAATCTAAGCGATTCAAATATGTGGCTTGTTAAGAATCAGCTGAAACTTAGGTTTTTGAGGAGCAAATTTTAAGAAAAGTAAAATTCGTAACATTTTTCGCACCACTGAAAAGAATCTTAAATGTTGCTCATAACATAATTTATATTTCACACCAATGCAAATGCAAAAAAACATTAAAAAAGCATAATTGAGAACTCTTTTCCAACTCTAGATACAGAAGTGAACTAATCTCTATCAATTATTATTGTAGCTATTTATTTAGTAAATAAAAACTGGAATTTGTGATGCAAAACAAATTCTGCTTAAGGCCCCAAGTCATTCTTGGGTTGCTGTGATGACGTTTAATACAAGTTAGCATACAAAAAAAAAAAAAGAAAAAAATACAGATGAAAAATTTATAAAACAAGCACGGAAGAGATTTTTAAAAAAGTAAATTACATTTGTCTTTATGTGTCATATTTTGCAATTGCTTTAGAAATGAAAACAGGAATTCTCTCAACATAGATTTTGTAGAGAGACTCAGAGCTTTATGCTCTGGGGTATCAATTAATTTAGTCATGGGATTTGTGGCCTGCTCTTCCTAATTGAGCCCAGTGGAGACCCCCTTGGCTTCCCGCAATAGGAAGTAGTGTGTTTCATAATTAATACTCCCTCCTTTATTATTATTATTATTATTTTTAATGAGGGTGGTATTGCTGTAAATGTATGCATCTCATTAGCATGAAAGGGCCATCTATTGCATTGTTCGCTCCTGCAGTGTTTGCTTCAAGTGAGATGAATAAGAGACAACCTCATTCAGAAGCAGCGGTGGCACACCAAAGTCAGAGCTGCCCTTTTGTGTGTGTTTGAATATAATACACAGCTAGCTCAATGAGAGTCTCATTAGTGTTGTTTAATATGTGTGCTTTTTAAAGCTTAGAGGTTAATACCCGACTTGCCTCTATTTCATTGGAGTTCTCTTTAATTTGATGCATAATTTTCTTTTTTTATGTTATTTTTTCTGAAGAGTCTCTTCACACAAAGCAGCTGAGCTGTGTTGTGAACCCTGCATCGGACAGAAACACAAAGGCAAACAAACACTTCTAATTAAACGTGTTGAAAATGGTTCTTGTCACTCTCCCTCTCGTGTTCGTTCCACATTGCCGAACATATTTCAGAACTATCCTATCGCCCCCATCTCTCCATCCAGGGACTATAACTCTTGGCGATTAAACAAATTACCTCCTCACCCAGAGGAGTTGTGGCTTCAGTGGAAACAATGAGACTGTGATTCACAGAGCTGCCACCTCTCTGGTTCTTACACTCTTCAAACTTGCTTGCTTGGGCTGTTTTCTTTTGGAGAGTGGGAGGGGATTTCTCTTATGTGGACGTAGACTCCCTCGCTAATATTTTCAGCAAGCATAATGTTGAAGTGACGGCTCAGAATTTATGAAAAGAGGTTATGGTGAATTGTGAAATGAGACTAAATTAAAATTATTTCTCATCTAAAGTCTGTCTGGTACTGTGGTATAGATAGATTTTTGTCTGTTGTAGTAAGTGCGTGCAATTAACCCCGGGTATGAAGGTGAGTGTTTTAAGCTTGACACCCTGTTTTAGCTGTGCTTGAAGAAAGAAAAGAAGTCATTCCTGCATTGTGTGGATACAGTGGCTGAAAAACGGTAGTTGACAGATGATGTAGAGTGTAGCAGGTGCATTTACAGAAAATCATGACCAAAACATTATTTACAAAAATCCCAAACTAATAACTCAACAGTTGACCTCATGAAAGCAAACAAAACTAAAGCCAACCAAATTAAACATCAAGTGCACCCAGTTATACTGACTTGGCTCTCTCTAGACTGGTAAAAACCAACCTCTTCTCCTACGTAATTTGCTACATACAGAGGGTCTGGACACTAGGCTATAAAGAAAACATTGCTTCCTGGAGGCGTGGACTGTGTTGAATTTTAAATTTTAGTTGCTAATGTTTGCCTGTGACTTCTGTAATGCGCCAATTCGATGTTGAGGTTTTCTAATCAGCAACCGGAAATTGCCAGCGCTGTAAACAACCATCCCCCACTGTGTATAGAGAAGTGCTAAGTCGAATGAGGCAGCTGTTAATGTTAATTCAATATTTGGAAGCACGGCTAACACGGACTGAATGGCTTTATTTATTTCCTCTGTTACCATTGCTAAGGCTATAGACTTACAGTTTTAAAACTGAGCAGAAAATTTACGTCATTGTTCACAACTTCCCCTTCCATTCGCTGATTGGCCTGATTTAAATTCTACCAGAGGAATCCATATCAATGGGAGAAAACCAAGATGGAGCAGTGAAGTGAGAATTGAGCAGACTTGCGTAGGAAGGCAATGGCCCGGCTTGTCCTCTCCTCAACAACTGCATTCTTCGGTTTAAATACTCTACTTTAACAAAGATATCTCCAAGAGAATATAAATTGCAGTCATCAGTTTAGTGATGCTATGTTACACCAGCAACAAAAAACAAACAACTTATTTAGCATAGGCATTACATTTTACAATAACTTATACAAAACCTAAGGCAGACAAAACCCTAAAAAGGACTTTTCAAATTATAACACTTCTCTTCCCCTTCTTGTTAGCAGCAAAGTTCACAAAGTAAAATGCAGAAATAAAATGTCAACAAAACTTGTCTCTGTTGATTTAAACTAAGATGTTCTATTAAGCAATCTGTAAAAATGCAAAACAAGAACAAACTCAGGTTAGGAAATGTTTTCAGAATTCAGAATAAAAATGGCATAAGCAAACAAGAATATTAACTGAAACTAATAAGAGTAAACTTTAAGGTTTTGTGGATTAATGCAGACTTCAAATTAAAGATTTGAATAAAGCACTATGGTTTGTTTGACACTAGCAGATAAAGATGGTAGATGTCTGCTTTAGTATTTGGCCCTCACTGACTAGCAGTTAATTTCAATGTCCGGGTCCAGCTAATGTGAATTTATACTAAAGGAAGGTGCCAAAAGAATTATCTACTGCTGGTAAGTTATTAACCTTTGCTAACTTTTAACAGAAACTCACTTAATAAATCCTGAACCATCCCTAAAAATTACTCCTGACTAAGAGCTTTGAGAACACAAAAAAGGGAGGGAAAATGTAACATGCCAACCTCACTACATCCTGCTTTGTGCTGAGAAAAGAAGGGGAAAGGAAAGGGAAAACTAATTTCCTGAAACTCCATTTCTTAAGCGTTGATTAGTAAAAGAGCATAATTAGAGTGAAATGTGAAGTCAGGGTTTTTCAGATTGTGCTGCTTCCTCCAGAAAAAATCAGGCCATGATTAATGAGTAAATGATTAATGAGGGAACTAATTAATCAATTAATTATTAAGCAAGCACTCTGAAAAAGAAATGGGTAGGATGACAGCGAACAGAGAGTAAAATAGATGCTTAGGTTGTGTCTTGGAGAGGAAGAAAAGAAGCAATCAGGATAAACATCCTGTTTGTTCTGTCAGTTTGTTTCATCTGTAGTTACAGAATAATGAGTACGAAGGATCATAGGAGGAGGTAAAGTCATATGTGCTGCTTTTCATTTGTCTATTTTTTTTTTTTTGAGATAACAAGTCTGGAAATTTCACGTTCGCAAATTTCCTAAACATACTTGAGTTAAATCCTTGGGCTTCACATAACATATGCACTTAAACCTTGCACAAAAGTGCTTCCGCAAAAGCTGCGAACGACAGAGAGCTTCTCTGTCTTTAACTAGGACACCCCATCAATCTTTGATAATCTGCACAGAGGGTCTTTCCTGTGTGACCAGGCTGATGGGACTGATGGGACATCATTGCCAGAACTGATGTATGAAACGCAGACTCCAAATGCAACTGTGATATACTGGACCGTTTCAAGTCAAGTTTGACCTTTTTTTCCAAGTTATTAATCACTGCGGTGAGAGAATATATGTGATCTATCCCTCCCACAGGAACTCTGCACACCTTCTTCTTTGGCGTGACTTTCTTCTATACCTTTTGCTTAGAGGGGGTGGATTTTTTCTTTCTTTTTTTTTGTTGTCTGTCAGAAATCCCCAGAGCTACAACACAACAGGATATGGGAGAAAATATTATCTTAAAGCAGACGGGTTTATTGTCTCTATTAAAATGCAGAATTACTCCATAAAGATGCACCCCCTCTGCCTTCTACCCCCATCCCCTGACAACCTGAAACACTTCCTCAAAGCGAGAACATAAGAGAAGAAGCTTTCATCCCCACATATTTTCCCCCGCCGTTTACTGCTGGCCTTATTAAGAGTTGTGAGTGACGGAGGCAGAAAGTGTGCTGGGAGAGTCTCGGGGGGGCTTTGATGGAGGCGGGCGATGGAGCCATAGCGAGGCTGAGGGTGAGATCATGCCTGCATTTATCCTCTTAAAGTGTTTTATAAAGTTCTTTGTTCGTGTACCATATTCTCTAACACGTCTTTTCTTCCTCTGTTCATTCTAGTTTATTGTTGCTCCCAAATGGCCACTGGCTGGACTAGTGCTGTATTCTGTCCTAATCACACCGTGGCAATTGCAGATTCCCTCAGAGTCAACTGAGTGTGAATAGATCTTTGTCATCCGGGGTGGGCTGGCTCATTAACTGTGAAATAGTGGACATATGGTGGCTGTGTGTTGGGTTGTATCTGAGTGGAGAATGCCATGGGTTGGGCTTTTGACCCTTGCCTTCACCAAAGTCTGCGGTTTGATGAACTTAAACACGTCTTTGTTCGTTTTGTGTTGGGGTGTGTCTTCAAGTGAAGAATGTTAAGTTTGAAAATAGGGGCAGATGTGTGCAATGTGACTGGTTTACTAAACACAAAGCACACACCATCTACACGGCTGCAGATGAACATGCAAATGCCGCTTTGCCATTAAATGCCCTGTTTGCATGGTGTAAGTACAGCAATGCAGGAATGGATCAGCGTGTATCTCTAGCGGCCAGACTCCTGTGGGGTAATCTGTTTTTGTCATGGTGCGATAAGACTTTTAAGAAGTTAATGAGGATGTCCCAGGCGTCCACTGTTGTAACAATGGCACCCAAAAAGAGCCACGTGTGGGCGTGCCGTGGTGGCGTAGTGGTTAGCGCGACCCATATTGGGAGGCCTTGAGTCCTCGACGCGGCCGTCGCGGGTTCGACTCCTGGACCCGACGACATTTACCGCATGTCTTCCCCCCTGCTCCTTCCCCGTTTCCTGTCAGCCTACTATCATATAAGGGACACAAAAGACCCCCTGGAGGGGTAAAAAAAAACAAAAAAAAAAGAGCCACGTGTAAGAATACCTGAAGAGTCTCACTTGTGATTATTTGACAGCTACCATCTGAATATTTAAACTTATCTTTAAAGCTCCCTATCTCTCTTAAGTAGGAGTTGTTTGGACAGAATCAAATAATAAAGATTGCTCACCAGGCTAGCCAGCAAGATTCAGTTATAGTACTTTTTTTTCAAATTGGTCTGGTCTGCTTTCATCAACTCAAAATCTGAAATACTTAGACTTATCCAACCTGAGTAGTTTAAAACACTAAACAAAAACAAAAAGTCAGCCTTTTTAATGCTTGTTTAGGATTGGCACCACCTTAGAAAGAGACAAAACATAAAAACCACAGTATATATGGACTCAACTGAACTGTTCTATGCTACATAAACATTTTGAAAGATGAAGTTTTTGATTTTCTGAACTGTTATGGGTAACGCACAGCAGGAGAGCTGGCGTGCCTCTGGTTAAATGCTCACGTTTAGCACACATTCGGCACATTCTGCTGAAATGCGTTGAGACAGGATATGCTGGAAGCACAGCTTCTGAATAGAACAAGTTCAAAAAGGATTGCTGCATCCATGCTTAGAAGCATTGACTGCTGTCTGGACGCAGCCTGTGTGAGACGTTAGAAAATAATAGGGGAATATTTTTATACATGTGATGCTGCCGATTTACATTTACCTTACTTTTTCTTTTACTCATTTTGTTCTGGTAAACCCTAAATTGCTGATATTGTTTTGAGAGATGAATGCATAGTTACCAGGTTCGCCCACCTACAAACTCTTAAACCTATCACACCCCAGAGACCCTTTGCTAGATAGGCTTAGATTTTTTTTTTTTATCCATACAATTTAGAGGGGGCTAGCTTGAAAATTGATTATTAATTTATTTTTTGCTTATGTCACTACGTTTTTCTATCCGTTAATTATACCTTGTCCTGTCTTCCCACCTCCTCCCATTATGACAACAATATAATAAAACTACTTTAATTCTTTTGATATCCCACTAGAAGATTGTAGGTGCCCCCCATCTGGAAACCCCTTTCAGAACTTACTGGATGGGCCCCTGATCATAACACCTTTACTCTTAAGTACTATATGTTTGCAAAAATAACACTTACTTTGCGGGTCACATCTACAGATAGGCCTAAGGTTTGCAGCTCTGATAAACAAGTGAAGTGTTACAGGGCTCTTAAGCCCATCTGGTGAGATGATCGATCATTAGACAGAGAGTGGAGATAACTCGCTCAGCTTGCCTGCTGGCTACCACTGATCCCATATCACTCTCGCAGGATACGGTATGAATCACAGGAAGTTGAGATCAATCTATATAGATTGTGCTGTGTGATTACAAATGAAGAAAAAAAAAAATCCCATCTGGCTTAGCCCCTTTCAATGCCTCAGTGTCTGGCTGTGCTTGTGTACTCGACGCTCCCATCTACGTGCGTTAAATAATAGCTTTTTAACTTTCCCTCCGTACCGATTTTCTGATATTTGCTGTGTCCAATCTGCAATCTGTCCCATCTTTACTCGTTTACTCCGCTCTGTCCATCTCTTCTTAAATCTCCCTGCTTGAGGGAGTCGTCTTTTAAATCTTAATTAAAACAGACTCAGAGTCCCCCCCACCTCCACCCCTCCACCCTCTTGGAGGCTGGCTGAAAGCAGCTTAGAACAATCAAGAGGATGGATTAGAAGTGAGAAGAAAAAACAAGAAGGGGAGAAGCAAGAGGTGGAGGCTGGGTGCGGATGAATAGAACGGCAAAGACCAATATTGAGGGGAAGGAGAAAAATGACCCCTTTCCTTCAGCTGAATGGTCCTCTCTCTTTCCTCCCTATGTGTCGACTCAGGGTCTCTCCCTCTCTCTCTCAGGGCTCTGGAGTCTTGGCCTGACCTATTGACATTCAGCTTCTCGCCAGATTAAGCAGCGAATGGAGCCTCTAGAAAGGGTAAACACACTGGAGGAACAATGACCAACAGGCAGCAACCTTATTGGATTCTAATTAACTGCCAGGAGAGATGGCTAGGGGGATGTTAAGTGCTGTGGGACACAAGTTAAACCCCCAGACCTCAAGTACCACAACTCGCATCACCAACTGTCTTCCTTTATGAGGACTGTTAATGTCTTTTCTGTATATTTATTTGTATCATTCGGTTTCTCATTTTCAGGACTCCTACGTAGGGGGTTGAGAAAAGCAGAAGAAGGATGAAAAATTATGTAACTTTTTGAGAGCTAAAAAAGCAATGAAAATAAATAACCATCCACTTTCTTACACTCTGGTTTTTTGCAAATTCCACATTTAAAGCTTTGCCAATATCCCTAAAGCATGCCAGCATATATATTAAATACTATATTTAGTATTTAAAAATATGATTCTGGAAAAGTTCAGAATTTTGACTTTAAAAATGTGTAGGAACTTTAATGCCCTTTAATTTGAATCACGTTGCCCTCTGTTTTACCTGTGAAACATAAGAACAGCAAACAGACACTTTTCCAAGCACACAGCTTCCCTGGGCTGACTCTCCCATAATTTCTTTTTTTTTTTTCTTTGACGAGCTGGAATGCAGCTTGTCCCCCTGAGGCAGCTGTTTGACTGATCAGGTTAAAATAGGCTGAAAAATCGGGAGAGATTATTTTATATTAAACAGATTGAATTATCTGCGGTGAAGAATAAGGAAGAAGAAGAGGAAAATCATTTTTCTGCATCGCCCTCGGGAGGAGAACTATGGGAGGAAGTGAGGGAGATAAATGGGAAGGAGTGAGCAGCCGATCCTCAGTGGTCACAAATCTGAAAAATGCAACCTTTTCTTTCTTTGCTCCCTCTCCTCGTCCAAAAGATTTGGGGTGCTAATTTGAGGGAATCCAAACTGGTCGGGCATACATGTGAACATCCTTGCTTGAGCACTGGGCACTCTTGTCTTTTTAGTGGTCCCCTGATTAGGCTAACTCACAATGGTGATGTGGTTTCAGGGGTCCCTGGTATGAAGCCACAAGCACTAATTAGACTGGGCTCATTAATGTGTTAGTGTGCGAGAGAGAGGACCCGGACCACCAAGGGTTGAGACTGACATGGGAGGGGGATGCAATGCCTGACTGGAGACAGGCCATTGTCACCTCAGCCAGCATATAAAGCCTTTCATTAATTAGTGTGAAAATACACATGCACACACAAAGTGGCATATATACACAAAGCCACATGCAGACTCTCACTTCCTTGAAAATACACATATTAAGGCTATGGGTATTCCATATACCCACTGCTTGTTAGCACATTACCTCAAATCAAAGAGCCAACATTTGCCAGAAGAGAGGACTACAAGTGTTATTTGTTGAGGATAATTCCAGCCTAGTGTTATGTGTTTGTCCTTTGGCAACCCTGGTGAGATAAAGTATTTTCTCCCCCACAGAACGAACAAACCTCTTCCCTTGTCCCCATCATGTGAGAGCCTCTGAAACCCTCAGAGTACTTTTTTTAATCAAAGCACGAAGCAAATGAATAAGAGCCTCAGTTGTGATCCAAGCCTGGAGGTGTAAACGGGGGGATCCACATGACCACTGTCCATTTCCACACCATTACTGCAGCAGTCATGGCTGTAATGGGTTGAATTGGGTCATTGATTTCTCTCATCCACCCTGTCTTTCACTCACAAAAAAATAAAAACAGACGGTGCAGGTTCCGCTATATGAGCCCAGACCATTTTAAACAGAATGTTGAATGTGCCAAAACAGCTTTGCACAAAATGTAAACCCTGAGCCTACAGCATAGGTACCACTGGTGCTACCTGGGCTGCCTTAGTGGTGAGCTACAGTAGTTTAAATTGGCTCTAGAGGGCTTTTGATATCACTTGTTTGCAAAGTAACTGATGCAGATTTTTGTTTCATCAGAACCTTCTAAATATACGTATATATATTTACCATAATCTGTGGCTATACTTTTGTTGTTTTGAAGACAAAATCTAACTAAGATGTATTCTTGTTTAAATAGTTAGTAATAGTACCAAATCGACTGCATTTGCTACATAATATGCTCGATGATCAGACTAATTATCAATACAAGGTGATAACAATATTCTCTCCATTTTGTGCTTTTAGCCAACATATGAAAGGTTTTAGAGGATAAAAATCAGATGTACAGCTAATCTGGTTTTATTGTAGCTAAATTATACTAAAACAACAACAAAAACAAAAATTTTGTGGAAGACTGAGGTTGGGTTGGGTGAAAACCTCATAATTTTCCAATTTTAATTCCAAGTTCAAGGTGATAATTCTGGGAATTTTTCAAATTTTAAACATGGAAATTTTCCCTTTGACTTAAAATGGAACACATGATTGAGCCATATCATTTAACCATTCAATAGCACAAATGAGAACTTTTTCTTCTTTTTTCATGTATAAAGTCACTTAGGAATCTTACAAAGTCGAAATTCTACTTTATTAGTGTTGTAAATTTCACATCAGTGTGGTGCTACTTGTAAATCTGGTGCATAAAATGCTGGAGAAGTAATACCTTAAGTCAGAAAAAATAACCTACATACACACTCTCGCACATAACCAATGCAATGACTCCAGGTTTGAGTTCCTAGAGGGGTTAAACAAAGGACGGAGTTTAAATTGGCTTTTTAAAAACTCCCTTGACCGCTCATGGAGTTAACATGAGCCACAACAGTCTGTCAGATGTGTGTTTAGAGAAGGAGGAATGGCTAAGCTGAGGTTTATAGTGTGGTTAATGGCTAATCTGAAGTGTGACGACTCGAGAGCTTCTCTTGACCAGCCTCAATGGGCCTCCAATCAAGCCTGACAAGCCCTTCCATCCTTGGTCAGCTGTTTTAACTGACCTGTGATTGAGTGGCTTCATTAAGGGTCTGTTTATCTTTCCCTCTACCAGAGTCCTAAAAAAGGCTTGTGACATGTCCAACACACCCAGGTACTGCCCCACAGGAACCAGAGCAGATGCATCCCTGTATTAGCACATGAAGAGAAAGCTATGAGTGTGGCATAGACAGTTAATGAACCACCCTTCATCCCCTGATCAGACTTGTATGGCACCGCCACCTCACAATTTCTTACCAGAGAATGTTTGCAGGGCATGTAGCTTATGAGGGCTTGGCATGTGTTGTTAAGAGTAATCCTGCCTGAACAAAATAGCAGACCAGATGAACTCATGACCTCTAAAAAGACTGGGACCCTCCCAAACAAGCCACAACAAACAGCTGTCTGTAGCCACTCTGTGCCTTTGATCTGAAGGAGCTGAGATGAGATCAATCTCCTCTTCCCTCTCTTCTCTTTTGCCCTTTTCCATTTTCCTGTACAGCATCTCCTTATATGTCTCTTTCCCCTCCTGCTGAGCAGGTGTATAAAATGAGGCGCCTTATTCCTGTGGCACTGGGCCGCGCCTAAAAGTGCAGTCTGTGAAGAGAGCTTTTCTCTCCCTGCCTCTCATCTTTTATCCTTTGCATCGCCTCATCTCCTTTACTCACCCTTTTTCCTCTCCCTTTATCCTTCTCCATCCCCTTTACTCCTTTTAACGCGTTCCCTCGCACTCTTGAATATGAAACAGAGGGCCCAAACCTCTCATCTATCTGAATTCATCAACACCTCCCCGTCTATCTCCTTCTGCGCGTCTCTCTTTCAGCCTATTGTCTGTTTAGCTATACGTCTAATTATGCTGTCTCACTTATGTAATTAGTGCAAAAATAAATGGCTGCCATAGCTTGGTGTGTCCCCCCCAGCACCCCTCCCAATGCAAGCTCTGAGAAAACAAATTATGGAGTACAATAGGTACAAATGGCTTCTGCACCAAACCACATGATGGATGCATTCTGGGTTCCCTGCATCTCATCCTTTCTCTTTTTTCCCTCACTCCCTCACTCTCTTTACTCTTCCTTCTTTCTCCATTATCTCCAGCTCTATATGTCTCTGTTCGGAAACTAGAGAGGACTTGAGCACTTTCTCACCCACCTATCCCATCATTGGATGGCTATATCATCTGTCTTCTCTTCTTGGCAATGACACTATATTCACCCTGACAAGATATTAAGCAAACTACTTTTTTTCCCTCCCCATCTTTTCTTTTTCTCTCTGCTCTGAGCCCTTCCCTTCTCTTTCCCCGTTGTCTCCAGTGGTTCCCTTTTCTCTACTATCCCCCAGAGCATTCCGTAAACCATGACTGCAGAGGAAACGCCTGGGACTTTCAAAAGCAAACAGCGAGCGTCCCCGTGCCATAGCCCCATCTGTGGATAGTCTGAGCGGGGGAACAATCGGTCCCTGTACTCCTCTGCTTCGTTCTATTTCCGGCCCCCAGGGATCTGCACAACGCAAAGGATATCTCAGTCAGACGGGTGCAACGTGCTGGAACAATGGTTGGACTGCTTCCTCTTTAGAAGATGGGTGTTTGGTTTACCTTAGCCAGCTTGGGAAGCACTTAGGCATGTGTGTTTTTGCCCTCCCTGTAGCATCTTCACAAAAATGTAGCAAACGTCTGCTGCACCACCCTTATCTGCACTCTCAAGCTGACACATGGACGCTCATGAGAGGACGCAATTCTTAGCCCAGGGTGTTGCATTATCAACTTTCTGTTAATCCGCCTCAGACTTTCAGTCAGTTACCCCTTTGTTGCTTTTCACCTCTGTTGTCTGAGAAGAAGAACAGCAGGTTTTCTTTACACTAACACAAGTATATCCATTACCTGGAATGCTAGGCTCCTGGCAGTAAATCCTTTTGACCCCCCTGTGCCTTTCTTTCTTTTCTCTCTCCCTCTCCATCGCTCATGCTGAGCCCATTGTTATCTTTGCATCAGCTTTCTTTCCTCAAACAGACACGAGAGAGACACACCTTACCCTTCCACCACCCACCATCACCACCTCAGCCACCTACACACTTTGCTCTTCGCTCACTTCTCCAAACCACTTAATGGCATTAACATGTTTTGCCACTCAGTGAACTGCAGTTAAATTTTCAATCAATAAGCTTTGACTGACATCCCTTCAGATTTTGGATCTCCTCTTTACCTCCTAGGCTGAGATTCCTAAGTTTTCCCAGCAAAGAAAAAAAAAGGAAACACAATACAGGCTATGTTTACTCTAAACCCACAGAGAACCTCCTGAAACAACACAGAGCAGCCCAAGCAAGAACAGACCAACTATTTTGGTTATTACTTTGATCAATAACAAAATATTTATCCTGGAATCACTAGAAGTGTGAACTGATGGAGTTATAGAAAGTGATGAAAAGAGAGTTTGGAGAGGAATGCTAGATTAGATCAAAGTAACAGTGATCTTTATTCTTCAGTGAGTCCCAGGCACACTCATATCAAAGATATTGGCATGAGAAGTACTAAAGAGTTTTCTTTTTAATTGTTTGATACAAAGAAAAGTTAATACATAGTCTTTATGCAGCCTAAAGTGTAAAGTTATTGCCCTGACCATTTGCTGTTTACTGGTGCGGGTGTGTTTAAATACTGGCAAAAGACTGGACATTGGAACTTCCAACTGGACATTTACTGGTCTGAGCAAAACAAAGTGAAAATCTGTCATTTTGCGGTCAGCAGTCTATTTCTTGGTTCATCTCCACTATAACATCTATGTAAGTGATTGTGGAGATGAGGTGTTAATTGAGTTGCAGTGTCAACTGGACAATCTCACTGCACCTTCTATCTATAGAAAAAAAGCACACAGCCCTGAAGATGTCAGATACTCGTCCCAGCCCATCAGTTACTCTTTCAGTGTCTGCCCTTGACCTCTCTGAGTATGCCTATGTGTTAGGGATGTTGCCTCAGCAAGCTTCTTTTGATCCATTACTATCTGAGCTCTTAGCCCTAGTGCATAGCGCTGAATATTTCAGCTCCTCTGCTCAGTAAGTGCCGCCAACAATCAAACTGCATAAATAGGAAGTGAGAAGTGAAGTAAAATGGATCAGCATCTGGTGTCAAATTAATGCTGTCTGGTGGCACTGCAAATAGGACTTTTCGTTTTCCCTGCGAGACTCCCCTTGGCTGCCAAAATCCATACAGCTATCTCTAATACAAGGTTAAAGAACACGGCTGGTGAAGATAACACAGGAACAGATATTGCTGCGACGCAGAAGATAAATTTCAATTTGCTGTTGGTTTTTGTCTCTCGGCAGGAGATATGAAATCCTTGTCATCCCAGGCAGCAATTGATTGGAAAATAAAAATGAATGTGTGGTCCTATATGTCTCATGTTTTTTCTGTCTTGGTTTCTGGGTTTAGAGTCTTCTGGAGCGGTGATACATCTCTCTAGAAGGAGGTGACACTTGTGTTTTTAGGGGAGATAAATGCAATTCAAGCCTTTCTTGAAATAGCTGCTACTGTATGAATGCGACTCTTCGCCTTGGGGGGATGTTTTAATGAAAGGCACCAAATTAATCCCACTTTCCCCCTCTCTCCATTCTTTCCATTACTGTGTTTGCATAGAAGAATAAAAGGGTAAATAACTTTCTGCTTTCACTCCTCTTTTCTATGCTGATGATACAAGGAAGGGATGTGTGTGTGAGTAAGTGGGTGGGGGGTCTCAAGGCAGGATGCTGACATGGCCCTCCTTTGCCCTATTCCCTTTCATTTCCTCTACAGATCTTCCGACTGACCCAAAGGAAGAGAAGGTGAGGATGTGCGAAGACGCACACGGGGACAGACTGAAGACAAAAGGAGGATGGGCGGATAGAGATAAAAATAAAACTGGATGAGGCCAAGTGCCGTCAACAGTTTGCTACCTGGCTACTTTTGTGCTTTCCTGTGGTTTTGTCTGAACCAGCAGCGCACATCCAGTTAAGTTGCTCAGAGCTGATAACGACGCCTCAGGACATGCTGCCAAGTTCTTTATCTGTGTTTACCCAAATGGCAAAACTGATTAGAGACAAGCAATGTTATCAAGCTCCATTGTTCTCTGTTTTAGTTCAGACTTCTTCCGTACGTGTGGGGGAAGGGGAAACATGAGGATATGAAGAGAGCTAGAAAGACAATGGTCTAAGATTGTCACAGAAAACATAGCATTATTAAAAATCTTGGTCCTGTTGTGCAAATATTTAGCATTTCCTCATCAAATTTTGAGATTTTAACACAAAAAACGTACAGAATGCTACTGATTAATAGGTTTTTAAAGAATCTAGAAAAGCCTAGAAATTTTAAATATGATTTCAAGAATGCTGAAACGCTCCATCCATCACATAGTTTATATGGTGTTGTTGAAGTTTTTTTTTTCTAGAAAAAAGAAGTGATGGAGAAACAGAGTTTTCTCCAACAGCGTGGGGCATAGTTCAACACAATGATGACCTCTCCTCCACCTGTTGCTGTGCAGTGCTAGCCAGCTAATCAAAGTCATTACACTTTTTCATACATATATAAAATAAATATTTGGTTGCCTGGAAGTATTTACAGTCTGCAAAAACACACAGACCAATATTTTAGAAGCTGAAGGTGCTTTGCACAGTACTTTTATTCTAATGTTGGGAAGCTAGAGGCTGTTTTCCCAGATTTTTTAAAAACAAAACATTTAGTGAATTTATTCCATAGATCTGTTACATTTGTATTGCCATGAAACCATAGTGAATTTACTTAGCGTGATCTTACAGTGAGAATCTCATCCTGACCCATGTCTAATTCAGATTCCACTTCCAGTACAAAATCCTTCAAGAAACCCATTACTCAGAGCTCATCCAGGATACCCAGCAGAGAGGAAAATATCCATATCTTTGCCATGACTTTGTCTTCTAAATAATGCAATACATTGGTGTTCAGGACTCAGATGTGTTCGAATTCTGCTGTGTTTGCACTATCTTGCACCTCATCTCTCACACACCTCACTGGCTTGCTGGGGTTTTCTGCCTCTCCAAACTTTCTACCATGGAATCCTTTTATCATTAGGGCTTAAATTTTTTTTTTGAAGAAGAAGTAAGGACAAAGTGATTATAACCATGATTCTGGGTTTGTTTGACAAGAGCAACAAGACAGAAAAAAAGTTTTGGAGACCTCAGTGGAATTTGTTTCTGTTTACTAGACACTTTTCTGCTTAATCACCAAGATGCCGGTGACACATCTAAGTCTCATCCCCGCTAAGCCTTCCTTCCCACCATATTCCTCTACCCCCGGCTTCTTCTTTAACTGTCCCCATCCAGACTCCATCCAAGAGAATTCAAAGAGCCCAGAGTGTCAGTTCATAAAATATGCACGGCTGCTTAAAGCAAACCTCTTGGGCTCTGTTGTCTCTGCATCCACATACAAAGTTGTGCTCCATGTAGAGAAGACCCATCTTTAGTAATGAGGAAAAGAGGAATGACAAGGGAGGGGTGGAGAGTATTCCTTGCTTCCCCTGCTACATTACAGTTCTACATCTGAACTCCATTGCACGAAGTACATGATAGTGAATGGGGCTTTTCAAAACCTTTGGTGAAAGTCTGCTTTCTGCCTCCGGCCCATTAGGCAGACTTGCTCTCATGTCCTCCCGATTCGCAGTCACACATTCAGGCAACTGGGTAAAAAGAGCTGTGAGAAGAAGTAAAGGAAGCAAGGTGGAAAATTTCCTCCGCATTACACTATAGTGAGACGTGAGTGGCGACACGACTTAAGAGGAAGGGAGAGAAACTTGTAATCTCAGCTCGCAGCCTTTGAACTCGGCCCGATGAGACGCAGGCGACCCAAAGCAAAAGGTTCCAAAGAAGAGCTCACTGAAGATTACTCGGAATACTGATGCAGTGTGGAATCCAATTCCTCTGGGAGCCCTCTGAGAAAGTAAATTATCTGTGTTGAGCAAGCCTACATTCATTGAAATGTAAGCAATATGCCATGCAAAAATAATAGAAAAAGGGAAACCACAAGTTGAAGTTGGATACATTTATGAGTGCAACCAGTTGTGAGCATATATGCCTTAAAGAGTGACCCAGTAAATGAGGTCTAGGGTCTCTTAGGTTCTAATTAGGGCAGCTGTCACCATTTTCATTATTTCTGTGTGTTTGTGTGGTGAGAGAGCACAAGAGAGAAAAGCGAGTGTTTCCAATGTGCAATGGGGTTGAGGTCAAGGGATATATGCCACTATCTGGCTTTGGCTTCTTCTCATACAGCTGCTGCTGCTCTGTCAGGGACCGGTTTACTGGTGTCATGTACCCTCCCTCGGGCTTTTGAATAATGACAAAACCATGCGGAACCGGGGGCTGGAGGTGAAGACGTACACGTGCAGGAAATGGCCATTTGGGCAAGCTTTGCCATTTGCTGAGAGCTGCTAGGGGGAAACTGATTCATGCAAGAAACTAAAAATGCAGCCCAAAGGGTTCAGATTTTTATTTATTTTTTCCTACAACTTCTGTCCCTCCAAGAAAAGACCTGTGCTAGAATGGCACTGTTGTGTATTCTCGATGACATGAAATGAATTTGTTCATTTTAAAGTGTTAACTCTATGCATCCACGGGCTGCAAAGAGATTTTCACAGTATGATAACCCGAATAAAACATAATAGTTTAATAATTTTCCTTTTGATACATACATTAAAAAAAGAAATAGAACAAACAGTTGCTAAGTAATATCTTAAAGACACTCAGGATTCTACTTTAATGTTAAATTTTTTTTCTCCATAGAGAGAACACACACTGACAGTATAACAATTTGACTTGTGCTGGATAATTACTTGAACTATTGACTCGTTTATGTATTCTACTGTTAACGACTTTAGACACATGAATCTTATAGCATGCCCACAGCAGTTTTATGACAGTGTTAATTAAATAAGAGCTCCTTTAGTTTCCACAACATAAGGGTCCCTGTTTCTGGCGTCTCAAATATTCTCAAGCAGCCTCTCTGCTTTTTCTCTGTCTAGCACAAGCAGCAAAAATGATTATGATTCCAATTACATTTGTCAATTCTTTTAAATCCTAAATGAATCTAATTGTGAAAGTTTTTTTTAAAAGAAATACTGATTTAACTTTTAGAAGTAAGTACAAATGTACATATTTTTTGTGAGAGGCCTCCTAGGAGCCCTCCACTGCTGGCCTGGGGGGCCCCTAAGCAGCAGCTTAGTTTGTTTATCCCTTGGGCCGGCTCTGAGCAGCTGCTCAAAAATGCAGCTTGTTGATCCCGATGTTTATACTTCTGTAAACTCTCACAAGCCTAGCAGAACAACAGTCACAAGTTTCATTTAAATATGCATTCAAACATCTACTAAGATTTCCAAATGCAGAAATATGTAATATTCAGTTTTCTTTTAAAAATTTATAACATCTTTCAAAGCGCAGTGAGCACGTTTTGCCAAGCTGGCACATAAACAAAGCGTTAAGTAAATCCTACAAACAAAAAAAAGCAGAAGAGAGTGGTGATGTGTGTCTGTGTGTGGGGGACGCGAGCGGGGGAGACAGGTGCTTTGTGTCTCTGCTCGCTTGAAGAAAAACAAACGCTCTCACCCAATTTGTCTGTCCCACTCACTTTTCCGATCCACGCTCACTCTCTTTCTACCCTCCCTGCGTCCCTCCACATCTCTCTCTATGCACCCCTCTGCATCCCCACCTATGCGCCTTTCCTCTGTTTTCACTCAAAATCTACAACCACACCACATGCCGGGCCAGTTAATCTTTTCTTAAAGGAAAACCGCCTCTGAGTAACTTTGCAGGGTTGAAGGGACGAGGAGCCGTGCCATCAGCACTTGCAGGACTCGCTTTGTTTGTCCCAGTCATTCTCGTGGATTGGTCCACGCTTTTGTGTTCCGAACTGGCTCCCACACATGCTCTGTGCAGTCCAAATTCACAGTTTTCTACTTGCTAAAAGAAAAACAGCCAGAGAGGCACTTTATGTAGGTGCGCCCCGAAGCCGTAATTCTGCGCGAAGTCCCCCACTTAAAACAGAGATCCTGTATTTGCACAAGAGCAGAGACCATTTGGGATAAACCCAAATTACGCATTCACATTATTCACTCGGGCATACATGGGGTGAAACCCTTTGATGCAGCTGGCAGCTGCCTTTTCTTTCTTTTCCTTTTTATAAAACAAGTGATTAAACATTTACTGGTCATTAACAGCTGTGAAATGTAGCATTGCAGCAGACCAGCGCACTGAGGCGACTTGACGCAGCGCCATATGGAGCAGCAATCCATCCCCTTCCATCAATACAGACCTGCAGGCTAAATAATAAAACAAAACTGAATAAAAACATCTTACCTGTCACCATAAGGCAAAAGACGAGATATAGAGAAGTCATTTCAGACATCCTGCCCACTGACTGTGTAGGGTGAAAAGATCTACGCCGACCGAGATGGCTGGGTCCACCGCGGCACCAGAATCAGAAGAAAAAGCGCACCGAGATCTGTCTATAACCGCATCCAGTGTGGAGAAATGACTCTGAACGCTCCGATCAGTGCTTAAACTCTCACTTAGCTGTAAATCTCCATAGTTGGTAACTTTCCCGCAGCATCAGCTCCTTCAGTGTCTGTTCCTTGCCTCGCTGGCACGGCTCTTGCCTCCTTCTCCGCTCTCCGGCAGACTGTCAGAAATTCGCACGCTTCAGTCAAGCTTCATCCACGGTCCGCCTTTAAGTCTTCTCCAGCATGCTGCTGATGCTGACCCGGAGTCGCTCGGAAGCGATCTATACTCCGCCACAGCGCGCAGCCAAACAATTCCGATGAAGTTGGCTGTCTGCGGTCCGCTGGAGTCTCTGCTCTCACTGTACCTCACACTCTCTGCCTCTGTCCCTCACACAGGCTTCTTCCTCCCAGGCGGGTCTCCTTGCTTTTACTTCTCTCTCCTTCTTCCCAATAAGAAATGCGCTCTGACAGTCATCTGGTGGTGGGGTTCAAATGTGGCAAGAGCTGACTCGCAGGAGCCCCAGTGCCTCAGATGCTTCATCCGGAGGGTGCCCACCCCCGGCGGCCCACGCCCCCAGGGGGCTACCATTGGCTGAGCAGGCGTCAGGAGGAGCGTTTTAAAAACAGTTCATCTCTGTTAAATGACTGCACGATCACGATGAGTTGAAAGAAGACTAATCGTGAAATTTGAAGTTTATACAATGATGAATTAAAATCCTGGAATGCTGTCTATTTAATTGCTGCCAAGATAAAATCAATTTCCTGGTGGTACAACACGATTCTAAGTATTCAGTAAGCAGGGTTTTCAAATTTCCAGATTATTAGTAAATTGCCTTCATTTAAATGTTTACCACTTGATTTTTACCAAAACCCTGGCTAGATGTTGTTAGCACTATTCCCTTGAAGCATGAACGTCTCATTCTTACTGAATAGAGTGGTGTGAAAAGGTTTCCCCCTCTTCCTGGTCATCTTTTTTTTTTTTTTTTTTTTGCTTATTTGTTACACTTCAGTGTTTCAGAAACAATAAAATACAGTTAATCCAAACCTCCATAGAATGTCACTGTGTGAATAAGTGATTGCCCCACTAAATCTAATAACTGGGTAGGCCATCCTTAGCAGCAACAATTACAATCAAGTGTTTGTGATAACTTGCAATGAGTTTTTTACAGCACTGTGGAGGAATTTTGACCCACTCATTTATGCAGAATTGTTCTAAATTTTGCCACATTGGCAAAAAAAAAAAAAAAAAATCTTAACAGGTCAAAATCTTTATCTGTTAATATTCTCAATAGCAATCTTAACCTGATTTTCAATAGGAATCAGTTTAAGACTTTGACTAGGCCACTCCAAAGTCTTCATATTGTTTTTCTTCAGAGTGGTGCTGATGTTTTGGATCATTTTCCTGCCGGAGTTCATTTCAGCTTCTGGTCACAAACATTTGGCCGGGCACTGTCCTTTTTTGGTAGATAGTAAAGTATATTGTTCCATATATCACAGCAAGTCTTTCAGTTCCTGAAGCAGTAAAACAGCCCCAGACCATCGCCATGTTTTACTACTGTATTCTTTTTTCTGAAATGTGGTGTTACCCTTATGCCAGACATACTGGGACAAACACACATACTGGGACAAACACCTTCCAAAAGTTCAACTTTTGTCTCATCAGTCCACAATGTTTTCCTGAAGGTTTTGGGGATCATCAAGATGTGTTCTGGAAAAATTTAGAAGAGCCTTACTGTCATGCTCTGCATTGGTTTCCAATTTGGAACTCTTCTCTGCAGGCCATTTTTGCCTGGTCTCTTTCTTATGGCGGAGACACGAACTCTGACCCTAACTGAGGCATGCGGTTCTTTGGATGTTGTTGTGGGGTCTTTAGTGGCCTCTTGGATGAGTCATCTGTGCGCTCTTGGGGTAATTTTCTTGTTGGCTGGCCACTCTTGGGAAGCTTCATCACTCCTCCATGTTTGCACCATTTGTGGATAATGTCTCCCAAAGCTTTGTAACCCTTTCCAGACTTATTGCTTTCGTTTTAATATGTTCCCAAATTTCTTTAGACATGATGTTTTGCTTTTGAGGATCATTTGGTGTACTTAATTTTTTCAGGCAGGTACTATTTAAGTTATGCTTGCACTGAGAACAAGTGTGGCAGTACTCAGATCTAGATGTGGCCAGAGAAAGTGAATTCAGATGTGAAAATACCACAGTTATGGTTTAATGGGAGTGAACGTAGATTTAGACTTTTTTTTCCTCAGTTTTTGTCCATTTCATGCCACAGACTAAGCTTTTAAGCACATTTTGTAAGTTTCAATAGCATTGAATCAGGGATACTGACAGGACAAAGATCCAATAAAATGGTAAATGGCTTGTACTTACATAGTGCTTCTTCAAGCCCAGAGGATGCCAAAGCGCTTCACATTACAGTCATTCACTCATTTACGCACACACTCACACTAATCAGAACTATTTTTGGAATGGGTAAAAAGAGACATTAAGCTTCTGGAATAGCTTTATCTTTGACACCTCCTCAAAAGAGGTCTTCAACTCTCAAAGGTTCTGGGGTTTTCTTCTACGCACTCTGATCTTCTGTTTTTTCCATTGCTTTCCAGTTGGATGTAACTCAGGTGACTGACTTGGCCATTGTAGCAGTTTTTCTTTGTCTGTGTCCACTTGAGAGTTTGAGAGCATCTGATGATTCTTTTGGCACCTCTGTCAGAAATCTTTCAGTGAGTAGCTGGTCGGGGCTGATTTATAGTGAAATGAGGTTCTTTCTACTTCCAGATCCTGGTCCCAGTGGTACTCACTGGAACAGAGAATTTTACACTAAAGTCTGAAATCAATGATATGAAATTGTTTTGTATCTATAAGGTTGCAAGTGTGTCTTGATCTTTGCCCAGCCTCAGATGCTTATGTGTGAAATGCTGGCCCATTAGAGGCCTTCAATTAGGACTAAACACACTGGTATTACTTTGCATTGACAGCTATTTTCATGGGTATTATTATTACCTTTTATGAGTTATCATTTGATTGTAAAAAAAAAGACAACTATTGTCAGTTTTCAAATTAGTATTAACCTGTAAGTTTATAATTCACCTTCTTTCAGCTATTGTTTGTCATCGTGCAGTAGATGCTAAGATGAACACAAATGAATGGAAGCAATATTACCATATTCCAACAAAAGCCTCAGCTTTTATAAGAGATGAGAACAGTGCTGTCTGTTACTCGCCTGTGTCTGTTTGTAGTCTTCTTCTTTGATGTTGTTCATTACTTATTTAAGGATCTATTGATTAGTCAAAATAATAGGCCTTTCAGTCATCTGGTTAATCAGTCTTTCATTTGTTTATTGTACCAAGCAAAGCCTGAGGCTCATTTATTGTCGACACAACCTTCCTTATAAGCACACACACACAAATATAAAGGTACACATGCATAAAATGTGCCTGTTAACTCATCCAGGTGGTTCAAGCTCTGTAAGACTGAAAAATTCATCAAAGAGCCTCGACTTGGACGCTGAGGACTTCAGCGCATGTGTATCTCTGAAAACATCAACCATACACACACGCACACACACAAATAGAAATTGATTCTCTCTCTCTTCTTTTAAAAAATTGGTTAAACATTGAACCATAGTGATTAGGGTTTGCTCCTCAAGAGGCTTCCCCCCTCCAAACAGTAGTTTTAAAACCCCAGGGTTGGCCTTCCTGTTTATTGCCTCCCTGTAATGCAAACATAAGGGTCCCCTGCCAGTAAACACATGTTGATGGAAGAAACAGCTTGCACAGCTGGGAAGCCAACCCAGGTTAGTGTGTGTGTGAGCATGTCAGTAAATGGGGGTGTCTGTGCATGTGTGTTTACGTGTGAACATAGATGCTTATTTGATGTTTTACTTATGACAGTTCAGATGTAATGTACACTTCTAAATGCTTTAGATGTGGATCAAAAGACGAAAGTCGTCAATCACACGCACTCACCCCCGCACGCACGCACACAAGCATGCAAATGCAAACGCTCACATAGCATTGGTGTGAGTGTCAGCCAAAGGGTGTATATGTGATACCGTCAATCAGTCACCAAAAGCGCTCTTTGGGTGAGCAGTAAAACAGCAGGGAGCCTTCACCAGTTGTGCTCTGCTAATAAAATCAACATCCATTGTGTGAAGTCTGTCACTATGCATGATGCTGTGATTGAAATGCGTGGTCTCCTATGGCTCACACAGATGGACAGGAAGATGAGGCAAAACAGATGACACATGCCGCAGCATCACTTTGAGCCAATAGTCTTAATTATACTGGCCTTGGTGGCATCAAATGGAGGGCGCCCAAACTCCCCGAGCTTTTGAGAGACTGAATAATTTATGAGTGAAAAAGGGGGTTTTCAGCCGTGGGTTTATTAATAATAAATATGGTTTGATATTTACTAAACTGTTCAGAGGGAGAAAGGGGGTGACAGTTAAAACATTGTTTGCATGGTAATTGTAAGGAGGTAATAAATAAGGCATGAAGTGGAAACATATGGAAATGTGATTCATGGGGAAATGAGAATAATTTAACAAAATATTATCCCACTGCGCGTATGACCTGAGGTCAATTAAGAAAAGAGATGTCAGTCACTGTGAGCGGCATTCTGGGTTGGAGAATTACAATCTTTTGCTTTTCCCTTTGTCTCACTTAAAAACGGATAACATTCAATGTAGGAATTTATTCATACTGACACAAACCAGATTAAGCTGAATATCAAGCTCATTTCAACAAAAAAGGAAAAGATTTCCTGAAAAAATGAACTCAGCAAAGCATGAGAAAGAAGTTTAGGAATGTGAGTTTTGTTTTGGTCCAAAATTCTCTAATGTTATTGGAAAGCCTCACATAGTTATAAATGGAAGAAAAATGTTTTTGCATTCCATGGGTGGTTCATCCATTTAAATAGATGAAGCAGCACTTAATGTAAATTTTGCAAAAGAGTGGTCTCAGAAATATGCAAAATGAGCGCTACTTGGTAACATAGCATTTTATGTGAAATGCACTTAATGTGTCGAAATAATGCGCTTTTACCACAGTGTAAAAACCCCCCACAAAAACAAGTTTCTCCTCATTCGATATTAAGAATGATGAATCCCACACAGTACAATGCAGATTCCATTGTCTTAGATTATATATGGTTCTAAAAGATAAAACTATTTTAATGCAGTTTGGTGGATTAGGTTTGGTGTTGTTGGCAGTGTTAATTCACACATATTTTTCAGACCTTGCATATGCATTTTAATAAGTGTACAGTACACTTTTATTAAGTTTTAAAGATACCATTGCTGTCCCGTTTCTTTGTATTATATCTTTACGTTGTGAAAATCTGCATTATAATATCTGACCATCACTAGTTGGCTATTTGAGACCAAACACCCGATTCAAACCTATTGTCATCCAGTTTTTGGTATAAAGATAAAGAGAAAGAGAAAGGAGAAAAATCAAGGAAACAGAAATCTTTGAGCTTATTTTAATTTATCACGTGATTAACTGATTTACTGCTTATTGCGACAGGCATATTGTTATGTAATATGTGCAATGTCATGCCCATAAATAGTTGCTTACCAAATGCAAATAAAGTCCAGAAGAAGAACACTTCACATCCAATTGTTTTATAGGCGACACCAAGCTGATATAGTGACAGTGACAGCATGGTTGCTCACCATGGCGCAACAGGACATCTAATTGATTCACCAACGTTTCTGAATTGATATTGACTAGAAAAAAAGTTAATTGCCATGCATTGATAAATCAATATTTTGACCCACCGGATTTTGAAATAAAGCTCCTGGGATGTCGTCATCTTACAATGTTCTATAGATTTTGCATGTTGCACTCTGTTTGTGCTTTGTGTGTCTGAACATTCAGGTAATTAGCACGCTGGTGAATGTTAATGAGCAAATGTGACGTAATTTGCGATTACTCCCATTGATCTTTACCCAGCCATGTTTGGCACTGGTTCAGTTGCTTTCATCTTTTTCATTTAAAAAAAGCACCTGCATCTAATTATCCAGCCAACATGCATTTTTGGGGCCCATAATGACTTCCTCATATGGGGCGATACTATTTGGGCCCAGGTCTCAGAAATGGGCTTCTCGTTTGAGACCTGTATAGATTGATAAATTGTAACCCATATCAGCAAACCTTCTTTCGCACCCTTTGTAGATCTCAGTTAGGTCTCAAATGGTTGTTATAATATCAGTTTAAATTTTTCAACACATCCAGAGCTCGCATGGGTCAGACTTTTTCCTCAGTGTTGCTCTACATCAAAGCTGAACGAACAAATAACACTGAACTGTTATGCAACTACCAAATGTCCCATCTGGGGCACATTCCTCAGCCCATTTTCTGCACATATGGGTCCCATATGTAAATGCTGACTGGATAGAAATGCCGTCAGATGAATAGTGGAATAAAAGGTTCTCTGCTTGTTAGTGTCATGATTGGGAACAATTAACAATGTTTAAATATTTACATATTTAAATAGTAGTTCTGTGCTTGAGAAAAATTAAGTATTCTTATTCCACTACCAATAAAAAAGCAAAATCATCATGGTTTATGTTTGGACAACACAAAATCAATGCTCTTTATTACTGGAGTAAGCATTTGAAGTTTTAAAAGTGCTTGATTAACATTTTGCTTTTACTGCAGTATTTTGGTTAGCGGTAGGGTTTGAGGTTTGCACTGCTATCCATATGAGGAACATTACACCAGCTTTTACTGTAATTGTGATATTGAATGTAGAGTTGATCTGTGTCAACCATAACTCTAACTGCTGCTACAGCCTCATAACTTATGAGAACATACAGTATTCCTTTGCAAGGCAGTGGTATCCATCTGCCCGGCTTGTGAGCAATTCAAAACCCGTCTCCAATAATATGACGTCAGCCCTCTGCACTGGCTTGAAATTTGCAATTTAGCAGTTTCTTTATGTGTGATTGAGGAGCAGGAGGAGAGCCATTAAAGCCCAACACAGACCTGGGGCTTGCTCTGCAGTCTATAGAACTATTCCCTGGCTCATATCAAATCCACGTCCTCTGCCCCGATATCAGAATACGACTCTGGCCCCCCATGGATTCTGTTTTTGTCTGTAATGAAAGTCTCTCAGGGGATCAGGTTGAGGGATTCTTTTTCTCAGGGGTCAAGGAGAGGTTGAGGCTTTTGGTTCAAACTGTGCTCAGAAAAATGGTGTGGATTACAGGAATGTGGCCATTGCCCTGAGTTTTCCCGCTAGCTCTCTAATCTGGCATTACTGCAGATAAAGAAGCCAGTGTTGAGGAAAATGTAAAAAAAAATAATCATTATGGTTAATGTTTTCGGTCTTCTTTCGAAGTTCGTCACTTAACAAAATATTAACAAACAGCAGACAGACTTTAAATTAAAGTCAGAAAAACTGGGTCCATGGCCACCCTGAGTGTTTCTTCAGTGATAAGTACAGCAGTAAGCTGTCTAAAATATTCATGCTCTGATGCAGAGTTGTTGTCCCTTGATGGGCCTCGCCATGTGCAACATCTGTTCCCGATGTCATGGCGCACTCCTCTGTGCCAGAAAAGCCCTGCTGGCGTTCGTGGTATCTCTACTGTACTATGACTTATCCAGACACACACTCACACCCACACACACACTGCTCCACCCGGCTCTGATAAAATCTGAGACGACGACAGTAATCCAGTCCACTGGACAGAACTATTTAACTTCTGTGCTAATCCATAAACATAGATTAAGGCGCTTTAGTTTCATACTCAGATAAGCAATTCTGTTATTCCCTGATGAACGTTTCACTTGATTTCTTGCTCTATCTACATTTCATGAATATTTGGAGACAATTCTAGGATGACTCCTTAGTGGAATAGGCCACTGGTGTTTTGAAACAATGTACTTTGTAAGCTGCCAGCAAATTAAACTGCTATTGTGTTGATGCTGCTGCCTTATAACAAGTTGGTGAAGTTCACTTCACTGACATCTCCCAAAAAACTAAATAAAATGTCATCTATGTTGCAGTCCTTTGCTTATACACCGTGTTCCAAATTATTATGCAAATTGGATTTAAGTGTCATAAAGATACATTTTTTTGTTGTGCTATTAAATTTATAGATGGTATTGGGTGTCAGGGCTCTATGAATTACTGAATTAAATTTCAGAGAGCTGGGTTGATTAGCTTGTCTGGTGAGCTCAATTAAAGGAAACCTACTTAAGAAGGATGTTCCACATTATTAAGCAGGCCACAGGTTTCAAGCAATATGAGAAAGAGAAAGGATCTCTGCTGATGAAAATCATCAGATAGTGTAGTGTCGTATGACAAGATATGAAAACATTAATATTTAATGAAAACTGAAGCATTATCATCGTACTGTGAAGAGATTTGTAGCTGATTCAGAACAAAGATGGGTTTGTACAGATAAAGGCATAATGAGGAAGGTATCTGTTAGACATATTAATCGGATTAAGAGAGCAGCTGTTAAAATGCCCTTACAAAGCAGCAAACAGTTATTTGAAGTTGCTGGTGCCTCTGGAACCTCAAGGTGGAGGATCCTCCAGAGGCTTGTGGTACATGAACCTACCGGTACTATTGGGCCCCTAACCAGAACTCACAAGCAGAAACAGTCACAGTGGGCCCAGCCGTACATGAAGATTCATTTTCAAACAGACTTGTTCACTGATGACTGCTGGATGGTCCAGATGGACGCAGTAGTGATTGGTGGTGGATATCCACCACGTCCCAACATGGCTGTGACGTCAGCAAGGAGGTGGTGGAGTCATTTTTTGGGCTGAAATCATGGGGAGAGAATCATTGGTCGGCCCCTTCAGAGTCCCTGAAGGTGTGAAAATGACCTCAGCAAAGTAGATGGACTTTCTGACTGATCACTTTCTTTCATGGTTCAAAAAGAAGAGCTGTACCTTCCGTAGCAAAATCATCTTCATGCATGACAATGCACCATCTCTTTCTGCAAAGAATACCACTGTATCATTGGCTGCTATGGGCATAAAAGGGGAGAAACTCATGGTGTGGTCACCATAATCCTCTGACCTTTGACCTCAACCCTATTGAGAACCTTTGGAGTTTCCTCAAGCAGAAGATCTGAGGGTGGAATGCAGTTCATATCAAAACAGCAGCTCTGGAAAGGTATTCTGACATCCTGCAAAGAAATTCAAGCAGAAACTTTCCACAAACTCACAAGTTCAATGGATGCAAGAATGGTGCAGGTGATATCAAAGAAGGTCCTATGTTAACATGTAACTCGGTCTGTTAAGATGTTTTTGATTGAAACAGCTTTTGATTTTAGTACATGTGACCACTTAATGCTGCACATTCAAAGAATGACCGTTTGCAGTTCTTTATAATCCATAAAATGTTTAGAAAATCTGCTGTGCATAATAATTTGGAACAGTGCATTTTGAGTTTTTTATGTTTGAACAAAATACTGTTCTCATGGGGAGCTTTGTTCAGTAAAATTTGATTAATACTGTAATAGTTCATGACTTGAAAATTATACTGACCATCATTTGCATTGACCATTTATGAAGATCTGAGAACATATCACTTGCATAATAATTCGGAACACTGTGTAGTGTCATTAACTCTTAAACAACCAATGTGCACCAGAATATACTCTTTAACATTCTGTAGGGAGTGTGTTGGATAGTTTTCACTTATTAAATTAGCATTTCACATGATTTGGTTCAGTTTGATCATAGTTTTGTTAGTCTGATCAGAAAATATCAAAACTTCCAGTGGAGGAGAACCTGATTCCTTTGTTGTGTGTAATCATATATTAGCCATACTTATTTGAATAAAACAAACATAGAAATTCATAAAATTAATTTATACATTTCTCTAAACAACCTGACCAAGAAAAAAAGTCCAACTGTGCTTGTGGTATTTCTTAAAAGCTTTTGAAATGCATGTATCCCTTGAGATAAGGACAATGTGTATTCTAATTTTTCTACAAACTGAAAAGCATGTTAATAACGATGGCCTCACCAGATATTATCAAGCACAGGTGTTATTATTATGACAGTATGACTGTACTTTGCTTTAGAAAGTTATTTTCAAATAGGGAATCTCAGCTAGGTCCTTGTAAGAGAAAATAAAGAAAAGCATCGGAACAAGATTGATAGAGGACATCCCTTTAATTTTTGACTCCGAGTCAAACAGTGATGATAATCAGGAAGTGATTTTGTAATCGGCAGTTCCAAATCTTCTTCAGCAAGCTTCAAACAATTCTTAACATGCTTTTTTTTCGACCTTGGAGACTTGTCCCATTACAGATACATTCACAGATTAAAATCATTGATCAGTAATTATCTTCTGAGCTGTATCTTAAAATAAGAAACTAGCTCATGCTCAAGTTTAGGCAATCTGTGGTTTACACTGATTTTATACACGTATGAAACAAACAAGAGACAATAACAGGAGCATAAGCGAAGTCAGCAATAGTCAAGGTGAATTCTGTCTGAGTTGCAGGGTCTACAATAGGCCACAAATACAGTCACAGCTTCCTCCAGCACAAGGGTTGCCTTGCTGTCTACTGACAATCACATGAATAGGCCTCGACTGGCTGCTTGTTTTGTGCCATGATCCCTTGCTACTCATGCTGCTGAAAAAATAAATAACTGAGCTCTGCACTGCTATAAATAATGGATGACTCGTCCACTGTCACTTTTCATAGCATGTCAAGCCACGGCCTGGCCATTATTAGGGTCTGTCTTCTCCTCTCTGGCTCTGACTCCAGTTTTGTTATTGTTCTGGTCGACTTGCCTGCACACCTCCTCAGCGGGTCGGCTGTCAGTCTTCTTCTTGGTCGGTGCAGTTGATGGGTGCTACAGAGAAGAAAGAGGTGCTTTGGGGAGGTCTAAAACGAGCGCTACAGCACACCTATGTAAGGAGAGCTAGCTGCTCGTGGTCTATCTTGACCAGGAACAGGGTCTTTTAGAAACAATTTAAGGATGTAAAGAGATCTTGTGCCTCGTGACATTTGAATGCCACTAAAGTATATTTCTCCTCAAAATTAAGTCCTTTTTGCAAAGTGCTGTGTCAGCATTCCTTTGCTTTGTAAAGTAAGAGTATATTAATGTGTCACTAACACTTCAATACCTGCATCTGTATTTGATATTTTCACATTTAAATAAGATAGAACATAGTTCTTATGTCTCTGCATTGTAAGACAGAGTCTACTGCTCTTGATTGCATATGTATTGAATACATATTCACCACTTTAAAATAATTTCTCTTACAGTAAAAAGAAACTAAACATCAGACAAGATGCAAATGATTTGCAATACCCTGTTACACCAGTGATGTCAGTGATGTGTTACTTAGTGACGCATTACTCCAATCTGACCCCTTTTTTTGGTAATGAGTAACACATTACTACCTCCAGTCTTGTAATCAGATTAAAGTTACTTATCTGAATTACTATTATTATGATTTTACTTTGTAAAAATATATATAGTTACTTTTCTTTTGCATTTCAGGGAGTGAAGTCTCATATGCAAGAACACAGGTTTTCTAGCTGGAAGTACAAGCACTATTTTGAGTTTGTGTCAGCTACAGATGACAATATCAAGATTTGTTTTACCACCAGAGCACTGCTGGCAACACAGTGCTGCTAGTACATCCTTGAAAACAGGGAGGACAGAATAATGAGTGGTTTTCAGTACTACATCTGTCATGAAGCAGCTTAATGCAAAGCAGAGAGGGCCTCCAAGTGGACGATGCTACCAATCAGAGCCAGGGGAGTGTCTTAGTGCTGTCAATCAACCAAGTGTGCACACTGCTCACACTCTGCCGATTGCGCTCTGCTTTGCTACAGCTCCTTCGCCACTACAGACTATGCGGTGAATGCGCAGGCTAGTTAGCATGACCACTGATGACAGCAGGTAAACAGTTCTCCTGTAACAGTAAGATGGTTTTCTACCGTTAGCACAACTACAGAGTGTACATGAGTGTGATTGACAGCGCTAAGATACTCCTCCTGGCTTTGATCGGTTGCTTTTGGCGAGGAGTGGTGTATTTCTGCAGATGGCAGTAGGACTACAGGAAGGAGGGAGAAGAGCTCCATTTTTTCCAGAGATCATTTGTTTCATACTGTGATGACATAGCAACAATTTAAATAAATACATATAAAAAAATCAGATTTTCATAAAAGTTACATAGTGCAGCTTTACTAAAGCAAGAATGTCATGACAGCCCAACTACTATAAACTGATAATGCTAAAGTTGCCATCTTCCTCAGAGGTTTCTATTAGCATCTAATACATAATTTGTCTTGTAGAAAAAACGGTCACAGGCAGACAGACAACAATATAGTGACATTCTAACTGAATAATTGTTTAAATCTATTTCAGAGTTTGCTAAATTTTTTATGACATGTACATTTTTAAATTAGTTTTTGAACTATAATACAACCTGAGCCAGATAATTCTATTCTAAACAGATTCTTGAAAGTAGAATTTGAGATTCATACAAAATTTGTTGTACTTAGGATAATGCAAAAGATGACATTTATCTACTTTTTCTGTATCTTGATTACCTTAGATTTAGATGAGCAATACACGGACAACTCAAACCTTAGATGTTATTTTAAACTGACTACAGTCTTTAAAAGATTAAAAAAAACAACAAAAACATCCAGAAAGGGAAAAAAGGGGGTATCCATGGCATTATTAAACCCAAATGTCGTCTATTCTCGTGAGCCCAATATCATTGTTTCCTCTCCATCTAGACAGCCTCCCTCTAGTTTTGCCAGTGGCATAGTTAGGTACTATATTTTTTTGTTTTTGAAACTGAGCCTCACAGCTAATGGAAAAAAAAAGCATAGGAGTTTGGGCTACTGACCCACAAAGCCCCTCATTTCAACTCACTAGCCTGAAAAATCATGGATTATTTACACATACATCTGCACATAAGAAAAATGAATGAGGAACATCTGGCTTAAGATAGAGAATAAAAAAAAAAAAACACAGAAGAACTCATACATTCAACCAGTATCAGACAAAGAGCGGTCTGTGTTGAGAAATCAAAGGCAGACGCTGATACAGCCACAGACGCGGAGAAAACTGAAACTGTTATTAATGTCTAATCAGGATGAGCCCAATATTTGCTCAAGATGTGCTTCTGTCGCCACCGGAAAAAGCCTTAGGCAAGTATTGTCCACCAGCAGCTTTCAGTTCCACAGACTGAGACAGTCTCTCCATCTGCAGAGTAACAGCATCAAATCAGGGCCTGCAGCAAACAAACCCTGACAGATCCTCTCATTTGAGATTCACTTTGGGACAGCTGTGGTGCCATCCAAAAGGGGGAACCGAGTGAGGGAAGCCAGTACTCGGTAATGTATGCAGAGTGTCTCCACGTCCTGGATGACAGCAACACGAGCGCTTGTCACAAGAGACATCAGTTCTACTTAGTCACAGCGCTGTGGGGCAATCCATATGACTGCAGTGCTGTGCGAACTCTATTAATAGTTATCTACCTTTCAGGAGTTATTATGCTGAGTGGGGGATGACAGAGAAATATAATGGTAGAAGTCTCAAATGAGGGACAGAAACAGCGTCTGCTGAGTGTCTTTTGTGTTTCTCGGGCTGTTACAACTGAAGGAGCCTCCTCCAATCTCCTCTCTCACCCATTTCCTGCCAGGCGGTGTGTCTTGGAGCCTGGTGCCAGAGACACAGTTTATGTGAGAAGCATAATAAGGATTATTTATTGGGCAGGAAGGGCAGAGAGAGAAAATGATGATTCGGGGGAAAAACCCAGCAATTGTAGGGTAAGGGAGAATGAGTCAGAGTTGGAATAAAGATAACATTTTATTTTATCTTTTCACCTTAACTTTCACCAGGGTATAGAAACCTTTACAGATATTCAGTTTCCACCTCAGAGACCTGGATCTAAAATAAATCACTTCAACTGCCATAAGGTATTCTATTAGGGGTTGCACTTTCTGAAACTTTAGGAACTTTGGGGATAGGAGAGGCAGCGTAGGTTAAAAATTTTGTCTTATGGAAGATATCTACTTTTTGCTACATGGACTCTCACTAGTCATGAAGTGGCACATTTATTTATAGGAACAGAGCAGGTGAATGCTACTTTTTAAAAATTCATTGGAGGAGGTAAGACCTATCTTTAGATTGTGTTCAATTGTGAAGTCACTTTTTAGAGTAGCAAGGATAGACAGAAAACTCAGTTTTCAACAGCCAGTAAAAGATTCAAATTCAGTATTCAGAAAATTTGAACATATCATTCCCCATCATACATAGTGGTGGCAGCATCAGACTGTGTGGGGTATTTTTCTTCTGGTGGAGCAGTGAAGCTGGCAGGGAACATGGCAAAATAGCAACACATTGGTCAAACATTTGTACCAATCTATTCACTCACTCTACAGGAGTGAATTAATCCATAGGTGATTAGAGTTTGAGACCAAATTCAGAGTCTGTCTGGACATACAGTACATACATACAGCATATCTGATAATTTAATACTATCTAATATGCGTCATTATTATCAGAAGAACCACCAACGATGTGCAGGACTAAGTCTTGTTATTGAGTCCAAGATGCTTCGAATACTACAGACTGACAGATTTGATAGTCTGTAGTATTTTTGGAGGCTTGATTTATTTATTTGTTTGAGCTTATCATATGAACAAGTTTTCATTATGCTGGTTGTACGCAGCATAATGGAGAAGCTATATTTTGATGGTGTGCTGGAAGTGGAGTATCAGAAAGAGCAGCAGCTTCTTAAAGAGACAGAGGACAATTTCAAGTCTTCAAATTGCAAAGCAAAATTTCTTTGAAGTTATGTTGGACATATACATACACACACACACACATATATATATATATATAATTTTTATAACAACTGAATATAAAAACAGATTTTCATAAAAATCTGTTTTTTTGTGTATTCAATGCACAATACTGCCCCTTTAATTCTTCTTATTAATTTTTAAGAAGATAATACATTTTAATTTCAATTAGTTCATTTGGGATCAGGGTTTTTAGATCTTTAGTGAAAATCTTTAGAGGGGAAAAAAAATCTGGTTGGGAAACATAAATGAACCTGTTTAAAAAGTCCACGTCTTATGTTGGCATTATGTTAAATTTTTTATCAAACTCCTAAATTAAAAATGTGGACAGTCATTACTTATTTGTCAAATTGTACTGGCTCAAAAGGTGGATGTCACATTGGGTTTGCTAAAGAAGAGCGGGGCAACAGTCAGGGAGGGAAAGAGTGGATCAAAGACTGCTGATCCCTCCAAATGCTCTGCAAAACTACCTTGTTTAAGGGGCTTTTACTCCAAATGGACTTCCTGGACTGTCACACTAAGTGGAGATGACAGGATTTAAAAAGCAACATCTGGAAGGGTTTGAGCATACTTATTCAAATAGCTTCATAGTCCCGCCTGATTATAGCAAGATCTAAACAAAATGAATCATGGCCCGCACACTGTATATTCCCTACTTAAGTCCTAAAAGCCTTCTAGTTAATTCCCACATGCTCTAAATCAATACCACATTCCTTTCACTATAATTCTGTATGTATCTTACTTTCCACAACCACTCACATTTTGCAATCATCTCATTAGAGGTAACGTGAATCCATTAGACTTCTGCATATGTTTTGATTACCTCCTACTGTCCACTGCTTCCTCATTGCCAGCCTGCTTCCTGTATTGGTGCTTCTTTGTCCAGAAAAATGCCACACGTCTGAAATAAACATGAAGTCAGCATAATCAGCCTCCTGCGGGCTATGCTTATCATGCCTTTTTTCCATGATTTCCAAAGATTAGAATGCAGAGGAAGAGGAGAGAAATGATAGACGTGTGTTGCTTCGAAATGGCAAATGTGTAGATCTATGGACGAGTGCTTAGCCCACAGCTGCCAGCCAAAGGAGAGAGAGAGACACAAAGGGTCCTTGTGTTCAGGCTGAAAGATGGGCCAGAAAAAGGCAGCTAAAGATCTACTAGTGTATCTCAGCTGTCTTATGGGTCAATAGACCCTTTCCTCCTACTGAAGGAGCCTATAACCTCTAATGTTCTTCCACAGACAGTTCAGCAGTTTTGAATCAATGATAAGGGATAACAAAGGAGTAAAGAGAAAATGCTGGATTCTACCATCTTTTCTTCAAATATCCAATGGAAGATCAGATTTTGTTGTTTCGGGACAGCAACACAGGGAGAGGCGAAGACCCCCGCCATTAAAAACGCGATGTGTGTTTTGTTTCTACACATATGGAGAGCTGCTTGGTTTCTCTTCTTTCTCTCATGTCCTCTCAATAGGCTCGGGATAAACATCTGTTACCGAGGAAATCTTGAGAAAAAAGGCAGCTTGACAAATTGGTTTTGAGGAAGAGGTTTTTTTTGAAAGAGGTTTAATTTAAGCCACCCTGTCAGACTATTGTTCTTTGGGTGAGGACAGAAATTAAAATTTTAATTTTTTAGTGGAAGGATTTTGAATGGGTTGGAAAACTGATTTTGGGACACCAAATCAAGCATTTAATGTGTGTCTGACAAGCTTCACGGTATAAAAGAGAATTAGTTTTTATGTGAAACTTTGTTTTTTTTTTCTCCAAGTCTGCATGTACCGTACTTTGGGAAATACGAATCCAAAATTTAATAAAACCAGTAATATTTCATTCCATATGCATATCCAGCTCCTGGGGATTGTTAAAGTTGTGCAAGTGATTAACTCATTTTCCTGCAAGAGGAGATTTAAAGCAGTTAGTCTGTGTATTGTTTGGGTAACACTGCTCTCTTATCTCTATTATTAGCTGGCCACTCGCTCCCTGCAGTTTCTTTCCTTCCAGTATTTCCTGATTACATTTTTCATCCCTGTCTTAACCACATCCCGCGTTCTTTCGTGCTGTGTACTTTCCTTGGCAGTTCATATATAAGGCCACATCCTCACTATGATTAGAACTATTCTTTTTTTTTTTTTTTTTAGAAAAAAGGGATATAGGAGGAAGTTTATCATTGCCCTGCCACAATAAGGAACATGCTGCAAATCTCTCTGAGGACGCTGTATGAATTACAATGAACAGTTGTTTGAACACTAGATTAATCGATATTTTAAAGCTATTAAGTTCAACACATTTTTTATGTTTTACAAAAAATCTGATATTTTCCTTGATTAAATAATGAAATCAAATTAAAAAAGCAATATTCAAACGTGTGAGAATCTCTTGAGACTTGAGCACTGACACAACTTTTGCTTTTAAATTAGATGAACATAGACTGGGCACAATCAGGGAAGATGACAAAGATTTGAAGAAGAATTAATAAAACCCCTTGCCATCAAAGCTAGTAGAAGTCCCATTTATCTTGAGAAGGCCATCAGGAATATTTAGCACACCCCGGAGAGGAGGTTCACTGTTATGCTGGTCAGCAACACCTGTACAAACAGAGCCTTCACCAAGAGTTGTTGGATAATTTATGATTTTCCTGATCCTTGCCCACAAATTCAACATCTGTAGTTAGAAAATGAACATCTAAGGGAGTCCCATGCATTTTAGAAACTAATTGGTGAATGATGAAGTTGTAATACATCTTTGATGAGCTAGTGCAAGTAAAAAAAACAACAAAAAAATAAAACTGTAGTTCAGCGAAAAGAGCGGTCTTTCTAAAAGTTAAGGAGAGTGGTTTATAAATCATGGTTGGGGCTTGCATTGCGGCCACTAGCACAGGGAATATTTCACGACTGGAATAAATTTATTGTCTTAAAGTTTTGGGTTTGCACTGACAGCCGAGTTCAACTTTAAGCCTTCCATCCACACAAAAAGAAGAAGTTATCTTCCTCAAGATATGTTATTAACTTGCTTGATATTAACTTGCTTGTTTTATTTACATTACTAGATCTTTAACCAGTATGTTGAAACATTTAATTCATTTCTTAACTGGGACATGGACCATTCACAAATGAGACTTGAATAAATTCAAGGGTTTTTCAGAAACAAGTGAGTTATCAAAGATGACATCCAGGGATAATGAGGCTAGCACAAACCAACCAATGAAGAACAATTCCAGAAATGTAGCCGGCAGTGGTTCAGGAACGTTTGCCAAACAAAACCGATCAATTACTCTGCTAACTGAAGAAGTCATTAGTGAGGCAAACTGAGTCAAAGTCAATTACCTACATTTCAATTTGATTCTAGTTGCAAAACAGCGTAGGTAGGTTGAGTTTATGATTTCAATCAATACAAGTTTATTTTTTTATCTAAGCTGATGGCATAGAGTTGGTAATTTGCATAAAACATATCCTCCTGAAAAAGCATGTGGCCACAGTGCTTTTTCACTGTGTTCTTCCTCAGGAAGAATTTTTGTATTTTTGTTTGGTTGACCAGAGTGATGCATGATGAAAATATAATGGCATTACAATATTTCACAGTTTGGAATACAGTATTTGTTTTCTAATCACAGAGCTTTAACATGTGGTGATCTATAACTAGAAAACCTAATTACTACTGCAAAGATGTCATGTTTCTTTCTAGTCCCAAAGGTGTTCAAGTCAAGGTAGGCTGCAACCCATGGTGACATTTTTTCCTGTTAAAATTTTGTTGTTCGTCTCCACTGGTGTGCCATCCTTGACATGTGTAAAGCAAATTTGGGACAACCAATCGTAATGAACTTATTATCTGGATGTTTGGATTACAAAATATCTTTGTAAACATAGAGATTTTACCTGGCACCCATCTCCAAACCAAAATGCTGAAACTTTGCTGGCTGCAAGGGTTTGGGCTAACCTGTTGTACGAATGCAATTCTGCCATCACTGTTGTGATGCCAACATCCTTCTCACTAGAGAGTCAATTTTAATACACGAATAAGACACATAAAAATAAACTTTAAGAGACTGAGCTCAGTAAAGATTGGACTTGATTGTCTGAATGTTTAAATGTCAGAAAATGCTGATATATTTTAGGCTTTCTATAGCCAAGATAAAGCTTCTTTGTAGCCATTGAGAAACGGTCCAGGATGTTTAAATTAATTAGCTTTCTCTACATAAGCAAATTTGCTAATAGATCATTTGAGAACACTGCCAGCTTCAGTTGTCCATTGAATAAGACCAAAAATGGATTCTGCAACAACTCTTGAGGTGCCAGCAATCTGTGTACTTGACAGTATAATTTGTTGGATCAAAGAAGACTTCAGCAAATCAAATTTATGACATCCAGAAGTCTCAATATTCACCATAAAATGTGGAAAAATATCGTAGACAGCATCTGACATCCTAAGTTACCTGTACTGGTATACTGGTTGTGAAGACGACTTCATCATCCAGTCACCAGATAATATGAAAGAATATATATCTAGTTTAAAATAAAGTGTCTACGCTCCAGTGTTAATCAAAAAGTACTGTTGACAAAAGGATTGTATTGGAATGTCAGTAAATCTGCTACAAATGGTGGGTAATAAAAGAAGAATTGAGACCTCAAACAAATGTTAGTGCTATTTCATGACTTGGCACACTTTCATCCCAAGTGGCTCACAAATTTTGGAGCTCCATTTGCAAAGCCGAGCTTTGTACCAGCAAAAAGCAGGTAAAATACATTGCTCAAGGATACAACCGTTCCACATAATACATGTTGTATTAAAACAGGTCGTGCTCAAATTAAGTGGATCCATGAAGAGAAATGAAAAAGGGCCCCTTTTGAGGGGAAAATACATTAGTTTTGCTGATAGATGATCACTTGAAAGCTTTGTGCTGTGAATAAGGAAATCTTGACCAGTTAAAGTAAAACTGATTTATATCAGTTAAGATGCTGTCCAGAGGGCCACTGCAGGAGGGAGAGGGATATGCCAATTTATCCATGAATATATCAAAGTCCTCTTAGTGGCTCATTGGTGTAATGACTTTTTCCTGTTACTCACAAAGTATTGGCTTAATTACTCTGTTTAGAGATATCCTCAACATTATACATTCCCTTTACATTCTTAATACTTTTTGAATTAACAAAGTTAAGTTCTAATGTTCCATGCAGATGTCAAACACATGCATGCATGACCGGTGCTGCACTGACCTTTTAATAGGAATATATTAAAAGGAGATCCCTGCGGCACTATTCAATATTGTTGTAACACTAACACGAGTACTTTAGCGGAAAGCAGAAATTGCGGTTCCCCTCAACCAAAACCTGCTCATTATTGTCCATGTGAGCAGCTTGTCTCATTCATTAAGCATTCCCCATGTTATGTGCTCAGGAGACCCAGAGAACGCAAAGAAGAAGAAACTGCAGCAGGAAAATATGATGATGATGATGATGATGATGATGATGATGATGATGATGTCGATGATGAAGGTCATGCTGTGGTTTAACCCGGATGTGCCTCAAGTGAAAAAATGATTGATTGGAGCATTCTTGGGCTGACATGCCCTCACTGCAGCTGAAACCTGTTAACTCAATGTGCGCAGGACCGGGCTGAATGAAGAGGCAAACCTGTTGTGACTGCCACATGGCAAATACTATGCTTGGCTGGTCAGGCCGCAGTTCAAGTAGGGTAGAAGCCGTGCAAATAAACAACCTGCATTGAAAATTAGGTGTCTGTATCACTCCATGTTCGTTGTAGTAGAATTGGGAAGCTGTGTACGGATCTGTGTATGACATGATTTCTCGTATTTTTCAGTAGTTAATATCCACTGAGGTTGCCTGAACAACAGTTCTAGACCAATTTTAGCACTAAACGTGGCCAGAGCATCACAATGTGGACTACAGAAGAAACTGAGACAATAAGAGTCTTGAAAATCCACTGAACTTTTGTCAAATTTTGTGGCATTACAATAGCAAACTTCACAGTTTTCTATTATAATTTTAAGTGATTAGCTAATGCCACCACTTCACTGTAAGACTTTTATTTGCAAAGAATACAAATATGGATGTATCATTGAGATGTCTCACTCAGGGCTAATGCCCCCATTCTGACTCTCCTTTATTGTGTCCCTGTAGGTTCTTTGCCACTCTCTTCATTAATCCTAGATGGATTATTGCAGATTTAACAAAACTCGGCCAAAGATCGGATTAAATCAGTAACAAAGCTGAGGGGATGCAACAAGAAGAGACATGATAAGCAAGGGGCTGTGGCTCTGTCAGCAGCCATTAGCGCTCACATCAAAGTCTTGAGGAAATCACTGCTGCTGAGAGCTGCCATTATAGTGCTGCTGGAGAATCTGGGGTCCAGGTGCCGGATCTGCATCACGCCCCCCACCCCCACCCTACCTCACACACACAACTCTGAACGGAGACCGGAAGCGGACACCAACACCATTCGTTCCACTGGGCCAAATCTACACCTGTTTCTACTGCTAATTAGCAAACAATAAGGTGAGAGACAGCAGGTTTCCAGACTTCATGATATATTCAAACGGGTTTACAAACTGTTCTACAGGTGCCTTATCTCCGCAGTGGAACAGCCATTATCACTTTTGTTTCCTCTTCTCAGCAGTTCTCCATTATGATTCCTCACACAAAAGATGAGTGAAATACAACTTTGCAAGCAGGGGTGTGAGCCCAGCTCTGCTTTCTTTAAAACAAAGTGGAAAACACCTCAGCAGTAATTAATCTTGTCTCTCCACCATAAAACCATCCAGCGTGCATAAAGCCAGCTCGCCCTACACGACGGTTTCAGAGTTTCCTGTCCAAGTCCTACCACCGTGGACGCTTGGAATTTCAGACATTCCCAGGCCAGTCTGTCTAAACATCTGTCTGCGCATGGGCTCTGAGATGAGGACAGTCTTTGTAATCCTGTCCACAGTGGGAGAATAAGTAGCTCACAGGAGTGCAGTGCGGCTGCTACAGCAGTCCAGGCTTGACAGGCATGTACTTGAAAAGTTGCTGTACTGTGAGTGACTGTCCTTTCCCTCCTGTCTAGCCCTTATCTAGTTCACTCAGCCCCTGCCATGGAAACACACACACTCATACACGCCCCCCTCAACTCTCACACACACTTTATTCATACAGTTGTGTGCTGCAACAACTGTCTCCCTCGGTCACCTCTGTTCCCTGCCTTCTCCTGTAGGATGACGTGTGTTTGATGGCTGAAATCACTGCACTCACTTCCTCCCCCCTTCCACCCCACTGTCATGTCTCCTCTGCAGCAGCCACACCACAGCCTGGGGAAGTGGGTGGATAGAGGGGGGTGAGAAGTTCAGTGAGTGGCATGTTTGTACTGCTCAGCACCTTAAGAAGAGATTTAGTGCAGCTGATCTGTTGTTTTGTTTGTTGCTTTGTGTGTCCCTCTTAATTAGCTCCTTGGACAAACAGTTATAATGTGCCCCCTCAAAGCCACTGCAGCTAATCAGGAATGCTGAGGAGCCTGAGATGAAGAACAGAGTGATGTTGACCTCAAAATGTCAGCTGGTGTTGCATTACTTACTGTTTACGCTCACTGTTCCACGCTGAAGTTTTCATGATTATGCTCGGGGCTATTTACATATTTGAACTCTGCTTTTTGTCCATTGTTATTTCATACAGAAGAAATTAAAAAGGCTTGGGGGAAAAAAAGCTTCAGGCTTGTTTTTGAAAGGGTGGAAGAGCTCATTATGGGGAAATAGGCTGAACCTTAGCCACCCACGCCATTCATTTGGGCAACCAAGAGGCTCATTATCCTTTTTGAGAGCCTTTAGGTCAAAACACCATATCCTGCCCTGCGCTGAATCCATAGAAGTCGAGCAAGACTCAAAGGTTAGATGGCACTCAGCCAGAGAACAAAGTGAAAATGACAAGAATGAAATGGAAAGAGGTGACACCTGCCAGTCTCCATGATCTTGGGTGATTGAGTGATGCAACAATCTGCATCAGAATGCAGCTGTTTATAAAGATTTTTCCCCACTATTTGATGTGATGTTCTGGAGTCAAAAATGTGTGTTTTTAAATTAAATGAAAATCATTTCTTAGACAGGCAATTTTACCAACAGACATGTTTTTTAAAATTATTAACTAATTTAATTCAGCTGCATGACATTAGATTATTAGGTGATGGAATTACAATATATCAGAGTTTAATGAAGCAGATGGAATTTGTCTGTATTGTTGAGCCCAATAATAAGAATTATTATCAATGTAGCTATAATTGAAATTATACTTGCTGAGGTATAATGAACTACTTTGAACAGAGCTGAATTAAATATAATTCTCTCATCTGTTATTTGAGTTGGTAAAATGCAACATGGCAGCACTCTTACAGATATGTCAAGATCTATACAGATAAACTTATATACAATACAGACCAAAAGTTTGGACACACCTTCTCATTGAATTCAATGAGAAAGTGTGTCCAAACTTTTGGTCTGTACTATATATATATATATATATATAAATAAAAAAAAATATCTAGATTTAAAGAACAGAAAACCAGCAGCACTCCATGTCAGGGGTTTTGCACGTCTATGCTACAAGGTTTTCAAAGCTTTTTTAATGTTTGCTTTTAATCTTCAAACTGTCTTATTTATTATTCATTTGAACAGTGGAGGATTTATTACTGAATACAGAAGGAAGGATGTTTATAAATTATATATATATATACATATATATATATATGTAAATGCATTTTGAATGTATTTTATTTAGAGGTATCAGGGGACTGAACATAAATTCAGACGACATTTTCTGATCTTTATTTCTGAAAAAAAAGAAAAAACTTTAGAAACCATTCATCTTTTTCTGGATCTATTGGTTGCAATGCTGAGAAGTAACATCAACCACATTTCTATTATTTGAATAAGGCTCTAAAACATTTTATGTAGCCCTGCATGTTTAGGGTGGCATACTCCCTTATTACGCTCCATAACAATGCATTGCTATCATATACTAGTACTGGTTTATCAAACACATTCTAGCAGAAGAGACCTTTCTTTTATTCCCCTTTTCTACCATTGTTTCTCTTTCATGCTTGTAAGTGAGGGTGAGGAATAGGTTATTCAGCTTGTTGCAAAGTACAACTTTTACATCCCACACACTGGTCCTCAAAGGTGTTGTGCTGCACAGTTTGTTGCCAGTGACATCCAGGCCAGGCATGCACACACAGAAATGAGAGCTGAACACAGAATAAAAAGGAATGACTTACTGTAGTAGGACATGGAATAGGTTATCTGTTTAAAACATGCAAATGTTCTCATATGTTTTGGAAGAAATTATTAACAAAATAGCAATACAATATAGAATAGGCCTATCTTTAGTTCTGCATTTGTTGCCAACTTTAGCAGCAGCTCAATAGCTACAAAACATCAAGAGCAGACATCCCCTTGACAAGTTTGTAAAAAAAAAAAAGATATGCCAATAAGCATACTTTTTTGAACATCAGATATAAAATGTTTTCCAACCCACAAGTCCTACTGATGTTTTGTCAAAATTTTAGGCTTTGGTGTTTAGAAATTTTAAAGATGGATGGATGGATGGATGGATGGATGGATGGATACAATTAGATAACTGGATCAGAAATCCGCCATATATTCACCAATATTTGTCCATACTCTAGTTTCCTTGTCTATACTTATTAGGTCTTGAAGCTGAAATTCCAAATCAATTTCCTGACCAACTAAAATCTTTGATATATTCTCTGTGATGACAAATTAGCACCTACTTACTTCGTCACCCTAACAACCCATCAATTTTTGTAATGTTTGTTATTCTAACCTCTTTTTATCCTGGGTTTAAACAAACCAACAGCACAGCTCTTGCACAGTCACCAGCTGTTTTTCATCTGCTTGTTGTGACTGGAAATGATGGCACTTACGCCCCAAGGGCCCTTTCTTAGCCTTGATAGAGCTAGCTATCTATTCTGAGCCCCTTGGCTGTTTATACCTCTGCTAAAAGCATGGCCACAATCTGTCAGTGTGGCCACTATCTCTGCTGTGGTCCCTTTTCTGAGACTGGCTCCAGGGAAAGCAAGAGAGGGCAACTGTGGTTTTGGGTGATATTTATGATTTCAAGTTTCAACCCCCATCCCTTCGACTTCATGACTCTCTTGGCTGACTGATAATGGAACAAAGCTCTGGTTTAATCATCTATATATGTCACATGTCCAGGCCCCCTCCCTACCTCCACCCAATGTGAATCATCTGCGTCACAGTAACTGGAGCACACGGTCACTATGGCCCTTGGCTCTGCTTCGCCAGTGCCAGCTCTGAATCCATTGCCTGTCCAGGGAGAGCGAAGACAAGGCAGAGAGGGCTTTGCTTAGATCTCCTCTTCCTTCCCCCTGAAGCTTGACGAGTTCCTGCCTTGCATGGCTGCCCCGTCTGAGGATGTTTACTCTTAATTGAGCTGCTCACTCATCCCCTGGCCCCCGGGGGACACCTCTGTGTCACTTCCAATGATTAACCTAAATTTCATCCGTCATACAGGACCGCTGCCAGATCTGGTAAGGGCACAAATTATGTGTTGAGACACGGACAATAAAAGAGCAAGGAAGAGGAAAAGAAACTGAGTGAGCGGCGAAGCATGGCACAGCTTGATAAGTGAAGCATAATAAATCCACCCATCAAAATGCACGTATGCACATAAAACCGGGAAGATGAGGACGGAGATTATTAGGTAAAAGGTACATTTTTCTTGCCTCAGCAAAAGTCTTTCTGCAGTGATGTCACACAGTTGGTCAAGTGGATTTAAAAATGACCTCTTGTAAGGCTGGCTTCCATTAAACAGTGCTGGTGTGGACCAATTTGGGCGTTTTAGCTCTGGCCTAGCTCCAGGGGTAAACACGTTGGTAATGTATGGGGCTTTCTGAGAGTTTGTCTCAGGCTCGGTTGCTCATTTCCCCCCTTCAGTAAGTAGCAAGAGATCAAAGGCAGTGAGAGAAGAGCCGTTCTGTCCAGTTGTACATGGAGCCAATCAGACCTTCTATTTATTGGCACACGCAGAAGCAGTATAAATCACGTCAAACAGCATTGACCACAGCCTTAGTCATGAACAGCAGCTCACAACAACACATAGATTTGCTGTTATCTTTGATCAATGTGGAGTTATTTAAAAGCTTCGAAAGAACCAGTGTCTTTTAGTTTTCACAGTTTTCATTTGCACTTGCTTCCGTTTTTCATGCCTGTTCTGTTTTCCAAACACTTGTGTGCATCGGTGGCTTGAAGCACCTCCCACCGCCCCCCCTGCCAAGGCACTCATGGAGAAGTGATAGACATGGGGAGTCTGTGGGCCAGCAACCATGAAATAAATATGGATGGTCATGAGTGAGATGAGCGAGGATCATCTGTTTTGCCATCTGCTTGCATGAGAGCGTGGATGTAATGACTGTAGTCCTGCCCAGCCCGTTGAGCCCGGAGTCGCAGGGAAGATGTTTGACGGAAAATGCACGTTTGCTCCACACAAACACAAGCAAAAGTGCACAGTCACTCACATGGACACACAAAAAAATCCCCATTGTACACGGTCTTTCCCCGAAAGAGAATGGTGACACTTGTACAGTGTCTTGCCCTTTTCACAGTTTGTCACGTTACAACAAACTTCAATGTGTTATGTTGGACTTTATGTGAAAGACCAGCAAGTTCAAATCTCACAAGTGTGAAGTGGAAAAAAAAATGAATGTAAGGTTTTCTACGGTTTTTACGAAAAAAATCTGAAAAGTGCGCCTTGCCTTGTAGGGAGGTAGTAAATGTCAGTGTAAAGGATTTGCTGCACTGCATTTTACTTCCTCCCTATTTCAAATGTGAACACACTTTTCAGATTTTTATTTGTAAAACCTTGCATGCATTTCTTCAATTGCATGTTCTCTGGTCAGATGTGTCTAGAGATCCATGTAGACTGGAATTTTTTAGTCTATGTGTACCACAGTTGGTGGTTGATCTACAAAGAAAACAAGTTCAGGCTCAAAATACTTGACTAGACTTGAACAAAGCTCCACTTGGGCAGCTTAGATCAGTCAACTTAAATGGTTTTACATAAACACATCTAAATGTGTTAGAATGGCCTACTCAAAGCCTAGACTTAATTATATTGGAGAACCTATGTGGCAAGCCTTGAAAATGCATGTTCGCTCTGATCAATAATAGAGTTTGAGATAGTTTGCAAAGAAGAATGGCTCTTTACAGATGCACATACCCCCAAAAACGTGCAGCTATAACTGCATTGGAAGAGATGAATACAAATGCCTGCCACATTTTTCAGGTTTAGTTTTCTCACACTTCACATTATTCACTGCTGTGTGTTGATCTTTCACATTAAACAAAATAATCAATCTTTATGATTGTAAGGTGGCAACATATTCAAGCCGTATTAAAACTTTTGCACAGCACTGGATTTCCTCTCACACCCACACAGACACAGCCGCAGCTTTCCCCTTTGGGTTTAGGTACAAAGTCTGGGCTGCTGCATGTGGCTTGCTTATTCTGCGAGCATCTGGCCCACAGTGGCCATTAGAAATGACAGGTTGACAATTGGCAGACAGCATTGGTGTTGGTGATTGTTCAGCTGGCAGTGTCCTGCCATGTGACAGTCTGTTAGTGTCCCTGCACGGAGAACAACGTGGGACTTGTGTAAGCAGCACTCTGGGCATTGAGGGGAATAAAAAAAAAAAAAAGAGCCGCAGCAACCCACCAGCAACTCCTCCGCCACCCATCCTCACTGTTCCCCAAGCAGACAATCCTCTTTTTCCTTGGATGGCTTCGTCGCTCAGGGCTGGTAATACTATGAGTGTATGTTTACGGAAAAAACGAGAGGCGGAAAAAAAAACAGGCTGTTGAATTATACATATTACTTATGGAGGGTGACACAGTAGGAGCTCTCAGAATCAATCTTGACGCTTGGATGGAATCATGGAGCGCAGAGAAAATGGCAAACATTGCTGTGGCTCAATGGCCTGATGCTCTCATAAATATGTTTTTATGGCCCTGAATGAGTTGGGGCACAAATATGTTTGGTGCTCATATAGGTATGTGTGTGAGACTGTTCGGGACAATGCTTCACATCGGTTATAGAGCAATCCTAATTTAATTAGCTAATACAATATAAAAAACAATAGTGGGTCAATCCTGATTTTGCATGTTTTACACCTTAAATTAGATCTATGCAAGAAAGAGGTCTGATTGCTGAGACCATTTTGGTGCTCAGTTTTCTTCACTTGCAGAAGATTTTAACAGTTACTGAAAACACCACTTGAACGACAAACTTGTTAAGCATACAATGCCTTGCCAAAATATTGGTACCCCTTGAAATATTTCACATTTTTTATGTTACAGTTGCAAATGCCAATCTGTTTTATTGGTATTTTATTTCTTAGACTCACAAAGTAGAGCATTTGTGAAGTATATGAAGAGAAATGACACATAATAAATTTTTAATATAAAATTCTGAAAACTGTGGCTTCACTTCCAACTAGCTTTACTTTGATACCCCAATCTAAAATCCAGTGCATTCAACCTTAGAGTCTGCCAGTGTGTAATTTAATCTCAGTATAAATCCATCTGTTCTGTGACGGCCTCATAGGAGAACATTCGTTAAAAAAAAAAGCAGCATCATGAGGACTAAGAACAGAGCAGGGCAGGTCACAAAGGAGAGATTAGTCCTTCATTCTAAAGCCTAAAGAGCACAGCATGGTCGCACACCTACCAAGACCGGGCCACCCAAATAAATGGAGAAGCTTGGTAATGAGATAATCTACTAGAGAAGCAGCAAAGATGCTGTGTAGCACCAGCAGACATTAAAAGCTCAGGAATGGGGCTGAATGCAAATCTACCCATACGACCCCTCACATGTCTTCCACTTCACAACTATTTTCAACTTTGCTTTGATTTATCACATAAAACCTAATACAATACAATGAGGTTCACAGCTGCAACTTGACAAAATGTGGAAGGAAGTGTTAGTATGCTACAGCAAGACACTGTACAACTATCTGAGATCAAACCCCATCTCATTCGTAGAACTCTCTTGAGGAAATTCCGAACAATCTGCTGCTTCAGATTTTTCATCCATCCTTTGGGTTAAGTGTTGTCTCGGAAACGTGCATAACAGCAGGCTGCTGAGGAGGGTGATAGTGGGGTGAGGGAGTCTGTTAAGAGGCTCTTGAACTATAGTCTACTGTAAGTGGAGAGAGCTGAATGAGAAAATTATCCAAGTGCTGGAAAAGAGAGGCAGAAGATGCAACAGATTCATGGCTTTGATGATTTGTTTTGCTTTGCCTACATGCCCTGAAAGCTGCCAGACTTCACAATCAATGAAATCTGCGAGGGAAAAAAAAGCTAGCTCTTTGCCGTGAACAAAGTCATGAGATTGGAGAGTTAAAGCGTCTTTACTTCTAACTATTATGTAGCATTGCTGTTTTTTGTTTTTATGCTCTGCTCCTAAGTTCCCTGTATCCTTTTGTCTGATTAGGAATTTTGCTGTGTTCTCTTTGGTAAGAAGACGGGAAAAAAAATGTGCAGAGCAAAACAACAAAACAGCCATTCATCTGTGATGTTTTTCTCCCTCATTCAGTTTGAAGCTTCACCAACTGGCAAGCTGCATGCTCCACTTTTTCATGTTGCCCTGGCATTTAAGCTACAATGAAAGCATTCTTTGAAATGTGTGGCACAAAATAAAAGGGAAAAAAAGTTATATCTATCCTAACCGATATGCAATGATTGTGTGACACATTACTATGTTCTGAGATTGTGTAATTCAGTTATTAATGTTGACTCTGTGGGCCTGTAACTTATTTATATCGTGTTTTATTGAAGCTCAGGGAGTTGCGGAGACTGCATAAGCTTTGACTCTTGATGCCAGCCGAGTGATGCAAAGGGAATCCCATTTCTCATTCCCTCTGCTTCTGATGAGTCACCTGCCAGTAATCAAAAATAAAACACTTGTGTCATGTGCTAAACAGGTGCATCTCAATAAATAAGGATATCACTACATTCAGTTCAAAAAGTGGAACACTATATAGATTTATTATGCCCACCAAACATTTATTCCTGTGGATTTGGGTGATTAGGATTCAGATCAACAGATAACTCAAAAGCCAGCTATGTGTATAATTAGAATACTACATAAGACAAATTTAATATAAGGACTTACATACAGGAATGTTATGTTATGTCATGGGAAGGTCTGCTGAGTTGACTATTGTCCAGTAGGTAGTCATCAACTTGCTGACGTGGTCTGTTGCATCCAATTATATCAGTGAAAAGTTAAGCGGAAGAGAAAAGCGTCGTCCCAAAATGTACACAAGTATCAGGGATAGCCACATCCTGCAGAGGATGCAGCAGAAGTTAAACTCCCATAAACAAAGAGAAGTAAAAAGTCCGATTTTAAGTTACTTGAGGCAGTGGTCATTTGGAGAAGTGTTTCCACGACTGTGTTTGTCATCCAAAGTCAATACAGCTGTCTGCTTAAAATTTTTAGAACCCTTAATGGTTATTGTTGTTGAGGAAGTTTATGGAGATGGTGATTTTGTATTTCAGCAGGACTTTACTTTTTTGTTTTCTTTGCACTTAACTTTCCGGTAACATACTATAGGAACAGAACTCGGTAAACCCAGAGTTTCTGTAGCAAATACATTTTGGGGCTTATAGTCCTTGTGGAGGTTGTCAAAGACTGTATAAGACAACTGTTAAGCCAAAGCTCTCAAAATATACAATATAGCCTTTCTGTATTGAAAATCTTTTTTGACTGTGCATATGCGTTTTGAGAAACAGATTTATGGGGTTTCAATAGTTGTAAGCTGTCAACATCTAAAATACCAGCAGTACATTCCTTTTCTTCTTCTTCACAAATCCAAGAATCAATTTGATGTGACTTTTGCCTTATTGAATTGAGTTACTGAAATACATTAACCATGATTATAGTCATTTTTTTATTTACAACTGTATAGAAAATAACAAGCATTTAAATAGAACAGGTCAAATCTCGGTGTAAGCTATGTTCCTCTTTTCACACAGAGCTAGAAATAGTCGAGATCTGGCCCAAAACGTCATGGGGAAACTGGGATTAAGTTCAGCTGGATGTCGCCCCTGTCTCTCCAAATGCCCAGCACTTTCCCACCAGTGCTCTCACATCTTTGTGGGTCACAGAATCCCTGTCATGAAGGGCGTCGGGTTTTAACGTCAGGAACTGTGATATCTCCTCCCAAAACCCTTCCCTCTGCCTCTTCCCCTTCCTCCGATAACAGCTAATCCTTGCCTCGCATTAAACTGTGACCAAGATCAATTAAAACCCAGCCTCACCCCGATAGCAATCTCCCTCCGCTGCAGCCAGTGGTGAGAGAAGGCTGAGTGTGTGTGTGTGTGTGTGTGTGTGTGCGTGTGCGTGGTTTGGAGCTGTGTGTACAGCCCGAATGTGGTTGCCAAGCCACAGGGAAAGCCTGCCATTGATTTTCATCGCCTCTTACCAGAGATGAAAGACAATAAAAAAACAATAACAGCGATGATCACAGCACTGCCAGCCGTGGATGCATACAATAATTATCCACATCCGAATTAGTATTCCTTTCTTTGTTTTAATTATTTTTATTTGGCACTGGCTTAACCATTGTTATGAACTCGATAATGAAAGTGAATAAAGCTAAGTATTTTGTGTGGGTCTATATTTTTCCTCATTCTCTTATTGCTCATTTACAATCAGTTCAATGAAGATTTCTCCCACAGGGTTCCTGCTCAAATTTTCATCAAATTTCCAGGCTTTCCCACACTCAAATTCCCAAGTTAAAGACTGAAAACTTACAAAAATGTCATGAATAAAAAGAAAGAAGGAAGGAAGGTCATAAGATTTTGATGGCTGTATGGATGGATGGTCAGACAGACTAATGAATGGGTGGATGAACAAATTGACTGATGGGAGGTCAGTCAGATGCATGGATGGACAAAGAACAGGATGGAGAGAAGGATAAATAAAGTTGGATGAAGATTAATATAGCATTTAAATTCTAAATGGTAAATGACCTGTTCTTCTATAGCACATTATTTAGTCCATATGGTACATCCAGTTAGTAACCCACTGCTAGTATGCAAGGCAGGTGAAGTGTCTGAGACAGATTTCAGGTTCAAATCGGCAACCTACTGTTTACAGGACAAACTCCTACCTACTAAAAACTTTTAGACAATTAGACAGAACATACAGTCAAGAAATACAAGTGTTCTTTCACACTTTGTTTTATAATTCCACACTTACACAGCCCTTGCAATGGATTTAGTCAAATTCCAGATGTTTTCAGGCTGCTTAGGAACCCTGCTAGCACCAAGAGGCATTTCCCAGCCTATCGTTTTTATTTAGAAACTTTAGTGTAAGTGGGCATCATTTCTGTTACATATGGTGTGCCAGTTCCACAGTGTATGATTGTTTCCAAGATCATTGGCATAAGCATTGAGATCGGTTGGCAGAAAATGGAGGCTTGATACTGGGGTGCCAAACATGCCTTGGCATGTGAGATGGGCAGGGTGGGTAGGGGAGAGGCAGGAAGTGTGGAACGCCAGAAAGGTAGAGGATAAGGAAGGGGATGGTGGTGGGCATGGCAGGACAAGGCGGGAAAAGAGGCGGAGTGGAGTCTCCAGCGGGTACTATGGCTGCCAAGCCGACTGTCATGTCAACTACTGGGATTGGCTGCTGTGGGCCTCAGGTTGTTTTGGTGTATACTTCAAAGGGACAGGCTGTGAACATGAAAACATAACCCAATCCCCCCCCTATCTGTCCCATCTTTCACATCCCTTCCACTACTCTTTCCACATTCGCTCTTTTTCAGCCTCTCTCCCTGAGAGGGCCACATCCGCGGAGGTGCAGAGTCTTTGAGCACAGAGGGAGAAACAGCACGCCCGCAGGGTTGCCGGTACAGAACCTAGAGAGGACGGACGTGGAGAGGTGAGGTGGTCAACTCTTGCACCCCTGAGCGCTGTGTTATCAGCGATGGTTTTGCAACACAAACAACCCAAGAAAGTTTCTCACAGATGCACAAACCCCAAGAAAAGTACCATCTGGTGCCATTTTTATCCTCCTTCCACTGCGCCTCTGTTTCGTCTTTGCACTGCTGTCAGCACTGTTTCAATTACACTCTGCAGCTTATGTCTATAGTGGATTACACCAGCTCCATGTTTGTGTGTACGGCTGTGGGCAGGCTTGTGCTTTTAGGCTATACAGGGCTTTCTTCTTTTATTGTCGAACCAAAGACAATGGTGTTCTTGGCCTGCGAGCAGTTTCCACCCCTTTGCAGCGCAGTGGCAGAATTAAGACCTGAATGTTCCAGATTTAATTTAGAACAAAGAGATCTCATTTTGATTTTTGTTCCTGCTTTTTTCACCCTTTTATGTACAACACTTTTATTTTTAGTTGATGGGGCTTTTTCTTCTTGTAGATTGGCTGTGCTTAGTTGTGACCTAGTTTATTAAAAGGGGGGGGAGTTTGGACAAGCCATGGGAATCCGGGGCAGATTAACTTTCTGTTAGTTCTCCCTAGCAAAGCTCCATATGTCAGAGCTGCTGCTGTCAAAAATGGAAGTCACTAGCACGACTTGTAGGGGTATATTGAACATTTACACAATAAATCTCAATTTATTGTATGTGCAAGCCAAAAGCTTTTGCTATGCAAAATAAGTAATTCAATAACATAAGAATCACGAGTGCCAATCTAATTTTGGGGGTAAATGTATGTGATAGAAATTGGTCTGGTATTCCTAATACATGGTTTTCAAAATTTTGAAAAACTTAAAAAAATGTTCATTTGCATTCATCCCCTGGTAACTCTAAAGAAGGTCTAATGTGACCGATACTGTCTTCCTATGCATAAGTTAATCTCATCTTGAACACCAGGTAAAACATGCTGGTGGCAGCAGCTTGCTTTTCTTCAGTACACTTGTGTATAATTTATTATCAGTAGATACAACATGGTGGTGGTGGCATGAGAACACCTTCCTTTACAGGGAAGCTGAGGTGATGAGAAGATGGAAATTAAGTGGAAGAAAATCCTGAAAGGTCTATCAGATTCTGCAAAAGAAGATACTAGGGGTATCCAGCAGGATGATCCTTAACATTTAACTTGAACAACATTGCCAGGACTCCATCCAGTCTAACTGAGTTTGAGCTATTTGGCCAAAAATGGGCAAACATTTCAGTCACTACATTTGGATCACTGGTAGAATCAAATATCTAAAAACCTCAAGCTGTTATTGTAGTAAAAGGCGGTTCTACCCAGTACAGACTCAGGGGGCGGAATACAAATGCATAACTCAATTTTCAGATTTTTTTTTTTTTTTTTAAATTGAAAGTCATGCATAATTTTTCTTCCACTTAACGATACTGCACTACTTTGTGTTGATCTTTTCCCAATAAAACATAATGTAGATTCTGGTTTGCAGAGTGACAAAATGTGAAAAGTTCAACGGGTATAAATAGTTTTAGAAATCACTCGTCCAGAGTGATTTTGGAGAAAGGATGCAGAACACATTCATTTAGCCTTCAGCATGGAAATGTTAGTGTTGAACTTCAGCACTAAGCACTGCACATTATCTGGCTGTGTTGTGCTTCTTTATACTCCTGAGGTAATAATGTTTACTGTCTTACTTTCACTTGATAGAGAACAACAAACAGCAGCCAGCAGAAGGTTAGAACTGGAAATGGCTTTGCAAGATAAGAAAAAATGTAAATTCTCCTGGCACCACTGCAAGGGATAAAAAAACTTTTTTTTTTTAACCTGCTGTGGGTTGTCAAAACTTTCAACTAAAACTAGCAGAACAAGATATGTGTATATGTGGAAGGAGAGAGGAAAGCTACTCAAGAAAGTCCGTCACAACTGCTGCCGACCCCCCACAAACTGCTGCAGCCCTGATGTGTACTGTAATTACATTTCTACGGAGGTGCACACCGCAGGACGTAGGTACCCAAACACCTTGGTGCAGAGGCATCAGTCAGCCTTTAAGAGCTCGAGTTTGCAGCTTAATTTAGAAGTGAGCAGAGGCAGGAGGAAAATAGGCTTGTTGCTTTATTAAAACAGAATTTCCAGCCGAAAGTCTTTTAGGAATCAGCCGCCATCTCTGGTTTCCAATCAAAATATCTATCAAACTCAAACTGTGCTTGGCAAAAAAAAAAGAAAAGAAAAAAAAAAAAACCTCCATGCAGTTTATTACTTTATTATTGGGTTGAATAATGTTCTTTATACTGGCTCAAACGATGAAGATGAGCTGAAAAACATATAAGGCCCATCTGTCCCGCTTCTTCAGATGTGCAGAAAGACAGATAAACGGTGAAGATATTCATCATCTTCCCTATATCTTCTTTGTTTATCTATCCTTATCTGTTTTTGCCTGGATGCATAGTAAACACTCCTGTGTTGTGCACAGCCATGCCTGTAATTAAGCATATTCTGGGTAATAACCCCATTGGATCTCAAAGCATTTACAAGGTTATCCAACTGAAGACAGCTTACAAAAGAAATCAGGAGTAAATGACAAGAGGATAAAGAGATAGAAGGTTAGGGGGAAGGTGTGTTTTGTTTCTTGTCTTGTTTCACTGCATCCATGCTGTAAGGGCTTGCTGTGTATTTACTGTGCAACGGTTTTAAATCAACAATCTTGTTTTTAAGGAGCCAGAGTTTTTTTTCATCTTCTAAAGGAGCCTTGATCAATGGTTCTTTACGTTTTCTGGCCGTCTTTTCAGGACTGCCTCATGGCTTTGAATACAGTTTACTCCTTTTGCTATTTCTGCACATTTATTAGGTAAATATTTACCAAATTACCATTGTTATGCATATTTTCTCACTCCAATGTGCAACAGCGTGAATTCTCAACATGAAGCTACCAGGAAGCCATTCCTGTATTTCTGGTATCTAGACTGTCCAGAAGTACAAGCTGCTTAGTGCTCAGGGACACGGTAAGGTAGGCTGAAACTCAACAGCCTACCTTCCAAGACAACCTACGTGTCTTGTTTAACTACTGAAAAAGATACATAGGTTGATTCATCAAGACTGTTTCAATAAATATTTGACGACAGACTTTTTTAAGGTTTTATGAACTGATAAAATGAGAATGACTTTTGAAAGTTAGATAGATGAGCCTGTGGCTGGATCAGTACCTGCACAGAACTCCACTTTAATTCAGACACCAGCAAGGTGGAAGTGGGGTATTGGTGTGTGCTGGTATTTTTAGGGATCTTTCAACATCGAATATGACCTCAAAATCAACTCCCAAACCTACTACCAGTTTTCAGAAGACACTTTCTTCAAGCAGAGTTACAGGGGAAAAAAATAAACAAGTCTATGATTTTAAGGCAGGATATCCTCTATTATGTGGATCCAAGTACTTTGCTGCATTGCCACCCCATAAAGATTAAAGAATCCTGACATGATCTCTTCTGCACCTGAGCTAAATCTTATTCTGTGGGCTGACTAAAAAAAGATTGAGGTTTATTTTGGATTGACTGAAATCACTGTAGTACTGTAGTACCATGGCTTAATACTTAGGGGGATGCAACCAGGGGGCTGTCACGAACACTCAATAGAAAAACAATGTATCTCTGTCTAGTCAGCTGACTAGCTTTCAAGCTACCTTAGAAAAGAATAATTTTAAGGCCTAAAAACTATCTTGAATGAATTGATAGCATCTGAAGGTCATGCCTGGAAGAAAATGGAAAACAAAAATCCAGCAAATACAACAGAGCTAAACAAACTTCTAGTTGGTCTTATGTATGTATGCGGAATGTCTGGCCAAAAAGTAGTTTGTGAATCATTCCCTTGGTGATAAAATACTATTTCAGGTGTGAAATGTCATTATTTTTAGAAAGTATGATACAATTAGTCAATAATTCCCAACAAAATACACTTTTGTGAGATGCTGCAGTTAACTGCTACTAAATAATCACATGTATTTTTTTCCTTTTAGTTGTTTGTTCAATACAAAAACAACACTGTGAGTAGAGTGGCTCAACAAACATTTATTAGAAAATGGTCAGATACCAGACTGGGTGAAAAGGCAGCACATATCAAATGAAAGAGAATCAGAAAGCCAAAATAATTAGTAACCAAAATCAGTTTAACAGATTAAAAATAAGGGAGCCAAATCTAAAATGATGAGGGATTAAAACAGAGTGTTTTACCACTGAGAGCTTTGAAAGATCTGTAGCTGTCGTAAAGAGCTTACGAGATGTTATTCGCTCTGTGGCGAATAAGCTCACTCTCGCAAACGAAGATGGTCAAACTCAAAATGTTCAGATTATAGAACATATGCGACAGAGGACTCCAGCTTTTCAGGTGTACATCTGACCTGCTCCAGCCACTTCAAATGTAACTCAGGATCCTTGGAAAATTTAAATAAACTAAAACCACCCTTATGGGTCCTTGAACAAAGCCCTGCAATACAACATGAAAGCATTGCCGTTACTTACAACCAACAAAACTCTGAAACTTTCCACTAAACTGCTAATCTTTGGTTAAAAAATTGAGGGGGCATTCTTTACTGCTCTCTGCCTCGGTCACTAAGCAGCCTTTAATTTACCCAAGTAGTCACAGTGTTTTGATTGCATCAATGTTATCCAGGCGCACTTGTAATTATTAAATAGAAAACCGGAAAGGACTTTTTGCTTGAAAATATGGCAGAATAGATCACTATCATCAACACTTTAATGGGCTGATGAGCTTCAAAGTATCATTTTCTTGATGTGGTAAAGTTAACTTTTTCTACATAGCTGTCGACTTACTATGATTGCACTGTACAAGACCAGTTGGGGAAAAATGAATTCCCAGCAGTAATCAAACTTTGACCATGATGTCAAGTATTTTTACATTAACATTCATCACATCAAGGACAATGATCCAGGACCAGAGGAATATTAAAAGGCCACCAATAAACACACCACATGCAAAACAGTAACAAACACACTAAAAGGAGAGGTAGGAACAAATAGCCACCGGATTCATGGACGGTGCTAAGATCAATTCAAAAAAGATTAAAATGAGCATCCTGCTTATGCAAACATGTGCACACATTTGCATGGTGACACGGGAAGGGTAAGCGTTCACATTGTGTTTCTACCATTTGAGATGGACAAAATGTTCTTGACCCAAATGTTCAAATTGCAGGAACATTTTAGGATAAATGTGAGTAGTTTAATGACTGCAAACAAAAGTCATACAATACACATTTCAGTCAGAGCAGGCAGAAGCACACAAGCACTAATCAAGACCGGTGAGTCCTGCCGGCAGCTCACTCATCTCTGTCTCCACCTTTCATTACCTGCCCCTCCTCATGTGAAGACAGCTGGATAAAACTGCAGCCTCTGCAGAGCATCTCTGCAGGTTTCCCTCCTGGTGGTCCCCCTATCCCCCTCCCACTCTTGGCCAACGAAAACCTACCCATGGCTACTTTTAAACTTGTATCGGATGATTAGGCTTGGGTTGCATCCCAGAATACTGCTCAGCCCCAGCAGGGATTCAGCAGGGAGCATCGCAGCCAATGCATAATTTCTCAAGATGGGGTAACTCACACTGAGCAAGTGAGTCCCATTCCTGCACCACAAATATGTGACAAGCTTACTGAAGAACTAAATAAGATGGCACTGAGCGGATGACAAAGAACAAAATTTGACCTTTTTCCTGACATTGTAAGATGAAGCAGCCAGATAAGTAAAATTTAAACTCAATTTTTATAAATGAATATAAATGTCCTCAATGCATCTAGGAATGGACTATTTTTATTTCTATTCTTACTACCGGTATGTCTTGTAAAGTGAAGCTTAAAGGAATATATCAAAAGTTTTATGACCTTATGTTTTTAACAAAACGTCAACTGTTCAACTGTTGTTTCCAAATGATAATGGTTATATTCACTTCCTTAACAAAAAAAGTAAAAAAGGGTCAAATAATAATAATAATAATAATAATAATAATAATAATAATAATAATAATAATAATAATAATAATAATAATAATAATAAAAACAGAGCACAAGACATTCAAAAATATACTTGCAGAAAAGTGATTATTTCATGTTTTCCTAAACTCTGGCATCAAATCTAAGGTTATATATTCTGTATATATATATACAGTATATATTATAGTATAGGCTAAAAGTAGCAGCACAACAGCCCATGGCTTGCATTTGATTTCACAAAGTGAATACTTAGTTGGTAATTTATCCACTGAAGAGGAGAAGATAAGAAGAAATATTGTCTGAGTGCACTAACTTGGAAACCTATTAACCTAGGAGTTTATTTAGAAGCAAAATGAAACTTGCCTGATCTGTCATTCACAAATTTTGCATACACTTGTAATTTTCACCATTCATCTCAACTTTTCCTCAAATCTGACTAATCACCTTAAGGGGGCAGTATTATGTATTTTTCAGGCACTTAGTGCCGTTTTATAGTACAATCAAGTAACTATCTTGCCTTAATTTATTATAAAAATGCTATATATCAAATATGACTTAAAATAAATCTGACCTCGAAATCGGGCCTCCGTTTCTTTAAAAACTCCTGCTCTTTCTGAAACTCCAACTTCATGAAGTCATCACAACACTTCTGTATTAAGCCTTTAACATTTTTACTAGCTTTGCACTGAGAAGTAGCTTGTATAATGAGCTCAGCAGACGCAGGTGTTTGCTAAAAGCTGCTGGCTAGTTTGAAGGAGCTGAGTGAAGAGAGTTTCAGGGGAGGGCTGCTCCATGAGGTGGACGCTTGTAACCTGCAGCTCAGAGGAGGAGCTGCACCTGAAAGGCGGTGTTATATCCACCCAGGCAATTTGAATGGTTGCCACAGGAGATTAAAGGATTTCTCAAACGTGCATGAAACAACCAAGGCAACAGTCCAGGTATCTTTTTGTTGAAGGAATAATATTATAACATGATATATAGTTTAAAAAAAAGGTTGATTTGCATACTACTGCCTCTTTAAAGTTATCTGAATTTCCTTCTTTTCTGAGCAAACACTGCACCTTGGCAGAATTTTGACCAATCTCCTTTGCCTCGATTAACCTTTTGGTTCATGACATCACATAAAAGTCAGCAAGAAATCATGCATGATGCTAAAAGATAATATTTGCTTTTTTTGTGCAAAAAACATTTTAAGCTCTTATGTTGTGTACAGTCATTGGTGTACTGTGCTCACTGTCCGGTACACACTTTAATCCTTTAGAACTGTTTAATAGATTGTTAGAACACAATAACATGATTTTCTGAATGCACATTAAGCATGTTGACACCGGTTACACCTGCTACTGTGCCGTGCCGTAAAGTCTGCCATGTTCAGCAAATAGCCAGAGCCAAAAAGCAAAAATCTTTGCAGTTGTCTTCCAAACAAACCATGTAAGTTGAATAACGCTGCTGAATGAAAATATTGTTAGCTAAATGATGGCTAGTTTATCCATCCCTGTATCATAATAAGCTTGTTAACAAGAATTCTAATGTTGTTACCTGTTTTACATCCAATGCTTATTCATTAATGTCATGAATAACACCAACCCTCTTTATTTTCATTCATTCATTCATTCATTCTACTCCCTGTTGTTTTTTGCATATTTAAAATAGACCTTTATTGCTACAATGTAAGGAGCAAGGAGTCTGACATATAGCTTAAAAGAATCTGCAACTTTGACTGCAACCTTTTATTTTTTTTGAAAAACCACAAAAATCTTTAATTTCAGGATGTAGCATTTACTAAATAAACGTTACAATATTGTAGAGGGCCTGTCTGGAGAATAAAAACTATAATTCAAAAAATCTGATGTGCACAGGAATGTGTCAACTCACATTATTGCCTCTCCAAACCAGAGTAACCTACTAAATATTAGTAAACCATTCAGTGGCCATCCATCCATTCAGCAAGTCTCACTTTTCTATATAAAATCAATCCATGTTTGTCACATGAAGATTAACAAAAAATAAAAAATAAACACGATGGTATGCACTGTCTGCAGTTGTTTCTTGGCACTAAAAATACTTCAAGCTAATACTACATGTATGGTGGCTGGAAGAGAAGTAAAAGTTAAAACACTGATATACAATATAACTGCAGTCAAGCATTCCCTCCTTTAATTGATTGGTCACAGTTTAAGCTAATTATAATGGCTAAAAAGACATTGAGGGTTGTGGTGGATTGTTTGGAGTGCATGGTTATTAATTTATTGCAATCTGTGCATATCAATCAACATTTACTAATGACAAAGGTCACATAAAAATTGAATGGCCGCTTTTGGTTGATGAAGAAAAATATGTCAGAGCTTGTCCATGTTTGCAGCACAGATGATCTCAAAGCAAAAATGCTCACTCTGACCTTTTTTCTTATCACTGAAAAACAACCACACATGTATTCAAAATATTCTATATGAAAGGCTTCATTCTAATAAAGTCAACCATCCCTGTCCCATATGTAATAGCAGTTCATCAGGCATTTATGGTCCAGGTGATCTATCATAGACCATTGTAATCACTGCCTGATTGTAGGAGAGGTATGTCTGCAGATGCTTTTATTGGTCAAAACGTCCTTTCAAATTTACTAACCTGCTTGTCCTCATGATTTATTTACATTTCTCACTTTCAAGATTGTAGGCTTCATAGCTCTGAAATCTGACATGTCTGGAATGGAATGATCTGTTTCTTTCTCAAACTGGCATAAAATGATTCTATTTTAACCAGATGTTTTGGTTAGAGATCCTATTTTCAATATCTCATCAACATCTTTTAAAGCAGAAGACTCATTTCCTTTTAAATATGAAGATGGAGGTGGCTTTTTCAGAACAAGTGCAATAACACAAAAACAATGCTGTGAAGATTTTTGTTGGCCTCTGTCTCTGCCAAACAAGGAAATTGTAGTTCCCTTTCATCCAATTCTAATCAACATAGAACATGTGGGAGACTAATGGTGTTTTTCAGTTGGCAAAGCTGTGCTCGCTTCACCTCTGAGTGGGACAGTGTGCCTAACTGAAGAGATTATGGATGGCGGAGTATGCAGCAGCGGGTCAAAGGAACAAAATGTGCATCTTTTATCTTTAATAGCTTATGAATATTTAACTGCCAGGGTCATTCAACAAAATATCTATGTACCCAATTTATTTATATTTTTTTATTTATCTTTTATTTGAAACCCAAGTAAAGCATTTACTCTCACCAAAATAGCATAAATTACTCCAACTTTATCCCCTGAGCTCTCTGCTGAATAAAAGGCACCGGTTCCCAACAGTGTGTGCCTGATGGTGTGTTTATGCAAGTGTGTGCAGTTGCGTTTGTGCAGTCATGATTATTTTCTCTTGTGAGTCCTTTATAGCGCATTTTGCACAACCGACAACTTTTTTGGTTTGTGTGTGGTTACAGTGGATAACCTGGTTCTTTCAGCATTTATGTCTACAGTGCATGTTTATGCCACTATAAAGGCATCTTTCCTTCTGTCATGCCCATAAATTCAATTTTTAAGTTGAGAAACATGAAACAGGAATTTAAAAAACAGACTTCCACTGTGACTGGATGTGTACCAGGATACCTTTCAGCCAATTCATTTTTTTTTTCTTCTCAGCTTTTTCTTCTGTATGCAACAGGGAAACGTTTTAACTGGGGGTGATTGTGCAGACCTGTCTGCCAAGGGTTTTAGGGAGAGCAATGGTGTTACCATGGCACTCGCACCCCTCTGTGTGAGCCAGTGATTCCCCGTTGGGAAGATTTTGCATGCAGGTTGGAGAGAGAAAGCTGCTGGCCCCCCAAATGCATTCCATCACCATCACCCCAAGGGTCCTCTGCTACAGCCGTATTTCAATACACAGAATAGAGCTGGGACAGAGAGGTTTGAGGGCATAGAAATGGATGTGTATATTAAGGAGGAAAAGGTTTCATGCTACTGGTCTGAAGTGAATAAGAAGGCATGTATTATAGATACATATAAGTAGACAGATGTAGAGGTCACACGGAGATCTAAGAGTGGAGAAACAAAGGGATTAAATGGTTTTAATCTATGGCTGTCATACTTCAGATATCTCAACATGTCACTGTTTTAATGTCCAGAACAGTAATGGTACCAAAAACTTCAAAATTCAAGCAAAGATTACAATAGGTAGCATAAGCTAATGTAAAATGCACTGTCCAGATCATGTCATTGTTGAATGATCAGTATAGTCAACTGCGTTTTTAAAAAAAAATTATAACCTATTGAGCACAGCATACAAAATCCTACAAGATGCATACTCATTATTTTGGTAATGTAATCAGGATTCTCCCTAACAATTGTTTATTATCCTTCAGAGTCAGAGAAACAAAGAGACACTGTCCGGGCTACTAAATCTTTTGTCTGTGATTTAATCTACTTTACACTGAAATGTTACCAGCTAATTTTTATACTGTACTTGTGAGTTTTCAGGGCTTTCTTGCGATCTTTCAAAAAAGCACCTTGCAATAAATCAGGCAACTTTTTGAGCTCTTTTGTATAGCATGCCTATTTCTTATTCATTTTAGCATGCAAAAGGCCATGTGTCAGTTCTCCATCCTAAAGTACTCAAAAATTGTCTAGTCCTTGCATTGTTGTCCTTCCCAGCTTCACTCAGAGCAGGAGATGTTTAACCCTCAATTTCTGGACGACAAATTAATTATGCATGGACTATTTGGAGTTAAAATATTCTCTTTTTTTATTGCGAATTGTTGAAGACTCTGTAGTAGACAATACATTTCAAAACTCAATTAGATCTACAGTAAGATCTAAATTAATAAATAACACCACTCAACCATTGACTGCTGGAGATAGGCTGCAGACCACCCAAACCATGGATAATTGAATTTTGTAGTGCTTGTGGCATTTTGATGAGGAAGTACTATTGGAAGACAAAAAAGTGTCATATCCTGTATCCTGTGTTATTTGGACTCATTGCTTCCCTGTACTAATTCCCTTTTTCCCTTCATCCATGTTTCCTTTGTTAGTTTGGTTATTTTCATCTGATTAGTCTGGAACATATTTTACTCTTAGTCTGCTCTTAGTTTTATTCTTTGTGATAGTTACAGTTAGATTAATTTCCTGGTTCCCCTGTTTGTCCCCCTTTGCTGCCTTGTATCAGTCTACTAGCTCAGCTGCTAGTCATTTACCCCATTAAGCCTCATGCGCTCCCTTCCTAATTGTAGTCAATTTCCCTATTTGTACCTCTCTCTCCCTCCTCAGGTCCACCGCTGTGGTGTGTCTCATCTCACACCTGCATCCCGTTAGCTAATAAGCCCAGGTCTTTTGTTCCAGTGGTCACCCTTCCAGTATTTAAACTCCGTCTCCTGCTCACACTCTTTGTTGGTTCCTCCTGTTAAATCCTGACTAATCCTGTTACCTCTCTGTTGGCCCTGATTCCTGTTATGTCTGTCCTGATCTGGATTCCTGTCTTCTCTATGGTGATTTATTGTAAGTTTTTTTCCCTATCCTTTTATTAAGTCTTGAAAATCAACTCAAAGTCCAAGCCTGATTCATTTGGGTCCATGACACAGCACGACATGTGGCTGCTGTTTCATTTTCTTTTAAGTCATAATTTCTGTGACCTGGAGAGTCTGAGGCTTTTTATCAATCTCCACCTCATAATTCAATATGGTTAAAGCGTAGTCATCACTTATGATGTCTATCTCATTGAATAAGTAACACACACAGAACTGCCCAGTTTGTAACTTCAGCACCCCTGAAGCTGGACGTGACATAAATTTCAGCTCTGACTTCCACTGCAAATGGGAAAACAACCTATCATTTATTACCTTAACAAAGGCCCTACTTGCACCATTGTGAAGGCAACAGTCACCATACAGACTGAATAGTCTTGGTGAAGCATTGTACTGAAGTAAGTTGGTAAACCTTGGAAGCTGAGGTCTTATCACAGGTTTGATTTTTATATATTTTTTTAATTTACTTTTTGGAGCCAAATCCTTTTATCTAAGATCTAACCTGCAATGAAGAGATAAAGCTGTGCTGACTTCTCCATAAAAGCACTTATCGCTGCAGTACAAGCACTCCAATGCCAATGAGATGAGCAGGATGCTCACTTAACATTCGGTATGCATGCCCTCACCTACGCTGCCCTGTGTTCCACACTCTCTTTACTCACAACATACAAATATACACAGACACCTAAAGTACATGATCCCATACACAAAGCACAAAGGTGCATTCAAAAAAACTGGTGCTGGCATGTCCACCTGCTGTTTGGTGTAATAGACTAAGCCCCCCACCCCTTTTCTTCTTTTTTGCTCCAAGTGTATGCTTTATTCCTCCTCCAATCATGAAATAGTGCCTGCTAAGCTGGCATGTAAGAAAATCAAACAGCAAATGAATGTTCCTTGAGCCTTCTGCAACAGTATCAACCCTTAGCATAAATTTTTCATCATTTGGTGTGGTAATATTACCTCATTAGAGTACTCAGCCCACCATTCAATAAGTGTGGCCATTCTCCCTGCCAAAGCTGGATCAGCAGTTGCATCAAAACAGCTCTATTCATTCACCCTCCTGCGCACCCCTACACATGCCCACACACACACACCAATATACAAGGGTGTGTATATAGTATTTTACTTTACTGATATTGCAGAAAGGGTCACATCCAACACTGGCATGAACACATGTCCAGATGAATGAAGCCCAATTGAGCACACAATAATTTTTACTATTTTTCTCCCATACAAAGAGATGCTATTACATTGACTGTGCTTGTGTGCGTCATCTTGTCATTTTCACTTTTTCAGGTTCTCCTTGGATCAAAAGACCTCAGACAGTGAGAGGGGTATGTATGTTGCTTTATTTATAATAATATTTGTAGTAAATCTAAGCTGACTCCAGTCAAGTTCTGCTCTGCAACGACACACACAAACGTGAAAGTTTAAGCTTTCTTTCAAATTCAGAAGTCTACATATATTTCATTAGTATTTGGTAGAGATGGATTTCAAACCGTGTGACTTGTGTCAAATATTTGTAGTGTCCTTCCCAAAGCTTCTTATAATTATTAGTGAGTTTTCATTCAGTGTGAATATCTGCATTCAGCTGTGTTATTTGGTATATTAATAACTTGTCTAGCTCTTTACTCTTTGGCTTTATTGTGGCTGGCATCTGTGAGTGCTTTCAATCTCATGTTGAAGACAGAAGAAAACACTGTTTTTTTCCATTTTTACTCAGATTCTGTTATTATTGCAAGCTATTGCAGTTTGGAACAAATTTATAGTCTTGTTGCAATTTTCTCATATTAAGGAAATGCCAGTTGGCCATTCAATGTTTTTTCTGGCATAAAAAAAATATTGTTTTTGCTGCTCTACTGCTCTGAGATCCCTTTAAAGTGGTTCATTCATTTGTCGTCTGTGCATGAGTGAGCGAGTGAGTGAGTGAGTGAGCAAATTAATAATTGAAAGAATGAGAAAGCAATAAATGACTGTTTGACAGTGAAACTCAGTTGGGAATCTATTGCATCTTTTTTAAGTGCTGATGGAGCTTTTACTGCTATATAGGGGAAAAATTGATGCTCAGTTTGCAGGCTAATCTGACAAGGGGTTAAATTACATTTTAGATGTGTGTATGTGTGATGCATACATATTCATAATGTAACAATCTATAGATCTGACAAGAGGATAAAGGACTTTTTGTCAGTATTTTTGAACAAAAAAATGATGTCATGACCATAAGAGAAGGTTGGAACATAGACAGTCTGTCAAATCGAGATTTTCACTTTTTGGTTTTTCTGACAGATTGGAGCGTTGTTCGCATTACAGCAGATGAATTCCTGTTCATGATTCATAAACAAGAAACTGGTTGGGCTCAGGCTTATAATGAAATTCTATAATCACTGGGACTTTCATCAAAAGATTCATTTGAGACCTTCAAGATCTGTTTAGGGTGCCAACTGGGCATTCCACACCGTCTCCAAAGGATCTCCCTTTGGAAAGGCTTCCCAGATATTTTCAACTTTGAAAAATTTGAAGCAGTCCAAGAACTCACTGAAGGGAACAAAGTGCATAGATATTCAGTGTAAATAAAGCCGAGTAAGACCAAGTTGTCAAATTATTGCCTGCTGACTAATGACTATAATTCAAAATCCAAAATACAGAGATGGAAAATTAGGGATTGTAGCTGTACAATTTGTATATAATATTACTGATATGTGTACACTAGATTTAGGTGCTGTGGATAAATGAATCAGGTGGATACTTAACAGACTGTTCTTGTTCCTGTGGTATGAAGAGATAGGCAAGATATGCTTGATAGAGGTTAATCTCTATCAAGCATATCTTGCCTATCAAAAATTTAGTTATATTAAAAAGCATATCGGTTGATGGAAAGCAAATTTTAGCTGTTAAAGTGACATAATTTGTTTATGTTTAGTGAACAAATGAAACATAAGTTCACTGAACGAGTGTTTGCTTTGTCAGACTAACACAAAAAAGTTAAGTTAGTTCAGCTAACTTCTATTTTCTTAATCTGAAGTGATTTGAATTAGTTGGGTTAATTCATTAATTTTGTCTTAGTTAAACATAAAGTCATTATGTCAGATTACTATATCTGTTTTGCTATCAATTAACATAACTCAATTATGTGGAAACTGTCGACATAAAAAATATGCTAAGTCAATGATTCATTTCTTTGAGTGTGTAGAAACAGAGTGGACAGAGGACAAGCAGGTCGGTGCAGTATTTTGTTGGAGTGGCTGGATGGAGGTGGTCATGGTGGTTCATCCATGTGAGTACAAAAGTATTGAGGTCCAGTAGTGAAGGTTTGGTTGTGACAACTTGTTCTGGAAGTGACAAGCTTACAAGACATACTCTTAGCACAGCAATCAAAACGATGAGAATGAATGTAATCAGCTCTGCCCATGATGAGATCAATAGCACAAAAAGAAGAGTGGAAAGTAGAGGCAGAAAACCAACATCCAAAAACCATGACATATTTGAGAATGTGAGGTAAGATGAAGGGAAAAAAAACGCTGGTCAGACTTTGTAACAAATAATGAAACAGCCAAAGGATGTGGTGATTTTCTTTTTTCAGCTACTGAAATTTGTTAGCACAATTTAAGTTTTTCCTCTGACAATATTAGCTAATTTACGCTGTCAGACTTGTTTTCACAAACACTGTATGCACTAAATAAAGTCCCGGGCAATGTTCTGGGTTTCTTCTTTTTTTCTTTTGGGAAGGGGGGAGTGAGGATGGTATTCGGAAAGCTTTTAGTCATCTTTGCAAGGAACTCTTGGCTTAGTTTAAAAGCTTCTCCCCCAAAAGGAATTCAAGAACAATTGCAGGGCAAGTCCGAGCAATAAATTGACAAAAGTGACAATCTCACTGAGGAGCCAGCGCTGACCCCAGTGCAAGGTGATGATGTGATTGATCTAAATGAGAAAAATGTCTTTGTTCTTTTCAGCTTCACTGATTGTTGAAATGTCTATTTAAGGCTCGGAAAGTGTAATGACGGTTTGACGGTTCATTCTGCCTACAGAACGCTCTGTCTACCTGCAGCATATTTGGATCTTCACCGTATTTAAATATTTACATGGAATTTTGGCATTTTGTGCACTGTCGAATATATAACACATCTCTAATCATAAGTGTGCTCCCTGTACAATCTAATCTGCGATGTCTGATAAGTCACTGGCATTAATTTTCTGAGGCACATCTCTTGTCACATTGTCTTTCCCACAGCTCAACCTCTTGAAAGTTCTCCACCTCTCTCCTGTCCACTTTTTATTTGAGGAGGTCTTGGAGTTTTAGCAATTTTACTGAAACAGTTTTTTATGGGTTGATAATCATTCATGGATACATTTTATCACTATGAAGATACAGTTTTTAATTTTCAAGAAGCAGAGCTAGAATGTCTAGATCCCAATTTAGCTCTAGGAAATCTTTTGCACAAAGTTGTTTTATGCAATCAGTATATGGAGGATCAACCTCGCCATAATAGAAAATAAATGTGATGTTCCACACAGAAAGTAGGAACAGTTTCTGAGAAAATAGTGATTTTCATTTATTTATTTATTTTATTTATTGTTTGAAGTTATGAAGAAACCACTCCTTGCTTTAAAAAGCAGCTCCGGAGATTTTAAAATGGTAGACTTTGTGTTTGAATTCAGTTTATTATTTGGAATTTGAGGTATTGAGCTTAAGCCTTTTAGTCATGTAACTTGGGAGTTACAGAATAAAAATCCATAAAAATACAGATTTTTTTCTTCAAAACATTTTTTAAAAGATTCAATAGGATATTTTTAAAACTGCCATACCTCAGTTACATAACTGGGTTTTTATTTGGAGCCTTTTGGTCAGATTACTCGGAAGCTATTGAAAATTAATATTTCCAAATATATGAATGAAAAATATAAAATTGTGTGAAATATGTTAAGTCTGATTGGTGATAAAACTAGAAGATTTGTGAAGAAATTTAAATGGGGCCTGCCAAAGTGTGCCTGTCGGTTGGAACCCAGCATTCTGATGCTAAAAATGAGCATTAATGCTGAAGTAAGCTACTGTATAATGTAATCAATAGTATGTGGAGAGTCAAAAGCAAGTTGAGGAACATCTACTTACTCCATTCAGTATGTTAAAATTCGTGCACAAGCTAAAATCAGCCAAAATGCTAATGTTAGCCTAAGTGCTGCCAGTGGCATGTGGGGTAGCACTAGCATGTTGTCTTACATTGACTTCCTCCATTCAGTGTGCTAAACGAGATTAATAAATAAAAATAAAAAAACAATGGCTAAAAAGCTTATTTTGGGAAAAAGGCTACTGCTAATCCACTAGTGCACTACTGAAGGTGTAGGGAGGGGGCAGTGTACTGCTAATGTTTGTGCTAATGTTAATGCACTGAGTTCTGATTTTTACATTTGCAAAAGTAACAATTTACTTTGTGGCACTTCGTTACCAGAAAATGCGCTCATCTCCTAGCAACAGATTATCAAATATTATTTTTGTTAAAAAAAAACATGTGATTTCTTCAGCTTTTTTGAAATACTACCCATCTTATACTACTTACTACTTAAGAATTGTGCATTTGGTGAATTTTGCAGAAAAGTGAAAATGTTTTGTTTTTTTTGTCATTGGTGGTAAATATATTATAAAACAGACATTAAATACAAAAGTAAAAATCTGATTTATATTTCCTGGCAGTTTGTTGCAAGAAAAAAAATAAATAAATAAAACGCTCATCACTTAACACTAAATTAATAACAAGTAATAATGTTTATATTATTATTGCAAAAAATTTGTATCAACGCTAAAGAAAGCTTCAGTGTACTCAGTAGCATGTGGAGAATCACAAGCATGTTGACTAACATGGAATTACTCTATTCAATATGTTAAAATTAGTGTATGAGCTAAAATTAGCCCAAATGCCAATGTTAGCCTAAATGCCTATGTTTTGCTGTAGCAGGCCTCAATAAATAAAGAGACATTCTGCTGACGGTAGAATAATAAGTGTCTTCCATGGACCTATTATTGCAAGGCATTTCAATGCTCTCCTTTGCATTGCTACGGCTGGCCCCAATTAAGCACAGATTTGCAAAGATTCCCTTTAGGAGACTCTATCCAAAAAAAGAATAATAATACTTTGAGAAAATATTTAAAACACATATCTACCTTAATATACTATGTTGTGATTTGATTGAAAAAAAATTGTCATCATGGTGGTATAGACATATCTTCTGATATAAATGTAATCACAAACCATCCCAATTAAATTCTGAAATAGTTCTCTGAGCAAATAATGTTGGTGGAAAAGACTGTAAGCAAAAGACGGTAGAGAGACACATCTCCCAGGGAGAAGACCACCTACAGTGATGAGATGCTGTTCCACCAAATACACTCTCTGCATGTCCAAACTTCATAGAAAGTAGAGATGCAGTCGCTTCATATTTGTTTGGCTATCACCCATTTGTGATGCCCTTGTTTCATACATTATATTCTGCCTCAATCTCTTGATGTGTGAAAGTGAAGGACCCAAAAGCATGCACTATGTAGGTGTGCTTTGTAGGTTTCAATGTAAATATGGCGCCTATCCAGAATTTATTTTTGTAATTATTAGCAAACCAATGCGATATGAAGGTCGCAGTGGGAGACATTACAGGAAACAACTAAGAAACCCAGTAAGGGGTGGATGAAAACAAAGAATTTAAATACATGGGGCAAGCACAGTACTGGTTGAAGGAGCTGATGAGTGTAATAAACTGAATGTGCTGCAGCTGTGAGGGAGCAGGGAGCTGGAGTGAACTGAAGTGACTCGCTGGGGAATAAACCCACAGAGAACACTGAAACCACCACAAAAGAGCAGAAAAGTATCCTCTAAACTCAAAGCCTGAATACCAAACACATGAGAAATAATGCGATAGCAATAACTCAGCAGAGCATGACTAAAAACAAAGCATACCAAAACACAATATTACAGATTGAACAAGAATAATAAATAATAGAAAACCAAAAACCAAAATACCATAGATCATGACAATGGCATAATTAAGTTTGTCACATTTAGCACAAATTCATTTAAATCTAGGTCAGTTGGATCTTGTTTTGTTTTAGTCATAATTAATGGGCTATTCACTCTTTTTAATCTCTATGTTCAATCGAGTTTAATTTCTTTAAGCTTTTTTGTCATTCATATTTTATTTTTTGCACCCCAACATTATTCAATAGTTTATCCGTTTTAGTGTTTAGTTTTTCTTTTTACTCCGACTCATACGTTTTTTCCCCATAACATAATTTTACACCACCTGTTTAAATAAACAATAACTCTGTATGTTGTATATGTTTTAAGGTTCATAAATACATATATTTACCCTTCACAGTACCTTAAAGATAAGAAAACAACCTGATGACCAGTTTTGTAATTTTGTGTTATATGAAGGAAAAATACCCAGTGAAGTCTGTGATTCATATTTCATAAAATTAAACAAGTGTGATCTTCTCATACTATGTCAACGCAAAAACTGTTTTCCATAATTTCTAGTGGTATTGTTAACTAGATTCATCTTATCTTTTCATGGTATTATTTCATTAAATGATAGATATTTGCTTTATGTTTTACCTTCTAAAATATATTTTTGCTGAGTTGTCTTTGAAGTCTAATTTTGCTTCAGCAACAGTTATACACACACACCTAGTACAACGCCTGCTGGTTATGCTTCTAACAGTAAGTGTTGTCAGCTTGCATTTTTGATTGTAGGTAGATCGGGCTTTCTATTGATGGGGTAAATGGATCAGCATTGTACACAGACTAAGAGTTGCAAAAGGGAAAGATTAAACCCTTCTGTAAACGTTGCTTTTTATGTGCTATTTATGGTTTCACAAAATTTTAATAGGGAATGACAGCCAAGTAGAATATTTTTTAGCTCAAATGCAAATCCTTATCTCAAGGGCAAGTGAAATGCTGTATTCCAGCTTATCAGCTTTCATCCATTGTCTGTGAACCATTGTTTTGCTTGTGACTGAGACCTGTTTTATGAGTCTTGGAAGTATAAATGTTGTATTCTAACATTAAAACCTAAAAAGGATGTAAGAACATCAAGGTCCATTAAATGAATTCTAAATAAAGTTTTTGTTATAATGATAAAGCCTCTTTAATAGCACATATTTTCAGATCAAAGATTAGTTAAGTATATTTAATTGATGTTTTGAAACATTGATCTCCACACTATCCTCCAGCACATTTTTAGCTTCTGCTTATGAATTAATGTGAATTTTGTACTTCGCTTATGTTGATGTTTCTTATGTTGATGTTTTACAAGTTGTGGCAGGAGGATGGATCAGTTTTAAAATACATGAGGCATGCACCATTCTGGTATTTTTTATTTTTTTCATTGGATGATAATCAACAACTAATCAAAAGGAAATTTGGGGGAATAAACTATAGCCTTCCAGCCTCTGTGCAGTTTATTTTTTAAGTATATTCCTCAGATTTCAATGGAGTAAACTATTAACCTTTTACCACTTTTCTCTCTTTAATCACATTGGACACATTGGATTTTATTTGGCAGCACAGATTGTCAATTGGCTTTAGATCGATGAATATGCCTTAAACCATCATTGTTGGTTTGGCTACGTTTGAGGTAATTGTCCTGGGCCTCTTGCCCTACTCTGAAGCCATTGTTAGTCTCTAACATAAGGGAAAGTTTTAAGCCTAGTTTTAGAGTTTATTCACACCTGATGCATTTTCTCTTGATTTAAATGGACCAGAGTTAATGTCCCCCATTGGTCTGAAGATTCTGTGTGAATACAGTCATGCAAACCCTGAATCTTCTGCAACCAAACCAAGACCAACTTTTTTCTGTCCGCTTCTGAATGAACTCTGGTGCTGTTTGCTTCTGGTACGAATACAGACCAGCTTCGATCTGAACCAATGACAGGAAATGTACATCTTCCTTCCTATGCATTATGGTTAAAACGAGTCTTACATCTTGTTTTAATGTGGCAAAATGTATAAAGTTTCAAGCAATGTGAATACTTTTGAATTTGACACTGAATGTTTTTTTTCTTTAACAATAAAATAATCTTAAAAATGTAATGGCCTAATGAACATAACACTTACAGATTTTAAATCACGTATTATGATTTGAAGATACCGTGTCCATTTGTATCAGAAGAGGTCAAACAACCAAGGATTTGGAAAAGAAGTCCTAACCAATCCTGTGATATAACTATATACATATATGTTTCAACAGGTCTTAATCCACATTACATGGATTTAACATGAGATACACAGGGATTTGAGAAGATCAATGTCTGCTCTGAGACAGAAAGGAAAAAAAAAATCCTCTCTTTCTCTTGTTGCCATCCCTATATTAAGTGAATTTAACTGAGCATGCATTCGTGTACAGTGATGTGCTGCAGACACTTTACAGTATTATTGTTTTGCATGTTCATGTCATATACATTGTGGTCTTTACAAGTCTTACATCTCTGTGTTTTCATAAGCTTCAAACCTGTTATTGTTGCTGTTGTTGTCATGTTTACTCAGCACGGTGATGCTTCTCACCGAGGGCCCCCACAGAGTGCCCCCTCCCACCTATTTGTGGTTGTAATCATCTTATTCACAGGTTATGGTCTCATAAAACTGTCTCTCGTGATCTCCGTCACAAAGATTCATCATGATGAGGCATGACATTCACGACTGAACCAGGCAGAACTCCATGACTAACCTGTTTGTGGCACAACTCCACCAGCCGCCTCCGTGTCTGATTGGAGCCCAGTGCTTCGCTCAACTCTGCCTTACCTTGCATGCCATGCTGCTTCTGCTCGCCTCATGCTAAGAACCAAATCCGGTTCAAGGCTGCTTAACAAGAGGTTTCTGCCCTGGCTGCTTTATGTTGCGTGATTACAATCAAGCTACAGTGTGAGCTTAAAGAGGCCCATAAGACCAGCTCCTTTTATACGCACCACATCCAATTCCGAGTCATCAGAGCATCCTCAAGCACAGTGGCTGCACCTGTAAATACACTTGTGCTTGCTGTTTTATTGCGACAGCATTGCAGAAAAATAAAAAAAAGTAATGGTCAAGATAGCGCCCTGCGTTGATTTATGTCAGACGGAAAATAAGAGTTGGAACATTTACATCCTCTACACCTTTAAAAACGGATCCCTCCTCCTGACACAACATGTAAAACAGGGGTGCCAAAGTTCGAGAGCTACCTCCTGCAGCCATTAGATGCATCTCTGCTTCAACACACCTGAATCAAATTAATGGCTCATCACCAGGTCTCTGCAGAGCTAAATGAATCCTGGTGAGGGAATTCAGCTGTCTGATTTAGGTGCGTAGAATCAGAGCTGCTCTAAAAGTGGCAGGACGATAGCTGTCGAGGACGAGATTTGGGCACGCCTGTTGTAAAGCATCAACACAGGCAAAGAACAACATTCTCATTAAGCCTCAAACAGAAGCAGGAGCATTTGTTTGAGGATACAGCTGAGTTCAGCAGCCATCACACACTGCTCCTTCATTTTTGCAAACCTTATTACTTTAGCTGGTGCCACACAATCATTCTCCCCTGCTCCAATATGATAAGATTTAGGGGCATGTCCAAATGGGTAATCTTGTTTATTCACTGTAGCAGTTTGAAACATCCTAAGATTTCCATGGGAATTAAAGGGTCTCCATCGCTGCAGGAGGTCAAAGAGGGAGAAGGGAAATGTTTTTTTTTTATTATCTCCTTGCCTTTGTGTTCTTGTTTACAAGTATTTTAATAGCTGATATAACTTCTCTTTAGCTTACTCTATCCCTTGTTGCTCTTGTACTCATGATGACTTGAACTTTTAATATGAGCACCTTCTGGTATGCATACTTCTAACAAGGTGCACAGTGAGATGATGTTGCTGCTATTAATTCATAGTAACAATCTTAGACAATAAGTATTACACCAGATACACTAATTTAAGTCTCAATTGATTCAAAAAGTACTCTGGAATAGTCACGTACTTAATAGCTGTTACAGGGAATTAAAAAAATAAAGGAAAAAACAGTTCATTGTGTAATTTCTAAAGCAATGGTTCATGATGGTGTCATAATCATTTTTTTTTGCCCTTGATGCCGAGCTTAGTCATTTAAGAAGAGATGTTGATGTCCAAAAATAATTCATGGTTTTTTGCATTGTTTTCACTAGGATTGTAATTGATTTACACTGCATAGTCATGAAGGCAACAAAATATTTGGGCTTGAAAGTTCATGTTTCAAACCCAAGTAATATTTGCAAAATGTGTCGTGTGAAATATGCACAGTCTTATCATTTGTTTCAAAAGGCAGATTTTACTCAACACGTATGGCCATTGTGTCCAGGGAATCTACATTCTGACAATGTTTTTATCAAAAGCAATTGGCTGAACTGCTACCTCTGTCTTTGTATGACTCATTGATGACTGATAGAATGTGTAACATGTTGCTTATTGTGTGTGATGCTGACGAAAGCATACAATAGACTGACAGCAGGCATCAGGCTTTGAGTTTCATGAGGGACTCCGATAGACTCTCTGACTTCCTATATCATGTAGCTGTACTGCAGCTAATGCCAGCATGAATGTAAGCAGAAACTATTTCCAGACTTTCTATTTCCACAGTCCAACTTTTAATGACCCCCTCCACAGTTCTACTTCCATCAACATTCTTGTTAATATCTTTATTAATAAAAAATTACTGTATTCTGAGCTACTAAAATATTATTTCATGTTTAAGGTTACTGTTGCGTTAACTTGCAATGTATCTGTCAGTCACATGGTGCTAATGCCTGACACCTAACTAGGTCCCACGCTGATGTCAGAAACTGAAAAAATTGGCCAGCAGTCAGAGCAAAGGTGCAACTAAACCAGAAAGTTTAACAAAGAAGCGCTTCCCAATCCATACCATTATAATGCTCTGCTTGTGGAAGATCTTCAATTCTAAAAGGCTTGTCCTGCTTTTGCCTACCCTGTTTTCTCCCTAAGACCTCAGTCTAGAGAGACAGGCCCGCAGCTCATCGCTGGCAGATTGTTGTGAAATGGCTTGAGCTTAATCTGTGATACTATTCCTCCATGGTTGCAGGAGAGCAGAGAGAAAACAAACCCCGACTGAGTAGGTTTAATCTTTGGATTCAGATAACTGCAATATGTAGCAAGCCAACAATAACAAAACACGGCACTGACATGGCAGCACACACATCACACCGCAATCAGAGTGCGCTGCTGTCCTCTGGGGCTGACAATCTCTTCATCAGTGAAGCGGTTCACTCGCCAAATCAATTCAGCTGTGAGGAAGAAACAAACCACACGGACAAGACATCTTGGGTGACAGAGAGCTTTTATTCATCCTCTTTCTTACTTTCACTTCCTAATAGATGAGACATCAAGATAGCCACAGGGAATTGTTTGTGGTATCTGTGCTGTGGGTGAGGAGGTTGCAGGTTGTATGGGGTTGCATCAGCAATAGTGCTGAATAAAGATTCCTGGATTTCGCTCACGTATCGTGTGCTATTGAGAGGAAACAGGTGGCGGAGTTCAGCAAGGATGAGAGGAGGGGGGGGTCTATTGTAATTAATGCTACAGATGCTGATCTCCGCAGCGCATCTGGGAAGTGCTCTCATTATCTGAAATCTCCTCCAAATTTTCTGCAAATCCCTGGAGCCTTTTAGAATCCCTTAAAAATCGCTTTGCAGCGTCTTGTATTTTCCCTCATTTCTTGACCATCACCTTCACCCCTCTAACGTTTTTTGTACCAGACATTTTTATGTGAGTCTTTGTTTTCTTATGTTTCCAGTCGATTCAAAACAATGCTAGAATATGGCAGTGGTAAACACGTTCCAAAATAGTAACACACCATGACTAAAAAGGCAGTGAATAATTTGTTGAGTAATATGCTGCACCTTTGCATTCCATTTTTAATCAGAGTTAAATTTGAAATTCCAACTGAGAAAGATTTGGGTTTCTATTCAACGTCTCAAAAATTACTTTTGCTTGACTTGCATGTAAAAACTTGGAGGTGTAATGAGTTTACTTGCACTTCTGAGAGTTTGTTCTTCACTCTTTTAGAGATGCAATACCCAACAACTCCCTAAGACCTCAGACCTCAGCAACATGTACTTTGGTGCACATGTTGCTACATCCTCCTCTTGTGGATTATTTTATTTGAAGCAATGATAAATGTATTTGAAGAGTTCACCGTTTTGGTTGTTTGTTCTTTTTATCTCTGCATCACAGGTTTTGACTCTGTGGTGGCATCAGCCATCTTCTATACTATAAGGTGTATGTCAAAGCAACAGCTTATCTACAGCTGAGCGGAAGCATTTAGATAGGCTAATCAAGAAGACCAGTTCTGTCCTAGCTCGCCCCCTCAACCCAGTGAAGGTGGTGGGAGGAATATGGCTAAAATATAATTTTTGTTCACCAGTGTATCCCATCCAATCCATGAAGCTGAAGGAGGCTCCTTCAGTGCCTGTGTTTCCATTCACCATATGATTGCATAACTTGACATTTCAAATAAATTCACTCAATGGAAACGTCAATTTAAAAAAAAAAAAAAAACTCTCATTCTTCAATAAAACATTTTGGTGCTAGGATGAGGCGGATTTATGGTCGTATTGAAACTGGTTTATTTTACAAAACTGCAATGGAAACACTTTTTTGCATCACACGAGTCGCACGATCAACGGCCAGCTGCTGCCACTGGCACAAACCACGAAGAAGACGACGACAGGAAATAAGGCATCATGGCATGTGATGATTTATTGTGTGCACAAACTTAGTCATGTGTAATTTTAATTGCTTTTCTTACTTAATATTGACAATGGTTTGTGCACATTTGTAATGGAAACAGACTGATATATCCCAGGTGCACAAAGGCACACCTAGGTTTACAGCTGCTGCTTCCTTCAAATAGCTGTAAGACTTACAACCGTCAGTGCTCCAAAAAAACTCAATTCCTCTCTTTATCTCTGCTTTTATTTGCACATCCTCGTTTGAAGTTTTCTCAATTTTTGCAAACAATCTGTTATTTGTGCACACGGACATCAATGCACATTTTATACAAAATTTTGTTCTCTAAATTCACATAATTTGCTGTGCATTAGTTTTAATCTGAATTGTCTATTTTTTGATAACTGCATGTGATGCTTCTTATGTTGTAAATTTGTCCTATATAAGGAGAGATATTTCTCATCTCAGTGCCTGCCACTAAGTTGTTTTAGTGCTACACTTTACTTTTCCTTTTTTACCCCACCTATATTCCACTGTTACAGAGCTCAGCCAACCAACACCATGTGTCTGTGCACGTACAATGATGGGAATCCCAGTTTGCTCTGATTACAATATGCTCAGGATTAGAGGGAATTTGTTCTAACATATTCAGTCTGGTATTATTCTGATATCCCCTGATGCATGCATCACAGGAGCCTCCACAGCCACATCAGGACATCACCTCTGCAAGCAACATGCAGAGCACCATGTGGAAAGTGGCCATCAAAGCTCACCAAATGTGGATGTAAGAGTTTCTGTCCTTAGGTAAAGAAGGAATGGAATTTTATCAAGTCTGCGTGGATTAAAGTGGCATTGTTGGAACCCTTTTGTAGAAAAATCATAGGGGACATTAGAGGACCCAGGTAATAATAGAGATGATAAACTGTATTCTATAATATATCATCATTTCTATTGTGCTCCACTGTCATTTTGTACGAATAGTGTTCAATAAATTCAGGAGGGAATAGCACACATTTTTTGATTTGCATTAATCCACACATCAAGGGCACATTAAAATAAGAGCAAAGAATTCAACAGTTTTTCTCCCCTCTTATCTCCCTCAGCTCGGCAAGCACTGTGCCAGTGGAGCAGTGGGGGAGAAAAGGCATCTTTGCATAAAATAGCAAGCAGGCAAAAATCTGAAACAGTTGGTATGGAACTCTAAATAATCACGGTGCTTTTGGAGTTGAATGCATTAGCATAACTTAGTCCCCGTGAAGTAATCACTCGTCCCAGGGTGAAAAGATCCCCTCCGGGCTCGTCTTGCAGCTCCTGCTGCTTCTCTCCCCATGAGTTCAGTCTTGGCAGAATGACTGACCTCATGAGACCAAGGGGTAGCTGCGACATGTGGCAGGAAGAGACCAGTTCAACAACCCCTTTGGGTTCTAGGAAAGTGCCTTCGGCAAGTGATGAGATTATACGCCAAAAAGGATAAATCCCCCACATATCATTTAGACAGTATTTATCCCCATATCTCTGTGGAAGTGACCAACTGCACTGAGGACAAAGTGAAGCCATGACAATGTTAATGTGTATTCATCAGGGAGACAAGATAATAAAGTGGCATCCAGAAGAAATACCGTTGAAAGGTAAATCATTGGAAATGTAACATTTATTAATTCCTTTGTTTATATCCTATTTTTAAAAGTTAAAGTAGCTGTAGAATAAAGCTATTCATGATGCCTGTGAACTTTTGACAGCATATTTTTTTAATAAGTTGCTCTTTTGACATTAGCGTTATTTATCTGTGTTGGGACTGTTGGCACCATAAATGATAAATATTCAACATAAATGTCTTGCAGTTATTGCTATAGGGGTTAGAATTTAAATACGGAACCTCATTCAAACTCACTTTGAAAGAATTGATAGCTAAGGGTTTGTTAGTACAGTGGACCTCATGGTTCCAATAGTTAGCTGGCTAAGTCCATAAGCAGAAAACCAGCTCAAGGCCATAACACTACCTAGGCTAATGTGAGCATATTTAATCTAAGGTATTAGTACAATTGGTTGATAATTTGGCCCAAAACATTAGTGAGGGCCCAGTTAATTATATGCTGACAAAACAAACGGAAAGTTATTTTCCTGCTTTATAAACCTAGCAAGTTACTTTCAATGTTGTACATTTTTTACTGTTTCAGACTGTCTCAGGAAAGGTGGGGTTGTATAAACACAGAACAGAACATGACACAAGCAGACTTCTGAGTCATGAAGTCTGCTTGGTAAATGGCTTCAATTCAAGGCAGGAAACCCAAATTCAATCATCACAATTATGTGTTGTTAGTAGTTGCAGTTTTGAAAGCCGTTCAATGTCTTTTTTTGGGGGGGTGAGAATTTTCTATTTGAGTTTTCGTACTTCTCTCTTCTGCTCTTCTCAATGTTTATTGACAGATGATGGTGGTGTGTTCCTACAATCTTGTTTTTGAAAATGAGTCCCAAGTGCATCATTTGCTAAATGCCAGTCTGTTTCATTCATTTTCAGTGTTTAAAAAGTATGCTTTTCAATTTGTTATACCATCTCAGTTTTATTGCTTGGCCTTTGTCTTTGGGTTGGCTGAATGTTTCTCAATCTATAGTGAAACAACGAGTCAGTTCTTTATGCTTTAGGACTTTTTGCTACATTTACTGTTTAGGTGAAAATATCTCTCTGGCATGTCTGCTATAAAATAGAAGTTGCCAACGTTTGATGCACAGTTTCCTCAGGCACCCTTTTGCTGTACTTTGCATCGTTTTCTGAAAGATTCAGCAGGTATTGGGTGAAAATATAAAGCTGGATATATTGCACCCATGTTTGAGATCATTCTGTTTTCACTTACTCAACCACAACAAAACGAAAGTCTGTTTGCAGACTTACAGGTTTTTTTTAGACTATTAGCAGACGCTTGTTCTGTACAGCATGGAAAGGTTTTAAAGGAACACTTTGCTAAGTGGTCCTTCAACCTCTTCTGTCCTCGGCTTGATTTTATTTCAGAGTTTGGCACGTACCCCTTTAATTTCTTCCTGGATCAGACTCACAGTAGGAAGTTATTATAAATTTAAAGATTACATATCTTTTACAGGACCTGCTGAGAATATCCAGTATTAATAGTTGATATTCTCTGCATGACCTAACTTCTACAGTTTTGATGATACATCATCATAATCTGTTGCTTTGATTTTTACCTAAAAAGGGAATCGAAAATTAACATTTCCCATAATATATTGATCATAAATTTCCTCTTGAGTTTCAGTGAAAATAAAGCAGGAAATAAACGGAGGTGATTCAGGCGTAGACAGTTTTTCTACACATCCTTTTTTCAAACGTTAGTGATCTGAAACCATATGTTAAGCAAGATGCTACAAAGTATTTTTGTAACTTTGAATTAAGGTTTCAAGTTCAACAAACAGGTCTGAGGCAGATAACTTTCTTTCAGTTACTGCAGGTTGGTAAACTAAAACAGGTCTTGTTGAAACGTGACCTGGAGATAGTAATCCATACTTTGATCACAACTTAACTAGATTATTTGCAATACATGTTATGCCGGGATCAATTAGGCCTCCCTTTCATGCCTTCAGCTCTTTCAGAATGCTGCTGCTTGTCTTTTAACCACAAACAAACAAAAATAATCCCTTCTGTTTTCTCACCTTTGGTTGGGTGAATGTGCCTGTGTGCCAAAGAATTGATTTTAAAATTCTTCTCTTGACATTTAAATAATTTCATGGTCTCTCTCACCCAGACCGCTCTGACCTGCTTCAGGCTTTCACCATTACCTTAGGCCAGACCAGCTTCTGTTGGTTGTAGCTCAAGCTAGGATGGGGTTCAGAGCAGATAGGGCTCCAAAAATTATTTGACAAGTTTCAATGAGTTATCAGATGCTCTACTTCTCTTGCTGTTTTTAAGTCTGAAGTCTAATTGCAGTCTAATAGATTTTCATTTTACCTGAGATGCAACCCGATATCATCGCTGACTTAAAAAAATATATTTTTTAATGTTTTATTGAACCAGTTCAAAGCAGTCGTTCTTGTATCGCAGGCCTAATAAATGCTAACTTGTGGTGCATCACTTAGAGCCACTTTCATTGAATCTATCATAAATCTCTTCTTTTAGCCCACTGTTGCTTTGCTTCCTCCAATTTTCTGTATGAGAAACTTACAACATTTCTCTTTTGCTCACATTTCAATGATGAAGTTCATTTTATTGGGAATTTATTTAATAGACTAACATATGTATTACATAATTCAATGGAATCCAACGGGAAATACTTTGTTGCACCATTTTGATTGAACCTATGGCCTCATGAATTGTGGGGCATGTTTTAAACCAACTTTACTCATCTAGAGACTGGACGCACAACATCTGTAAACATCAGTTTTGAAGACATCCTTTAGCTCAGACTTGTGTCTAGCCTTTTCTAACAAAGGAAAGCCCTTTGATCTAAAGTATTATTCCGCTGTAGCTCTGGCTGCATGTTTTTCTTTGTTTGAACTTCTTGAATCGTTTATGTCTTCTGTTTTTTGTTTTTGTTCGCACAATCACAGGGCACCTTCACTGTCATTGCTCTGCATCACCACAGCATGTTGCTGCCATGACCATATTTCTTGGTGTGTAATGGTGTAATGGTGTGTTCAGGGAATAATGTTTTTATCCATAAACATGTAGGGCAAAAAATTTCAGTTTTGTTCTCATCTGACCAGAGCACCTACTTTCACAAGCGTCTGTGTGCCCTGTATTGGTAGAAGCAAAATGTCGAGGCGACTTCTTGTGGCTTTTGTTCAACAATGACTTTCTTCTTGCAACTCTTCCACAAAGTCACGGCTGCTGATCGCTACAGCTCTTTCAGAGTTATCAGATTTTCTTTGCATTTTTGTAAATATTTAACCTTTTACTTCCACTTTACAACTATGCCCTTCTTTATGCTGGTCTCAATAAAATATATTGATTATGGTCATTACTTGCCAAAATTTGGGAAAGTTTGAGAGCATACTTTAACAAGGCAGTGCATTGAGATAGGTCACAGTTAATCAAATTTTATTTCACAAACCTGGAGTCTTGCCTTTTGTTTAATTATAGGTATAGATTCATCTTTTTGTCCTGCTGCTTTGACATTTTCCACAGTCTACCCGCATGTTTCCTTTAACAACCCCGTTCTGTATTTAAAATACTGGCATCCAATTTTAGACTCAGCTGACTTGGAACATCTGACATGCTTTGCCACACACTATGTTGAATTACCTTCTTCAAGGAGTTTTTTTAATCCCCTCCTTTGTTTCAGCTGACAGCACTCCAGCAGGAGTCATGTTTCATGTCAATCAGCCAGATGCAACAGCCTATTAGCATCTCCATCATTTTGTAGTTGTGAATCAGTTTCTGATTCTAGGTATCAAACTTTTGCCGCTGATTAACACTGTGCTATTTAATATATTGAGATAAGTTTTACAAAGCGGTAATGCTAAACAATTACCAGTAAACCATCTGGTGTTCTGCTTTTTTGTTTGCTTTAGTGGGGCAATAACAGTGCTATGAAAAATTGTTTCATCATTTTACCACCACAGAATTCAGGGTTAAAACTTGAAAAGTGTTTCTTGCATGTATCAGCCTTTTACTCTGATATGGCTAAAAAGAAACCTTTATTCATTTACTCATCTAATTTGGTTGGTTACAGAACATAAGTAAACAAACAGAGCCATGAAGACAAACAGAACAGACAGGTCAGGGATAAAATCGTGGAGAATTTCAAACGTACCAAACATGGCTGTCCAAATAAATTGACAGAGTTGCTGTTCACTTAACAATATCCCAAAATTATGCCTTTATAAAAATGTTGCAGGGGCGTGCCGTGGTGGCGTAGTGGTTAGCGCGACCCGTATTTGGAGGCCTTGAGTCCTTGACACGGCCGTCGCGGGTTCGACTCCCGGACCCGATGACATTTGCCGCATGTCTTCCCCCCTCTACTTCCCCGTTTCCTGTCAGCCTACTGTCATTTAAGGGACACTAGAGCCCACAAAAGACCCCCTGGAGGGGTGAAAAAAAAATGTTGCAATATATAAGACATTGTTTAAGGAAAGCCATAAACATAAAAGATAGCCATAAGTCACACACTGAACACACAGTAACATGATAATGTAGGTGTCCTGGTCGAAAAAAAAAAAAAAATTAAGCTTGAAACTCAGGAAGCTTGACCTACAAGCAAAACTTCACTTTTGTGCCAGAAACACTGCAAAACACAGAAAATACTATCTCTACAGTGGAATATGGATCTAAATACAATAAAAAATAATACAAAAAACCTATTAGGCAGAAAAGACTTAAAACTGGGGTTAAACTTAGCCTTCCAGCAGGCTAACTATTATTATTCTCTAAATAATTGTTCACTGCTTAATTAAATTGAGCCGTGAATCAAAAAATGGCACATTACTTTTTTTTTGACCCACCCCATTGATTCAGGCAATTAATGTCAAAGTAAGAAAAAAATATAGACAATTTATAATTCACATACTGAAAGAAGTCAAATCTCAAGTTAAAATATCAATCATTGCTTTTTTTCTTTTTTATTGTTAATTCTGAACGTTGTTGCATTTTATGTTTGAGTTTCCATATCTCAAAATGAAAAGTTAAAAAAACCTCTTGAGAATTTGCTCTCGCCAAGAACCAGAGGTGGATACTGAAAATAAATCAAAGTGTTTCAACAAAATATTAGTTTAAGGGTGTCCATGTTTATGCAGCTGGGCTATTGCAACTTTTTCTAAATAAAATAGCTTGTGTTTTATTTGAACTGAACACCATAAACATCCACTTATTAAAACCACCAAAATTACAAAAATACCATCTTTGTATCATATTTGGTAACACTTTGTTTGACAGGATGTGCATGAGACTGAGATGACACTGTCATAAAAATGACATAACATCTGTCATGAATGTGAAAGAGTGTTTCTGAATGTCTATGACCATTGTCATGAAGTGTCTTTTGGAAAGTAATGCAACTTTTAATGCAAAGTTGCTTTAAAAGTCCATTAAAAGTGCCACTTTGCATGATTTTGTAAATAATGACAATGTAATGCAAAGTTGGCTCTTTTAATGGACATTCAAGGCAACTTTTAGAGCAACTTTGCATTAAAAGTGTCATTATTTACCAAATGACACTTCATGACAACGATCATAGACATTCATAAAGACTCCTTTATGTTCATGACAGATGTTATGTCATGTTTATGGCAGTGTCACGTCAGTCTTATGCGCACCCCGTCAAATAAAGTGTTACCCAATCTATTTAAAAAAAACAAAACATATAATAAGAATAATATCTGAAAGTCTGGAGCAAGTTGTGAAAATGATGGTCTTGGTATTGTCTAGATGGAAATAGGGATTGTGTTTTTGGAGCAAGTACACCCTGAAAAATATAAGAGTCAAAAGACTATGAAAAAAAACTTCTTTTTAAATCTGTAAGACTGATTTTTGATTGAAATTGTTGCTTGTTGTTTTGTTCACCAATCATTAGCTGCACATAATCTTTACTCACACTGAAAAGGCAAAAAAACAAACAAAAAGAATAAAACCAATACCACTCATTACCACATTACACAACATTTGATGTCTTTCTAAACAGATGTGGTAAAAGCAATTTTTTTTCTATTTTCTTCATTTATTAAGGAACCTGTGATCAGTTGAGCAGATGAGCAAGCCCTATAAAGATAAATAGATGATACACTTCTAAAAATATTTTTCTTATTTGATCTTCTAAATTTAACGTGTTTTAAATATTTTTTTTAATTGTGATCCAATTGCTCGTGACTACTCAAAGAATGTGTTTTTGTCAGTTTTGTGCCTTTGTAGTTCTCAGTTTATTTACAGTATTATCACAGTTGCTTTTCATGCTTTCTTTAAATGTGCTGCTATTGAGCTTTTCAAATTTTACCAATGCTTTTAGTACAACAGACTAACAACAGGTATGATCTGAAGGAAACATGAATCTGGGCACCTCAGGTAAACAGAAACGTATTGTTATTGTGATAGGAGGGGTGTGCTTGCGTGTGTTGTGGTGCTGTGTGCGGGCGTTCGTGTGTGTGTGTGGGGGGGGGGGGGGAGGTGTGTGGGGTTGTCTGTTGGTCTGCATAATGGCAACACAAGCTTTTCTCAAAGAAGTTGCATTAACTTAACTAGATTGTTCTGAATCAGTTGTAGAAAAAAAAGGGTAAATTTCACTCTAGAGCTTTGGTTTTAGGGAATATGAAGCTTATCCACAGCTGACAATTAGGGATCTTGTGTATTTCAGCACATATTAGCATAGTCTCCTTGAGGTTTGCTCCAGTCACATGTATTGATTTAAAAAATGTCATCAACTAGTTTAATGTTGCATCACTTCCACTGTGGCACATTCCTGATCAATCTTTACTTCGACTGCTGCCTCCTCTGGGTTGTACGCTAAGCAATCCATAAGAGAAAAACATATTTACAGTCAGATTGTTTTCCTGCTTTTAGACTGTTTTTTTCAGCCAACATTGCATGAATTTCCCTTTTATGTATTCCCTTTCTTGTATCTGTTGATACGCTATCTGCCTGTTGACTCCCCTCAATCAAAACCAGAATGTTCAAACATCATCTGACAAAAGCAGAAAACTGTTTTTTCCTGTGTGTTTTTGATCGTCGGAGCATCCATCAAAATGGAAAACATTTGATGAATTCAAGCATCAAGTGGGAAACCACAGACACACGATACAATATTTTTTGCAGAAGCAAAAAATATTGCCCCTTGCACTTTTTCACACTTTATCTTATTAAAACCACAAAATTCTAACTATTTTCATGTTGTGGATACGGCAAATAAATCTTTTTGGTCCCTGTTAGGTTTGCTAATCAAGAGAACAAAGATTTTTTTTTTGTTTAAAACATTAACTCATGCACAGTCAAATAAAGTCAGAATGACTTTATTTGGTCATTCTTACACATGAATACAATTTTTTAGATGATGGATTAAATAGTCTACACATGCACAAACAATTATAAAGTCAACTTTAAATCACATAAAGGATATTTTCAGGTTTAAAAGGCTAATGTCCTAAATAAATCTAAAAAAAAAACAAAACAAATTTGCTCAATTTAGTCAAATTGATTACTACAACAGTGTCTTCACAGGTCTGCCAGAAAAGTAAATATGACAGCTGGAGCTGTTCCAGAACCTTTTCATTGGCATTAAAACCAGAAATATAGAGCATATCATCCCTGTCCTTAAGTAACCCTGTATCTCAGATAAAAGACATTAAAATACTTTTGTTAGTTTATAAGCAACTGAATGGCTTAGCAGCAAAATACATTAAAGAGCTGTTGTCATTGAATGGACCTTCCAGACCAGTCAGGTCTTACGATTCAAACCTACATTCATCCCCAGAACCAGAACCAAACATGAAGAGGTAGAGTTCAGTTTTTATGCTCCACTAATCTGAAACAAACTTCCAGAAAACTGCAAAACAGTTGAAACACGGGGTTCTTTAAAATCAAGACTATAAACCCATTTGCTTAGAAGAAAGAACATCATAAAATGAAGTCTGTTCTTAAACTTATCATTGATTTTCCTTACTTTGTCAATGCAATGTAATGTGTTTTGCTTGTTTGTTGTTTTATTTTCCTTCTAATAATGCACAGCATTTTAAATTACCTTGTTACTGAAAATGTGCTATGCCAATTAAATTGCCTTGCCTTGTCTTACAAGGAAGTAATAACATGACAAACTGTGAATATTTTTGCAGGGCTGTATATATGCATGGGGCACCAACATACACAATATGCAATATAAAATGATGGTCAAGTATTCCATTATTGTTTGCAGCTTTGACTTCTACAGTTGTTTGCCCCTCAGTGGGATTGTCAGAGTTTTGCGTTTATATGTTTGTGTGTGCATTCCTGGGGTTTAACCGCATTTCCTCGTGTCTTTGCATTGATTTTTCTGCATCATTTGAGCTGTAAATGTGATTGGTCTGGAACTGCACGTTGGCTTGCTAACTCACTGGCTGAGCATAAATGAGAGCCAAATGAAAAGGAGGGCAGGGGCAGGAGTTGGACAGGAGTGGAGACAGAGAAAAAGATAAAAGCTTTACATAAATGCAGAAAAAGCCAGTTCTCTGTGTGTTTCTGTGTGTCCACCCTGAGCTTTTTCAGGTGTCACAGTTTATCCCATCCCCTTTTATGCGCCTGCCATTTTCAAACGCTCTGCAGTCTCTTCTCTCTCACTGCGTGTGCAGGCGTGTGTATGTCTGTGTGTCTGTGTGTTTCCCTGCTGTATTGTCTCTGTTTCCTCCGGCCTTAGTAAATGTCAACGCAAGCTGCTGCTCTTCCCAGACCACCTCTGTGAGACGGACCAACCTCATCGCCGTGGCAACCCTCTGTTCTGGCTCAAAGAAAGAGGCAAGAGAGGAGAAGAAAGGGACTTTTATTCCTCTGAACACCCACAAGTTTCCTCTTTCTCCCTTGCCCTTGTGCATTGCAGCTCAGGCCCGAACCATGTGGTCAATCTCCCAGGCTTCACCACTCTATTGTGAGAAGGGAGCAGGGGTAAAGGATGACTGAAATTATTAAGTAGCTCAGGAGCCATTTTCTAAATTAATTTTAGAAATTAAAATGCTATTGAAATTTCTTTTTAGGTACTGCTCTTTGAGGGTCATTTCAAATATGATCTGTTCTGCTTTTCTGAGAGGAAAAAAAAAGAAGAAATTTCAAACAAAAGGTAAAGAAAACTTCACCCGAATTATCAGCAAAGCAAAGGAAATGGCACTATTAGATTTCCCAGAGTAACTACTTTGCTTGCAGCCATTGTATTTGGTTTCAATCTATACCGGCAGGAGGCTGTCAGATACCTTTCTTCTCTGGTAATGGCTTTCTTTTCCAAGCTGACTTGTCACCTCTAACAAGAAGTGCACCTTAAGGGATTTCGGTGGTCATAAGGAGTAGTTGTAGTAGCCTGGCCAAACACTGTCACTCATTTCCCAGAAAAAATTATATCGTTTTCTTTTTTTATGCGACTGTACAATTGGTTAAGGCACAAAGTTGAGTTTCTTAAATGACAGCATTTACTATTAACCGACCTGAAGGAGGATGTAGGAGACTGCTGGAGAAAGAGAAAATTTGAGAGAAATAAGAGGATGGTGGTCAGACGTGAGGGATCCTTCTGATTGTAGGGGAGCAATCTTATTTTACACTGGCACTAATCCAATATTGTTTCTGGTGCATCCTGGTTGAAAGAAGTTCAAATTTGCCCCAAGGCTTTTAGGATTTAGTTTGTTTTGCTACTCAGATATTCTTAATAAATATATTAGCACCACATTTGAAATTATTCAGCTCTCCATAAAGAAGCTTTGACACATAGACTTGTGTTTCAATTTATTTATGACTGTGCTTAAGTGAGTCGTTAGTCTCTCATATTTCTGCTTTGGAAACAATCGAATTGTCTTTCACACAAAGAGTATTTTTCATTTTCCATAAAATGGTTTACTGCATGCCATTGCATCAAAATTTAGGTTTTACATGCAGAAAAGAAAGAAAGCAGTGAGTTTCTTTTTGAGATTATAACCAAAATTGTTCCAATTTTGCAGTATGTCTGAATGTACGGCTAGAAAAAAGGTCAAACATGCAGACTTGCCACATAAAGTGGCCACACCACTGGCCCCTAACTGAGAATCATGTTCAGTGCATATAAAGTGAGTTCTTGGCAGACTGCTGGTTAAATACCAACTATCATAATTAAGAACAACTGATTTGTATTTTTTGACTGGGGCTCTAGTTCAGCATTGCTGGGTTCCCCGTGTCCCCTGCAGCTTTGCAATGCCAATTTAATTAATGGAAGCTTAGTTGTGTGTGTGGGACATGTTTAGTTTTTCTTCTTCCTATAATATTTTTTTTGTCTTTTTCTTTGCTTTTTCCCCCCTGAAGTTCCTATTTTCAATGTAGCCGAATTTTCTATAAACGGCCTAGTTATTCAGAAGATGTGTAAAAAATGAACAATTCAATAGTGGAATATTCAAAATTTAATAAACATTAATATTTCAAAGAAAACACAGCAAATGGTGTCTCAATACTACAGACCACATGTTTTATTGAATTTGTGCTTAGAAAATTATTGCTTGTCATTTAAAATTATTTTGCTGCTTAAATGTGTTTGAAATGAATGTAAAAAAAACAAAACATCTCCAAGTATTCAAGTTCCAACCTTAACATTCTCCATGCATTTTACCAGCAGTATGTGGCTTGAATTAGCAGGGCTGTGTCCTATACTCACTTGCACAACTATGTCCTTCAGGATGTTGTTTTTCAGGACACTTTTATTGCCCTTGAGCTTCTTCAGTTAAGTATTTTTTGCTCCAGTGTAAGGATTCGAGGAAGCAGCTATAATCATCTAACAACACTTCACCTGACGTAATGTCACCTTTGCTGACAATCTTTGCATACGGGGTAATTTGCAAAATTAGCCGGCACTGGTTAGCTCGCGTCACTGTATTGATGGTGAGGCTAAATGGCCTGTAGTTGTGTAGCGTTTCATCAAGTCCTGAGGACCCCAAAACACTTCACACTATTTTCAGTCATTCTCCCCTTTCACAAACACATTCACACACTGATGGTGGAAAGCCACAATGTAGCCACAGCTGCCCTGGGGCTGACTGACAGAGGTGAGGCTGCCATGCACTGACACCTCTGGGCCTTCTGATCACTACCAGCAGGTAAAGTGGATGAAGTGTCTTGCCCAAGGACACAATGACAGAGATAGATTGAGCGGGGATTCAAACCAGCAACCGGTTACAGGATGAACACCAACCACCGACACCACCTAGGCCCCTGTTGAAATGACGCTACCAATTTGGGTCATTCTGGAAGTTATATTTAACATTTGACATTTTGTTTGTGTCTAGTTAGGTGTCTTTGAGACAGTCTGAGTCTATGTGAGAGAGACATGAACTTCAGTTTAATAAGTCGCACTGTGAAGCTGCAACAACCATTATTGTCTCTTTGTCACTGTTTTTGACAAAAAAAAGTTTTACTTCAAATTATTTAAATCAAAATTCCATATTTCTTGGAAATAATGTCAGCTGCCTCATCAAAAAATTGTACGCATTATTGTAAATGCCCGTAATATTTCATTTTGTTTTCATCCTTTTGTGTTCTCTCATTGGAGCAATACACTGTGTCCACATACATGAAAATGATTCTTGTCATAGGAGCTGAGAGCAATGTGTATGATGGAATATTGATGTGGCACACCTTGTTTTTTTCCATAGGAGAGGTGTTGAAGAATGCATGTATTATTGTGAACATGTGCTCTGTATGTCGGTATGGATTGTGTGCATGCCTAATAGTGTTATCTGCTTAGCCGGCCATGCCGGTGTGCTTCTCCGCTCAGGTTGCACATGACCCCAGCTCCACAGGGAGGTACGTGTCTTTTATGTCTCCTGTTCATTTTTACCTCAAATCTGGGTCAAAGGATAAAAGAATCACCCCTACTCGCTACAACTCTAACACACACTGATGCTCGCCCAGACTGCTTTGAAAAATGGCTTCGTGGAGATCTGAGTAGTAACAAGGTGCCATTGTGAAGAACATTCTCAAGACAAACTCATTGTCCTAAATCTAGAGTTTGCCACCGCTTTTTGCAAAGTCCGGTAATTCACTGCACCGGTTACTCATCCAGCCCTCCTGTGTCTGACATCACAACTTGGTTTGTTTCAGTTCAACTCACAGCTACCATTGGTTTCTACACAGTCTGGAAATGTCTGGAATTTGATTAAGTCATTTGTCAGACATGAGAAAGTATAGAGAAATAAAGCTGCTTATGAAAAAATTACATCCATCCGTCATTCCATCCGTCCATCTGTCCATCCATCCGGCCCTTCAGCAGCAACCTTGGTTACTTTTGTCCAGACAAGATGACAGATTATAAAAGAGTATTGTCAAGTTGGCACCAGTTTGATTAAGAAAGCTCTAACTCTGTGTGTCCTGGTTTCTCCTTGTCACTCCATTTAATTCTTGCACACTTGACTTCCTCATTCTGTGATGACTTTCACTCTCTTCCTCTGTAAGCCCCTAAAATACTGCTGATGCCTTGGACGAGCTTCAACCCACAAAGGAGGAAGAAGCCATACCACTGAATTAGAGTGTATCAGAGTGTGTGGAAGCATTCCTGGATACATGTGAGGGGAGATTACTAGGAAAACAGCGTTTGCCAAGAGAACATAGTGAGCATTCACAGTTCCCTACATTTCAGTGAGGTCTTTTCTTTTCACATGCAGAAAGAAAAGACTGATGGGAGACAGTGAATAGTTCATGCCCTGAGACTTTCATTCCTTTCCTGGAACATCAACCCTGAGGGTTTTGGGTTTGGACCAAGACTCTGCAGATAATATAAAGACCTAATGTCTGCCATAGACAAAGGCTGAAGCCCTCCCACCAGCAAGGGGGCAATTGACCATATGGGAGGACCACTTGCAGTGCTTTACATCCAGGCAACCTCGTGCTACACACCACCGTACTCAAACATGCACTGCCTCCTTAAAGGATTCCTGCTGCTTAAGGAAAAACCCTTGTCAGGTTGATGGAGATGTTTCCGTGGCACACCTTCTGTCTCCAACATCGCTTTAAATAATTGTTGAAATTAGCGACACTACAGTCTGTGAAAACTACTGCCACCTTGTCGCTATCATGAGCAACCAGAGCGGCAGACCGCTGCTGATTAATAGGAAAAAGGGTGTAGCTTATGTGTCACTGTGTGAATAGTCATCAGTGCCTGGCAGGGGGCTGTGATGGCTAAAATAGGGTTTCTTCTGTCAGTAAGCATATTTCTCTCAACTGTAGAAAGTAAAGGCTACTGTTTGCCCTGGGTAATGCACCAGTGCATGTGCCAGTGGGAGCATCCAGTTTGTTGCATTACAGATTAATGCTGTTCAAAATTTTTAAATGTCCAAATATTTACAACCTCTGCTTTCTTTTCTCCAAGCTTTCAGCTCTTCAGCACAACATTTTTATTGTTCTTTATGAAATAAAATGAGACTTTAATTTAGTTTAAGATGACCTAGACTGTGTAGATATGTAAATATCAAGATAAAGCCTCTCTGTGGTGCACTCAAGTCTGATTATTTAATCAGGGAAAAATTATCAGTTTGTCTCCATGCAGTCCTAAAGAGACTATTCCATCATACAAATTGAGCATACGGTTTAAAATGCTATTATTTTACCTGCATTATAGGAAAATCATTTTCAACTATGGCCTCTGCATGTGTTTTTCACATTTTGTAACTTTGCAACCATAAACTAAATTAACCAATGTATAACTGTAAGGAGGAAGAAATTATATTTTTTTACAAATGAAAAAAATTATAATATGGCCTCCATTTGTTTCCAGTCCATTTTACTCTGGTATGACTAAATAAAATCCAAAGTTATCAGCAACATTTAGTGACATTCACAACCAAGGGGAGCTGATGGTGGCCATAGAAAGCTAGTTAATTTTGATGGGACTGAGGGCTAGGGTGCATTGACAACAGGCCTGTTTAGTCTGCTTTAATCAAACTCAAGTTTGTTTGCCTAGAAAGGTTCATTTGTGTGAATGTGCAGTCAAACTCTGACGAACATCAAAAAAGTGAATTCTGGTCTACCTAAAAGTCTAGGTCTTCATTTAGTTGAGGTGAAGTCTGGTGCAGCTGGAATGCATAGTGAATGCCAAGTTGACTGGACACCGCTCCAAAAGCAGGAAGCAGACTAGAGAGCAGGGATTTCTGGGTAAATATAACCAAAACAAATGCGTGTGTCTATCGTTATGGTCTTTTGCCAAAGACAAAAAAGAAATTCTAAAACTGTTAAACTCGCACCACTCCATTTTTGTTTACATATTGTGAAGAAGCAAAGTTGCACTCAAGTTTCTTCTTCAGAGATTTTCTTGTTTTCTTCAGTGCCTCTAGGTGCAGCACCACCACAAGTGAGAAGGTTTGGTTCATTTGACAGTGCAGTAAGGAAACAAATTGCACCAGCTGAAAATGTGACAAATTTTGTAATTTTCTATCTCAGTACTCAAACTGAGTCAACCGGACTATCAGATGTGAAAGTACCCTGAGGCTCACATTCCAGCTGAAAAATGGCCATAAACATATAGCCAGAGTTTCAATGGAAAGCTTTGGATCAAGTCATATTTGCATGTGTTAGAATTACCTATTCAAAGCCCAGACTGATATCCTATTGACGATTTGTGGCAAGATTTAAAAAGTGATATTCAAAGATATTCTCTAACCAATCTGAATACAGTGGAGTTATGTTGCAATGGGCCAAAACGGATTGGTTTCCAGATTTGTAAAGCTGGCAGAGACATACTTCAATAGACTTGAAAGTGTGATTTCAACAAAAAGTGGTTCTACATCTATAGTGGCTGACTCAAAATGTCACACTTTTACAGATTGTGTAAAAAAAAAACTATTTTTTCGTCCTATAATGCATAACTGTGTTTTGGTCAGTGACATAAAATCACAATAAATTACATTGAATTTGTGGTTGAAATGTGACAAAATGTTCCAATAAATGGAACATGATGGTAAAAATAAAAATACTTCATAAGTAGAATTATAGGCGTATGACTATCTATTTAAACAGTATATTAAACTTAACATAGCTTAATATGCTTTTTATATTCTGCATTTCATGCCTAACCAAAAAACACAAATGGCTTACCTTAGCATTCAGTGTAAGTTTCAGATCAGTTATGTTAGTAACACATAAAAATTGAAAGTCTATCAGAATGGACGTATTGATGGCCCTTCATTTCCAGATGCCCACAGAACAGCTTATAAGTAATCTAAGGAAGTTGATGTGGGCTGAAGGACATCCTTCTATTTAGGTGCTGATCTCTGTCTTTACCAGCAGAACCAGGAGTGAGGTAAAGAGCCATCTAGGGAAATTACCCCACATGCAGGCAGCACATTGAGACTTCATTAGCTCATCCACAGCCTGATCGAACAGAGCAGCTCTCCGTGACCAAGTAAACAAAGCAAAATCACACAGTTGGTGAGGAAAGGAGGGTTTGTTTTCATGTGATTCGAATGATCCCTAAAGGTGGTCTGGAGTATTAATTTACGTTCACACCTGTGGGTGAACAAAGGTCGATTTCTCTCGTTTTAATAGTTCTTTCTTCATTCTCTTTCAGAAATGTATATGCATTTTGTACACACATACTAAATTTGCACCAATCAGACGAAACAATAGCATTGACAGGTTAAGGGTAGAACAGTGTTTTTCTACAGGCAGTAATTGGATAAGTGAAACATACGTAAGTAAATGTATTTCAGGAGTGATTTGAGAAGCACAAAAATTTGTTCATGACACTGATGTTGACACCCAAAGTCCCAGTATCTCAGTCCAATCAATAAACAAGTCAAATACATGAAAGCACCTTGCAGGACCTAAGTGATATTCTCCTTCCATGTTGGTGCCAGATACTGCAGCACATCGTTGTGGATCCAAAGGACTACATTTCTTGATGGGTCGGAGCTTGTTTTGACACGAAAATGTTTACCAACACTATTAATTGAGTGGTCATAATATTATGCCTAATTTTCTATATATGTTTGCTATGAAACAGTATGGTTTGCGTTGAGGTGAAAGAGATGAAGTAGTTGTCCCTGACAGCAAATAAAATAACTTCTTCCTCTGTTTTTTTGAAGTTTTCTTCCTTTTCTTTTTCATTTGGCATCTCAGCACATGCAGGGATTGTGATTCTAGGTTACTGAAGGACTCAGCACTCCATAGTTTTGCATCCCTGCTAAGCCTTCTGTGCCTAAATTGATAATTGAATTGACTATCGCCATGTAATCAATTAGGGTGCTCATCCTCGGCTTTGAATCAAACAGTTAATTGGCTTGTGCCACAGAGAGGCTGATGCTGGAAGCACGCTGGTGCAGGAGGGACTGCTGGATCACTACAGATGGGCTTCTGCACCTATTTACAATGTGTGCCCGGCTTTAAGTCTTTGATTTCCTTTCTGGTTCGGAAATTGCTTGGGTGTTGAGAATCACTTGGGTTCAGATTGGACCGGGGAGACAAATTTTGGCTGTTTTAGGCAGGACTAGATATACTGCGCACCCAGCTGCTTATCTCTTCTGCTTTGATCCCAATCTTTTAGACAGATGCATGGAGGTTTTGCTTCCATTACTCAGCTTTTGTTGCTTTTTTTAACCAAACGGACAGAAAAATTCATCGCCACCTGCTGTCAGCACTGCTTTGTTTGAGCATAGAGAGGAAAGCATTTCAAGTCCAAACAACTGTGCGGTATTGATCCACCCCACACCTTATTCCATTTTGTCTTCTAAAACATGCCTTTTCACTGTGTTGACTTCTATTCAAAGATATCCAAAGACGTGTGTCAATGGAGAAGCTTGACTTCATTCCACAGCTCTGGAAACCCCCTGGGGCCTAAGCATAGGTTGCTAGACCATGACAGACAGGGGGCTAATAGGCCGGATAGGATTGGATAAAAGGGGGAAAAAAGGAGGGGTGGGGGGGCTGCAAAAAAAAAGAAAGAAAAACATTTTAAGACCAGGACACAGCCATCTGCTTTTGTAGTGGTGATCATCAAAGCCTGAAGGAGCTCTGTTGGGTCTCTTTTTCAGATGGCCGTCCCACATATGGGCTTCATATTTCACCAGGACAGACAGTCAGCCAGGCCCATTGGGCCACGGCCTGGGCCACTTCTCTGTCTCCCTACGCCTGGTTTCCAGCCTTTGAGAAGACCAGCAAGATTACTTTTATTTCTCTGGAGAAATGTGGCTAATAAATGACCATGTTTGACCCAGAGGATTCGGGCTTGCACCCCCACCTTACTGAAGGAAGGTACAGATGAAGAGGGGGCTCTTCTGGTCATGTTACTATATAGAGGGAAATGGTGGAGAAATAGGTCAACGAGTGGCTCCAACAACATGCTCCCAGGGAGATTAATTATTAAAGTGACTAATACTACATTTTCCTGGGATCACCGGGGGGCTTCAGTCCACATTTATGGCACCAAAACAATAATCATCCCTGTTGCATCTTTTATATCCATCTACTCCTCTTCACTGTTCAGTGTTTTCCTTCTAATTTTCCTTAAACTTATGTTATTCTGGCCTTTCAAATTTCTTTCCTCCTCTTCTGGTTCTCCCACATGATAAACACAGACCTCATTATCTAATTAGGCCTTTTCACTCATTTCTGTTATCTCTGTTTCTTCCTTTACCCCCTTCTTCTTTCAACTCCTTCTATATCCCTTCTGATATCATCATAGCCTCTATCTATAAGGGAGAGACTTGGGAATAAGTGAGAACCTTGATGAAAAATGTGAAGGCCAGACACATATAATATCAGCACTGATGGAAACCAGCCCATCTTGTCTAACTCCATATCTCCTTTGCCTTTTTGCTAAGACTTCGCCTGCCTCAAGGTAGCATATGGCATTCTCTCAGACTGCTGGACTTGTTGGCCTCCCACACAACAGTGTGCATCCATCTCTCCCTCACTCGCAGCTCCTTTATGGGCTCTCCAACAGTTATTTTCTCCCTTGCCCCTCATCCCGTGATGCTGCACAGAGCCCCATCCTTCCACATTCTATTTCACACAGCTACACTTCAGTGACGCTCGATGCAGAGACGGCTGAGGTCTGGCAGTTGGTGAGAGGAGGGCGGTCGAGTCTGGAAGGCACAGTCATTAGTTAAATATTAGCCAGACTGTGCTCTATTCCCCCAACATCTACGGGAGGGGTGGAAATGCCATAGACTTCCAAAACAATGGGCCATAGGGGGATGCTTTTCTGCCCTCCTTTTTTTATACAAGTAGTCTGTCGGCACAAATAATTGAAGGCTTTAAAAACTCATCTACTTACCACACCTTATAAACCTTACTAACCTCACAAAAAAGGATAAAAAAACAACAACAACAACAAAACAAAACACCAAAAGACGTTTTAGGAAACCAAAGTTGCTCAGAGAAAAAAGTGATATGTTAACGTTTATGTGGATGTCATTCATTTTGAGCTTGATGGTGCATATGAACTGTTATTTTTCAATGTCTAAGTGGTGACACAACATCAGCATGTGGAAAAGAACAATTAGATGTGCAAAAATCTAATATATACTATATATCTATCCATCTACATATATATATATATATATATATATATATATATGTATATATAGATATCTATATAGATATATATAAATAAATAATGTGCTATTTGGCCGCTATGACCAGACAGGTGGAATCAAGCTTAGATTTTCAAACCTAGGAACATTCTACTAACAGTCAAGCATGGTGGTAGTACCATAATAATAAGGCAATACATCTTATTTCTGCATTGTACAAAGTAGAATAAATAATAAAAGAGAAATTCCTCCAAATTTCTTGACTTTACCTCCGATCAAGATAGATGGTGGATATTTGGATGCAATTAAGTTCTGCAGCTGGAAAATGATCCCAAACTTATGTGAGCAATGATTAGCAGCCGTCCTTAAAAATAATAGTGTAAAGATGCAACAGGAAAATAAATGACCCATTTAAAGGAAGCTGTCAAATCTCCATGCAATGATGATGGGACCTTATAGATACAAAAGTTGTGATTTTTCTTTGCAACTTGAAAAGGGAGATTTAACCAAAATGTTGGTAAACATTTAATGTCGAAGCTTTACATTTACATTGAAGCTAAAGTTTTTGAAAATAACATCTACAATAAATTGAACTTGTGAACCAATTTGAATATTTTCACATTCTTTTAGGATGTTTGTTGCACCACCCCCACAAGTCATAATAATCAGAACGAATATGAAATTTATTGCCATGTTGCAAGTGTGAGCTTCTGACTTTCACTGCATGTGCTCTAAAATCACATGTCAATAAAAGATAAACTGAAAAGCGATGAGGAAATGGTCCTGTCAGCGTACCTCATAGTAAAATATCTGATAAATACATGGAGGCAGATATTCCTTCCATGGTTTTTTTTGACACAAGTGAGAGCATTTTTAAATTTTACTTTTCTAACTGTGTTATGCTTTTAAATTGAAGCTTCTGATAAAACATGAGCAGTAGCATCATATTCCAAATGATAGTCTCACTAGAGAGAGTTGAAAAGATAAAGAGGATTCTTGTGTATCTTAGTTTTGCCTCCGGATAAAGATGAATCTGGTGGTTATAATGAGAACACTGTGGATACCATATCGGTCAGAGTTTCATATCTAGCTCGGAGTGATGATTTGTACATGTGTTTCCCTTGCTCCGTGTGTGCGTGTACTTGTGTGTGTCGGAGCCACGCATGCAGAGCGCAGGGTTCATGCTGTTTGTGTGGTGATGGGTGTGTGGAATCCATGCTGTGAAACTCAGAGATCATCTCTTCTCTGCCCAGGAAGTTTCTGGTCAGGCAACAGATATCTCAGCACACTCTCTCTTATATGTTCTGCATTCCTAACTCTCCTTTAAAACGTTCTCTAAAACATTTTGCTATTTTGTCTAACTTAACCATCCATTATCAATCCTTTGAAATCTGTTGACATTACCTTCATTTGTAACATCCATATGTTTGCAGCCTAGTTCTTCTCTGTCAGTAGAATCCCCTTCTGAGCGAACTCAGAAGGCACAGGTGTGAGCAATTAGTTGAATTCAGCAATGTACTCGCCGCTCTCGTTCTTTTTTTTCTCCCAAGTCCCAGACAGGGTCCATTGGGCAGGCAACAGTGCAATTAGTTTAATTTGGTCGCCTTGATTCATCTAACATCAGCCCACAATACACATTCTCAATCCAATAAAACACCGCCAAGTAGCTTAGTTCAGTGCAGCAGTTCAGGGTAACATTGAATCATTCCAAGGCTCTCTAGAGTCTCAAATGTCCTTAACTAACATCAGTTTGGTAAGTACATCTACGTATTGAAATACATTTAAAAACTATTTAAAAAATAATGATTACTGCATTTTTTTAAAAATGCAACAATATGCTTTGTAGATGTTATGATGCTCCCCAATTTGTAGCAGTGACACACATGTACATAATAAATAACATCCCCTTGAATTCAAGCCTAAAAATACCAGAATTTTTGAACATTTCATAAGGATTCATAAATATTTCTAAAGTCAGAAAAAATACATCAGAAAATCATGATTACCAAACAAATTTGTTCAAGTCTGTAGTCATAAATTTACATTGGAACTTACATAATTAAACTCAGAACAATTGCAGCAGTCAGGCTACCACTTCTGGCGGTAGGAAAGAATACAATTCAATTCAAAGGTATGGCTGGTTTAAAAATGTTTTGAAACATCACTTTAGTTTAAAAATGACAAAAAGAATGACTACCTTTTTACAAATTGCTTTGGTTTCTACATTGGTTTCCTGATCAAGGTTATAATCTAGACTAGTTTAAGATGTGAGATGATTTCTGATAGGAATTTCTGTGGTAAAGGTTGATTAAAATTACAGCGGCACACATTCTGACTCTAGCGTAGTCCTAATGAGTACATTAGCTGAATTACTTGGAATGTGCCTTTAGGAGTCAACAATATTCCAGGCCTGACCAGACTTAAGCATCTTGTGATTGTGCCAAAGAGGTGGGGCTGATAAATAACACCCCATTCAGTGTAATTGAGGTGCAATCCTTTGCCCATATGGCATGTATTTGCCATGCACACACACGCTCCAGAGCATCTCCATACACACATGTTCATATCCCTTTAATCAATTATATTTTGAATTGCATGGGAATGTCAGCTGGTAGCACTCAGGAACCCCCTCCAGTTATTCATGCGTTTACACAAGCCGCTCATTCAAACTCTCCACCGCTGCCTCCGACATAAGCAAATGCTTGTTTCTCCTCAGATTCTTTGAAAATCATAGATTGGAACAAACTTTACAGAGAAGGAATTTTAAATTATGTTGGACAGTTTAAGCAAAGTGTACAAGCAAAGTTTATATTATTTGACAGGGCAGCAAATAAAAATGGACATGTTTCTTCTTGTGTGCGGTGCCATAAAGTAAATGTACTTTTGCTTGTCTGAAAATGGACCCTGATCACCCACCCAGCACATCCTCCTCTAACCACTGTGGGAGATCAGAAATGCATGAACACGTTCAGCCCATAATGTTCTTACCGTTTGCACTGTTTATGCAGCCTGCACACTCATTTACATAACCTTGATTATTTTACTTCACGGCGTGTGTGTGTGTGTATTTGTGAGAGAAAAAGTGAAAAGATAGGGAGAGACAGGTTACGTAGGTAATATAGAGGTTCTTGGCATTTTTAATTTCAGCTCATTATGATGGTTTGGGCTGCCCAGTCTGTTTGTTATTATATCACGATGTCTGTATGTGTTTATTTTAATAAGGATTATAATGAATGGAACCATTAGAGTACCGGATTCAGGAATGTGAAGCTCTGATTGCCCATTCAGGTTTTCCACCCTGTTTTCTTAAAGGGGGGAGGATGCATTGCAGAGTGGTGCCTATTCACACAATAATTAGAAAAATCCAGCCATCCGTGCTCTGTTTATTTCTTTACACGCCTGGCAAATGGGAGAGAAACGTTGTAGGTCTGTGTTTGTTTTCCTTTTTGAAAGACTTCACAGTGGTGTGCTTCGATGGTTAACACTGGCAAGAAAAACACAAATCAAAAGTTTTTCTATCTGGAAATTGATTATGTTCAGACCATTTTAATCCTTGAGGGATTTTACAGACTGTGTTTAGAACTTATAAAGATGAAATCCAAAAACATAAATATAGATTTTAATTTTTTTTAAATCAAATTATACAGCATTATTCATGAGGGGGAATACCTTTAAAACGAGTTTGAGATTCCTTACATTGTGCAGTGCCGTTTTTAATCACCTCATCCTCTTTTGTCCTTGTTAGTTTTCTCACACTTTTGCAATTAAGCAAGAATTTCTTTTGAAGTTGATTGCCCCGTCTCTCTCATTGCTTTTGACTGCGTTTATTTAAATGAGCGCACAGTGACCGAGCGTACCACTCGCTATTGTGCCTGCTGAATTTATACCACAGCCATAGAACGTAAACAAAGACTGTTTAATTAGGTGCCTTGAACTTTATTAGTCCTTTACTCATACTTAACACAAATGCACACAATCAAATACACACATACAACATCCCACACACACGTACATCATTGTCCCAAATGAATACACGCAGCATTTTCCAAGCTATATTCTATTGAGCTTGAATAAAGAACAGTTTAACTGCAATGACAACCATCTTGAGAGTGTGCAAGGACTTCTGTTTATGTGATTATGCATAGATTTTTTTTGAACGCTGACAAGGCAGAAGAGCTTGTTAGAAAAAACAAAAAAATGTTTTCTTGGCCGGAAATCAGTTGCAGCTTTTTGCTAACTGGCCTTTTTTTGTGTGTGCCAATAACAAAGAAAAGCGTAAATGTGCAACATTTAAAAGTTTAAACTTTGGTAAGCGTCTCTGACTCAAAGCATATGAAGGCACATGCAGTGGGAAAAAATAAGAAGTAAGCAATACAACATTTTTCCATTAGATATATTGCTAATAGGGCTTTGACATGAAATTCTCACCACACATTGAAAACTACTCAAGGTTTAAAGAGACAGAGACATTGAAATAAATTTGTCCATATAATATTTATAATTTGTCAATATATTGGCATATAGTAGAGTAATAAATGTTGAACACATCAGGAAAAGAAGCCAATTAATATCCACTGGTTTAGTTTAAGTAAGAGTCTATAAATAGGTTTCTCACTACCAATGTATTACACAAGAAGCATCTCATGATGGATAAAAGCAAAGGACTCTTTCACACATTGTGGTACCCTTACTGATGAGATTAGCTACCCATGTCTGTCTACTGTTCCTCTGTGTACTGGAAGGGCAATAATTTGTAAGTGGAAGGGACTTTATTTGACCAGAAACCAAAAATACCCAGGTGGCCTTGTAAGATGTCTCAAAAAGAAGTTGAGAGAGTAATTTAAAAAAATTGTCCAAGAGCCTACTACTTATGAAGATCTTCAGAAAGACTTAGAATAAGCAGAAACTGTTTTTCATGATAAGAATAAGTAGCGCACTAGACTGGAATGGCCTCAATGCACGCTCACTGCATAAGACCTCACTGCTGAAGAAACAGCATGTTAAAGGTTGTTTACAATTTGATGCAGCTGCTCAGATGAGACCATAATTGAACTCTTTGAATGTCATTGCACACATATTGTAAGCAGAAATGGCATTGCACTTTTCTGAGAAACTATAATAGCAACAATAAAGTTTGGATAAAGTCCTTCAGCATATGGCACTGGGAAACTTCAAATAGTAATAGGCAACATTAATGAAGGACTGCATAGGATACTTTTGATAAAAGTCTGAAGATGCTTTTTTTTGGCCAAGGAAACACAACCAAGGTGAAGCTGCTGAATGGTTCTGACAGATGCTAGACTGGAATCCAATGGTTGAGATATTGACATAACTGTAGATCAGAAGAGACCACATGATCCTCAAGATGTGAGGACAGTTTATAAGGACAAATGGGGAAAAACAACCCCATCAACAGATGTGAGTTTCTCCATTCAAGAGATCTTGTAAAGCTTATACTTTTGTAAAAGGTTTTTCAGCTAAGTATTAAATATATTTCAACAAATTCAGCTCAATATTTATAACCTGTGTCATTCAACATTATTTCATATAACTTAATTTGTGTGCTAATTTACTTTGATTGCAAGTCACTTAGGTTTCTACCAACAGCTGGTTTGAATTTCCTTGTAATGGCCCAATTATAAATATGTATACTGAAAAAATGTTGATGTGTTTAATATGTTTGTTTTTTTTCTGTGCTGTTAGCTGATTGTCCATCTCTCTAACCGCTTGTTTCTCTCTGTGTTAGCACTTCTTTTGTCCTTTTGATAATTTTACCCCCACTGGCTCTTTAGGCTGCTCACCATGGAGACTCATTCTCAAATGGTGCCGAGGAGCATGGGTCGGGGGGTCAAGCTGAAAGACTGTTTAGGCAAACACAGCACACTTCATTAGGTCTTTTGGTGTTGGGGTTCATTAAAACTGCAGGAAGGAAGATTCCAGGAGACTCCGTTAACCAAGCTGTCTAGTGACTTTCTGTCAGGCTGACAACATTCAAACATCTTGTGCTAAAATCACTGCACCCTCCTTTTCTTCTCTCTCCTATTGACCCCAGTACACAGACAGAAAGAGTTGCAAATGAATGCACTAGCAAAAGTACTCGTCAAATAAAAATGCTCATGCACGATTTGAATAGCACACACAGTTTCTCGTGTTTGTGTGTCTTCCTTGGCTCTGGTGCCACTCTGCCCCACACCCTTCGTTACAAGATGGCCTCCATCTGTTGGGCCAGACAGCTTTCCCTGGTGGTCATTTGGGTGGGTGTTTGGGAGATGTGTGGGGGGTATTAATTTGCATGAGTAGGAAACCTGATTTAAAATGACCATGAAGGGAGTGCTAAAGCTAAGTTAGAATGAGTAAAACAATTTACTTTGTTTGGAATGAGGTGTAATAATGCGAGGAGTGGTTATGGTCAAATATTGAGAGGAGACTTGCCGGATTATAGAAACTTGTATAAGTGGAAGTTCAGTGATGGATATCTAAGGAGAGGAATAATGGCAGCCTTATTTCTGCATGTAACATTAGATGCTGCATTACCAGTAGCATTTCATATATTTATTCGATTATATAACCTTAAGTGGACCATGTGGTATCCTACTGAGCCACTTGTTTTAAGTAAATCAAAAAACTTTGCTCAAATCAAAATGCATGCTCTGGCCATTCAGTGGGAGAGATCAGTGCTTTTAGCTATGTGCTGCATAAGCAGGTATAACTGGATTATCCTTGTGTTTCAGTTGGCAAGCCTTACCATGAGGGCCTCTATGGCTGGTCAGTTCAAACTGGGAAGATTACAATTTGCAGAGACTGAGGTTTAGCCTCATTTCTGGTTCTGATATGTTAATTAAAGTGGATTTTCTAAAAATGGGACGGCTGCAATGATAAACTCTACCTCAACAAAGCATTAAGCCCATCTGTTGGCAGAGGTGTGTTTGGTTTAGATGGGTGCATTTGTGTGTGTGGGTTGTTTTTTTTTTTATATCTCTTGGCTCTTGTACTTCTGTTCCTATGAGAACTGGTTTCTGCCTTTTAGAATGAGGGCACCCTGTATTTCTAAGGTGGAGTATTGGGGTTTTGTGATACGTTTGCAAGAGGCAAATTTATAGTAAATATATATGGAAAGCATGTGCTAAAATTGTTGAACACTTCAAAAAGATATTTGGAGGTGAACTCATATTTTTCTTTTATATTTCTTGAGCTTCAGCAGCAGCATATTAGACACCAATATATGTACCATAAGAGAAGTGAGAAATCATCCACCTGGCCAAATACAATGAAACAAACATTGTACTCAAGCAATCCTTTTGATAAAACAGACATTGATGCAAAGATGAGAATTCCAATTTGAAGTATTTTGCTTATCCAAATGCAATACTAAACTGTATTTTCAAAATGAATGACCAAATTCTCCAATTTCTCTTTGCTATTTTTTTCCACTTTGGTGGAACGTGGACAATTTTGGAAAACAATGACAGTAGAAACACAGAACATTTGCTATCAAATTTCTGTTTCATTTTCTATTTACATATGTTTTGTAGTAGGCTTACTTGATTAACTGTGGGCTGGTTCTGGCCTAAATCTCCTTACTAATTCAAATGAAGGATGGTTGTGTGACTGTGCTTTACTGTAACTGCATGTGAAAGCCAAAAAAATGCAAAATATGTACCATGTAAAATTGTTATTTATTTGACAGTTAATTTATGCATACCCTCTGGTCTTCTACTGTACTGTGACAACCAGAAAACATCAAGTTATGGACAAAAATCCAGTCAATCATTCAATTCATATTCTTCTGCTTTTTGCTTCCTGCTCTTATTCTTGTAACATTGATGATAGCTTGGTAACTAATGAGGTTAGACTACATGCAGTATTGCTCAAGTTAATTATAAGATAAATTAACAATTAACTAAGATTGACATCAATGTATTTAAAACATGTATAAAAATATATAGATCATGAACAAATTCACCAATTACTACATCAAAATCAATGTAATTTTGTAGATCTTACAACCCTGCCCTTGTCAGCTTATATATGCTTCTCTCCTGTTCTCCAGTTGACATGAATTGTGTTTTACTTTGGCCAAATTTTCAATATATCAATATGATTTTACACTATGGTTGTCAACAAGACATGTGAGAAATTTGCAATACCTTATAAAATGTTGTTCAGAAAACAAATATGCTGTTATTTCGAGCAGAACCGTCTCGTTGATGATCTGAGGAAAAAGTTAGGGGTGATAGAACAACCTGCAATAACAAGGATGAAAATGATCACATTCAAGCAAGCAAATTCCTGATAAGGTAATTTATATTATACAAAGTAAATAAGAGAAAGGTGAAAGTTGAGTCAAATAAAGTGAAGAAATGCGCCTTATATGTATGTACAGTATATATGTATATAATGCTAAGCGAATTAGTCAAGCCTAATGTTACACAAAGTAGAGGCATAACACTAAGCAATCACACCTTGAAATGAGGCTGTTTGTATCTCACATCATCAAAACACATTGCTGCATTACAGTGGATAACATGTGTGAGTCACTTCTAAATACGGCGTCTATTTAATTCATTATGTGTACAAACTTGAGATCCTGTCTTAGCAATGGCTTTGCCTTGGGTGTTTGGGTTGAGATGACACCACTACTCCTTCCAGGCATCCTCACTCACTTATAATCACCAAAGATGTCAGCTGAATTTTTGTCACCGAGTGATTCCTTCTGAAAACTACAGGACCTCCTTCAGAAACTGGAGGGAAAAAAAGACTCTCCTGAGGTAAAAATTGCAAAATCGTCACCTCTGGGGTAATACTAATGCTGTGAGGAAAAGGTGAGGAGGAACAATACACCAGACCAGAGCCCAGTGTTAAAGCTACAGCAGTGAAAATTATTGTTAAGGTTTTGAAGAGGAATGAGGAATGAATGTCTGTGGGGTTCTTTTCTGGATGGTTTTAAACAGGTATGTATTTGTGATTTGCAATGTGTACCTGTTGTGTGTCTGTGAACTAAATGTATTTGCAAACAGTAAAAGCTAAAATGATATTTTAATAACTGTTGAAGGGGAAATTTCTTGGCTAATAGGTAAGGGCTTGCTTAGGATCCTATCAGTATTTTTTCTTTCCATCCCTTCCTTTTGCCCTAATTTTAGCTCACCCAGATTTAGCTCTGTTTCATCCTTTAATCCTACTGTTTTGTTAGTGACACTGCTTTAACTATGTGGCTCAGCCCTGGCTGTCAAAGCCTATAAGATCTCTCCACAGGATGAGGTTATTGCCTTTCGCTCTGAGTGTCTTTATATTGAATTGCTTGTGATATAATGTTCATATTGAGTTGGTTTGTCTGTGTTTGAGCATATGTTTGATTGTGCATTTATTGTACATGGATCAAGTGAATTTGACACTCAAGGATGAACTTGACCATTCTCTTCTCTGACCTTAAATTTCATACGGTCCCTTCCCTTCCACCTTACCACCGCCGTATCTGTCCATTCCCACGTTGGGTGATAGATATTGCAGCGGAGATGGAGGATGTTAAAGTTTGTGGGCCGTAGAAAGACAGCTCGGGATGAATATCTGTGGCACAGAGTAAGTGCTGGGAATTGGATGAGCCTGGCCAAGGGAAGCGTCAGCACTTTCCCTCCCATGCATTTTCACTCAGTTGGATTGAGTCTTATTATGTGACCCTGCTCTTCTCTCAGTGACCTAATAATATTGTTTCAGTTATCCTGTCCAGCTTGTGACCCCATGACTTCATAGAAAAATGTATTAGATTGAAGGGAAAAAGTTGGGAGTTTTTCCTCCTTTTTTTTTCCAAAAAAGTGATTTCTTCCTGGGACTTCACTGACACTTGAAATTAATGTTTCATTGTGATGTACCAGAAACAGAGATATACTGAATATCAAAGTTTTGTTCTGCTTAAAATAGGTTTACTGTATTATCGTCTATTGAGTATAATACAATGTGTGGTAATGTTGTACACACATTACCACATATGAAGACAATAAAATACTTAATCAGTCACTATTGATGTGCCAAGACAAAACTGAAAGCTTCAGTCACATAGTTACAGTGGTCTTTAATGACTAATACCAAAATGTAGAGCAACATGTTAGAAATGATGTAGCAATAATGGACATGGCCGGTATTAACAAAAAGAAAAAACTGATTACACATTGCATGTATGTATTTGAGACTTTAAAACCAGCATTCGAATGTATAAATAAATTGTCTCTCTCAGAAATAATACAGATTAAAACAGAATTCTTGTTAATATTTTATTAATCATAAACCATTTAAAGATTGGGAGAATGACAGTAATGAATTAACTATGATCACTTACTGCATGCCTGCATATTTAGCCGCTTTGTCAACTTCATTTGTATGGACCAAGATTCAATGTAAATAGATTTATTTGATAATTAACCACATCTTTGTATGGTTTTAAGTGCCTGGGAGCACATTTAGTTCTGTAAATGACTATGTTTAGGTGGTAATTTTCTGTTGTAGATTGAAAATATATTTAGGGTTGCAAAGACTGGGATGCCATGTACATTAAAAAATGGTTAATGTACCTGTCTGTCTGTATGTTATATTTATACCTAAAATCATAGCTGATCTTTTCTCATGAACACTGTTAATCATTTTCAGCAAATTATGTTTTACCTCAGGTGGTCAGTTTTCAACCCAACATCTCTATAAACTGAGTGGTAAGTTTTTTGGGTTTTTTTCCATCCTTCACAGTCATTTAGTTGATGAAGTAAAAATACAGCACCTGCAGGGCCTCTCGTAGATAATTTAAATTTTGATTTTTGACAATGTTCGACCTTGAATCCTTATCTGTTGAAAGAATGTGAATTAATCCATTTATCGAAGGAGCAATCTTGTTTTCCTTTGGGTGCATGTCAAAGGCACCTGGCGTAGCCACAGATTACACTTTTCTCTGACTGAAGATCTAGCCACAGATAGTTCAACAAGTAGTCATGTTCATCAATGCCCTAGCTCCACAGGGAGGTGCACGATCAAAACGGGGAAAAAAAAGAAGACAACAGACCAGTAACAACAAAAATACTATTCACCAGATATGGTAAGCTCCCAAATCAAACCACTTTACCACAGTTGCTTCAACCTCAATGGAACTTGCAAAACAATCAATCCTAGAGCAACAGGAATAAGACAGATAGAGCTGAATTCAGTTTCACTATCATTACCTCAATGGGGGGCCACAGAAATTCCCAGAGTTTGGACTCTTAGATGGATTCATACTGAACAGCAAGACAATCTGGACCCAGCCCACATCTTTTTAAGGCCCTACAATTTTTGCAATGTGGAAAAAAATATTGATATTGGTTTCTCCAGTTCCCTGTCTGTCTTTGTGATATGAGCTGCTCACGTGACTCTCATCTCTACTTCAGACAGAAGTAGAGATGAGACGGTAGGAACATGGTCATAGCGCAGCTCATTGTTATAACACCATAGACATTTAGGACTTGATACAAGCAAAAACGCTCTTTCTGTAATTTTTTTCTTAGACAACTTACAATCGAGAAGTTTTACAACTCTCAACATGCAATCTCTCCACTAAAAATCCCAGTCCAATGATCAAACCAGGAGCTCCTTTTTCTAACTGGTGGCACACACAGTGCCTCAATGCAGCCTAAGTCCAATTTTAAATAATAATTGGTGATTTTTAGGGATGTAATATAGCTATCGCCCAATAACTATCAGCCTATGTCAAGAAACTGTGAAACTGTGACGTCATTTTTATCTGTCTGATATTGTAATGAATAACGCAGATAACATGTTCAGTTGTGTGTGTGTTTTTTTTTTAAATCAAGCACCCCCACGCCTTCTTGAGACCTGCAGAGTTCAAGTGGCATTAGTATAGATAGAGAAAACAACTTTCAGACTGAAAGTAAATCATTTCAAAATTATCTCATGTCAGAAAACTCTGCCATGATTGTAATTGTTAAAAAGTGATGTGTCAATTACTCCAGGATGGTACATGCAAACAATAAGTATAAACAAAAGGTCAGAACGACTCCCAAACTTGGATCTTCCAACACCATGTGAATGCATCTCAGCTTGTCAGTTAACAGAGGACATGATGGCAAACCGTTGCTAAGAAGGAGCATCTGAGGATGCCCAAGGTGCTTAAATAAATCGTTTTTCATTACAAAATATTATATCTTATTTTAAAAGAGTAAACTATTTTTGGTCTTGATCACACAGTCTTACACCAACCTCCTTATTTCCAGGTATGTAATCGACTTTTGGAATGAGAAAATGATCGGTTATCACTATCGGTTTAATAAAAAGGTCATTGTGCATCCCTAGTGATTTCCATTTACCTTTCAGTCACATTGTTTGTCTCAAGTACCTAAAACACTTATCATGCACTGCAACACATTCAAAAAGTCCATGGATTATTTACCTAAGAGGTGTGATGGTACTTTCTGATGAATTTCAGTCATCTACAGATGTCGATACACCAATAATATGCAGCAAAACTGAATTTAAAGCAAAACACTCTTGTAAATCTATAGAAATTCTCAACAACTCATTTCTCATCATCATCAGCAACTGCAGTTAAAATTTACTATATCTGAATTACCATGAAATTAGCCTGCTCAAACTTGCTTTATGAGCAAAGATCTGGGTTCAGTGTCACCATGAATGCCTCTTTGATCGGACATGGTTTTCTGTTATTACCAGCAGAATCAGTGTGGCACTATCAGTGAATTAACATGGTTATGTAGGAGCTTGTTAGACAGCTGGGGCAAATGAAGGAGATTTGGGAAATAATCCCTTCCCAATCTGGACACCGCAGCTGGTTGTCTCAAGTCTTTCCATCCCTCACAGCACATATGCACACATTTGTGCATACACACATGCCCGGCTCTGGACTGCATGTTGGTGCCAGCAGGAAAAGTGACACATGGATGGGGATTGATGGGAATGGCAAGAAGTGTATTGGTGTGTTTAACGGGTTTTTTTCAAAATCTGTCTAAAGCCCCATTTATGTACAAACACGTGCTCCAGTTCCACTTGGTCTGCAGGTTATTTAGACTCAACAACAGGGGTTTCTCTACTAACTTTCATCATGAAAGACCTTTCAAAAGAGATTCAGTGTCTGTTAGATTTGAGCAAGCCCTCTTTACTTCATTTGTGTGGTTGTAATGAAGCTTGTAATTGTCATCTCTGGTTTCTGGTAATACATGTTCACAGTTTGTTGCTGTCTGTTAAAGTTCATTCTTCTTTGTTCGCCTGTGAGCCAGATTGGCTAGGGAAAAAAAAAACATGTTGACCTTGTCTACAGATTTAGAAAACAGAAGCATCACTGACAGGGCAGCTGTACTGTGGCAGGCAGCAGAAGCTTGAGTTCCAATCAGATCATCAGGTCAGATAGCTGTAGTTAATGCCAAAGCTCAGAGCGAGTGTGTATTGCTGCTCTACTTGATTCACACAGGCAGTTTTGTTGTCCTTTATTAGAACCTTTGGTTGCCGTAAATTGTTGCTGAGATCGGATTCGTGTGAAATAGGCCTGGGCCCATTAAACGTTTTGGATATGGCAAAAAAAAAATAAAATAAAATACAATTTGTGCAATTTGATCATCTCTAGTTCAACACCTGAAATACTTGGGTTATTCAAACCTAATTTCAATTGATTCCTACTGAACAGAAATAAAACAGTTTGAAATTTATAAAGCATTGATTTTATAAGTTCCATCTTTTACTTTCTTTGGCACTCTGTTAAAAGACCCAGCAGCAAGTCCTGGGTTGTCCAAACTCTTTTTGTGATTTAGACAAAATGTGAAGTTGGAGATCTAATAACCTCCTCAGACTATTCTGAAAGTCATTCTACCAAGACAACCTTAACATATTTTTTTAGCAATGTTTATACACTGATTGTAATCTACAGTTTGAAAAATACTTCTTACATGTTAACATAACAATAAAAATAAATGTAAAATATATTATAAGTTGTGATGTCTAGTTTAATTTAATGGATATACCATTAAATTAAATGGTATATCCATTTAATTTAGAGACTTCACTGTTCAATCTCTAACCGCCTTTTCCTTTTGACCTTAAATTGGTCAACTCAATATGCCTTTCTTTTAAAAGTTGCTTAATACAAACTGTCAAATAATTTCATAGTAAAGCAATGCCTTGTTGGTAGCACCCACTTTGTTTGTGCCAGCATATTTTTGTCACACCTTCTGCCACTTCTTCACGAATCCAACCCTCACCCACAGGCATGTATAGGAACTCCAACGTATCAAAGTAATGTACAATATGCAGTTGGGTTCTGCTCCACATTTCTGAATCAATCCCCTGGATATGACCCCATCTTTCCATCTTGCACGCGTTGTGTTGCTTTTCTCTGTGGCGCTTATTGTTTTCTTTTGATTAATCTTCCTCCATGCTCTCCCTGACGCACTGGTCTGAGTCAGTACGCTTCCTGTTGGTTTTCAAAACAACCCTTCATGTCAGCCTTCCTTCCGCCCATCTCTCCCTTTCCCCTGTTCCTCCCTCGTCTTCAATTCATCACTCTGCAGTCCATTTTACAGTATCTTTCTGCCTCCTTCCTCCATCCGTTTCTCTCGCTCCATTACCTTGCTCGTTCATGTCCCCTTCATCTCCCCCTCTGCCAGTCCAACCTCCTGACATGAATTCTTTTCAACCTCTTACTGTATTTCCCTCCTCTTCGTTCCATCTCCCCTCTTGCCATTCATCTTCAGGCCCTCTGTCCACTCCGTTCCTACAATCCCACCACTCCCCTGCCCATTGCCCCCTCCTCCCACCACCACCATCACCACCACCTCACCTCTCTGTCAGGCTCCTGCACCCTCCCTCCCGTTACTTCATCTGGCAGTGGAGCTACTCCACTCTTGCTGACAGTGCTGTTTGCGTGAACTGAGTGCTCAGCTTCACAGCCCCCTCGCCTCACATTGCCTCCCCCTGCTCCCGCCCCCTCCGCCTCTTTACCTCATCCTCCACCTCCTTCCATCCTTACTTCTTGCTTCCCTCCTACCCAGCACCCCACTCCTCTTCTTCCCCCAGGCAGGGGAATTAACCTTCCAGCCCTGGGCTGCTAGGCTTTAATGACTGTCTGTGGGGCCAGCTTCGACCACACAACCCAAATCCTGACATCTGAGCCACACACACCTGTCTGCACTGCCTATATAAAAGTACAGACATAAATTAACCCACTGAATAGACACTGGTAGCAATGTTATCAGCATAAGTACATAGTCATCAAATGAAGACAGTTAGCTACAATGCTTTTGCAATTTTTTTCTATTATCTTTGATTTTCGTTTGCATTTTGTTTTTTAAACAGACAGACTTCCTCGCATTTATTTTAGATTTTATGTTTTATTTTAATGAAATCTGAAAAATGTGGTGTGACCATGTGTTCGGTCCCTTTGCACAACTAAATATTTGTTTGTTTTTTTTCCCAATTTTTCAGCTTCAGTTCAGTGTGTTTCTATCTTTTGATGATGCTGTATGCTCACCAATGTTTTCTAACAATTCTCTAGGGTCATTTAGGGAATAAAAAGTAGAAATGACTGATAAAGGCTACATATCATGTCATTCAGAATTTTTATTTTGAAAACAAATTAAAACCATATACCATTTTTATTCTATTTCATTATTATGCTACTTAGTGTTAGCATCCCACATAAAATCCCAACAAAACATGTAGCATGTTGTTGAAGTTACACAACACCTTAAGGGAATACTCAGTGTTTTCTTTTGCAAGATACTGGTATTTTGTTACATACCTGCAATACAGATAAGAAGTTTCTTGCCAATATTTTAACAGACATCACTTGATATTTTTATTGCACAGCTGAACTGCAGTTGCCCCAATGTAACTGCTTAGGGGATAGACTCATGAAACATTCGGTTGGTATAGTCAACCCAGAGTCACAGCACAAGTGCAGCAGAGCATCGGATGATCAGCTGAAAGATACATGTGTAGGGGGAAACAAACATGACCTTTTAAGTTGCCTCGCCAGGAGATTTTTCAGTATGTTCCACTGAGCAAATGGTGGTATACTCCAGACACCATTCAGTTGGAAGCATATAATTGATAAAAGTGTTAGAGGGTCAATATTTTGGAAAAAAAAAACTTCTTTTCAGACTGAATTTGACTGGTCTCTGTCTCTAGCTCTGCAGTGGACCATATCAGCCTGGTAGTGTTCAGTGCAGAAAATACAGTTATGTGTGAAGTCTTGAATCCATTTATTATGTATAAGTGTTACAGACTGGCAGCAGTGAAGACATCCGTGTTACATCAGGAAATCTGAAGCAGTTCTGCTTCTTCCAACAAAGCACATTGTAGTGCTCAGAAATGGGGCCTTCTTTGATTTCCGTTTTACACATAGAAACGAGCTAATCAAATAAAAAACTGGTGTTTGTCATGTCCTGAAATTAGAGACAAGTTCAAATGAGCAACAGCAAAAGACAAATACATCTTACTTTCACAAAAAATGCACAAAAAAAAAACAATAAACCAAATTGATGAATCATTTTGTAAAGCAGTGGTTCCCATAGGGTGGGGCACGCCCCCTAGGGGGCCGCAGTGCCATTGCAGGAGGGGCGTGGGAAGTGGTATGGATGAATGAAGAAAAAAAAAAACAGTTACACAAGTGTTTCACTGTAAAGATGGTTTGTAGTGTGTTTTGTTGCAACCTGAAGTGTGAAATAAACTTCAGTGGAGTTTGAAAACAAAATATGTGTATAGGTTTATGTGTGGTTGAACGATGTGTGTGGCCAGTTGATTTTTTTTGTTTTTTCTTTTTAGGGGGAGATTTTATTGTAATCCATAGGTGGGCCCAGAAAATCTTTGGGAACCACTGGTGTAAAGGAGGAATTGCTCTCCTACTGTAGGAAATAATCTTGATTAACTCAGCATCAACACGTTTGACCAACTCTAAAACTAAACTGAATAAGAGAAACAAATTGTAAGAATACAGTGCATTGCCATGGTTTTCATATTCCTCTACTCGACATTTTGTCATACTGCAGTCACACACCTTGGCCTGTTTGATTGGTATTTAGACCAGACAAAGTGGCACATAACTGTAACACATAAAGAAGAAGATACAAGGTTTCTAATGTCTTCAATAAATAAATGATCTGAAGACGTTACAGCCAACCTTCTTTATTATCCTACTTTTAAATGAAACCCAGTACAACCAAGTGCCTTCATATCTAACCAAATTGCTCAAGCCATCATCTGTAAATGGAAAGAGTATGATATTCTACAAAGACATATCCATTCATGTAAGACGAGGAGAGTATTAATCAGAAAAGTTCCCAAAAGGTCCAACTCTGGAGGAGCTCCAGAAATTCACTACTTAGGTAGAAGAATCTGAAGACAGAGTAAGTATTTGTGCTGTGCTACACAAATTAGGTGTCGTTTGAAGAAAGAAGAACAAGATGAAACTTCCTGTTTGCAGTTTACCATCAACCATTTCAGGAGATGCAGTAAACATATTTAACAGGATGCTCTGTTCAGATGAAATCAAGTTTAAGTTGATTAGAGTTAATAGGGATGTGAATGATGCCAAATACATATCGCTACTTGTGAAGCTTAAAAAAAACTATGTCAGAGACTACAAACAACTTGACAAGGAGAGTCTGGAAAATACATTGATGTGTTAAGAAGGTGTGTTAAAAGCTCATATGAAAATTCATCTGGGCATCTGTGGCAAGACTTGAAAACCGATGCTCACAAAAATCAATTTTTTAGCATCATAGGAAAAAAAATCGGAACTTGAGGTATTTTGTAGAGCATGGGCAAAAGTTTCACTCTCTAAATGTTTAGAGGTGGTAGAAACATTTCCAGAAAGATATGCAACTGCAACTGCAGTGGGAGGTTGTACAATGTATTGACTCAGACAAGATGAATATGAAATCCCACCACACTTTTCAGTTTTAACTTGTAAGCTTTGGAAATTATATATAATTTTCCTTCCTCATCACAGCTGTACACTACTTTGTCTGGCTCTATAAAATCCCAATAAAAAAAAAACACAATACAAACCGGTGGTTGTAGTGTGATCGAACATGAAACTGTTCAGTGGGTATGGATACTTTTTGCAAGACATCACGCTTGTCACACATGCACACACAACCTCACTTCCATCTTCAGTTTGTGTAATATGGCATCTCTCTCTCTTTGTATCTGTATGCCTCTGACATAGAGGAAGGAGTGAGTGAAGGGGGAGAGTCCCATTGGCATTCTTTAACATCTCGGTCGCTCACTTGCTTTCAGAGAGCTATCTGTAGATCAGGAAGACAAAAAGTTGCTCCTGAGCCTTGGTGTCACTCAACAGGTAAGCTATTGCTCTCTTTCACTCATGCAAATTCACAAAACTATTAAAAGATTCAGTTATTTTTTAAAGAAGAAACTACCTCTCTGTGACTGTCTGCCTCATGCTTTCACATTGTGTGCTTTAAGGCAGGCAGATATACTTGAGTTGGTAGATGTTGAAAGGAGGTTTTGTCTCTCTTTTTCAACCCTTTTCTTGGGAGAGCAGGTGTGGAAGAGTGTGAAGTGAAGTCATTGTATTTCAGAAAACTTAAAGACTGTAAAGGAAAACAGACAAACCAGACAAATATTGAATTTGGGCTCTCTTCAACACCTCAGGAATCTCCGTGACTTGACGATTGAATTAGAAGACAGGAATTCTCCCTGTCACACATTTTCATTTTGTACTGTTATATTGCAATAATGCCTAACAAGAAGTAGCATGATAATCCATTTAGCCTACAAGATGAGACAATGCATGATGCATGATGGGTTCACAAGAACAAGACAAGATGACATTTTTGACTACATTTTTTTGGGAAACTGAGAATGCCCAAATTTTGTTTGTATTCACAGATGTATTAAAGGTTTAAAAGATTCAAAGCTATGTTTTACATAATCAGTAAAATACTTCTATGTTGCTATCCCTGGTCCATAGATCTCCAGCTACATCTTTGTTCAACTCTAACTCAGATCTACAGTATCTCATTATCTTAATTTGAAACAAATTATGTTTTAAAATATTTATATGTCCTACATTTATTATAACTTAAACAATCATGCTGAAGTTATGAATTTCAGACAGTTTTCAACTACATTTTAAAATTTGTTGTATTCATATTTGAATTTCCACATTATTTATGTCTATTTGGACTGAATAAATTCTATGTTGAACCAAATGTTACTTGGGTTTTTTTACACTAACTACAGTAGTTACTCTATTGTGTACACCTGATCAATTGCTTGGCTTGCAACCTTTTCTGGTGAATTAACCAATCACGACAGAAACTCATTGAGTTTCAACATTTAGACATGATGATTACTTTCCGACATTCAAACTGAGCATCAGAATAGAATATTCAAGAGACTTTGCATATGGCATGGTTGTTGGTGCCAGACAGGCTGGTCTGAGTATTTCAAATACTGGTGATCAACTGGGATATTCATGATCAACCATCTCTTAAGGTTCACAGGGAATCAAAACATATCCTCAGAGCAGCAACTGGCCGGACAAAAATGCCTAGTTGATGTCAAACGTCAGATAACATGAGCAGACTTGTTCAAGAAACAGACAGAAAGGCAACTGAAGCTTCAATAACCACTTTCTACAACCAATGTATGTATTATATTATCTGTTAATGTGTAATATTTCGAACCTTTAAGCAATCAGGCAAGACATGTTAAGTACCACATTGCCAGTCCTGTTAGCAAAAAGCAAGAAACTGAGTCTATAATGGACATAGACTCACCAAAGATGGACAACAGTTTGGACAAAAACGTTGCCAACTATGATGGGCTTAAATTTCAGCTGCAACAGTAACATGGTAGGATCCTAATTTAAAAGAAAAAGAAACATTAAAGCATGGATCCATCTTGCTTTGTATCATTTTTTTAAACTGGGGGTGATGGTGTAATGATGTGTGGGTGTGTGTGTGTGTGTGTGTAAAGGGATTATTTTTTTGGCACTCTTAGTATTAGCATAACATTTTTTTTCACACCCTGCCTGAGTATTTCTTGAAGACTGTAAAATGAGTTCACTGTATGGCCTCTGCCGTCACCAACAGAGCGTCTCTGGAATGCTGCAGATCATCATGTGTAGCTGATACTGTCATGTGAAAATAGGTTTTAATCATTCTTTTTTGTCTTTTTACATGTCCTGCTGCAGTGTTCTGGACATACTTTATGAAGAATCTAGTTCTACTCCTTCCATCTATTCAATGAGAAAGGAAGTCCTGAAGGGCCAGTCAGTATGTAAAATGTATTAAGTCGGTTTAAATTTAACATAGTCCTAATGACAAATATAATCAAAAAGCTTTTGTTTGTGTTTTCACACACTATTCTGGTGAATTAGGCCAATTTGTATTTTAAGTAATCTGTTTTTTTTGTGAAAAATGTTCAAGTTCAGGTTTAACCAGTGAAAGTATTTATATTTTAAATTAAAGATGATCAAATACTCCTTTATAAAGTGAGAAATCTGTAAAGAATAATTCTGATAATTTAGCTAACTTTGATAATTTAGCTAACTTTAATAGCCAAGAGTTTCAAACATTGATTAAAATTGTGAAGAATAAAGTACTAACCTTCAAATTCAGGGCATTGACGACATCTTACACCAGTTTCACTAGTCACTGTTACTTGCTGATAGGAGCTGGAAAGTACTTTGTGAGACAGATCTTACTTAACGTAAAATGTGGTGATATTTTAATGTCATAAAATATCTTGGCATCAAACACCTTACAACCTATCAAGACTTTTTACAGAATATAAATTACAAGCACATTTATTGTCTTGAACATGATTTTGTTGAGAATCAAAACTGCATCTCGAAGGCAGCCCATCTAACACCATATCAGTTTCCAGCTGGCATGGTTCCCATGGCAGCCGTTGTAACCGTTCGCACCCAAAGGGAAACAATGAGATTTAAAAAACCTTAGATTGGCATTAAGATGTCAGACCACGTCTAAATTGAACTGCCGCACAAGGGGTAAAACTTCATTTTCTGCACGTTGACTGATTTCATGGATTTTTCACGATAAATTGGTACTGGACTGAGTGCATTGAGTCAGTTGATGATGTTATGAAAGATGCCATTAAAACGAGGCTCGCCTGCCTCTTATGTCCTTGTGAGGTGTACAGGCAATTTTTTTTTCTTTCTAAAGCAAATCAAATTTCAAATCAAACTTGGCAATTTGCATTTGTAAGAAGCTGGTGAAGAACAAGGTCAAAGCAAAAAAAAAAAAACTGCAGTGTCAAGAGCTCTTGTGGCAAAATCCTTTTCTTTTATTTAAAAAGAAAAGAAAATTTAATAACCATTTCATCCACTACTTAACTAATCTCAAACTGAATGACAAGTAACACTTATTCCGTAAATGTTACACCGTCAGAGACTTCTCATACAAAGTAAACAAACTTGCACCATTTAATGAACATTCTTGGGACTCGCTGTATTTTTAAAGCAATTAAGGAGGTTGTTTAACTAGGTAATGGGAATGTGGGGAGGTCAGACAGGCCATGTCTGCTTTCATTAAGAGTCCCAATGAAAATGGTGACTCATGAGGCTAGCAGCAACCTTTCGGTGTGTTGGACTAAAATTTCCCTTTCTCACAGTAAAGATTTGATGTTTAAGCTCTGAATCGCAAAGGAAGGAATATTTTGGATTTTCAATTGTTCGGTGAAATCACTCACTTATGAAAAGAAAAGTAGTACATTGCCATCCATATGAAAAAAGAGAACAAATGGAATGATAAAATAATACCATTTGTGTTTACCCACATGTGGCAGAGATAAAGAGAGGATGGACATTTTCAACCTCACAGAGGATTTTCTGTTCATTTAAGAAGGATATAATTGGCTTGGTGTGCTCTAAGAGTATAGTAGAGGCTGTGAAATGCACAAAATGTTTTGAGAGCAAATAATAATTGAGTGCAAGTTAAGTCTTATCAAAGTCTGTTGAAGTGCAACTAATCGACGGGGGAGATGCGTCAAGAGCAGTTGCCACCAATTCATTTTGCCTATTCAGTTGAGAAAATATTTAGTTTTCAATTAAGTTAATCACTATTATTTGTTCCACTATTGCAGCTGATAAATTGAAGCGATTACTCGCTGAACTTAAAATCCACCAACCTCTCCAACCTCTCTTTCAGGTCAAAAAAGTCTGTCTGTACTTGTATGTTTGCTCTAGGAAAAAGCATATATACTGATATATATATATATATATATATATATATATATATAAGGAGGAAAAGGAGCACGAGAAACTAGAGAAATACCAGGGCCTCAGGGAGGAACTGGAGAGGGCCTGGAAGGTGAAGACCACAGTGGTGCCTGTGGTCATCGGGGCCCTCGGGGCGGTCACCCCCAAACTGGACCAATGGCTACAACAGATCCCAGGAACAACATCAGACATCTCAGTCCAAAAATGTGCAGTCCTTGGCACAGCCAAGATACTGCGCAGAACCCTCAAGCTCCCAGGCCTCTGGTAGAGGACCCGAGCTCAGAGAATAAGAACCACCCGCGGTGGGTGAGAAGGGAATTTTTTTTTTATATATATACAGTATATATAATAAATTGCCACATGGCTGGAAAATACATAACACTGGCCCTTTAAGGATCTACATCTACCTGGATTTGTTTCTGCTTAATAAATCAGACTGGAGTTTATTTAAAACATGGTTTCATAAGACTGTACCTCAGAACTCAGAAATGTCTACAAAAACACATCTGTACTTCTTAAGCCTGAATTCACATATGTGCATTTTTTAATCAATTTTTGTTGACTATGGTTCTTTTAGGATTCCTTAAGGTCAGGTGCCAATGGTGAAATGGAGTTTGTGTCGACTTGGATCGTGTCTGCTTGGACTCTACCATTTCTGTGTTTCTTTTGGGGTAAGAGAGTCAGATGTTCATGTGCACCTGAAATCTATGTAACGATGGCCTTTTCAGGTCCCATCTTTCAAGGTTCTTTTGTTTGGGGTAAACCTAACACCAAACAATCTTATTTTTTTTCATTTTATTTTTTTTATGAAACTGCTGCTGTGTGTTATACATTAGATCCCTTGCAAATCTGGATCAAATATGACTTGGCACGTATTTGTAATGGTAATGTAGGTCAGTTAAAATATTTGTATTCTAAGTTCATTCTGTGTTACGTAATGCACTGCTATAGCCTTCAATCAACAAAGACTAAACAGGATACTATCTTGGCCATATTGTAATATCTCCATTAGCTTCAAATTCCAATCCATAATTTAAGGCTGCTATATGTAGCTTTTTTTAAAAAATATATTTTTTTTACATATTTGCTAAAATTCTCAACATGTCGTGACAGTATGACATGAGACAGGTAACCTGTGAAAAGATCAAGCTCTTCCACCTCCTCCAATGTTGCTATAGTAAAAAAAATAGGCAAATAAAGATTCGTCATTTTAAAAAATATATATTTTTAGATATGATTATCTGAAAACAAACAGTTCATCAGAGTACCAGATGTTAAAAAGCTTACTGTTCCTAAAGTTAAATATCCTGGACATTTCAATAAATTGTTTGGCATTTTAATATTATTATTGGTTCATGCAGGCATGCAAATTGCCTCATAGGGAGAAGTCCCAAAATCATCTGACCCAATAGCCAACGGGGATGATGGGAGATGGAGAAATATTTTCTCTCACACATACTATGACAATAAAACACCAACGGTAAGACCAAATTTATGTTATTGGCTTTATGAAATGAGCCTTATTTTTCCTCTTCATCAACTGTTGGTTTAGTGAGTTGTGCACGTAGAGCGCCGATGCTCATATTGTCTCAGCCATGGCTAAGTGTTGTTCTAGCGTTGCTGTGTGTTTCTACGGTTATGCAGGTTTAGCATTTATGTTTAAGCTAGTGTTGAAACTGGGTTTTATGTATTTGGCCTTGCCACTTAGCTGTCATTGTATCCGCTGTCCTTCAATACATGCTGCTCACTTTGCATTTTATTAATCCTGACGGTGGACAACATTTACAGGTGTTTTTCCTTAACCCCCTTTCTTAAAATGTTTTATGTTTTGAAAAAAGCAGACTTAATGATTTTTTGCAGTCAGATTGCAGATGTTTGCTCAGCAAAAGCTAGACCGCACCACATGTGAACAGAATCGCGCGCTTTTAAATCAGAGGACCAAAAGTCGCCTGTTGTGATTAACATTCCCATGCAACACAATTTTGCAGTCATTAGCAATAATAACAGTATTTTTTTCTGAGATGGTAGGAGGCAGCTGTGTTATAACTTATGCTGCTTTTAATTTACATTCATCTTGTTGTGCATCTGAAGATAGAAGGGAGTCATGTTTTTGTGTTTTTGACACAAACTAGTCTAAACAATTCGACCTATTTTGTCAAGAGCAAGACCATGACCGAGATGTTACAGCCATTGTCACATCAGTAATTGATTAACCATTTAAACCTTTACAGGTATTCATTTTAAGTAAACCATGATTAAGTAATCAAAACATAGCTTTACTTTTGAGAGTTCAGCACATTGTGTAAGATACCACGGCTGTATGTATGAAATGTTTTCAACAGGAGCTGAAACTTTCACTTCCATAAAATTAAACTCTATATATACATGGTTTTGCATGACTGTAATTTATGTCTGTCCTTTTACCAGACTAGATTTTTCTAGTGCATGAAAGACCTAACTTCTCTCACGATGTTAACTCTCAGCAGATGTGTAGGTGGTTGGATTTTACATTTATTTTTTAGCCATATAGATGGTGTCTCATCATATATGTCTGTCAAGACTTCTTGGCATTGAAGTTATTTCAGAAGAATGACTTTTTGATGCTGTTCAGTTAATGAGGTAGTCAGTTATGAGTCTGTCTTGTCCTAAACTGCCTATAATTAGCTCCACCATATCATCACCTTATTAAAATAATGGTTTAAGTATTTTTTTGTGCCAAAAGTGATTTGGCAAAAAGCAAATAATAAAAAAAATAAAATGAAAAATCACCACCTCTTTCTTTCCAAAAACATTTTAGTAAAAAAAAACACGTTAGGGAAAAAAAGTGATTTTTTTTTTGGCCATTATTTTATGAAGGTGACCACATAATATGTTCATGATTAAAAATATCTTTCACCACTACAACTTTATTGAAACAGTGTACTGACAGTATTTTGTGAAGTTAGCTAAGTAAATGTCATAATAGTAATCAGTTAGTTGAGTACATGAAACATCACTATATCCCTGAAAATTTCTAAAATATGAAGTAACATTTTAGTACTTTACATTACATATAGTGTAGAGTCTGACACTGTACCATAACCTAGTCAACAGTGGCCACAACAAGATAAATTATGGTATCATCAGCATACAGACAGGACTTAACATTTTACAAATGCTTTCCCAATTTGATTTTATTAGTGGTAAACAGAACTGGAACCAAAATGAAACCGTTAGGGACGTTCTTAACAATGTCCATAAATTCTGATTTCAACCCATCTGCAAAAACACATTGAGTTCTGTCTGAAAGATAATTCCTGAACCATCTGAAAACTGAGTCACTCATACCAATACTCTTCACATTTGCTCTTTCACTGATTTGCTTGGAGTGTTTTTTTTGGGGGGGGGGGTTGTCTTGATGCTGTAATGGGAGCCAGGAACACGGTTTAGCCAGTGAATGGATTCCGGACACAGGCATCATTATACTACTGTCACTTGAGACACTGTCATTGCACTTAGGTGATTTCCACTCCACTCATTGTGAGACTATAAGCACCAATTGGCTGATCCTTTGTTGGATTAGGTCAGTTACTTTAAAAAGGGGGAACACATAAAATGTGTAAAATAAATAAAAAATCATTTATTTTATGTTTAGTATTTTTATCTAATTGTAAAAGTTTAATAGAGCTCACTTTTCACTTTAAAATTAAAAACATTTTTTTCTTGTAAAAAAAGCTACATTTGACATTTTGTTCCTCGTGATTTTGTAAAAGCAATAAAAAGGTAAAACATCCAAGGAACTGAGTGCTCTTTATAGATACTGTGTTTACCTATTTATGCACTAATGACATGAATATCTTTAGACACAGGGAAAAAAAGGTTTTTTATGACTGCATGCCAGAAATATCCAGCATTTTTAGCAACGGCATCAACATTTATTTTTTTCTATAGAAATGTTTGACATCCTTAAGGAAAAACATGGTGCAAGGTTTTATCTGAGTGTTCATTCCAAAGAGAGAGAGGACAAAAAGGTAAGAAACATTTGAAGGTTGGAGCAATGAAAAGGGAAGCTTTAGTTAGAAAATACAGAAAATTAAAAAAAAATACACAAATCCAAGCTTTGGAATAAAACCGCAGGGAATGGTTCAAGACAACATGCACAAATAACTAAATAAGGTGCAAACTAAAAATATCGGTATGCACAGCACGACAAATAATAAGGAACAGACAGCTAATAAACAGAAGGGTTGGACTACAGTTAAACCACAAAATGATTGATGATACAAGTTGAGCAAAGAGCAAAACAGGAGGCAAACAAGGTAGAATGCAAGAAGGAAGGTTAATTATCACACAGATTAAGTAACTTTAAAATGGAGAAGAAAATAACTGCAGGGACTCAGAAATGCTGAGACAAACCGAGCTGCATGGCGGCAGCAGAGCAATTTTACAAAGAAAAATATTATTTTTAATACATAAACAAGTGAAAAAGAAAGTAGGAAGAAGAATTTGTTTTTTGACTTCAACATAAGGAAATTCATATGTCGTTGAGACAGTTCATTTATAACTACTCAATGCCAAGATATTATGTTAAACACCAGATATTGTTGACCTGCAGAGATTAAGCTGCATTGCTGTGAGAAATTGTTGGCTAGTCAATTTACCACCACTTAGTCTTAGGATGGTAAAAGACCAAGAGTAATAACATATTTTTTGTTTTGTTATGATGTCATATTTATAGTTTATGGCTAATTTAAATAAATATCTCAACAATCGAGTTAGGTTAACCTATGGAAATTTGCACAGGTTAGGTGTAAGGAATTTTAATATGAAATTTGCAAGATTTTATCAAATAATTTTTAAAGTGAATGGTTTTTAAACATTCAATTTGAAAATGTTTGGCCAACACCTGGTTGGAAGACCTTTGCTGGACAAGTTCACTGGTTTAATTCCATGTTGCATAAATCTAAAGAAACTACAGTATCCAACTTTAATGAATATATATATATATATATATATATATATATATATATATATATATATATATATATATATTGAAGTTCACTCGTTTGTATGTTAAATAAGTGACCTTATAATGACAGTAAAGAATGAGACAGATAATAGTGGAAAGAATCAAGCTCTTCCACCCCCTCCCAGTGCTATTGCAATTTCCAGAAATGCACCGCTCCCGGTCGGAAACAACCAATCAGAGTAAGGAGGAAGGTTGTAACGCTGTCAATCATTCTCATGGACACACTGTTCAATGTGCTAAGTGTGGAGAAACAACTTACTGTTACAGGAAAACTGTTTGGTGGCTGTGCTAAGTAGCCCAGGCATTCATGACATGCTCTTCTGTTGGGAAGAAGCTGTAGCATACCAGAGAGCAAGGGGATGGACGTGAGCAGCAAATACACAAAACTGATTGACAGTGCTAAAATACTCCTCTTAGCTCGGCACTGGAAGAAGGTAGAGGAGCTTGATTTTTTCCACTAATTATCTGTCTCATATTATACTGCCATGATGTAGTGATGATTTTAACAATGTAACCTGTATATTTTGAATTTTATAAAAGTTACATACTGCAGCTGTAAGGCATCAGAAAAAATACTCCAAGTTTTTGATATGTATTGACATGACAGCATCACACACTTGAAATAGATTTGTTGATAGCACATTATATGACTTAAATCACAGCCCAAAGGGAGCCTATTGGATTGAGAAATGGAGACTGTGGAGGACTTTAGAACACAGTGAGCATAGTGCAACATCCAGGAAACCAGTACTAGACGATTTGGGCTTTGTTACATGGTCATAGAGTGGACATGATAAGATGGGTATACTATGGCTATAAAGTAATGGTCAGCAACTGTACTCAGGTAGGAAGTAAGCATGCTCAAATGGCACTAATGGTCCAGATGAGTACCAAGAAAATATGTGCCACACCATACAATCACCTCTGAACAAAACAACTGATATAAGGCAGGAGGGATTTATGTTTTCATGATGTCTACCCCAAACTCTAATCTCACCATCTGAATGTTGCAGCTGAATTGGAGACATAACAAAACAAGCAACATTTTTTCAATCTTTTATTGTCCAATTTGCAGGAGCCTGTAAGAATTGTAGCCTCAGGTTTCAATTCTCAGCTGACAAGAGTGTCACCAGATTTGGTCTTCTTCTGCTGTGGCCCATCTGCTTCAAAGTTTGATATGTTGTCGCTCAGAGACAATATTTTCTACATATCTTGCTGTAACAAGAGGTTATTTGAGTTTTGTTGCCCAGCAAGAATTTTTTATCCACATGCCTGCTGTTCACTGCATATTTTTTCTTTTTTTTACTGTAAACCCATGAGACGGTTGTGCGTATCTGAAAATGACAGTAAATCAACTGCACCTAAATTAATCAGGCCAGCTTGCGTGGCACCAAAAAACCATGAATTTTTAAGGGTCTTAAAATCCAATTTCCTCCCCATTCTGATGCTCAGTTCAAACATTAACGTATCTTACCATGTCTAGATGCTGAATGTCATTGGTTAATTTGCTATAGTGTCCTCAAAGGGACAGGAAATGAACAGGAAGAGTCTAGTTTGAGCATAATATACAGGGATGTATGGAAAACCTATGGCTGATATTAAGACTTACTTGACAAAAAAAGAAAAAAAGACACAAAAAGAAAAGAAACATGGCTTACATCTTGACTAAAACAGAAGCTCAACAATCAATAGCGTCCTCTTAAATCTAAAATGTCTTTCTTTAATAACATTAACTGTTACTAGCTTAAAACAGATACTTATATGAAATGGAACACTCCTTTAATTAAATTAAGAAACTCTGAAATCTTTCTGGATTGAGCAAAACATTTTAATTAAGAACACACAAATGAAATTTTATCACGTAGTTGATAAGATATATTTCTGTATTTTCAGAAAAGCACATCCATTCTGCATCTCTGTTGAGTATTCATTTATGTAAACTGTATGCAAAAACGCTTCTGTGTTTGGCTGTTTGTATGCATCCACTGTTATGGCCAATCCTGCCCTTCATATTTGACGTGAGGTGACTGGTTCAGCCTTGATCTGAGAGCTCTGCCTCTCACTCATGTTGTCAGATGCAACAGAGCATGCACTTCACAAACAACTTGGTCATTGCTTCAATGAAGGTCAAGATTTAAGCAACTCAATGAAATCAGGCAGACCCTCTCTGCAGGGCATTGTTTAAACGAGACCCATGCTTTGATTTGAGCTGCTAATTGGAATAAGTATTTGCACAGGGCTCCTTGAACTGAATTTATTCTGTGTACTATAATGATGTAATCCTCATCCTGGTGATAGTTCTGCATTAAAGTTACCTTTCTGATTCAGATGCACTGAACCAGTGAATTCCCCTTCACAGTCTGGCTGAAGGATGGCCAACCTTACCTATGACAAACAAGGGGGATTAAAGTGATAATCATTACTCTTCCAAGAAGGAATTAGCGGGTGGGACATCAACATTAAAGAAAAACCACAGGTGAACAAGGTCTCTGATACCCCCTGCTTTTTTTGCACCTCCCCGTACCATATCTGCGTGACCGAGGGGAGATTTAATTTGCCGTAATTACTTTATTGACTCATTTTCAGAGCCGTATCACCGCAGTTTACCATCAATAAAACATATGCCAGGATGAATAATGTGTCCACACACAATGGGGATGCCTTCTCCTACAAAAGATCACAGGACTGCATCCCTGTGGTGCATGTTTATGTCACGCTCTCTCTACTTCATTTACTTCTTTGATAACACTCCTCGCGCACACCGATTTCCTCGTTCGTTTTTATCTCTTTGCATTAACTCCCATTACACCCTCTTCCACTCCAGCTCCTTGCCTCCCTCCGCTTTTTATGTCTCCAGGCACGCATGCCCAGCAGGCCTTCAGGACTGAGCCCAGGAACCTCACTGTGCGAATGGGAGCCACAGCTGTGCTGAAGTGTGAGGTCCTCCGGGCCTCGGGGATTGTGCAGTGGGCGAAAGACGGCTTTCTTTTGGGACCTCAGAGAAGCCTGCCAGGCTTCCCACGCTACAGCATGATTGGAAGGAGAGGTAAACAGGAAAGTCACCCAAGTAGTCTGTAGGACTGATTTTAAATAAAAGCAATAAAACAAAAATGAGACAGAGTAAATGCTATAGTTGTTCTCGCTAAATATGGTGCCTAGAAATGATTTTATACCACTTAAACTTAAAAAATTTGTCTATTAACATCCATAAACATCAATTAAATTTCTGTATTATTCATGTGATAGACCAAGTCAAAGCAGTAAGTATCAACAATTATCAACAATGGACAGTCTACTGCAACCTGTTGGCAGCTTTGCAGCAATTTCTTAAACTGCCGCTCATGTTGCGACAGTGAAAAGAAACACTCCTGTTTGTCAGGTGGAAATTTGTAAATAAATCCAAATTCATATCTTATGTAACTGCACTACATGCTACTTGGTTTGGGTTTACCTAAAAGCCAGATAAAACACACTTAATTTTGGAGTTGTAATGTAAGAACGTACGCAAAAGTTCAAGGACTGTAAATATGTTTGTAATGCAAGTCTTTTTGTTTAAAAGTCACAGAACATAGAAATTACCGTAAAGCTTAAACTGTTAAGGTTCAGTATAGAACAAGGCTGTCAACACTAATTTGCATAGTTTTAGTAAAAAAGAAAAAAAAAAGATGCATCAAATAACACTCTGGGTACTTCACAGTAAAATAAATGAGGTTAAACTGATAAAGCAACACTGTCATAAAAAACATGAGCTATAAATGCAGAGGGTTGGTATAAAAACGTGAGAATACACGTTTCACTTATCCTGTCATAGGCATATCAAAAGGGAGAAAAAAAACACATAACTGTCAGCTAATCAGTAAAATGTGACAGAGGGGAAAAAAAGTGTGTTGCAGAACACCACAGTCTATAAAAAGTAATAGCCAATTAGAAGGCAATCCCGAGTAGGAGAGGAGCATCTGTTCCTGATCATCCTGCAACTAGACGGGCCACACTTCACTGTTGCACTCTGTGGGAGACAGCCAGCGACATATGCACGGTCGGGGAACCATAGTCCATGCACATAAAACATCAACAAAAATATACAGGTGCATCTCAGTAATGTGTAGTATCTCTGAAAAATATATATTTTTTCTGTAATTCTTTCAAATACTAAACCTTCTTTTTTGTATAGGTTCTCAAGCGTGATATCTCAACCCTTTATTTTTGTTATTTATATAATTTTTTTTACAAGCATCTAGAGCTTGAGTTTCTCAGAAAATTTGAATGATACATGAAACAAATTCTATTGAAATATGAAATCAATAGCTCCTTAAAGTTTGTAAGCATGAATTGCTGCTTACTTTCCACGTGGACAGGTGTGCAAACTTTGGAGTTCAGGAAATGCAGCAGACTAACCCTAACAAATGACTGACTGGTGAAACTTCCCACTGGACTTTAAGCAATATAAATTTGGTGCCTCTTTTCTTCTGGGCTCTGCGAATTTGATTTTTAAATTAAATTGAATGTTTTGCTTTCTTTGAAAAAGATATCCATGGACCACTGAGCTACTTTTCAGTCACCTCTGATGTTGTCTCTAATTCAGAAGTGGCCTAACATAAGCTTAAAAAACCCCGAAAAAACAAACTATCCTGTATGAAAGTCTGAAGCGCTTTCCATATGCCACACATTCCATGCTTGAATCTATAATTTAGTCATTTATTTTTAAATAAAGTATTGATAAAAAATAAATTATTCAACAACATTTTTACCTTTTATAGTTCTAAAATGTCATTTTATTTGCTGATTAGCGATTCAATGCAAGCATCAACAACAGCCCATATAGAAATAACATTTAAAAAAAAAGTCTACAGCATTGAGATAAGAACCTGCGCCCATGAACACTTGAACCACAGGCAAACTCAGCATGCTATACACTCATCCACTCATCTATGAATAACATCTCCATCAGCACAGGTACAATTTCCAGGAAAGGTAACTGCAGACTGATGTATGCAATCACTTTCCTCTGCCCAGAACGAACCAAATCATTTGGGATGACACTTGACTGCACTTGATAGGCCACCAGTTCTCACTGATTGTTACCATCGGGGGTGTTTATTTATGCTTTAAAAAGCTCGAAATCATGTCTTTACAGAGACAAGAGAGGGCAGCATTGATTTCAACACACACTCAAGGTTGATGCAGCACACTTCCTTGTCCCCTCACCCCCTGAAGCAAAGGAGTGATATAAATATGGAATGACATGAGTCCTAATCTACTGCAAGATTTCAGGCTCATTCGTGTAACAGCTCTTATTGTAAAGACAAACACAGATAAGCCAATAAAACAGCTTGTTCGGCGCACTAGAGCATGAAGTATGTCTTTGTTAATTTATTTTCAATGATTGGCCCACAAGCAGTGATTTAATTATACCTGACCTGCAGCCAATCAATGAGGCGAAATGTAATTATTAATGGGCACAAAAAAAACACCAAGCTTTTGCATATTTTCCATAATGATGATAACATAACTATTATGAAAGATTATTAAATGGATTAATGATTGATTGTGTTATTCATGAAACATGAAAATTCCTTTCTCTCCAATTTCTTCAGTCTAGGTAAAAGTTTCATGTAGGCTTTTACAGTCACCAAAGTTTCTTTCTTTTTCCTTTGAGTCTGTAATTTCAAACAGAGGAAGAAAAGGAAATAGAAAGCGATAAAAAGCCTTCAGCCAGTTCACAGAAGTCAGATTGTGTGCAGCAGAAGGAAACCTCATTCATTTTTCCTTAAAACTAGTTCAGACTGGGTGAAACAGAGAAATAGTGTGACATGAGTAAAATCTTTGCGGTATGTAGTGTAAAAGTGAGAAAGTCATTTGAAACTGTAAAATTAAACACTTTTTTGGAACCTGTTACTTGCTTTTATCAGCTGACGGGGTAGAAAACAAACAGCTGATTTGGAAATCACAAATGTGTGATCTGAACCTTTTACTCTTTGTTTCCACTTACTCCCAGTTTAAAATAATGCATTGATTTTGACCTGTTAAATGTTAGTTAAAAAAACAAACAAACACTTCAGCAGGTTACCCCCTCTGCGAGGCATTGTTTAAATGAGACTCATGCTTTGATTTGAGGTTGTGATCTAATTTTCACACAACCCCATGTATGTGAGACCATAGCATAATTAATTTGTTGTGGGAAATGATTTAGTATAACAAATATGCTAAGATAAACACCTAAGGAGTGGATTTCATTTAAAAACAAATACTTTTAAAAGGTAACCACATTTACTAGGAAGACTTTATGTTGTAAGATATACTTTCAGTTTTAATTTGGTTCACATAACGTGAATTTGCATTGGGGACCTTAATTTTAACTGCAGTCAATATGTCTTTGTATCTATTCTCAATCTTAAAGCCTCCTAAGGTTCTAATCTATATGAAATAAATAGAAAGTAATAGACAAATTGGCACATCACATCCCTGCCTTCCACCATCTCCTCTGCCATAAATACACACTTGCTGCTACTTGATTGGACTATTTGTGAATAATTTCAGAAAAGAGGAACGTGATTAATGACTTCAGTGTCTCTCCCACTCTCTGCACTCAATGATAACTTAGATGTGAAAATTGCTTCTGGTTGGTGTTAATTATCTTGCCAGCTTACTTGACACATGCGTTTTTAGGCCTGAGTGGTTGTCAGACCAAGATACTATTTTCCACATGTTAGTGGGCCGTGAGCCATCAGGAGCTGGAAAACCAACAGTGAGCATCATCTAATCCCCACAGGTTGTGGCAACGCATCAAACAAATCAAGCCCCATTGGCATGCCAGACTAGCAGAGGGGAGATACATAGTGAGGGACTCTGTCTGGCAGCAAATAATAGGCAGTTTATTCAGTTCGCGTTTTGAATTAGAGATTGGATTTTATTTACCGCATTGGAAACTCCTGCAAAAAACAAAAAACAAAAAAAAAAGAAAAACAATCCTTCAAGTATACAGTACACTGCAACTTGCATATCAATTGGAATGCCTGGAGCAAGAAATTAGAGATTCTCACAGAGTCTGATGTTTCAACTCTACAGCTAAAAGGAAATTGTCTATTTATAGCTAGATCACCTAGATATGACTGAATACTGTTAATTTTCTTCTTTTATAAATTGTAAAGAGCTGCTCTTATCATTGCACAAGAAGCTAGATCTTTTGTATCTGAAGCAGCCAGTGACAGAAAAATCTTTTTAGTTTTCATTGTCACTTTAGAGTATATTGAAGAACAATTGTGAAGCCTTTTATGTGTATTAAGTGCTTTTTTTGGCAAAATTGTTTGGCATTTTTGTGAAAGGTTTACAATTAAAGTGTTCATGAACACATCTGAATTTTTAAGAGGTTAATCCTGAATAAACTGCTGAAACTAATTAGATTCACATCTGTTTCATTGAGAATACAGCCATAATACATATAGTTGGTGATTCATATGCCTGCTATATTATGGTTATTATTATAAGTGCTTTGCTACTTTTCTAGTTCTCAAAGTATATACTACATGTGGTTCCTTGAAGCAGGAATGTACTATGGGTTGACCGAATGGGATTTTGCTGATGAACTCAGTAAATGATTTTAACCCTGATCTGGGTTGTGCAATAAAAACATATGTAGGGTTATTAATATCTTCATTAACTAATATATCAGAATAGAAAACATGTGTCTTGTTTCTAATTTTGGAAATGACGTTTTTTTGGCAACAGTAGGCAACTCTGTAATAGAAATGAGCATAAAATATTTGGTGAGTTGTCTAAAGAAAACTGCTTGTAACCTTTTAACATAAACTCACTTCAAAGATCCTGAATATTTAAACATATTCAGAGTTGAATTATCCCATTGAAAGATTGCACATTAAACTATGATTCATAATGAATGACAACCTTAATGTGACTGTTGCCTCTGTTGAATTTTTCTGATAAAAAAAAAGCTGTTTTACGCTTCTGCTCTTGATTAAGTACATTTCTCCATTTCTGTGTCTGCACAGGACAGTATAATCTCAGGATTGAAGATGCACAACTTGATGATGATGCCTTCTTTGAATGCCAAGCCGGCCAATCTGAGAGAAGTGATGCTATTGTCTCCAATCCAGCCTTTCTCACAGTACAAAGTGAGAGTCTGACTGTCTGTCTGTCTGATCTGTCTGTCTGTCTGTAAGTAGCTGGACACGTGTTCAACAAGGCACAGTACGCATTATCTCTACTCCAACAACATGTCTGACCTCTTGCCCAGTAATCAGCATATAAAGAGCTGTTAAATATTCATTTCTATTGATAAAGAGCTTTCATTTTTTTTCAAGATAGTACTGTTGCATTTGTAGCAGAGACAAAAGGCATATGTGAGCATATACTGGTACAGTAAAACTCAAATGTTTCTTTTGAGCACATGTACATGTCCTTCTTAATGAACTAGAATATTATAGAAAAGTTGATTTATCTCAGTATTATTAGTAAAATTAGTGATGGAGGAGTCTATCTCCTGAAGTATTTACTACAGTAGTAATCATTTATTTCTGCTAATGCTTATGGCTTACAGCTAACAAAAACCCAAATTGCAGTTTTACAGAAATTTAGTATATACAGTAAAGCATTTGAGGTGTTAAGGAAGCTGCCGTAGCAAAACTTGTCTGCTTTGAGGAAGATGTCCGGTGACCCTTCCTTTTGACAATACTCTATAGATTCTCCATAGCATTTATAACAGGTTATTCTGCTGGCCAGACCTTAGACTCGATGAAACAGTGGATCAGCAGCTGGTCACATGGCCCATGAAATGTGCCATGGATTCTGGGGTGCTTTTCTGTGTGGAGATTTTTGAAGCTTTCACCCACAGTTCACACTTTGTCACCTCCAAACTCTTAAAAAGGCCTTTTTCACAGTCCTCTTAACACTGCAGTATTCCTCTTCCTTTTGGACCATTTCATAGCACACATTTTCCTTTCACTAAACTTTCCATCAACCTTTTGGGATAGAGCACTCTGTGAACAGCCATAATTCTTTAGTGATAACCTTTCGTGGCTTATCCTCCTTGAAGAGGAGGATAAGGAAAAAATGATGGAGAAAATATCACAATTCAGCGGTTTCCCAGTTGATTGTGTAGGCCGTACAACATAAATTCCACTTTTATTGATCTTATCCAATATTCTAGTTTGTGGAAAACAACATTTTTATTAGCTGCAACTGTCAAATAAAGAGATTAAACAGCAGAAATAAACTGCTATGTGTGTAATGAATCGATATAAACTATCAGTTTAACTTTTTCAAGCAACTATTTGATAATCGTATTTATTGAGATGGATCTGTAAATTGCAAAAAGTTTTGCAACACCTTAAATTTTTATTTTTATTTTTCCAAATCCAGATCCACCAGTGGGTCTGGTGGTTATTACCACCATCTGTAACATATAAGGTAACAGTGCAGCCTGGCAAGCCTAAAGGGAGATAGTTCAATGTCTCTTTCTTGCACAGAATAAATTATTACAGAGGTGATTGAAAAGTTCAATTTGGACATGTAGTGAAACATATGTAACCGTAAGACTACACTGGACCACCTGTTGTCATTCTATAACGACCCTTTCCCGTCGTTCTTGCCTGTGGGAGTGAGCCCATATGTGGTCAGGGAAGGACTGTAAAAGAACCTTTCTTCTCCAGGCACAGTTCATTTACTTAGACCCACCCCCAACCCCTTCCCATTTTCTCTGTCACTGAAATTTTTACTCTCTCCCTTGTGCTCAGGCTTTTTCTTTGGTAATACGGTTGTGGGGGTGGTGGTGAAGGTTTGACGGGGGGGTTGAAAGGGTTTTCGCTGTGGCAGTTTCAGCAGTCTCTCTCCTCTGGGAAGAGAGCAGGTTTTTCTGACATCAATGGGCTGCCAAGAGGGATGGCGGGTGGTGCGGGGTAGCAAGAGCCATAGACTGCAGACGTCTCTTTTAAATGACTGTGCTCCATTCTGCTCTGCAGCAGCTCCGTATCCTGCAGCAGGCCTTACACCTGCAGCCACAGCGGGTTTGACTCCCACATTTATTACCTCTGAGATGCCCACTACATGCGCGCCCACGTACACAAAACCAACAAGATTGCCTTTGACTCTGCCGGAAAGGTCAAAATACACAGGCATCATGTTTGCGTAGCATCGGGCATCTTTCTGACACTCGCAGATAATGAGTCTTGTCCACAATTGACAATGGATGGTTTTGTGTTTTTTGGCTGTTTACATTTCAGAATGGATAGCTACACCTGTCGAAAAGGTTAAAGAATGAAGCGATGACCTTAAAAGCTCTTTGAAAATGTCCGTCCTAAAGGATCATTAGTTCCACCCGAGCTGTTCATGTGATTCAAAATATGTGAGAAATCACAGACTTCATAATGAGCTGATGAATGCAATCTTGGGTTAGTGCTGAGCTGGGACTGGAAAGTGTGCATACTTTTGGAAAGCATAGCCTCTGATGAGTTTCCCATAGACTCCTCCATCAAGGCGACGATTGCTCCCAAGGTTCCCCCCCACATACCCCTCCTTTCTCCAACCGGTCAACCATGGCCAGATCCCATCAAGCTCTGCATCAAATCAAAACACTATAAACCCTTTATGAAGACCTGGCTTATGAAAGAGGGGAAGGAATTTACAAAAAAATAAAGCCAAACTGAAATTGCTGGTTGTAAAATTGGTATCATGACTGACTAATTCAAGATAAATCACCGCAGGAAATGAATAGCGAGGGGAAGAGAGAAATGTCAATAAAGCCCCCATCCATGGGCTTACAAAGAGATGTTTTCAAGACATATCCATTGGTGTAACATAACTCCTGTGTGTTTTTGCCTTTCTGTGGAGCTTAGATAGGGGATTACTGCTATAGGCAGATCAAGTGGCAGTGAGTAATCCATGACAATAACAACCTCTGCTGAAACCCCCTACCTCCTCCTCCCTCTGCTGCTAAAACTTACCCCGCGCGGTGCCACATATCACATACCTGACACATCCTGTGTCTCGGTTTGTACCATTAGCCTTAGCATTTAATCCTATTAATGAACAACTCTCTCTCTCATCATGTTGCGTGCCTGTACAGATACCTCCTGCAAACGTTCAAAACAGTTTTTTGATGTGCTCTGGTTTTAGACTGAATTACTCATTCTGCCGGATCTTACAGAAATATGCACGTTTGTGATTGAGTGTGTGCGGGTGTGTGCATGAGTGTGTATCTGTATGAGCTTATTATCACAGCTGCTTCGAGGTTAGAGGACATTTTAGGAACTGGGGCTATGGCAAGGTTTCGGTGGTAGCTAATGAGTTTAGCTCTTGAAGAGTATATAATGAGCCTTCATTTTCTGATTCCCTGTTATGAATAATGGAGCAACTTATAAATCGGGGCACAAGCAACATGAAGCATAGCGACTTTTTTCATCCTTGTTCTTAAAAAGTTCTGACAGCTACCAAAGATATATTCTCATCAGAGGTTGATGAGTTATGCACTGATGTGATGGTGTGCATATTAGAGTGCTCGACTGATGTTAAAGCGTCAGTTTCTGCCTTCATAACTACCAGGGGACGTCATGCTTAATAGTGAAATGGGACACTTAAGAGGCTCCTTTTAATTCTATCTTGAACGTTTAATTAGCATAGACAGGACCCTCCACTTATTGGCATTCCTGGTAACGTCTAAAAATAAATTCTGTTATGGCAGTACAAGCTCATCCAGAAAAATGAACACACACACACACATATATATATATATTTATATATGTAACTCCCTGTTATCTTTCTGTTTTCTCAATCATATCAAAAATTTATGGCAAATGCTGAAAGAGGGGAAGGAATTTACAAAAAAAAATAATCCTATATATTTTTTTTTTTGGGGGGGGGGGTTCCTAGCTGATCCACCAGGGCTGGAGAAGTAAATGGGAGAAGAAAGCATCAAATAAATAATGCAATGATATATGGTGGTGTCTGATAGACCACACTAGGCTTCATTAGTATTTAGTCTCATTTTACATAAACTATGACTCAAATATTATGGGTTTCCTTCCATAACATCTCACAATAGTTGGGAGGAATTTTGGCCCTTTCCTTCTGACAGAACTGGTGTAAATGAGCTATGTTTGTAGGCTGCCTTGCTCACATATGCTTTTTCGGCATTTCACATAAATTTTCGATACGATTGAGAGAACAGAAAGATAACGGAGTCAGATCAACCTATGTTGTTTTGAAGTTATTAAATGTTCCTTTGCATTGATTTTACAGCCGTTGCATGCTTTTAAAAATATACATGTATTGTAGCCATAGTGCTCATTTAATATAACTTAAATGACTATAAATATAACTATAATGTCTGTGATAGTCTGGTTTTTCTGATGATCCTTGTGCATGGTGCAGTGTTAGGTGGGTTGTAAAAGGATGGTGGCGCGTTCTTCCTCAAGATATGTTTCAGCCTTTCTCAATGGCTGTGTTATTTCCCAGGCCTTAGCTTTAATGTAAACCTCTGTGATAAGCTAGAGAAGAAAGCACAAAACAGGAAACAGGACTTTGGGCCATCTAGTAAGATTGTCCAAAGATAAATGCTTCCCTATATGCACCACTATCTGGTATTGTTAAAGAAGATAAATGTCTCTGCTATAGGCATAGTGGGGTTATATAGGATGATAGCAACCAAAAAGACCAAACAGAGTGAGACTAAAGATTTTATTAAGAAATATTTTGTATTGTTCTTTAACTGTCAGTGTTTGATTATATTGCTCCAATAAAATATGAATTTATCTTATGGGACAACTATGTGATGACAGCAGATTTACAAGTGAATGAGCACAAACCATGTTTGAATGTGAGTGTGTGCGTGTTTGTCATATTTTTAGCTTTGGCCACAAGAGTCCAAATGGGAGGTAGATTTTCCAAAAAGGGAATTTAACAGTTATGTAATACAGTCAAAACAAGTTACATTTGGTTGAATGAAGAAATGATGGCGGACTGTGTGAGGATCTGATTTTCATCCTACACGTTTGCTCAACATCTTCCCAATGAATCGTGAAGGAAAAGGGGGAAGAAAGCCAGGAGAGAAAGGATAAGCTAAAAAAAGAGCTTTGTTTCAGCTGCTTTTATTGCCAGAGATCACACACCTGAGACCTACAATGCGTGCATATGTGTAAGCATGAGTGTGTGTTTTTATGCAAAATAAAAATACCCTCGAATATGCACCAGTGCTGATGTGTGTGAATTTGTGTGTACTTTTCCCCTAGAGATAAAACTGATGAGTGCAGTGGGTCTGCTGTTAAGAACTCAGATCTCCATTATTTTCCGTCCTATTCAGCACAATCAGCTTTTTAGAGACTGCTTATCTCCTCGGCCAGCATCATTCGGAGAATCATGTTAGTGTCACATGTTAGACCGTGCACACACTTAACGCAGAGCAAGATGACAATCTGCATATTTCCTTCACCTGTATCAGTTTGCTGGGTAGCTGCGCAAATCTGCATGCACTGTAGATTTGAGTTTATCTCTGGGTGTTTGTTCAGCAAGGAGCAAAGAAAGTAATGTGAATGAAGGAGAGGGATAGGTGGGAAGAGCTGCTTATGCATTTTAATGTGCATCTGCTAATCTGGTTCTTATCTGCTTTATCCATCCATCCGTCTGTATTTGTCTAATAATTCAGATTCTGCTGCTCACTGTTTGTCTTCTGAACTGCAGGAACAAGTCCTTGCATAATCTATTTTTGTGTTCTTCATATGTACCTTGACGAAAGCGAGAGATAAAGAGGGCAAGGGAACGCTAAAGAAAAATAAATGACTGGCTTGTAGACTAAGGAGTAGCTGTAGGGTTAATTAGAGAAACTGCATGTTTGTTTTTTATGATTAGCTCTGGGTGCATGTCTGAAAAAAGTTAATACTTTTTAAAAATTATTTATTTATTTATTTTATGTATGTTTATCTCCTTTCACCATTGAACAGATACAACAATTGGCTAGTTCAACAGCCATTGGACCTTGTGGTCACTTTGCAGTGAAAACATGGGGAATGGATATGTTGAATAGATGTAAAGTGAAAGAAAGATTTTATGTTTTTTTTTGCATATAGTAATTTGAGAAGTTCAGCTAGTATGGAAAGTATGTGTGTCAACCCCCTTTTGTAGATCTAGACTAGAGGCTGAAGTATTTGCTCATTTTTCAAAATAACTCTGTCCAGTTGTTTGAAAGACATTGAACGCTTCAATGTCTTTCAAAAAAAGTCTTCCTTTCCTTATGGCTCAGGTCGAGCTATTTTGCACAGAAACTTAACAATTTCAGTCTCTGTACTTGTTGAGTTGGCAGATCGATGTCTCAAAAGTTGGTAATTGAAGTGAAAGGTGGGTCTCTAAACAATAAGATAAGGAGGTTAAAATCTGTAACTGTAAAATTTTCAGATTTTAATTTTGAAAAAAAAAAACATATGATTTTCCTTTGCTTTACGATAATGGACTGCTTTCTGTTTGTCCATTGCACAAAATCTTACTAAAGTACATCAAAGTTTGTGGTTTTACATGACACAATACTGCTTGAAAAAGTTCAAGGGGTATAAACACTTTCGCAAGACGCATATATGCAGGGATTTGTCTGAATGGGTAACTTTCTCCTGACCGTGCTGATCTGATCACATGGTGTGCCCCGGTGTACGTGATGGATGGCGAGATGCAAGTTCCAAGTCCAAGACAGAATACACCTTCCTCCTCACTTCTGCAGTTTAGCTGCAGTGGTCAAGAAGGATTGCATTTAGGGGAGCGAGGTGGGCCGGGGGATGATGGAGTGAACAAGAGGTACAAGGGACAAGATGGTGTTTCAGGGAGGGAGGAAGAAATTAGAAACCTGCCTGGCTCATTTGCGAACATATCATTATTCTTATTTTTAGGATTTGTTGGGCTGCCAGATGCTCCTCAAGCACAACAAGTGATGCGCCCATGTGAATTGTGTTGCTGTGAGTAGATTGAGAGTGCAGCGGCTGTCAATAGATGCATGGCCTAGTCTCAGGGAGGAGGAGGAGGATGAGGGGAGAAAACAAACAAATGCATCTCATTATTGTGGCATGCGCCTCTGCAGTGCTCTGGGTAACCCATCACAGTCCACACAGATTCAATTGCTTCTTTTAAATCAGTTTGAAGCTGCAGCCACATCTCATCTGTCTCAATAGCAGACCAGAGCATGTGTGCGACTCTGGATACTGCAACAGCTCCTCCTAGTGGTGTAGGATAGATTGTATGTGGTGAAAAAAGGTGGAAAGGAGCTGTTTGTTTAATGGCTGGCTGATTTGGCCAGATTTATATTAATCGTTGTAGGAGTGCGGAGCAACTACACCTTATGCTGACTTTTCTCTCTTGACATATCATATTATTTCCATCTTCACCTGTGTTTCCTATACATCCCAACTCTCGGCTTTGTTTCTCAGCTCAGACAGCCTCTGCACTTGATCTCTGATGAAAGAAAAACAACCTCCACTGCAACCATGCTCTCCATGGCTCACCCACTCTCTCAAAGTTGGCACAATAGACGAACATTTTCTCTGTAGTTTGTGCGTGACATAACAGAGTTTTTTTTTTGGTAGGAGCTGATAGATCTGAAGAATCTCTTTGATAATTAGGCTGGTGGCAGATTTCTCAATTCACTGCCAAACGATTCTTGGTCCCTTGTGGTGAAAGCTTTGCTGTTGTTCTCCTTCCTCTTTTTTTCTTACTCTGGAATTCCTAGTTATGGTCATATAAAAGAACTGAAATGTTGAATAGGAGATACGTGAAGACTGCTGTGGCCAATCCAGAAAGGAAGAGAGAGAGAAGTTTGTTGTGATCTGTATAGTGTATTAGTGAATCAGTGTTTCTGCCTTTTTCTTCTTGCTCACAAATTGAAATTAAACACAGTACTACATCAAACCTCACTATTGTAAATCACTCAAAATTTTAACAGTAAGGCAATCTTTTCACCTTTAAAATTTGTTATAAAGTGTTTGAATATCAATGATATGCATTGCGTTGTAGCTCTGTATGTGTGTTTAGGTTTCACTTCAGGGAAGCTTTGTTCAAGATGAATTGGCATGTTAGTTTTCAATTCAGGTGAGTTCAGTTTATTTACTGTAAAAAAAAGACAGAAAACATAAAGTTAGCACTTGAAGTAACAGTGAATAATGCAAACTGGAGAGTAGTAGCAAAAGAAAGTAGAAGAGTAAGGATAAGGGATCAGTTTGTGGCCCCGCAGCCGAAGCCAAGAGCAGCATACTAGCAGAGATAGCTCAGGATAAACTAACACCTTAGGATGATGAATTTCTCCATTAAACAGAGTGTTTTGGTGGGAATGAGGATGCAGTTTTGCAAAACTCCTTTCTTAGTGGAATGATGAACAGTAATCTGAGACATTCAAAACTGTTGATTTTACATCTCCATAGCATTACCCCTGACCTGCCTGGTTGTGTGTTCCTTTGGCTTCATTAGGCTGATAGTTCACTGATGTTCCTTGTAGAGCAGTTGGATTTATAGGTTATCTCCCTAATTAGGCAATTTTTGAATTGGTTCTACTTGATTTTCTTTAGGGCCATCAGAGAAAAAAGGGATAGAATACAAGCGTACTCCATACTTTTCTAATTTTTTCAGTTAAAAAATGATACATTTTATTTGCATCCACTTCACAATTATTCACCACTTTGTGCTGATCTATCAAGGCATTGTAATATTGACCTTGAAGTTAATATAAAAACAAATTGTTTCATGTCTGCAGTTCCCCCATCGAAGCCGTATTTTACCACGGATGTGACAGCACCCTGGGTGGCTGGAAAGAAGTACATGGTTGAGTGCGTGGCCCCTGACGCAAAGCCTGGAGCTGATATCACTCTGTATAAAGGTGAGAGCCTTTCTAGCTTTCCAGCTGATTTCAATCTGACAACAGCTTAGAAAAGAAGGGTTGCAGCCCTTTTAAAATATTCTGCATTCAGGATCTTCTATAGGCCGTGACCTGAATGTTCAAGCGTGAATACATTTTGGAGGATGGAATTCAGTTTAAAGCAATAAATTCTGAGTTTTTTTTATTTCTGGAATAGGAAACGAGGCTCTGTGTGGGAGGACATAGCCTGAGAATTTGAATTTAAAATTTCCTCCTGACTTTACAATTACTCTTACAGTGTATATCACAAGTTTCTAGTTGCTCACTTAAACTAACTAGAGGCTACACTGCATGGGGCTAAAACTTTGTAAGACTACCCTTTTGTTTTAGATGAAATGAGGTCAAAAGGTATTTCATTCATGTGCGTCCTGATCTAGTCATAATTCAGCAATGGCTGTTTTTAATTCAGACACATTGAAACAAAGATGGTAGGATTCCTTATTTGCACATTTCAGTATTCACTACTCTAGTTAGAGCAACACTGATGCATCTGACTCATGTGAACACATCTACAGACTCGTCTTATTTGTGCATCTCCTCCCCACTGTGTCTTTTCTAGATGGAGTCGATCTGACAGGTGCGACGTCTTTTACCACATCTGGCTCAAAGGATAAGCTTCTGAACACGCACGCTGAAGTAACGTATGTGTTCCACCGCCTGCCAGATTCACTCTCCTCAACCAGCCCGCTCAGTCTCCCCCCCAGCCTGCCTGGGCTTCTTGTTTTCCTTGTTTTCAAAGTGTTCTTATTTTTCCATCTGTCTTTGCGAATACAATGAATCTCAGCGCGTACACAAGTCAACTGTTACTTGCCACCGCTCGATTGAATTAGCTTCTGTCAAATGCACGAAATTACATTGCAGCAGCGAGACAGAGCCGAACCTCGCCGGTTCACCAGGTGCCTATACATTAAACAGGTGCATAGATTGCTTTAATCCTGTGCGTCTCCTCAGTGTCAGAGATAATAACCTCTTGTCATATTCTGAGATAACATTTGCACTGAGGAGCTGTGCTATTGTCTAGCCCTCCAGAGTTGGAGCCAAGGTCTTAAGCAATATTGATGTTCTTTCTTTATAATCACAGTGAGCATGCAGAGCAGCAGGCCTTGTGGGATTTGAACAGATGTCATTGTACTGTAGTTTTATTTAAAATACATTAACTGAAACCCAAACAAGACAAGAGTAAAAGTTATTATGAAGGTTTCTGTCTGCATTAGACTGCACATTTTTTGATTTATTGACACAGAGACTCACAAGCAAAATGTTATTTTCTCCTAAACAAACAAACAGACCAGTTCTCAAGCTATCTCATTTGTTGTCTAAGGATTCTCTACCTACAAACTTTCATTATCTTAAAATGGTTTGCATAATGCTGACCTTATGGATGCATAGACACACCAAGCTGACAACAAGTTACTGCACTTGACCGGTTTTGGCTTGCATGCTGGTTGCTGTACACTATAGGTCACTAACTGGCCAGCTGCAATCTGGGACTCGACCCAAATAGTCTTTTTTGAGTCCTGATGGACTAGTAAATTTTAATTGAGCAACTTAATTCTAACAAGCACAGTTTTGCATCAGATGGTGTAGGTCATTTAGACTACAAAGCTTTCCTCTCGTTCCTTTTAGTTTGTTTTACTTCAAGAGTAGAAGTAAAAACAAATACACAGTAATATCATAGATGAGCTTGGAAATTGCCATTGCTTGCCTTAAAATGACAGAAATTGGCATGGAAAATTAAACTTTGAGGCCAAAAGAAATAATTAATTTCTTGGAGAGCTGTAGTTGAAATGTATTTAAAGACCCTTTGCTTTGTACTTTCCTATTTTCTTTTCTGTGATTGTCAGATCCATAGTTCTCAAACTGTGAAAAAGCACCAGAATAAATGTAAGTATTTGGTAGGTAAATAGAAAGAATTTATCTGTGATGTAGAGCAAGTGGAGATTTTTCCATGAATGTTGTCCCGGTGAGCCGCTCCTTCAGTCAAAATGTCAGAAACCATCTAAATTCCGGGGGCACGATGAAAGGCAGTGCAGTCTGGATGTATGCTTTAAAATACATCCTATAAAATAGTAAAATAGATCCCCTATTCTCAGCAGTAGGTAGGGGGCACCAGCTCTGCATTGACTGCACATGAAAAGCAATGGAAGACTTGTTAAGGACACAACTGACAGATACGTTCTATTTTTTGATCTGATGCTTTTGCACTTTTCTTTTCTAATGCCACCTTATGCACTTCCCAATATGTTCCATGTTAGCTAGTTTGTCAGAAGCATTGACAGTAAAACTTCTGGTACCAACTGAAGTGGATGATGGTGAACTGGGCACAAGTGCTGTTGGTGTGTAATGCCGTGTTTCATTTACCTCTGAAGTCTTAATCTGCACCTGAAAATGACATTGAACTCAAACTAGCCATTTAATAGTTTCAAGTTGAAAACCAGTGGGCTTTGCTAATTAATTTACTCATTGGACATTCTATAGCAGACCCCTGGTGTTTGAAGGAATTAAGAAATAGAGTTGTCTGCAAATAGCTAAAATCTGAAAATGTTTGAGACCCCCCCCTCCAAGAATTATTATACCTGCCTATTTTAATAGTTCAGACAACAAATATACCTCTCTTGGATGTACAGCCAACAAGCACTAAGAAAAATAAATGGTCCTTGGCAAATGGCTGCAAACGCCAACCAAAAGAGGAATTATTTGTTTGCTAACTCTGTGGATATGCACGCAACTTGACTTCAAAAAGAGCCGACCGGCCTATAAAATTCTTTCTGTTAATTTTTCAAATTAAAACTATCAATTTTTATCTTCGAAGTAAAAACAAAATCCATAGTCACATTTTTGGAGAGCTTACTGTATTTGCATGAATACAGCCACAGTTACTCATGTTGTTCCAACATGAAGGAACATTCTTCTTTTCTCGTTTTTGTGCGTACAACATAACACAACAAACTAAGAAAGTATATTTGCTTGTGTGTTTTAAAAGGTTTCAGTGTTTAGAAAAAGTGGTATTTATAAAATGTTGAGATTCTTCAGTTCAGATCATTCAGTAGTGCACAAATCACAAACAGAAAAAAAAAGTATGATGGCTAACTCTTCCACTCATATATAACTTCTGATTTTGATTTATTGTGTTAACAGAGTGTTTGGAAAGAGAGTTCATAAACAAAAGTAGTGAGAAGTAAGAAAACGTCGGGGCTGCTGCTTGGAGAGCAATTTGTTATTTTCGTTATTGATTTGTCACTGGTTTGGAAAATTGAAACTGGAAGGTGTTTCCGATCTTGGTTCAACACCTTACAATATTTCACTTTTAAGAAGGTGTAGTAAGCGTATGTTTAAAGCGACAAATTAAATTGGTCTTATTTTCTGTGTATTTGGATGATCAGTTTTCAAATGAAGCACATTTGACTGACGCAAGGAGAACATGACTTACTTTGTTGATAACCTAGGCAGGGCACACAACTCTCACTCGCTTTAGTTTGAAGTATTTACACTCCAGAGTTCAGTTCACTGTTATTTAAACATTATTCCAGTAAAAGCAGGTAGGTAATGGTAGTTTTGGATCAAGTTCAATTTCCCCTTCTCTAATTTGTTCCTCCATTTAATACTTTTCCATCATCCTAAATAAGTTTAATTTTATCAAAAAATATATTTTGGGGCTGCACAGTGACATCACTGTTGATTTGTAACAAGAAGGTAAAGGGTTACAGTCCCAGCCTTGGTTTTTCTGCATGGAGTTTGCATATTCCCCCTGTGTATCCTGTTGAATCCCATCTCTCACCCATTGACTGCTTGAGATGGGAACCGGCACCCCATGTAACCTTGCAAGAATAAGGGTGTTAGATAATGGATGGATGGATGGAAGTTATATTTTGTACATGTAAACAAACCATTTCATCTCTTTGAAACTAATCAGTGCATGTCATTGGTTTAAATAGTCTTATAATTCAAGTAGACATGAAATGTGCCCAAGATGGGTGCAAATTTATGCATGGCTGGAATTTAATACCTCCCAGCAGACAGCATTTTTTGTACCACAAAAAATATAAGTATATGTCCTAAATGTATGAAATGGCAAAAGAGCCGAATTTTTGGCATGAGTAATGTGATATAGTTTTCTTGCAGGTTTAGGCTAGATATGGTCAAATGTAGTACACCACAGACAGTCTCAAAAAGTATATCTCTCAAGTTAGCAGATTGTGTAGCCTAGTGATCTAGAGTGGGAGACTGTTTAAAGCCTCAAGAAACCTTCAGGTGTTAATTTAAGAGTTAGCAGATTTTTATATATATTCTCATTTTTTTGATAAACTGAAATTTAGATTTTTCAGCAGCTGTAAGCCATAGTTATCAATTTTAAAAAAATAAATAATTGAAATCCATAACTCTGTGTGAAAGAAATCTGTAAAATATACAGTAGTGTCATTTTCAATTGTATTACAAAAATAAATTAAATTGTCAAGGACTTTCCTACACCCCTGCAGGTCTCCAGTGTTTATCCATATCAACTAAAGAGAACTATGAGCACCGTTATTCTTTTAAACATGTTATTTTTTTCTTTTTTGTGTTACCTCTGAAAGGGTCACTGCTCTGAGATCTGACAATGGGAGAGAGTTGACATGCCAGGCCAACAATGAAGCCGTTTTCCAGCCGGTGGTGACCACAGTGACCATGAATGTGTATTGTGAGTGTCTGCTTCTTTTCTCAAAGCATACACTCATGCAGCTACAGGCACACTCAACTACACAGGAGTCCAGGTGCCCTCGGGGAGGCCCGCAAGGCATCCTGTCTTGTGCACTCAGCCTATGCTAGTGGTCTGAGAAGAAACATTCGACTTGAAGGCAAAGTCAACACCTGTTTAAAAAAAGACAAAAACGAAAAAAAATTAATTAAATACCCCCCTATGGACCCAATTAATGATTGGTAGGGTCATAGTAAAATCTTTTTTTCTTTCACTGGTACAGTGGAAAACACAGAGCAGTGTGCAATTACATTTTCATTAAGTCTGATGTATCATGTTTGACACAGCTTTTGCCCCAGCGTTAACCCAAAATACACCAAACGATTATTAGACCAGCCCAGATGGATTATACAAGCAAGGCTTCTAGTGAATTTTTTAATAGCATTATAATAACTAATAGGCTAATGGAAGCCAAGGCCACCTCAGATATAATAAGAAATCCAGCCTTAACTAGCCCAGCAACGTTTGTGTTCATCAGCTCAAATTAAATTTAGAATGCACAGAGGCAGAAAGTGCCTTTTTCCTCGTACTGATTTCACAAACCATTTGACAGCATGGAAATAGAACTTCTGCTGAACCGCACAAAGGTTAGCTGGCACAAATGCTGTCATTTTCCCGTATTGTTGTTTAATCTCCCTTTTGCTTTCGTTTGGCATTGCAACTGCGAGAGCCTTTGTTTCTTAATGCATGAACCAGCGTGACCTGGCAGCTATTGTTTATCACAGTGGAGTTTATATTTTATACTGCTGATCAGTTATACTGCTAACAGTTAAAGTAACTGTTGAGATGTTTTTCCTCTTACAATGTCTTCAAGCTAGGAACACCCTCCAGTCCTATATCTTCAAAGCTGACTGAACACCCTGATTAACCTCTGTCCAGTCTCAACCCCTTTGTAGTTAAAATCTGTGCTTTTGTTTAAACTAACCTCCCCTCCCTTCCTTTCCATAAATAATATGCTCTCTCTGTGGTAAAGTGCTAATATTGCAGAACTTGGGACCTCTGCTGCGGTATTACTCAATGTGCCAGCCCATCAAAGCCAGCGCGGTGGCCATTTTCTGCCAGCCAGATTGTCAGCAAGGTGGCAATTTTTCATGCTGGCCCAGAGTCTCCCTGAAACGGATTGCAGCAATAACAAAAGCCCATCCTCTTTTAATTTATTTTACTGCATATATTTTATTCAAGCTCAGCTATAATTTATTCATATTTCACGTTGTCTTATTACTGTTTGAACATCTGTTATTTTTCTTTATGGTCTCACTGTTCCCCTTAATTCTTAATGCTCTCATCAGATCTGGACTTCTCTTACTCGTAGCCATGTTGAATGGGACCAATTTATTAACTTTCTCAACAAACAGGGGTACTCTGCTCATTATTTCATTTCATATAGTAATGAAATGTTTATTTATATGACACATCTCCCAGCAAAAAGTGCTGAACAGAAACTTAAAAAAAACTAAAAAACATCAAGGTTTTGAGATGTGTATGTGTGGTGACCCAAATGCATGCAGGAGCATGCAACTTAAACCAAAACACAAAGTGACACCTGGTGGAACAGTGTGTCTGCTGATCTCATCATTTAATCTATTTCTCTGTCCATTGGCCCTAAGAACAATGGTAAATTAGTTAATGGAGGAGCATTGTTGTGATGAGGCACTGAAGGAAAAGTATTATTATAGTATATTAAGTGTTATTTTTTACTTGGCTGTGATATATAAAACTTTATATAAATATAAAACTTTCATATGACTAAATATAAAACTTTCATATAACTAAAATAGGAATCAAATTGGTCTTCATTCAGTGAAGTTAGTCACAGTCACTAGAGTATTGAATAATTTTACTACAGTAAAAACAGCAATACTTTACAGTGTAGTAAAACTTCTAGATGTAATTTTTTCCCCAAAACTTACTCAAATAAAAGTAACTAAGTAAATGTAACTAGTTACTACTTACCTTTGTATAATATCAACATAAAGATGTTTAGAAAGATTAGATTTTTTTATTTATTTAACGTGAAGTCATAGAAGGGTAAAGTATGAAAAAGCTAAGTTCCTAGAACTGAACCTTTTGGGGCCTCACATGCCACTTATTACTTGTACTGAGTGTCAGCAGATACGAAATTTATTCAGTATATTTTGATGCTTTACTTAAGATTCAGATTTCTCTGAGCTATTGCTATTTTTGTCTCTCCCTCTTCTGACAGATCCTCCTGAGCCTCCATATATTATTGGTTTGGACAGAGACGTGGTTAAAGCAGGGAGTTTGCTCGTGTTGGAGTGTGTATCCCATGGTGGAAACCCCCTGGGCACTCTCCAATGGACTAAGGTAAATCCTCTTAGCCATCTGCGAAATGAAGCTTTAAAAAAATCACTCTGGCTAAATGAGTCATTTTATTTCACAAACCCTTCCAGCTCTAGAGTACCTTATTTTCCCACCTAAGTTGTGAGTCTCTGTAACCTTTTGGTTTCATCTCTGATTAAAGTTATCCTCTTCTAGCCTATCATTTCATATAGAGTCTGTGTCTTGGTAGTAATGCAGTTGTGCCATATTCTTTCCATTTTCAGATAATGAATTCAACAGGTCTCTATGAGATGTTGAAAAAGCGGGACACGCGATTTATGACTTAACTCTCCTCGCAGTGGCTTGTGAGGTTATTTGAGGCCACACTTTGAGATATTATCATTTTGTCTTACAGAAATGAATCGCCTTTATCACGTCGATAAAGACCAAGATCAGCTGATTGTTTAGCTGTGCATATAAAAATAATTATATTCTGGTACTTTTTTTTTTTTTATATGCAACCTTTTGGGTTTAAGTAATGCAGTCAAATGGTGTAAACCAATAGCCACACAAGAACTTTATTTATTTATTTTTAATCCAAACAAAAAATAAAATTTATATCACAAGCTGATGTTAAGTATTTCCGGTGTTTAACACTGTCAGCGCAAAACTGCAGCTCCGACAGAAATTGGCAGCGTTTCTCTCTTCTTTATTGTTGACTGTTCTTCTGACAGAGGAGCTGTCTACAGAGGTGCTAAATCACGGTCATTCTGCCCCAAAACGTAACACATGTTCCTGGCTCTGCTCGTGATTAAACTCATAATTACACTTCTCTGTACTGAGCAGCTCTCTGACAGCAGACGGCATGGCCGCGGTCCACAGCGAAGATATAAAGTTGTTTGGAGTTCGCCGAGGTAAATCTCGAGTTAATCAACAAATATGGTCAGCTGTCAATCAAATTGCTTTGTCTCTGTAGTCTGTTGGGTATGGCTAGTACTACCACTGAAGAAGGTAGGAAAATCTGAGAACAGCCATGCAGAGTGGCACCGGATCCACTAATGGAAAATGAGTCTGACTGGGGCGGATGGGACCAAAACGTTTAGAGATGCTCTAGTGGAAAAGCACCATTACAGACAAACAGACTATGCTTATTATTTAGGTAACTTATGAAAGGACTGCAGTTTGCTGTGATGAATTTTATTTAGGAGCATTACAGTAAAGGGGCTGAGTACGACCTTAAGCCACAGTTTTCAGACATTAGAAGAAATTTGAGTACCACATGTTGTTTTTCACACTGTTCGCAAACATGTTGAATTTTACTGAGTTTTCACATAAAAGCCCTTTGGAGTTTGAGGAGATAACATTAAAAGAGAAGAAACAGTTTAACTGATCTGAAAGCTTTGGCAAGTTTCCATATTCAGACATGCTGCCATCTTCTTTTCCACCTCATGTTCATCCATCTTACAGGAAGGCGAAGTTCTCTCAACAACCTGGGGAGAGCAAGTCGTGGGCCAGAAGTCCAGAAATATCCTCAGACTAAAGATCACCCCTGCTGACAACCAGGCAGAGCTGAGCTGTGAAAGTGCCAATATTGTCTCCCTGTCTCCTCAGTCCATCACCCGCAAAATAACAGTGTTCTGTGAGTAAAAGCAGAAGGCACACAATACCCTTTTCAGGTCTTACTTCTAATGGTTTATTAAAGATTAAAGAAAACAGTTAGAAAAATCTCGGAGTTCCAGCAAAAAAAAAAAGAAAGAAAAAAGAAGTCTAATGTTAATATCGTTAATGAAACTAATGGCTATGGTAGCTGAAGCCAATATTTCTTACTGCCTCCAGACTAGCATTACTTCATGGTTCTTTCGGAGCTGTTGCATTAATTCAGTTCAACTTCTTAACTGCACAGTCCTGAGGCTCTACAGACGACACTTAGAGCAACTGTAACAACCATAGTTAATAGATTATACTTTCTTCTCGGAATATAAAATGTTTACTTCAGCAACTATTAAACAAATATGGAGTTATTATCCATACGACTTGCTGCATTTTACCTGATTTTAATTTTAAGTTCTTTCTAAATGATGCGGTATCTTATGTAAAACTTTATTTAAAAAATATGTTCTGTATGTCAGTTTGGGTGAAGAGTTGTATCAGTGAGCCTGCCTTTGCCCCCAACATGCTCTGAAGTCATCATCCCTTCAAGTCATCCATTCAGGGATGCTGAAAATGAACTGCAGACTGTTTGGGTGTGCTCAAGGCTGCGACAGAAGCTGCAGGGCACAGAGTAAGACTCCCTGCTGGAGTTAAAAAAAAAAAAAAAAAAAAAAAATATATATATATATATATATATATATATATATATATATATATATATATATATATATATATATATATATATATATATATATATATGTGCGTGTGTGTGTGTGTGTATGTTTTTGTCTTTATATTTATTAATGTTTATATATATATATATATATATTAATTTATGTTTAGAAATTAATATATACATATACAGTATATATATATATATACAGTATATATATTTATATATATTGAGAGAGAGAGATAGAAAGAGAGGGAGTGCAGTAATGTGGAATATGGGATATGCACAAATGTGACAACAAACTGACACACATGACCCACCTTCTTCTCTGAACCTGTCAGCTCAGACCCCCCTCCCCAGCCTTTGTATTGCCCTGAAGGATTTATACAACTGCATCGTATCGCCTGCAGCGATTGTACCCTGTCTCGCCTTCTGGTTAAAATGAAGCAGACTTTAGAAACCACAATGAAAAAACCCCCAGAGAAAACAAGTTGCCACTCAAAGTGATTTTCACTCTCACCCTTGATACGAGCTCTGTGTCTCACATCCTAAAATAGTTGCGCTGCCGCTGTGATCAGAATAGGGAGCTGTTGAATGTGCTGTTCACGGGGTGATATTTTTTACTGACTTATCTTTGTGTGCTTGCTTGTGAATGTGTGTGCTTTCTCATCAGTCGGTCCTGCGAAGCTGATGCTGTCGGGTTCGCTGGAGGCCATCGAAGGGCAGGAGTTGACTCTGAGCTGCCATGCGTCCTCGAGTAATCCCCCCGTCCACATTCGCTGGTGGCTGGGGCACAAGGAGCTCAGCAACACCTCTGTCACAACGGAAGAGGTGGGACTGGATGGCACACAAATACACAAAGAGTGTATGTTTCTAACAGAGCTGGTAGTCAGGAAGAGTAATGGAATAAATAAGGTTTTATAGTTCTGGTCAGGAGCTGACAGACTGGTGGTGGGCATGAATGTTATATTATTTAGTCATATTGATCAATTGCTCACTTTTGGTGGGATCATTTATACATAATACAACTCAGATGGTGTTTCAAAAGCAAGAAATTGGTGCATAATGATGAATGCTGTTGGATTTCTCTAACAGCTTTTGTCACTTCACTTTTGGAGCAGGAGATAATTTCTCTTTATCTATATAGAGTAACAGTCTGCTGAAACACCAGAGTAAGTTATAGGTTTGCACCTTGGTTCTTTGATTGTACTTGACTATCCCAACGACCATGAAGATATGTACCAGCAGATATGTACCTAAAGATAAGCGTGTAAGATAATGGATGGATGGATGGATGGATGGATGGATGGATGGATGGATGGATGGATGGATGGATGGATGGATATGAAGCTGTGTTGTACCACCTTCATACCCATTGAAATACATCATTATGAGCCCAAATTAATATGACGTCTATGCCTATGGTGACAACAACAAAAAAATCTCTGATCAGACCTGCATCTTAAAATGTTTTCATGCAAGCAGAAGACAGAAAAAGGCTGTGTTTATGTTCCTCTTTTGCCTAAAATGGTCTAGAAGGCATGAATTTTCCTAGACAAGCAAGCACTTCCTGCTTAATCAAGCTTCTTATTAGGGTAGCAAGCAAAAGACCCTCGACTGAAGGAAAAAGAATCTCCAATATGAAATTTGACCTCATGTGAACCCTGGTAGATGAAAGCAAACAGTACAACCGTGAGCAGTCCCCGAATAAGCCCACTGCAGCTTTTGCAAATGAGTCAGCCAATTCGAAAAAGAGTATTTCGTAGCTCCGCTCCTCTTTTGTGTACGTTAATAAGATCAAAGTGAATAAAAGCTGACACAGAAGATGAGTATTATTAAACAGGCTCTTTATTCATCTGGCAGCAGCATTTCCATTTGATCTTGCGCGAGGCACTCTGTGGGCTGCATGTGAGCTTTAATGCATGTGAAACAGTGGGAAGTTAATGAAGACTGACGCGCCTGTTCACTGTCTTTGTTAGTCTTTCTGACTGTGGCTTTTACCGTAATCACCACAATAATGGCTTTAATAACCAGATGTGCTGCATAGGCATGACCACTATCAGGCAGGTGCAAAATGACACTGTGCTCCATTTATAATGGGGTGCAAAGCGGGGGGAATCAGATGAATATGCTTATTTATCACAGACCATGCACAACATCAGTCATTACAGCAGCTAATTTGCCATCTGTATTCACAAGACAAACCAGGGAGGTTGGTGGCTTTTTTCCGCTTTTTGTCTCGCTTTTTCACAGCTGAGGACGACGGACCAAGCCTGCCTGTTTTCTTCATCTTAATTGTTGCGTGCTCTTTGTGTCTGCAGGGAGAGAACGGAGGGATAGCAACCACCTCCAATGTGACCCACCAGGTCTCTCGGGAGGAGAATGGACTGGAGCTTACCTGTGAGGCCTTTAATAACGGCACACATCTCTCCAAAATCCAGGCGGCTAAGCTCACTGTATACTGTAAGTAATCATAATCACATTGAACAAGTTATTTGAACAAACAAAACAAAACAGTGCAGTTGGATTTCATATAATCAGCTACGATATCAAAACATTTTTAATTTGTCTAATTGGTTTTTTTGGTTCCTAAGAAAAAAACCACATTTATCACTACATTTAAAAATGTAAGACTTTTACCACATTTATCTTTTTACAGCTACAAACATTTGTTACAGTGAGAAATTAATCACTGAAAATCACTGAAAAAAACTTTGGAATATAACTTATAATATTTGCACAGGGAATAAGCAAAGAAATGTCCAAAATTCAGTCCAGATTTACACTACACTAATTTGTAAATATCTTTTTTTTCCCATTGCTTTGTTAAAAGTACTATGAGAAAAAATGCCATCTCAGAAGCAGAATACTGCCTCTTTCAAAATATCCATTCCCCACATACTTTTTTTCTTTTTTTACTTCTAATTTACTGCCACGATTTGAATTAATCACAACTGGGTTTTATGTCACAGACCAAGACAAAATATAAGAACCTGAGGTGTTGTCTGACCATCTCATTCAGAACCCTCTATACTCTGATATTGCTAAATAAAATCTGTGCCTTCAGAAGTCAACCAATCTCAATGTCATCACACAAAGTGCTCTTTAGTCTCAAAAGGTCAAAGAAACAAAGTGTCATATACCTAAACTGACATGTCTCCAGGGAAACCATGGTCAGGGTAACTCTGAAGGAACTACAGACATCTGCAACTTAGATGGAAAAATCTCAACTCATTTCAAAATGCTCCTAGGTCTTATTTGAACATTGACTAACTCTTGGTAATTTGCAACACATTGCCTTAGAAGCAGAGCATAAAAAAGTTTTTCTTTTTGACGCTCTTACAATTTAATTTGTGACTTATACACAGCTGTCACACATCCCAAGGGCTTAGATTGGACCAAACGACAAAGAAAAAAAAAAAATCACTTTAAATTTATTTAGAAGGTGAGATCACAGCTATTTTAGAGAAGACGGAAGGCAAGCAACACCTGTTTCTCCGTGGTGTTGGAGAAACAGGAGGTTCTTATATTTTCACGGAGCAACTTAGCCCTGGAGCAATAAGATAAAAACAGTGATACAAACAGAGAGCTCTGTTGTCATTCATTAGGCCCCTGCAGACTTTGCCACTTTTAGTGGAGTTTATTCTAAACTACTCCTATATGATGAGCATTCTGGTCATTTTGATACTTTACAAACACTTTTTAAAAAAAATAGAGTTCTTTAGGAGCTGAGCATACATAGAAAACGACATACATTTAAATTTGTAAAATCTTTGGACAGTCAATGTCAAACTTTTTACCCTTTGAAAACAGATCCTCCGCAAAAAGTTTTTATTGATTCACCGCCTGAGGACATCCCTCTGCGCTCGGGCACCAGAGCCCTGCTTGTTTGCCACTCGGCTGGAGGGAATCCTCCTGCGAAGCTTACCTGGTTTAAGGTGCTATCTTACCTTATATCATTTATGTAGGCCAAGAAGAAATGCACATCAATCCATATCTTAATTTCTTCATTTATGTTTTAGGATGGAAAAAAGGTTTCAGATGCACAGCCACAGACGTCCTCTAATATGGTTGTAACTCGGGTGCTCAACCTGCTCCTGACGGCGAGTGACAACCAGGCTGCCTACCGCTGTGATGCCACAAATGAGGCAAAGAGAACAATATCAGCACATGCTAAGCTACTGGTCCAGTGTGAGTATGTCTACTGTTCTAATGCATGCACACCATCTGAACTTTATTCTTGTTACAGTCAACTGAAAGATGTATAATATCAATATTGGATAAATAAAGGTGATGCACACTGGAATATAACTTATATATTCAACTGAATCGCCAATTTACTTCATGTTATTTACACAACACCAATCCTTAAAGAGAACTATCTGAATCTAAAAAAAGGGCATTCAAATCCAGCTATGTACTGTATATATTTCAGGAAATTCTGATTTTAACTTCTTGATGTGAGTGGTCATTACTCATGTGTATTAGGTGTGGAGGCAGAGTCATGCCATATGTGTGAGGGAAGAGTTCTAATGAAATAAGATAATACAATTAACAGTTAAAATGATTTGGAGCTGACATTTTAAAATGTCCTCTTATATTTGTGATTAGTGATTTATTAGCAACGATCTGTGTTTTGCCAAAAGAATGTAGCCTAGACTTAACTCAAAGATTTCCAATAAGCTTATCCAAGTATGTTAGTTCTGTTTCAATCAAAAAGGAAAGTTCTCTAAATGGTTGGCTGTTCTTGCTTAAATTATGCTTTTCCAGTTACAGCCGTGAGTATGAAGATTACAGCCAAAGAAGAAGTGTTTTACCGAGGTCAGCAGATGGAACTGGAGTGTCTTTCTGGGAGCAGCAACCCAAAGTCCGACATTTCCTGGAAAGTGGGCCTATTGAGGTTTGCTTTAAAAATTAGACCTGTAGTGTGAGAAAAACCAAATAATATATTCAGCATTTTGCCACTACTTTTTTTGTAAGCATATAATCCGCTTTAAGTAACGCAAATGAGGTAGGACGACAGAGACTCATCTTCTCAGATGTGTCCACTTGCATTTTTGGGAACTTAAAATTGTTTAGCAATTGTGATTTGCCACTTATTCCTAGATTCCAGGGAGTTGCGGAGGCACCCAAGAAGGCTGAGTTTGGGGGCGTTTCTGTGCTCAGTAGGCTTCACCTGAATCTGACTTCACAACACCACAACCAGAAGGTGATCTGTCAGGCCTACAGTCCTGTGTTGGAAGAGGGAACTAGCACGTTTTACCAACTGAATGTGCTATGTAAGTAGGACAGGAATAAAAAGCATATATTTTTTCAGTTATTTATCACACACATGTAACCAAGCAATGTTTGCTTCATTTTTAAATGACAATTTACTAACAATGCAGATGAAATCTACATCGTTGGGATATTTTTGCAAAATATTTTTGTTTACAGGAAACCTTTGTTGTGATTTGTATGTCTGTTGCGCTCTGCGGCAGTGTGTCCTAATTGTGCATTTGCTTTGCTGCATAGCCATGTTTGCCTTTGATGCCATTTCACAGGCAGCAGCCAGACTCTGCTTCAAAGCTCAGTGCTGTGTATGAGCATGAAGAAATGTCACTGTGTGTTTGTGCAGATCTGCATTTGGACAAAAGTACTGTCAGGCGTCATTTTAATGCCTGTCCCTCTCCCTCCTGTCCTGCCTCACTCCCCTGTTGTCGAAGTGCTTGAAGTTGGTTAGATCTGGAATTATTGGTGGGATGTTGACTTTCTACTGGTTTGACTCTCATTAGTGTCTCTTCGGGCTTTTGTGCTCAGCATGTGCTGTGGGATTTTGTGCTCGCTCTTGTTGGATTTTATCACTCCTGTGAACAGGAGCCTGTATTTATTCCTCTGTGCATGTAACATTTGTATAAATTCAGCTGAATTTGTATTTCTGTGCTGCTTTTACGTCAGATCCTCCTGAATTCAGTTCTGAGCAAGCAACAGAAGTCCAGGTGGTGGAGGATGATGTGGCAACCATCCCCCTGATGGTCTCAGCAAACCCCGAGGTGGTCTCCTGCATTTGGCTTCGCCGCAAGCAGATGCTGGTCAAAGGTGATCCCGGGCTGTGTGATGGCTCTATAAACCAGGTCCTAGTTGAGCTGAGCCAGCAAGTAAGCACTCAGCTCTGCCATTCAGGGTCTGAATAAAACATAGCAGGTTAGCCAGCATGGGACCCTGCCAAATGTGATTCTCATTACAGCTCTAATATATTCAGTCTAAATGAGGATTGCTGTCTCCCTGAATACAACACAACGGCTTTAAACCCGTCTTCCTCTCCAGGTCGATGTCATCAGAGCCCAGCTGCACCCACACCCTTTCTGTTAGCTCTGCTACTTCCATTATGTGCAGCCAACCCCCTGAAATTACAGTATTTTTCAAATGAGGAAAAACATCTATTACTTTTTTTTGGGGACTGTGGTACAGAAGGTCTCCCTCACACACCTATTGTCAGATTGCAGTGGGAATCTTGCCAGGCCAATCAATAATGCAGGATTAGATGTCACTTAGAGACCAGTGGCCAGAGGACATGCTGTTGATGAGCATGTAATGAATACTCAATTTACTATCGGTTTTCATGTGTGTGTGTCGGCGTGCGTGTGTCTGTGTGTGCTTTTTCTTAAGGGGAAGACATACGCCACCACTGGTCGGATGACCACTCTCTGGAGATTAGGAATGTGACAAGAAGAGATGGCGGACTTTACACTATCAAATGTGAAAATGGTGAAGGTGTCAACGAAACCACTGTTAAGCTGGATGTTTACTGTAAGAAACTGCAAGTAAAGAATGCATAAACATATCAGAGTAATATACAGTATGTAGTATATTAAATCAGTGTCATAGAATCAATGTGCACAGTCCTGCAGTCACAAAGGACAATTTGGATGCAGTATTTGGCAGGCTGTACTAATTCAGGTTTCATACATTACAAACCTGCTTGCTAGGAATGCATTTGACCACTAGGTTTAACTTTCTCAATTTTTTTACGTTCATATCTGATCTCAAGCTGCTGCCACACTATTTTTCTATTTTGCCATGTGTGCTGGCATGCTGAAAAATCTGATTTCTTCTGTAGCCAAATAAGTACCATTTCAACATAAATGCTAAAATGATTCAAAAGCAGTTGTCACATATTAGGTTCTTCAACTTACCTTGTTACTCTGACCTTCCTGGATACAATATTACATCTGACCTTCCTCAATTGTCTTTCAAATGTGGTTTTTGAATAATTGCTCATGCAGTACAGTGAATTCATTGATTGCTAATAGCACAATTTTGAACTTGTCCAAAGCTGCAGAGTATCAGACAACCAAAACTGGCATTCGATTCATCCAAAAAAACCTTCATTAGGCCTCCATGCAAGACCATCCATTTCCTCCGCTGCCTCAGGCCCAGCCTCAAGCTCTAGGCCCTCTGCCTCGATAGTAATGATTTAATAATGCTAGCGCAGAAAATGTAGGTCTGTCTGATTCACCAAAGCCCATGGTACACGACTAATGGATTCTGCCATCCTGCACTGACTGGGCATGACAGTTGTAGATATTCATTATGTATGGAGGATTGTAGTAGCTTTTAAGTGTGGCAGTGTATCCCACTTAACAATGTCGGTCTTTGTTAGGAGACCAACAAGAGTGGGTACTACCAACCCAGAGGTCTGTCTCTAGCTAGTGTTTTTTGCCACTGTTCTTCAGGAGGGAACATAGGTTCAGACAAGTTGGCACTAATGGCCTTACTGTTGCATGTACATGGCACCCACGGGAAGTGTAAAAAGCTTATGAAGCTAACAAAGAAAAGAAGTGAGGACTCTGAATGGAAGGAGAGATTCACTGTTGTGTAGATGGATAGAGAGGGGAAACAAAACGAGGGCAAACTGGTCACTCTGCCATAATCTGAATAGGGATGTGCTCTCATTAGAGGGTTTCGTGGGTCACATTAATTTGCCATCTTTGCTCGAGCATGGAAGGAAGTTAATAGTATTGTATCCCAGGGGTTATGAACACTGTCAAAGCCAAACAAGTGCAAGAGTAATTATTGTAAATCAACATGGGTTTTTTAATGGATGATTTGTCTCAGACTGACTTCACTTCTGCTTCAGCCTTTTCCTCTTTCCTCACGCTCAGATGCTCCGACTGTCAAGGCAGAGAAAGACCCTGTGTATGTTAACCAGGGGGGAACAGCAGACCTGATATGTGTGGCAGATGCCAACCCCATTATACCGGAGATGTTCTCTTGGAAATGGCTGGTGAGTGCTACAACAAACACACACACGCAATTCACAGGAATTTTGCATTGACTTCCATTCATTTTTGATTCATTAGAATCAAGCCTAACCTCAACCCTTACTCTACACCTAACTATTATCAGTTACCAGTACATGGCCAACCTCAACCTAACCTAAACTCAATTAACACCTTTTTCCTAACCCTAATCTCTAACCCCAAAGCAATGCTAATTCTTATGGGTTCCCTTCTGGGACCAACTGCTCCTAAAAGGAGCTCAGAATCACAACATAGTATTTTTTGGGGAAAATGGTCCTTACGCCGTATCAAAAACAAGGCCACAAACACACCCCCTCACGCACGCCTGCATGCGCCCGCACGCACACACAGCCGATGCAGCAACAGTCTAGAATCTATTTCCCCTATCTGGCTTCCTCTGTGTTATTTTCTCTGTTCTTACCGTTTATCACTGGGCTCTCTAAATGCACAGATGCACCATAATTCACTGGCTTTAACTATCCTTCCACCCCATGTCTCCTTGTTTCACACTCAGCCCAAATCCAGAAAAATAGCTTTCATTACTGCTGCGTGACTAAAGGGCACATTTGTCAATGTGGCGTGGTCTCTCTATCTGCTGATGCTCTTCGTGGTCCAACCCACCCCCTGGCAGTCGGGTTCGTGTTCTTTTCCTCTGCTTTTATTGGCCCTCCTTTTTCTTGTGTCTTGGGGCTCTGCAGCCTTTGGTGTTATTCTTCTTTGTCCTCTCAGCTTGTTGTATTGAACGCCCTTCTCGTGCAGACATCAAGCAATAATGCCTGGCTACCTGTCTTGCTTTACGCGGCGAGACAGGAGTGCACCATCCCTTAGAAGGAGTGCAGGTACTGAGGGATAGCAGCTGTCTTTTGACTATTTCCCCTCACTCTGTCTTCCACAGGGAGAGGAAGAATTGGAGATGGGAGAGGAGACCAACGAAAACAAATCAAGCTTGCTGACCATTCATAATGTGACTCGGGCTCATGCTGGTTTTTACCAGTGTACGGCCAGCAATGGCATAGCACTCCCTGGCAGTGTGGAAATGAAGCTGGTGGTGCAATGTAGGTCCATTGTTGTTATTTTTCAGTTTAAGAGGCAAAGCAAACTTTCAGTTGACTTATGTAAATGCAGAATTTGAGGTTTCTGAATAACTTTTCCTCATCTGTCTTTCCTTGTGAAGTCACTCCGGAACTTCGGAAAGGACCCCAGTGGAGGAAGGTTGCCAGTCGAGGGGATGGCACTGCCACTGCTGAGTTGGTGTGTCAGGCAGAGGGCATTCCTCCTGTAGCGTTTACTTGGGAAAAGAAAGGGATGCTCATAGATTTGGCAAATCCCAGGTCAGGAGGTGATTTTGATTTCTATTCATAGTTCATTTTGATCACAAAGTTAGATTTAGAGTTCTTTGAAAAAATATTAGTAGCAAACACACCCTTTCTAATATGATCATGTGATCTTCTTCATATGACAAAGACAAAATTCAATATATTGTGTTGTAGTTTTGTCATAGATCAACAAAATTAATCTTCCGAGATATCTGGGAAGAAAATGAGTCTTACTTAGATTAGTATTACTGTATTACCTTCCTTGCAAATAAAAAAATTTAATAGTGTGATGTCCATTTGTGTAGAGCTCCCTTTAATCTAATACCACACAATACAATCCTGTGCCACCAATAGCTTCAGAAATCACTTATTGGGAGATGCCACTCCAACTCTGCTGTGTCTTATTATCAGTATAAGCACAGCTGTTCTGTGAGACTCATAATGTTTGTTATGGGAAATTAATGAACAAACAGAACTTATGAAGCCAAAGAAACACTGCCAGCAGATATGGAAGTTGTGGAGAAGGTAAAGGTAGAATTAAAAAACAAGTTTTGGACATAGAATGGAATGTTCATTCATTCATGTGTTCATTTCATCATCCAGAAATAGTGATAGTGTGGCACAACAGAAAACAAAGGAGATAAATAATCAGCGATGCAGTAAAAAGGCTGGGAGATGCTAGAGGGAGGTGTGAGGATCTGTTGACAACCTTTACTTAGCCTCACCACAAATCTGGCTTTATGTAAGGGTGAAAAGGAGAAAGCCATTATTAAACCAAAATCATGAAATGTCCTGTTAACAGATTACTACAAGCCATGTAGTGTACGTAGCAGACATGCTAAAAAAGCTGTGGCTGAAAAGTTTGGCCTACCTGCGAAACAATATGTGCTGCAGAAATCTTGTACCGTGCATCATCCTGAATGGACTGTCACACTGGTTAAACAGGGCAGTGGTAGTATCATGCTGTGGAGTGCTGTTCTTCAGTAGTGAGCCACTGTCATGGGCTTCAGAGAATTTGTGGCAAAAGTTGAAAATTAATGTTCACTGGTTCTCTTCATCCTGTCTGACTAACTTCAAACTGATTTTAAAACATCAAGGCATGTGCTCAGGGAGCCTTCATACAGTATATAGACTTGTTAAAACCAGTCCAAATCCTTCACTTTACTATGATGCACTACTTTGTATTGATCAATACCAGAAAAACATTGGAACTTCTAGCATTAATGTGACAAAATGTGAATAAGTTAGGGGGTATGAATAGTTTTGAGAGGCGCGGTTCACATTCATGCACAATTAGCTTCTCCTGTGGTTTACATTAATCCTCAGATTTGCTCCATTATTTTACTATTTATTGTTATTTCAGCAAGCTTTAGCGACTGCACAGTGTTTATCCCTTTTCCTACCACAGTGCCATAAATCTTCATATTGCAGGTATGAGGAGAGGACAGCGAGGGATGGCTCTTTCCACACCAGTACTCTGCGAGTGGTGAATGTGAGCGCCACTCTGGACTATGCCGTCTTCAGCTGCACTGCTCGCAACTCACTTGGGGAAGACAAGCTAGACATCCAGCTCGTCAGCACAAGTATTGCATCTGCATACATTTCCATTTTAAGTGCAATTGGGCGTGCGTCTCTGGGTGACTGTGGTTTCAGCAGTATTCTTATTTGGTGCCTTTCAAAAGGGAGTGAAAAAAAAGAAAAAAGCTAGCTGTGCCACATTTTGGGCATGTCAAGAGAGAAAAAGGTTATTAGATCAATAGCAGTGTTTTGAATTTATATAGACCAACCTGTTTTGACCTATTTATTTTTAAGTGCGAAGCAATTTTATTATTTCATAAACACTCCCTTCAGTTTAATTGTCTAGCCAACACAAGCCATATGTGTGAGCCTCATTGTTCTTGTAAACACGCAATACCATACTGTTAAGAGATTGGTAGGATAAATACCAAGTGACAACAGACTGCAAGAAAGTGTCTATTGGTTCTTGACCATCCTTGGCATCCATTTCCTCCCACTGTGCCTTTCCCATTGTTGTAAATTTGCCCCCCTAGTGGACAAAAAAATTTTGAAATATCCCACATGAATGTTTTTTAAATGAATGGCAACTGATCAAAGTGAGTTTTTTTATGGCACACACCGGGTAGGGATTATTCATATCACACACTTGGCAGGAAAGCACGAATGTTTCCTTCTGTTCTTATTTGGATACACTTAAATAAAACTGAATCCGTGCCGTCTGGTCCAAATTCTATCCGGCCTTCCCAGCTACTGCAGAATAGTTTGGGAGATTCCTCACAATCCCACGATGATTCTGTAAACTGCAGAGAGAGTTGTTGTTCACAAGAGCCAGACCTTATTTTATTCCTCTATCTCTCTACCTTATCATCTAGCCCACAGCACTACTTTGCTTCCTCCACAGATAAGAGTTGCAGTGATAAGCTTTACTCTCCTGGCATACTTAGACTTTTCCACCCTCGAGCTACCGAATGTATCTGCACACTACCAGTCTAATCAACCAAGTCCAGCTCTCAGCAAATGCCGGCAGCTATCGATGGACACATTTAATGTTTACTATAAAAACTTTAAAACACAATCCAATACTGGCCCTGATTTTGCCCATATATTTTTCTTCTTTTTTTATGGCCGTGTGGGAATTATCATAATTAATTTGACGCAGTGATAATAAATTTTAAATGCTTCCTTATCACATTGGGGCTGAAAGAAAGAAATTTTTTTGTTGGTTTCTTTTAGCATGGATGAGGATATTTAAGAGAACTCTTTGCTTTCTTTGAGTTGAGTTGAATGTTGGAATTACTTAGTTTTGTAAACTGGTGTGCAGACTGAATCATTGCTCAAGCAACACTTTCTTCCTATGCTTATGTTTAACTACCTCTCTGTCATCACACTTGACTACTGCTCCTCTCCAAAATTATTGCTTCTGATGCTCCAAATGTGAAACACTCCACTTTGCTTTCAGAAGTCTAGCTGAAGCAGTGCTTTGTAAAAGAGCAAAGGTCTGAGTAGCCTCCTTTGATCAGCTCTCTCAATATTGATACTGAAATAATCATGAGACAATGTCTTATTGCTTATGTTTGGTTGTATAAATTATGAAAATCAGCCTCTGGGTTATTAAAGGAGTCATCCAAAGCTTTGCCTTTTGTTGCTGATCATAAGGTAAAATAATGAGCTTTTCAAGTCACAAATTCATAAAAAATTAGATTTTTTTTAGAGCTCACCTTTTAAATGAGCATCTATGAAAAAAAACCCACATTGTTATTTTTCTCTTTCAAAAAACAGTGCCACACACTGCGGCACACAGAAAATAGATATTTTACTTGTATTCTCTGATTAAGAACATCAGTAGCGCTACACTCATATTTAGAATGATCACTTCTTTGTCTACATACAACCACTCTATATAAAAGACCACCAGCAGTGGTTATTACCAGTGGTCTTTTATATAGACCACTGGTAGTGGTCTATATAGTGGAGGAAAGAGTATGGAGGGCACAACCCTGTAGGGAGCAGAGTGGCATGTGCTATTTTAGAGTCTGTACGTATAATCAGTTCCCTCATAACAGCATATATTCTCATTTCATAGCAACTAAATTCTCGTCAAAGACTTTACTGCAGTCTGCAAGAATTCAGCTGTTGCACAAACAACACATTTGCTTTTTAACTAACTTTCCTTTTCGCCCTCAGCTCACCCAGATCCACCTTCGTCATTTAGTCTAGTCAGTGTCACCCATGACTCCGTCACTCTAGAGTGGATCCCCGGCTTTAATGGGGGTTTGCAGCAGCGATATCGCATACGGTAAAGACAAATGTCCAAAAAGACGAGTATCCTTACAGGAACAAAGAATCCATATTTGATTCTTTTCTTTGACAGATACATCTCGGACCAGTCTGTCAGCTTCATGTATGTAGATGTCGTTCCCCCTGATACAACAACCTTCACCGTTACCGGTCTGCAGTCTCAGACCACCTACAACTTCTCAGTTAATGCCCTAAACTCCATAGGAGAGAGTGGCTATGCTGACGACGGTGCAGTACTGACCATCACCACTGAGGGTCAGTTTGGAGTTACCCCCCCCAGATTAATCATGTGAGGACTGATGTCAACAGTACATTTATAAAGATTGTGTTTTTTGTGCCCTTTCTCTTTCTTCATAGTGAAGAAAGATTTAGAAGAGGATCAATCGCATGATGACGCACAGGGTGAGTTTTTCCCCCTCAATTTTTGATGAAAGATGTAATATAACTGAAGTGTTTTTAAAAGTCGGACATTTCATAAAACTCTTTAAGACTTAATTTTTTTAATTTTAATGGCTACGTTATCATTTATTGTTATTTAAACAATTTGAAGCCAATAATTAAGTGTCAGAAAGAAAATAATTTCCTGTTTGTTGAGAACACTGAATGCTATACATACTGTATTCATGACTTCTCTGGCTCTTTGACTATTTAAATGTTAAATAAGAAATTTGGCCAGGAGTTCCTGACAAAAATTGACACCAATTTTTATTTTTTGTAAAATGTTATTTTGGTGGTAAATTTCTCTCATTTCTATTACTTTGACAATTGCTTAAAATTGCACCATAGAAATATTGTGTCACTATTTATTTTTCAAATGTATTCATATGAATGGCATTGTTAACTTCAGTCCACACTATACTATACAAACATTTACAGTTTTTCTCCTGTCTTGGTCCCTGAAATGCCTTTGTTTTCTTTTTTTAAGTAACATTTTTTCTTTCACATATATTCAAAATGACAATAACACGGATTGAAATTTTTTAATTTGTCTTTTAGTCTTTTAAGAGTTTGAAGAAATCCAGGTTAGACAAGCAGTGGCTTTCCTTTAGCTCCTCATGTTAATTCAGGCACCTTTTGTGGCTGTAACAGCAGTAGCTATTTTTGTCATCTGCTAGTTCTTAATTATTTAAAAGCTGCTGAGAGACCAGTTAGGTCTTTTTATCCTTACATGTCCTTCAGTTTAGCTTTATCTGTTCTGCACTAATCTGATATTTCTGTTTTTGCTTGCAACCAGCTCTGAGTGGCCTGTCAACCCATTTGACTGTGGCCTTCACAGTGGTGTTTGGAGTCCTGCTGGTGTTGAATTCGCTGGGCTGTTTCTTTGGGCGGAAGTGGAAAAACAGGCGTGACAAAACAAGTACCCATGATTATCTTTATCTGGGGAAGTGTTCCTCGCTTTCTTGTCTCTGCAGTGTTCCGATCTCCCTGGCACAAGACTCTAAAGAGATTACTCTGAGCAATGATGTAATTGTCAGCTCAGCACCACCTCATTGCTCCGTGTTCCTCTTTCTGTTTGTGTGTCCTGTCTCCTCTCCTTTTGCTCACCATCTGAGCCTCTACCTCGCTCCACATTCATCCCTCAAAACTGTCACTTCCACATTGCACTCATATCTTTTATCTCATTGGCTGGCTTCATGTCCTTCCTCTCTCTCTCTCCCCTTTTGTCTCTTTCCATTTGTTCATCAGCCTAACCATCAAGTCCTCCTTCTCAGTCTTTCAGGTTTTTCTTTCCATCAGCACCTTCCTTTGCCTTCTGTTTTTTTTTTACATTGAATTTCTTTCACATCTCACTAATCTTTCATTCACTCTTGCTCTCTGGCCTCTTTAGTTTTTTGATCAAATTCAACATTTGATAGAGTAGCTCTCCTTGTATCTCATTCCCCTACAGAGGCAGAAAGGGACAGTGTGGTGAATGGGCAGAAGAGTGAAGAGGATGTGTAAGTCAAGGTTTTGGAGTTCTCTGGAAGAAAAGGAGATACACACATTTCATGATTTTTCACTAATGTGCTGGAAGCAGCTGAGGAGGCAAAACAAGATTAGATAAAACTAGGTCTAAATTGATGTCTTGAACCTTGCATCACACATGCAGTACTGCCAAGAAACCACAATATGATGCCACATAAAACCATTTAAACATTATGAACATGGGCTTGAATGTATTTTTTTCCGATTTTATGTGATAGACCAAAGCAACATAGAGTATAATGGCCACATGGACGGAAAATGATATTTGGTTTTTAAGTGTGCTTCTTTCTGGCATGCATTTGTATGATTCTGATAACTGCAAATAAAATTTACAGACATATATTTTCCTCAGAAGTCAAATAAATAGTAAACGATTAACCTGTCTGTAATCTGTAATCTAATTTCAGTGTAAATATGTAGCTTCTATGAAAGCCTCAGAAGTTTGCTTGAGAATGTTAGAGAACAAAAACTATCTTGAAGACCAAGAAACACAGCACAACCATCTAGGGATTAACATATGGATACATTAAAGTAGGATAATGTTATAAAAACAAGTTTTGCATCTCATACTTAAAGTTCATCGCTCTAAAATGGTTACTGTGTGGCACAACCGAATACATGATGAGTAATAAGACTAGCTAGGATTAATCAGAGAAGCAACCAAGAGTTCTGTGGAAACTTACTGAAAAGTTTCCACAGAAACTTTAGTAAAAGTTACAGGAAGTCACAGTTCAGTTTGAAGAATCCATTGACAACTTTGTTATTTGCAGTGGCAAAAAGAAACCAACATCAGGAAACAAAAAAAGTCATAAGAAGCTCATTTTAAAGTGACCCAAACCACCATGTAGGGGACTTTAGTCAGATGACCTCCATGCACAATGCATTATGAAGGCAAAACTAACCCTGAACACATAGCCCCTGCAGTGAAACATGGTGGTCACAACGTCATGCTCTGGGGAAGCTGTACAGAGCTAATAAGATTGTGGATTGAGCCAAATAAAAGAGCAATCCAGGAAGAAAATCTGTAAAAAAAAAACTTGTGCCTGTTATGGAAGTTTACCATCCATGACAGATGGTAAACTTCCATCTGTAAAACCAAAAACAATTCGTTTTATCTAACAATTGGTTAGATAAAAACATATTTATGTTTTAGGATGGTCCAATCAAGGGATGGATGTTAATCCATTTAAAAATGTGCGGAAAGACTTAAAAGTTGTTCTCCACCCACAGAGATGATTGCAAAAAAAACAATTACCTTTCTGGATTATGCAACGTTCATAGAGCGATGCTCAAAATCATTTGCAGCTGTAAGTGCAGTGAAAGGGGCCTCTATAAAGTAATGCCTCGACAGAATTTAAATGCACTCTTCCCTCTTCTTACTTTATTTATAAAAGCTTTGAAATCCATGTATAAATTATTATTTTTTTTTTTGCAATTCATCATTACACACTACTTTGTGATTGTCTACACCAGATTCTTAATAAAAACAATGATAATTGTAAATATGATGAGACTCAATACTTTATTTCCAAAGCCCTGCAATAATCATGAAAGGCCAAATGTTCATAGGTTTCTATGGCAACTGTGTGGTTAGTATATCTGTTTATACACACTTGGGATGAATTATCAGCAGTATAACCATGAAGTAGATAAGCTCTGATTTCTACATGCAGGTCAAGTCAATCAACTAGCAACTCCAATAAGTACGAGAGCAGAGAAAAAATCAACACCGGAGCCCAACGCACCCTCCTCGTTGACACTGGATCTGAAACAGAGAGCAAAGTCTACGAGAGCTACACAGCGGTAAGAAAGACGGAGGAAGAGATGTGGGGAGAGAAAAGGGCAACAGATAATCTGCAGAGACACCAAGAAACAGATGAATAGGGGAAATAGGTTAGGCACAGGGTGAAGAGAACTGGTAGCAAAGGAAGTGGAGGCTTCAGCCATAACAAGGAAAAGGGATAAATAAACTAATGAAACCTTAGGTTGTGCGCAGGGATGGAGCATTGATCAATAGTCCACAATTAGCATTCAAAATACACATTGATCTTGGAGAAATGATCATCTTGTTCTTTTAAAAGGCCAACAAGGATTTAAGATTGAAGAAAACAGTTTATTGAGGTAAAAGAAAACAGATCAGGCTATGCGGTCAGAGGAGAATCAGTTCACAAATACACATGAAGGTAGAGCTCACCTCGCTTTAATTGACTTTAAGCATGTTTACCTTCAGCAATATCTGGATTTCACTTGAAACAGTCTTGTATTTTATATGGTTATGCCCTAAGATATTCTACTGACACAGTATCTCTCAATATCTTACTGCAACATTTCATTCTTTGAACATTACCACCCATTACTTTATATGGCGCCCCTAACATTTATTTGAACCTCTGGTAAAAATATGTAAAAAACGTAATTTTTTATTTTTTTTAACTTTTTGCGGAAGCATAATACAGCTCTGAAAAATGTAGAAAACTCTTTTTTTTGTTAAAAACTGATTTTTTGACTATATTTGTACTAGAATTTCCTTTAGAAAATTTTGACATTAACATAAAATTATAGAAAAAAGAAAGCAAAGCAGAATTTTTCTTCTTTTAAGAATTGGCTTTAATAGGAAAAAGTCACTTGCATTCACATAGACTGAGAAACATAAGAAACACAGCAGCCTAGCTAGCTGCTGAAGGAATTAGGAGAAGTAGTTTATAACTCATGTGTGCCATTTAATCAGACTAAACAAAGATTAACAGGTGTGTTTTAAGGTTTTATTGATTTTATTTTATTTGGGGTGAAAATCATTATAGTAAGTGTGTTTAAGAGATTTCCCTTTCACATTTCTCTTGCTTTTCATTATCAACTTAATATTAGTATTTACGAAGTGATGATACATAGAGCAATTACTGGTGTTCTGTTATTATTTTGAGCAAAGTGGCATAAAGAAACCATTTCAGATCTGCCTTTGAAATTGTCCTTTTGCCACTCTGTATCACATTATCTTGCCAATAAGTGAAGTACATCCACATTGAAGGTGAAGGTGACCTTTCGCCTCCTTGAAACTAATGATATGTGGAAATGCGTTGTGATGCTTTATATGATGAAATGTTGTCTGTTTGACCAGTTTCAGGAAGACTCCCATTATTATTATCCTACTGGTGACTATAAACCCTACCATGGTCCACATCCTGAGGACAGACATGGCCTTGGTGAGACAAAAACACTTTTGCTTTAACAAGGCATTAGCAAACACCTTGCATCCTGGGGAGTGCAAAGAGACTTTTTTTTATGCAAATGCTGAAAATTATAGTGATCCATTTTTATGTTTTAATCCATATTTATGCTGTGATTGTGTATGGGCTATTAAAGGTGCCGTTCCTGTGAACTTTGAAAGCCATTTGTATGAAGACGTGGGTGACAGAAGAGTGTACCAGGACACACTGGCTTCCTCTCTTCCTGCCTACCGTCCACTTTTCTCTGATCACAGACTGGTCCAGCAAGCAGAGGACTGGAGGTCACCAACAGACCCTCAGGTCTTTGAAAAAAACTAACAAAAAAAACCCCTCTTTAGAACAGTTACATAACAAATACATTTAAAAGATTTAATGTATTACCGAAATATAAAACAGCTTTTACACACCTCACGTATCTCTTGCTTTTTTTTTTTTGGCTTTTTGTCATCATCAAGCAAATTTTAATATAAAAAGAACTTCTCAAGTATTTCACTTGAGAGGAAAACGTTATCAAAAGCAACCTGCTCCTACTGTAATGTTTCAGGAAGTTGAGTTTAATTTTATCTGCCAACGCCAAGCTTATGTACCATGAAACCTTGAAGAATCATAAAATAACTTAGACGCTTTCAGATAAAGTAGAAATGAAGGAGAAAGTAAGACTAAGTCTCAAAAAGCAATACCACATGTTCCATTTTAAAGAAATTCAAGAATTCAAAAGGTTTTGGCATCCATCAGTCTGTTAAGGGTTACAAAGCCGTATAATTTTGTGACTCAAGTGAACCAAAGGGAGAACCATTATCTACAAATAGGAAAAAAAACATGAAGCAGTAGAGAGCCTTCCTTTAAGTGTATGGGCAACTCATCACAAGAACCCAGAACAATTTTTAATGTGTAACCAGGTTGCTATGGATAACATTTTCCCTTAATATATTTATTCAGATTATCTTAGTCGGATATGTAGATTAGTTTTTAATGAGGAAAATCATTTTCCACAGTAACTGTATTCTCTCTTTTTACAGGGTATCAAGAGAGACGGGCAGTTCATGAATAATCAACAACCGGAGCGGGATTATGATCTACCCTTCGAGTTGCGAGGAGAATTAGTCTAGATTGAGACAATGCTATCAATTAAATAATTTAACTCGATAGTAGGAACTGAGTAAATTGCTGTAAAGAAGTATATACTCCTGTCTTTTTTTTTTCTAGAACTTGATTTAAATTATATTGAATGATTAGATTAAGAGCAAAAATAAATGTAAGTTTTTCAACTTTAAAGTTTTGTTTTTACTTTTTAACCATTAAAATAATAAGTTGATCTAATTCACTGACATAAACTGCAAACTGTTGCTGAGTAGAAGGCAAGAAGAAAGCTACAGTAGAGGAAAGATTTGAAAGCTTCGGCCCCCTTATTGCAGTCAGGAATATCAACGTGATAAATATTGTTTTTCTTTCAATAAATATCCTTATATTACACTATAAGGTTAGTTTTGACTTCTGCTCCTCTTTTTATGCCCCCTTCCACTTTCTGCCTCTTTTTTAGAGCCGAGTCATCGTCATTACCCTCACTCCCCCCACTGCCTCCTACGGGCCTGCAGGTAGACATGAATCAGTCGGTTAGAGATAGAAATGAACTGACATGTGTGCGGTTGGCACTGGAGCAGAAGCAACAGAGGCTCACGGTGCCACCCAAGCAGACATCATCCTTTTGACCCATCTGACATTAACATTTTCCAGTGTGTATCCAGATGAGAACCTGATGACAGGGCCCTCTCCCTCCCCCCACCGACTACAAAGACTTTTCAGATCTGACAGCTGGTCTTACGGAGTCCTTACAATGGGATCATACTGAGCGGTATTTAGCACAGTTTCATCTTAAGACGAGAGAAGCCATATCTGCGACCAGACTTTATAATCCTGTTTTCTCTCAGACTGGAATTCAGCTTAAAGCATTGGTAAAGGGGAGAGACCATGCTGGGAATTTGCAGTCAGAGAGAAAGAGAGAGACTGAGAAGAGAAAAGGGTTAAGCTAAGCTTCATATGTGGCTACTGCAACAAAAAATATTCTCTGCTTTATAGAAAACCAGTACTTTTGGTACCTCTTTGTCAAATATCAAATGGCATTTACACAAAGAAAAAAAAAAGAAATTATTGTGATAATCTTCTCATATGAAATATAAACAATGTAAAAATTCAAGTCAGAAATCAGTTTGTGAGTCTGGACTTGTTCAAATAATTTTAGTATAAAATTGTATTTTACACCAAGTTCCTTTTGAAGACCTGCAGAATCACACATATTAAGAAAATATGTGCATATTTGAATAAAAACCCTTTTGGCATAATTGTTCAAACTACTATCGTACCCTGGTGATGGTTTACCTTGCTCTATCCAATACTGCTCAGACATTTGCAATAATTTGTTGTACCCACAGTTCCATGCAAAAATATTTTAGATTTTTCATATTTTGCTATTACGTAACCACAAATTAGTGTTTATTTTACTGGAATTGTATCTAATAAATCAATAAGTGGAAGAAAGCTTGATGGTTTTGAAAAGGGTTTACAAATTAAGAGAAGAAGTGGAGGAGTTGTAATAACATGTCGCCTACTTTAATATTTAAAAGTAGCATTATGCTCAACGCAAATTGAAAACATTAATATGAATATTTTTACATTTATTGACTGGTTGTAATTCGAATATGTATCACATACATGCTTACTTCCTGTATCAGTGACTATAACTTAGCAGTTTAGGCGTAAGATGAAGCTGTTAAGCCGCAGATCATTGGCTGAATACGCTGAATACTTACTTGCCTTTAGCAGATCAGAATCAGCATCACCCTTATTGGCTAAGATTGTGTGCACAAACACGAAGTTTCAAGCTCTTACCTGTCTTCATGTCATGTCCGCCTTTATTCTATAAAGTATTCATCACAGCAGTGTTGCTGTACATTACGCGCTGCATATATTTTTCTCTTTGACTGAAAAGCCCCGCAGGGCTCTAACAAAAATCAATGCATTCTTTCAATGAAAATATTTACCTACAGGATGCAAGATGCAATTTAAATCTGCAAAACCCACAAATTTCCTTAGTGGGGTTTGAATGCCTGGAGATACATCTCAATATTTCTCACTGAGCACTCTTTCCCAGACTTGCTATTCTCCATTATGAGCCGTCAAGGTGCGTTTGTCTCATTACTGAACAATTGTTTAAGTTCCTGTCTAACTGAGCTCTGTTTTCATACCAAAGCCTGTTCATAATGCTTCGTTTCAGCTCAGCCACGAACAGCAATCTGCTAGACTGAAAGCTTGACAGCTCAATACTGCATGTCACCTTCTATTTTTCCTTACTCGCCTCATGAACATTTTGATATGTTGCTTCCAGGAGAATCTCAAGGGAGCTCAGAGAATCTTTGAGAGGGGAAAATTAAACCAAAAGAGAAAAAATTAACATTATTTAATTACCTAAGGTCTAAGGTTATTTTTTCCATGTGATTGTGTATGATTAAATAATCCCTTTCCAAAAAGTATCTATGTAACTTTAGTGGCTAGTGCAACCTGTTGATGATATAGTAAAGTCATGCTAAATAGATGTACGTTTTGGCTATTGCATGTATTATTCAACTGGATCCAGTTGGAAATTAATTTAATGATCTCATTAACTGTACTATGCATCTGGGTACTTTTGGTGTGGATCAAATACTACAAATGAATTCATGCATCTGTAGTCTTTGAAAGATAAAAACAATGCTTTGTTAGCTTTTCATAATGTTTACATTAAAAGATGTTTCCTGTTTTGCTATTGTGAGGACATCTGTTGAAAAAACTCTTCAGATTTAATTCTGAATTAAGGCAAGACTTTATAAAATTACTTTTTCTTCTGTTGAAGTTTTTTTTTTTTAAAGACTTTAGGCATATGCTTAGAAAAGTGCTAGGAAAAGAAGTCCCTCCTTATTTGTTTGGCTTTGCAGCAGGTACCACAGGTTTTGAATAATAATTTACCAGTTTTCAGACTTGCTCATGATTTCATTCATCTGAACAAAAAATTAGTTCTACTTGAAGAAATGTAATCCCAGAGAATGAATATTCCAACACCATGTTTCACTCTGTGTACGGTGTATTCTTAATGCCCTTTCTGAGCTAAGTTTACCATTTTCTATTGTGTCCAAAAATTCAATATTGTTTTTATTAGAACTTAACACAATAATGCATTGCACACAAACACATAATGGGGAAGGATTTTATCTGCAGGGAAGATAACATGGGTGCATCTTGCATTACCAATTAGACAAATGAAAATGAGTCAGTTAATATCAGCAGGTTTCCAGCTGTACAGTGTTTGGCTTTAATATTTACCACACCTTCACAACCTGTGAGTTGTGAAGGTAGTTATTGTTAATGCAACCTTTATCATGTTAGTACCGTAAAAGCAACATCCTCAAAAGCATCAGTATTTTAATTTGCACAACACTAGATGGAATAATTCTGCAGAAACTTAAATGGTTTCTGCATGAAATAGCTCAGGGAACCTTTAAACTACAACTTTTGTAACATCTCTATAATTCTTCAGTTGTGCTGTTAGCAAGTCATGACAGTCAGAAGACTGTCATAGCAAGAGTCTTCAGTCAGAAGCCTCTTCAGATTCATTATTAGACTGACTGCTACCGGAGAATCTTCTAATCTCAATCCATGATGGCTGTTTGAAGAGACTTAGAAAATATGAGTTACAACTTTAATGTTGGTCCATTGTTGCACAACTAGATGCAATGTAGCAGCTAGCTTGTAGATTCAATTGCAATTTTTTATTTTTATTTATGTTATCCATTCATATTGCTAAAGCTGATAACATTTTGTTAGCATCCCTATCAAAGATACAATCTACTTCCTGCTACCTGAAGTTGTGTTATCCTTTAGCCTCTACAAGGGAAAATGTAGGCCAGGCACCCACTCTCTTCCAGATAAATTGATTGTGCTTTAAAAAAGAATAACCTAGAAAAGCACAAATACACTTTAACACATGTACACTGCCCAGACAATTGATTAGGTACAGTATATGCATGTTAACAAAGCTGGCAAATAAGCCAAACACATGGCCGTTGTCAAGCTTCATCAAAGAAAGACCATGTCCAGTAAACAGCAATTCAGGTGAAAAAATGGCTTGTTAGTTTTAAGATGTATTTTTTTTAAATATAAATGCTATCTTTTTGTAAAAAAAAAGAAAAAGGATTGCTTTTACCAAAAGATAGTTTTTATAAAAGATAGCTTTTACAAAAAAGTGACCTTTTTGTAAAAGGTCACTTTTATAAGCTAAGTTGTGGAAGCAGAATATGTTCTACAGTGTATCTGATAAAGGATTATAGTTGCTTAATTGACCTCATTGTATTTATGTAACTTCCGTTTTGCAGAATATACAGAATATACAGAAGTTTCACACGTTATGTGAGGAAGAAGCAACCCTACTTCCCTCTTCCATAGCCAAGCTACGGAAATACATGCAAAACGTGGTTTGGCAATGCCTTGCTCTCAGGGACTATCTTTCTGAATCCAACCCTGTTTTGTTGGCTGCATAATGTAGAGTATGCTGTTTTAAGACTTATGTGATCTCAAATTTCATTCCAGGCTTCCTTATGGTTCCTGATTGTTAGAAACCTTAAGGAAGGTTTTGAACATTGTCAGCTGTGAACAGAACAATATTTTGACCAAATAGTCACATTGTTTTATATAATTTTTTTTTTTTTCAAAATAAAATCACATTGTTTTATATAATTTTTTTTTTTTCAAAATAAAATCTGTGGCACTTGCTGCCATGGGGAGGCATAACCACATATCATCACATGAAAACCACATTTTGTTTTAACCTAGGACATCTTTCTGCCACAAAAACATGTTTTTGATTATCACAAATAACTAAATATGAGGTACAAGCAAAAAAAAAAAAAAGGATCTGTAAGGGATAAATAATTTTCACAATATGTTTACAGGTGGAGAATTATTATAGTTTAAGTTGACATTCTTATAAAGACTGGAAGTTTGTAAGCTGGGTACAAATTGCTCCCACTCTGAGGGACAAAGGCTGTGCTTTACTCATGTAGATGAATTGCAGCCTTTGTTTACTGTAACAGCCTATGTTTGTGCCTCTCAGTTGAGTAATGCAGTTGGATCACAATTACTACCTCTTTTCTTGTGAATGTCTTGTGATAGTGGCTTAACTATTTTGTCGGGGGGGAAAAGCAAGTAAACCAGGTGGTAAGAATGGCTTTAACCTTCATCTGATTATGATAAACTGGAAGAATGTATATTTGTACTATATTACCTTTGACTAAATAGTTTTTTCTAATAAACTCTGTTGATGTATCTAACTCCTATATGAAGAAAAGCAACAAAATGTAGGCAGAATTACTTCTATGAAAGCTTTCATAAAACTTTGTGCTCAAAGGCAGTCGCGTCTTGATGCCATGACGTTACAGGGGAGGATATACTACATTAACTATGTAGATCAATAAACTGTATAATTATGATGTTTATTTATCCTCATATTAATACATTTCCTCATTACAAGGATGTTTATTCCTTTTTGTGAGCTACTGATATTGACACTGGTAGTTCAGTTGAAAAGCGTTAATTAGAGAGGGTGGTTTGAAATGTGAAGAGAATCCACAATGCTGAGGGAAAACAGTACTGCACAAAGAGATGAGAGTAAAAGTGAAAAACCTGCTTCAGTGAGCAGATGGAAGAAGAGTGGGTGAGAGAGACAAAGTCTCTGGATGCGGAAGTGGTTGTGGTGAGCAACATGGGTGTGGCCTTTTTAACAGTTTTTTTTTTTTTTTTACCCGCCTGTCAAGAGGTCATTTTACAGAGGAAAGCACTGTGGATGATGAAGCTTTGGACCCATCCCTGGAACCAAACCCCTTTCAGGATGGACAATAAGGTAAGCATAATAGTCTAGATTAAAGACTAAATATCTAAATGCTCAGGGCTGATTTTGGGTGAAGCCGAGTCAAAAGAGACTGATGGGGGTTGACAGACAAATGGATGAACAGACAAACCAGAGAGTGAGGGAGAGAGCTAGATGTGACAAACAGGCAGGCGGGTCGGCCCAGGGGAAGCGAGAGACGCCTGTACAGCCCAGGGGATACAGGCCTCATCCTGACATATGCTCTGAAGTGAAATGAAGATTGGCACGACCTGCTAATCTTAGCTGTCAAAGCTCATGACGTACACGGATGCTCACCTGCCATGCTGTGTCCGTCCCAGGGGATGAGATGCCACCAGGATCGGTCAAAGATTGAAATTTCATTTTCTGAAGGGGAGGAGATTCAAAACTGGTCTCTGGCCTGGACCTCCACTTGTTACTAGTCCTGTTTTTTTTTTTGTTTGTTTGTTTGTTTTTTACCTGTTTGACAGACAAATGTAATGGAAAGCTTTTTTTTTTATTTCCAAGGCAGTATGTTGAGGGGGAGGAAGATGTCTACTCTCAGACTCAGGGTCTCCATTATGTTAAAAATATTTTCAACACATCTTGTGATGCCAACTTTTAATTGGTGACAGCTTTAAAACTACGATACAGTAATTCCTACGGTGCCACAAAGTGCAACAAGGATACATGTGGGAGGGTTGTGTACACAATATGTCTCCTCAGTCACTCCGTTTTGACAAACAAAAACAAGTTTCTCACAGTTTGATTTTAGAAGTAGGGATCTGTTTTCTCTCACACTGTTTAAAGAGTGTGAATAATGATGTTCAGGGACCAAGAGAGGAAGAGGAAGGAAGCATAAGTGGCCATGTGGTGCTGAGCTTAAAAGCCATGGCTTCCTGTCTGGTGAACAGTAACTGCACATCTTCTTCCAGTGTCATTGCAATCATCATTTAGACAGACCTTTCATTGGATGCTGGGCATATTCACATTATGCACATTGTCTTGCCGTTGAATGCTCAAAGTGACCAAAAGGTCAATTGAAAAAGGTTTTCTGTTTACACATGAATAAGTATTTTGTACCATTTCTTTTAAAATAATAGATCTCAGCTACCTGTTTAAAATTATACTTATATTTCTTATTTCTTGGATTATTCCTTCTAACATTCATCTTGCTTCACCTTCTTATGCCTTCTTTATGAATCATCATCTCTACAAAATGTCTGTTTCTTTCAGATTTACAAGGCTGCGCTGATATGTCTTCTGTTTGTCATGTCAGAAGGTGAGTGCAGAAATCCCCTGGGTACTAAATTTGCTTATGGTAAATTAATATGTGAACTGGGTTTGAAATGAAATGAACTGGATTCAATTACATGCAACAACCGTATTAAGCAACTGACTTTAAAATGTAGATTTCCATTTTGTTTAGCTTTGTATTGTTTTTACAGTTTTGAAAGTCTGAATAGTCAGTTTGATGTCATTTGTTAAAACAATGTCCATATATTTAGAGGTGTCACAAAACATGTTGCTCAGAAGATGAGACGTTACATTATATTGGGTTTTTGAGAACCAGACAAGATTTTATGATTGTTTTGGGGGGGAATCTACACATTTTTTATTCTTTTCAGAAATAACGATTTTGTAAACAATTCAACCTAAAAGCTAATTCTAAGTTTAGATCCACAGGTTAAAACGTAATTCATTTCTGATCTTAGTTTACCACCAAAGTACTCTGAACAACGTTCAATTTCCTCAAACCTGGACCTTACAGGCTTACTTTAAATCTGTTTAATTCTATTGCACTGTTATTTTTACACAATAAATGGATTTCAGTGGCCGAACTCTGAATATAGCTCATCTCATCCTCTTACACATTTTTATTAGTTTTTGAGAGAGCAAGCCAAGTCTAAATTTTTGATGGAGAATTTCTTATTCAGATTTTTAATTGCAGCTACTCTTAAAGAACTAAAAAAGTGGAGTTACTTTTTTATTAAATTGTGATTCTTTTAAAACACATCAAATGACAAAATCAACACTGTGGTGAAGACATCTGGGCTGTTATTTGAGCTAAATTTAGCTCTACCTGCAAATCCACAGCTGATCCAAGCCCGTACCTGCAGCTACTCCAAAGTAACAACAGAAAAAGGTTAAGGAAACATCAAAGCATATTCTGTATTTCGATGGCAAGGGCAAAGCCATTGGATAATATTATGTTTAGTACCAGGTAAAAATGATAACTAACATGTATCCTCATACCTCCCACTTGTAAAACAGTCTGAATTGCTCTTCTGCCTTGCGTGTTGGGGGAGTGTGGTACCTCTTTCCTGCACAACTTTGTGTATTGAGCTCCAAGAATAAAGGTCCTTTTATTTATTCCAAGGAGAGTTGTGCTTTGTTCATCATATAAAAAACAATGTTGTTTAGTTTAAAGTTCATCAAAAAAGTTAAATCCCATTCATGAACTTCCTTATTTCAACACATCCACACACTTCTCACAAATCACAAACTGTGTTTTAAAGGATCTACAATCAATGTAAAATATTTTAGTCCAGGTTTTAAGCGTTTTTTGTTGTTGTTGTTGTTGTTTCTGTTTGTCTCACTGTTAGGTGGTTCTAATGTCAACATGCCTTTAACTTGATTAAAGGCTCTCTCTTACTTCATCCAAAGTCAAACAGTTGATGTGCGGCCATGTGGTTGCGGAATGTCTGTATGCCCTTTCACACACGTGAAAGGTGTGTCCACAGGTGGTCTGCGGCACCTGGGGACACACCTCCCACTTCAGTATATCTCATAGCCATTAATTGGTATGGCATATAGGTAAATTATACGCTCATGGAGTGCGCCACACTTTTCTGTAGACAGCCTCCCCTGTGGAAAATGACTTTGCAGCTAGATTTCATAAATCTCAAACTTGGCTTTTTATTCACTGTGGAATTATTCAGTTCAGATTTCAGAAAGGCACTTTGTAATTAAAGATTATCAATTGCAAACCAGATTCCTTGAAAAAGTGTGAAATTGTTATTTAATGTAGTCCATAAAAGGAGTTTCAGATGCCACCTTAGCATAGAAGCTAATAGCAAGATGTGATTTCTCATTTTTACGAGTTGGTATCTTACATCGCGGTTCTCTGTGTCAAGTCACTGTAGGCTGGTTTAGAAGGGGAATCCATGAGGGTCTTAATTTTTTTGCACATTCTCAACAAATGCTCTTCTGAATACTCATTTGAGACTTAGTCAACACCTGATTGCTCAACTGGTTGTTATGACATGGGTTGCAATTAGCCATTGTGAAATTTCAGGGCATCAAATATTGACATCTCTTGCTATCTCTTTACACTCATAATATATAATCATACACTTAAATCACTTGTAACTTTAAAAGCTAAGTGACATGTTTTTGTCAAAATGCATATGTGATAAACATTTGATTTGAAGGGTCCTGATATTGTCTTGCATTATTCTCTACATTAGCATTAGCTATGTTTATTACCCCTAGCATTGGGTTGCTTAAACAAGCCATCATATTCCACAGACTGAGTTGCATAATTGCCATTTATGTTGGGCTGTTTTATTCAAAATTCCTAATCTATTACTGTAAGCTCAGACTCTGTGTGAAGGTGAATAAATAATTCAGTGAACCACATAAATGAAGCTGGTGTTACTGGTGGAAACAATGTCCCAAAAAAGCAAGGACATATGATTTTTAATTCCTCTTGAGACCAGAATTGCAGTCAGGCCAACTTCCCTGGAGGCCTGGAAAAAATTGTTCCATATTCTAAATGGTAATCCATCATGTTAGAAGGCTGATGTGTAGATCAGAAATAATTAAACTATAAATTGGGATTATATATCAAAAAAGAAGATTAAATATTCAGAAGTGTGACAATGCTGCAAGTCTACATTTACACAGTTAGCAGGACTAAAACAGCTGAAACTGAAACTGCAAGAGAAATTTACGGAAACTGTTGAGACAATGCTCTTCAACTACTCATGATTGCATACAAACTGCTCATTAAAAACATTCAAACACATTTTTAAATATTAAATTACACATTTAATCCAGCCAGTTTTTACCAGTTCATGTAATTAGTCAAAATCAATGCACTGCCCCCACAAAGCAGAAGTTTTGTGTAACTTAATTACTAATTGGAAGGTGCTGAGTGAGCACACAGACAATGGGCCGCTCTGTCCCGTGGTCTCACTCAACAATCTGACTCTGTTGTATTTGGAGGTTGCCTCACAGCCCCATTCACTGACAGGACTGCCACTGTGACATGCTCAGTGGATCTGCAGGGCTCCCTCTACTTCATATTCTGAAGTTTGGCCTCAGCCAAGAAATACGTGACAGTTTGTTAGAGAAACTCATAAACAACACTGGGCTTTGTTCTTCCTGTGAAAGTCCACTGTTTCATCTGACTCCATTTTTTTTTCTGTTTGGTGATTAAAAATGCATTTATTTCTCTCCACAGTGTCATGGGCCCAGAGTCAAACTCCCTCAGATCAAAGAATGTCTCCCACCAAACCTACGACTCCCACTGGTAAGACACTTCCTTCTGGCTGTCTCTATCTACAGCACCCTCCACAGTTTTTGATACCCCTGATTTAAGACATACTACAATGTTTCAAAAATCATTTTCTCAAGCAGATTTGCCGACCCCGAGATGTCAGTCTTTGCTGCAGCTCTCTAAGCAAGTTTAGAAAGGAGCTACTTTCTTGCAACCATTTTCTGACTAATGACAATAAACACATCTACTGTTTGCCCTAATTGAATGGCATTTTTTTTCTTGTGTTTTCAAATGTTTAGGGTGTATAAAGTAAAGTATAAAATAAATAAATCCAAAGCTTATGTTTATTTTGTGGTTGTTGTTCAGGGTGTCATTACAGTGCCTTACAAACCCCCCCTGATATTTCTTAAAATGTTCCTTATTTTGACTCATGAGAACTAGAAACTTCAATGTGTTTCATTGGGATTTGATTTTACAAACCAAAGAAATTCTGGTATTTAAAACAAACAGCTCACCAACTTTCTTTCCAGAGTTTCTCCTTGATGTTCTTTGTATAAACTTGATAATTTTATGCAGATTTGGCAGTTTTTTAGTGCATGTATAATGAAGGCTCGTACAATGGCTAAAGTACAGGAATTAGTGACGCTTTGCCACATTTTCAGTATGCACACTGAGAAAGATCCTAAATGAAATGTTTCATCACGTTAGAAATGTCTAACATGAATATGTGACTCTAGCATAAAATATGAGATCTGTTCAAAGTTTTTGACCCCAGTGTGTTGGAGCAAAGGCAAAAGAGGAAGTTGATGTTATGTGCTTATGTAAATCCTGGACCAAATTTTATGTGGCTTATAGACTCCTGCAGCATGATTTCCATAGGTATCACTACAACAGGTTATCCATGATCTTAGCCATTCATTTCTTACCACATGTACTCCAAATGAACCTGATATACCTACGGCATCCTACTGTTGAGTCTTGCTGTCAAAGTAGCCTAAACGCATCACCATCTAGTTGAAAATATGCTACAAAAATCATGTGTATTCTATGTATTTCTACAATATATTATTAGATTATAACTTAATAGTGTTCAAAAGTTTATTTTCCTCAGTGACAACAATATGCTTCTGTAGATCACTCAGTGTACTTAGTTTTTTGAAGAATTATCTATTCACTCTATTTATGTAATTAAAGCTTCTGTGTTTCATTTAACATTCTCAGTTGATTTTTCTGTGTGTGCCACCAGGAAACAGAACCACCATAAATGTTGAGACCACCCCGAAAAATCTCTCAGAGAAAAGCCCATCTGGGCACAACACCCAGAACACTTCAGTCAGCTCCACCGTATCCGCAACAAGAACAACAGGTAGCACAGCGAGTGGCGTGCCATTCAAATTATATGCAACATTTAGGACTCTTGCCTAAACTGATGTTTTTTTTTTGTTCCATGTTCGTATTCCTTTTAGCTTTCATTCAGAAGGCAACAGAGCTTCAAACAAAGCCCACATCTGCTACAGGTATCCCACTTCTTCAACTTTGAACAGTTGGTGGAGCCATTGAGTTTGCTGACAAACTGAGACCGCAACAAATTTAAATAAGCAATTGCAATTTCCTTTGCAAATACAGTAGTTGTTTTGTTTTTTTTTTTCACAATGCTGGACTCACTGGCTGGAATAAAGAATTGCAGTAACAAATACTGAAAGGATGAAAAGCCTTCTGTATAAGTTTCATGTGAAACTCATTTCACTGATATATTGAAACATTCAATTAAAAATGAAGTTAGACATGAGGACGTATCTAGAGTCTTGGGTGAAGTAATGATGCATTGATGTTGCGAGCATGAGGCATCAACAAATCTTGGAGGAAGAAAAAATGCAATGGTTAAAATTAAGCCAGTAAAGTATAAAAAGGATATTATAAATATTAGACTCTATGAATAATAAATAGAAATGGGAGTTGATTTTAAAAAGTCAAATGATGTAATGTTTTTTTCCATTTTGTTTCCACCTTGCACAGTGTCATCGACAGAGAAAACTACGGCCAAAAACAAAACTGTCTGGGGTGACTAAATTTCCTTCCTACAACACAATTACCCATGAATGCCATGGGTATTGTAATTGTCTTAACATCCCTTGGCTTGCTGACACTATCACAATTCCCTGCCTCCTAAGCAAAACCCACCCTGTTGCCTAAAGATTCATTCTTGCTTGTACTTTATGTAAAATGAGATATTTATGCCCTTACACTGCTTCAGTTTACCAAAGATGAGATTTACAACATGTCACCTGACCCAGCAGATCTATCATGGCATTGCTAACAGTTGCTCCCCATTGATGTTCTGCTTTTTTGTTGCTGTTGTTGCTGTCAATGCGTACTGTTCAGCACTATAACTGACTTCACTCAATCCTGAATAGATCCTTCTTCTCTTTCCTTTTGTGTCATATAGATCCAAAGTGGGATGAACCTTTCACCTATAGTAAGGAAGCTCTTTTCTGTATCTTTTTTTCTGAAAGTACTTAGCGTCTGTATGAGAGGGGCTTTAACATATATGTCACTTGTTTAGATTATCAATCTCTGCGATACGCTGGCCTGATCATTGCCAGTGTGCTCTTCGTTATGGGAATTATGATCATTGGCTGTAAGTTTGATTTTTTTTATATGTAATAATCCCCATTTACAGTCAAGAAGCTTTCTTAATACTTTGCTTATTTTTGACTACAGGTGGCAAGGTCTGCCGGCTGCCCAAGTGTCACAAGAGGTCATCGAAGTTAGTATTTGTACCAGCAACCTCTACTTGGAGCTAGTTAAAACTCATTTGCATCTGTAAAACTCCTTTCCAAGTGTGGTAAAATCACAAAAAGAGCAGCCACAAATTAGTCTAAGCATGTTAAAAGATAAGATTCTTAAATAATATACGGCTTTACAACATTTACTTCAACATTTGTGACAAAAACTGTAGAACATAAGCTCATAAAATCAATCAAATCAGAAAACCAGCATGCAGCAGCTAACTTATTTTCACAGGTAAACTTATGTACATTATATAACATATGTCATTATTTTGTCTTTAGCCTGTAGTTGTCAATCACTTTATCAAGTCCAGAGGGCTTCAAAACACTATATTCAGTCATTCACCCATTTATTCACACGTTCACCTGCTACTGGATTGTAGTCAAGACTGTCCTGGTAAGCTGTTGTTTTTAAGAGAAGCACAGTCTCACTGTGCATCCAGTCATGGAAGGAATGAGTCTGTGGCTTAACCAACAGACGATAAACTGTCAATGCTGGTAGGACAAGAAATTATAGTGCTCTTCTTAACTGATGGCCAACTGTAAGGGCCTTGAGCTTTTAACCAATTCAAAAATCTACACCTATGTTGGAGAAAGCCTATATTAAGAAATGTACCCAGCCTTCCGAACAATAACACTTAGACGTTGGCATGTTTAATTTGTAACTATGCATATGCTAAAACATCACAATGAGTCACTTTAGGTTTTGTAAAAAGATGTCCAAGTTGAGAAAAAAAAATCCATGGGCTTAGACCTACAAAAACAAAAACAGTAAGAGAGACTAAGCTGATATGTTAATTTAGTTTGTAATGCAAATATTGAACTGTGGAAGTAGTATGATGGAAAAACAGTTTTGAGGAACTATCTTTAATATCTTGGTACAGCTATTACCAGCTCATAAGTACTTCTCACATATAATGATTAAATAATTAATTGGTGAAATAAATTAAATGGCTAATTATTTGCATACTATATTTTATTTATGTCACAAGCTTTCATTCTAGACAACAGTTCAACAGAATGCAGCAAAGAGCTCTGTGATGATTTATGCATCAAAAGGGTTCTGATTAAACTGTTCAGTGACCAAAACACAATAACTTGCCCACTGCAAATAACTTTGTTTATGTTATTCAATAAATGTCGGTACTTGCTGTAAATGGTGCTCCAATAATTTTTTGTTCACAGAGTATTTGTATTTATTTTTCAGATCATACCGTGTTGTCCAAGGATAAGAAGATGTGCAAGCAATGGCAGCCATGGAAAGTTTCAAGAAATTACAAACGACTTAGTCCGTCAGAGAGAAAAACACTTCACTAACACCTGGCAACGCGTTTGTGTGCAGACTGACAGGCTAATTTTACTGCTTGGTAACTGTGGTGGAAGTTTGAGCAAACAAATATTGACTCATGCTGATAAATGGAAAGCCTGGGATCTGTTTTCATGTCTATAAAATAAACTGTACTGGAAATTAAATTGTCCTGAACAAGATCACTGACTTTAATTACATCAAATTGTATGAAACAAATTTTTGTAAAAAAATAAAAAAAAGTCAATCACTAAAGGTCATGAATAAACATATTTGTACACCGAGGAATCTTACATTTTTTTCACATACGAGAATTAAAACTGAAGCTGGGCAGTCCTGCAAACTCCAAAAAAACAAAAACACCAAAACGTTAAGCAAGTGTGTCCAAGCCTCTTATAGGTTGTGTGTTTGTGAGAAAAGCCCTAGAATAAAGAGAATCTGATGACAGAATAACTTTGTATCCATATGGTAACTCAGTTATGCAAACACATAGACAGCAAGTAGGTTTTCTAGCATATTTAATGTCAAAATAGGCAAAAATCCAGAGTTCATTTATCTTTTTATATGTACAGCAGTTTCCCCATTCTAATTACTGAAAGAACAAACAAAAGTGTCTGTAGCTGTGCAAAAATGATTATGGTATTCTTGGCTGATAATACATCAATTACAGGCTCTGGAAATTAAATGCATACCCCAGTAAATGTCTTTGGCATAGAAATACATATAAAAAAGTGCATATACAAATACAATTATTTAACATGAAGTTCAAATTTAAACTTATTGCTGTGATATAACACTAATACATATTTAAGACAGGACTTACTCTCTAATCATGGGAATTCCTTACAAAAGACCCTTTAAACCATTTTTTCTTAGAAAAAAAAATGGACACGTATCACCCAGTAAATATATACAATTTAAATTTAACTCCTTATGACCTGCATGCTTTTATCACTTGAGCATATCCTAATTGTATAAACTAATGCTTCATAACATTATTTAAAAATCAATTACTACTGATTGCGTTTTGAAACCTTGTTCTTCCAGATAAACTGTGGCAGTCATAACGGGTTAAATTTAATGCACAAGACATTTTTAGATGACAGATGTTTACTTGTAAAATAATGATAAAAAGCTTAAATGCTACACATATTGCATTTTGTTACATAAGTAGTGTCACAACAAAGAGGCTCTCCAATGAGTTAATATCAGAGAGGCATTTGGTAGCAAGTGTATAGAAACATTCTTCTACATTTTAGGGAAATAAAATGTGAAGAAAATACCCTTGTATCATATAAAACAATCAGGAAATAAAATTATGCTTAGCAAAAAAATGAAATGTTCTGTACTCCAGTTTATGCTATGCCTCAATAAAATGCTGACACATTAAAGGCTAGTCAGAAATAAATGACGCAGGCGTGTTCAGATATAGGAAGTTAGAACCAATCGGATAATTTGTTTTATACCAATTCATAAGCATCTTTTCTTAAGCTGATGCCTAACACCAGATACATTTTTACAGTTTTTTTTAATACGCAGTGTTCTTGTTGACACAATTTATTAGAAATAAATAGATTTTTTGAGTCAACACATTTTTAAGTATTTGTTTCAAAGGGTTTTGGGGTTGTCCCACTTCATCTGAAACATTTTCTGACAGAAAGCTTTCCTGCATATAGTGTAATTGATGTCATGTGAGTGAATCCAGCACCCCTTCATCAAGAAAAATAAAAAAATAAAATAAAAATAATTAATCGTAATTCCCAAATCATCCCACCTTAAGTTTTCTACCCTCCCTCTCAGCAACCTTTCTGCTCCCAGTGCAGGAATTGCACTCTGCAGGTTTCTGAAAGCTATTTACAATCTACATGACTTAACAGAAACTTTGCAAAAACAAAGAAGGGAGGGAACTAAACATTATTTATGACGGCTGATTATTTTACAGCTGAAAGGTGTGCTCAGCTGGTGTATCCACTTATTTTTACTTTGCGCCTTGGAAAAAAAGATGAAGAGCCGGTTTTGCCTTCACAGTGCCTCCCGTTGGGCCAGGAACAGAGGATGTCAGACAAGTGAATGAGAAAGTAAGTGAGCATTCAGCTGGCTTAGCGCGGATTAGCATGGTTTGTCTCACTCAACGACCATTTCACAGACAGGCCTGTTCCACACGCACCAAATCAAAACACAATTACAGTTTTCTCTGCTTAAGTGGTCAATCATTTTATGCTTTTGAAAAAAAAAAGGGGAGGTTTGGCTGAGCTAAATCATTAATTTTAACAAAAAGAAGCTGCAAGCCACACGTTCCTCTTTTAAATTGGATTCTTCAAACAGAATCCAATTAAAAAAAAGGTTTGAATGCTTTCCAAAAAAACCCCCAACTAAATGGAGAACAAACAGCTGGGATCCAGAGAAAATGGTGCACTACAGCAAAAAGAGAAAAAAAGTCATACTGCATAGGTTAGATATGTTTATGGGGATGTGTGAGAGAGTGGACAGTGATAAGCAGGCTGAGGTGCAAATGAGTTCAGGTGTCCTGAGTCAGTGGGAGATAACGGCCTGTTCTCCTCACTTGGCTTTACGGTGCAGAGCTGCTGCGCTGCCAGGAACTAGATGGTTTCTTTCTCGTTCTGCTCAGTGGGTACAGAGTAAATCCTGAAAAACAGGTGGCAGACAGAATAAGGTGAGACTAATGCATCTAAATGAATTAGCAAATAATTTAAAAGTTAATGTAGTGGTGTAATGTCAGTTTAAAAAAAAGGAAAAACTTTAGATTTCTTAAACAGATATTTCAAGTGTTTATAGGTGATCATCTCATTCAGCTGTAAAAGGCTGAAATGAACTCTTACGTACACACACAAAAAAATATATTTTACATGCAGAAATGTTCTCCAATCATTGGGAAAGGGTGCTGACTTGACAGTTGTCCAGCAGACAGTCACTGGCACTTTATACAAGGAAAGTCATTTCTAAATAAATTGGCTGATCAGAGCACTGTATCCAAGCATGTAAATGGGAACCATAGTGGAGAGAAAAAGTATGACGTAAAAAGGTGCACAAGAGGCTAAGATAACCTAAGTTTTGAGAAATAAAGGGAAATCAAGAGTTTGGGGCAGATGCACAAAGTATGGCCGATTTCAGTGCTTCAAGAACAACCACAAAGATACATCCATGATGTATTTAGAAGAAATGCTAGAACAAGCATTTTTTATGTCAAGCCATTTCTGAACCAGGAAAAATGTTGGAAGCCTGCAGTGGTAAAGTAAAGTAAAAAAAAAATAAATAAACAAAGAGGACTGAACTGTTCTTTGGTCTAAAGTATTACAGACTGCATTTAATTTGAGGATCATGATCCCAGACTGCAAAAGAATAATGGTGTAAAAAACCAACCATCCAAGTACCAATTTCTGCTTTAATGACATCACTAAGATTAAGCTGTGAAAGACATTAACACATTTTTTCTAATCTTGACTGATTTTGAAAAGAATGGGTGACAAAAGAAAAGTCTGCTTGAGGGAACAGAAACAAACAGATCAACAATATATTGATTGGGCTGAACTGTGTAAACAAGCATTACAAATGAATTATAAATAGTTTAATGCTATATTGAAACTTCATTCAGGAATGTCAAATTGTTGAATGAATTCTCATTACCTTTATGTTCAACATGAGAATGATTATTTCAGTAAGACCCTTTGTTTTATTTAGTTTTAGTAAAAATATTTTTTCCAGATATCCCTTTATTTTTAATCACTGTGACTGTAATAAGTTAGTTGATGATGTGTTTTATGCCTGGTGCTGTTGTGCACTTATGCTCATAGCGATTCAGTTACAAAAAGTTTTATTAGTTGGTTCACATCCTCTCTCTTCATCTGTTTGCAGCTGGGTTGTGACTTCTTTATCCAGTCACATTAGCCGACTGGGTACTGATCCACCCAAAAAATGCAATCATGTTTGTCTGATTGCTACCAAAGTTGGGTCAAACTCCAGTCTTCCTCTCATTTCGCACAAACAAATTTGGTGCCAATTCGCTCCCCTGACAACTGACCATAGCAAGTGCAGACTTTACCTGACTGTGGCCCCGGCTTTATAGTCTGCTAACCCACTTGACCAAAACCTGTGGTATGTAATCCAGAGGACGATACAAAATGCCAAACCCATCAACACATATGCTAAATTCTGCTGTTAAACACCTGAGAGCCACAGGCAGATCAAGTCCTGATCAGTTAGTCAAACACAAGAGTGACTGTACTGCCAAGAATATGGAAATATTTTTATTAGCCAGTTGTTTCTTTATTAAAATCATTTTAATTGTTTTTATGTACAATTTATGATGAAGCTAAATTTGACGCTTTCATTAGCTGCAAGATAAACAAAATTAATTCAATAAACTGAACAAAATCAATGTGTAATTGATTTATTCAATTACACAAAAGTGATAAAGATAACTTTTTTAAAAAGCTAAACTTTTAAATGATATCCTAATTCATTGTGATGCTATGTTAGGCAACTAGGTTCTTTTTCAGTGATAACTTTAACAACAGAAGGAACATCCATAAACAGCAGAACAGCAAGAAAAAAAAATTCAATTGCATGGCTTCCTCATTAAGCTGGGTTCTAACAGGTGCATGGTTGCTGCGTTACCTCAAAAACACCGCTCATCCCCCAGGTGGGTCTTATAAACCTGACTGAAAACTGTTGATCCAACAAGCCATAGGTTGCTGCGTGATTAAGCCTCTTTTCAACAGAGCGATCATTCAGTGCCAAACACCGCTGGAGCTGGCTGCAGCTCCGCGAGGCAGTGACTAATCCTGCACAAGAATTTAACCCTAGGATGCACAACAACTTAGGTGTCATTACTGTAGCAGCTTTTCTTCTGCCACCTGATTGTGAACTCCATAACACCCCATAACCTTGCGACCCTCCATCATGCAATTTATCCATCACCTCCTGAACAAAAGAAACTGATTAGTTTGCAAGATTTCTCAAAATTCAAATTACAGTAAAGCAGAGGCCAAATGCTAAGAGCAAAACAACCTAAACCAGTTATGCAGAGTCTCAGCAGTTGTTGTCAAGATGCCAAGAACATGTTTATTGGGTTGGTTAATTTTTCAAGTTCAGTTGCCTCCTTGTGACTCGGTGAATGAGGTAAGCTTTGGGACAGGTTGAGTCCTGTCCCTTTGGGTCATACTTTCCCAGTGGCACCGACAAAGCCATTGTTTGACAGATAGTTGGGGAGTGTTCATAGTGACTCTAGAGGACACAAGGTGCAACACTAATTGTTGGACAAGTCCAGACGGGCTAACGTAGGTGGATGCTGATGATTCTTTCAGGCGTGACTTTTCTTTGGTTTTGTAGGTTGACAATTTAGACCAAGTAGAGCACAAAGTAAAAGCAGAAGCAGGACTGTTACCCAACAGACTGGTTCTGTGACTCCGAATCTGACTTAGCATGAAGTCCGTCCCAAAACAAATAAATACCAACACACAAACCTGTAAACCAATCATTTGAATAAAACAAGTAATTTGATCTTACCCTTGCTGCTGCTTCAGCTTTTGTCGTTTCATCAACATTACGGCTGCAAGCAGAAAAAAAAAAAAGGTCGACTCCATAAGAGGAAAGTTCATATTTGCTTAGGAGGCAACAGCTTTACAAGACACACAAAAATCCCTGCCAAGTACTGAAAGGCAGTACATCTGTCAGCCCTGGGAACATAAAGTTCACATTTCACTCTCAACAAAAACAGAATGCTTACCAGCTACTGCTATGACTGACAGAGCCACCACTGCAACCACAGCAGCTATGACGATCAGAGTCATATGGCCTAAAAACAAAAAATGACAGTTAACATGTTTGAAGCACAATAATTGTCCTTTTTAAAACACTTGGTTGTGTTTTAACTTGTGTTAAAATTTTAATGAAATCCAAGCAATTTCAAACTTTTATTTTACTCACAAAGAAACATAGCAAGAAATCTATTTGTTAAACTAAAAGATGGTACAATGTCTCACAGAAAATAAAAATCTTAAATTCAAAGTGCACCGCCACAAAGTTTTATAATACAATCCAGATTAGGGACACCAATTCTTTGAGTGATATACAAAGAAATATAATAAAATATAAATATAATTTCTGAGTCAGTTTTAATTAGGCAAGAATAATATCCAAAATAAAAAATAAAAATCAAAACATCAAAAAAAAATAAAAATAATGTTTAGTAATCTATGGTATGTAAGATAATCTTATCAAGTATCTGTTTAGTAAAAAAGAAAAATTTTCCCCCAAAAATAAATAAAATCAGACGATCTTTCATAATTTGGTGATTTTATAGTACTTCAATTATTTTTACTCTGGTATTGATCGAGGGCCAAAGGTAACTGATAGATATTCAATATTGGAGACGGCCATGTTCCCTCTTTAAAACATCCCTTAGTCATCTGCCATTTTTGGAGCAGAGCTTTGTTCTTTTGGTTTATTTCTAAAATCCAAGAAAAAATATTTCCGATTGGTGAAACGTGTGACCATGTTTTGGCAATAAGTGAATCTCTGTCCATTTTAGCTTCTCAAACAGCTTTACAACTAGCAATCCTGATTGTTACCAGTTTAAATATTAAATTGCATATATGCTGCTACAGCTATTTTTCCCCCCATTCTTAACACTTACATCACAGTTTTTTATGGCCTCTGTCCCAGCTTTGTGCATAACAATTTTAAAGTTTAAAATTAAAATATTAACAGTGGAATACAATAAAAAATCAATTAATGCATATATTTAATTGTATGAAAAATGCTTTTTTGTGACTCCCAAATCATTCAGCTTTACTCTTTATTTAGATTGGTATAAAGTTCTAAGTTAGTCTAGTATTTCAATTGTTAATACTGTAGGTATGAAGAAACCATATACATCAATACTGTGAACAAAAATACATTATACTTACTTGGATTTTCATTTGTACCTTCATTTTCAGCTTGGGAGCCTTCAACATAGGGAATAGCTAAGTGGCACAAAACAAAAGAACAGTTACAGTTTTCATTTTATATACTTCCTCTCAAGTGTACAACAACAACCTATGGTTTTCCGAAGCCATTACTTTACTAATTTGAACTTTTAAACATTTTGATTTATAGATTTTTAGTCCGAGCTTATGCACTTATATCCTATAGATAGAAAAAAGCTTCAGGCTCCTGTGATGAGTCGTAATCATTTGTAGAAATGCTCCCCTTACAAGAGCAGGCACACAGACTGCAGCCCTGGTCTAACGGTCTGTAATTCTATCAAATGCCCATCAAAGCCTGGATGAGGAGTGACAGGGAGATGTGTGGTGAGAATGAGAATGCCAATGTTGATTAGGTGACCGACAGGGCGGCAGAGATATCAGCATGCTCATTGGCCTTTCAGCAGGATCCACAGGGCCTCTCTGGAGAGCTAATTGATTCCATTCAGGGCTTAATGGTTAGAAGGGGGTAAACGCCAACAGGGGCCACAGACCCTCTGCACATCTCACTGGACTGGAACAGCCTATACACAATACTGACGGTAATTAGAGGCCGTAACCTTCACATACTCTCCTGTGAGCAGCTGCCATTACAGCGATTGTGGTCAGAAGAAGTGGCACAATTCAAGAATCAAACCTGCTGTTGGTGAAGTGTGGAGGAAAAAGAAAAACTCACTCTTTCTCATAGCAAAATCCTCATCATCTGAATCTGTAAAAAAAAAACAACAGAAGAAATACCACTGTAAGGAGAACAAGCAGAGCACACTTTTAAATGACTCAAATTGGGAGTAGATAACAAAACTCTAAATGAGGAATTCAATTAAAAAGGGGAGCTGGAGCTGTACATGAGAGTCATCACACAGAATTATGCACCACCTGTTTTCCACTTGGGTTTAAGCAAGTCAGAATGTGGAGATGGATGAGGATGAAAAGCCCTGGTAAATTACCCTCCATTTTTAACAAACAGACTGCATGGCGAGCCTACCTCTTCACTCTTGCTCACTCTGTTAAGAATTTATTTACTTTTAACAAAATCAACCAAGCTTTCCTGAAGTTGAAACAAGAACAAAACACTGACAAATAACAGCGCTTTTCTGTGACTTCAAAAGACAATTGAAAAGTTTCTGTAGAATACATAAATGTGAAGTTGTCATCTTCAGTAATTCAAACAAATGCAATAATTCATAACTTGAAATTCAAGCTCATTATTTTCATTTTAAGCTCTGAACAAAGCACATAAAGATCATCAAAATAAATGCTGCCTTTCTAAAGATGATTGAATTGTGTTGCATGCAAAGTGCACTTCAGATATATTCGTACCTCTTAATTTTTCCATTTTGTCTCATTACCACCAATCATTTCAATACTTTTCATAGGGATTTTATATAGCGAAACTAACACACAAACAGGCTAGGCTATTATGCCTTTAAATAAAATACAGTAATATGAATTACTTTCTGAAGTAGCACATAACTTCAAAGAAAAAAATATTTGTTCTGTACTGTACATTGTTTTTATACCACTATATAATATTCAATCTCATACAACACTAGAAAATAAACTGCATTATGAACACCAATATGTGGAAAAGTGCAAAAAATAGGGTGTGAATAGTTTTACAAGGGACTATATCTGCATTTGGTTTCATTAAGAGTTTTTCATCCCCAGTCCTCAAGCTACCCTCCCTGCACACCTGACTTCAATTGATGGCTGATTAACAGGCTTTTGCTCAACTGCAGTCAACTGAATCAGGTGTGTTAAAGCAGGGAAGCGTCTAAAAACACGCAGTGCAGTGCATCTTGAGCGCCAGGGTTGGCAAACATTGGACTTCTTTCTGCAAGCCATTTTATTGTTGCACATCCAACAAATCGTCTCCATGGTATCCACTCCCCTTTCTCTTATCTTTTTAGGACTATAACGTCCTTGTGCAGTTATGTGGGAGTTTTTTTTTTCAACTAAAGTGAAGAAAAGCCATGAAAATACATTTGATTTTAAGTCAGCCCTGAGAGGGGGCTGAAACAGGCTAAATTACATAAATGTGGTGAAAGAAATTGTCTTTTATTTCATTATACTTGGAGTATGAGCTAATATAATCCAGCAATTACACAAAATTGTCAGTTCACTTTGAATAACAGGTCATTATTATCAATAATGGCACATAATGAAGGCTTGTGTACAAGAAAAAAACATGCTTAAGTCTTTTCAAAACACATCAACGAGGTAGTAGTACTTGTTGAAGTTGGGTGTGATCTCAAGTAAACGTTTATTGTAAAAAAAACACCGACATTTTAATCACTAAACTATTGCAATCCAAGAAACAGTTGCTATTTACTTGGTAACCTTAAAATCAACATGAATGTGTTTCCATTTTATGTTTTGTTCTCAGTTTTCCTGAGTGAGATGTGCAATTCATACCATCAGCTGATCCCTCTAAGTCTTCTGAAAGCACTGCAAAACAAAAGAGGGGTAAGAATTATGAAGCCAAGCAGTTTTTTTAAAACATTTAATGTGCAGGGTTTTGCAACAGTGTTTATAGTCCTGGAACTTATTTCTAACAACCTAGGCAACCAACCACAAAGCTGTAAATGAGCCTAGATTTGGTTTCATTTCATGCATAAGCAGGTACTCTTTATTTTTTTTAATCAGGAAGTAGCATGTTCAAAGTTATATGCAGCATTAATTCTCCATTGCAGTTCATATTCAGCATGTGCATCAAAAGTTACTTTTTGGTCAATCTGTCAAGAGTACAGTCTTCACGTTTGCCATGTCACATGGCTTGTGTGTGACTTTTTTGTTCTTATCTGCATGACAAATAGCTGACCAATCAATAGCTTCTACCCATGGAGCTGGGGATATTTGCAGCTCTTCCAGAGTTACTACAAGCTGCTTGGCTGCCTTTTCTTGCCTGCATTATCAACTTAGGTAGGCGGCCATGTCTTGGTAAATATACAAGGAAGGTGCAAAGCAAATGGGTGCCCCGGGTCCTATTTAGGAGTCCGAGTGTAAAACGGACTGAGTACAAATACATGCCACGCAAATTTTAATCAAAGAAAAATTTTATAAGTTTTTCTTTGATAAAAATATCTTTTTTTCTTTTTATCAAAGGAATAAAGTAAGTAATAAGTAAGTTTACTTGAGGAATACCACTACGCATTCCTCAAGTAAACTTACCAAATAAAGTCTCAATAAGTGACACAGAAATTTGTGGTTGTACCGTGATAAGGGACACACACAATTTTGCAATGTAGAACATAATTATACATAATGTACTTTGGTACATGTCTTTCAACACATTGACAGATCATCAACTTTTTCTTTTCTCTCTACTAGAAAAAAAAAAAAAAACATGGACTGTTGCCAATTTAATTTTCATGTTTTTCTTTCTGTCTTGTTCATTTGCTGTTGAGGTGAACAAGTTCTGTCATTGTGTGCTCCTTTTTAGACTATTGCGAAATCAGGCAGCGGGTGCATGTGGTAATCTTGTTGCACACAACACAAGACAGTTAACGCATGTAGGCAGTTGAAGAAGGCAGCCTGGCACATGGATGCCTGAGCCCCGATTAGATGTTTATCAACTGAAAGCGTAGCAGAGATGAGAACATACCGGTGGCAGCTGGCAGCAGTAGCAGTACACAGAGGAACAGCAATCGCATCATCTTCAAATGCTGTAGGGAGGAACAAGAAAAAGAAAAAAAACACACACCCAAGTTAAATATATCTGCTATTAATATGCAGTCACTGATGTGAGTGAAATCTTGGGGTCCTTGTGTAGAGAAGGGGGGTAGGGTGTTGGAAAGCAGAAAGTATTATTGGGACTCCTGCTGGTACTTTTGAGATTCAAGCATTGCGTGTTAGCGGAAAAATATAAATTCTGAGAAATCCAGGCCTTGTGCTGCTGGTTTAAAAAGTGCACATGCAAAATATAGATTGTAATCTGAGATGTATGATGGTTAAGAGGGTCACACAGAAAAAGTTCCCACTATAATCAGCAGAAAAAGAAAAACACATTACAAAAAGCTGTTTTTCAGAGTAAGCTGGTAGCAAGTGCCTGCTCAACATTTCCACCTCTTTTGCAAAGCTATGGTGCCATACCTGTTGCGGAATGTTTCCAGGAAGATGCAAAATGACTAATTAAATAAGCATTTATTTTTCTGTTGCATCCTGGCAACTAAAAATATCTAGAAATTTGCTTTAGTCCTTTTGATATTTAAGATGTATTCACCAAGTCATTTTTGGTATGTGTTGTTTTTTTACCTAATGGAAAATGAATCTCTCAACTTCCTCATGGCAAAATTCCTGACAACAAGCCATTCTGCACTTCCCTATTACAAGTGCATAGATGCAAAGCACAGATGTTCACAGCTGGCAGAACAAAAGCACTGGCTATTTTCAACACAATATAGATGTTGGTATTTTTAAAATGGGAAAATCATGAGAATGACCTCTCCTCCAGTTTATGTCCAGAATGAAACTTCCTTGTTCTCACGTAGGTACTGAAACAGGCTCCTTCTCAGGAACTAAGATCATTGGCTCATGTCTGGTGATACGAGAACAAAGAGTGAACACTCCTGTTGAGCTTTGTGCCACATGTTGAACTACGGGCACCTCATCATTGACCGCCATTAACATTGTGCTCTTGTTTCCTCAGCTGTTAATTACCATAAGGAAACGACTGAAGTGAGAGATGAGCGCAAATCCCAAGGCACCTACTAAGACTGCCAAATAAGAGGAAATGACTCTCAGCTGCCACAGAGAAAATAAGTAAACAGGCTAAGGTTTCAGGGTTTTGGAATTTCCAATGATCTAATCACTACAAACATTGCAATGTTCAGTCATTATGAATATGCATAACATTGACGTGTGAGCTACAAGACTAGCATCCACTAGCTGCAGAGTGGTTTGTGATGTAAAAGTTTACCAAAGTTTGAAAAGGCCATGGTTTTCTAACCCCTTGGATTCGGAGTGATTCTGTTTCCACAAGGTAATTTCCATAGATGCTATAGAAAGTGTTGTAGTGTTGAGATTTGTTTAACAATATGGAGCATAGAGTAAAGAAGCTCTTCTTCTCCCCTACATGTTGCTGAGAATTAACCGTCTCAAAAAAGACCCCAACACTTTTCTCTGCTTTTGATAAGAGGGACAAAATCAGCTATTTGGAAATATTTCTTGTTGCAAACATATGGCCAGTCACGAGTCAGAAACAAAGGAGCATCACTGATTATCCTAAAAGGATTGCAACAACTCCAGCAGAAATGATTTATTCCCATCACTTACACCAATTGTTTGAGCTTAAAATGTCCAAGTTTCTATAAAATTACGTTGAGCTGCCTTATCAGGTGCAATACCTGAGCTTGCCAAAAGTTAAGCAGCATATCAAAATTAAGTTATTAAGCAGGAGCAGAAATTATGTTTATCAGTTTTAAATGAAATCAATTAGATTAGATTGAACAATTCAGATTTTTATGTTGCATAGATACATTGAAACCAATATTTTTACTGAATATTGTCACACCTTGACAAGCTCGTATTGGTCATGCGTAGCGTTCACAATGCAGGGTACTCTGGTACAAACCAATTGTCAGGATAATTTTCCTACTAAAAATAGATACACGGCATCAAGAACTGTTTTGCTTGATTATATTGGGAGGAAGATGTTAATCACACAGCCGTGGCTGATTGGAGAGGGAGTGCTGTATGTGGGCTGCTTAGGCCCCTTGAATAGCTGGAGTAAATCTCCAAACGCAACCAACCTAAGAAGCTGCAAATAAAAGCCCCTTCTGTATCCAATTTGCTTTTCAGAGTCGCTTTGGGTGAAATAATAAGCTGATCCAATTTGCAAATATTTATCAACCCAGTCCACTGCCTCCACATCCAAATGGCTCCTGACGCCTGTATTATTCCTCAAATTGGGTAATATATTCTTGTACGTTCGAATTTGCTCTTTCATACCAAAACCCAATTTGCGACATATAATAACAGGCAGCACGCTCATAAAGCAGATATGGCAGCTGCCTTCCGGCCGGAGGACTATAAACAATAAATGAAGAAATCAACAAATCATGAAACTATTGTGCTTCACTGCAAGACAGGAATGGACAGGGTTCGGTCCATTCATTAATATTGGATTATTACAAACTCCCACACCAATCTGGTAATATTAGAGAGAAAACACTCTTAATTCCAACTAGGAAAGGTTGATTTTAAGCCAAAACATAATCTAATCTAGCCAAAAGTTCACACAGCGTTCAACAACAGGTCACTTCAGCAGGCTTACAGGTCATTTCTTGCTTATCTGCTTTCATAGATAACAAGCACCGAGTTAAGGACAGGGCTGGTACTGGCGATAGCAATCACAAATGTCTGAACAGATCAGCATTTCAGCAGGCAAGAGGGTTCACAGGACAGCAAATGTGACTTAAAACATTTGTGGGAAAGTATCAAAGCTATAAGTTTGCTCCAAAAAGAAGGAGCAAAAACAATCATGAGTGCAGATGGAAGGCAAAAGAAGAAACCTAAATCGTTTGTTATTCATTGGCATTCAGCTTTCTAAGAAGTGAATGCTTCCGGTTCACAAGAATTGTGTACTTAATTCTGCAAACTCTCACAGCTGCTGTTTATCAAACCGGACTTAATGCAAAGGCATTCCTTCCATGATGGACTCCACCAGAACAATTGCAACAAGAAAACTTGCAATGGCAATCTTAAAGCATTTACAAACTTACCATGGTTCAGGCAGTGCTGTACATTACACCAAGCCGATCAGTCAGCTGAGGAACTACAGGGTTTGTGAGTGAGTTTTTAGTCTACTGGGCCATTGCAAGTAGTGAAATAACTAAGAGGATATGAATGTGTGCCTATAACAATGAGCCAGTGACGCCTTTCCTGGATCCTCTCTCCCCTACTTCAGTTGAATGAGTGTGATAAAAATATATACTTATAAAGCCAATAAATGAAAAGAGTTCTACATTTCTGCATGATGTAGGCATCTCCAACCTTACCTAAGCTCAAAAATGCAACACAAACCAAAACAAAGACATACCGGACTACAGTCACGTACCGATTTTCCTTTTCTTTCTTTATCTGATGAGAACAAAGCTATTCTTCATTCTGTTAACCCCAACAACCAACTGGTTCCAGTCACAGTGAGGGTTTGCAAAAAAACCCTCATTTATCTCAAAATCCAGCCACATCAAAGCAACAACAAAGTTTTTTTTTCTTTTTTTTCTGTAGATATAAGAAGCAATGCATCTGCCAAACTGTAATGACGATTTTAAAAAAGGACATATGTACACTGACGTATGTAGAGGACGGATAAGATGTCATGACAATTACAGACACACACACAGGAAGTGTGAAATGAGGTGCAAAAAGTGAGTAGTATTTATCTTCTGAATAACCCTGTCAATTTCAGTTGCTATTGCTTAAGAGAGACACCTGATAAGCACAAAAACGTGTGAAAAGCACACAGACAGAGAAAAATACAAACATGACCAAACAGAAAGGAGGGCATCTGTAGACTTCCTGCATCATCATGTCACGCCAGTTTCAAATAACCTACCCTTAAAAGTACAAGACAGATCTGGAGCAAAGAAAAAAGCGTATTCTGCTTATAAAAATGAAGTTTCTCTGTTAGATTTGGTTCTCCATCTGAGCCCTGAGAATCAACACCCGCACTCACCGCTGCTTGCTTGTTGCTCTGATGACTCACAAGTGAAGTCCTTAAACAGGATATGTTCTCTTATTGCTGAGTGGGCTAAGTCAGGAAAGCAAGAAAAACTTTTTGTCACCTACAATAGGGACTTTACTGCCACCTCATTTAGAGCTGAAATTTACCCTCAGTTTAGTTTTTTTCTGTGGAAAATACCTCTGCTGACGTCATTCTCATCAAACCTCTTGACTATTTTCATGTAAATTTCTTAGAAACAAAACATTTGCTCATCCAAAAAAGAGGAAATGTATTTATATACATAAATCCCCAAATGCAAGGAGCTAAACACTGACTTCCTTTTTAAAAAGTAAGATCTTGCAGTTCTTCTTGATGATGGTGATTCTAATAACTTGACAGCCCCATATTGGTCTCTGGGCTGATTGACAGGCTCATAACACAGGTGTGCAAACAGGACATTCACTGCCAACTTTCCCCTTCTCACTTCTTCTTAATCTTTAAGTGTATTCAACAGTGTGCAAATGTTTTTAAACAAGAACCTATATATAAATAGGTGTGTGTACTCTGTGACAGCTGGCTTTTGAGAGATACTAAAAGTTAATACTGCCTCTCCAGCTGTGCTCTGCAAAAGAGAATTTTCTTTGCAGGTGCAGAGCTTTAATTACCCCCAGATCCAAAGGTCACACTTTGCACAAACACCCAGGTAATGGATAAGCCAGACCAGTTTTGCAGCATGTTAGTCCTCACTTCATGCGCATTCCTCCTGGACTTCTATCCACGCAGTGGTGTTATTTTACCAAAGGCCATACATCATATGCAGAGCCGACTTAAAGAACTGTACACAGTTCATGTCAGTTACAATTAATAATGAGTTTTCTATAAAATCACCTGCATGACTACACCGGCACCCAGTTTGACTTCACTGAAAATTCAGTTGAACTTTCCCCTCATTAGATTCCACACATATAAACAAAAACGTTCTCATGACTACATGAAAGATAGAAGGTATAAAACTATAGATAAACCCTATTGATAAAACTCTTGGCTGAAGTGTTTACTTACGTTTAAATGAGCTGTTGTTGTTCAGAGTTGCTTTAGCACACTGCTGGCTTGGTATGATGTTTCTTCTCTCGCAGAGTTCCTTACAATCTTTGAGACTACCAGTGTGCAAGCTCTCTTTAGACCAGGTGTACTGACTTTAAGGAAACATTTTATGATTGGCTACTGAGCTTTTGAAATGTGACACCACCCCTCCGCCCTTATCTGCTTTGCAAGTTAACTTGCTATGCTTAGAGGGTTTATTGTGAAACTCTGTTGCTGGTTTCTGCAAATAGATGTACAATTATTGTGTTAGAGGGAGAGTGACGTTTGCATTTAGACAGTCCTCTGCAGTCAGATCAACTCATTCTGTTTAGGGTGTTTTTGTTCGCACATATGGATATATTTTCTCCAATTACAACTGGGATTATTTCCAATTGTTTTATTAAATAAAATGGATCATGTACAGGCCTGACCACCTTAGCTACAGTTAATTTAATGAGAATAACCTTTCTCAGGTTATTAGGTTATCCCCATCTCTTTTTAAAAGCACACTAGAGAGAAATGCTTTTCTTAGGGTGGACACAGACCTCAGACTTTTTTTAAAAACAGGTACCACCTTTTTTCCTTCCAAGTCCTTTTAAGCATGACCTTACTGATGGGCATTTCAGAACAGTAGAATATGATTTGGACTTTCTCAATTTGTTGTGTTATGTCTTTAAAGCAATAACAGAAAGGTGAAAACATTCTTATCCTTTTAAAAAGCTAATATTTCAAAGTTTAATGTCGTTCTGGCGATTGTGTGAGAAACAACAACAACAAAAAAAGCACAACAGCTATTCTCCTGTCAGAATTTCAAGCAAGAAAGTCTACATTTTTTCCCTCAACCACAACCTCAAAATCTAACATGGTTACTGAACATATGAAACCTGTTGGAAAGTACAAAATGCAGAGCACAAAAAAAACAAAAACAAAAAAAACCCATTAATTCCTGTTTCTAATCGTAGTTAGTTATAATAAGGATAATTAGAAAAAATTATCAGGGAAAAAGGTTTTGAAATGATGATTTTAATAATTAAGGTGAAAAAGCTATTAAAACCAACATGCCCCTTTGTGAAAACTAATTCCTCTGTAAACATATTAAAAGGTTGTGTCACCCTTGAGTGAACAACTGCCATTAAACTTTGTGAAAACTGATAAGAAATCTTTAATATCTTTGGGGGAATTGTATCCTACTCTTTGCCAGCTGTTCAAGGCTTTTTGAGCATCACTGGGCTCACTGGTGTCGTTTGGATCATTATTTTGTTGCATAACTTAAGTGTGCACATGAACTGACACTTGGACATTTTCCTTCAGGACTGTTTACAAGATAGCAAAATTTGTGGCTCTATTACTTACAGGAGGTCATCCAGATCCTTGACCAGCAACTCGTCCCAAGACGATCCACCCACACGCTTTTCTGTCGGTATGATGGTCTTTTTCTTAAATGCGGTGTTAGTTTTACATCAGATGTAATGAATGCACACCTTCAAAAAAGTGTTGCTATTGCCTTTTAAATCCTGTAAATTACTTTCCAGATGGCTTGGGGATCATCAAGATAGTTTTTAATAGTTGTGAGATGGGCCTCTGTGTTTCTTTTAAACATCATTGGCCTGCAGGAGTCCCAAAATTTAATTGGGTCTGCAACCCTTTCCAGATGCCAGTAACTTTTTTTGACTTTCTTTAGAACAGAACACAATCAGGTTTTAGAGATCCTGGAGTCTACTTTATGTTGTCAAACAGGTTTTATTCAAGTGATTTCTTGATTATACTGATCCGTCAGAGACTTGTGAATTTGAATCATCTTTCCAAAACACGTAGTTAAGTGTTGTTAATTCATTATTGCTTCATGCAATGATTACATAGGGTTTTGTTTGTTTGAAAACATTCTCCCTGATAAATAAAGTCTTTCTCTGAAAACTGGATTTAGTTTTTTTCTTTTCTTGTTTTGTTTAATTGTCAAAAATGTGTGATGATCTGAAACGTTTAACGTTTTCTTTCAGATGTTTTTCAAGGTGCTAGATCAATTTGCTTTAACAAGCTCACATTTATGGCTGCTGTACTTATCATTGCTACGTCACAGCGGAGTGATAAGTGCTCATATTTGTGGTACTTATCATTGTGGTACTAAAAAACATCTGATTCCAAAGCATTTTTTAGATAATAGTTGTATTTACAATAGTTAGCTTGACTTTTCTGAAATACTCAGCTATGCACTGTTGGTATCAGTATTTTCATAACTGAAACCACCTTTGTAAATCTGATATAAAAAGATACAGCAGTCGTGGTGAAAATCTTGACTCTAGTTCAAAACATATATCGCTGCAATATATTTTGTTTCCAGAAAAATTATTTTTTTCTGGTTTCCTTATATATGGACAATAGTTTACAGTAGTTGATTTGCACAAAAAAGACTTTTCTTTTTTTTTAAATTCTGCCTGGATTACATTTTTACTCAGAATTTTTAAGTAACTTGCAAAACTGAGAAGCTTTTTAAAATCTTCTTTCTTTGGAATCTCCCTTTCAAAAGTTCCCAATCAAAGAGAAAATAGCTCTACTCTTAAAAGAAGTTTGCTGTTCACAGGAAAAGGGTGAATAGTACTTAATTTAGAGATTTCCAGGCCTTATAAACACCTGCCTTCTGTCACTGAATTAACTAGCCACATGAAATTTGAACAGTCTCTGCTGCAGGAATTCTGAACTTGAGTTAAAGATGAATTTTCTGAGTTTACATCATGGACTGAAATCCTGAAAAGGAATTTGACACTCTCTAGCAATGTACATTGGTTGATAAATATATTATATTGATTAAATACATATCAATGTATGGAAATAATCAACATAATCAATGTATTAATACTTTCCACCTGTTGAACGATTTCTTATTTACATATTTTAAAAAGCAGTGATATATTTCTAAGAATTAAGACATAATTCAATAGTATAGGTATTATTAGTTAAATTCTGCTGGCCGGTGGTGGACCTTCATTCTGTTTGCATCAGGACTGAGGTATTGTGGTCAAAGCTATGTAGTCAACCTACACCATATTGTCAAAAGTTCTGGATCACTCATCTAAATCACTGATGTTGACGGTTGGGATTCCAGCCACTGTCAGATGTAGTGCTGCAAAGCCTGCTAACAATACACACTAAAGCCGTGAAGAATTGTTCTCTAGAGACAAATCACCCTCTCCTGTCTGATAATCCATTGGATGAGTCAAGGTTTGGCTGTTGCTAGGAGAACATTACTTTTCACACTAATTCTTCCCAAGTGTAAAATTTGTTGGGGGGAGGGTTATTGTTTTTGGTTGTTTTTTCAGGGGTTGACTTTGACTATACAGTTGCAGACAAAGGAACTCTTAAGTCTGAAGCTTACAAACACATTTTGGAGGATTAAAGGCTTCAGAATTTGTGAGGAAAGTTCAAGAATGGTATATTCGCATCTAAAATGCTCCTTGAGAGAAATTAGATCTTAGCCTTCTTGTCAAGCAGAAGTATGTGATCTCATAGACGAATGCAGAAATGTTCAAATATTCCTATAAACAAGCTTTTAATCTTTGTTGAAAGCCTCCCTAAATAGGTGAAGCTGTAAAAGGGTGTGCCAATGTCGTTTTAAAGCTTTTGAATTACGAATTAGAGATCATAACACACGGTTTATGCTTGTTTAAAGACAGGTGACCAAGTGCTTCTTCTAATATAGTGTATGTGTCAAAGTAGTCATCATCTTTATGAACAAATGAGCCTGATTTCTTTTCAAATGTATTATTAAATATATCTTAAGAATTTATTTAACAGAGATCCCAAACCCCCAAATCTATTGTTAACTCCAAAACCCTGGAGAGATAATTCATGTATGACAACTTGGTTGGTTTGGTTGAAAGCTCAAACTTTTAGAAAGTTTATTTATTTATTTATTTTATTGTACAAATATTTTATTTAATTGATGGTTTCTCTGGAGTGTTGTGAGATTCATCTGTGATGAACAGTAATTTAGCACATGGTTTGAAGTCATGCACCTGAGTCAGGACAGAGCTCTATGGAGACCAATGTCATTGTCACATTTATACTCTGATGTTATAACTTCTCATATGCAAAATCTTTTCTGGTACTTTCATGGGTTACCGCTCAGTCTTTGGTCTCAATCCACAAACTCCCAAGTCAATATATGTACGTGTGCAGTATACAGATGAGTACTGAGGGTCTTGACTCAACATAGGGGTTGTACAGGTTCCACTTGGGTTGAAAAATTTCAACCTATTCCATTAAAACTATTGTGACACCTTACATAGATCTTAGCTAGGTCTTCAGGAATTAAAAAAAATGATTCAATCTACCAAAATCTCCTTCAACTCATCACTTGAAGGACTGAGTTCCACTTTTTCCCCAAAGTGAATTACAATTATATTGGCAATTACTATGGGGCAACTACAGTATTTTATGTCCAGACAATCCTCTCGCAGGCCCATAATTTAACCCACCTGCTTCCCATATGGGCTCCATATGTAAATTTTTCCTGGTATGATCCACAATAAATTACCAGCTCCTCTGTATATAAAGAAATGTGAGCTGCAGTGAAAAAAATGGAAGGAGTCCAATGTTTTTATATCTTTACTCAAGAGTGTATACACATATGTAGATTTTCTGTTGTAATTGTTTAAAAGACTTCTCTTCCTTTTAGCCTTGCGAATAATGATCCCTCATGCTCAAGTCACACATATGACAGCTCCTTTTCATGCTGAAATGCAAAGAACGCTGGATTTGCCTTCCTTTTTCTCCACAGTGCTGGGTGTGTGTGAGCCAAGCTCTGCGTGGTTGCATTTGCATTGGTGTTCACCATGAAATTCATGAGAGCTTCCGTTCTAATGAGCACTGTCAGCTGTACCGTGTGACTGGGACACAACAGGGTGCACTTGTACCCACTCAAGGTGCCCAAATGTAACAAAAAATATGCCAGACAAAATGGTCAGAGGGCATCCCAGTACATCACAATAAGTAGAAATCTCTGAAGCTATTCCAGACATTTTTTTTTTAACACGAGTGCTTTCAGGAAGTGTTGCAGATTTTACTGTGGCTTGAGTGTTACTTAAATTAGAACATATTTAAATTCATGCATCTCTGAGCTATTCCTGCCCAATTTCCTTTCCGCCTTTTGACATGTGACCCACTCTGTTATGGAAAAAGAGGTTGCTGTCACTTCACTTATAGTCGGCCTAATTTGACAGAAATGCAAATTTTTTGTCTTAGTCTGAAAGAAATGTGCAACTTGTGCAGATTTAACAGTCTTTTTTAAACTGATAATAAACAACTTAAAATATATATTTCAAATAATGTGTTTAACCTCTGAAAATAAAAGTAAAATAACTTGTATTATTTAGCTATTTAATTTAATTCAAGGTATTTCAACAATATTACAACTGGATTTAGAATGCTTGTAAAAATATTAAAATGTTTTTTAAGTTCTGCATGTTTCGTCACATTGCATCCCCAAACTTCAATGTGATAGCACATATGTGCAGTAGGTGGAGGAAACATACATAGTTTTCAAGAACAAAAAGAAAGAGAGGGAAATCTGACAAAACGCATTTGTATTCAGTTTCTTTGATTATGACTTCCATTAATACATTGTTGTGCAACAACTTCACAAGTCTTAAACATATGAGGAGACAAGAGACCACTTGATAATTCTTTAGGAGCTGCAGAGGTCCACAGCTCAGGTGGGAGATTCTGTTGGCATGATTTAAAGAGTTTAAAGAGGCCATTTAAAGAGTGACAAGAAGACAGGGACTGTTAATAAAAAGCCAAAACAAATCCTATTCACAGTTTGAGAGTCTTGTGGAGGACACGTAATAGATATAGAAAAACATGCTTTGATCATCTGAGACCAAAATATTTTTTTGGTATCAGCTTTACTTTTTTCCCTAAATGGAATGCACGATGTGTAGCTTGCAGTTGTATTCTGATGGAATGAATACAATGCATACTATTTTATTTTATTTTATTTTATTTTTTTGTCAAAACACAATGGCGTCCATTCCTTATCTTCATTCCACTTCATAATTATGCACTAGTTTGTTTTGGTGTACAAAATAATAAGCTTCTGCAAAGTTACATGATTTGTTTTCATCCAGTGATGCATTAATTTCTCATTGAAATATATCATGGATGAATAGAAAGTCCAAACAACTGAGTAAAGTCATTTCAAGCACATCCCAAAGATTGTCAAAATCCAAACTCGTCGGTGGCCAATTCATGTGTGAAAATAATGCTCCCTGAACCACTCTTTCACAGTTTGAGCCCAGTGAATCCTGGTATTGTTATCTTGGAATATGTCCAGACCATCAAAAATGAAAATAAAAGTCATTCTTCTATTACGCTATCCACAGAACATCCGTCTGGTGGTTTTTGTTTTGCTGGATCAGCAATCACAGTCAGAATCTTTTGATGGTTTCCCCACTTTCCTTCCTGTTATTAGTAAAGTGTTCTTAACCCAATTTCTGTTGTTTCTCCACACTCCTTATATGCTTTTTCAGTTTGAAGCGAGCCAATGTTTCAGGCCTTCTTAGACAGACCAGCATCTTTTCCATAACCAAGGGTTGTGTCTTTCATCATAGGTGTTGAGGAAGCTGCTTTTTGCAGCAGTTGGGGTTAAATACCTAGTTGTCAGCTGAAAGATAATTGCCCATCTACTTGTTAAATCCTGGTGACAGCTTTTTTATGGGCCAGAGAGTGTACATTAAAATTTGTGGCTGCAACATTAGAATGTGTAAACCAATTAAGGGGGTCAGAACTTTTGCAAGACATCATATTTAAAGCACATTCAGACCCAGTTCAGGCCAAATTATTAGATGTCAAAGTTGAGCAAAACAAGTGACAAAGTAATTTCATGAACTCCCAATAAGATGACTCATTAAAATCATTGCAAAACAAACACATGAATCACCGACACCTATTACAAATGATTAATCAGAAAGTCTTCTGCCTTTGTGTAATCCTGGGTTGCTTATTTGCTCAGTCTTTCAGTAAAACAGTTGTGTAACACTTACACATTGACTCACTGCTGGCTATAGATTGGGGCGAGAGCGTGCGCTGAGGGATGCTATGAGCAACAGAACTGCTTTGCAGATCCCTCAGTGCTCTATGAGCCTCCCTGTCACCCTGAGCGATACGGCTGCACCCTCAACAACACCTAAGGCTGAGAGACAAAAAGTAAGCATAACAGGTTCTGCCAGATCAGGTGACAAATAAACACAGAATAAATGTTGCTGAATTAATTGCCCTATTTTATATGTCAAATTGTATTATTCTTGCAGTTACATGGATTTGCAAAAAATGTTTATTTTTTTTTTACTTCCTCTTGTTTTTACATAAAATGATTTTGCATCGCATCTCTTTGCATATCTGAAATCTGCTTGTTTTCCAGAGGGTAGTCATGGCTATAATGCTTGTCAAATTTAGCCAATAATGCATCTATTTCTAATAGTACTTTCCATTGAGAATTTAATAAACATGTCACAAACCACTGAAAGTATATGAATATTTCAACCTATCTAATATACTTGGGGCATTTTTTTTATCACTTCTGGTACCATAAACTGTTTGCATATAACTCAGAAGCCAACTGCCACTGCCTGCAGGTAACTCCTCTACCCAAAATCTCATTTATCTTTCGCCATTTAATGATTTTTTTTTCTTTCTTTCTCACCAAGTCAGTTACAAGAATTATGAGATTCTTGTTTTCACAAGCAATTTTTATTAAACCCAATGTTGGCTATGTGAAAGTCCCTTTGCACACTTTAATTATGTTTCTCTTACAGGAAAACTGTACTTACATTTTGATCAATGACACCAGCAGGAATATTTCATTCAGTGGTAGAGTAGGAGATTTTAAACTGCAGTGTGGACAGGAAGAATCAACAACAACAAAAAAAAAACCTTTATTGAAGAGAACATTATAACAGATATCTCATGTATGCTTTCCCAGCTGATACATCTCTGGGCAGATTGTGCAACACTTCACTTAAATTATCTATAATAAAAATAAAAATTGGGTGCTTGATTGCTAATGTGTCTTTATCGACACAATACAGAACCTCACTCCATCCCACACCTACTAATATTTTGATAAACATCTTTCATTGACTTGTTTAGAAACCATGCGTTTTTCATACACATCAAAAGGCTTTTGGCATCATTGATGTTTCAGTGCTCTACTAATGAGAAGTACTGGAGATCACTTGAATTGCTCAATTCCCTTGGATGGAGCTAGCTTTTCTACAAGGTCGGCAAATTTTAAACGTGGTTGTGGTCAGGGCCCTTTCATTCCAAAAGTAGTTTTAAGGTGTGTTTATCCTGCTGGAACACCCAACTGTGTCTCAATTTTAACTGTCTAGCTCAAAGGTGTCCAAAGGCAAGCCTTCTGATTCTGAGAATGACCACAATGTATTTATCTTTTAGTATTCAGGTATATATTTTTGTTTTTATTTTAAATACATTGTAACTAAAGCCATAACCATCTGGTAAATTTGACCCCAAAGCAGAACAGCGTGCATTAACACATAAAACATTGCTAAATAAAGCAATTGTTCTTTTGTTGTTTTTTTTAAGTTTCACTATTGCTGGTTAGAACAGACAGCAGTTTGCAATATCACATGCCTTTCTGTGTTTTGGCAAACTTGCAAGCTATTTTTATGTATTAGACTTCCAATTCCCTTTTAACAAGTGTAACCCCCATAAACTATGCTGATCTGTCTGTATGTTTAATGTTTGTTTGTTAGTTCTTAGAATGTCCTGTAGAGGGCACTAGACCCACATTTCTCCTGTGTCGGTACGAGAAGAAGAGTAAAGAAGAGGGAAGAAGAAAAAAAGAAATGGCAGACTAAGCACATTTCAGCAGAAGTAGAGAAGTTACTACGCAGAAGTGCTGCTGTGATATGAGAGAAATCTGTTTATTTTGAACTGGATAATGTACATTCTGTTCTGAGATTTCTCCGGTGAGTGTTGTTTTATTTTCAGCTGCTTACTTACGCAGAATGGCTACCTAGCTGGAGCTAACGTTGCTCAGTTTTTTTCGAACTGGAAAAAAAACAACCGGAGTTTAAAGTGTCGCTCTATTAGCAGCATAGCTCTGTGAAATGAGACTGTTTATGATGAAGTGATGTTTATTAAGTAATTTCTTTATTACTGAGCGTTTTTGGTTTATTTTAAACACTAATTTGATTTTCACTGAGAAGTAATTGAAAGATTTCTATGATTTCCGTATACCTGCATGATTGGTTAACGCTCTGCATGCAGGTTGTTGTTTTTTTTTTTTTTGGACGACCGATACCTGAACGAGCCAGTGGTTCCAGAAGCAGGAGGGTTCCGCCGCCATCTTTGTGACTCGGACTGAAGCCTGGAAAGACGGAGGGCCTGGTGCTGCTGGATGTTCTGCGTGGACAACAGATAAGCTTATTGAACAAAAAGGGGGCCCCAGAACTTTTTTTTTTTTATTCCACAAACTATTTATTCATGAACATTTTCATAACGGACAACTTATGTGCACATTGACTGAACTGACTGACTGAACTGTTATATTGAAGGACTAACTGGAGTATGTAATTTCTTTTGTTGAAATAAGCTTTAAAGCTACTGTTTAAAAAAACTACCCTCAATTTTCTATATATTAATTTGATATTTTTATATAAGGGTGGACAATTTAAGTTTTATACCTTAATTTTATTAAGGTAATTAGTGTTACCTGGATTATTATTTTTTTGTGGGGAAAGAAAAATAAACTTGAGTTGTTAAAACTTGTATGCTTATCATCCTCCTGTGTGACCCTAGAACAAAAGTAACTTTCCTACTGAATTTATTGCTAATTAAATTAAATAGTGGTTACACAAGGATAAATAAATGAAATAAAAAAATAAAAATCAGAATGACTCTTTAAATTGGTTTGTGTTGCCGGGGCAAAATGATGAGACAGTACAAGAAGTGTCTATTTGAAGTAAAGTTAAACAGCTTAGAAGCCATCATTCTCTAGCCATGTTTTGCATTTTGCCAGTAACACCAGCAAAGAAATGGACCCCAAGTATGATGCTACCACCACCATACTTTACAGTTGGTTTTATGTGGACTCCTTCTAACATATTTCTTGTTAATAAATAGGTCAATTTCTGTTTCTTCTGACCATCAAACTTCACTGTGAAGACTTTTGCCTTCTCAGTATGAGCAGCTGCTAATTGCAGCTGGATTTGAAGTTTCAGAAATGACTACATGGTTAGCATGCTGTAAATACATGTCGATGTTCCATTCACTTTGGTGTGGACGTTGACTGTTGCATCAGTTTCCAGTTCAATATCAGGTCAAGCCTTTAAGTTTTTCAGGTTGTTCTTGAACATCATGAGAACATTTTATTATTGTCTTACACAGACAGTTTGTGTGAGCCTGTAGGAACTGTGTTAGAATTGATTGTTCCCACAGGACATTGATTCTAAAATACAGATGAAATCTGGATTTGGAATGAAAGCAGGCTAAGATTAGAGTTCCTTAATGGCCTTCTGCAAAGGCATGGGAATATACAGTACAGACCAAAAGTTTGGACACACTTTCTCATTGAATTCAATGAGAAGGTGTGTCCAAACTTTTGGTCTGTACTGTATATAAACTGTATTTTACCAATTATTAAATATCCAGTTCTTATCACACATGTAACAGAAAGCCTTTCATAGCTACAAAAGTACAGTCAAGGTTCCACTTGCACAGTGTGTGCTAAACCAGTTTGTATTTTGTAATGTTATTCAATATCTATAATTCTGATGCTGTGTAGTTTAGAGGAACCCCACAGTAAATTTAAACTTGTTTAAAAAAAACAATAAATAAATCATTGTAGTTTTATGTTGTGTAATAATCCACTCTGGAAGAAGAACATCTCAAATGCATCGTAAAAACGGTGATGTTCATGGAGGTGATGAGTGCATGTAAACTTCTGATTGAAATTGTGTAGTGTGTGTTAAGCAGATAGCGGAGTTGAAACAGCAAAAGACACTGCATCATTTATGAGTGCTTTAAAATGGCAGGTAAACAGCATGTTTCATACAAAGGCAGTTTGATGAAGTCCTCATAAAAACCTGGAATGTCTGATGGAAATGCGTCACAATGGTGTCATTTGGAGAATGTAATTCAGACAACAGAGCTGGATTTGGGATGGGAAGAAGAGTGAGGCGCAGAATCTCAAGTTTATTGGTACTTTATCAGCGTAATAAAACAGAGTAATTTCACACTAAGCATTTATAAAAAATTTAAGACAGTTGCCTAGTAGTTATGCTCTATAGTTGGTTTGGTGGTTTTCAGTGTGAAAAACCCAAAACGCACTAAAACACTGAAATATGATGATTTTCAACACATCTACAATGAAATAAGATTTATGCTTTATAGTTTGCCTTGTTATGGCTCCAGTGGGTATAATTAAACAAACATCAACATCTATTTAGCTACATTGTCCTTCTTAATATAGTTTTATTACATGATAAAATGTCAATCAGGCAACCGGCAACCAGTTTTGGTTTAAAACATTGAAATTGCTTATGACTTCTCACATTGTGCATCACACACACAAAAACTGCAGGTCAAGTCACAAAAAGTTTTCAGAAAAAATACATTTAAATTAAACTTTTGTTTCAAGGGGAAATGTTTCTGATTGATTGATATTTTTTTATTTTGCACACCAAGATAAATGAACAAATTGGTAATACCAATACACAATATTGCATAGTTAGGAGGTGAAAAAATGTCCCATTCTCAAAATATTTTATGATGTAAAATCTGAAAAGTGTGGTGTGAATTTATATAAAGTCCCCTTAACTCTGGCACCCCAAATAAAAACCCAGCAAATTCAATAAAAGTCAAGAAGATAAATCAATATGTAATCTAATATCGGTATAGGTACGACTGTTCTTTGAGGCGTTAGACATTTGTTAGAAAATATTAGTGAAAATGTATGACCTTCTAAAGTTGAAGGTTATTGTTTCTGCCACAATGTAGTGGAGAAAGTGGAGAAACAGCACCGTCTGCTGTACGTGACTTTAAGTTACAGTAAAGTCAATTGTTTATTGAAATTTTAAAGGTCTCTTGAAACTTAGCACAACCTGTTAAGTAAAGATGTCTTGTTAGAATTTTATTTTTATTTTTAACCATGTAAAATTACAGTTTTAAATAAAAGTGCATTTAAATGCCTTTTTCTCCCTTGTAGTCATCCACTCAGAGAGCTCTAACTCTATATGAGCCACATTTAGACATTTACACACTTGTTCGTACACCGCTTCTTAAAAATATATAGTCTCTCAGAGGCTGTGAAGTTCTCTGTGCTTAACATATATACTCTAACTCATCATGTCTGTGAAGTGGTTCAGCCTTTTGCCTGAGGATACTTCAAAAACCAGAGAAGGTGGTACAGAACCCTGTGACATTCTGGTTAGCAGACAAATTATCTGCTTCCTGAGTTGGTCCGTATTTTCTGCTTTTCAAATACTTCTAGCAGTGTTTGAAAAGTACATTTTGTGTCATCACAACATATTAAACAATTTCAACAGTCATGAGGCGGAACATGCATCTTCTTGCTAATATGTAGTATCTTGAGGTGACCAATCAAAAATTCAAAGAAATATTTTGTTAGAACTGGATTTTTTGTTGTTGTTATTTATCTGAGCTAACGGTTTAAAATTTCCGGAAGACCTTACAATTGTCCCGGATAGTTTTTTTTATTACAGTTGAATTTTGGGGCTGCCTACTTTTTTCTATTAATCCCTTCAATGCTTCAATGCTTTCAAAACTTGATGGCAATGTAACTTTGTCCAGGAAAATCCATTGGCCATAAAGGCACACAAACGTCTTTATCAGCACTCGTGGTGGATGTGTTTGACACTGTATAAAATTAAGCCATTGGGTGGAAAGAATGGCCTAAAAAGTCATGAGACAGAACTGTGTCAGGGCACAAATATAGGGAAGGATAAATATGCTGTTCTTCAACTTTTGAAAAGCCAGCTAAACTGAAAAATCATGAATAAAACCTTTTCCTCAGCCAGATAAAAACAAGACAACAACCATGTAAAAATGATAGCGGCCTTCAAATTTTTAATAAATCAGTGATTTATCAGTCTCAAAAATACATTTCATTAGTCTAATATCTATTAAAGTTTAATCTGAAGGATTGTTCATTTGATTGAAACTGAATTATGACAAATACACAAAAAGCAGATATAACCAATGAAACCAGAAGTGAAATTCAGCTTATTCTTTTTGACCATTTTTTTTGCGTAGACCTTCTGATTGTTAAAAATAAAGACATTTGTGGAAAAAAAGGAATTTGATAACTTTCTTTCTTGCTTTGCATTGAGAGCCCTGCAGCTTCTGCTACACATACCAATTGTGTGTAGTGAAGCAATTTTAGAAGCTTATGTGTGCAGTTTCCCTCTAATGTTGATCATTCTCCCTCTCTCCGATCAGCCGTTTCCTGCCCACTGAATAGCCATTATGGTTCCTGTGGCACAGCCTGCTCTGCCACCTGTGAGGCTCCATTCATTTCAAGTCCCCCGACCCCTAAACCCCATAGCTTGTGGGCAGATGTGCCTTTGCAGCTCTACGGTTCATCCTGGATGATGGCACCTGTGCCCTTTTGTGATGGTGTGCGTGCACACACAGTGTCAAGTATTGGTGCAGCAAACATCCATCTGGGCTCATGAACGATGTGCTGTTGGTGACCCAAACACCAAATGGACATACTCTTATTTAATTTCTTGTGGCTCTGAAAAATAGTGCTGTGTTAATCCCATATCAGGCATTTATGCATGTCTGCTTGCATAAATGCATAAAAAAATGATGTTAGAAGATTTATTAAATACATCATCCCTAAGTATCATCATCATAACCAAACAACAAAAGAAACTTAAATACTTAAAGCTGGACTTATTTCAGGCTTTGAAACGACGTTACTACACTAGCCAGTTAAGGTGGAGGATCATGAGTGATTTAAATACAAAATGGCATGTATTTGTGTAGCGCTTTATTTACATGTTTAACATAAATAAAGCATTTATTTACATGTAGTGTTAATGTAGTGGAGCAAGTAAAGCATAAGGACATAGATGTACATTTCAAAAGGTGTGTTTTTATCTAAATGTATAAAACAATTTAAAAAAGAATCAAACGTCACAGGACACTGAAAGGAAGTCAACTGATTTGAACCCAGTTTAGCTCATAGATCAAATAAAACAAACTTTTAGGAGGGCAACTGGACGTTCTGTCATTCCCTTGATTGAGCTGCATTGAGTCTTGCCCAATCAGCACTTCCTGTGCAATTACAAAGTTGAACATACAAGAGTGAACTAAATGTAGATTCTCCAAAAAGAAGTAAAGTATTTCATATGTGTCAAATGGACATTTATTATGTAACCAAAGCTTATGTCATGGCAGTGAACACGAACAAAAATAACTTACATTTTGCTTTACATTGGTGGATCGGGGTTAGTGACATTTATTGGGTGGCTGCAGGTATGGCCATGAAACTGATCAATCATTTCTACTGAGCCTTGCCCATCTCAGGCAATTGAAATATCACATTAGTTAACAAAGTTCCTAATTTTTTATTTCTACTTTATTTTATTCATTTATATTTTGCTAATGACCGGTTTAATTTTTTATTCGCTTTAGTGGCAAAAGGATATATCGCACCAGTGACAGCTTTCTATCAGGAACTGCACTCTCTCTCATGCTGATTTTACCTATAAATAAAGTCTCTGAAAGGGTTCTGATATTAAGCAGAGAACTCTTCAGAAAATATGCTAATTTAGCTCACGTTCTGAGTGCTAGCCTGAACTCTGCACCCACTGTTGACCTGAAACCATTAAGCACAGAGAGGTTTCACAGTCAAGAGCATTTTTCACCTCTTGGAAAAAGTTCAAAGACTGTGAAAGAATGTCTTTGGAAGACGATAAGTAACCAAGTGCCCAGCCTCCTTCTCTGAACCAGTGGATTGCTGAAAGATTATTGGGGAGTGGGGTAATGGACCATTTACACGCTGTCATGGAGGGGTGGACCTCTCAAGCTTTTACACGAGCTGTGCCAGTGACCTGAATCTTTACGGCGGTCTCCGGTGTGCACTGTCTCGCCCTCATGGCAGATTATCCAGCTGTCTGCTTACCCCAGCAAGGCCCCACGTTATGCCTGGAGGAGTCCAGGATTTTTTTGAGAGCATTAATAAGCTCCCCTGTTCTGCTGCTCGAGTGAATTAAATTAATATCCCCTACAATTGTAGCTGTACTATTTGGAGTTCAGCATCATTGCACATCAAATGAAATATGAAGTGACTGCAGATGCCTTTGCAAGCTGATAACGTTTCATCATAGTGAGATTGTTGAAGCCGATTACAAAAATGAGGAAACAGAGGAGGGAGATATGCATACAAATCAGACATTTGTCTGTAGGTATTTAATGTTGTGCTTGTTTTGGTGTGCTTAGCGCATAACAGATGGCCTGCTGGGACTCAGTATTGATGTTGTAACCTTTCAGGTGCAATTGGGCCACTAGATGGTACTAATGCATCACTGGTCAACCCTAACCTTTGCAAAGTTTAACTGTCTTTCTGTCCCTGGTGACGGATGTATTTCTGCAAAGCTGTCTGTCGCTTCAACTACACATCTGCCTCTATTCCCTGCTGTTTTACCTCAGATAATAAAACTTGTCCATGGATTTAAAAACTGTCTCCTTTCTCTAGCATGTGTAGGCAATACATCTCCATCTCAACAAAGCTGTCAATGGCATTTGGTGGGGACACATCACATATCACCATGTTTTCTGAGAAGCGTGTTGCTGCTCTGAATCCAAGCCATCAAAATGCTCTTTAGACGAATCTCAGCATGCTGAATTTGATTGAAGGACTTCTGAATTCCATAGTTCTTGTAACTGCACCACTCCACACAATTGCTCTTACAAGAAATTGAATGTATAGACTGTTTTGATAGCAGCAAAGCAGATTCAAAGCATGCAATCTACATTCACGTCAATGAAATGCATTCTATTTTTTCTCTCTCTTTTTGAAAAATTCAAGGATCCTGTGTAATGACTTCAGAACCCTTCAACACAATTTATTCGTCCCTCAGCATAGGTTCCCTACTGTACATTTTGTGTATGAATTATTCTCCCAGGTAAATTGAGTTGTGGGAACCTGCCATTCTGCCAAAAAACCTTCACTGTGCATCAGGAAAATGAATGGATAAACACCCAGAGCCTTCAGTCAAAAGAATTTATTTCTAACCAACGGAGAAAAAAAACACATCCTGAGGAAGATCCACTGATATTTATTCAGAACTAGACTTTTCTGTGATATAAGCTTGTGCTGTGAAAAAGCCTCTGTGTGTGATCCAGGCAACCTTTAACATGTACATTTAATGTGGTACTGAGGGAGCTTCTGGATGAGCAGTGCTGTTCTGTATGTTGTAGATTTTAAAATTCACAATAGTTTAATTAGTATTCCTACATAGAGTATATTCCTGTTTAAAATGTCTGTCACAAATGCCTAGTTTTCAGTTCATCGGTTTTAAAGTGGGAATATTTTCCTTTGAATTTGGAGCAGATATTTCTGGAGTAGTCTGGATTTAAGTATGAAACTTGAAGAAACTGCCAGAGGATTGATGGAAGTATCCAAAAAATACCTAAATTAAATTAAACTAAACACTTCTACATACTTTAAAGATTATGTATTTAAAGTTTTAGAATCTCTAATATGTTTAATAGAGAATCTTTATCATGTAACATTTTATCTCTTTAGTAAATGCATTCCAGTAATTATTTTATTAAGCCTATTCTTTTGAAAAATGACCTTTATAATACTTGGGTTGATAATGTCACCTCTGGGTATACCTTTGAGTAATATTCTTTACTCCAACCTACAGATTGAAATCTTCACATAGACACATACTCTGTCATAAATAAGATGAGAATTTAAATGTTTCATGGTTCTTTTATTATTTTTTTATGATTATTTCAGGCTGCATGGTTCATTCATATACATAAGAGATGTTGAATCATCCACCATAACATGAAATTATGTGGTCTTCCAGAGAAAACAGCAAGGAAAAAGATATTAGACCTCTACAGCACAAGTGTCAAACTCCAGTCCTCAAGGGCCGATGTCCTGCAGTTTTTAGGTGTGCCACAGGTACAAAACACCGGAATGAAATGGCTTAATTACATCCTCCTTGTGTAGATAAGTTCTCCAGAGCCTTGCTAATGACCTAATTATTCTATTCAGGTGTGGCGCAGCAGAGGCACATCTAAATGTCGCAGGACTCTTGAGGACTGGAGTTTGACACCCCTGCTCTACAGTGTTTAAGCCCCTGGAATTCATGTTGTGAGGCAACAGTAAAAAAAAAATGCAAGTTAAGTGGTATTAATAATAGCTAATTAACCATTTAGACTACTGAAATCATAAGCATGACACTCATATTGTAGACTCTTTAAAATAACCAAATACTAAAATAATTCAAGCTTTATAAAAGTAGACTTTGTTCTAGTCCAAAGACCAACTTTTTACACTAAGAGAAAGATTTAGGGATCTTTATATTCATTTGCCAAAATTACTTACCAATAACCCTTCGCTAAAAAGAAAAAGCAGAGCATAGTACAAAGATTGTACTTTTTAACTTTTGGGTTTTATGTATATTTTATAAAAGGTAGCAATCTTGAATACTCTAGAAAACCTTTTAACAAAGTCAAAAATAATGTAGAGAACAACTGAAGTTTAGACAACTTCTAAACTTCAGTTGTTTAGACAACTGAAGTTTCTTAAAAAGAAAAAGGGCTAGGACTAATAACATTGTGCTGCTTTGGATAACGAAGGTAAATGTTTCTTCTGATTTGTCTCATACCATATAAGTGATTTCTTTAAGATTTATTTGTGATGTGTTACGTTACCATCTCCAATTGATGACAATTAAAGTATTTCTATAATTTTTTTCTCATAATTTTATGTTATAGTTGTGTTAAGGCCTGTAGCTGAAAATACAAATTGATAATGACATTGACTGATGACAATTATATGCATTTTGATGTGTAAAGTAAAAAACATGTGTGAAAGAAAAAAAAAACAAGAACACAGCAGAAAACCCAAACCCAACAGATCCAAATACAAACAAAGTGGCCCAAAAGAAAATTACAGCAACTAACCCAGACAGAACTTACACAACAAACACTTACTCAAGCAACTATGAATAAACCCAGAGAATTAGTTCAAAGGCAGTAAATTACAGCTAAAGTATACGACAATGTTCAATTTAATGGCCTTATTGCCCTATAATTTCCCTAATTCCTAATGACTATCTTCATTTAACCATGTAACATTAATAATACTCTAGAAATGTAAGTGAAATGATATAATTTTGATCCTCTTGTCATTTCTCTGAAAACTATAGCCTTATCTTGGATGCAAATGTGGGAAAAGTAGGGGAAATGACCAACAAGGATAACTGAACTGTATTTTTGGTTAAACAGATTTATTATAATTTATGATTGGTGTGACTACAAAACAAAATCAAAAGGGTCATCAACAAAGTGTCAGTTTAAGAATCGACACATTTTTTGCAACTCGACCTTTAGACTTCAGAAGGAAAGATGACATTTTGCCCTCTTTACCTTCATTTCTCATTCTCCACATATGTCAATTTTATGTCCTCAGAGTCAGAAAAGCTCTTTAAACTCATCTGCAGAGTGCCTCTTGAATAGAAAACATAAATTGCTGATCTAATCGAGGAGCAAAATATAGCAGTTTTAGAGACTGTACAATTGTGGATTACAATGTAAATAAATTACAATATGGACAACTAAAATGTAAATCTACATTTACAATACAAATTATATTTGAAAAGACTTAATCAGTTTTGATTTACACCCAAATATTTTATTCAAGTACCTCTACCAAAAGCAAAAAATAAAAAAGAGAATGGAATTAATGATTTGAGTTCACTTACTGTCAACATAATGAAATGATGACATTTACTTTTAATACCCCACAAAGCCTTCGGATACTAATTTAGCAGTGAAAGCTTCACAATACTCATCAGAGACAAAACTTATGATCTGGCAAGACAGACAGAAGTCATTGTTATCTAGTAAAAAGCTAAGTTTAGTCAGACAGTAGATAAAAGGGGTTTTTGTTCAGTAGTTTTTTGTTTCATCAAGCCAGAACAGATATGTCTTGGACATTTCTAAGCTAATTAAACTCATGACAAGACGCTAGCTCATCTGTGTCTCATAATTCCAAGTTTGACAGGCAGCCACCTTAACTTGTGGCCAAAGCAGTCAGTTCAAATAAAAATAGCTTTGCTGTGTCCCAGATGTTCTTTGCTGCCCGTTCCTTTGGGGCTGTGTTGAATCTGACTTTGATGGATTACTGGCTGCTCTGTTTGACAACGCCTGTTGCCTCCACCTCTTCCTTCTGTCTGTTTACTGAGGTCAGTTTTAGCAGTGCTCCACAAATGGCATCTTGAGTTCCGTCACCAACCTAGAAAGGGTGTAATCTGCACTTTGTAACCCGAATGCACATTGAAAGGTAAAACCTGATTGGATAAAGGGTCTTTGTCAGCATCTTTTTTTAAAGTATTGCTTCAGATTTTCATTGAGGTCTAAGTTGACTTAAGTGTAACACATAAATTTACACTTTTATTATTTAGCCCCATTCAAGATGCTGCCACTATATGTTTTGGGATGAACTCCTTATAAATTGGTAATGTTTTAGTTATGAATATTTTAGGAATCAATGTTCACGTCAACCCTTATGATGTCTTACGCTTACTGCTTATTTCATCTAATTAAGCTGTCCAGTAGCCACCTACTTGGATATCTCTATGAACTCCTCAAAGGTTGTTCACTACTGTGCTGTGCTGGATTCAGTCACATCATCCTCTGGGGTTTTACTTGGTCTTTGTCTTGGCAGTCATGCATAACTGTTCTCATTTGACTGACTACTTCCTGGTACTGGGCGTTTTTACAATCTCTGTTTGCACTGACATTATGTTCAAAAAAAGTAATACATGAATTTGAAAATGTTATATGAATTTTAATACATTTCTGTTTGTAAATGGGTAAAACTACTCACACTGTGCAGCTTAGCTGTTGATTAAAAAGAATGGTTCTACTGTCTTTAGTTGGCAGCAGTGTAATAATCACTAAACTGAACAAACAGCAACTCCCCCACTTCTCTCATCCCCCACAATCTGCCAGTGTTTACTGTGCAAGAGGTGTGTGACACCACACCTTCTAGTCTTCGTGGGAATGTCAGTGTAGACCGATGACAGGAACCTTTTTAGCACTTGAGGACTGCTGGTGAGCCCTAGAAAACATAGATTTGTCCATTCAGTTTCCACATGATAGCAGAGTCTGATATATCCTCACCACACAGACTCTGTGTCCACAGAGTGAAGAGACAATAAAAAACTCACTGCGTATGAATTAGTTTTTAATCAAAGTTTCAATGTACCTAACAGCAGAAGCCTTCCATTTGTTCTTTTTTGTTTGTTTTTCATGTGTCCGGCAGCGTTGATTTAAAATTGTTGTCTTGTGAGGCCCAACAGATTCACTTTCACAAACAGAGCATTAAAGCTTTTGCCTTAATGCTCCACTTGAAATGCATATATATATATATATATATATATATATATATATATATATATATATATATATATACACAGTATCCTGTATATGTTATTTTCAAAATGTCGTTTTAATCTGACATACAAGATTCATTGAGACATAATATATTCTAATTTACTGAATGAAACTGTATATAAATCAAATCAAAGCACATTCCTGACAGAAAAGACAACACGGGTATCAGTACTTGTGCCCTTGGACAGAATATTTTAAAGCAAGCAGAGCGTTATTGTTTCTCTCCAGATGAGTGAGGAATGTTAGCTTGAAGTTCACGCACAGAAATGCTGGTGCCCCTATTTGAGTCAGCTGATATGTGTAGATCTAGAGCCCAAGGCACCACATGTCTGCAGAGTTAGGAGATAGCAGACTGGCCCATGAGCCTCCTTCATTATCTTACTCCATGATGTCCCTTAAGAAAGGAAAACAGCAGACACTGGCTCACTGTAGTCAATTACAAAAGGATGTTGTGATGGGAGTATTTAAAAATTATTGGTATTTCCAGTTTGCTTGAAAATGGCAAATAGTAAGCTTTAATTCAGTTTTTTGTTTGTTTTGGGGGGAGAGGGGGTTACCAGAAATGCCTGCTTTGAATTTGAGTTGCTTTCCCAGCATATTCTGTGGGGTTTTAGAAAGTATTTATAGGAAATTTTATCAAAATAGATGTCATTGTGTGGTAGAAAAGTAAAAACTTGAACCTTTTAGTAAGATATCCTGTTCTTGCACTAATTTTATCAAGTAATGTATTCTGGAATGTCTAGAATCTAAGATGACATAATCAACACTTAATAGTCACTGGTTTATCAAGTCTCACTATAAATCTTTCTAGCACTTTTAACATGAGTTTCAACAGAGGTTGAGATTATGGCTCTAATTTTTGTTGAGTGGGTTTTATGTTGTGTTTGGACAGAAAACTGTCAGTCAGATCTGTACTGTCTATGCCATGAGCCTGCATTGTTGCAGTAGTCACTTGATTCAGGGTAATGACTACCTTGATTTATGAAATGGCACCCCGCTTTCTGAAACGGGCCCCTGGCTGTATGTTTAGTGTTGTCGTCCTGCTGAAAGAAAACTTCCAACGTGGACCTTTGCTTCAAAAAACAGGTTTAACAAAACCTGAATAGAAGACAGAAACTCTGAAAAACCTATTGGGGTCTGTGAAGTGAATCATTTTTGTTTTCAAAACAGGTGATGTCAATCAGGTAACTAAATTCTGAGTCAAGGTAGCTTCAAGTGAAGCATGAGCGTATACAAGGTGTTGATGACAAACCAGTCTTGGAGATGCTTTTGCCTATTTTTTGTTGCTCACATATTCTCACATGACAGGAAGATCAGAGTTACTCTCTCTCACTTGTTGTAAAATGGAAACAGAGAAATAATGGTGTGTCTTGGGAGAAAGGCTATGACAGGTGGAGATTGGTGCCATCTTAGTCCAAGCGTCCTCTGTTATTTTAGCAAATTGTATGATCTGTGAGGAAACTTTAATTACCTTAATTTGCTCTGCTCAAGTCAATCAAATCATTTTTTAACACTGGGCAGTAATGTAGAACAGTGGAGCTATAGTCTCACTAATTAGTATTTGGACAATGAGGAGTTATAAATAGGTTCATGTGAACTTTTCAAAGTGGCATGTCTGCTGTAATAAATATTGCACAGGACCCATTTGAATACAGTAAATGACCAATTTCCGTGCTCCTTTTACCGAATAAAAGCTAAAAGGAGCATTGTAGGTCACGTACGTTTTAAAGCAGGATCATTCCTTAGAAAAAAGGGTGTTGAGGGCATGCCTTTATCCAACCCCAGCAAAACAGCTGCCATGCAATTAGCAAAACAGGCCATCTGCCCTGACCTGCCCTGCCCTGGACTGCATGAACACCAATGCAACGCCAAGTCATATTTACTTTCTGCAATTTGTTGTTTCAGCCTATTTGACAAGTTATTATTCTTTGGGTGGCACACTAAAGCCAGCAGGGAATCCACCCCTATTGGTTCTACCACCACCGGTCAAGATGTTGGTTTAATCCACGATGCATCCGTTTCGTGGGATTATCCGCCCCTTTTGCAAGCTTGACACAAGACATATTTGACAAGCATAAAAGAAAAGAACTTAAAACACACAACATGAACATGATCAGATGGTGTATTTAAGCACTCAAAAGCAAGCAATATGACTTGTCTTTGATTACAGTATTTTATTACAGCTTGTTTAATCTTCAAATCATTGTGTAAATTGGGCACATCAAAACGGTAGCTTATGATTTCTTTGAGCAAGTTGTAAATGTTCATAATGCAAGTGAATGTGTACAATTTTCTGCTTTTTCACACATTTTTCATTGTTTAAGTCTTGGCCTGTTGCAATAAGTCAATTAATCATATGATAAAATAATTAATTTTCATTTTCATAAGTTATTTTTTTTTCTTTTCTTTCTCTCTATCTATCAAAAACTGGATGGCAAAAGTCTGGCGCATTATGGTCTCAGTTTTCCTTTTTTGAAGGTCAATTTTGTTTACAGACACTTTGAGAATGTGTTCTTGCATTATTCTCCTATTACCATTATATTACTGAAAATGGTCCAAAGCAACAATGTAATTGTTTATGACAATAATTTATGAGACAATTTATTGTCCAACAGAATTTTCAATTGTGACAGGCCTACTTATGTAATGTTGATCAAAATGTAATATGCAGGTCTCTGTTAAATTGTCTTGACCTCCACAATATTTAAGTTTGTCATATGAAACTTAACATGCAAAACCAGTTGTCATAATATGTCAAGCATAATTCAAAACATTTGCATTAGACTTTTTTTTTCAAAATCTGTCCTGAAAGAGCATAGAAAGAGCATGTTTCTTGAAACTACCTAGCTAACCAAGCTAGCTAACATTACTGTCTGTATTCTACTGTGCTGTGTGTATCATTTATGTGGGGGTGTGTATGTATGTGCATTTATTTATCCTTCCAGCCAGTCATCCATTCATTCACCAATTCATCCATCTATCCATCCATCTTCTTTCGCTTATTTGGGGTCAGGTGGCGGGGGTAGCAGCCTAAGTAGCAACACCCAGTCTTCCCTCTCCCCAGCCACTTGTTCTCTCTAGGGGAATCTTAAGGCACTTCCAAGCCAGCCGAGAAACATAGTCCTTCAAGCGTGTCCTGGGTCTTCCCTGGGGCCTCCTCCTGGTGAGAACACCTCACCAGAAAGGCGTCCAGGAGGGACCTAATCAGATGCCAGAGCCACCTCAAATGGCTCTTTTTGACCTGAAGGAGCAGCGGCTCTACTCTGAGTCCGTCCTGGATATCTGAACTTCTCACCCTATCTCTAAGTTGCATTACACCCCAAGTACAAATGATTATTCCTAGAAATGTCCACACCCATGTCAGCATGCAACAGGACCTAAAAGTCATTGCCAAGTTTTGGCTCTGTTTGTTTAAGAGGAAGGTTATTGTTAAAGAGAAGCATATATTTTTCTGATTGGCTCTAGTGTTTTTCTTTCTTTTTTTTTCCTCGTCCATCGTTATAAAAAAAGGATGAAGCAGTAAAAACGTTGCTCACACAGAACTAGTCAACAGGTGAGCACATTCTGGATCAAGCAGCATTTGTGTAACTTAGATAATATAACTGTTGGATCCTTTTTAAACTAAAACCATTTTTTTTCTTTTTCAGCCATGGGGATCCTTGTGCTGTTTTGTGTTGTGGGGGCTTTATTGAGTTGTAAGTACAACTAGTTTTTGCTGATTTCTATTACTGTGTAATTTAATTTGTTTGGCTTAAATTAAAGTGTAATTCAGCAAAGTTTTGATTGCATATGACATGTCAATGAACTAAAGTTCTTCAAAATATATCAGTCTATTTCATAAAAAGTGACCATTCATTTCTTCTAAAATTGTGATCCCTTTTCAGCAGCCATCTTTTTGGTTTCTCAAATAGTATAAGGTTTCTTTGTACTATTTGATAAATATATACATATTTATATATTTGTTTTGCCTTTTTATATATTGCATATATACATATAATATATATGTAATATATATTTTTTAAATTTTCAAACATAATTGCCTCTGTGAATCCTTTGATCACTGTGGTGACAATAGTCTCATTAATTTCCTAATGCTTTTATCACATATTTTTAACACACAATATCTTGTGAAACTCAGCTGTGTATCGCTCATTGTTTTTTGAAGCAACTTGAAAAAGCTTTGGCATTAAAGTGTTTCTTCATTTTTTTCACCCGTTTTTCATCCTGTATCACTCAGGTCCATCTCATGCTCTTTGGACAGGAAGGGAGTTTATCCTATCATTTATGGAGAATTATGCACCAGACTATGACAGTCCTCGTTTTCAGCTGTATATTACAGCTGTTCAAGCCAACACCAAAGTGACCGTGCAGGTGCCTCTCTTGAAGTTCAAAGAGGAAAAAACCCTTAAAGCTGGGGAAAGGGTCACTGTCAGTGTCCCTACTGGTGTCGAGATGTACAACAGTGAAAAGTCCTACAAAACTGTTCAGGTTGAAGCTTCAGCAGATGTGTCTGTAACCTCCTTTAACTGCAAGCTCTTCACAGCTGACACCTCTGTCATATATCCAACTACTGCATGGGGGAAAGAATATTTCATCCTCACTCCTCCCAGTGGTCCCTACGGCACTAGCAAAGAGTTTGCTGTGACAAATGGCAAAGACAAAAACCAGGTGGAGATATTCCCTGAAGCATTAATCACCTTTCAGGGACGTGTCTTCAACAAAGGCAATAAGTTGGTTATAGATCTTGAGCCATATGAGAGTGTTCAGCTTCAGAGCAAATATGACCTGTCTGGTAGTCAGGTTACTTCCCAGCGTCCTGTTGCTGTGTTCTCAGGACACACTTGCTTCCTTCTTTTCTCTAAATGCAACCACGTTTATGAGCAGCTTTTACCAGTGAGCAGTTGGGGAACCAGCTTCATCTTATCTGCTCTGAGCTTCCAGAAGAACTATGACTCTGTTTATCTCCAGGCCTCCCAAGCCACCCAAGTCAGTGTTAACGATGGTAAAGGCAAGACTGCCTTTAGTCTCTCCAGAGGCACGATGAAGGAGATCAAATTAAAACACCCTGAAACACTTTTTATTCAGTCTGATCATGGCATCCAGGTTCTGATGCTTTTTAACGGCGTTGAATATAGTTGGTTCCAAATATATGATCCGTTTTTTATGACAATCCTGCCCATAGACCGCTTCTGCTCTTCTTATTCATTAGAAGCTCTTGAAAGTTTTGACAACAAAGCCCTTATTGTGGCAAAAACCAGTGCAACAGCCAGACTTCAATTGGACAACAAAAATCTACCACAAGATGTACAATGGAAAAAGGTTGCTGGGACAGATTTTTCATGGGCAGAGATGTCCTACAAACAAATCTCTGGCAACAACATCCACACTGTGTCCAGCTCTGGTTCTAGCTTTGGGCTCTACAGCATTGGAGTCAGTCAAATGAATGGCTATGGTTCTGTAGGACACTGTATAGAGGAAGGGAATTCAGGTAAGTTGCACAAACTAAAGCTGACCAGAAATCATTTTTTTCTCAAACATATCAGATGAATAATTATAAATATATTCTTTTTTTCTGTAGGCTCTTTATCGTGCAGTAGCATTACTTGTAGTCCCAATGAGGTCTGTGAAATGAGTGGTGGGTTTCCATCCTGTGTGGCCAAACCAGTGAAACCACAGCTCGGTACCTGCTGGGCCATGGGAGATCCTCACTATCGTACTTTTGATGGACGGCGTTTTGACTTTATGGGCACCTGCACATATGTTATTGCTAAAAACTGTGAAAGTAACAGCAAACTCCCAACCTTTGAAGTCCTTGCCCAGAATGAGAACAGAGGCAGCCTCAAAGTGTCATACATTGGTCTGGTCATAGTTAAAGTCTATGATACCACTGTCACAGTAGTTCGGTCTGAAAATGGTCGTGTAAGGGTAAGGGCTTTTTTTATATTTTTTATCTATATTATAATGTGTCAGCTATGTTTTGTTAAATTAACATAATTTGTATTTTTTTTATTGTGCAGATTGACAACAGTTTGTGGTCCTTGCCTATAGTCTTGAACAACAGCAAACTGAATCTGTTTCAATGTGGCCGCTCTGCAGTTATAGAGACTGACTTTGGCCTCTCTGTCCGTTATGACTGGGATCACAATCTTGTGGTCAATCTGTCCAGCAGCTTTGCTGGTAAAACCTGCGGACTCTGTGGTAATTTTAACGGCAGCCCCGCTGATGATTTCACCACACCCTCTGGCACCCAGGCAGGTGGGGCTGTGGCCTTTGGGAGCAGCTGGAAGGTTCCCGGATTGGAGCCTGATCCTAAGTGCATAGATAATTGCGTAGGTGGATGTGACACCTGTAGCAGTTCCTTGATGAATATGTATGGGAGTAACTCGTATTGTGGACTCATTGAAAAAGAAAATGGTCCATTTAACAAGTGTCATCCAGTCATAGACCCACAAGCTTACCTGGAAAACTGTAAATTTGATTTATGCATGGGAGGTGGTCTTCGTCAATTCCTTTGCAAAGCTTTTGAGGCCTACACTGAAGCCTGTCAGAATGCTGGAATCCAGGTTCAAGATTGGAGGAATATGGCAAAATGCCGTAAGTGCCTTAATGCAAAGTAAAAGATAAAGTCTATTTGAATATTCACAATCCATTATTTAAAATTAATCTAATGAAGTTTACTCTGCTTTTTCTCCACACAGCTGCCAAATGTCCAGCAAACAGTCACTATGAGTTCTGTGGAAACGCCTGTCCAGCTACTTGTTCTGACCCAACTGCACCCTCTAAATGCAAACACCCTTGTGTGGAGACCTGCACCTGTGATAATGGCTTTGTTCTAAGTGGAGATAAGTGTGTGCCTGCTGCCAAGTGTGGTTGCACCTATGAGGGTCACTACATTCCTGCTGGGGAAGCATTCTGGGCTGACCAGAGATGCAAGCGATGGTGTAAATGTGTTCCTGGAACCAGGCGTGTAGAGTGCCAGGATAAGGGCTGTGGACCAGGGCAGCAATGCAAATTGGTGAATGGGATAAGAAGGTGTCAAGCATTGTCCCAGAGCACCTGCCATGCCACCGGTGATCCCCACTATTTGACCTTTGATAAGATGCGGTTTGATTTTCAGGGCACATGTGTGTACCAACTTGCTGCACTGTGCTCAAAAGACCCAGAGTTGGTTCCCTTTGAAGTGCTGGTGCAAAATGATCAGAGAGGCAGCAAAGTGGTTTCCTATACTAAGTTAGTACAGATCAATGTCTACTCTACCAGCATTGTCATAACAAATACACACAAAGACTTGATTTTGGTAAGATATCCATAAAAAATATATGTGAGTTTTGATTCTACCTTGATTTTTTTTACTGCACAAGAGTGCAACTAAACTTTCTCTCCTTTAGGTAAATAACGAGCTAGTTAACCTTCCCATTAACCTCAATGATGGGCAGATATCTGTGCATAAAAGTGGATGGGATGCTGTTGTCACCACAGATTTTGGCCTAAAAGTCTCTTTTAACTGGCAAAGTGCTGCATTTGTTACTTTGCCAAGCAACTACATGGGGGCTGTGTGTGGTCTTTGTGGCAACTACAATGGCAAACCCCAAGATGATCTAACCCCTAAGGATAGCAACAAACCTGTCAAGCCAGCAGACTTTGGCTCAAGCTGGAAAGTGGCCGAAATCCCAGGCTGTGTCGAAGGCTGTAAAGGGGTATGTCCCACTTGTGACATTACAGACAAGATTCAGTATGAGAAGAAAGATTTTTGTGGGATAATCAGAGACCCTAATGGGCCGTTCCAAGAGTGTCATGCAAAGGTGGATCCAGCTGACTACTTTGAGGACTGTGTCTATGATGTGTGCCTGTATAAAGGCAGGAAGGATGTACTCTGTCAGGCTATTACATCATACACATCTGCCTGCCAAAAAGTGGGGGCTAAGGTTCACAGCTGGAGGACCACTCAGTTCTGTGGTAAGAAATACGTCAACAATAGAAATAATAATTGTATACTTTTATGTGTACTTTTTTTGTAATGACAATGGCAAATAATTTTTTTTTTGTCCTTCGCTTGCAGCCGTGAAATGTCCCAATAACAGCCACTATGAAATCTGTGCAACTGCATGTCCTGCAACATGTAGCAGTCTTGCTCCTCCTCAGGGCTGTGAGGATATCTGTGAGGAGAGTTGTGCCTGTGATGAAGATTACATCCTCAGTGGAAATCTCTGCGTCCCCTTCTCACAGTGTGGATGCGTCCACAACGACCGGTACTACAAAATAGGCGAGGTGTTTTACCAAAATGGACAGTGTCAGCTTGAGTGCAAATGCACACAAGATGGAGAGGTAATGAATGACAGTAAATATTCTGTCCCTTGCAAAATTATTCATATATACTTTTGTAACTTATTAAGAACCACAAACTATATTGTATGTTGTCAAGGTAGCTGACAACATTGCAGCTGCAAATATTTTAGTGCATGTATCTACCAGGTTTACATATCCAGAGATTCAAACTTGTCTGCATTCTTCTTTGCCTGATAGAGCAAACTCATTCAGATTGGATTGAGATTATCTGTGAACATTCATTTTCAAGGTTTGTGATGAACGCTAAATGGGATTAAATGTCATCAATATCTTTACCCTAGCATTATCGTTCCATGAATTCTGTCCAGATTTTGTTTTGTGTCCCTACTGTTGTGTATAAGTAGCACTTAAAGGGGTTAGCCTATCACCAAACTGACTCAAGCCTACAATACCATCTCAGTGTAAGCCATGTTGAAGCAAGCACGTAATTCTCCATTGCTAATGTTACCATTCAGATGAATAATTGTAAATGTACTCATTTACAATTATTTCTGAAGAGGTATTTTTTCAAAAAAGTTACTTGAATGATCAGAGGTTCCTGAAACTGTTGAAAGCTGAAAGGGCATAATAGCACTTTGCACGAATCTGATAGTTGAATAATCTAAATAACTATCCAGTTTGTTCTCTAATGTTCTCTAGCAATCCATTGAGGCCTTCACTAAATATCTGGATTCATATTGAATTCATTTTAACATATAATTAAGAGACTTCTAAAGGCAATATGAGTAGGGATGTGACAGTAAAAGGAGATTAATGCAATTGGACATTATACTTTTAAATGTTCCCTCCTGAAAAAAATCTAAAAAACTACAAATCATTTGCTGGGCTGCACAGTGCTGCAGTTGGCATCACTGTTGCCTTGCAACAAGATGTTCCTAGGTTCGGTCCGCAGCCTTTCTGCATAGAATTTGCATGTTCTCTCTGTGCATGCGTGAGTTCTCTCAGGGTACTCTGGCTTCCTCCAACAACATGACTGTCAGGTTGATTGGTTTTTCTAAGTTCTCCTTAGGTGTGGGTGTGTGTGCGCATGTATGATTGTCTGTCTGTGTTTCCCTGTGGGGGTGACCTGTCCCAATAACCGCTGGAGATAGGCACCAGCACCCTTCATAACCCCACTAGGGATAAGCATGTGAGATAATGGATGGATGGATAGATATTATTTGTGTTGGTCTATCACATATTTGTGATGTTTTAATTTATATTTTCTTATAGTTACAGCTGCTATGTTGTATTTTAAGTGCTGATTTGGTAATTAAACTTATTGACATTTGTGGTTCTAATGTAACAAAATGCAAAACAATTTCAAAGGGTGAAATCTTTATCAAGGCACAGTTAATTAATTTACCTTGCCTGGATCTGCAAACACTGTTTTATGTGTGTCTTTCACTCAGGTTGAGTGCAAAAACTTCTCATGTGGCCCTAATGAGAAGTGTAAGATAGAGAATGGAGTTCAAAAATGTCACCCAGTTGGGAAGGGTGTTTGTCGAGCTTCTGGTGATCCCCACTACCTTTCATTTGATGGGAGGAAATTTGATTTCCAAGGCACCTGCACGTATACTCTGTCTAAAAGTTGTGGTGTGGAGGGGACCCACCTCCAGGCCTTTTCAGTTCAAGTGGAGAATGAGCAGTGGGACCAAATGAGGGGACAGAAAAAAGTTTCTGTCACCAGGCTGGTTGCAATGGAGGTCTATGGCTTCACCCTCATAATGAGAAACAAAATGCTGGGAGTATTGGTAAGTGATGATATTTTTTTTATTATTATTTGAATGTGTATATTTGTTTCTGCAGTATTTATGTAATATAAATCCTGTGTATTTCAGATAAATGGAGAGTTTAACAACCTTCCGGTCAATCTTAACAATGGAGCAGTTAAGGTTTATCAGGAGGGCAGAAATTATGTCATTGCAACAGATTTTGAACTGGTAGTCACATATGATCTGGTCTACCATGTGACGGTCACAGTACCGGGTAATTACCGTGGTAAAGTCTGTGGGCTATGTGGCAACTTCAACGGAGACAAAAATGATGACTTCCAGATGTCTAACCATCAAGTCACCAATAACGTCAACATGTTTGGAACATCATGGAAAATCACTATTCCCAATGTAGTGTGTGAAAATGGCTGTGAGGGGGATAAATGCCCAAACTGTGATGCAGCTCACAAAGCTGTGTTTTCAAAGCCCACTTACTGTGGTATCATTGCAGCAGCCAATGGACCTTTCGTAGCCTGCCACAGTAAAATTGACCCACAGCTGTACTTTGATGACTGTGTGTTTGATTTGTGTGCCTCCAACGGAGAAGGAAATGTGCTTTGTGACAGCGTAGCAGCCTATGCTTATAACTGTCACTTGGCAGGAGTGGATGTCAAAGACTGGAGAACTCCATCCTTCTGCCGTAGGTTTTCCTATTGTCATATTATTGGGTCCTACATAATAAAAAAATATTTTTCTCACATGTTTTTAATTTTAGCTGTTTTTCTTCTTTAGCCATGAAATGCTTTTCCAACAGTCACTATGAAATGTGTGCTGAAACCTGCTCTACTTCCTGTCCTGGCCTCACGGAAATTGTTGAGTGCCCCACTGGCTGTACAGAAGGCTGTGAATGTGACACTGGCTTCCTCTTCAACGGACAGACGTGTGTCAACGAAACTGAATGCGGCTGCTATGAAAATGGAAAAACATACAAAGTACAGTTTAGCAACTCTTTCAGTAAACCTGCATAAGACTATAATTATAAAAATGAGCTGATATATGAGCTCCATTTGCTTCACACAATGGGGCAGGATTTTAGCTATTTACATTAAGATGTAATCTGCATAAAAGTTAAGTTTAATCTGAAACTTGTTTTAATTTGCCCTTGAAGGAATTTAAACCCACTATTTTCTTTTTTTTTATTTACCAGCCTGGTGAAATCATATATGAAGAGGAATGTAACACAAAGTGCACATGTAATCCAGCAACAGGCCTTGTCTGTGAAAAATATTCATGTCCTAAAGACACTAAATGCATGGTCAAGAACGGAATCCGGGCATGCCACAACACAGGTAAGATGCAAACACTACAACATATTTACTGATATCAAGTAAAGTGGGAAATAAAGTAATAATACTTTATTTTCAAAAATATATGTTGAATTTATTGGTTAATACAAATGTATTCAAACCCCTGGAATAATGTATATGTTGACATATAACAACCAGAAATTTTGATGTATCTAATTGAGACATTATGTGACAGACATAACTGAGTTAATGGAAAATGATGTTTTAAAAATCTCCAATCTAGCATTCACACTAGAGTGGCAATATGCAAGTCATTGTAAAAAAAAATAAAGAAAATAAAAAAGAATAAAATACAGCTTACTCTGCAGTTTGACAGTGCTCTGATCCCATAGAACTAAAAGTGAACTGTCTAGTATACATTTAAAATGTTTTACATTGTAGAAAACATTACATCATCTTAAACAAACCATCCCCATGGTAAAACGAGATGATGACGGTATTATGCTGTGGGGGTGATTTTCTTCTGTATCTCAAGGAAGGCTGGTAAGAGTTAATGGAAGTATTGATGGTGCTTAATGCAAGTCAGTCATGAAGTACAACCTGTGTCAGGGGTGTCAAACTCCAGTCCTCAAGGGCCACTGTCCTGCAGTTTTAGATGTGCCACAGGTACAAAACACTGGCATGAAATGGCTTTATTACCTCCTTCATGTGTAGATAAGTTCTCCAGAGCCTTGCTAATGACCTAATTATTCTATTCAGGTGTGGTGTAGCAGAGGCACATCTAAAAGTTGCAGGGCAGTGGCCCTCCAGGACTGGAGTTTGACACCTGTGTGTTAGAGTCTGCAAAAACATTGAGAGTGCAGCGGAGATACACTCTAATTGAATGTTTAGATCAAAGCCTACATATGGTTTAGCTTAGTCTAGTAAATATCTAGACTTGAATCCAATGAAAAATGTTGTAAGATCTGAAATATTATGTGTACAGGCACTCTTTACCAAATCTGATTGAGCTTGAGCCAAAGAAGAAGTGATTGTTTTTCTTTCTAGATGTCCAAAGATGTTAGAGACATTTCCTAAAAGACTCTAGAATTTTAGCATTGTAGGTGGAGGTTATGCTAACTTGTGGAACAAACTACAACGGCAAGGTTGAGATCACAATGTAGCAAAAATGTAAACAATTTCAAGGAGTATGAATACTTTTGAAAGCCACTGGAACTTAATCTCGATTGTCTCTTTCAGATCCCTGCAAAGATGCTAATTGTCGTGTCCAAGAAGAATGTCGTGTTGAGAAGGGCAAGGCTCTGTGTGTGCCCAAGTTCACTGGCACCTGCTGGGCCTGGGGTGACCCACACTACCACACTTTTGATGGGTACAACTTTGACTTCCAAGGAACCTGCAAATATGTTATCTCCAAAACCTGTGGCACTCTATATGGTCTTGTTCCATTCTCTGTAAACGAAAGGAACGACAACCGAGGCAACACAGCGGTTTCTTATGTCAGGGAGGTTGATGTGCTTGTTTATGGGTATACCATAACAATTCGAAAGAACCAAATTGGTCAAATTATGGTGAGATTTTAACCTCCTGACTGATTCACCTGCCAAGTTTCTCTGAGTGGTGTGAGTATTGTTCTGATATTTGCTTTTCAGGTGGATGGTGAGCTGGTGAATCTTCCTGTTCAGCTGGGTGATGGTGAAGTGACTGTGTTTCAAAGAGGGAATGCTGCTGAGCTACAGACAGATTTTGGTCTAGTTGTCACCTATGACTGGAACTGGCACGTTGTCATCAAGCTTCCTAGTAGCTATTATGGCAGTGTCTGTGGCCTGTGTGGCAACTTCAATGGCAACAGTGGAGATGAGCTCCAGAACCCTACTGGCCAAGTTATCTCTTCAGTGATTGAGTGGGGAAAGAGTTGGCAAACACCTGATCAGGACAAGGACAATCCCTGCTGGGATACATGTGAGAAAAACTGCCCTACCTGTGACGATAACGACAAGAAACTCTACCAGACTCAGGCTTTCTGTGGGGCCCTAACAGCAAAGACAAATAATGTGTTCCAGAAATGTAATGGGAAATTAGACCCTCAGGCCTTCATGAACAGCTGCGTGTATGACATGTGTTTAAATAAAGGAGACAAAAAGATGCTGTGTCAGGCACTAGACTCCTATAATCAACAGTGTCGAGAAGATGGAATAATAATCAAGAACTGGAGACAGACGTTTGGCTGTCGTAAGTTTAAAAATTATTCTGCTGAAGATTGTAGTTAAATATTTAGCATCTTCTCATCCTTCTTTCTGTCTTTGGAACATTTTATTTACATCCAGCCATGAACTGTCAAAGGTACAGCCACTATGAAGAATGTGCCAGCCCCTGTCAGCCATCCTGCCCATTCCCCGAGGAAAAGCAGATGTGCAGCGGCACGTGTGTGGAGGCCTGTGTGTGTGACATGGGTTATGTTCTCAGCGCTGGTGTGTGTGTACCATCTAAAACATGCGGATGCTCATATCAGGGACTCTACTTCAAGCCAGGCCAGCAGTTCTGGGCTGATGAAACTTGTGGTCGCCTGTGTACGTGTGACACAACTCTGGGCATGGTGACATGCCGTGATGCCTCCTGCTCTTCCAATGAGAAATGCACCGTAATTGATGGAGAGCGTGCTTGCAGGCCCATCAGCTACGGCCTGTGTACAGCCTCGGGTGACCCACACTATCGTACCTTTGATGGTCGCAAGTATGACTTCCAGGGCACATGCGAGTATCAGCTGGCCGGACTGTGCTCCCAGCATGCTGGGCTGGTGCCCTTTAATGTGACTGTGCAGAATGACAACCGGGGAAGCAAGGCAGTATCCTACACCAAGACTGTCAAGATTTCCATTCATGGTGCCACTCTCATCATCAGCAAAGAGTACCCCTACAAGGTCTTGGTGAGTATTGATGAAGTGGTATGAATAATAAAGCATGTGGATGTTGTATTAATACCAATAGGAGTAATCTGCTTTTCTGCACATTTGTGGAGGGATAAGAATTAGGACACAGCTTCCAGTCGTTTCACTGAAAATAAAAACCCATCTGATTCGAATGAGTGGATGATAATTTCCTTTGTATCTGTGCTAATTTCCTCATCCCTCATGCTCTACTGTATATATATTTAATCACATATTAAAAATTTAATCCAGACAGTCTTAATTAAACTAAGATTTAACTGCACATTAGAATAGATCAGTGGGGTGTGCAGAATTATTAAATGTATAATCTCCTAAAAATACCCCCCACCCCCATTCTCTGCTCTACAGCTGAATGGGCAGCTTGCTTTGCTGCCTCTGGATTACAATAATGAGCTGACTGTGTTTCAAAGTGGCCGTACAGCTGTATTGGAGACTGTGGCTGGTATCACCGTGAGCTTTGACTGGGGAAGCACAGTGACCATCTCTCTGCCCAGCACCTACCAGGGCATGGTTTGCGGTCTGTGTGGCAACTACAACGGCAAAGCTCAGGATGACCTGGCCATGCCTAATGGACAGACCGCTCCTGATGGGACCAGGCTGGGGGACAGCTGGCAGGTGGGCATCACACCTGGCTGCTCATCTGTCTGCCAAGGGCCTTGGTGCCAGGCCTGTTCAGACTCGCAGAAGAAAGTCTACCAAGCTACCAAGTACTGTGGTATCATTGCTGATAAGGCAGGGCCCTTCAGAGAGTGTCACAGTCTTGTGGACCCCACTCCGTACATGGAGGACTGTGTTTATGATGTTTGTCAGTACCATGGTCATCAAGGCTCAGTTTGTGATGCAGTGGAAGTGTATGTGTCTGAATGTCAGAGCAGAGGAATCACAATCCACTCCTGGAGAACAAATACGTTCTGCCGTAAGTTGTGTTTTTTCTTTATCAACTTAAGGTCTGCCGTAAGTTGTGTTTTTTCTTTATCAACTTAAGGGTATATTTAATTATTTTTTTACAATATTTCCTATCCACTTGTGTAGAGGCTTGTAGCTCACCATAATTATATTAATTTCCATGACTAAAATTGAGAAATATTTTAAATACCGGTAACCTGGCAGAACGCAAGTTAGTTCAAGGTAGCCAAAACAATGGAAAAAGTTATTGTGTTTTACATGTGTTTCATACTTTCAAGACGTTTACATGCTATGGCTCATAAAATATGAAGCATCCACTTTAAGCATTGTTTTAAGTATGTATGTCACTTTTATTCTGGGTGTTTTTTTCTGTCCTGCAGCAATGAAGTGCCCTGCTAACAGCCATTACACCCTATGTGCCACGGGTTGCCCAACCAGCTGTGCTAGCTTAACCTCTTTCGCCACCTGCCACAGGCGCTGTGCAGAAGCCTGTGAGTGTGACCAAGGCTATCTGCTAAGCGGGGAAACTTGTGTGCCAGTGAGAGAGTGTGGATGCTCTTATGATGGTCAGTACTACAAGAAAGGGGAGGTGTTTTACCCTGAAGACAAGTGCATGAAGAAATGCACCTGTGGAGAGAATGGGGCTGTAACCTGCCAAGAGGAGAAGTGCCGTAAAGGAGAAGTCTGTAAGCTCCTAAATGGTGTGAAAGGATGCCATCCAGAGGGTGAAGCAAAGTGTGTGGCTTCCGGTGATCCTCATTACACTTCCTTTGATGGTCGGAGGTTTGACTTCCAGGGTACCTGCATCTATACGCTGGCGAAAGTTTGCGATGATGACAAAGGTCAGCTCACACCATTTACTGTTACCCAGGGCAACGAGAAGTATGGAAATGGAAAAGTGGCTGTAACCAATGCAGTTGCAGTGACAGTCTATGGTTATGTGATATACATTCAACAGCGCCTGCCATGGAAAGTCATTGTGAGTTTGAGCATTTTTTCCAGTACATTTGTTAGCTTGCTACAAAGTTTTTTAAAGATACTTTTTCTCTGGTTTTGTAAAAATCTATCCACATTTTCTCTGAGATTCCAAGGGAAAGTGTTGCAATACCATGTATGCTGTTGAAAAAATATAACTTTAATGATACCAAAAATCAGAAGAAAAAAGTTCAGGAGCATGTCTTTTGCCCAAGATATACTTGGGCAAAAGAGTCCATTTTAAATTAATTCAGAAACAGTATTTAAACTACAAACATGTTATTGTGATGTCCTGTACAGAAGAACAGAGTAAATATGTTCAAAAATCTTTCTTTTTGTTAAGCTTTTTTTTTTTACCCATCCAGGGGGTCTTTTGTGGGCTCTAGTGTGCCTTGTATGAAAGTAGGCTGACAGGAAAGGGGGGAAGGCATGTGGCAAATGTCGTCGGGTCCTGGAGTCGAACCCGCGACAGCCGCGTCGAGGACTCAAGGCCTCCAAACATGGGTCGCGCTATCCCGTACGCCACCACGGCACGCCCTTGGGGTTTTTTAGTTTGCTTTTTGACAGGATTTGCAAGCGTAGCAGGAAACGTATCTTTTAAAAATATAAAATGTTTATGAGGACAGGACTTTAGCCTTTTCAGCACAGTCTTCACAATGTTTTCTTTAACTTATGTTTACAGGTGAATGACGAATTGCTTAACCTGCCTCTCTCACTGGAAGAAGGCAGTCTGATTGTCACTCAGGAAGGTCGCAATATAGTGATCCGAACAGTGTTTGGGCTCAAAGTCCTCTACGACACTGTGTACTATGTTGAGGTGGTTGTTCCTTCTACATACCAGGGTAGGATGTGTGGTCTGTGCGGCAACTACAACAACAAAGGTAGTGATGATTTTATGCTTCCCGGTGAGAAACAAACTAATGACATCACTGACTTTGGGAAGGCGTGGGTGGTGGACCTTCCTGGATACATGTGCGGTGGCTGTGGAGGCCAATGTTCTTCATGTGAACCAGTGAAGGCAGCTTTGTATGGAAAACCAGACTCCTGTGGCATCATCAGTGCACCTAACGGACCTTTCAAAGCCTGCCACAGTAAAGTTGATCCTGCCTCATATGTGTCTAATTGTGTGTTCGATGTCTGTGCAACTGATGGCAACAAGGATACGTTGTGCGACAGCATACAGGCCTATGCTCTGGCCTGCCAGGGTGCAGGAATTCAAATCCAGCCATGGAGAAGCACCTCCTTCTGCCGTAGGTCACATAGTAGCATTTTACCTACCTATCCAAGCTACCTACAATTTGTTATTAATAAGCACATTTTGTTTTATTGCAGCTGTTTCCTGCCCTCCACATAGTCACTATGAAGTGTGTGCGGACACCTGCAAAGGGACATGCGCCAGCTTCCTTCAACAAGTCACTTGCTCTGAAAGCTGTTTTGAAGGATGCCAGTGTGATGCAGGCTTTGTTTCTGATGGCATTCAATGTGTTCCACTTGACAACTGTGGGTGTGTGCACAACAACAAATACCTGACGGTAAACTTTGAGAGAGACTTAACATCTGCTAAATCTGGTGGACAAGAAATTACTCATATATTTCATTTTCGTGCCAACGCTCACCATTGAATTGGGATTTTACTATCCCTAACTGTGTTTCAGGTGGGTCAAACTGTAGTAGACAAAGACTGCAGCTCCAAATGTGAGTGCCAGGCCTCTGGGCTGGTTACATGTGAAAAGCTGCTCTGTACCAATGGAGAGGTCTGTGACGTGAGAGATGGGGTCAGAGGTTGTCATGTCATACAGGGCCATTGCAATATCAGTCCGGTTGGCGAGCTGAGCTCCTTTGATGGCATGTCTGGAAAAATAGGAGCACAAGGGGCTTTTGACTTGGCATCTCTTTGTAACGAGGCCAGTAACCAATGGTTCCGTGTGGTTGTGGATGTGAGGCTTTGCAGAAAGAATGCGCCTCTCGCTGTTGCCGCTTTGTATGTGTTCTTTAAGGACACTACAGTGGTAGTAAACAGTGAGCATGTAACCTGGGTGAGGAGTTTAAACCATGAGCCTTTTAAAGCAGAAACAATTTAGACTGTTGGGGAGCTTTTTTTTTTTTTTACATCTTTTCCTCTTATTTCCTATTCATTATATTCTCCAGGTAAATGGTCGGAAGGTGTCCCTGCCCAGCAAAGTGACAAATGAGTTATCAGTCCAAATCTCAAACAGGAGTGTGGTTATTGAGAGGCTCTCAGGTGTGCAGGTTATCTATTCTATGTCACAGAAGGTCACTGTCACTGTTGATGGTAACCTATCTGGTGAAATTTGCGGTGCCTGCGGCAACTACAACAATAACTCCAAAGATGACATGAAGACAGCAGATGGGAAAATTGCAAGTGATTTCTCAGCTGTGATTGGGTCTTGGAGTGCTGAAGACTTCCCTAGATGGTGAGTATTTTAAACATTCTGCAACATTTTGTGATAAAAATGTTGTAATATCTGCAGTCCTTTCAGACACTGCCTTGCAAAAAGATATTTTTACTGTTGCCACTACTATTTCATTGGGATTTCATGAGATGAAACAGCACAAGTGAATGCAAAATTTCAAAGCATAACTGAAAAGCGGGTAAAGATATTCTGCAACTGCTGTGAAAAGCAATGCTTCAAAGTATTTGGAAGGGTTACTAAAAACAAATGCACTCATACTTTTCAGTTTTTTTATTTGTATGTCCACTTCATAATGGTGTGCTGCCTTCTGTTAGTCCATCAATAAAATACAAATAATAATAATAATAATACATTGAGAACTTGAGGCTGTCACATGAGAAAATTCAAAAGAAAAAAGGTCAAAGAAGGGAATACATTTACAAGTGGCAACATGTTGCATGTTTATATCACAGTGCTTCTCACGCTGGCTTTTTTGCTTCGAACAAAATAACTTCACCTTCTCGTTCATTGTCTTTAACCTCTTTAGTTAAGGCGTACGATGCAATTTTTCCGCTCTATTATCCAAACTTTCAACTTAATTTGACCGGTGAAATAATCAAGCAGAGATCGGTGAGAGAAGGGACGTTGCTACAACTATTCAACCGCTTACTCTCTTAACAGCATGAACTAAACAAGGACTCCACAGAGCCCCTTTTAAAAGAATGAGAGTGTGGTTTTTAATTGCATTTGGCTCAATTTAATTAAGAAATGCTAGAGAATCCCCTATGGTAATTACTGATTAAAAAGCAGGTGAGGCTGACAGGCATGGCCATCAAAAGCTACCAAGCTTGCAATCCAATCTCTGCTTGTCATCCAAGGACACTTAAGACTCATCTGGGTGCAATATTAATTTGAGAACTTGTCTTTAGTTTAGTGTCCTAGCCTCAAGTTAGACCTTTGGAATCCCCCCATGTACCCCTCCCCCCTCCACTTCCTCTTATTTAGTTATTTCACCTTGAGAAACACAAGAAAATAACCCAAAGAAGAAGTGCTTGCTCTTACATATGTGCATGGGAGGATTCAATTCTCAGAAGAACTGCTTGTAGTCTCTGCTGTGCTTGAGTGGAAATAAAATCCCTTCCTCCAATGCCACTTTGACTGCAATTTTCTTTTCCGCTGCAGTGGCCTGTAGAGAAGCTGCTTCTGTGTCGATAGAGGCCACTGGTACACAGGTAAATTATGAACCCATTTCCTGTGGAAAAATGTGAATGAATAAGACAGTTGTACAGTGTGACGTATATGTGTGTGTTTTTCTCTGTTATACAGGAAGAAGAGAGGTTTCTTTGTTTGCAGCCCTGATTGCCATACTTCACCGCTTCCTCCTGATTGTCATTGCAGTTTTTGTTGTTTCCTGGGGATTTGGTTCTCTATTGTTCTCTTTGCTGTTATTGAACCAAATGGCTTACTCTTGTGCAACATCGCCATCTAGTGGAAGAAAAAAAAAGAAACTATACCTGATTTGGTATACTTTCCCAATCTTTTGCAAATGTGTAATCCTACCTGATCACTGAATAAATATATACCTGATTACAATTTGTACCCAAGTTATTTGTTTCATGTATTTAAAACATGCTGTATACAAACACACAGATGACATTGTGCTTTGTAAAAGTAATCACATCCTGTGGCCCTTTTAAAATGTTGTCACATTAAGACCAAGACTAGCAAATTAGTGAATGTATGAAATGGAAAGAAAATGAGAGAAGCTTTTCATTTTTGTCTAAAAATCTGGAAACTTTGGTCTGCATTTGTAATCAATTCATTTATACTCCTAAAATAATATAAAAGCATAACCAATTGGCTTAAGAAATTACTTGATTAGTAATGGCCAACATTCCATATCACCCTGAACACCCCATTCACATGATGACAGCAACATCATGCTGTGGGGATGATTTCCTAAACATGACTGGAGAAGACAGGCGGAGGATGACATTAAATACAGGGAAATGTTGGAAGAAGACTTGCTATTGGCTGCAAAAAGACTCAACCAGGGTAATGGTTCGTTCTCCATCAGGACAGAAATCTTAAACATTCACCCACGAGTACAGCTGAAGAATTTTGGTGAAATCATATTCATGTGTATGAATTGCCCAGTCAAAAGTCCAGACCTAAATCCAACTGTGAGTAAGACTTGAAAATGTTTGCTCTCAGAAGTTCTGCAGACCAGTTGACTGGTTTTGAGCTATTTTGTACAGGAGACTGGGCAGAAGCGTAGGTTGGTGGACTGCTGGTAGAAACACCCCCCAAAATGCTTGCAGCTGTGATTGCAGGCACACACAAGCACAACCCCCACCACTTCCTGTAAAATCCTGGATTACTAACATACTCTGTCTCTGCGGTTCCTGATCACATCAAATTCTATCGTAGAGGAAACTCTGGGAACAATGGTGAGAGCAATGTATTTCTATGATGTGTTGACACAGAGGCAGAGAAAAGAAAGTCATAGCACACTTATTTATTTGTACATATATCTGAGAAAATCTTTATAATTTTCCCTAATGCATGCACAACAGTGTTGGTCTGTCAAATAAAATCCAAATTAACTTTCCTATAGTGTTAGCTTTCTGTCACCATCCATGGTGTTTGGCATTGCCTAATTCGCAGAGTAACATCTATGGTGTTAGGGTAGAAATTGACCTCTTGATTTCTTCAAGAAAAACAACAACTTTCTTTTATTCGTAGTGAAATAATATAAATACAAAATGAAGTGCATATTAGTACCCACAGTTGCCTTAGACTGAACACCTATGGAAGAAGCTGCACCCATCTCTCCCAAACATCCCTTACAGGAGAAAACTTGTCAGACTTTGAGTGTCTCTGTTTTCAAATCTGAGGGTTCTTGAGATCATTCAAATGGTCTAAAGTGACATTGCTTCTCTGAAAATATTTCTACCAGATGACGCGTCCCAGAGGTATTCAGTGGTCTCGATGCTGGATCTGTGTAATCCAGCAAGAAGAAGAATACCAGTATACAGAGACAGGTATTCCTCATCAAAATCAATCCTTTAGACTTTTTGTCCTTGTAGGTTTGTTATTGCAATTAGTGGCAGTGGCAAGATCAAAAAGCATGTCTTAATTTCACAAAACTTCTCACAATGAATCTTGTGACCCCAGGAATCATTCTGATGACTTTTGCCGATTCTCTAGTTAGAAGGGAGGTGGATGTTTTGGTTTTATTTTGTTAATTCTGAGGTTTCTGACAAAGTAATAAAATCTTAATGTGACCAACAAAATTTATGTGTTTAAGTGCTTTTATGCACATAAAAATTGTGGTGGAGGTTAATGGTTGTACGGTGGTGAAATTTAAAGAAGTCCAAGGAGTGTGAATACTTTGCAAATGCTTTTTTTTGTGTCAGTGGCCTCTGCTGCAGTTGGCATATCGGGAGAGAAATTCCATCACCAACAGATAATAAAACACAAGGCCCTTGTAGAAAGAGGGAATCTGGGAAAAAATACAAACTATGGGATGTTCTGCTGACCAACCATAATGAGGCAAGGGCCTGTTTCCAGTTTGGATCAGCTTTGTTTTTGCTCACTTGGAAAGGAATCTATCAGTTTTTCTTTTCTTTTCTTTTCTTTTTTTTTTTAGGTTGTTTGCAGAAGAAGCAACCTTATGAGGACTGTTTTCATACTGCCCCTGTGACAGACTGCTATGGCCCTGAAAGCACTTCTCTGTTTATGCTTTGGCTTCACAGCACCAAGCTTCTCCCTCAGAGCCAGTAAATTACTCCACAGTACAACAAGCTCACTGTTCTACTCTGCTTAAGGTCTCTTAAATTTGCCTATGGGGAGCAGACAGAATGATCACAGCTCATTATGACGTTATATTTTAATATCTCTGCAGGCAATAAATTTTTGTTTTCCAGCAAATAAAAATACATATACAGCACATGGACACAGTGGTATGTAGCTGTGGTTATGTTGTTTAACAGTGCAGGGCAGCTCAGGGTAATTTTTGGGAGTAACTTCAGTGGCACCCCGCCCCCTCCTCCACTTCATTCCTGAGGCAAAAAACCAAGACAGAGCAGATCTTGACTAAGTTGTGCAGAAGAGCCCAGACTTACACATGTAGCATGCAACAGAGCCATTAATTTTAAGTTAGTCAATTTTTCTTTTTCATTAGCTTGTTTTTTGTATATATTTGGTTATCTTGGCTCAAGCAACAACTGAGTGGGAAACTTTCTTGGGAAGTTTGATTTACTGAGGATCTCACAGTTACAAGCGGCCGGTGCACGGTAAGTGGATTTTATGGAACAGGTTCATGAAAATTTTTACTGAATCATTTGCATTTAACTTGTAGTCCAATTGATTCTGCGATAAGCTAACAAGACAAATTAAAAACACACCCTTTCCATAACAGCAGCCTTGTTTATGAGACATCCTAGTTTTGAGTTTTTTTGTTTTTTTTTCTTAAATCACCAGGTCTCAACTTCCATCCCCCAACTAGAAGAACCTCCTCTGTGTAAATATAACCCTGTCTAACTACTACGAGATATGTGATTCGGTCACAAGTTCACATGCTCGTGTTTGATACATCTGTTCGCAATTTCCTGTGTGACTTTAGGTATAAAACTTATATTTTCCCATATTTTGCAGAGCTTTTATGTCAAATGCAGTAATTTCTCGGCTTTAATAAAACTTGCCCTCATGCGTCCACACCGCAACTTTACTTTACTTTCGAAGGTGCTGGGGGAAAATTTCTTCTCACGCAAAGTATCGCGGTAATAAGCGATAACAACGACGCAAACCAGAAAAAAGGGGGCCACTTTTCACGGTTTGATATCAGGCAGGAAATGGGTCTAAATTTAAGTGATGGATTCAGGTTCCAGTGATTTTTTTTTATTTATTTTTTTTGAAGCGCAAAGCTGGAGCATGAGTGATGTTAAGAGAAGATTAAACTCGTGAAACAAATTATTTTTTATTGCAGGGTGGTTGGTTAAATTTTCAGAATTGTAAGTCAAAATGATTACATCTAAAAGAGCAATACAATAACTTTCGAATTACAGCAAGATCATGTGGCAATTATTCAAAGAATAAAACAGCTACATACTTTGTATTTCTCCTAGCTCGGTTTGGAAACCTGCCGCTGCGCAGAGGTGCACATCTTTGTGTGTGTGTGTGTGTGTGTGTGTGTGTGTGTGTGTGTGTGTGTGTGTGTGTGTGTGTGTAAACGTCATGGCAGCAAGCCAGCAAAAGGCGAATAAAATTTTGCACTGTTTTTCTAAGCAAGCGGAGTAAGTTGTGATGCTGTATGCTAAATAATGACTAGTTATGCCAGTACATCAAGATGGTTAACAAGAATAACCTAATTCGTTGTCTGTGTTCAGAGGTCGGTATTTATTTCTGGTTACATTTACTTGAGCAAATTTTTGAAAAACAGAGGGGAAAAAAAACTCTTATGTGAATAGTTTTACTTCCCTATGCTTTTTACTTTTACTTGAGTATTTTTGAACTACTCTTACTTGAGCAGATTGATTTTGCATTTAAATAAAAGAGATTGGAAACATTTTTAGATTTCTGCAATGTTTTGAGCTAATGTTTATGTGAATCTTAGCATAATTTCTCAGCCTTTTCTACATGTCATTGTAATTGCTTTTGTATTAATAAACATGGTTATGTTATTTGAAAGGTTACATAAACATATGTTTATGTATTTATACTACATTAAAGTCCTGTTTACTGTGCCCCAAAGATAAGCCATTGCCCCCTTGCTACACTTAATTCCTCTGGAGCCAGATCTGGGTACTTTGTAAAATTACATATCCTTTATCTCATTAATAAGTGGCACAGTGCTGTAGGATAGTCTTTCTTACATGTTCCATTTGTTTTTGAAGCATAAAGAAATAAGCATTTTTACAGAGTTTTCTTGCTAATATAATATTTGATACATTCAAGTTGTCTTAAAAAGCACAGCTGGGCATGATGTGATATCTGATTTGAGAACTTTTCTTGGATGTTGGAGACAGTGAGATTTGCTATATTTTGGTAATAAATTTTTCTGCAAGCTTGGACTTTTCCATCTAGAGTTCTGATTTCAGGGTCATTCTTGTTTCAGTTAGAAACTCTACAAAATTCAACTTTCAAGTGCAAAGAGAATGCATCATTAATACTGCAACTGTTTTTTTTCTTACTTATAAGTAAAATGTGCTATGCTCAGGTGTTACATCATTCCTAGATCTGAGCTACAACTTCTGAGACTAATTGAGTGTAGCATAACTTAATTTAAATTCAAAGAACAAGACATAACCAACTGCTTGAACAAGCACAAGTCCAAAGACTGTCAAAACAATTTTAGTTCTTCTACATTAGTTAGCTGTTCTTCACTGGGCAGCCCTGCTTGTTGCCAGTTGATTGGCAGCAGATCTAGACTTGCCGATAGTAGGCCTAACATAATAAGTTGCAAACAAAAACATGCCATTGTTATATTTATCTTAGGTTAATACTTTAGGTTCTCAAAATGTGGGACAATATCAAGGGTGATGCTTGGGTTGCGTTTGGTAGAACTCAAAGAAAATGTGAGTATCAAACTTTAGATTTTCCCTCTTGGAATTTTGACTTTGTGGAAGTCTGGTAAAGTGGGTCAGTGGTTAAAGCTGTCTAAAGCAAGTACTGGTCAGGAAATAGTACAAATCTGTATGATGCAATCAGGTTCTGATGTTCATTGTTTAACTCAGACCAGAACAGATTTAGAACATTTTGACAAAATATTGAACTCCTGAAATGATTATTCACGCAGGAGCAAAACAAAACAAAACACACATCATTTATCCTACTGTTACGATGCCAAAATCCTCAAATTAAAGGAGTAGGAGTGGGCTACTAGTTATTTTGCTTGAGTTTCTTGGAATGATCCAAATTAACAATGGTCTAATCACATAACTAGTGTTGTGTAATCTAATTGTCATTCTCAGTGATAGCTAACTACCAATCAATTAATTTCAAGAGAAATTAAAGAAGAGGTTATTACTTCAGATAAATTTCAAGCAGCCATGTTGGATTTCAAGATTTTTGATGCTGAGAAACATCCCCACTTGAAATTTCAACTTTAGGTGACTTTAAAGTCCAAACCTAAATCCATCAACAAAATATAATGTACCAATGGAAAAGATTTATACTTTTCTTTTTCTTCTTGAATGCTTTTGTGGAAAAAAAAACAAACAAAAAAAACAAGCGATCTCTTAGGTTAGTACTTGAAAATTTTGGTATTCACTAAGGTCATACTTGTTGTAAATAGCTTAACACTGATGTGTTAACAAAAGCAATCTGAACCAAACTATCTTTTTTTTTACCTGCTAAATGACTGTGTAAACTCCAGTTTATTATAATTCACTTCATTTCACTTAAAGTGCTGCTTTATATGTTTTTTTGTTTTTTTTTCTGTCTCCCCATTATTTCCTTTTATATAACTCAGAGGGCTAACAAACGAGATTATTGGATTGCCTCTTGTTCGAATAGCTTGCTGTGTGTTTGTTTGATTAAACCTGATTGGCAGGTCTTTGTACTTAATCCTGTTCCCGGGGCTTGAAGCGTTCATTTTTCGCTCTGACTACAGCGCGATGTTCACACCCCCGCGTTGGTTGTGCATGAATCTCCAGCAGTGCTCAGGGCCAAGGAGGGAAGCATTGGCTCTGCTTTGATCTCCCCAATGCAAAACATTTAATTTCATGGCTCAACCGCACAGCTAAGTTATATCTACCTGTGTTGCATTTGTGTTGCCACGACTCGGGACCATACTGGCATAATCGGTCTGAGGAGCAGGCAAAATCACAGTTGGTGTGATCTCCTAAAAGAGAGCCTTCTTCAGCTCGCGTGTCCAATTGCAAGAGGTTGTCTGGTTTCTTGTAATCTTAAGGGTGTAAGAGAATCCCAAAGGAATGTTCTAGATAATATATAGATTGAAAAATAGCACCCCCGTTACCCCCACTCATGGTGATGACCCTGCGAATCCCACTAACCAAATATCGAGTGCAACTTTACACCTCTCTTTTCGTTGCACCCCTCTGCTGCCAAGAAGATGTTCTGAGATGCAGGGCCAAAAATAGATACTCTTCTCCTACTCATAGCCTGGAAAACAAATTATGAAGGCATAGATCCTGTTATGTTGTGTCTACAAAGATGGAGCATTATGTTCTTGTCAGGAATTAAATCATCGAATGGGTGAGGTTTACTCATGTAACTGAGTTTACTTTAGTCTTCATAAGGATATGATTTTATGTTATGTAACATTATACCTCTGAGTGATTCAACCCTGAGAATGTCACAAAGATCCAGTGAAATGTAAAGTCGTTTGTAATGTCAAGTGACATTACAGTGGCTGAGAAATGATTTCATACTCTTTTAGTCACATTATAGCCACAAACTTTAATATGTACGTATGTTTAGTATGTTACTAGGATGCAATAAAACAACTAAAAGTGTTTAATAAGTGTAAAAAAAAAAGAATAAAAACAAAACAAGAAAAAGATCCATGGAAACCCCCTTTTTTGCATTTACACCCCCAAAGTCAGCTTTGCACATTCAGAGATGGAAACTCATTTAGATTTGATGGAGAGCATTGCTAAAAACATTCATTTTCAAGTCTTGCCACAAATTGTTAATACATCTGGATTTTACCGACCCGTTTCAACACGTGAATATGTATTGATTTAAATCATCCAAGACTAGCTTTCCATGTATGTTTAGGGTCATGCTCCTGTTGGAAGGTGAAGCCTCTAACAGGTTTTCTTTCAGGACTTGCCTGTATTTAGTACCAACCATCTTCCCTGGAGCTTTAAAAAGCTTCCCTTTCCCTGTTAAGAAAACCATCACCCACGGCATGATGATGCCACCATCATGTTTCATTGTAGGGATAGTGTGACCAGGGTGATGTGCAGCGTTAGTGTTCCGTCACACAATGTTCTGCTTGTAGGTAAAAAAAATCAATTTTGGTTTCATCTGACCAGAGCACCTTATTATGCAGTGCACTACATCTCACATTTGGCTTGTGACAAACTGTTAACAGGATTTTTTTATAGATTTCTCTTAAGAATGCCTTTCCTCTTTTTAAAGGTCAAATTGGTGTCAAATATTTCTCAAGCAGTTTTCAGCTACAGTGTCACAATTACATAGTTTTCCTCATATCATGCAGCCCTAATTTGCAGTTGTGCCATGTTGTGCTGGATAATGGATAGAACAGTGTCTCACGAGATGTTCAGTGTCTGGGGTATTATTTTATAACCTATCCCTGAATTTTATGGTTCCTGGCTTGCCTGCTGTGTTCCTTGGTCTTTATGATGCTATTTGACCACTGATGTTATCTACAAATCACTTAGATCTTAACTGAACAGCTATATTTAAACTAAGATTATATTGCCAACAAGTGGACTCTTCTTACCAAGTGGGTTACTTATGAAGGCGATTTTATTTGGATTCATTTATGGGTATCAGAGCAAGGGGGGATGAGAACTATAGAACACTATATGTCCTCTTCCTTCCACTTCCAACTGTGTGCTCCTTTACATTGGTATGAAATTCAAATATAAACTAACAATATATGCATATACACAGCATTCTGCCTTTGATGAGAACCTAACTTATGAGCAACATGTCATTGTTTAGCTGTCTAGAGAATATCAGCTAAGTCTACATAAAATAAACCTGACTGAATAAACCTCACCTGACTTCTTAATCCTGACTTGTTCCTCTATTTTCATTCAAACAGGTACAATGGATCTTGTATTTGTGGTGGCGTTCAGCTCTTGGCTGGCTCCTGCACTCGGTGAGAATGAATTTTCTATAATTGCTTTGGCATTCGGACCCTTACGAGCCCAAATGTGCAAGCGTGTTGTTCGGCAGTACACTGCTGTAGTTGTGTTTTAAGTTCCTGATGTGTGTGTATGACAGGGTCAGCGTTTGGCAGAGAGGTGTTTGGTAAGTTTCCTGCATTAGAGTGGCCCCTCCCTGAAATTGCATGGCCTTTACTCCCTCGTGTTGTTTTGTCGGCTGGCTTTTTGTGAACAGCACCACTTGTTTGAATTGCAGTAAATCATTTTCCATCCCTCTTTTCAGTTTGTTTTTTATTTGTCTGGAGATTTTGTTTTATGCCTGTGGATTTCTCCCAAAAAAGGGTTTTGTTTCTGCAGTTTGAATAATCAATCATCCGGTGCTGCCTGGTTTTCCATTGTTACAAATACAAATCTTGGTCTCTGACTTGTTTCCCTAGGCGCTCCACATACCGTCAGCAGGGTTTGATGCTAAGCAGATTTGCCTGCACCGAGTTTTTTATTTTTTATTTTTTGACTCAGTCTCGTGCCTGACTGCAGGTCACTTTTTAAAGCCTGTCGAGAAGCAAAACATGTTTTTCACCTCAGAGAAAAATACCAACAGTTCAGATTTATTTTGTCTAAGAATGAGGTCAGAGGTAATTTCAGGACAACTTCCTCTTCAGTAAACAAATTGCAGTGTTTTGTTTCTTTTTTATAAAAGAAACAAAACATTAGAGTAGATTGCACTGTTAGTGCAATCTACTCTAATGTAAAAAAAAATTCGGAGCAGATAAATTAATTGTTGATAAGCTTTTTAGTATACTATATCCAATCGCAATTGTACCCTAGGACTTAGTTTTAATATGATTTACAATGTCTAATGATATTAGTTATAACAACTTTGCATTAAGTGATGATGTAAAATGTCAGATGGTCTAAGCATCTGACATCTTTCCAGCTCTTCTTCCATCTGGCTCTTGTCTAAATGTTAGTGTTCACACAACGTCTGCTTTGTGTCTGACATAAACCTAAGTTGGTTACTAAGTAACCCTGCATGTTTCCGGTTAGGCCACTAAACGTAAGGTAGGAATTGTGATTTAACAAGTTGAGTTTGTTTTTTGTCAACATTTCATAGTTTGGGCTCCAGGCAAGTCTTGTTTTCCAGGAGGAGACTAGGCAAAGAGAAACTAGTACAAACAACAGGGCAATAAAACAAAAAAACATTTGAGGTAAACCAATGTTATTAGAATTTTACAAATGTTGCTACATGCTGATCCCCTTTTTAATGGATGACTGTTTAAAGGGTTGATTGTTTTGTAATAACTTCGATCAGTAACGTGAAAAAGTAAACACATACAGTGCTGAGTAGCATTTTCCATACTCCTGTCACATTTTTTATCATGCTACAACTACAATAAAGGACATTGGAGTGTAATTCACTGGGATTTTATATTGTGCATCAAGTGTCAACGGAGTTCTTAATTGTAAAGTGGAACAAAAATAACACATGATTTTATTTTAATATAAAAGTATGAAAAGTGTGGCATTTAGGTCTAAACTTCTACCAGGCATTTTTGACACATAAATACACTTTAGCTAAATCATTACAGTCTCAAAATTCGTTCAAGTCTTACTGTTTATTTAGCTCCTACCATCTTCCTTTCTTTGTTTACCAGCTTCCTTTCCACTCCTGAAGTAAAGCAGGTGCAGCATAATGCTGCCAGCGCCATGTTTAGTGGTCGGGGCGGAGAGTTCAGCATTATACATTGTGTTTTAGTTTTCAGCCTTGCATAATGTTTGCATTGACTCAAAATTATTGGTCTGATTTGATCGCAACACCTTCTTTCACATGTTTTCTTTCTCCCACACTTGATTTGAGGCATCTGACGGCCTTCTTTGAACAACTGCTTTCCTGTTAGCTGAACCTTCAGCAATCAAATTGCAGTTATATATTTTCCTGATACTGTCCAGCCCTCTTCCATAAAGGCCACATTTCTGAGGTGGACTACTAACTGTTATCACATCCACAGAACATTCTCTGAATTGTGCATTTCTGCATCTCCTCCAGAGTATCCTTTGTCCTATTGGTTGGTTCATTATGCTGTAATTGGATATTGTTACTAATTAGATTATCTTTGGAGAATGTTTGTTGCCCTTGAACATGTTTAGGTACAGCAAAATGTTTTATAGTTCAGAATTATGCTCTACTTTGCATTGATCTGTTTCGTAAATCCCTAGTACAACTATAGAATTTTATGAAAGAAAGCCACTATTAATTTTATGGGGTGTACCTCGTGAAGCGTACTCAGCTATTGTCACGTTTGCAGTTTGCTGGCAGGCACTTAAACCACCATCTGATATGTTCTTTTCTCTTTTACAGTCTCAGCAGCAGACGATGAGAAAGGTGAGGACATTTTAAGAAAAAGCATAAAATAGTCAAATTATTAACAATTTGCTGCCATTTAAATCAGGAGTGTGAGCATCTGAAGGACTGAAACAACTGCAAATCTGTCATCTGATGAAAAGAGTCTGAAGTGTGTCACTGGTTTCATCTGCCTCTCATTCATTACCTCTCTGTCTTCTGTTTTTTTTCCTTCCAGACTTCGACAGCGCTTTTCATTATGGTGAGTGCTGAGCACGCAGAGGTTCTCCTTTTAACAGTCGACCCCTCTGCTCAGGAAACATCTGGGAAGTCGAGATGAGTGAGCATTGTGGTCTCGTTTTTCCAGAGGTGATGGAAAACTTTCACCTTTTGGCGCAAGTTTTTGCAGCAGAGCCAAAAGAAGCACTTGACATCCTGTTTGCTGATTTTAATATTAAAACAGCCACAGCATATACTGAACAAGAAAATCTCAGCTGTTTACATTTTTTTGTGTTTTGCCCAAACTGATGGTCCAGCATTTTACGTTCTGTTTATGTTTGAGGTTAGATTAAAAAAAACATCAGTCAGTTGCATGAGCTACAATATACTATATTAGTGCCTATATTAGGCACTGATATATGGTGCCTAAACGTTGTTTGCATTTTGGTTTTTTCAATAAGAACATTTATTAGTCTGGGTTTAGACTCTACTGGAAAGAATATTGGAAATGAATAACACAAGATTCATCTACAAATGAAAAATTGTTTTGTTTTACGAGAAAACAAAATGCTAGCTGATGATGTCAACAAATAACAGATGTTGAATAAACTGTAGAATAATGCCTAAAAGGTTTGACCTAAACTAAGATTTTAAACACCTTGCATAATTGACTTCATATTGTTGAATTTTCCAAAAGCATTTTGAATTTTCCAAAATGGAAGACCAGTTAAAATAATTTTGTTGATTTATTTTTATGGAACACAGTCGTCTTTAAAACTATGTAAACCTTTGCTCTCTGTATCTGACGAGCTCCAGACATGTTAGTAAATCCAGGTAAAGATTTCTGTTAACTCCTGATAAGCTTGAAGGAATTTCAGTCCAGTCATCAGCCGTAACACTTTCATTTTTTCTCGGCCAGCCATTGGTTGTGTTCTCATTATACGTTTCTTGGTGGGACTAAATTTGAACGGATTGCAAATTTATAATAAATAATAAATTTATTTTAATTATGTGGTGGAGAATGACTAAATGCATTTAGTTCTAAAGGTAAATCTACATGCTTTGTTTAGATATTTTTGTTGTCTTGAAGGCCACCTCATAAAATGTGTGTATGAAATGTATTCATGTTCTCACTTTGGTACTTGTTACTTAGAGGAACATGAAGTCTTTGAGCAGTTTTGACATGCCGCATTGTGGAGTTAATCTTCTACTTTGTTGTTATTCTTTGTTACGCAATGGAGTTATTACAAATATGCAAAGTGTTTCTTAGTTGCAGCTAAGCATCTGAGAACGTTCTTATTCTTGTCCCTCCTCTCCTTGATCTTTTAAGAGAAACAAATCCCATGACAGTTTATCAGCCCAGCTGAAAGATAACCACAGAAGTGTCCCAAGATAAATGCAAGATTTTTACAACTTTCTTTTGCGTTTTCCCTCGTTTCCCCTGTGACATGCAGGAGCAAGATGATATTTATTTTTACAAAGGTCACAAACCAAACATGTTCAAAATCACAGAGCAGATTTTAAAAAATCTATTTAAATACTTTTTGATTATCTTCCAAGTTCAGATTTATTGATCTCTGTAACTTGACCCTGGGATCAGAATATTTTTAAATTTTCCAAAGCTTGCCTTACATATCCCTAAGCAGCAATTATCCACTGCAAAAACACAAAATCTTAGTGCACTTTAAATAAGACAAAACTAACTCACAGGTAAGTTGTCAGTAATATGTACAAGCATGTTTTAAGTCAATATTTCTTTGAAATTGATTAAAAGTACTAGCTCTAATAGCAGTATTTTTTTACTTATACATTTAAAAAAAAATTAAGCTTGTTTTGAGAAGGATATTTTTTTGCAGTGTTTTCACTGTCGGTTGCTTTGCATGCGTGGGAAAGTTTTCCTGCTCTTCTTCCAGAGAACTGTTACAAAACAAACTAAACGAGATTGCAACTGTTTTTAAAGTCAAGACTTGACACCAGCCCTGAAATTTGTTTACAGATCTGCTGTCTGCAGCTTCTATGATTTGTTTTGGCACTGTACATCCCAACAAAGCCATTATGAGACAGCAAATTACCTCTGCAGTGCTTTTCAATTAAAATTTCATTCGGAAGCCTCAGAAAATGCCTCAAGATATCTATTTTTTATGTCCTTAGGAGAAAAACTTCTGCATGTCTCCTTTCAGCTTTGCAAAAATCTCCCCAACATTTTTTTTATTTTTTTATTTCAGATTATGAATCTCTAAGAATCGGCGGCCTGGTTTTTGCTATCGCTCTGTTCCTGCTGGGCATTTTCCTCATCGTCAGTAAGTATACAAGTTTGCAACAGATGTAAAACATCAAACTGAAATTATGCTACAAAGCATGCAGACTCTTTTTCTGGGCTCAAGGACTCACGCACACTTCTTGGAAAGTGTGTGTGGGAAAGTATCAGCCAGTCGCAGCATTTCGGCCATCATAGCTCGTCCTTCTCTTTTACTCATGGCGTCGTCTCAAAATTCCTGCTCCAACCTGCCAGCTCATCCTGCTGCTTCTGCCAGTTAGAGATGTGAAACCATAACTAAGCAATAAATAATTTAGTCAGACTCAACCTCTCTGCAGCACGTCCTCTGTGTTTACAGGGACTAAAGTGAGTTTCAAACATTTCTCAGAGAAAGCCAGCTTATGAAAACTTTGGGAAGGTAGAATAAAATTTCAGTATGTACAGACAGATGCCTATGAAACATCAAATACTAATCTAATCAACTACTAATTTAATCTGTCTTTAAATGTTAATCAAAACCAATACGTCTTTATGTTAATATCTTTTTTGGTAGTACTATAAGCTTTAATGAGATTTACATATGTGTAACAGCTCAATGGAAGAAACAATGCAATGCTTATGCCTTTTTATCGGTAAACGGATGCAACTTTAATCTTATTCCTGACTCAAAATAGCTGTTTAAGATTCATCTGTCAGGGTGCTAAGGCTTGATTTATTTCCTATATAATTTCCTGTTAAATTGAAGAAAGTCTGTTTGATCTCATTTTAATTTAAAGAGCTTTTTAGACAGTGTGTCATCAGATTACATGGGCCAGGGGCAAGTAAAGGAAGGGAAGCATAAACAGAATTAAAAGATACACTCATGAAGGAGTATTTTCTGTCTAAATATTTAAATTGAACAAAGAAAAGATGGCAGTTTGAATCATATTTGCATTAAAATTTTCCTTCTTCATTTCCTGTTTGCTTGCAGCAGTGGTGGTTCTTGCATCACTGGTGCCCCCTCTTGGTCCTTTATAATTCATGATTTTCCCTTTGATAACTTCTTGTTGTTTTAGTTGTATTCTAGATTTACTTTTCGAGTTTTGATTTTGGCATCAGTGCTAGTGTTTCCTTTGGTTACCAAAAGTTAATAACCTCTCACTGTGGACTAGGTGTGCAGAAATCATCCAGGTTTCTAAGGACACATCTTTTTTTTTTTTCCATTTGCTGTCAGGATTTCAGGATCACATGATGGGATAGCTCCCATTAAATTAAAGCTATTCTATTTGAATTTATTATTGTTTTCTAAACCACAAATGGTTAAAATTATACTGGAAGGTGAAAGTCTATGCATACTCGTTCACGCGAATAGAATATTGCGCTCCAACCAAGAATGTCAGTAACATTCTTCTGGTATAAGTTTGGCTGTATTTTTGGCAACTCCTCATATCAGAATTGGTATAGTTTATCTAAATGAGTTGGTTTCCAGGAGTAGAGGTCAGAGGGTATTCTAAAATAATAATAAAAAATAAATACAGTGATAAACCATAAAGCTGGGATGCATCTCGGACTTGCTGCCCAGAACATCCTGAATTGTTTTATACGTAATTTAATCCAGTTCTTTTTATAAATGGTGGTGCAATGTCAAAGTTTCATAACAGCACTGTAAATTTAAATGTTATGCTATATTAAATATTGAATATTCTACCCACCTTATTTTTTTAAACAGCTCGAAAGTGTACCTGTTCAAAGAGTGACAAGCCAAGGTGAATTACACAAAATAAGACAAAGATATGCTTTTGTTTTCATATTATATATAAGTACAAATGTACAAATGTTATTTTTACATAAACACCTATCCGTATTTCCCTTAGGCCCAGGAATCCTGAAGTTGAATCAGCTGTCCAGAAAGGTATATTTTACATTTTCTTCAATGTTTACTGTTATGACCTGACATACATGTAACATTACACATAATACTAAACTACTCTGCTGTAATTTATGACTACAAAAATATATATGTATTTTTTCAGCTTAACTGAGGCTACAGAAAAACTGGTAAATGTCTCCAAAACATCAATGAATCAGATGATTTAAATGAGAAATGAAACTCAGTTGACGTCTTTGCGTCTGCAGTTTGCCTACTGGCGCCACTAGATGGCAGCAAATACCGTGAAGACGGCAGAGAGCGATCCTTTGAAGAGGACAGCATTGAGCCTTTTTAAATGACATAATCCAGTTGTTTCTTTCTTTTTCCCTCCTTTTTTATGTTTTTATCACCGATAACTGTCACTAGATGATGTTTTATCTTTATACAGTAGGAGTAGTGACTTTCATTTTTATCTTTCTGATTTTCAAACAGATGCTAGATAATAAAGCAAATGTTTGAAAAAACAAAAGTTTGCTTTGATTTATTTCATCCTAAATATTTTTTTTCTTTTTACCAGTGTGGTTGTAGAACTGCGAGTGTGGCCATCTGGTATGCTGCGCTCATGTTTCTGCTGACGCTGCACACTGTTCAGTTACACATGCAGTTGTAACTACCAGCAGTGTGTGAGGACTCACTGCATTATGCAGCATTCAGAAAGATTTTCTTTAAGAACTACATTGCACCCTTCTTTGGTTTTCAAGCTGCTAAATGGCAGCTTTACACTCTAGTGTGGTGGTAGCTTCTGTAAGAGGAAACACTGCATTCGGGTGTATTCCCCCGACACTGCAACAGAGAACATGGGAAGTGCTGCTTTCACTGCATGCAAACTCATCTCTCTGAGAATGAATAGCTGGAAAATAGGTAAAATTATTCAGATATTCTCAAAACAAAATATGTCATTTAGTCTATTTTTTCCATGAATTAAAAATGCTCACAAAATAAGACTTTACAGTTCACTGAAGTAGTTGGATATTGTCTCTTTGTTATATCCTTTTTTTTTTTTTTCTTCGGGCTGGGCCACCGTCTCCTTTAATCTGCAGCCTGTGTGCTTCATCACTATTGGGATTGCCCCTGGATTGCACCAGTAGATGCGAAGGATGGATGCAGTTTTTCATTATCACCAGCAGAGGGACGCCTGCTGAGCTTGTACAATGCAGTCACAGTAAGATGTTCTGCCTGCTGCACTGCCCAGTTTCTCCAACCCTATCCAGGCTGTAACTGCAACCCAGCAACTTGCTAAATTTCCAGAAGGAGACAGAGCTCTTCAGCATCTTTGCATCGCAGCCATGGCCACCGCGGGTTTGTTCTCTTTACTTCTGTCTCTATCATTTAGTACTCAGAAAGATATTTTGGACCTAAAGGAGAAGAAAAAAAAATGTAATTTTAGTTTGTTTGATCCCTGTCTTTATGTTTGATTATTACAAAAGTAATGGAAGCTTGTTAAAGTAATGATGCATGGATCGGTGTCACAATGAGGGGAGTTCCTGAGTAAACTACCAAACTGAGAAGGTCAGTTTTTAGCACTTCTGCAAAATCAGAATAGTTTCACAGCTGTGGGAGAGCAGTGGTGTTACATATAAAATACCAGTTCAACCACTTGGGACTGAGAGCTCAATAAAAACATACTATTGGCAGCATCTCCAGCCTCTAACACTTTTGTGTTTATGAATTCTGGCAGCAAAAGATATCATTAGTAATTATAGATCTTGTTGAAAATTACATAACTGCTTTTTTCTGTTGAAGCTCTTACCCCCTCCTTTCCCATATTCTTGCCTCTGCTGCTGCTGCTGGCTTGTAACCCTTTTTTTTTTTTTCTGCTGAGCGAAGATGCTGCATTGAGTGCCGTTCTGTGTAGGGCAAGAAAAAAAGCTCCCAAAGTGTGTTGAAGCCAAGTCTGCAGACATAGGAACAGAAGACCCCGCTCAATTTCAACACAACCTCAAACTGCTCTGCTGAAATCAGCAGTTCTGGATCTGTAAATGACGAGTCTTTCTTTTACAGAATCAGTGTTTCCAGACCAAAGTGACTTTCACTATGGTAAGATTTCATCCGATTGCAGCACTTTGCAAAAATATGCCACTGTTTTACATTTTGTCACATTATAGCCACAAACTTCATGTATTTTACATAATAGACCAAAAGAAGGGAAGGTATAATCGAAGTGTGAAGCCCCTAAGCAAGACTGGAGGTTTGCCATAGAACATCAGTGAACAAAAAGTACCATGAAGACCCAGGAGCACACCAGGCAGGAAGACATACAGCAGTTTAAAAAAATAGCCCAGCTTTTATACAATCTCAGTGTAATTAATACACAAACCTACTAAGATATGGTCATCTGCGTAAAAGCAACAGGCAAAAAGAGCATTAATACAGAGCAGAAAAGACCTACAAGGACATGATGTGCTCAAATGACAACAAAACAAATTTTTCTGGCTTCTGTGTTAAAGGCAATTCTTGAGGAAAACAGTTTAGCTTCTAAATATGATTTGGGAATTTTGTAAAGATTCACCTTCTAGCAAGACAATCATCATAAACCTACATCCAGAGCTACAATGGGACGGTTTAGATCGAAGATGATCCATGTGGTATATTGGACCTAAATGTTTTTGGTAGATGATATTCATCCAATCCTTTGCATCGTATTTTTAACATTAATACCTTTACTTGTTTAAGTCACTTGTCATTTATTCCCTGCAGATTATGAGACACTGAGGACTACAGGGGTCATCCTTGCTGTCGTTATGTTTGTCTCTGGCATTTTAATAGCCCTGAGTAAGTTTAATTTTTTTTTTTTTTTTCAAATATGCCAGTAATACTGAGACTTTAGTAAATATATAAAAGATCAAACTTCTGTAACTTATCTATCATTCCTCAAACAGGCAAAAAATTCACAAAATGCTTTAAATCCTCATCCAAGTAAGAATTAAGTTAGATTTAGCGAATGATCTGCCCGTGCATGTCGTATGAATGATGTTGAACTGATTACAGAACCTATGCGGTGAAACAAAAAAATTTGTTCTTGAAACAACTTTAAAAGATTTTTTTAAGTTTTACCCTCTCCCTTCCTGGATGCCACTTGAATATAAGTGCTTTCTCCTTGTTCGACCAAAAATTCACTTCCATCACATCAGTGAGTTCATAAACAACCATTAGAGGAAAAAAATAATTTTTAATGCTTTCTTGACCCTTCCATCTCAGTGCTTGGCCTGAAAGGCATTTGTTTAAATGTATGCATTCAAGCAGAGACACTCCTTGTGTGTTGGTAGTGAATGTGGGAAATCTACTCTCAGCTAATCGCATGTTGCTTGAATGGCAAGACAGGAATAAAGACAAGAGCTGCTGTTTCAGGAGGACAAGGACTTGGCATTTTGGTCTGCGGTCATGGTGCTTAGAAGTTTGAAAACTCTTAAGGTTTCTGTTTTTATAAGCCTAAGATACAGTATAATCACATTTACAGAAATATAATAAAAGCAGGTTTTACAGGCGACAAAAAGGTATAGTATGAAATGATTATATATATATATATATATATATATATATATATATATATATATATATATATATATATATATATATATATATATATATATATATAAAGGCTTGAACCCCTTATATATAAATAAAATACTGCTGCTAGTTTATTTAAAAAAAAGAAAAAAAATCACTACCACTTTTTGCCAAATTTAGAAGATTTAGATTTAAAAAATCACTTAAGCCAATATTTTAAGAAAGTGATTATATTATATTATATTATATTATATTATATTATATTATATTATATTGTTATGTTTTATTTTCTTTTTTCTTTTGTTTTTTTGTTTTGTTTTACAGTAACTGCTTGTGTTAATACCCTGTCGTAATTAAGCTGAAGGTAAAATTAATTCTTTTGGATGACAGCTTCGGGACTCCACAATAGGACTATAGTTACCCTTCTCAGAACTTACCAACCAACAAACATCGCTATGAGATCACCGCATGTGAAAAATGTCACCAAGGACCATAAGATACCGTAAATGTATAACTAACCATTATGTAGTTTGATGAAATGAGAAGTGACTTTTTATGAAGAAATGAATATTGCATTTCAGCACAAAAATTCCAGCTATGAAATATGGTTGAAAAAGTCACTTACTTAGGCATGTTTCACTTCACTGGGACTGTTCCCCTCAATAAACAATAAGTGCTGAATTAAACCGGTAAACTCCTGAGGACGAAAAACCAGACTTGAGTTTGTGAGGTGCAAAAAATAGAACTGAGGTAATGTTTAGGAAAGTCAGGTTTCTGACATCAGACTGACAGAAATGTTGTAAAGAAACTAAAACTGGATAAATGGAAACTACTGAAGATTTCTTGACAAAATGTGAAATATTTCACATTCAGATACATCATAAATTGCTACATCTTCATATTCAAAAGACTTTGTGTTTTTCCTAAGAGTAAAAAAAAAATCCAAGCATAAAAGCTTGTTCAGTTTCAATTGGCGAGATATTCTCTGAGTTGTTTATCTGCACTGTCTTCTGTTTCATTATGTCTATAAAATTCTAACAGATGTAAAGTTGTAATGTAAAACTTTACTGTTCAAACAATTTCATGTCCATGTCTGTACAACAATCATGTTAAAACAATATAATATTTATATTGCAAGAATGTGAACTCTTTTTATTTAAAACACAATAAATATATATTGTTATAATGTGATACCATAAGAGTTTGTTGTTAGAAAAATATTATTTTAATGTTATAACATAATTTGGTTCTATTTTTTCTGGTTTCTATTTTTTCCTTTTTTTCTGTAGGAAACTCAACATCTTATTTTTTCTTTTGTGTTTATACAATAACATTCTTCTGATCACGGTTAATGAAAATATTTACATTTAGTTTTTTTTTTCTGAGTAAGAACAAGGCAGCTATGTTTTCCTCTTAATGCAAAAAGGAAAAACTCTTAAAGTTGTGCCACTCAAAGATCTAAACTCATAATTCTTACAAGGCGAAAGTGCAAATGTTCTTTTTTTAAATCATTGAATTTTATTGAGACAGAGTCTGTTTCTAGTAACTAGGTGAAACCTAGTTCTTCAAAGCAAATGATTAAAAAATGAAATCTCTAAAGCGTTTACAAACTTTTAAGCACCACAAATCAGAACCCTGTGGCTCCAACTCGTTTTAGATCTGGTAATTCTCAAAATGTGCACACTTTGACAAATTTAAGACAAAGTTGTTGCCACAGTTTTCACAGTACAAGTATATTTTACAGTAACTAATTTAACCCTTTCATGCATGAATCATGATAACCTCACTGAACTTTTCATTTCTCTGTCATTTCAGTCGACTTAAGATATGAGCACATAAAATATGCAGCTCATTTTCTAAAACATGTTGTTCAGACCTTTTCACTGATTTTAAAAATGTAAAATTATGAATATTCTACACCGAGTGAAAACTATACATCCATTCATCTATTCATTGACTATATCTGTTTTCACAAGCCCCAACTTATCTCTAACCTACAGTATCTATAGCTGCTGTTGGGTGGGAGGCAGGGTACCAGTCCATCAGGGGGCAACACAGAGATACACAGGACAAACAACCATGCACACATTCATATCTAAAGAAAAATTAGAGAGATCAATAGCAGTCATGTTTTAGGTCCTTGGGAGGAAAGTAAAACTATTACTATTGAACTAATATACCAAAATACCACATTTTACCATTTTCTAATACTGGTCTGCATGATGAAAAGAAACACAACTTCAGACCACAACAAATATTTCTCAAAGAACAACAAAAACATTGCTCTCTGGACTAAATAACAATAATAATAAAATAAATTTAAAAAAAAAACCATGCTGATTTATTATTTGAAATATTGCTTTTCACCATAGACATGCCAGATTGTACATCAAGCTAATTTAGATCTATAGTCCTTGGTGGATTAATGTTGAAGCAACAAACAGAAAAGCAACAAACACATGACTGTACATACTAAGAAGTAACCGCATAGGCAAGCACCCACATTTCCAACCACATGTGTGTGAGTCAATATGTTCACACACTCAGATATTGCACATGAAGGGTTGCGACATTAAATTCATCTTCAAAGAATATTGAAAATGCAGGATCTAATACACAGAATATGCCCTTTCTGTGCAAATAATTTCCAGTACAATACAAACACAGTACAAACAGGCAGTCAGCCATGATGTCCTCTTTTATGGGAAAATTATTAGGTGAAATTTCCTGCCAACATAAAATTGAAAGTTAACGCATTTAACACATTTTTTAAACCCCCACTCATTAATAGTTGTTATCAATAATTTTTATATTGATAAAGTATGACAAAGTAAAGGTGTCATACTTTGGTGCAGCAAAGTATTTGCTAGTCACTTAGAATTTCTGTCTGACTGCCAGCCTAGTCAGATTGAAGTTGAACTAATTGACCAATAGGTGGCAGTGTATAGAGTCCAACCATCCCCACACCCAAATGTGTTTCTTTGTGCTTTTTAAACCATTATCTATTGTAGTGACCTCTATGCGTGAAAGGGTTAAATGAAATAAAATACATATGATGTATAATTAAGTGTTTATTTTCATATTTGCCTCTTAAAACAGCTCCAGCACGTCTGGTACCCAAATACCAAAAACAGAAGGTGAGTTACTTTGTCTGAGCAGGACTGCTTACAGCCACGTTGTGCTTAAATGCAACAGTAAGAGCTCTTTCACTGTCATCCTGTCTCATATTTCTTTCTCTGTTGCAGTTCCTCCTCCAGCTGTATAGAAAATGTAGCACATGCCTACAAAGGAAGAGTGCCGTCACAGGACCCCTGCTGACAAACGCATTGTTTTCTTATAATGTCTTTTTGGCAAAAATATAGAATATATCTGACGATGGTCAATAAACCGGGTCATCCAACGCATCTTAATTTGATCCCGATACTTATGATTACTTTAGGTAAAATTCTTCTCATAAAAATGATTCCGTCCACAAGAGTCTGCTTAACAGAACACATGAAGCAAATGTGATTTGTCTTAAATATATTTTATTTGTGTTGAGCAATAAAATTGGCAGCATGATTACAAATCATACATTTGTCCAGTTTGCATCACTGTAAGTACTGCACATGTTGGTCAAAAGCAACAAAAGATTTTCTGACATGTTTGTTGTTCTGTCTTCCATGATCATTTCATGGGAGAAAATAGAGAAAATAGCTTAACAATACAATAAATAGAAACACAAAGCATAACAATCATAGTCATTCTGTAATGCCTTAGATGTTAAAACAGCTTTAAAAAAAAAGTCAGATTAAGGCAGTAAAAAATTCAAATGAACTAGATTTTTCTTCAGACCTAATAAGGCAAGATTTTAAATGAATATTGTCTATTGTTGAAGTTCATGTTACCTCATTTCATGAGAGAAAATAGAGAATATAGCTTAACAATACAATAAATAGAAACACAAAGCATAACAATCATAGTCATTCTGTAATGCCTTAGATGTTAAAACAGCTTAAAAAAATGTCAGATTAAGTCAGTAAAAAATTCAAATGAACTGGATTTTTTTTCAGACCTAATAAGGCAGATTTTAAGTGAATATTGTCTATGCTCATATTACCTCATCTATCACTGAAATAGTTTTACAGTAATCTTAGTCAGGAGCTGCTTGAAATGGAGTTAATCACGCAGCAAGATTAATTGTTTTCTTTGTGCTATAGAGAAATGTCAAAGATGACACACAAGTGACAGACTTAATGATTGTCATTTCACATGTTACAAGGGTTCATCCTCCTCATATCAGTACAGGTAGGTGGGTAAAAAGAGATCTTGAAAAATAAATACTCTTTCACTACAAGTGTAAATTACTGCCTGACACAGCTCTTATAGTGGGATGGTGTATTTTCCACCCTGCTCATATCTGTCGCGCTAAATGTAAATGGGACTGTTTAAAGCTTGCCCTCAACCATAAAAACAATCTTATGGAAACAATGTTATTGTACTTTTACTTGTGACTCAGAAGTAAAATGTACAGTGAATCAGACAGTTTGTCATCGTGCTGACTCGTCTGATGTCTGCTTGAGAAAAAAAAAAACATTCTTTGTCATAGTTTCTTAAGTTTTACACAGTAAAGTTTCTATTTCCATAATGAAAAAAAATTGCATCCAGTGTCGCACACAACATATGTATGGTCCATACAGACAACAAACCATTGAATAGGTTCTTGTTTGGAAATCAATCGTTCTTAACAGAAGAAGACACGTGCTGATCAATCTCAAAACCGCTGCTCCGAGTATCATTATGATATCGTATCAGTGAGGGGTTTTAACCAAAGGAGTCAGAGAGGTTTCAGGGACATGGTCCCAGAGCTTTTACTCACGATTTCACAGAAATCAACTTTGAATTGGGAGATAGACCTATCAAAGAAATAAGTACTCCAGGCTTCAGAGAAGCAAAAATATATAATCCATTACCTTATGTTTTTGTTATCTAATATTGTGTTTGTGTCACATTATTTTGATAATAACCCAAATTTCTCGTTTTTTTTAGATTTTGAGAATTTGTAAAAATGTTTTACCTAATAGACTGATAGCAAAATCCAATATTTTAGAAATATTCTACTTTATGGGCAGTAAGTCATGGGCACAATTTGTCTGAAAAAATCTAAAGTAATCAAACTTTTTTAATCAACATTTAGGTCAAAGACTCCCAAATTAAACTGAAAAGTTTCTCCCCTTCTCAACAGAGGAGTCACCTTGAAGACGTTTCATCCCAGCAAATCGGGATTACAAGTGATCTAAGTTGTTCCTGGTCCTGCCAGAACGAGAACTGCTTCGTCTTTTCAACATGAATTTGAGCTGTGAAACAGAAAGGACAACTCGGTGAGATTAGTTTACCTTAGGACAAAAAGCAGCAGTGTTTAAAAGGACTGTTCTACATGAGGCTCTTCTTTAACTGCAGTTGATAACTCTATTGGAATATTAATTTAGCATAAATTCAGAGGTTTAAGTTTATGTCCAAGACCAAAGTAAACTTCTACCATCATGAAGCAGCTCCAGTCTGAAAAATGTCTCCACATCTAATGTGAATGAAGTATTTTATCTTCCTTTAACCTTTTATCACTTTGAATACAAACAGTAGCTGAAAAGTCAAACAGTGTAAAAGGTAATAAAATAATGTTAACTTAAACCTCATTCCATTTTTTTTTTTTTTTTTTTTTACAAGAATTCAGCCTCCACAACAACCTAATTTGGATTTACACCAAATAAAGACACAAAGACAGTTATCAGCAGTAGCTAAGATATTTACTGGGGCTAACAGTGAGAAATGATTGGCAGCTTACCCGTTCTCCTTGCGGGCCACTCTGCAGCAGGTGAGCTGGCTGGTCGTTCTCCAGGTTGCGGATGCTGGGATCGGCTCCTCGGTCCAGCAGCAGCTGCAGGATCTTCTCCTGGTTTTGGTTGCCATGAAGACCCGCCGCCATGTGTAAAGCCGTGTGACCATGGGCCTGTCGCAAACGTGTTAAGATGTTATGACTTGAAAAGTTCAGTCAGCGCAATTTTCAGGTACAACGTACAGTGAACTCGTGCGCGGAATCAAACCGAGAATACAGTTCTGACTTTCAGGTCAGTGTGGGACTCACTTTCATATTAACAAAGTCTTTCATGTTTTGGAGGCGACTCCCCAGCAGGTAGTCCACAAGCTTAATGTTCCCCTCCTTCACAGCCAAGTGAAGCACTGTCTTGTTACTTTTGATTTCCTGGAATTTGATAACGGGAAGTGAGGGAAAGAATTATGAAACCACCACTTCAACAACAGCATTTGAAAGTCAAAGCGGAGAGACAAAACAAAAGAGAGAGTAAAGAGAGAGGGTGGCCAAACTATGTCATCATGTTGGTTAAATGAAACGTGGCACTTCCCTTGTACTTTCTCACTCAAAGTTCTTGGTTTGACATAAGTACTGTAATAAACTATGTCTCTGCTGAACTAAAGTACCTGGCTGAGAAGGGAGGCCCCTGCATGGAAAAGCATCCGTACACATGACAGCTTCTCCTCAGCTTTTGTCTGAAGACTAACATCTGCCGGTGCAGCTGAAGAAGCTTTCACGGTGACACTGTGAGAAATGGCTGCACAGTGTAGAGGTGTCATGCCTAACGCAAAAAAATAAAATGATATATGGCTTTCAAAATACATTGTTTATGGGTTATAAAACAACAATGTTTGCTTGTTTCCATGAAAAAAATGTAAGACATTAAATTACCTTCAAAGTTGCGAGCTTCCAGGTTGACATTTGGTCTACCTGACAGAATTGCCTGCAGAAAAATAGAAATCACTGGTGAGGATTGTTAAAAAAAAATAAAATAAAATAATAAATCTCTTTTGTAACTTTTTTGGGGGGTATGATGAAAAACTAAACCATTGTTGTTGTTTCTTTACCTGGAGAACTGCTGGGAATCCATAGTGAGCAGCCAAATGAAGAGCAGTTTGACCTTTAAAGTCGCAGGCATTTATGTCCGCTCCTAACAACAGAAGATCCTGTACAATCTCTGGCTGGTTGGCTGTCACTGCCACCAGTAAGGCAGTCTGCAAAATCACATTTAGCATACAATCACTCAATTATATTTCTTAAACAACGCCAAGAGAAATCCTTTGTTTTGCTTAGCGCATTTCTATTCACATTTTATTTCATACCTTTCCCTTGTGCTCCTTGGCATCAAGCCTCCCCACTTCCCTCAGCCTCTCTGCAGCAGCAATGGCGTACTCCCGGAGTCCTTTGGCTGTGTAGATGTGCAGGATACTGTTCAAGAAAAACAAATGATGAGTCACTTGTAAATGATATTGTGTAACTGTGGTCATCCCCACAGTTATTCCGTGTTATTGCTTTTCTCTGCTGAAAATGTTCTTTTTGTTGGTTTTTTTTTCATCTTATCTGACTCTAGCATAAGACAATGACTCAGACTTTCTTTTTAATCATTCAAAAAATTACCATGTTCCAAATTTGGTTTTCACTTTCAGCTCACTGCCAAAAACAAAACTCGATAGTAGTAAGTAATTTGTTTACAATCATCTCCAAATCAACAGTTCAGTCATGATAGATGTGGTAGAGCTTCCTCAATCTTATTTTTCAGCCAAACTCATGTTGTGTATTGTACGTATACAACTCTGTGTTTCCCAATTTTTCAGTCTGTTAGTCTGTTTTAGCCACAATCTCTGAGACTCCCATTTCTTTAAACAATCTTTCATTTTCAAGACCAATAAGACTTTAGGTAGGTGCACATTCTTTGTTTAAAGTATATCAAAATAACCATTGAGATATCAATTAGGTATATAAAGAATAGCATGAAAAATAAACCTTTTGATTAACACCACCACTGGGTTATCTCTGGACTTCTTAACTCTTTCTAATCTCTTTATAATTTCACATATAGTAAGTTAGTAAGAAAAGTTTGTTTATGAAGCGCTTCTCACAGACATAAAATCCCAAAGTTTTGTGCAATAAAATCAGCCTATAGAAATATATTAAAAAATGATGCATGATGTCAAAGGAGAAACACTGAGTGTGTCACAATCTTTCAAATTTGCTTTGAGGAAAATTTCTTTGAGATGTAGAGATTGTCACAGTTTTATTTATTTTCTTGTTTGTTGATCCGCCTAACCCTGACATATGAATATTTCAGGCTCAGAAATTTAAAAATAATAATAATTTAATAAAAAAACACATTTAAATTCTGAAGAAAAAAATGCATAAATCCCTTATAAAAGTTATCAAAAATGTTTTTAAATAATTGCAACAATGTTTCACTCTTTATAATCAATAAAACAATATTTGGGGTATATTATATTTGATAGGACTAGTTCTGTATGCTGTTTGACTTACCAGCTATGACCTATTCTTAGCATGATGCAAATAGGCACTTATTAAAAGGGCCGACCTCTTAGCCAGGTCACTCTCGTAAAAAGAGACATTGGCTTTCTTATGTGGTTAATAAAGTTTAAATATAATAACTCACGTGTCACCGTCTTCGTCCTGACAAGTGGCTCTGCTGTAGTCCATCCCACTGAGCAGCATCCTGGCTTCATCCAGTTTTAAAGTATCCATTGAAGAGCTATATATATGCTGTGTGTTATCACTCAGACTCAGATGGGACCAGGATGGAGCCACACTGGGTTCTGGAACCGCCATAGAGCAGTCCTGAAAAAAAAAGTGAAATGTAAGCCACTATTGTCCTCTTAACAAGTCTATGGACTCAGAAATGCTACAAATTCAAAGATGTGCCACACTGAGAATATTTCTCTTACATATGGCGTAGATATTGAGTCTCCAAAAATAGAGACTTGCTGCTGTGTGCTGTATTCAGGTTGCATCGGAAGGTAGGATGAATCATAACTGGGTCCTGGGTCACTGCTGTAGTAACTGTTAGTGGATTCATGGGGTGGGGCCCAAGAATGATAGCTCACTGCCATGTCAGAGTAGCTTATTGCTCCACCTAGAATGGAAAATACCAGTCAACATCTTATTATGACTTTTTATTCTGCCTTTTTCTTAAAATTCCCAAATAAGGTAAGGGCTCAGCCAGAGCGACATTCTTGGAAGAACCACCTCTAAGTGCAAAATATCTGTAAGGTCCTATTTTGTTAAATATAAATCCCCCCAAGCTGTTCTTACCTTTAACTTGCAATATATAATTTAAAGAAACTGACCAACAAAGAAATTTGTCATAGGAAAAAAACAACAACCTTGAACTAAACTTTTGTTAAAGCACCTTCTGATTCACTTTCAGCATCCTGTCTTCTTGAGGTTATGCTTGCTATCAATTCTACTGAATTGTAACCTTTCTTTATATTCAGCTGACCTAGTAGGATTTTCCTGACATTTTGAAATCTGAAGAGAGCTTACAAATGATTAAAAGAATCTCCGTGTAAGAAGTGGTCAGTCTGGTAACCAGCACTAAAAAAATTATGAAACCAGTCACAATACTATACATTGAAAGCACCAATTGTCTAAAACTGATTAAAAGATGGGACACAATGGTCAAGGTAGCTGGAAAGATGACAACAGTAACAATCAAGGAGGTGCAAGGATGTTCAGCAAGTGCTAACTAAGGTTTACATGTGACAGCAGTCTCCTCTAATCTCCTTTTATCTCAACTAAGAAGAAGGACTGCAAGACAAAAGTTTTTCTTACAAAAAACCCCATCCAGGTGTGGCTAAACTGCCCAAAAACCTTTTGGAAGAATGTGTTTGTACCAACTTGGCAGGCAAATACAAATACTATTTGCTGATATGTTATCAAAAATAATGCTTTAACTAAATATTACTTTAAATATCTTCATAATTACACACCCATATTGTGGCAGCATTTATATTTTTTCCTATATCAGATTTCTTTGTTGTCCTTTTGAACTATACAGAACATATTTCACATAACATATGAGAAAGGTATTTGATATTTTTATTTCTGTTTATTTGAACATTATTTCACATCAGTGTATAAAACGTGTCCCTTTTGGCGTTAGATGTTTCACCCTTACCTGTAAATGTAAACGTCTCTGGTGAAGTCAGCTCCTAACAGATGCAACAGAAAAACAGTATATGATCACTAAACAAACACAAGTCACAAAGTATTAGGTGAGACGTTGACTAAGTCAGTATGTGGGCTTACTGCAATAGTAGTCGGAGGAATTGGACTTGTACTGGCAGCAGAGCAGGGGGGAAGCACAGCTGACGTCTCGCGTCTTCTCTTCTGCTCCAAAAGTTTCTTTACTGTGGGCTGGGTGCAACACGCCTTCTCTTTTGGTGCTGGAAAATAAGAGTAAAACCAGATACAATTACATTTGTTTCTGACCTGATTTAAGATGTTTCATACCAAGTTACTAATTGATTTCTTTTAAGACAAACTCAGAAAAAAAGATGAATGTGACATACTGCAAAAACATCAAACTATCCAAACATGAGAGGATTTAATTTAAAAAAATAAAGCATTTGGTGTTTACCAAGGATTCTATAGGCATGATCTCATCAGACGGAGAATGTTTCTTCCCTCTATGCAAATTTCTTCCTGTCACACAAACAACTACCAAACTAAGAGGCAGCAGCAGATGTTGAAATTAAACTGTAACCTGTAACTCCCTCCATCACATCCTCACAACATTAGACAGAAGAGTGTTTGAGAGTGTGCAGTAGAAGTACTGCATCTCACAGCAGCTGCAATGTGACTGACAAAGAGGGCCCTGCAGTGGATAGTGAGGGAGCTGAGAAGGGTCATGTGATCCTCCATATGTACATGACATGTTTCAAAGCTGCTGGAGGGAAAGGCCTCAGAATGACTTCTCATACCTTTCGCTTGAAAAATGTTAATTGCTGCCATCAGGCACACTGTTTGGAACTATGAAAAGCAGAATCATGTTGCGAATCGTTCTGCATTAAAATGTTGCTCATCTACCATTAAGATGAATCATAGGATTCATTTTGCATGTGAACATTAAAAACATTCCCATTCTGTAGGTTCTTCATCTTTAGATTAGACTTCTTCTTCATGTTTTGTGTGTCGTGTAAGCATTTATCCAGTCTTTTCGCTACTTCCACTATTCAAATATGAACAATTTAATCTGAATATAAAACAGTGAACTTTGTTTTATGCAAAGTTCCAATAAAAATGAATGTAGCTAGTTTTCAAACCACTGAAATACCTTGTAATCTTTGAAGGCTAACTGTCTCCCTTTATTTTCAAACAGAAGCAATATTCAATGTGTAAAGGGTCAATAGATAAAATAGAATAATCAGATACTTAAGCTTTTTAATATATCCCTCTGCTTCCATAGGATCACTGTTTATATTTCATTAAATTTTTGATTGCTTTTTCCTGCACAAAGAAGAAAATAAGGACATCATCAGTGCAGCTCCTACATTCAATACTTTTTGTAAATACATTCTTTATTCTGCCACATCTTACATCAATAAGTTATACATAAAAACATAGAAAAATCCTTTTATTTTTCTTCTTTTTTTTTTTTTTTACAAAATGTGACTTTCATATAACAATGTAAAAGTAATTTGAATTTAAAGCCCTTAATACAAGAAAATGCCTTCTAGGTCATTTCCTTCTATTTTTTTATTTTATGCATTCATTTCAGCCATTAGGAAAATGACACAAATAAGCAAACATAAATTAATTAATGAATAAATGAACAAATTAATGAAGCAACAACTAAAGTCCTCATTGATCTTACAGTAAAAAATAGATCCAGTTTTTCATGAAGCTCATTACAGTGTTTAACTTGCTGCTGTGTCCACATTTTATCCCTTATAAAAGATCAAATAGTATCTCTGTTCCTCAAACCCTTAATCATCATGATGGATGTCAAAAGGTGTTTGAATGATTCTTGAGTTTTCTCACTTTAATACCAGATTAATTTCTGTTTCTCTTTTTTTTTTTTTGCCTTTAAAGTCCAGCTCCACAACTTTGTGAACTCTGGTCTACTTTATACTCAGACTTTTGTTCTTCAAATAATTTCTGCTACAATTTTTGGTCTTCAAATACTTCAGCTGATGCTTGGCAGGTCAACAAGGGTTTCTTCTTTACTGTATTTTCATCTGACTGAAATGTTCTAATGTTCAGACTTACATTTGCCTTTTAAACATCCAGTTAATTAGCAATAACTCCATAGCAATAACTCCTTAGATTAAATGTTTTGCACAGGTTTCTTATAAATTTCTTGAAAAACTTGATTTTGTTTGCTCATTTTTAGAATGAAACACAAAGAATTTTTGCTTCAACTATTTTTCAGCCATTTTCAGCCAACATTTTTGATGAAAACATTTTTTTCCCTATTTGTGTTTTTTATTTAAAAAAATTTTTTATTTTTAAATTCAACTAGTTTTTGAAAGCCCTTTTTCAGACAGCTTTAGAGAGTGCAGGAGACATTTGTTTGATGACACCACACACTTTCCAGCAGCAAAGTGAAAAGGAGGTTTTTAAAATAGGACTTGTTCCAGCTCTACTTTTCCATGGAGATTATAATCAGTGACACTAAATCTGTACCCACAGATAAAGGTGTAAAAAATACAGGAGTCTGCCTACTAGCACTTTTGAAAAGAATAATTCGATTGAGGACTTGACGACATAAAAATCTTGTTTTTTCTTCATTTGGGTTTATCACTTTAATCTGTAAGCAGGACTTAATTACTTGATACGCTTGCTTTTTGTGTACTTTATCAAAGAACAAATAACCTGATCACACAATTTAGAGATAAGATGCTATTTTTGTTAACTGACTCTTAATTACATTAGCCTCAAAAGGTCATATAAAATACCTTTTAACATCCATAAGACATCAAATATCTTGATATCTTGATGTAAGATTAAAAAATGTAAGATCAAAATGTTTCCAAGGTTGAGAACATTGATTTCTATTGCAGTTGTTTTGACAATAAAATGTAAAAACATTTAGATTACCTGCATAAGACTTTTGTGTTTCCTGTTGAGAAACACGAGTGACTGCAGTAAGCAGTTTACTAATAATATCTACTAAATTTAATATAAAAAAACAACAAAAACATCTACTGATGGAGACAAATAGTGAACTTCCAATACGGAGAGATTTTCTGCCATTTTAAAAAGCAAAAATTGTTAAAAAAATGAATGAAAGTAATATAAATAATTGAAGTTGGACTTCCCTTTAGGGTTTTGTTTTTAATTTAATCTTCTTAGTTTTATTTTAGCTTACACTGAAGATATTATCTATTTAAACTTTAAACACTTCAAAGATCTTTTCTGAGATTCTGAACTTGGTTTCTCCATGGAGGGATTTTCTTTTTCTTCTCCTCTTGCCCTGCACCCAAACATCTGTTCTTTTATTTAATGTGCATGTTTCCTCTTCTAAGTCTCATTTCCACTCAACAGGTAAAGGAAAAGCGTGAAAACAGAAAAGAAAACAACACCGCATAATAGAAATCTGCTGTTTCCAGCCGACAACAAGCGACCACACAGGTTTGTTTCCTCAAAAGCTTCCCCCGCTATACGTGAAAGATAAAACGAAGGCCCTATTTCCACCCTGTCGGTGGAACCCAAGAACAAAGCTCAGACTCAAAGAAAACCTCTTCCATTAGGAACAAATATCTTTTGCGGGCAGCTGTACAAATAAAACGGAGAGAAAGACAGAGAGTGAGAGAGATTCATCAGAAAACCTTCAGCATGGGATTGCCAGCACTCATTTTCTGTGACACCTTTCTGTCTCACTCCATTACGCAAACCACATCTTCCTGCCTTTAGTGTGTCAGAGACGCGTCACTTAGAAACGCATGTAGTTTGCCTTGTGTTTTCTGTTGCATCTACATTTATGCGAGGCACAGGCATTGTCTTCAAGCCCATGAGTGATACCATAGTGATATTGTCTGTGGCAGACACAGAAAAACAACACCCAAAGAGGTATTATTTTGGTTTCACTTTGCCCTGCCTTGTCTCTTTTCAAAAACAACTGTTTCACTTCCCCTTGCAAATGTATTCTGATGTAAAAAAAAAAAAAATAGAGCCAGTGTCTTGTGTCCTATTTTGTGCCCCCGAAACACCTGATAAAAGGTCACTTTCATCCGAAATGACATCAGTCAAAACAGATCAATCCCGCAGGGTTTCGTTTTCAGGTTCAGGAGGTGTTACTACAAGTTACTTAATGCTGACTCATTTGTTCTTCACAGCTAAATGCAACCTTTGGCCTTTTCAGTGATGATACAATGCTGGCACAAACAGCTAGAGAAGGTGCATTCATTCAAAGGACTTTCATCAAATGTAGAAGTTGCTCCATGCTTCACAGTTACAGAAACAGGAAATAAGGGGATGGTTTTTAATAGCTGGTGCCAGACTAAATACTCTGAACTCTAGTTTGTGCTAAATTCAAATTGTGCCCTGTGGAAACCCCTGGACAATGAGTCACGAGCGTGGGAGGACTGGGGATTCCGACGACCTTTCTCTTTTACTCGATCCTCAGAGACAAGAAAGAGGCAGTGCATCACCAGTTTCCTCATTTTGTGGGTTTTTGTTCTTGGGCCAACCACACGCAACAAAATACATGTAAAGTGATCGCCCAGGCAAAAAAAAAAAAACCTGATGAACAAAGAAGCTTAGGCAAAGCAGGCTGTCTCTGTCATGTCACACAACTTGCCTCTTTGGTATTAATCAAAAGAGGAAATGAAAACATACAAACAGGGGTGGAGATGCATCAGGGGTTCCCCAAAATGAAGTCTGGACTCTTGGATTCACCCAAATAGTGATGTCACTGCACTGAAATGGTACACTGGGTGACATTTCAATGTAAATACTAGATGAGACAGGTTGAGGAAAGTGTGACTAAGAACAATAATAAGACGCATTTGTAAATGTTGCCTTATTAGATTTGGCAGCCAACATTACAAGGTAAAGATAGTTTGATAACCTGATGAGGCTGATGCATATTTTAGGGGAAAATATAAAAACAAACACTTTGCACAATAACATTACATCTGTCCCAAAACTAATTTTCAAGTGTAAGCACATTAACCAGAAAAGCATCAACGACAAACGTATTGATGGTTAATATAAACTAGATCTAACAATCCATCACAGGATTAATACTCACATTTATCAAAGTGCATGTCAGAAACGGTTGTGCTCTGTGTCCCTTTCTCGTCGGTTCGTCCACTCGGCCAGCAGTCTTTTCAGAAACGGGACTTGTACACAGATCCGTTCAGGTAGGCTGAAGAAGTGAGTCTGGTTTGTTGACTTACAACCCCTGCCGCTTGTAGGCACCGCGTTGTCCCCGCCTCGAAGCCCCGCCCCCTGGGAAACCCAGCACACCCCCGCAACTTCAGCCAAGCGAGAAGAGTGCGGAGAAATGCGACGTTGCACAGTTATGGAGAAGTTAGACTCTTGTTGGGCGATCAGCTGTGTGAATTACAGTAATACAGAAAGTCTGGGGTAACGGAAAACTGACATTAAAAACAGCATTACTATTTTTAAAAGAATATTTTTATTTCATTATTAATTATTTCAAATTAGTGCTATTTGTTGTAGTTTTATTGTGTGCAGCAGGATATAAAACTGCAATTTTCATATAAAAGCTAAAATTATACCAGACAACTACTGCCATGAAGAGTTGGTTATAACTGGCAAATAATGTTACTGTATGTTGTTGTTGTGGAGTTGTGGCCCTTTCTGGATTGCTTAATTGTTATATTTCAGTCAGGGGATTTTTGATCATGACTTGCTTATTCAATGTTGTACTACAGCATTTCAATGTAAATACAGCCTTTAACTAGGCCACTCTAAACTGCTACTTTTTATATCTTTAGTTATTTGAGCCATTCAGATGTGGTGTTTGGGATTATTGTCCTGCTACATGTTCCAAGTGTAGTGAGCTTATGGTCACAAATTGACTACCAGACTTCATCATTTTCTGCAAACCAGCAGAATTAATATCTCATAACAAAAAAGTCTTCAACGTGTTTTTTGAAATACAGCAGCCAAAGAACATCACGCTTGTGTTAGTTTTACAACACGTGTAATCGGACTCAAAGTGTACAAAAAGTTTTGTCACATCACTTAACTCAATATTTTCTTGAAAAATGTCACCTGATTGTTCATCACTTTGATCAATATGAGCTTGTCACTCATATCTAATGAAGGGATATTTATTTTACATTTTACTTTGGTATAACTAAAAAGAACTTTCAAAACCAATGTTGAACAAGAAGGATTCTTCAAAGAATGAGAAACTTAACAAACTGCTCCTCTTCAGGTAGTAAAAAAAGAAAAACATCAGAAATTAACTAATTAAAATAAGTTTTAAAAAAAAGTATTTCAATAGAGATCATATCCAATAACACAAAGAATTACTACGCCTTAAAATGATTCCACCTAAAACTGATTCATGGAGTCACCTATTCTATGAACAGCACATGGATAGTATTCTATAAATGTATTTGTGTTTACGTATTGCTTTGAATTCGCCTGGATGAAAGCTGGATTTAAAAGGCTTTGAATTGAAAGATTTTCCTAACACACCCAACATTTTTTCAAGTATGCACTTCAAAACAGATTTGTGGCTAGACACGTCGTCATCAAGGACTTGCAAGGTCTTCTCATACAAGTACAGTTCTTCTGAAACAGTCTTTCCATTAGTCCTTTCAGAAAAGTTAGTCATAGACTTGATATTTCTAGAAATGTCTTCCTCTCTATCAACAGACCCAAAGTGTAACAGAAGCTAAGCTATTTGTAACGACAATGACAAAAACACCCTAAATAAAGAAGAAGACATGGGTCATGGGCATGAAGCTTGCTGTTGTTACACTTGACATGCTTAAGGTCGAAGGTTTAGATTTGTGTTTGTGACATCATCATTTCAACATGATTACATATTGGTTATGTACACATAAAGCCAAAAAACAAAAATTCCTCACAGTGACATGGGCTTACAAACTAGTTGGAAAATGTAATTACTTTTGTGGGCAAAACATCAATTCATCCAAAAGAGAATTATTCTTTTTTAATTTGACCTTCATTTATACTGGCGGTCTTCATTGAGATCCAAGACCTCATTATTTTAGGGCACCCACTAAAACCTCGGGGACCACAAGCTGCTGGCCTGTAAGTCTTTACTGACCAATACTTAGGCAATAAATGATTCAAAGAAAAAGTAAAATGGGACTGGTTTTATTTCACCTACAATATAACCTCATAGAGGGGGATTTTAATCATGCTCAACTTTTATTAAAATTAATAACATTTTGCATTAAATATGATACTATCTAATCTTGAACAACCTTGCAGAAAACTGTACAACAGCCTGAAATATTACGTTTCTTTGAATCTTGACTAACGGTCCGCCTGTTCAGAATTGCCTTTGATTAGCAGTAAATGGAAGATTGATCAACATCTCTGATCTTGTTTGATGATTTTGATGATACATTTGACAAAATGTAATGTTCATTGCTTGTTTCACGATTGTTGACTCTATGATGTCTTTTTTATGATGTAAAGCATGTTCAACTGCCTTGTTGCTGAAATGAGCAATACAAATAAACTTGACTTGACAATCTACAAGTGATCATGTGTTTTTCTCTTAATAAGATATACAATAAAGGATTAACTCAATCTAATATATTTGTAACATTTATAGGACGACATTTCATTGTGTTTTGCTGAAAACTGAATTTCTTCCAGATGCCCTGAGCTGCTGAGATGACACTGTGTGAAAGGAAATTCTGTAACACTTCATAGAAAATGTTAAAGCCTCATGTCTTGTCTCTTGTCTTTTAACCAGATGACTAACTTCTTCCAAAAAATAACTCAACAATAACTCTATACACTCACAAATCTTCACAAGGACTTTGCATTGACTTCCATTCATTTTGTACTCATTTTTATAGCCTAACGCTGATACTTATCCTAAACCAAACCACATAAACATAAACTCTCTCCCTTTTGTTCTACTTGGTTCTTAATTTGCCTCTGAACGGTTCAATCTGTAGGCTGTACAACAGCTCCCTCTACTGTCCTAACGAGCAAAAAACAATATTTGAACTAGCACTGCACTGCTGATATCAGCTGAAAGACCAAAGCTTCTTAAATGTACAGAATGTAATGTAGCAAAGGAAGGATAAAATATTGAAAAAAAATAATAATTTTAATCTCTGCTCCATTTTCTCTGATTACTGAATACTTTTTGATCCGTCTCATTAATTTGACATTTTAATGAGTGATTGAACAATGAAATACATACATAATATGCAATGACAATGAGAGTAGTCAAATATAACTTTACTGATGTGTTAATAATAATAATAATAATTATTATTATTATTATTTGAAAATTGTCTTTTGCACTCAAAATGTATTTAAAACAAAATGATACAATATTCTAATTTATCAATGTAACACATAAGAAAGCTACAATACATTTATATGTTAACCATTCAATGTGGAAGCAAAAGAGTCACTGAGATTTTTCTGCATTTATCAGAAAAAGATGGTAGATGGTATGGAAAACACAGAAATCCAGATTTTTAAGGTGACCTTTTATTTTTTTGATGACCACATGAATCACAGGTATTTAAACTAGGTCAGTTATGGTGAAAAGCAAATGTACACCTTGTCTATTCCAGGCTTTTGATATAAAATACATAGATAAATGACCTTGTTTCCATTTGCCTATAAGTTCACAAAATATATGTTTATTAGACTTTCTCAGGTGAAAATAATTTAACTGAGAAATCATATTTAAGTTTAATTGTAATGCAATGTGTTTTCATGTTTGTTTTTTATTAATGTATTTGTTCTTTTGGAGAACCAGTGTTCTAAGAAACCGGGTATGGGGAAACGAAATAGGTACACCAGTTCTTCTTTGATTTATATGCAAAACTGTTTCAGCAATGTCATTGTAGTGCAACACTACATCTAAAAGATCATGTTATTTCAGGGACAAAAAAAATGTAGCATCATCAGGACAGCAGAAGCAAGACACACAACAGAAAATGTAAATGAGATAAATGTTTTAAAGGTCAATCTTATAATCAAAGTCAGAGGTGTGTCGGCAATCTTAACTATTCCAGGAATGCCGCTTATCTCACATCCTGGCTAAGGTTTTCATGGGATGGTTATCAATGTACAGTAGTGGAGAAGAGAGTCTCTGGTTCAAAAACCTCAGACTTTCAAGTTTACTGTCTGGATGGATGGATGGATGGATGGATGGATGGATGGATGGATGGATGGATGGATGGACGGACGGATGGACGGACAGACGGACGGATGGATGCCAGGTCACCATGCTTTAATTCATGGAGTTGAGCCTGCTCACTGCAAGTGGTGAGGCTCAAAGATTGCACTTCCTGCGTCAAGGACTGTCATTTAAACATTTGGTCTACTTGGAGCCCCCTGCTGGCCACATGGATGGTATAACACACTTTAGACAATAATGAATCAGACCTTCAACTGAAATTCTGATTAGGGTATTGTACAAATTTAGACTGATGCTGACTAAATCCATTTCTAGTCCAAAAAAGGACAAACAGATACAAACACATATACAGTCATTTTCAATGAATTAGAATATCTACAAGTTCATTAATTTCAGTAATTCTGTTCACTAAGTGAAACACATACAGTATATGAATTAACTACACCCAAACTGAAAAGAATCCTCCATTTTGATGGTAATTTTGATGATTTTTCTACTTGCAGTTTATGAAAGCACAACATTCACAATCAAAATATTACATCAGACTGATAAAATATATTTTAACAGAGGAATCTGGGCCCAGTGCAAAATACGTTTAACATCTGTCTGTCTATAAGATATTGTCAAAAGATAGTTAGAATCTGGCAAATGAGTCTCATCAGAGTGCACATTCTAATTGAATGTGACTGTATACCATTAGATCTCAGTTCTGCATTTCACATTATGATCAAAAGATACTGATCTAGAAAAAAAGTGGATGAGATTGTCTGTTTCTGTTCTAGCTTAGTTTTTGTCCTTCAACAGATAGAAATCTGAGCTAAAAACAACCACATGTGGGGTTTCCCAAGGCTTTAACGTCAGGGTAAACTATGCATATCCAAATGCTCAAGATACAGACTACGGAGTATTGCAACATCAGGGACTCCCTGACAAGAATATGAAAACCCTTTAAACTTTAATCAGGAATGTTGCATAATTTATAAATGCTTTAATGTACTAATTTTTCACAGAGGCCTTAAGCAAAATCACATGTGTATTTCAACACACTAATCTACTAAAACATTCAAATAAAATGTTTTGCATTTACATAATGAAACTTAGTTTACATGGCACAATATTAGGCATATGCTTATTATAATTAATGTGTTTTACGTATTTCTTGCACTGAAGAATCAAAATACAACAAAAAAAAGTGAAATAAAATGATGGATTGAATCTTGAAGCATAGACAGGTGTGTGATGAACATAATTTGTCATCATCTTAGTAATAATGATGTCGGATTTTTAACAGTTAATCATCAGATTGGAACAAAGTGTTGACCTTTAAGACGCCTACACATTTTGTCACCTTCCCATAGCAGATCTGTTATTAGCTGTTCATGTAGTTCACAGGAAATGTGTAACGACAGCCATTGTCAGAAATTATAAAGGTATTTGTGTGTGTTTTTAAATTTAGCTAATGTGTAATGCCCACAAATAAAATGCCAAATAAAAGAAGGAAGCAGCCTGTTGATGACTTGTGTTGTTTACACGAAAACAAACAGGCAGCATTTCAGCCCACTATAGGAAGTCAGACGTCACCTTGCTGCAGCAAACGCTGTTCTCACATCATCTTTTGGATTGCACAAGGCACATGAAGCCAACCAGAGAAGGTATGTGGAGCTAGTCTCTTACACTGACTTTCTCTTCCACAACTTTTCTTGTTTTATTATTCTAAAACCATCTAAAGTTGTGTTGATCCAAAATACTCATCTATTTTCGACAGATGTTGATATAAAAGCTAACATTTAATATTTAGTTCCAAGAATGTAATCTGCTTTAAGGCTAAACGGTGATGATTATTTAGAAATATTTTGTAAAAGGTTTTTTTTTACTTACGTTTTGATCTCCTTACATCTTTCTTTGTTCAAGTTTGTTCAAGTTTGTTAATCACACCATGTACAGCATTCATCTATAATGCTACCGTCAAATACGATGAAACTGAAAGGTACAATTTGTGAATGTGTACTGAATACATTTTTTTTCCTCTGAGATATGTGTCTCTGTGTTTTGCTCTTCAGATTTAACAAACTTGAACTGACTCAAAAAGCAATGGCTGACAACTTCACCGCTCTGCTGTTTTTTCTGTGCAGTAAGTGTCATTTTTTTTGCTTTGCTCTTTGCATCTCTTCACATTTAGGTGGTCTGTTACAGGAAATGTAACCACCAACACTCAGTTAAATGGAAATTTCACAGAAGCACTAACATATCACCAGTGATATATTTCAGTTCTTGTTTCTTTGTTTTCTTTGTGTTAGGTCTGACTGTGGCCCTAGCAGGTATGTACATCACATAGAAGATGAACACAGCCCTGAAATCTGTTTTGTACTCTCACAACCTGCAAAAGAAAAAAAACAAACAGCTGCACAGCTGCAGAACCAAAAACCTGCAAACTTGATCAATCATATTTTCCATTGGTGTGTCTCTTATTGTGTCAGTTGTCTAGCAACCTACTCCTTCTTCTGTCACCTTTTCTGTTTGTCTCCGCTTGCCAGACAGCAACGTCTCTTGCTACAGAATTGAGCCAGGGACAATAGCAGGCGTCATCGCTGCAGATTTGTTGCTGACTCTTATCATTGTGGTCGTCACCTACCGATGTGCCAGTTTCCGTCGTCAGAAAATAGATAACGGTAAGGTTTTGAGAGGAAGCTATGCATAGATATTTGTTTTATCCAGATCTAATACCGGAAATAGTGTCCTTAGAATTTAATTAAACTACATTTGAACCCAGAGGTTCAGGAACACTGAAGCAAAAGACATGCACACTGTTTTTACTGTCTGAAGTTAAATCAGGCCAAACTACTCTTGTTTTAAGACAGTTACAGTTACCAAAATTATTTCTTTTTGCTAAATACCACAATAACATTAGCTACAGTCAGATTTGGAGGCCGCATCTTTGCACAATCCTAAGATCTACCCACAAACTTATACAGGATTAAGATCAGGTCCACAAACAAAACATGGAGTTTGTTGTCCTTAATCCATTTTGTAACCACTATGCATATGTATAGGATCATTGTTTATTTGTATTTCCCTGGCTGATATCTTTCAATGTTGCTTCAATACTTTCACATAATGTGCACATAAGTGCACTTGTTCCTCCTGCAGCAAATAGCTCCGGACAGGAGGTTGCCACCGCTATTCCTCACAGTTCAGATGGTGTTTCCAGGCTTAATATGACTTTTTCCTCCAAAAGAAATTATGGCCATTCTGCCCAGTCTCACTTTAGTTTAATCAGGCCACAGGATATGTCTCCAGAAATGAAGGTCTTTGCCTCTGTACACATTTGTAAATGACAGTTTACAGCAACATGTTCTGTAAAGGACATGTTTCACTGTGTGTAACGACATCGTCCTACCAGGTTCAGGCAACATCTTAAAATGGTGTGGTCTTAAAATGTATCAATAAGTGTTTCCGATGTGACATAAGTTAACTTATGATTGGCTAACTTATGTCAGTTAACCTATCATAAGCTTCCAAAGACATGACATCGTCTTGGCTTTCCCCCGTTGTAGAGATAATAATCATTCTGTATGTATACTTCTGATTTTGAAGACATTAAAAAATAAACCTTTGACATATATATATGCTTTTCTTGTGATTATTGCAGCATTTAAGACATAGAATTAACTTTGCTCATTCTAACTGACCTAAAGCAAGAGGTGTTTGGCCTGATTAAACTTTAGACAGTGAAAAGAAATTGTGAATGTGTCTTTTTATTTGGTGTATGTAAACCTCTGGTTTCAACTGCATATATCTGGCTCCTTTTATATGTTTTTCATGCCCTATTTTAATTTTGTGTGTTGTTTCTCTCTTCTCTCATCTCTTCACAGCTGACAAGGTTTATATGAATGTTCGGGCCAACGTGAAGAACATAAAATAAAAATGTTTTATTAATCATTATCCTAAAGTGGTGGCTCTCTTTACTATTTTTTTCAGACAAGTATTTTTACAGCATCCTCCATAATTATTGATATTCCTGGTAAATATGTGCAGAAAAAGCTTTGAAACAAGATCATAATTTGCTATTGCCATAATCCTGCTGCTGTTTTCTAACGGCAGCAGGCAGTATTTTTCTAAAAAAATACTTTTTTATCACCCTCCCTCATTTCCTCTTCCTCCATGTGTGCGTTTGGCAAGTAAAGCTCATCATGCCTCGTTTGTTACAGTCTACTTGCTACAAAATGTTTAGAATTGCTATATGAGCAAGTTCTGGTGAGCAGCTATTTTATTGAATCCATTTCTTAACTAATTACTCTGGCTTATTTGAATGGTATTTTCTATTGACTGTCCCATTTTGAAGAGTAGATAAGAGAAATTGCTGTCAGTGTCACAACATTTCAGCACAACATGAAAACACCCAGTAAATATTCTCTGATCAAACTTTAAAAACTGGCACTATAAATGTTACACCAGTAATTTGCAAAAATACTTGGTGTCAAAATTGTAATTTTTAATGTTATTTAATGATTGTGTTTTTTGTATTCTTGACTGAGTAAATCTACTTGTAGCAATGATTAAAAAAATCTCTTGTTGCTGCAGTAAATGTTAATTTTGTTTAAATGGAGTATTTTTTTAATTATTTAACCAAGGATCCTCACAATCCTTAAGAACACCATTTTAAAAAGGTAGTCAAACTTTCATGATGTCTTACAGAATTTGCCAGATCCCTATTTTAATCACCTTTCAAATTAACTTTACTTGATCATTTAGGCCCATTGCTGTTTAAAGATAAAATAAATAGTATTCATTTTAAACACACAACAACAACAAAACCGACTTATTTTGGGTATTTAAACTTCCCACAAATTCTTGTTGGGGCTCAGTCACATTTAAAAGATTGGTACGTTTCGTTTTAGTTTTTTGTTTTTCTTCTACATTTTTACTAAGTTTTGCAATGAAAGCTTTGGAAATGAAGAACTAATTGTGAACTGAAAAAAAATGTGGTTGAATGTTATCTGTGCACATTAAATATTGGTTAGAACTACGTAACAGCGCTCTCTGCAGATTGCTTTTGATATAGATTAGACTAGACAATGGTTGGAAATGATTTATGGGATTTTAAAAACAATATTGTCTTTGAACATTCTCTTGATTATGCACTATCCAACTATTACTTTATTAATGTATACATCATCTAATGTGCTGTTTTAGCTTTGTTCTAAATAAATTTCTGAAGCCTATGTGTGTTAAATGTTTACTTATTTTATTTGAATAAATCAATGGGAAGTGTCTTTTTTGACCAGTTATGAAATATTTCTTTCTTGGAGGACAAAAAATCAAGTTCATTGGAGGGAAAATCAAAGAATTGAAATTTAGCCATATGTGTTTGTTTTATTTTGCATTTCACAACACATCCATTTAATCGGGGTTATTTTTTGGTGTTTGTCTTCAAATACCTTTCCTTCAAAAAATGTTATTAATTCTGTTTGGTTAATAAAATCGTGTTTGTGCTTGCACAGCTCCATTGTAATGCTTTTTACCTTCTATTCTCCTTCTATCTTATCCATCATTGTGGTTAAGAGTGACTTTTCAGCGCTGCGAGCTGTTTTGGAGACTGGATCAGATATGAGCAAATGTCTTGCTGCTTTGTTGATCTAACCCTGCAGTGAAACTGCTGCTTGAGTCATCCCAGAAAACATGCTGACCAAGATCAGCTTTATATCTCTGTATTATCTGGCTGATCTGTTTCTTCATTGTCTGCCCAGTTGCTTCATTCTTTAGTACAATAAAATAAAATAAAAAATTTATATGTCGGACACTCAGACCTTATCGCTCAGATTCTTTGCCTAACTTTGGAGAAAATCAACACAATATGTTAAATTCCCCCAAGTCCAACTATTTGTTGATAGGTTTAGTTTATGCAGACCGCTTCTCTCTCTCTCTTGACAGGGACAGTAAAAAGGCGTTGAGCTTTAATTAAAAGATTGTGAAATGAACCTTATCTTGGACAAATGAACTTCTAAGACTTTACATTTGTGTTCTTGGAAGTGGTAATACATTTACTCCAGAAGTACTTAGCAGCAATTTCAAGCGTGGTTTCCTTAATAGAGATCAATCCATAAACTAAAATATAAACCAAAGAGTTTATGGCCCTTCCCATTGTCCACATTAACAGATAAAGTTGTGGAAAAGAAAAAGTACACTTAGGTCAAAAACGACATGCTTTTAACTACTCATGATGTAATTTATTTGCTTTTATTTACTGATGTAATGTGTGTTGGTCAGTCCCTCGACTATAGAGGGGAGACATCTGCACTACCTAGCAAGAAATGCCACTTCATCTGAATGATAAGCTGACATAGGACAACATTAATCCAATAAACAGCCAAGAGGCCAACGGTACAAGGTTGCAAGGTTCAGTTTGGAGAGTCTCTCAGGAAAACCCCTCGCTGAGAACTTCACAAATCTGGTCATCTCTGTGGTGAAACATGTGGTGTGGCAGAATGTTTTTCTTCAGCAAGACCGGGCAGAAGTACGAAAGCAATTTATTATTTGCAAAAAAAATCGAATAAAATATAAATAAAAACTTTGAAAACTATGTGCATTTCTTTGTACTTCACAACTATGTACTACTTTGTGTTGGGCTAATACATTAGATTTACAAATTAATTGTACTGCAGTTAAATGCGGCAATAGTTATGAACAGGCGCAGGTGTGTGAATCATTTGAAAAGGTTCAGTGTTTGATATTTTTGACAAATACAGCATTTAATTATGAACCAAAAACAGATGTTTTTCACATAAAACCAGTGAACACAAAGTTCACTTTCATTTTGCTGACAGGACAGTGTTGTTACAGATAAAGCTGTGGTCGAGGGCCTCCAGAGTAGACTCCAGCCGCTTGCGCTAAACCACACCATCTCAGGAAACTCTCCGTTTGAAGATGTGATCGCTTGTATTTCAGCAGAAACTCTGGGCGTGAGAGTGACCTGATGCTGCTGGTTGCTGCTGCGTCGTTTGCATCATTCCATTAAAATTACAACATGAGGTGAATTATGGCTTGAAAGCAGGAGGTGAAATTGACACTTTCTATTCCAGCGACTACAGGTGCCATAGATATGATATGTAACAGAAAAAAGGCAAAACAGAAAGACCACTTCCTCTTTTGTCAGTGGACTCCCACTTTGTGCTCCTCCTTCTTTAACAGACTCTAGCACATTGCAGACAAATCTCCACCCTTGTAATAATATTGGTCGTGGAGCCTGAAATCCTTCTGACTCTCACTTCCAGCATCTTGTTTATGGACACCACTAAGCAGCCTTTTGGCAAAGATCAAAACAACAGCTGGTCTTCGGATTCTCATTTCTCCCTCAACTGAGAAGATGCCCGACGCTCTCTGTGTTGTGGGCTCCATGTTCGGTGAGTCACATTCATGCTCCCTAACAACAGCAGTCTAGACATATGCAGACTCTAATGCTTTACTATCATAATGTGTTACAGGGTCAGAGGAAGAACAGCAAGGTAGATCTCTTCAACTATTTGCTTTAGATATATGACATGACATTTTGCTTCATTTAAAATATTTTTTAAAATGTTTCCTCACAGAATGTGGCACCTGCTACCTGATAAACATGGGCTCTGTGATTGGCATCATTGCCTCTGACATTCTCTTGACCATGTTCCTCATCATCTCTGTGTTCTTCTTCGCAAGTCATCACAGGAGAAGAAAGGAGCGGGAGTCTCACGACGGTGACCATGTGCATTTCTGCCATTTATTGATATTTGTGTTGAATTTTGTGTTTATTTTACCTACCCTAAATATTTTCCCTCAACAGGCAGAAGAAATCTGTCCTTATCTGCCTCGAAGAAGATGACCCCAGAAGACACAGAATCTCCATACCAGGTAAAATAGTAAGCTTTGAAATGATAAAATACTTATTATTTTTATAAAAGTATAAAAACTGATGCATATAATAATTCTTACTATGTAAATGACTATATGTTTCTATGATTTGACATTTTTTATTTTTTCTTATATTTATTTAAATATTTTAAAATGTGTTTTATTGTGAATTGTGGATGGTTAACTTAAGTTTCTTTTACTTTTAAGGAATTACATGGAGTGCAGTCAGATATCTACAACGAACTTCGACACTTTAGGAAATGACATGCTGTGGAAAACTGTTCAAATTCTCAACTTTATGTCTGTGACTTACTGTAAAATATATAAAAAAATTATGCCAAATAACCCTTTGTATAATCTTACCTTGCAATTCATAATTTAGCATAAATCTAGTGATAAATAGTGTGGAGTATCTGAATGTTGTTTCTGTAGTTAATTTATGTTGTGCTCATTGAGAATGTAGAGTGGAGCATGGCATTCAGTACATGTTGTGTTTGTAAATTCTTTTGTATTTACCACTTCACTAATAAAATACAATAAAACCCATCTTTGCAATCATTGTTTACCTTCAGAAAAATTCTGGTCAGACTCAATAAAACTGGTTTCATTTTGTTTATTTGATTATATTTTTCTTACGTCAGCTTTCATTGCAAGCAGCCTATTATTGCTTTACATCCAACATAAGATTCATTCAAAATATTTTTATTTTTCTTCTATGTCTTCACATGATCAGAATATAAGAAAATGGACACAATGCTTCTATTTGGAGGTATAAAAAAAACTCCCTGCTGTATTTTGAAGAATCCTGTCTGTTGTGAATGAGTCAATACATGGTGGCTCCTGACTCAGTCAAAGTAGCTCTAGACAAAAAAAAAAAAAAAATAGGGAAAGTAGGTGTATTCAATTACAACAGATGAACTGCATGTACACACGACACTGAAAGATGTCCATTATAAAAAGAAACTTGAGAAAGTTGAGAAAATTATGAGTGTCGTTTTAAAATGCGAAAGAAACAAACCTTGGTCTAGACTTGACTGGAGCAAACAGTCTACTGGGATCTGTGAGTGAAAGTAAAAATAAGCAATAAAACGTTTTTCTGAATGGCTTATGCTTCCACAATCAGCTGCTGCATTCCTCCCCTGAGGAAGGAAAATGCGTTCTTACCAAAGGGATAAGTTTCAGACCTGATGTATTCTCTGGTTTCTGTGGGAAAATTCAATTTTTAAACATCTTTGAAGTGTTCACCTTTTTTTTTTCTTTTGAAAACTTTTGAGTGCCTCACACATGACACGACAGCTGTTCTTACCTTCACTGTTGTGCACCACAGCCAGTTTTCCATTGTTGACCTCTGCGCTTTCCCAAGATGTCTCCGTGCTTTTATCTGCATCCACCCTCTCCCCCTGGATTTGGACACTTGTGCTTTGCGTGGCTCTGCCAGACCTCACCATCGTTCCCTCTTCACTGTCCAGATCAGTCTGTCCGCCGCTTCCCTGTTGCTTGCCTAGACCAATGATCTGCTCCTGGCTGCTACCCTGAACATGCCTGCTGGTCTTATCCAGCTGCTGCATTTTGTCTGTGCCTGTTTGTGTTTTTCTCCTTGATGGCGCAACTGCTCCAGCTTTGAGATCCACAACATCATAGCTGTCGTGGTCTTTAGATGTTTCTATAAGAAAATATATTTCTTTATATGGCATGTGAATCAACATATAAAGTCCCTTACAAAGTTAGTCATACCCTTTCAACGTTTTGTCATGTCACAATTACAAACTTCATTGTTTTTTATAGGAGTTTTATAAGGTGTTCCAACACATATAACTACACAACTGTGAAAGGAGCAGGATTCACTACAAAAACTTTAATCTGAAAAGTTTGATTTGAGTTTTATTCAGCGCCCTCACTTACATCCATAGTGTAAAATCTTGTGTTAAGAAAATTTGACACGTCTTCCACACAGCAGACAGGAACACGTATTCCTGTCTGCTGTGGGGTCATTTAGAGCATGATTAAGTTATAAAATAATAGCACAAGCTTTAAATATCTCACAGACCATTGCTAAATCCATCTTTCAGAATTGGAAAGAGTATGTCACAACAGCAAATCCACCGAAATACATGGCTGTCTTCCTCAGCATTAGTCAGAAGCAGCCAAGAGGCCCAGGGTAAAACTGCAGTGGCTGCAAAGATATACTGCACAAGTGGAAATACTTTATCCCCTCCATAAAACATGGTGGTGGCAGTCTCACACTGTGGAAATACTCTCCTCAGAAAGGAAAGCTGGTCAGATTTGATCATAAGATGAATGAAGCTGAAAACAAGGCAATCCTGAAAGAAAGCTGCAAAACTTGTTACTTGCAGCAGGATGTAAAGCCTAGAAATACAGCCAGAACTACAACCGAGCTCCGGCTGGAATGGTTAAGTCAAAGGCCAGATCTGGTATAGAATCCAATGATGCCTTCCATCTAATCTGACTGATCTTAAGATTATTTTGCAAAGCAGAATAGACAAAAGTGTTTGCTCCTACCACCAAAGGTGGTAGAAACATAGCCCAAATGACTTTCAGGTGTAACTGCAGCAAAAATTGGTTTCACAAAGTATTGAGCCTGGTGGCGTGAATACTAATACACAGCCAACTTTTCAGGTTTCTGTTTGTAAAACCAAATGTAACTAATCTATCTATTCCAATCTAATTTATTATTAAAAATACTTCATGTTGATCTATCAAATAAAATCAGAATTTAAAAAAAATACCACTATTGTATTTGTAATACTACAAAATTGTGACAAATGTTGTAAGGATATGAGTACTTTTACAGGGCCACGTAACTCTGGAGTCTTAGTAATTTAAAGAAATTTAAAATACAGATTCAAACTCAACCTTTGCTTTCACTTCCACTTTGATCAGGTCCTGAAATATTAAGAGGAAATTTTCTTTTTTACTTTTGTGAAAGTAAATATAATGTCTATATATAAAGTCTGTATCACAAACATATTTAATGTACCTGGATATCCAGATGTGACAAAACTCTCCACTGATTGCATCTCAGACAAATCTGCAAATTAAATTTGGTTTCTATTAAAATTAAGATCCATTTTAAATTGTTAATAAATACATTTCAACAAATTAAGCGTACCATTGGAGTCTTGGTATCTTAGTGGTTTATCAGGGTTCCTCTTTGCTGTAAACAAAAGAAAAAGGTAAAGATTAACACAAAAACTTCAAAATGACCAGGTGTAGGTTTCTCTTCCCATTTGTTTGTGTCTCTTTCAATGTTCTGATAGGGAACCAAAAGTAAGTTTAGGGATCTAATGAGATGAGCAATGAAGACCTGGATTTATTTTGTTTGTGATGCACCAACCTGTGACTTTGGCTGGTGTGGCTCTTTCAGTAGTTACTCCAAATGCCTCTGTAAGAATATAAAAATGCACAGTCGTTAAAACATGCATTATTCCACAAATATCAGGAGTTAGAGGGAAGGAAATAGTGATAACAATCATCACCATTTAGAAAGATCAACACATGTCGTCTTTGAGCTTGGAGGGAAAAAGAAGGAAAAAATGCAATTAGCTGTGCCTGGTTTAGTGGTTTCAAACACTTTTCACTACAAATTGGTTTTGAAAAAACAAATATTAGGTTCATGCTGTTTACCTTTTATTTGGCCTTGTACTCCCATGACTTCTAATGGCACCAACAGCAGCAAACAATACAGGAAGCTGAAAGAGAGCAAAATTTGCTTTCATTTCATTTCTATGCCTCCTAAGAATTAAAATGTATCTTAACTAAAGAAAAAAAATCTACAAACATCTTACCACTTCATCTTTTTGTGGTTTCCCCAACTCTGTCTTCTGTTGGTTAAGAGTGCATGTAGGGCTTTTTATGCACTCCCACATCAAGGCTGTACTAAAGTTAATTACACATTCTGACCAGATGGATCAGATTAAGTCTTACAGTCAAAGACTCCATCTGTGTGTTGAACACTGCGTCATTTCTGTGCCAAAGAGCAACAATTAGATTCTGATTAGTTCACAAGGGCCTATTCATTCCCTTTCAACATAAAAACAACAGTTCATAACACACAGATTGAGATGAGATGGGTCTTACCCTCTAATATATGCTAATTACAGGTGACTGGTTACTTCAGAGAATGTCCTTTGACCTTTTCTTTGACCGAAGTCAGCTTTGAAATACAGCATCAGACCAGAGTTGCTGATTTTTTCCCATTTATGTTGACTGATAAAATGTGGCCTTGTTTTTAATTAACAAAGGCCCTTTAGGAGAGCAGCAGTTTCAAAAATGTCATTCTGTGTCTTTAATGATTACTAAAGATTATAATTTAGCTTTCTTCCCTAAAACTGAAGAAAAATAGCAAAGAAGACAGAATATACATACATCACATACATAAAAAAATAAACATGGCTTAAAACGTACAAACTTATTTTCAATTTAAAAAACACAAACATTTTTTAATAATAAAAAAAGCTGAGACTGCAATGTGTAACTATAATATCTAGATTATTTCTTCATACAAAATACTGACTCAAGGTGCATGTTTTAGTAAATGTTTTTTTTTCATCAAAACTCGTAATGAAGAACAACATTTCAAGTTATTGCTTTTTGTTTAATTTTACTCATAGAACAGTGTTTTAAAATCCAAGCCCTTTAAAAGAAAAACAAACAACTGACTTGTTTTCTCCATTCTGACTTACTGTACCCTCATAAAACAGTAGTAGTACGTATTTAATAAGAAGAACCCGGATTTAAATCTTGGACAGAGATGTAAGTGTGGAGCCTGCAAGCTCCCTTGCAAAGGGTTCTTGTTGGGTATTTCAGCTGCCACAATCCAAAACATATAGGCTGGGTTCATTTGTAATTCCAAACTGTCATATCTCAACCGATAATAGATGAAAATGAAGTCTCATGGAGTACCGCATTGATAAAGTAGGCACAAAACATGAATGCAGATCAGTAATTCTGTCTGTAATGTATCACCATACCTTACATCATGAACCAGTTCTTTGGAAGCTTTGCCCACTGCAACAGAAAGGCCCACATCCATTCTGCTCTAGCATCAAAAGGGCACTGACTCGTCCAGCTGCTGTAGCACCATGTAAGAGCCTCGCAGCTCTACACAGAGCCCTCACGTGCTAAAAAATAGACATACAGGATATCACCGTTTTCATATGCTTACTGTTATTTTCAATTCAGATTTGAGTTTTTTAAGTTTTCCGATTTCCTTTATTAAGTTGTGTTCTGAAAAAGTATACATGGACACAGAACTCAAGGTAACATTTTTTGACAACAGGTCTTAATGTTCTGAACACACAATTCCATAGAGATGCGTGGTGGTGGCACCACCATATTGTGGGGATGCTACACTGCCTGTTCTTTAGACAGGGAAGCACAGGTAATCAGGAGATAAAAGATTCCTGCATTCCTGAAAGCAAAATGTCTTACAGGCTGCAAAAAATAAAAATAAAATAAAAAATGGAGAGGGGTACAGATGTTTACCTTTCAACAAAACAACAACCTTATTTATGAAGCCAGAGCTACAATAAAATGGTTCAGAACAAATAAAGCAAAGCTGTTGTTCTGTTAGAACGACCCAATCAGTCAAGACCTAAATAAGTCTAAGATTGTATAGCCGTAATTGACTATTATTGCTTACAGGCACTCACTTTTTAAAATAAATACGTTTTTCAGATTTCTATTTGTAAAAATAAATAAAAAAATTAAAAAAGGTTTCAATTTTGTATCTATTCAATAAAATCCTAATAAAATATAATTAATACTATTGATTTTCCCATCCATGGCACAATGTGGAACACTTCACGGGATATGAACACGTAATCAATGCACTCAGTGTGCTCCCACTTTACCCCCATTATACATACTGTAATATTAAATGTAATAATCACGTTCTCCAAATTTAGTCTCAGTAATTGTAGAGGACATCGCGTTGACTGTGGACTGAACCATGAGTTGTGATAAGGAAATAGTGCATATGTCTCTCTTGATAAAACGTCACATCTCAGATTAAGTCCACTCCCAGACACGTGTAGATCAAAGTTTGTCTTTCAAACAGACAGACCTGTTGGTGGCAGAAGAAGCGAAAAATCCTTCCGTAGAAAACAGAAAAGAATGAGCGCCCCCTGCTGGAAATACCTTTCGCATTAAGCTCTTGATCTCGAGCATCGCCATATTGACGTCCCAACAACGCTGAGAGGTAATCATGTTATTTAATCACAAATCCTTGTTGTTTTATAACCCGCGTTGATCTTATTAGACGGGTTGAAAAGCCGGGAAAGGGTATCTTATCCGTGGTGGTCGTTGTGCCTCTCGATTACGGTGTTCCTGGGCTGTTTTATCAAGGCGTTGTCAGCCAGTTGCCTCGCTAGAAAGCAGTCTATTCACTCCCTTAGCCTGCTAGCTTAGCACTTTTTAGGTTAGGAAAATGTGCCCATTTTCGAAGCTCGCTGTACAGCCTGGCGTAAATAATGACCTAGCAGGCGATTAGGTGGCTATTTGAACGCTGAATGTTGATTCCATCACGATATCACCCTGCAATGTGGTCGAGAACTGGCTGTGACTTTCCTACCGGCTTTTCACTCTGCAGTTGACGAGCTAACGCTAACTAGTTAGCATCCCTGTCAGCTTCCCGGTTCTACTGCTAGCTAGCTTTTAGCACTCAACCAGACCATAGGCCGCATTTGGGGTTCGACTGGTTTCATCTTTTAAATCAAATTATCAAGCCAATTATTTGCTTTAATGCAAGTTTCTAAACTGATTAATTGACGTATTTAATTTTTTGTGACACTATTGTGTGGATACAAACCCCATTAGCTTCAGCTTCCTTCGTTGGCGTGCGCTTGTTCACATACTTTGCTCATGTTTGCCTAATTGACTTTATTGATTTTAATCAACCTACTTTCTACCCCCGTTTTCCAACAGGAGGTAGTCGTTGTAGCCCCCAGTGATGACTATACTGAGTCCTGTGCCTCCCGATTAGACTGGTTGGATGCCCCCATTTAACATCCAGGTTTCTCCATTTCATACGCCATCATATGCAAACACACCATGCACCAATTGCTTAGCTCATGAGAATTATTATTTTTTTTGTGCTCATTTTGTTTTAAACAGTTTATTTTTTGAAGGTTATTCTAGACGTCCATTGTATAATGAGGGGGAAAAAGTCGTTATCATTTTAAACCTTATCTCAAGATACAGATCACAGTTCAAGTTAAAAAGCTTAATGATTGCACAGTATAGCAAGCAACTCTAACAGCAGATCTTTATTTTTCCTTGTCTGTTTAGCTTTCTTGCAACAAAGGCATCTCAGCAAATCTTATTCACTTTGTCTGTCAACAATTAATCCTGGAGGAAACCTCCCAGGTATTGTTCTATATATGTTTATATATTTATATTTACATGGGTGTTTACTGATTTAAATATTATAATTAGTTGCCAGTAAATTGAATATGTTATGCCAGTATCATTAATCTATGCCCTTGTTGTTCTTGATTTGTTTAATTTGTTGTATTTTGCTTGTGTCTGTGTTTTTATAGGACATTTAGAAAAGATCTCGTACAGAATATGTCTGGCCCTGTTCCAAGCCGCTCTCGAGTTTACCCTGATGTAAACACACAGAGACCTCGGGAGTACTGGGACTATGAGTCCCATGTTGTTGAGTGGGGGTAAGGAAAGTGAAAGCCGTTCAGGCTTTTTTTGTTCTTTATCAGTATTGCAAAAATAACGATTTAAATAACTGATCACAAAAAATGGTATAAAAATATCTGTCAAATAATCTCTGCCTATGCAGTCATGACATATAAAAAAGGTGTTAGAGCTGGGTGATAAAGCAGTAGGAATGTATATTGCAAAATAAGTTTTTCTTGATAGACAGATGAGAATGTCAATGGGTCAATAGGACTTTTTTTCTGTATTGGCAAGAACCTGCGAGGTATTTCCTTTTTTCCATTCCATGTTAATTTTTCCTCATCCTCAAGGATTAGAAATGGTGTTTTCAAATTTTAAATGTTTAGTAATTACTGCTTGGGGTGCCACTATGTTTTTCTTGTTGGAAAAATAAGAAAGCATTAGACCATCTAAAATACAGCATTAAATTAATTTGTTTGTTTGCAATAATTATTTAGTTAGGTGTTTGTAAAGGAAGACAATACTTTTATCTCACACAAGAGAATGGTACTAAAGGAATTTTCCTTTATTTCTCCCATATCAAGTTGTGAGTGGGAAAAACAATTTAAGATTAATTTAATTAGCAACTTATGTACTGCTAATTAAATCTTGAAAGGTCTGAATGAGTCTTTACATGAAGTAAATTTAGAATTTAATGACAAATTCAGGATTCACATAAATTAAATGACTTTTCTTTTTCTGTTATATGTATTAAAATCTTTTGGGTCAATCTTCATAGAGAAGACATGAAAATATGTAGGGCCAGTGCACAACACTTGAATAGGGCTTTTTCACCAGACAAGTATCAGGTCTGGTATTAGAGCCAATTTTAAATTTGTGCTGTAAAACGACCAGTTTGGTTTACGAACAGCCAAATTGAAGCCATATTAAAGTCAATATGAATTTCTCATTCAGAAAGTGTTTGACTCTGTCCTTTTTAATCTGCGTGCAATGTACAGCATTGCAACGCAGGGAGACAATTTAAATGCAGAAATTGCATAATCGATCTCAGTACGTCTGCAAACAGAGGTCCTAAAAACAGTTTTAGAAAGCAAGCTGTGTGAGTGTTTTACAGTTTGACTGACTGATCTCAGAGCTGCACCATTGGTGCTGCAAGAAGCAGGAAAACAAAGTGTTTACAGCAGGCAATATTGATTCTTCTCAACAATATTAAGAGTAGGGGGTGATGATACTAAAACTTCACATTCTGTACCATTTCTTAGTAACAAGTTTTATTCTTTTTTTAAGGCGAAGTGTTTGTTCTAATAATGAGAAAAAATATAAACAATTACAACATAACAAAAATGTCATTGTCCTAATTAGGACATAGCCAAAAAGTAGGAGGGAATTTATCTCGCATGTAGAAAAACCGTATGTAACTTAAAAGTGCTCCTACGCTGTAAAGCAACAGTAGACACCATAAAGTCAAAGTCTTTGTATTATTTTTAAAAGTATTAACCTTGGATTTTTATTTATTATTTTCAATGCGCATATCTGCATGCTTTCATTTTGCTGCTGACACCAAAGGACATGGGTATTGGTCTAAAATAGATTATTTCTTAAAATGTGCACATGGATCTGGCCCAGGCCAATGTAACTTTTTTTAATAGTAATTTTACATCATAACTTCATTAGGGAACAACTACAATAGATAGGTTTAGTTGCAGTTGGTTCTAACTATTATGGGTCCTCTGTTTATTAACATTTTCTGGTTCTATTATTAGCTGCTAATTCCTTTACTACTAAACAGAGTAGCAATGGAGGACAGCATGTTGGGCATTATGCTACTTAGCCCACAGAACAGTTTTCTGGAGAACATTTTCCTGCGTTAATTAATACCCACAGTAGACTCTTTTTCTTGGTGAAGTCAGGCTGACATAACACTGTAATGAGTTTACCTGTAAGTTGCTAATATTTAAACACACAGGTTAGGTTGTTCACTTCCTCACTGTTGCAGAAGCATTTCTGACATTTTTAAGTTGCTCTCAGACGGAGCGTTGGTTGCAGCGTTATCAGAGCTCTCAGGAATTCATCTGCTCTTCCTCCCTGTCTTTCTTATTGGAAAAATACCTCAGAAAAACACTCTCACCTTGTTGCCTAAATAGGGTTTCAGATTCTCCTTTTTGGACATACTTGGTTTGTTAGCAGAAGTTTAAACTTCAAGTAGCAGCTCACAGTTTTAAAGCTCAACCATGATTGTTCAAGTGAGATACGGCAGGTAGGAGAGAGACTGTCTGTTTTGTTGCTGACCTGCTGTGTGAAGTATTTACAATAACTTAGGAAGATGAAAATGGGTTTGTAACACAATATTGATTTTGTAACTCATAAAAGACAGCGTCACGTCAACTCTGTGATGGGTAATATAAAAATTAACAGCAAGACATCAGTCTGACTTTATTAATGCTGAAGCTTTGTGCTAATCAACTTTTCTGAATATATGCTCAAACTTTTTTCTTTTTTTCCAGAAATCAAGACGACTATCAGCTCGTCAGAAAACTAGGAAGAGGCAAATACAGTGAAGTATTTGAAGCCATAAACATCACAAACAATGAAAAGGTGGTGGTTAAAATACTGAAGGTATGCTGATGATTATTTTGCAAACATGGCTATATTGCTTCGTGATCGGACATATCAGGGGATTCACTGGACTCTCTTTCTGTTTTTCAGCCTGTCAAGAAAAAGAAAATCAAGAGAGAAATAAAGATCCTGGAGAATCTGAGGGGTGGCCCAAATATCATCTCACTCTTAGATATTGTCAAGGATCCCGTGGTACGTTTGGTCTCCATGTTGTCGTGTAAAATGTTTATTTAGGATTTTTTTTTTTTTTTTTAAATAAACATTGACTCCTTGTTTTTTTTTCTTTCTCCATTTTAGTCACGAACCCCAGCTCTGGTCTTTGAACATGTGAACAACACAGATTTCAAGGTAAGAAAATTTTTTCTGTCTTCTTTTTCTTTTCTTCTTTTACTTTTACAGCCACTTGATTAATTTTTTTTTTTTCAGCAATTGTATCAGACTCTGTCAGACTTTGACATACGGTTCTACATGTATGAAATCTTAAAGGTAAGAAGTAGCCTTAAATCTAGCACTGTTGCAGTATTTCGGCTTTAGTTAAATATAAAAATTGCTCATGTTTTTTTATTGAAGGCTCTGGATTACTGCCACTCTATGGGTATTATGCATAGGGATGTCAAACCCCATAATGTAATGATCGATCATGAACACAGAAAGGTAACTTAGGTTGTTTTATATACATGTCTTTCTCACCATCTGTGATGCTGATTCATTGTACTAATTAAAATGTACTAAACTTGTCATAGCTCCGTCTAATCGATTGGGGCCTGGCAGAGTTTTACCACCCAAACCAAGAGTACAACGTGAGAGTGGCATCCAGGTACTTCAAAGGTCCTGAACTGCTGGTAGATTACCAGGTGAGTTTAAAGGCAACCAAGAACTTGTGTCATGACAGGAGAGATCTATTTTTTCTTATGAGTTTTTAAGAAAGCCAAGACACCAGTTAAAGATTTTTACTTATTCTTGCTCATTTCTAGATGTATGACTACAGCTTGGACATGTGGAGCCTGGGTTGCATGCTTGCCAGCATGATCTTCAGGAAGGAGCCGTTCTTTCACGGTCATGACAATTATGACCAGGTAATGTCTCGCCATGAGTTATTTTATTGTCTGAGCACAGACTAGAAAGTGGTGCAAAAGTCGCTTTAAAAAATAAAAGTCGGCCATACAATACTGCGGTTTAAAGTCTGTTCAGTGAGATTCCAGAAAAAGTGCTATCTTCGAGTTTTCCTCCTCCTGTAAAGAGCCACGATGCAGATCCCCCATTTGTTGCTGAACACTGCTGGTCTGCTAGCTGAAAGAAGGCTGCTAAACCTTTTTTTTTCTGAATTTTAAGACCCACAGATTTGGCTTTGGGCTGGTTACTTGACCTGAGCGTCTTACTGGTTAACACCAGCTGTTGTACTAGATTGAGGAAGTGTTTAATCAATGCTTTTTCTTATGTGCATGTCCCAAATGACAACTAAATGTGATATACACCATTCTTATATTACCAGGTGGGGGAAAAGTAGCTTATTTGACTTTGGATAAAGTTGTTCCATGTGTTGTTCTCCTTTTTTCTGTTTTAAATGTTAGTATAAATACAGTGATAGGATGAAACAGTGGTATTTTTATTCCTAGTGATCATACCATAAGAATCTCATACTGACCAGTACTTAATTTAGTCCTTATCCTGGTAGCCAAACAAGTTTAGTGTTTTTTTTGCCTTTCCCCCCACATATTACACAACATCTTTTAGTCTTGCAGAGCCACACCCTGGCCTCAGCCCTGTGAGGCCTTTTGTTAAATGTAAGATAAGATTTCTCATAAGTGACAGGTTAATGCCTTCCTCAGTAATAACTGTTAAGTTAATCTACAAGTTAAAGAGAAAAAAGTCCAGTAGTCTTACCATATCTGCATATTATTCCCCACCTTATTTCTTTTCCCCTGCAAGACGAGCAGCAATAACATAGAGATGCACCAGTCAGTTTTGTGGCACATTTTCAATTTTTTGTAAAACTTGTTGTAATTCTAACCCTACCAAAGTTTTTCCTATTCAGATTTCTGCTTAAAATTTGTAATTAAGATGGCTCAAAATAGTTCCTGCAATGAATGATTATTATTCATGTGATATCACACAGTGAGGACATGGTTGCTGTAAAACAGTTGTACCATTTTAAAACAGGTAATGGTGGCAGAGCTAACGTTTGAAATGATCTAATTGGCTATTAATTAGCATTAGTTGCTGCAACTGCGCTCTCACTGTTGTTTATGGATGCACAATAATTACAGAGCCAAGAGGATTTTTGAGATTTCAAAGCTCATGTTGACCCAGTTTTGTTTGAAAATATATCAGTTCCAGTCAGTTTCTGGGTCCTGTTCTAGTAAAATTGTAGTTATTTGACCCCATTTCTAACTTATAAGCAAGCAGTTTAGTGTTTTCAGGTTTTGTAGTAAAAGTAATTTAAAGTGTTTATGTTTTTAGTCTTATGGAGACCTTTTTTAAGTTTTATTATGCGTTTTTTTTGTTGTTGTTTTTTTCAAACGCTCTCGTAACATTTCATTTTTGAATGATTGTTTTGAATCTGGAATACTTAAGCTCAACTTTTTAATTGATAAATGTTTGAACTTACAGCTTGTGCGGATTGCAAAAGTACTTGGCACAGAGGATTTGTATGACTACATCGACAAGTACAACATTGAATTGGATCCACGGTTCAATGACATCCTGGGAAGGTGAGTCATTGAGTCAACTGTTTTGCTTTTTAGCGGTTTGACAGATTGTTTGGCCTCAACTTGACCAGCTAATTTGTCTCCCTTTCTTCTCCTTTATCTGTAGACATTCCCGCAAAAGATGGGAGAGGTTTGTGCACAGTGAGAACCAACACCTAGTCAGCACAGAGGCTCTAGACTTCTTGGACAAATTGCTGCGCTACGACCATCAAGCTCGCCTCACAGCCAGAGAGGCCATGGATCATCCCTACTTCTGTATGATTGCTTCTTCCCTTGTTCTGTTTTTTTGTTAACATTGTGGAGTTTATGTGCAGCGCTTAAGTTCACAAGTTCAGCAAGTTCACAAATGTAAATTCATTACTGAAGCCAAAATCTGCTATCTTGATGTTCATATCTGCGTCCAGCAGCAGGTTTTCTTCCTTGAGGTCTCTGTGTACTATACATTTCTGATGACAATACTGCACTGCTGACACAATCTGTCTGAATTTGGCACGTGCTTCTTTTTCCTTCATCCTGCCGTGCCCATTTGCTTCCTTCTTTTTGTCCTTTTAATTCTTTGTTCTTCCTTCCTTTATTTCTAGTCTCTAATAGTATTTCTTCTGTTCTTAATGTTGTTCTGCCATCCTTGTTTTTAATTTCCTCTTTAAGGAGACATGACCTTTACCACGTTTACCTCTGTGCATCTTTCCCTTTCCACATGTCTTCCTTTCTTCACTGGAGTGCCTCCACCCCTTTCTATTTGCATCTCCTTTTACGTTTTTTCCCCCATGTGACCTCGTGTCCTTCCTCTCCTTCTGTTCTTTCTTGAGCTCTCTTTCCTTCCTTATGACCTTACTTCATGCTTTCCATCTTGCCTATACTTTCTTCCTTGCGTCCTTCTTTTCTATTTGTCTCTAGTATTTGAAGGTGTGATATGAAGCCAGTTTTATAGAGATTATTTGCATTTATACATAAATATGGGTAAAATGGTCAGGAATATGATGGAATTTTTACATGAACATTTGGGAATGCTGGCAAGATGTTTTCTAATCCATCTGGTATATTATATTCTCAGATCCTATCGTCAAAGATCAGGGAAGGGGGGCCACTCCTGGGGGCATGGCTGCCAGCTCCACTCCAGTCAGCTCCTCGAGTATGATGGCTGGTGAGTCACTTTGGACCAGTTGCTGCACCACACTCTTTCTTTTTTTTTTCAAAATTGTTTTGGTGTCAAAGTCTTGGCACAGACATTTCCTTGAAAGGGTGCTGAACAATTTGAGTCACTAATTTATTTTTATTTTTTAAATGGTGTGAACGAGACGAGCCTTCTCAAATGAGTAATAACCCTATTTTTCCTTTCAGGCATCACCTCCATGTCCTCCTCACAGCCGCTGGCTAACATTGCTGGATCGCCCGTCATCTCTGCCCCAAACACTCTGGCCACACAAGTCCCTGCAGCCACCGGGGCCCAGCCCTGAAACCTCTTCCTCACCTGTGTTAAACGTGTGCTCATGGCCATGCCCTGCCTAGCTCTCTCTGCGAGCCAGGGCCATGGAATCCCCCCCCCCCCCCTAACCCCCCCCTCTTTTTATGTTGACAATAACAAAGAAGATTTAAATTACTTTTCATGTTCAGTTCTATTTTGACACCTGGACTTGACAGAACCGCATTGTTGCACCTGTTGGGTTTGTTAGACATTAATTTGGGTGTGTTACTTGACAATGCCATTGTCTAGAAATTCTAATAAGATGTAGACATAAAGAGAATGGATAATAAAATTTATTTTGTATGTTCCAAATATACAGTCTTGCTTGAAACTGTTTGATGGGGATCCTGCTGTATTACACTGTGAAACCTTTACGTGACTTCACACAAACGGGGAGTCGGGGAAATCTGGTGTGTCCCACCTATCAGTGCTCGCCGGTTGCACACGATGTAATGTGCAGGAGTTGTTAGTGTTTTGAAGTTGTTAGATGCTTATCATTCTTTAATTGGACTTTTTTGTAGATATTCTACAGTTACTGTCAGGTTGCATGCACCCAATGCTGAGTTTCACAGGGTCAATAGTTTGCCAACTTTATGTTACTTTCACTTCTGTATGTGTATGTAAGTGTCCATGTTTGTTTTTTATGAAGTCTCTTACACATGATTTTGATTACATAGACAATTTTGTAACTTTTTTGTTTTATGTTGGGAGGAGTCATCACCTACGGAAAAACAACTTCAAAAATAAACAATTTAAACAGGGCTTTACAGGCACTACGTTATTGACTGTACCATCCCATAAATGGTTTGCGTCAACTGGGAGTAGATTTGGGGTAGGGCAGGAAGATAATTTTAGTTTAAAATGAACTTTGTTTTACATATTTTACAGATTTCCCCTGATCATACAATATCACCTATTCTCAGTAGTTAAGTTCGAAAGTGAAACTCATGGATTCATTGCACGCACAAAGGTATATATAAATGTTTTTATGTAAAATTCTAAATTTGATCAGAGAACTTGAGTTTTATTAGACCAGAAAAAATGAGTCAAATGCAGAATAACTGACAGGCATGTCTTTGTTCTGTACAGATTATGCACTTACCTGGGCATTGGCATGCAGGGAGTCAGCCGTTGGTTCTGTGTAGGTGTTTAACAATCCCAGGTTGGTTTAGTTTTTTTTAAGTCTGGTGTCTCATGTTTCTGACAATACTGCTGAGATTCTGTCTGGCCTATAAAGCACAGCAATAGCATGGTTATCAAAACAGGTTTCTGGTACTTTTGACAGTATAAGCTGGTGCTTAGAAAATAAAACCAATGAAGCTTGTCAGTGGGCATGAGGGAGTATTCTAACCATCACCAGCAGACATGGGGCCCCAAATCATCACCCTGGACCTCAATGAATGGACTCTCAGCACTGTTCCTGAGACATCAATTTAAGAGGACTTTGGAGTACTTGAGCAACAGCCCTGTTGCTTTTCTCCTTAATTATCCAAGGTAAAACATGGTCTTGGACCTGGCTCAAGTTGCGCAACATAATGGATGGGACAGTTGTTGCCCATGTTCTGCAGGCGTCTATGTGTGGTGGTCCTTAAAGTGCCTGAACTAGCTGCAGGTCATGCCTTGTAACTTCTGCAAACACTGTAATGGGCTTTACTACACAATTCTTTTAACTTTATGATTATCCCTGTTGCACCCATTCTGCCGCACCTTTTCTTTCCACTGAACTTTCCAATGATGTTGCATTCTTTGTAAAAAGCCTTCCTGTTGAAGATTTCAGTGACAAAATAACACTCTTTACCAGGATTTCGTTAGTCATTATGGCCATAGCATCATTTCTAATTTAAATATATATTTTTTATTAGCCTAATTTTTAGACTAATTGATTTTTTGTTTTTCATTTGATTAAGCCATAGTCACAAATGTTAGGGTTGATAAAAGGCTGAAGCTGCACTCATAAATGACACCTGACATTGAACAGGTGGGCCTTTGGTCAAAAGGTCAAGTGACAATTATAACCAAAGTCAGCTGTTGAACTCCATTAACAGGCTCGGCATCTGTTGGACAACTTCAAAAGCACCGGAACACGTTTTGACTGAGACCCATGAAGTTCTACATGCACATGCTACAAGGACAAGACCACAGATACCGCTGCCATTTTTCACTTCTTGGGAGTTTTGTTTCCTATTCAATACTTAATTTACGTCTAGATCTTTTAATTAACCCCATACAGTTGCAAATAAATAGCAGTCCAGGCCGTTTTAAAAGGGATTGCCAAGTAAATTTATGTGAACATGTTCATGTTTGACTCACTGAATGGAGTTAGAGCAAAGGCAATCAAGTCCAAAGTTGTCCAAATGGACGGACAATTTGCTCATTGTCCGTCCATCCATATTTATTGTCACATTTTACTTAACGTGAGTTCCTACCACCTATCCAGGATGGTATGAGACTTTTACAGCGTAGAGGACTTTTTACTCCTCTATGTAAAAAGTCAATGTTTGACGGCAGGGAAAACGTGCCGGTTTTTCTGTAATTTGCCGGTGATTTGTTTGAGTAAATCAAATAAAAAATAAAATTAACATGTCTTCTAATCTTTTTAAGTTACAAAAAAAAAAAAGCTTTGCGGTTTACTATGCAATATTTTGTAACTTAAAACAATCAAGTAAAAATAAATAAATAAATAAAAGACTTAGTCTTATTGCTTTGGATTTTTTTCTGGTTTCTGTGAGAAACAAAAAAGCTGTTACTAAAACATGAATAGATTCTTACTGATATTCAGACGTGTAAAAAATGATGCATTACGTAGTGTTGGAAATTACTTTTGCCAGCGATTTCACATTTTCACAAACAAAGCAACCTCCTATGTCCCATGAATAAACCATAAATGTTTTCTATTATTACTTTTGTTCTGGTGAACCTCTATTTAAACCCAACCCAAAATATGAGAACAGCGCAGCTATCAATCAATACGACCCTCTGTCTTTAACAAGAAGAAATAGTTGTCATTTGTCCTATATTATTGAAAGCAGCATTGACCCCGCCCGTTGTTATTCGTCTCACGCGACTGAGCCCATAAAGATTAAAGCACAGTGCGAAAAGTTTGCAGTCGCGCTGTGAAAATGGGAAAACTTGCGATCATTTCGGTTGCAATAGCAGCACTTTCGGTGCTGCTCGGAGAAAGGGTCCTCAATATTAGGTAAGGTGGAAGTCAGCTGGCTTCACTGCCTTGTTTGTCTTTATTACAACTGTTTGCTGCATGCAATGTAACTTTGTGCTTAAATTCGACAGCAAAAGGTACCTCATTTACAGGGAGTTGGGCAACAAACATCTGCCCAACTGCGTTGCGCTCAAAAACATAGGCAAGCGATGAAACAACCAAAAAATGCAGCCAAAACAATGTTCGAAAAATATTAAAGTAGTGATTCATTATTTTCTCCTGCAGAACATGGCTCGGAGGATATAACCGTTGTTGGAGATGGCCTTGCCTTTATCAGCGCTGTGGGTATTTATTTTGTAACTCAGCCAAGTCTTTCCCCATGAAGCAAACGTGCAGCAAACTCAAACATTGGGTCATATTTAATTTTAAATCTGTTGACATTTATTATTGTCGGATTTATTATCGATAATCAGAATTTATTGCTTGATTATTTTATGATTAAATTATTTATTTTTAAATATTTACAGGGACTCAAATTTCCTGGACTCCCATCCTCGGATGAGCCTGGAAAAATCTACACCCTTGATCTCAAAGATCCTAATCTAAAACCGGTGGAGCTGCGTATGCCAAGGAACTTTGATTTGGAGTCATTCAACCCGCATGGCATCAGTGTATACACAGATCCAAGTGGTAAAATGTTTCTTTTGGTTTATGGAATTGAGGACATATAGCTAGTGTTAAGCTTCCTCTTGTCTGTTGCGGCTAAGTATATGCCAGGTTGTGGTATTAAAGTATAGGGCTGAACAATATTAGGAAACATGCAATAATATCCGTGAGGTTGTAATAACACATCACCTCTGATAAGTGCGTATGTATTTGTGTTTTGGGTTCATAAACAGACTTTAAAAAGTTGCTTCAGGCCTACATTTGCTGTTTTCGAGTCAAGAGTCTAGACCCTTTGAATGAAGTACAGCGTAGTACAAGGGGCTGGATTTTACCACACTAGTATGAAATCTGCTGATAAGAATCTTTTCTAATAGTTTGAGTCTATATATGAAAATCAAAATAACATTAAATTGATGGGCACTTTTTTTATTTCAAGTTTTCGTGCATCATTTTTCTCACTTGCATTCCTAAAGCTTAGTTTGTGAAGTTCCTAAAGTGTTGCTTTCCTTTTTTGTTTCTTTGTCAGATGATACGATCTATTTGTTCGTTGTTAATCATCCTCAGTTTGAAAGCCAAATTGAAATCTTCAAATATGTGGCAGATGGTTCATCCCTAGTGCATCTTAAAACCATAAAGCACGAACTACTGCACAGGTGAACACTCTGTGATTATCTGAAATTTACTACAATATGTAATCAGTCTTAAAAATGATTCTATTTTTTTTTTTTTAAATTTGAGACTATTTTTGTTCTTTGCAGTTTGAATGATGTTGTCGCAGTAGGGGTTGAGAGTTTTTATGCCACCAACGATCACTACTTCTCTAACAATCTCCTGAAAACATTGGAGATTCTTTTGCTTATGCCTTGGACCAATGTAGTGTTCTACAGTCCTAAAGAAGTGAAGGTAGTCTCTGATGGCTATCACTTTGCTAATGGCATCAATATGTCTCCAGACCAAAGGTGAGTATTCTTACTAGGGGTATGCAACATGGTGGCTGTTTGCTTTTTTTTGTGTGTGTGTATTGCTTCATGGTTGTAAAAATTCCTCTTCCTTATAGGTACATATATGTGGCAAACATATTTAACCACAGTGTGAATGTATTGGAGAAGAAAAAAGACAACACACTGACACCAGTAAAGGTAGAAATACTCAGGCATGCAAACTTGCTGTGCTTCTTTGCTATGCTTTTTAAATCGAAGTTAATTTATGATTACCTTTTGATTGGATTTTATAATGACATTTTTTAATATAAATATTCAGCAATATTTGATCAACTGGATGGGAAATTTTAATAAACATTTTTGTAGCGGTCTAATAAAAATGCAGGCAACTTGCGTTCTAAAAAAATGTTTTTTGTCTTTATTAAAAATATTTTTTTAAGGACCAAAGTCATGGAATTTTTTAGAATTGCAAAGGCCAAAAAACAGACTGTATTACCCAACTGTGGGTGTGGTGCATGCTTGTTCTCAAGTGGTGACTTTTTTCACAGTTTTCTTTGGATGCATAGTAATTATCGTTTCCTCACCAGTCTTTGCCTTTGGGTTCACTTTGTGACAACATCGAAGTGGATCCTGAAACCGGCGACCTTTGGCTGGGCTGTCACATTAACGCAAAGAAGCTTTTCCTGTTTGATCCCAAAGATCCTCCAGGCTCAGAGGTTTGCGTTAACTGAAGAACATAACAACATTAACCTTCTGCTAAGATATATTATAGGTGGTGGTGTTAACTATTTATTACTCCTGATTGTGCTTTTTACATTATTTATTTATTTTTCCTTGTAGATCATCCGCATCCAGAACATTCTCTCAGATGAACCCGTGGTGACCCAGGTGTATACAGATGATGGCAATGTGCTCATGGGCTCTTCGGTGGCAACTGTTTATGGGGGGAAGCTGCTCATAGGGACCGTGTTTCATAAAGCATTGTGTTGTGATTTAAAATAGGCAAGTGAAGGTGATTAACCTCTCAACTGTCACACCTCAAAGCATTTACATGTTGGCCAATGGTTCCATGAGGACAGTGGTGTCCTTATACAGATTAAAGTAAAGAGGTTAAATAAGGAAGTTTAGCCAATAAAATGGAAATCAGGATATACCTATGTGGTTAGACAGGGCAGTGACGATTTTAATGGTGATGTGCTGCAGGGTTTGCTTCTTACAGTCTTCTGAAAATATACTTGAAAGGATCTGATAACAGAAAACCTCTCCAAGTTGGTGCTTACTGAGCCACACAGCTGAAAAAATGAAAAATAATATTTACAAGTGAATTTTCTTCCTTTTTTTTCTCCTGTAGTGTTGGGCAGTAATTCAGTCATTTCAAAGACATGGGTAGATTATTCAGGTTATTGGTTTGTGTTCATTTAAAATAATATTTTGGGTGAAAATGTGGGTTTTAGAATGTTTAATATGGTTTAATCACTGTAATTTTTTGTAATTGAAATAAAAAAGTTCTTAAAAGTACATTTTTAGCTAACACAGTGTCAACTGTTGTGCCACATGGTATATAAATAACATCCTTTGCACAACAGAATGACTCTAAAAGTAGTAGTATGTTTCACATCTATCTTTTCATCAGGTTTGTTGTGGGTTTTTTGCACAATTTTCTTGAAATATCAATATTCCATAGAAGAAAATATATCCATCCTCTTTTGGAGAAAGTTTTATTTTTAAAACACCAAGATAGAAATAACATTGAGCTTCTTCAAAAGTGACAGATCTCCTATACTAGATATTTATCACAATTTATAAGTTGTCTTTTGTCTTTCCAAAGTTCATGCAACATTTAGCTGGACTCAGAGCAAAAGTGGCTCTTTTGACTGTAAAGGTTGAAGACCCCCCAAGTATAGAAGCTGACTGTTCGTAGAGTGCAGTGTCAAAGTATATTATCGGAAAGGTAAGAGGAAGGAAAAGTGTGAAAGAGAAATGTACACGAGCAACAAGGACAAACACAGAGGATTTTGAAGTAAAGCCCATTCTAGAGTAAGATTAATAAAGGACGGACTGAGGCTGGGGTCAATTCTTCAAGAGCCAACACACAGGTATTTTCAGTGTTTTTTTTTTTTTTTTAAGCCCCCACTTAAAATTTGTGGGGTATTGAGGAGAGGAAAATAATAAAATAATGTTACTTTTTTTATATAATATTCTTATAAACAGATATGTACTTGAACGTAATAGCTTTTTTTGTTTTTACTCACTTCTTGTGGGTTTTATTTATGTGAAACCTTTCACAGTCCTACCAAAATGACTTAAATCTTTTACAAGGAAAACTCCCTAATTAACTCTAATATAAATTCAGAAAAATATAGTTACATTAAAGATAAGTGTTGAAAATATTGTGTTTGGATTACTTTTTATCCCCAAAGCATTCCAAATACTGTTTTTAAGTGTTGCTACTTGGCGCCATCTTTGTTGGAGGCGTGTTAACGCACTTCGGAAGTTCAGTCAAACATGGCTGCTCTAAAGAAAACGCTAATCGCTGCTGCTGTTGCCGCTGTGGCGGCTTTCTTTGGCCACGCATTTCTTAAAATACAGTAAGTTAAACTTTTGTCGACCGGTGATGAATTGCAGATACAGGACTGGCAATATTTATATTTTTAAATGCCGATAGTTGATGCCTGGACAGTCTAATGTTTGAAGTGTTAATATTATTTAGAACTATATTAAAAATAGAGGTCCATCTAAGCTTAAAACGTAACATTTCAAGCTGATTTTGTTGACTTTAGTTGTTTTTCTGCAGGAGGCTGAGTCTTGCCTCCAGAGAAATGCCTGTCAAGCACCTCAAGTGTCGTTATTTACCCAATATAGGTATGCATTCTTCACTTAGAAGTGTCTTCTATTTTGAATACACAAACCTCTCTCTTTTATTTTTATTTATTTATATTTTTGCACCAACTTAATTCAGCTCTTTGTGTAACATATAAGAGCAACAAAAAAGTCTGAAGTCCAAGCATTTGAAAGTAGGTCAAGTGTCAACAAGACAACAGACTTGAAGAACGAAAAGTAATAAGTTTCACCATAAACCCTTTTTTCAGAGTATGGAGCAGAGGATATCACTATCCTTAAAGATGGACTGGCCTTTTTGAGCACAGTATGTTTTTTAATCACTGAACATCTAGTAGTTAATCTGGTTTGATTTTTTTTTTTATATCTGTAATTCGAATCATGTTTATTGCTCAAGTGTGTAATATAATGAGAATGCTCTCTGGCGGGGGATGACTTTCATGTAACACAATAGATTTGGAAAATAATCAAAAGTTACCAAAAGAAAAAGGAGCCTTGTAGTAACTTCCTGTAAAAATAGCCCATCGACTGTCAAGAAAAATCTCTTAACAGTCACTGTTATCCGTGTAGGGGCTGCATGACTACCTTGGATTGCCTTCGTTCTCCAATGAACCAGGAAAAATGTACGTTCTGGATCTGTTGCACCCAAAACCGACCCCAGTGGAACTGCAAATCAAAGGAGAACTGGACCTCAGCTCTTTCAACCCGCATGGGATTAGTGTATACACGAATGAAGCAGGTAGAACACATTCCAGCTTCGAAATATAACATGGAATCATTTTCTCATTTGTTTCTGAAGTCAACCGATGTGTGAACAGCACTGGTGGTTGCTTTTAATGATTGTAGCAACTAACAAAGTAATGATGGCTGCAAACAAAATCCCCTGCGAATAATGGAATATATTTGGTTATAAATGTAACCAATGTAGCAACATAAACCTTTTTGAAAATAAAATGGAGTTTTTTCAGTCTATAATATAATGACATTTTGTAGAATGTTATAACCTTATTGATGTATCATAAAAAAAGCCTTTAGAAATGTAGTAATTGCAGTCAGTAATTTAAAAACGCATAAATAGATCAACATTTCTTGAGAATGTATTTTTTTTCAATTTTCTCAACAAAACTTGGTTTAATTAATGGCACAGTTGTGCTATTCATTCATTGAAGAATATACAATTCAGTACATTTATAATGCTTTTCATTAGTTTAGGTATCTAGGTCAATAATTTTAAGTATAGGTAAATAAATTTTAACTATTTACTGCAAAGTGAATTTGGGGCTAAGATTAGTGAGCTCAATGTGAAAAAGAGTCCAAAGAGCATTCTGAAATATTCTTAGCTTTCTCACAGTGGCAAGCAGCAGCAACAATAGCAACGACTTGTTACAAAATTGAGTTTGACCTGGTGAAGGAGAGAATGAATTCTGAGCTCAAAATTAAGCAAACAAATTCAATTATATTCACACACACAGACTGCAATATTTGGATTATATCCCTTAGCCCTGTTGCACCTCTAGCCAGCTTCTTGCTGTACAGACCACCTTACATGACAACTGACTGGAACTATGTTAAAGTAGAAAATAAACTTCTAATAGATTGTCAAAGAGCAAAACATACTACCAAATACATAGATTTAGCAGGAAATAATCACACTGAGTCTAATGACAGAAAACGATTTATTTTACAGATGACTCTATATATCTGTTCGTTGTCAATCATCCTCAGCAAAAAAGCCAGGTAGAGATCTTTCGCTTTGTTGGGGAGGACACACTTGTGCACTTAAAGACTGTTGCACATCCTTTACTGATCAGGTATTTACTGTACAATAAATCCCCCTGGTTTACCTTTACCAATATGCTGTAAATGTTGGAATATCCATCTTATTACTGCTTGTATTTGTTTCAGTGTGAACGACATTATCGCCGTTGGACCAGAACATTTCTATGCGACAAATGATCGCTATTTTAGTTCTACACTTCATCTGCTAACTGTCATCCTGAGTATGCCCTGGTGTAACATTGTGTACTACAGCCCTGAGGAAGTGAGGGAGGCAGCTGGTGGCATTCAGTCTGGAAATGGGATAAATATATCTCCAGACAAACGGTTATTTTCAGCTCGTTTTATTGTTAACAATGACAATTTGCACAATGAATCTTGCAATTTAGAGGTGTACCTCAATATACTACACAGTAATAAAGTTAATTTATCATAGTAATTATTTATAGAGAGTGAAGCTTTAATAGCATATGCTTTTATTACACACATATTATAAGATGCCAAACATATGTTTAGAATTTATCTCTGGTAAATTGATGATCATGGCTTACATCAAGGGAAAATCCAAAATCCAGTGACTGAGAAAATTCACTTATTACACAAGATTGTTCTGAAAAGTATGTACATGTACACTACAGTATATTCACTCAGTACCTGGTCAGGTCTTCTTTTCCAGAACCACACGCTGATAAAGTCCAAAACTCTGCTGTTGTGAAAAATGTGCGAACACCAATGTACGTTAGGAACTGCAGGCATGTGTCACTCATGCAGCACAACAAAATTAGCATCTTCATGAAGCTTTTCAGCTGAAGGAATGCTCTAAAATATCCCAGTAGATGGAAGTTCTTACTTTAAGAAAACACAATGTAAATAATGTTAAGGTTTTAAAAGTGATGGAAGTATTAGACAAATACCGTTTTTGGGTTTTTTTCTCCAACAGGTATATTTATGTTTCTGATATCCTGGACCACGAGGTGGATGTTTTTGAGCGATTAGACGGAGAACAGTTGGTGTACATTAAGGTGTGTGTTTTCGTGTTTCTTTATCTTGGAAGTGACAAAGATGGTTCTGCCTTTTGATACATTGTCAGTATTTCAAACTGCTCCTGATTGTTGGACTTTCTGTTTGCTCCAAAGAGCTTAATGTTGTACATGAATTTCTTCCAAAAAAAAAAAAAGCTGTGCATTACTATGACATTATTTTATGTGCTGTTATTTTATATTCTGTTACTTTTCTTATTCTTTCCTTTTCCATCTGAAAAGTTTCACATGCTCTGATCTGACAGGGCATAGTGATCACGTCTCTTGTACTGTGTGTTTTTTGAACAGTCTGTTCCAGTTGGAACACTTTGTGATAATATTGAGGTGGACCACATGACAGGTGACGTCTGGCTGGGCTGTCATCCAGATGCCACTAAATTGTCCAGTTTTGATCCAAAAGATCCTCCTGGCTCAGAGGTCTATGTTTTTTTTACTGTTTCTTTTCTTCTTCTACAATTCATACTTGTTTTTCGTTATAAAATAACTGACAACAACCTTTCCTGCAGATCATCAAGATCAAGAACATTGTCTCAGATCAGCCAGTGGTAACCCTGGAGTATGGAGACGATGGTCATGAGCTGATGGGCTCCACCGTTGCTGCACCCTACGAGGGAAAGCTGCTCATCGGGACAATCTTTCACAAAGCCCTGTACTGTGCTTTGAAATAAACTGCCAACTATTTATCCCAAAACACAATTTTCTTATCTCTCTTGAACAATAAAACTATTTTGGTTTGTCATAGAAAAAGATTATGAGAAAACAGAATAACATTGTCACAACTTTTTCTCCTGGTATTTACACATGGACCTGCTATGCATCAAAAAAAATTATTTGGTGCAGCTATCCTACTTTTATTTCAGGAGTCAAAAATATAGGAATAGTTAGGCTTAAAATAGGCAGATATCAATGATAAATACAGTTCTGCTAATTTGTTTACACACACTTTCAACATGGAAACAGTCTATAATGCAATGTCAGTGAATTGCAAGAATTGGAAGCATTGTATTTATTGTGGATTTCCCCTTTAGTCCCTACAGGGTAGCAGCTGTTATATAAACATCAGGGTTTTTACGCAGCCTGGAAATGTATACTTTCAATCAATCAATCAATAAAACTTTACGTATCACTTTTCAACAAAACTTCACAATTTTATAATCATTTATTGTTTCCGTACCTACCAAAATCAACAAAGAAAGCACATTTACTGAAAAGGCTCTTATCAGGGCCAGGTTATTATGTCTCTTATTTTAAGCAATATATTTTAAATTGCACTTTGTCAAAACCTCTGGGCTGGATAAAGTATAGGCCAGTTACCATTTATTGGCCATCATGGCTCTTTTCATTTTAAAGACATAATATAATAAATTGTTATAATGGTTCTTTTTAGTAAATTTGTTTGCTTTGTTCATTTTTCGTGTTAAATAAAAATCAAAAGTTTAATTAAAATATTACTCAGTATACCTGCTTTCACAACAAAACAACAACTATATGAAATTTGGCAACATAAGTCCATCATAAGTTCAAGTTTATTTTAAAAAATGTGACAATGCGTATTAATGAACATTTACAATACATGAGGTTATAGTCGCTAACTAACTTCAGTCTGGTCTCGTTGACAAAGTGATGTTAAAGCACATAATAAATACAGGAATAAAAACCACAAAATAGCATTACGAAATAAGCAATGTATTAAACAATCTTGAAATCCATACATTGTTGCATATAATCAATGTTGACATTAATACTGTGAGCCAGTTTTTAAGATGTTTTTCTAACCATCTAAACAGTAAATGCAAAAAGACTTCTAAACATATAAAATATTCTGATTTGCCAAGTTTAAGCTAAAATAGGAGGCTGCAGATGGAAAAAAAAGATCTTTTGTGAGACACACAAGAGCCGGCTCCCTGAAAAGAGCCAAACTTCCCATCATTATTTGTGAGCTCACCATCAAATACAACTGAAAATATTGTTTCTGTTTCTCCAGGGAGCATGTATCATCCTTTTTCGTCTATACAATTATTATTTTCTGCCACCTTAGCTATTGTAAATCTAGTCTCCCCACCATCAGGATGCTGCACTTTCTCTTCTTCTGCAGCATCACTGTCTGGTGATGTGAAGGTGATCCCATCATTTACTGATTCAGAGGAACCATCTTTTCTATTTTCCTCATGGTCTGTTATTCCACATGCTTCTGATGGGGGTTCCTTGATGTTTTCCTCTTCCTCTTGTTGGCTTTCGTCCACCGTTGCATTTGCAAACACCTCACTTAAACTGATGTGTCTCTTGTGCCGCGGTGAGTGCTCCAAGGTCTGGATGTAGTCGGCCAAAATGTCACTGCAGCTCTTGGAGCGGTTTATGTTCTGGATTGGCGGTGGTTTCCTTTTCCTTGCATTAATTCCGATCTCTTTGATGACCGTGCTGTAGTCTTCGTCCTTCTCAGAAAGGAAGTTGAAGATGTCAACGACAGTCGGCCTCACGTCTTGTTGCTTCTGTTGTTGCACAGGGTCTGGCTCCATGTACAAGGGTCTGTTCCTGTGCCTATGCTGTCGTTTCTTCCTCAGCACTTTATGAGCTTCCACAACCATGTGGACGTTCCAGCTAAAGAACAAAGACAGCCAGGCCAGTCCCATGTACATCCATAACTCTGCCATTATCCTGTAGAGTCTTGGGTATTCGATATCAGGATTTACACCTGCAAAGAGTAAAATAATTCTCAGGTGTGTGCAGTTCATTTCAAATTTCATATTCATACCGCCACCCTTTCCGAGTGAAAAGTCTCACCTGCCACATAATCTCCAAAGCCAACTGTTGTAAGTGTGATGAAGGAGAAGTAAATCCCTTCTAGATAGCTCCATCCTTCCACAGACATGAAAATAAGCGGAGGGATCACCAAGTGCACCAGCAAACCCCATAGGAGGAATAAGGCCGTGCATGTCAGCTGGACCTTTTTCTGTCAAAGGCAAGAGAAGAAATGTATGTATAATAAAGCATGGTGTTCAAATTTGATTAGAAATAAAATTTTGAAAGGCGTGGTGTGCATTTCTGGTAACAGAAATTAAAATCCTGTGAACTTGCCTTCAGAAGTCAACAAGTAAATAGAGTCCCAATTAAGTGTGTGCAATTATATTACATTATATTAGCTGTTCTATGAAGGCTTCCTAGGTTTGTTAGAGAATATCAGAGAAATACGGAGGAACACAGCAGACAGATCGGGAGAAGGTTCTGGAGTTTAAAGCAATGTTACAAAACTTCATTCTATACTTTAAACATCGCATATACGGCTATTCAATTCATTATATGAAAATGGAAAGAAAATGGTATAAATCATGAATTGACCAAGACACGGTCTTCCACCTGAATTGACTATCTGGGCAAGTAGAGTAACAATAAGAGAAGTCAAGAGGTCCATAAATTTGGAGGAGCAACAGAAACAGTTGAGGTAAGGACGACTGGTAGTGAAGAGCCACGGCAAAGCCTGGTAGAGCAGAAAAACATGAAAATCATAGATTTCAGAGAAAATAGTGATTTTAATTATTTTTATTTTTTGTTTTGCTAAATATACAAGTTAAAGTCATGACAAAACCGCCCTGTGCTTCAAATAACTTTCATTGGCTTAAAATGGTAAACTCCAAACTAACAGATGAATCCAAAATACAACTTTTAGGCCTAACTGAACATGTATTGCAGATCAACATGAGCACACCACCCCCAAAGTAAAACATGGGCATGGCAACCTCATGTTGTGTGCATGCTTTTTTTCAGCAAGTGGAAAAAATTTGGATAAAGTTAATAGAAAGATGAATGGAGCAAAATATGGGCAGTCCTGGGAAACAAAGCACAGAGCACCATTTGAGGCTGTAAAAGACTTGAGATTGGGACTGAGATTTGCCTATCAGAGCTACAATGGAATGATTGAGATCAAAGTGTGTTTAAGCATGATAATGGTTCAATCAAAGTCCAGATTTAAATCCAGTTAAAAATCTTACCACTGAAACACCCTTTTCTATCAGGATCCCAGACAGTCGTTTAGTCCGGTCTCCAAAGAAAGATCCCAGTGTGCTTATCCACACCAGGCAGAGAGGGATCCCACACAGGCCATACAGGATACAAAACACGCGGCCAGCTTTGGTCTTGGGAGCAACATTTCCATAACCTTCAGATGAAAGAAAAATGAAAATTGACCAGAGGTAAGACAGTTGTAAAGTTAGCAAATCATCAATAAAACTTCTGATAAGTAGATAGACGCTAGGTTAGGAATAGTGTCCTATTAGTTAAAAATTTCCAGATGGAGTTGTCCAAAAGTGAAAGTTATCACAAAGGATTAATCTAACACTAGAAAATTTCGGAAGAAATTTAGCCGGGGCCTGCCAAGGCGCGCCCGTCGGGCATGGGCCCGGCGTCGTCGCGCCACAAATCGGCGTCGACGCCAAAGGACGCCGCGACGTGATCAGTGGCACGCGGAGAACCGCAAGAACGTTAAGCGAGGCGGACGTGCACCGTTCGGTACGATTTAAAATGTTGTCAAGGCTTTTATTTTGGAAGTTTTGTTAACCTTCATTTCAAAGGGCCAAACTAATCCCATGCGTAATAGTCCTTGGGTTAAAATAGTTATATAATGCTCAAAACACAAGTAGCTGATGTAAAAATATTCAAGGCTTTTATTTTGAAATTTTCAGTATGCTTCATTTCAAAGGGCCAAACTAATACCACGTGTAACAGTGCTTTGGATGAAAAAGTCAAATAAAGCCAAAAAGAGCAATTACGTCATGTAAAATTATTCAAGGCTTTTATTTTGAAATTTTCAGTATGCTTCATTTCAAAGGGCCAAACTAATACCACGTGTAACAGTGCTTTGGATGAAAAAGTCAAATAAAGCCAAAAAGAGCAATTACCTGATGTAAAAATATTCAAGGCTTTTATTTTGAAATTATTATTATGCTCCATTTTAAAGTTCCAAACTAATCCCATGTGTAACAGTGCTTTGGATGAAAAAGTCATATAAAGCCAAAAACAGCAATTACCTGATGTAAAAATATTCAAGGCTTTTATTTTGAAATTTTCAGTATGCTTCATTTCAAAGTTCCAAAGTAATCCCATGTGTAACAGTGCTTTGGATGAAAACGTCAAATAAAGCCAAAAACAGCAATTACCTGATGTAAAAATATTCAAGGCTTTTATTTTGAAATTATTATTATGCTCCATTTTAAAGTTCCGAACTAATCCCATGTGTAACATTGCTTTGGATGAAAAAGTCATATACGGCCAAAAAGAGCAATTACTTCATGTAAAATATTCAAGGCTTTTATTTTGAAATTTTCAGTATGCTTCATTTTAAAGTTCTGAACTAATACCACGTGTAAGAGTGCTTTGGATGAAAAAGTCAAATAAAGCCAAAAAGAGCAATTACGTCATGTAAAAATATTCAAGGCTTTTATTTTGAAACTTTTGTTAAGCTTCATTTCAAAGGGCCAAACTAATACCACGTGTAACAGTGCTTTGGATGAAAAAGTCAAATAAAGCCAAAAAGAGCAATTACATGATGTAAAAATATTCAAGGCTTTAATTTTGAAATTTTTGTTAATATTCATTTCAAAGGGCCAAACTAATACCATGTGTAACAGTGCTTTGGATGAAAAAGTCAAATAAAGCCAAAAAGAGCAATTACGTCATGTAAAAATATTCAAGGCTTTTATTTTGAAATTTGCAGGATGCTTCATTTCAAAGGGCCAAACTAATCCCATGCGTAATAGTCCTTCGGTTAAAATAGTTATATAATGCTCAAAACACAAGTAGCTGATGTAAAAATATTCAAGGCTTTTATTTTGAAATTTTTGTTAAGCTTCATTTTAAAGGGCCAAACTAATACCATGTGTAACAGTGCTTTGGATGAAAAAGTCAAATAAAGCCAAAAAAGAGCAATTACGTCATGTAAAAATATTCAGGGCTTTTATTGTGAAATTTTCAATATGCTTAATTTTAAAGTGTAAAACTAATCCCATGTGTAACAGTTACTGAGTTAAATCAGTTATATACAGCCCAAAGCAGCAAGTAGTTGTAAAGGCCAGTTCTCAGTCCTGATCTGTTTCAACTGAGGATAGATAGAACTACAACGATGCGTATTCGTAGTCCTAACCAGCAGCCAATAGCCTCTTGAGTTCCGTTGCTATGGCAAATAATGGTCTCAGCAGGTGTGAGCTCTGAGCTGTGAGCTCTCAAACACACAAGTGTGTTTGAGCAAACACACTTTACTGAAAAAAAGCATTGGAAACAAATCCTTCTTGTTCGGGAACCGTAATACATATTCGAAAAGCGTTTTAAGCGTATGACAGTTCAATGTGTCTTCTGCGATAGTCCCGAGATTCATATCTGTACCTCACTCAGAGCATTTACAGTGATGAGAGAAAGAAATGTTGTGCCCAGATATGAACCGAGGTCGGCTGTCACTCTAATATGAGCAAAAATGAGAAACTTTGGGTCGCTTAGAGGCAAATTGTGGACAAACCATAACTGGTATCGACGAGCCGTCTTCACTTTCGAAGAGATCACAGACGTATCTACAAAATGAAATTTGAATGGCATTTCTAGGTGAATTTGTGACGACACAGCAAATCCTCAAAAATAGGGTATTTCTAGGATTTTTCCCATTGAGTTATAATGGGGTTTTTTTCGTAGTTTTTTGCGAATTATGTCGCCATGTTAATCCCGAATCCCACCAAAAGTAATAGCTGGAATGGCGTGAATTTTCTGCACGTTTTGATACCTCTTTTGTAGGTGTGCACGCAGCGGTATGAGCCGCATTAACGGTTACGGATGAAAAATAAAGAATAATAATAATAAAGAAACTTTTCTTGGGAGAATAGCAATAGGTTCCTGCCATTGCTTTGCATGGCAGGCCCCAATTAGTAAGTAAAATGTTAGCTGCTTGCTGATAACAAATCCTGTACTTTGGATAACACTAGAAGCAATGAAAGACATGGATTCATTATGAAGGATAACAACCGGCTAGTTTAGTTACAGATTGGCAGGATGGGTGTAATACCTATAGTAGTTACGATGGTGGCAGCAAAGATAACAGAATTGCCCCAGTCCCATGTGTTGCGGTGATTGTCCCCTGTAATAGCCACACCTTGGCCGGCGGCCTCGGACGCTATCTGAAGGGAAAAAGTACAGTAAAGTAATCTCCAAAAAACAAAACAAATACACATTTATTAAACATAGCTCCTGCTAGTGTTTTACCCATTGAAACGGACTGTATTTGGAACAATGTAAGCTCTTTACGTTTCAGCATTCCCCACAGGTGAACACACCTTGTGGAAACTTTCAGACGTGTAGCGGCGTGTGGTCAGAGCGTCTGCTCTTTCAACAAGTCTTTCAGTATTACTAAACTCGTATAACTAGGGAATGATAAAAGGGAACTTTTTCCTGTAATTGTTTGCATTTAAGTTAAGTATGCTGTGTCTTTTTAGAGCAATAATAAATAAATAAATCCCGACTCAAATGTAACTGGATGTACTGTAAAGCAGAGAAATTGTAGTTTTTATAATTTATTTATTTTAACTTTAATACACCACATTTCTAGTAACATTTATATACGTTCATGACATCAAAAGTCATAACGAACTTTTTTTCTATATGTACTTTTTAAAAAACGAGCTCCAAACCTTCAGTATCTCATCTAGGGTTTCCTTTGTGACGTTGTTGCTCCTCAAGATGTTTTCCTTCTGCTCAATATATTTGTCTCTAGCCGCTTTCCAATTTGGCTCCTCGAAAATCTGAAAAATCGCGGCACCGATCGAGAGGTAGAAAATGATGCACGAAGTTAAAAACGGACCTTTATCGGCCATGTTAAAGCCATAACTTCACACTCTCCCTCCAAAGCGAGCCGCGGCGCATTCCAACAGAGGACTGTTGTTGAGTGTGTTCTCTTTTCTTCCTGGTTTTTTACCATCAGGGGTTGGCAAAGCTGCCCTCGCAGCGGGACACACAACGAGACCTCTAAAACTTTTCACAATAGGGTTGTGAAAAAGTCTTCGCCTCTTTACAGTTTGTTTTTTCGTTTTAGCTTTAAACTTCTTTTTTTTTGTGCTTTTTGCCACACTTAAATGTTTTAGATTATCAGATAAATTGTATTAATAAAACAAAGTAAACCTGGCTAAATACAAACTGCAGTTTTCAACTGATTTTACTTTACGGGGGAAAGTTATTCAAAACAGTCTGATCCTATGCAAAAAAGCATTTGTCCCCTTCAACTTGACAGATGTCATCGACCATTTGTGTTTACATCACTGTGGATGAATTTTGCCTACTTTACTTTGCAAAATATTTTTGTCAGTCGACATTGGAGGGGCTGAAACCTGCTTAAGGCAGTACCTCAATCCACTTTCAGACTTTGTCTGGGCCACTCCAAAAGTTTAATTCATTTAATTTTTATTTTATTTTATTTTATTTTTTTACCTTTTAGACATGATGTGCTGAATAATGTGCTGTACTTTAGTGTTATATTGTGAATTGAAAGCTGGACATCCTGGACATCAGGATTTTCTGGGAGTCAGAAAAATTCACGGTTTCATCTTTTACAGCAAAATCTTTTATCCTACTTCATGTTGTCAGATATGTGCTTATCTGACAACATGATTGTTTCTGCAGCTTAGCCAGTAATAGAATCAGTTAATTTGTGAACTGCTATCCCGTCTTCCTGCAACAGGATGCTGTGGATAGCTTTTCCTCCCATAATAAATGAAACTATTACTTGAGAACTGAATTTTCCATTTACTCAGCTTGTCTTTTCTTATATAAAGTTTGCTTGATAGTCAGAAACTTGTTGGTTTTACAATAAAAGCTCAATCAATTTCCATGGCAAAATTTAGAAGTAAAATTTTAAAACGTTATATGTATGATTAGCTAACGTCTAAATGTTTCTTAAATAGAATATTCATAGAATGTATTCTTGATTTCATTTTTTAAAGCAAATATAAAGCCCAAAGAATCCCAAGGATGAAAACTGGGGGTAATACTGAATATTAGAAAAGCTGAATATTTATCAATTATGCAACAGAAAATTAGTTTCTGAGAACAATGTGACTCCTAAAATAGAAACAAAGGCTAATGCAGCTGCTAGTAATCTTGAAATACCTGTTCTGACATTTTATAGCCATCGGGTTTGGAGTAATGAACAAATGGCAGGGCCTTTGGGCTGACCTGCTGGGCAAGTTTTGATTTGTTTCAGCCTGCATTATATGATCCGCTCTACCCAGCTCTACTGGCAGTGTGGAAACCATTACTGAAAGGAAGGCAGAAAAGGGTTAAATGCTGCAAAGCTGTGAAGGATTTTATAAGGACGCAAAAAAACAAGGGTGGAGCTCCACTCTGCTTATTTGCACAACACTTTTCAAACTCAAAGTGCTACAAGAAGCACTGCTAACATAAAACAAATAGGGGCAACTATAAAGCAAATCTAAGCTGGGATACAAGTATCACATGAGTTACCCTCACCATTAGACAACTCATGTGAAAGAGAGGTTTTAAGCTTTGTTTTAGAAGAAGAGGGGGTGTGAGTGAGCCCCCTAGACAGGAAGCTGATTCCAGAGACAAGGGAGCATTTAAAATTAAAAGCTCTTGTTTTAGAAATTCTGGGAACAACCAGCTTACCCGCATACTGAGAAGGAGGGCTCTCTGTGGGACGATAAATGACAGAGACAGGATGTGGTTTGGCCGTTAAGAACTTACAGAGGAGTCAATTGTTTGAACCTCGGTTAAATTCCTGTTAGCTCATTTAAAAAGTAACACTATTTTTGTGGTTATTTCTTTGATTTGTTGGAAAGCAGCTGATTTCCAGTCAGCAATATAGAGAACACTAAGCCTTACAAAACTATTTATAGGCCTGAAAAGTTTTAACATTCTGACACAATGAAAACGGAAAAATGTCACATACTTTAAAGAAGTATCTCTGTCTTTCAGCTTTACAGCTAAACGCAATTGTGAAAGACATGGCCTCTCTGGAATCTTTAAAGGTTGTCAGAATCCCTGAGGAAGGATTTAACTACAGACACAGAAAAAAACATGGGTAAGTAATGACTTCTACCAAATCACACTCTTAAAATTGCAACAGTAAATTTCCCTCAAAGAACCTTTTTTTCTGTTATCAGTGAAACCAAACAGTGAACCTTGTTTGCTCAGTTTAACACTGCTCTGATTTCACAGGCAAATCATAATCAGCAAATAAATGGAGCAGCCCTGCAGAGCATGAGACACAAAAAGCTATTTGCCAATAATCAAAATGTCAAATAAACAATTAAGTGGTTTTTGTGTGCACATGGTCATTACTTTGTGTGTAAATGTATACCCAAAGGGAAGGATGTTTGCACTCTGCATGGATATTGTAGTTTTGATTATATTATTGTACAGAAATGGAGTCAGTGTCAGAAGCTGTCAACATTTGTCTGTACAACAAACGCTTTACCTATGATTTTTATTATAAGTATAAAGAAGGTATTTATATTTATAAAATTCAAATGTATTCACCAGTCAAAAATATTAAATAACATCAGGTTTTATTTCTAAACTATTGAGTGAAAACAATGTAACGATGCAGACTGTAACTTTACAATCTTAATCTACAGGGTAAAAAGTTTAAGTTTGTTACATAAAAAGTGTATATTATCTAGGCTTTTTGAAGGCATAATTAGTATTAAATATTTTCTTGGTGTTTCTTCAGAGTTTAAAGAAATAGTTTCACAGTCTGCTTTGGAGTTCTACTACTTAGCTTTAATTTAAAAGGTGAGCATTAGGGAAAGGAAATAAAAATAGGAAGACACAATGTTTTAAAAAACTGCTTGTCAGTTCTGGTCCAGTCAGACTTCTTTTTTATCTTTGCGACTCTGTCAGAAAAAACGAAACTGCGCCAGCAGCCGGCAGGGACAGTTTTCATATCTTTGTGTACAACCATTCAGAAGTCAGAAGCGTGCAGAGTTATGTAATCACACTGGGTGGATCCTGGCTGCTGTGTGTGATAATGGAGGGAGGCGTTGTCTGCAGTATAAACATACAGTCTGTCGCTCTCAGTCTACTGTACTGACAAGTTAAATACATGTTTATAGCTTCTGAAGAGGTTAAGCTATCTCAGATTTATACAAAATCAAGATAAAAATGATTGCCTTCTGCATGATCTTTTGGCTCAAGCTTAGACAATAATTTTTTCCCACTCCGCCGTGAGCCCTCCGTCAGTATAAGTGTGGAAAAATAAATCATCAAGGTAAGTCTAAGGTCGGATGTGCTTGACTGACCTCCTGGGACAGAGCCACTGGGATTTATGCCACACTGAGACAGATGTTCCAGGTGCATCAGCTGCTGAACTGAGGTTTGCTTCACCCTTTGGGATTTCACACTGTCACATATGTCACACATGACATGTGAAAATAAAGCAGCCAATTTCAGCCATTGATGCAGTGTGCAGATGTTAAACTCTGCATGGCAAAGTATATTTAGGCTATGCAATAAACTTCACATGAACACAATGTTTTTTCATACTTACAGGAGATTGCTGGCAAGTCGAGTTGTCAGAGCTGCATCAAGTATGTTATTGAGAATTTATTTTGTTTTATTTTGAAAAATATAATTTTTTTAATAATACATATTAAGTCTTTACTTTTCCCAACTGTAAATCTAAAAAAAATATATATATGTTTTACTGTTTAAATTATATTTATAGATGAGACTATCATTAACAGACAGGAGGTTCAATCAATCTACAAAAATAGAGCAAACTTTCAAGATATAGGTTATTATTAATTGTTGGTATTAGATAATCAGAACAATACCATCATTTTAGTCTAAAACAGGATATTGTGAAAAGTTTCTTCCTTTTAATGCACAGCTCTTCCTCTCTATTGTCACCTTCTGCTATTTGAGTGGTTGAAATGGGGGAAGAAGCTTGATTTCATGCAACCTGATATGTATATCACAGCATTTAGCTGGAATGTATTCTCCTGCTATGAATAAATCAATACATATAAATGCATTAAACTGGGTTGCTGTAATTGCTTAGTTTTGAAATATTTGCATATTATACACTAAAGTGGGCTAAAATTGGTTAAACTGATATTGTTTGTTTTCTTGTTGCAGTGTCCTAACACAACCTTAATAGCAAATAAATTCAATATTTATAAGTGAAAAAAATTAAATAAAATCTCTTGGCTCACAAAAAGCCATATCATAGATTAGTTTTGAGTCATTATACCCTGTAGGCTCAACTCCCATGTTAAAGGAAGCACAGCTACACATCACAGATATCTTTCTAAAGATGGATATCTTCACTGGGTCAGAGATCTCCTTTTGCAAACACAGGCAAGTTTGCCAACTTCTAAACTTGGCCCGTCTCAGCTGTTCCTTGGATGCAGGGCCAGTCCAAGCTACAAACAGGTGCTCAGGTCCTCCTCCTGCTGGCTGGAAGGCCCCATGAGAATATAAATTGTTACCAGTCAGGTAGATAAATGCACCAGCTTCACAGACAATAAGAAAAATATTAATACTTATGTTAACAAAGTTATAATGTAAAACTAAATAGGTAGTTTCTGCAGTTTCTGTCAGAACTATGAACACAGTTCAATGAGCTTTTCATATCTGATAATAGTGACAGAGTAACGGCTTTTGTTTGTGAAAACAACAGTAAGTTTGGTCTTTCAGCTCTAAAAAGAAACAAATTAGAAATAATCATTTTCAGTTTATTATACTGTGAAACCATGCATTTCTTCTGATAATCTGTTGCTACTTGTTCAAGATTAGATAAGTTTCAAAACAGTTGTGAAGGGTAAACGAAACATGGCACATGATTTTAACTATTTAAAAAAAAGAACAAAAAAACAACTGAAATATGAAAAGTGTGGCATGCATATTCCAAGTTTTTACATTTTATGACTAAAATGTTCTGCATGTTTCACATTTTTAAATTTTTCATGGGAATGATTTAAAAACAAAAAAAGGGAAAAGAGAAGCATGAAATCCTGTTGACAAATAGCATTGAATGCCAAAGAGCTGCAGACATGTGACTCTTCTGCTAATTTGTAGCTTTACTCCATTAGTTTCTCAGTGCTGCGTCTTTAACTGCGATCGTGATGCGTTTCGTTGTAGTCCATGATCTTTAGCTGTTGCATGTTCAACCCCTTTTACTTTGGTACCACTAAATAAAATCCAGAGCAACCGGCTGTTTAGAACTCAACTAATTTATAGAGAGAGTCCTTTTTGAGTTTCTAAGTTTGAATACAGTTGGTCTATGAAGGTGTCAAATATTTTCACTACTCTGTATTAAATAGTTTGATAAGTGTGAATAGTTTTGTAAGAATTCTGGTTAGGGCTTTAGAGAACTTTGGGATAACTATGCCAAACAAAGCTTTTATCCAACTAAATGACATAGTTCCAAGTAGCACGTTTTTCAAAACATGAAAAGGTCTTTAAAACATCTTGTGCACTCTAAAGTTGTGATACAAAAGCCACTGTGAAAGAACTAAACAGCGCCCTCATGTGGAACTAGGACTAAAGTTTGTAAGTGTGTTTTTATTTGCAGACATGAGTTTATGACCTAACCTTAGGTTTATTATTCACTGAAATTCACTGACATTAGTTTGCTAATTGTTGAGACAGAATCACATGTCTGTTTGAATGAAGGCGCAGACTCACCCGACGTGTTAAACTTAATATTTTCACGCACAAGCATGAAGATTTTTAAAAGGATCATTTATCGGTAGTGTGTATATAGACCACCCAGCAACCTGAGCCATTTTTTAGGCAGAGCTTCCACCTTCTGATCTGATCTCCACCCATCCCCAGCGAGTGCTTCGTCATTGCAGCTGCGTCACCGCCTCTCTCTCGGTCTCTGTCGCTCTCAGTGGAAACCTGATCGATCGGTTTCTGAGTTGACCCAAAGGCGAGCAGCAGGATTATGACATGGAATAAAGGTGGGGAGATCCCACGGAGGAGCCACCTATCAGCTCAGGTATGACTTGTCTTCCGGGACGCCGCCGCCTCTGTTGTTATTGCACACCTTGTGTGTACCAAGCTCCCGTTTTCTGGTTTCCACACGGCAGCAGTTCGTTTAGAGTTCAGTCAGTGTAGCTTGTGCTATGGGATTAAGTCAAACACAACCAGGTCAGGGGCATTTGTGACGCCAGACTGTGGGGAAAAGAAATAAGCAGAGGGCTTAGATTAAAGCAGTGCTTCAATGATATAATAATGACAAGAAATACGCGATAAAGCTGGTTGGACTCTGATATATGGGCCCTAAATACATAGAAAACCAAACATAAAGAGCTGCAATCCTGGAGGAATGAACTAAAACACAACGTTGATCTGAAAGCTAAAGCAGAAACTCAAATTCCACCTTGTTAATGAAATAGTTTTTTTTTTTAAATCTGCTGTGAGATTTCTGTAATGACATATATTTTAAATAAATTTGTTCGTTTCCATTTAATCTTCAATGTTTTGTTAACTCAAATAAATACTTGTTTTTCATGATCTGATACACTGTTTTTCTGTGTCTCTGTTTCTTTGCGGTCTTCTCACTCTGGCTGCCAACACAATGTGTGACGACCTGCTAAACACAAAATATGTGAGTACCAAATATAAATCAAGTTTTAATGAGCTCTTGTGCTGTTGTTGCTTATGTCGCAGTCTGATATTACATATAATTATATACAATTAATTTAACTTGGGAATCTAAATATCAGACAATATTTCTGTTAAACTTTCCTCAAGTGTTAACCATTTCATTAGAATTTAAAGCTCTTCTTTAAAGTCATACATACTCGTTTTTAAATTGCATTTTTATTCCTGTAGCATACCTTAATTCGAGCAGTTGTCCACTATAATTAATGCCTTCTACTGAACTATGTTGTATTCTCATTATAGAAGGGGACACTACTTTATTTGCCACTTTTTTGCCAACTTTCAAGACCAATTTGAGCAAGATATCAAGCAAACATTACAAGGAAAACTTGGCGGTAAAATAATTTAACATTTTCTGTCAACCAGCTGTAAGTTCAGCCGCCAGCTGAACCAGCTATGGGAGGGGTGCTGTGGCAGTGTCTCCCTGAGGCCTCTGAGCGCAAACATGTCTTTATCTATCAGGAACACATGCTCATAGAGTCCATTACACTTCACTGATAAAACATAGTTGACCTGATGTGGAATCCCCATCAGTTAATTTATGGTAAAGTATATTGTCAAGCTACCGTTGTTCTAGAATAATAGCAGGGTTTTAGAAAAAGCAAATTAAGCCCAGAAATCCCAATACAGCTTTTATTTTTATGCATGCAAATGCATTGGGAACACTTCACACACTATTCCAAAGCCAAGCAGGAGAAAATGGGTCAAATTTGTTATCGTTCTAAAGCAAGTAAAGAAGAAGAGAAATGTTGGGCAGTTGTTTTTTTTTTTTTTTGCAAACTCAAAAACTTACTGTACCAACTAAAAGATTCCCTGAAGGTTTAGTTTTCCTGTCAATCTAAGATTTATTTGGTTAAAGCCTGTTTGTGGGAAATGCATGGAGTCGCACAGCATCACCTAAAAATAGATATTCCATCTCAGGATTATTGGTATATGCCTTATGAACAACATGGTTTTTCCTAAGCACAGATTTTTGGATAGAGTAGGGTCCGTGGTTTGTGCTTGGCAGTACATAATGAGATCTTAGTATTTGGAATCATGATGCTCCTGAGATTTCCTCTGCAGCACAACTTGTTTGATTATTTTGGTTTAGTCCAAGTGACTCATAATCCTTGTTATGAGATAGATCTTGTGATCTCATGTTTCACACTGTGGCTTGAATACAGAGGGTACGGCTCATTTGACTATCTATGGGTCAAACCTGAAAGAAAACACAAAGTAAATAGTGGGTGGTAAAAGCCCTATTGACGCATCAGTAATATAAAAAAATATGTAGCATGTATTCATGCTCTGTCTGCCAGTTACACTGTACATAGTGTAGTGCTAATCTGTGGAGTATTGTTTAAGGATTCTTTCTGAGTTCTTAGCAAACTGCATTGCAATGCAGCTAAGTTGTTTCAATGCCAAAACAATGAACGAAGAGTAGAAAGACATCAACACAGCATATGTTGGTTTTAGTTATTGCATATCATATCATCAATGTGGCATTTAGCACCATTGTTGCCTATTAAATGTTTTCCTGCTGTTGTGCAGCCATATTTGACTACATTTTAAAACTAGTACAACAGAAGTACCTTTCTATTTTGTTGTTATATCTTCAAAACATCACATTTTATCCATTGTCGCTGTATAAACGATTGGACATTTTATTCACTCGCTTTTGAAGTTTCAAGTTTGAAAACTTGACACATTAAAGCCAACCTTTAACCAAACATACTGCTGATTGTGACCTTTAGTCCCAGGCTCAGGATGTGTTGATTGTTTCTTCTAGAAGGCTAAAAACTGAGGGCCATGATGTCCTTCAGTGTGTGGCTCCAAAGCTGTGGAACATTTTGCTTCTTTGACTTTCTTTTCTTATTCTTTAGGCACTTTGAAAAAGATGTAAACCTTTGTGTTTTATTAAGCACTTATTGCCGTAATTTTATTGTCAGTTTTTGTTGATGCACTTATATTGTTTTTAATTTAATGTTATCTGCTGTACAAAACTTTGGTTTATGAAATAGCATGTTTCTTTATTCACTTCTTCCATCAATTTTTATTTAGTTGTTTGAGAAGTAGACTTTTGGCTTCCCTTACATTTGAATTCAAATACCATGTAGAGTTTTTATGCTTGCCTTAGATGCTGTATTTATTTTATCCACAAGATGGCAGTGTGAACCAGTTTGGCCAGAACAGCAATAATCCTGCTGAACACAATTCAGCAAACATTCAGTTGGCCTAGAATCTCTGCTAGAATTATTGGTGTACTACACTGCGAGTCTCAGGTCTTGGTAAAATGTTTTAAACGGCATTGAAATCCCAGATTCATATTAATGTTTTTAGTGCTTGCAAATAGCATTTTTTCTTTACCTGCAAAAATCTGAATTTTCAAAAGTGATTTGTAATTTAAAAAATTTTCCCGTGCTTTATCTATACGAGCTTGAGAATTGCAGCTGATGGAAAAATGTATGCTTGCAGAAAAAAATGTAGAGGCACAAACCATTCCCGATTCATAAATTTTTCATAACATAATGGTGCACTATGAATATTAATACACGGCTACCCCTCCGTCTCGCTTGGTGTTCCTGAGAGCTCAGCACGAATAAAACCCCTGCAACTATGCCTCCCATACATGCAATGGGATTTTATATTTAAAGCTTGTTTGAAAGCTGGGCACGCTGTTTTACATAAGACTTGGAGACGTGGCAATGCAGTCGTGTGTGAGGGGATCTGTACCTAGATGCAGTTTTGATAGTCAAAGGGAGAGAGACGTACTGGCCGGAAGCACTGCGATGGGGTCGTTATGTAATCACTGAGTGGCCGTGCCAGGAGAGGGATAAAGATGTTCGAAACAAACATAACCCCCAAGCACTCAGCTGGAGTAATGCACTGCACCATCATGTGTTTTGCCTTTTGAACAGCAGAGAACAAGGAGGCAGAGTTGTTTGTGTCAGTTTTTTTTTTCTTTTTTGGGTGTGCCCATACCGTGAGTGTGTTTTGAGGAGTGGGTCGTCTCGCTGTCTGTGGTTCCAGGCTGTCACTGTCTCAGGGGACTGTGGGTCTGTAAAGTGCTGCTGCTGCTGCTCTCCTCCCCTCTGCTGTCTGTCTCTGCTCCCTCTCCTGGGTCCAGCTAAACACCTGCTCCTTGCAGTATAGGCACAGGGATGGGCAGGGGTTTCCAAGCAACTGAAGGCTTCCTCTTTGTTTGTTTTACCTGGTTGCTCTTTAGATCCAAAAACTAAAGCAAAAGGAAGCAGATTCTACCAAAAAAAAAAAAAAACTTCTACTGCTGCCTTCCCCCATGATTGTTTTTTTTTTGTAAATGTTTAACATTGCTATTTGGCAGGCTGTGTGTATAGTAAGTTTGCTCTGTGATCAAAGTCTAACAGATAACAATCAACATAGTTTCTCTTGGTTTGGTTTCCTTACTGTCTCGTGAAGCCTGCTGTCAAGTTCACAGCATTAAGAGTTATTGGATTTATGGAATAACATTTAACCCGGTAAGATAATTCTTTTTCAATCAATTGTGACTGAGTATAATTGACAGAAGTTTGGCTATGTAAGACAAAAAAAGATGGTGCCGTGCCCCTTGTGGTTAAGAGAATAATAAACCCTCTTTTCCTCCACACCCCCTCTTACCCACTCTGCCTATAAGCCGTATGTCCCTAATGGGGTCAGGCAGATGGGTGGGGACCGTGGCGGGCTTCATGAAGACAGCTAGTGTGTGTGTTTTATCAGGCACATGTGCTTGTTTTTGAATTATGGTGTGTTGGCATAGCAGTTTTCCTGACAAATTTCTTATTTCCTCGTAACCTATAAAATATTTCAGTTTCAGTACCCCTTATTGTGCTATGAAAAGTGATTTTGGTGGGTACTCAACCTTAGCCATTAAAATTCTTTACATTTTAAAAAATCTAATTCATTAGTATTGCATTATCCAATTTACATTCAAAAATATGTTAATAAGTCCAGTCAATGCCAATGAATGGCGCATCCTAGCCATCCTAGTCATTGAAATGTTAGAATAAATTTAATATATTTAGTATTATTAAAGTAACATTTATGCATTTTTATAATAATAAACTTTATTTTAAAGGGGGCATTTTAGTAGAGTAAACTTTCAAATTTTGCCATAGACTGTCATTTGTGTGGTGAAATTGAATGTGGCAATTCCTTTGCTTTTCCAGTTCTGGAAAAAATTTGGAAAGTTGTCTGTACAGCCTCAAAATCAGCTGATGAGGCTGCCTGATACAAAGTAATTTTAGTGTTTCAACTCAAAGTTGTGCTAACTTCAAGCAGTCCCTTGTGAAAATGTAGACTGTTAACATCCACTTATATAGCAATTTTTCTCTTTGGTACAAAGGTGATTCATTTTAAATGGCTAAAATAGTTAGTGCCGTAACTGACTTTTTTGTACTCTGTATGTTTATTAATTTTCTATAAATTCATGGCAATATGACACAGGTCCACTATTGGTAAGGGAACTATTTCTGATAACCATAAGTTACTTCTAAAAATCAAAATGATCACTTACATTTTTTCACATGATCTTTAAGAGAAAATCCTTTGTTTTGACATGCAACTTAGAAAAAATATCAACTAATTCCAACAGCTAAATTAAACAGTGTAGTTGGGTTTGGTTGGGTGCCTAGATTCATAAAAATGTAAATATGGAGGGAAAGAAATCCTCCTGCAGCTTCCCCCCTCCTCTACCCCCTTGCTTCTGGACATTGAACTCTGTTAATAATTGCTCTCTTTAGCTACTTTATGGCTACCGCGCAACACAGTCACAGACAATAAATGGATACACAAGTATTTCAAATAGCCCTTGAGAGTATCGATTGCTTTTCTTTTAAAAACTGGGATCCTGCAGCACCGAAGGACATTCACTGGCATATACAGGATTGCATGAAAGTTGTGCCCATCTTCTGTCTATAGCTGAGGCTGCTCTGGCTGAGCCAGAGGCTCCGCCCCTTTACGAGCATCAGGACACCTTCAGCACAACAAAGCATGTGTCGCTGCGAAACATTGTTACTCCCCTGAACGTCAGGAATATATACCGGGAAATTATCGGATATTTTTGGGCCCTTTTTTGTCTCCCTTGATGCTAAACTCAGAGTAGGTAAGCCCAATTTAAGGTGTAAGGTGGGTGCGTTTGAATGGGTGTTTGTTTTGTTGTGCGTTCGGCGCCATTTTTTTCGTAAACAGATTTTTTAAATACCCCGGCGCACGTTCGTCCGACACAGCCCCGCTACTATGTTGCACTTTAATTCAGGAAATAAACAAGCAAAAAAAAAAAAAAAAACAAGTTGCGGAAAAACGATGCTTTTTATACGCTGTCACGACACATTCAGACAAAAAAATATTTAGGGCAATTAAAGTTATGTAACCTATTTCGTTCGGATATAGACCCCGGCAGGAGTCTTCTTGCAGCATCTTTAATTAAAAGTAGTCCCTCCTGGCGGAGGCAGCGGGGTTGTTTTTGTTTTTGCATGTGCGAGTTGTGTGTATAAAAATGAATGGACATGCCAGAAACACGAAAATTTAAAGAGGACTCAGTTTGCTAACAGCATAAATGGTTAGTATGCACTTTTTAAATCCAGCTAAGCACATTGATGCATTTTCTGCTGATGCCTTTGGAACACCAATAACCCGCAAAACAAACAGAGCTATTTTTAAGTACAGTGTAAATACTTGGATAAAACAGCTGATGTTTGTCCTTTAAATTAATAATATTTAATAATTATATTGATATACGATGAAGGAATTTGTGTTAAGTTTGACTCTCACATATGACTAGACTAGTTTATTCCTGGACATGAATTAGATGCGTTTGTCTTGTAAAATGCCTAAAGATGACAAGAATCTATCGAAATGCACTACATGGAATTAATACACTTGTATGTGATGTGCATCCACAATGTTCAGATGTTATTGGGGTGTTTCCCCCTCCCACTGATGCATTTATTTTCTTTCTGCTTGACCTGCCTTGCTTTTGCCTCCCTGAGGAATGCAGGGGTTAAAAATACCCACCTCAGCTGCCAAAAAGGGCGGCAGTTTGTGAAGACTGTGTTGGTTTCCGTGGAGCCCTCCCTACGTTTAACGCGCTCAGCAGCATCTCATCCAATAAGCCTCATCTCCATCGATGATACGGCTGAATATATATAGTCAGATAATCTTTCGTGAGGAGCTGCAGATGTGACACATGGGGGGGGATGAGGCACAGTTAATGCTGCAGGACTAGGAAGTTTTTTATTTATTTGGATTTTTTTTTATAAACAACAGAAGTGAACAGAACCTAAAAAACCCTAGTGATGACCCCCTGGTAGGATCTCCTTTTGGTGACTGAGTGGTGGTGTAGGCACACAGGAAGCACCTGAGGCGATGTTGAACAATGTTTTCGACTCTGCTGTGACAGAGTGAGGTCATTAAGGTCCCAGAAGGGCTTGCTGGTGTAATCCTCTTTTGGGAGTTATGATGCATTCGTACAGTTAGGCATACTACTCTGCTCTGTGATCAGATCCAAACAGGAAAGAAACCCACACCATTCCACATCATTCAGCACTATTCTTCATTCTGGCTGAAAGATGTGAATTTAAGCTGGGCACCAAGTTCATAAGGCACCTTCCTTTGAGCTCTGCTTTTAAGATCTTTCACTAATGTTCAAATTTATTTATCTCTCTGCTATTAGCTGATTGCACTTTTGGCTGAGTTTGATGCTCAGAATGGCTTTTAAATTGCTTTCAGCGAAGCCACACTAAATCAATCATGCTGCTTCGTTCTTTTCCCATGCCGTTTCATGTTACAACATCCGGCTCACAGACCATCTGTGTGTATTGATCATTTTGAGACAAAGACCTGGGCAAAGATTTCTGTCTGCAGTTTACAGAAGATGTGTGCTGTGCATTACTCTTTGATCTTAAGTTTCTTTCTACATATTTTTGAAGTGATCTAGTTATTTTGCCTCTGTACTAGTTTGTATTTTTGCAATTTTGGTTGTTTGACATGCAAAAAGGATCCTTTTTGAACCATTCTTCAGTTCAAAGCTTTCTTGGGGACAAGCCATACTAAGGTGTCAAAACATTTTCATTTTAATATGGATTCTCAATAAAAGGTCGATATGGCAATTGGCTGCCCCTCCCCTACATGTTGCTGCACATTGTCACTCAGTTGGTTGGAATAAAGCTACTACACTTTCTCCAAGCTTGCAAGACGGACAGGCATATTTGGTTGCCAAAAAAGCACCAAAAACACAGTCATGATCTGGAAACAAAAGATGCACCAGACGTCACTCTTATTATGGAAACACTGATTTAAAACTACAGTTGGCTGCAGTCTGAATATTGTTTTCTTTAAAAGAAATTAGATCATGTTATTCATCCATGATCCATTACCTGAAAATGATTGTCCTTGCAGAGTCACAAGTGATTATGTGCAGTGATTAATATTATACCATTTTTATTTAATACTTAGTGCTATTTCAACTGAAGGCTATTATGCAGTGTGAACATCATAGCAACCTAAGCCTATTTAAGCACTTCATACCTTTTTGACAGCCAATGAATAAAGTAATTAAATAATTTTCAAGAAGTTACTTGAAAATATGGTTTTATCTTCCAGCTGGAGGCCACTTGCATATTTTCATTGTATTAAGAGTGATAATCTCTCATAATTTAATGCGCCAATAGGCTAAATTGTGGACCAGAACAACAGTTAATGGGAAAAGGAGCAGCAATGGTTCAAGGGACAGTGGATTGCCTGTAACCAGTGGATTGCCAGTTCAAATCCCAGTTCTGTCTGTCTCAGTCACTTTGCCATTGTGTCCTTGGGCAAAGCACTTCACCTGTCTTCTCTCTTGGTACTAGTCAGATGGCTCAGTGGAGCCGATTGAATGGCAGCCTCTCTTCTGTCAGCCTGTCCCAGCTGTGGCTACAATGTACCACGCTGATGAGTAATAAGCTACATTGATCAGCAGGTTAATTACAAAGAAAGAAAAAATCTGATATTTGTTTTCGCTACTTCAAAACTAGTGTTCTTTTTTTAAATTTTGGAATATAAATCTATCAACCTGGTGCATGTGCATTGCCCAGCTGCAACTGAATATATTTACAGCACTTACAATGAACCTTTTCTTAAACCTGAAGAAGTCTAGTCATAATGTTGGAGGTCAAGGTTGGGTGTTGACAAAATATGCCATTTGTTTGTTGTAGAGTCTGTGGGAAACACAGAATTGTTTCCCAATACAATTCTGTGTATTGGGAAACAGAGAATGGCCTGCATTCTGTGTTTACTAAGAGTGGCCTGAGGCTGACATCTTGGTGTTGAGTTACATTACTGCATATTTTTTTTCCAGCCAGGTAGGTGGGGCTTCACATAAAACCATGAATCAGCACAACGTGTCACTATTTTCATGAATACACACACTTGCAAAGGGAGACAAAACGATTCGATAGAGACAGTGAGATGGATATTGCAGGCAGGTAGAAGAAGATAATCTCACTTGGTCACTTGAGGGCTGATTAACTCTAAACTCCTTCTAATTCCTTAAGCCTGCTCTCAGTATCCAGGAAACATGCTTTCTTTATGTTCACTTCTATGTACTATTTTATTGAGAACTCATTTTAATATGTGACCAGGTTATTTTAGGAAAGAGTAGTATAAATGTGCAAAAGAAAACTAAATGGATCAGTTTCAGCTCTCTTAAAAATGAGGATGTAAATGCTGTGTGAGCTTTTGCCTCTGGACACACATGTTTGCACATGTGCATATGCGTGTTATGTGAAGCAAGGCGTGAACAAAAATAGATATGAGCGGGGCCAACTAATGAGTCCCAGCATCTTGGGCACATGTCGCTATTTTTAAACTGCTGCCTCCTCCTCTTTCTGCAAGCTCTTCCCTCCTCCCCTCCGATTTTGATGCACAAGGTATAAATGAGACCTGAAGTGTATCAGTTTATGGTTTTGTTCCCTTATGCCAGACAAAATACCTCTGTTGGGTTTAAAAAAACATTAAGTTTATTTGGGAATTTGTTTATTAATAACTGACAAAGTTAGCTACTTTTATTTTCAAACTTATATATTTTATCATATTGTACTTGCCATTGATAGGTATTTTCCTTTCGAACCTAAATAAAAGAAAGAACCACAGACAACGTATATGAATTTTATGTAGAGCTTTTGCAAAAGGAGAACGCTCTATCAAAACCTCTCCTCCGATCAGTTCTACAGAGCGTTCTGACCTGTTCTCACAAAAACTCCTGTTTTTATTGTCAAAGAAGGACAGGCAAGGGGGCAGTCAGGAAAAACAACAGAGGTCGTAAAGCTTCTAACCCAAACATCTAACAACCCAGGTCCAGATGTGATATCTGATCAAAGGTCTGAGCCCGGTTCAAATCTCGGTCAATACTGTCAAGAAAACAATAGGTGTTCTTGCAAAAGGGTTTAAAGTCTGAGAAACTCAGTGTTATCTATTTCTCGTAAAGTTGAACAGACAGTAGTGACCTCCAGGTCATTTAAAGAAGAGAACACTTTAAACAGAAAATCACTAAGATCTATAGACTTAAGGTGAACTAGAGTAAGAATAAAATGATAATACCAAAAAATCTCTAACAGCCATTATTTTAGATTTAGATCTTTTTATTTTTGTTTTTATGTGTACTGTCTATGGTTTATGTTTTAGGTTTTTCATGTCTTTAAATACATTCTTGTTGTTTTTATTCGATTTATCATTACATTATTATCATTCCACAATTACTTTTTTAAACTTATTTCCACTATGATAAAAAAATTACAAAAAAACGTTGGCATTTCCAGCATGTTTTTTTTTAATGTTCCTCCATCTGTTTTTAAGCAAAGCTCTTTGTGTTACACTGGTTTCTATTAAAATTGCTCTACAACTAAACTTTGATTGAAAACACAAATACCTGGATTTTACATAATTGAAAAAAAGAAACACCCAGTTAAAATGAATAATAACCTAAAAATCAAATCACTGAGGATCTCTAGTCTTTGTGCTTGCATTTGATCAGGCTCTCTGTGAGCTCTCTCTTGCTTGGAGGGTGGCCTACTTCATCTATAATTCATCTTATTACAGGCACTAATTGTGTGTTATTGAGGTCTGTCGTTTTTCTTAAAAAAATATGACATTTCATTACTATTCCTTCCCCTCCCATTAAAGTACGGGTGTTATTTGTCACATTTCGAAAGATTGATGGTGTATTGGGAAACCCTGCACTGTCATCGCCGTCAGACATCAGTCCTGACAAGGGTCGGCCCTGCTCAGCTGGCCGATGGCAGAGATGTTAGATGGGCTAACATAAAATGGAGGAGGCAGCAGACACAAGCTCAGCTGGTCCATTAGGAGCGTGTCTGTTTCCTGACACTCAGAATTGAGATGACGGAGCATTAAGACGCCCGCAGGAGGCCGTGGGCATCGATGCATAAGGGTGTGCGCGTCTGTGTGTGCGTGGTGACCCAGGGAACAGACCTATGGAGTGGAGGTGGTGGTGAGGGGTCCTGTTGGGGGAAGGGCAGAGTGGATTAGTAATAGAGTGCGGCACAGTTATTGGTCACTGGACACAAACAATGGGAGGGCTAAAGAGGATTTGGTCTGTTTGAGTGCACCCCTCCTCCTCCTGTCCTGGAGTGCCAGTGGGAAGTATATGGTGTAGTGATCCGGGATGCACCATTTTGGGCGGCCCTGTACATCTGGAGGATCGGCCTTGTCTGCTACCCCCCACACTTCTTCATAGGACATTTCAAAGAGACAAAAGCATTATTCACCAGTTAGACAGTGGCGAGACACGATAATTGTCTGTCATATCAAAGCGAATCGATTGTACAGTGGAGGCCCTGTAACTGATATATATATATATATATATATATATCACTCAACAGAAACATTGGGTAGTTGTGTAATATCTGCAGTGTATGTTAGCCTGCTGGGAAATTTAATCAGCAAGTTTCTAAAAATATCAAGTCTGACTCATTTTTATGAATCTGCAAAACACAGCAACCTTCTGTAGCTTATTGGTTCATAAAACTATGATTCACTCATAGAATCAATGAGACCGATTAGTAGTGCTGTGGAAAAGTATTTATTTGACTCCTTTGCAGATATTTGGTTTGTGTTTTTGTCAAATTTCAAATCATACCAGATAAAAAATAACCAAAGTAAATGAAAAAAGCCTGTTTTAATAGATTTCATTTATTGAAGGAAAACATTTAGCAAAACCATCCTGGTCATATGAGAAAAAAAATATAATTTTCCTTGAATTACCTATAACTAAACATACTTTTGGTGAAGCTGAGTTCAGTTTCATTGGTTAAACACAGGTTTGATCACTGCCAGATCTGTTCAACACATTAAATTATTTAAATAGAATCTATCTGACAATATATTGTCCAAAATATCTCACCACAGTGACAACCATTACCTACAAATTAGGAGACAAAAAGTGAAAGGAGACACATCTAATGCACTACAGGCCCTGCTTGCAGTTAATTTCAGTGTTTCACGATTCAGCATTTGAAAAGAGACAAAGGAATATTGTGATGATCCCAAGACTAGGAAACTATTTTGTGGACTGAAGATAAAAAAGATGGATTTTTTATATTTTGTGTTAGTTTTGATACTTAAGGTTTTGGAGAACTTGCTGTAACAGATAGAACAAAAAATTTCTGAAGAAGACAGTACCACTGTCAGTGTGTGACCTTAAGCTCAAACATACCTTATGTATGCAGCAGAACAAGGATCTGAAGCCCAATAACAAGTCCAATGCTGAATGGGTGGCCTTATAAAGGGTGGAATTAAATTGGATTGAGATGCTGTGGCAAGACGTTAAACACACTGTTGACACTCTTAGTCCCTTTAATGGGGCTGATTTAAAAGAATATTGCGATTAAGAGAACGTTGAAATCCTTTTACAGCGATTGTGAAAGACAAGTCTTCTCTTATTACAAATGCTTAGTGCTGAAAATGCTTCTATTACCAGGTAAGGGGGAATTACTTTTATTTTGCTTTTTCTCTTGATAACTAAAATCCTAGTTAAAAATTAACTTTTTTGGTTTACTCACATTATTTCTGTAACATTAAAATTAGATTGATCTGAAACATCTAAATGTGACATAAAAGCAAAAACAGAAGACATCTGCAATGTGCCAAAGACTTTTCCACAGCTCTGTATATCATTTTTTATACATATATCATCTATATGCTTTGAATGCTTTGATACTGTATACAGAGTATTTGTTTCCCACATCAGGATGGGTGTGTTGCGATAGAAAGAGCCAGCCTGGCCTGCTGAAGATGAGCCAGGCGGTGCTAATAGGCAGATCTTGAGCAGAATACCTTCTTTGTGTTTGGGCGATTTAATGAGTTCTGATAGGCCATCAGAACTCCATGTTGGCTCAGTCTCCAACAAGGAGGCCTATTGTGTGATGAGCTGATGGGTTGCTAGATTGTAAATTATGGGTCACAGTTTGCTTCATATTTGCTTAAAAAAGAAGTCTGTAATGAAACTTGATGTAATTTATTTGAACAACAGTGTAGATGATAGGAGACTAGAGTTTCTGGGTAAATGTAATTTAATAGCAACATATGTCTGGTGTGTAATGAATATATCTATACATAGCACTGTGCATACACATTGGCCCTCCTGGCAAGATGTGCATTCATATTTATATTCAAAACTATTTAACTACAAAGAAAAATATTATTATGTGCCAGGTTTTAAGTATCAGGGTAGAAAAAGTTTTTTTTTTTTTTTTTTAAATGTACAAAACAGAATCGGGGAGTAGTGACATGCCAATATGTAGATGTGGAATGAAGGGATGCCAATTGGGTAACAGATGAATAGACGCAAAGTCAGTTCAGTACCTTCCTGTTTTCAGACATTTATTAGTTTGTTGGTTAAACTGCTTGTTTCTGACCAGTGAAATATTCAGGCATGAAAAAGCTTCTTATGTCAAAGGAAGAACCAGAGCTTTAACGGAGCATTACAGGCACCTTGCAAACAGACATAATATGCTGTCCAACATGAAACGGTATAATCAATTTCTAAATCGACCAGGACAGTTGTTATCAAAAAACTTGACTTGTAGTGGATAATTAACAGGATATTTTTTATCATGTCTTCACCAGATCTGCCTGTTTGCTAAAGACATGTATAGATATTATTCATCTACTGTAGATAACTTTGTTTAAGGAGGTAATCTGCTTCTCTGAGAAGATAAAGGCTGGGACAAATATATATTATGTACAAATAAACCCAATTATTTAATTTACTCTATGAAACAAAATATTGCTTGAACTTTTTTTAGCACACCCAAAATATAATACATCACGTAAAATTTTGTCAGACAAAATCCATTTAGAGTAGATGGCAGCACTACTCATAGTAATTACTGATGGAGCAGCTTGATTGTTGTAAGCATCTTCCTTTTACTTGCTGAAGCCTAACTTTGTGTTGAAGCAGCCAAGAATGTGCTGCCAAGATGCTTCTGAATAAAATGCAGCTTCCTATCTGTGATTCTTTTGACAGTTTTGGAAACACCTCAGTAACACTGAAAATATCACACTTTTGGTCTACACTAAGCAACAACCTCCACGCTGAAGGGTGCTGTTGTCAGTGAAACCCAGTTGTAGCTTTTAACTTGATTGAATTTTGACCAGCATATCAGTCATTAGCCAGTTTTGTTTTTTGTTGCACCTCTATTCAGAACACTTGTGTACGTTTTCCTCATATAGCTGTAATATCTTGTTTGTTGCACTTTAGTAATTACCATCCATTGTAGTGTCACACACTGGGCTGCACTGTGACCTTTTTCAATATCTGACTCCCCTCTGTTCTCCTTCCCAGTGGCTACCATGACAACAGAGGCAAGTGCTGTGAACGAGGCCGACACTGAGGGCAAACAGAAGAGCAGCCGCGCACCACCAGAAGCTGAATCTGTGCAACAGGAAACGACTGCAACTGAGCAGGAGGGGGAGCAGTCGAGCAAGAAGGCCCAGGAGCAGGCTGCTGAGCCTGGGCCTGTGGACGTAGCTACCTCCCCAGAGGAGGAGCAGCTCAAACCTCGTACCAGGACCTCTGCCGGCAAAGGCCTCTCACGCCTCTTCTCCTCCTTCCTTAAGCGGCGCTCTCAGTGCTCGGACGGTGAGGGCTTTGAGGCTGAGAGAGCCAGTGACGAAAAGGCAGACAAAGAGAAGGCTGACAACGTTGAAGAAGAAAAGGTGGAAGAGGTGAAGAGTGAGGACAAGGAGTCCAAAATAGTAGAGGAAAAATTAGATGTCAAAGAAGTTAAAAAGAAGGAAGAAGATAAAATAGAACAAAAAGAGGAGAAAAAGAAGGTGGAAGAAAAGGTTGAGAAGAAAGGCAGTAAAAAGAAAAAGAAAGAAGCAAAGAAGAAAGCAGAGGAAAAGGATGAAGGCAAAGTGAAAAAGGACGAGGCCAAAAAGGAGGAAGAAAAGCCAGAGGAGCAAAAGGATGAAAAGATAAAGACAATTGTTGAAAAGGAGGAAGCAAAACCAGAGACAAAAGTAGAAGAAAAGAAGCAGGTCACTCAGATCAAAGAGAAAGGGACAGAATCTGGAAAGAAAGAAGAAGGCAAGGTAGATAAGAAGGAAGCTAAGAAAAAAGAAAAAGAGGAAAAGCTGAAGAAAAAAGAAGAGGAAAAAACAAAGAGAAAAGCAGAGGAGGACGAGAGGGTAAGAAAGAGAGAAGAGGAGAAAGCAAAAAAAAGAGAAGAAGAAAAAGCCAGAGAGGTTGAAAAGTTGAAAAAGAAAGAAGAGGTAAAGGCTAAAAAGAAGGAGGAGGAAAAAGCTAAAGAGGAAAAAACAAAGAAGAAGGAGGAGGAAAAAGCAAAAGAAGAGAAAGCAAAAAAGGAAGAAGAAAAAACTAAAGAGGAAAAGACAAAAAAGAAGGACGAAAAAGCTAAAGAAGATCAGGAGAAAAAGAAAGAAGAGGACAAACCAAAAGAGGAGAAACAAGAGGAAAAGGTAAAACACTTGGAGAAGACAGAGAAAGAGGAGGAAAAGACAGAAGAAACACAGCAGAAGGAAGAGGAAAAAGGAAAGAAAAGGGAGAAGGGAAAGGACAAAGGAAAGAAGGAGGACAAAGAGGAGAACAAGCCAAGTGAGGAGCAAGTGAAAGCGCCAATTGCGGCTCCAGAGCCAGAACTAAAACTTGAGCTGGACACAGAACAGGCTGGAGATCATCAGTCAGTAAGCAGCGCTGAGACACAGGTGAGACAAACCTGAGAGCCTGATTATCACTGAGCTACTGTGGCATAGTTACTGTTACCCTAACTTATACCAGAGACTCACGCACATACCGTAAAACCCATGAAAAATACCAGCCTCACAGGAAACATCAATGTTCCTTAAGACTTAAATGTGGTTATGAACGATCAGGAGGAGGACATTGGGTGGAAGCATGGGAGGGGTTACTGGTGTCAAATTATACCAAGGTTTTAAAAGTTATGGCTCCAAAACTGCAGAAATTTTCAGACATAGAGCTTTAAATGAGATGCCAGAAAGGGTGATAGATCTTGCTAGTCTGGATGGAGTAGCACAGCTCTGCCCCTCTCCCACCTGTTGCTGTGCATTTTTGTTTTAGTTTTCAACCTTGAGACTCTAAGCAGCCAGTAAAAAAGGAACCAATAAAAGGCTTATTTTGTGTCAGTAAATTTACCAAATGTTAAAATGTTCTTGCCTGAAGCAGATTCAGGCAAGTATCTTATTCTTGTTATCCCTGTAAAGTAATAATCAGTGTTATTTTAGCAGCAGTCAGAGTAATTACTTTTATGTTTTAAATTACAAAAAACAAATCAGAGTACATCTTAATCTTTTTTTTCTGTCATAAATACATTGATGTTACGTTTTTAAGACCTTTTTAATAGCATGATACTGGTAACTTGCCCACTCCAAAAGCACAATATGTCCTACAGTCCCATGTTAAGTCATGTTAAATTGGTGGCTATTTAGATATCAGTGAACAACTTTATTCATCCACTGATGATTATGTTTATTATAAAAATCTGGTCTCTGGTTGGGAAATGTAATTATGAAGTAAATGTTTCCCATTCTCATTGCACGTTTTGTAAAGTCTGATCAAAATTGACATGCTTTTTCACATGTTTCATTTTAAACCAATCAGCCAGCTCCAGAGGAGCAAAAGGAAGAACCGAAGGTAAAGGAAGAACTGGAGATAAAGAAAGAGCCCGAAGTAGAAGAAGAAATAAAGGAGGGCATAGAAAAGAAGAAGGAGCCAACAGAACAGCAGGAGGTGACCAAAGGAGAAGAAAAAACAACAGAGAAGACAAAGAAAGAGAAACCTCCAAAACAAAAGAAGACAGAAAAGAAGGCAGAGGAGGCTAAAGGCCCCAAACGTCCAAAAGCCATGCAATGCAAAGTCACCTTACTGGATGACACTCTGTTTGAGTGTGAACTTGATGTAAGAAAAACACCAATTTATACCTTGCTCACTAATGCTTACATAATGCTGTATGGTAACATACTGAAGAATCTCTGTTATGTCCACATTAATAGAAGCATGCTAAAGGTCAGGAGCTTTTAACTAAAGTGTGTGACCATGTCAACCTCCTGGAGAAGGATTACTTTGGCCTGGCGATCTGGGAAACCCCAACCGGCAAGGTGAGCAACATTTTTATTTGATTAATAAAAACAGATGAAGACACTGAGCTGAGACTTGTGGTTGTTTTTCCTCACTTACAGACATGGTTGGAACCCATCAAAGAGATCCGGAAACAGGTGTCAGGTGGCGTCTATGAGTTTACATTTAATGTGAAGTTCTACCCTCCTGATCCAGCACAACTTACAGAAGACCTCACCAGGTATATACAAATGTACAACTTCAATGAACAAGTTCAAGTTGTACAGCTTTAACTTTTCTGTTGAAGTTATACAACTTTAAGAAAAAGTCATCTTTCAGAAGTCGACCAGAGAGGGATGATATTAAAGGGATGGTTCATGACCTTTGAAGTGAGGCTTTGTCGAAAGGGTATTAGCAACCTTATATGTTACCTACAGCAGATAACTTTCTTAGCATCTTCTTTTAATATAAATCCAGATAGTTGATAGAGATCCGGCTAACAGGTTGTCTAGGAGAAGTCAAGACCAAAGGGGACTTCTACCATCTTAAACAACTACAATCTGAAAAACATCCTAATTGTCTATGCAAATTCTAATTTTAAGAACCTTTAAAGTGTCATTTGGTTCTCATATGTTTTTTAATTTTTGTCTTTTTGTTACAAAACTAAATTAAAAGAAACAGACATCAGCACAAACAAAAAGTTTGGATTGTGAATAATGATTGTTCATAAATGATAATGAGATAGAATTAGGTGCACCACCGAACATATTGAGAACAGAACATGTAAAAAACTTGAGTAAATGTCTGATAAAAAAAAGTAAGCAATTTATAAAAAGCACAGAAAACAAACAGCATTTTAGGTTAAATGTTCCCTTCTCAGTACATGTTTCACACATGAATATCTTTAGTGGTGACTCCAACGTTAGTATCCCCTGTAGAAAACAAAAACTAGGGATGTTGGGATTCACTAAGTTGCATTACAAGATGCAATACAAGATGCAATATAGCCGGTTAGAGCAGCTTTTCACAACAGCCGTAAAAAGCTGCTCTTCACAGCTGGTAGAGCAGCCGTGAAGAAGAATATCTGAAAAACTTGAAATACCTTGACACAGTGCTGTTTGACATGCTATTGGCTGGTATTTGCAAAGCAGCCAATCCATTTTTCTCAGTACTGATTGGCTATACCCCCAAGAGCTAAAATGAGGAAGGCCAAATCCACTCTGTGTATCTATGCATGTTAAGGTATATTTGATATTTGGACTATAATAATGGGCAGTTATGTTCACCACTAATTCAGCTTTGCTTGAAACAAATTTTCACCACACTTCACAACGTATAGAACAGTGTATTGTCTAAAATAAGTATTCTACATTGTTATTGAAGGGTAAATTGTCTCGTCTTGTCTCATTTCTGTTTTTTTTTTATTTTTAAATCCATGAATTTACCAAGGAGCCAGATCCTTGGCAGTATGCCAATATACTCATCTATCAGTCACAAACCAGAGATGAACAATCCTATTAACATACCATTGATGTCTGTGTAAATAACCATCCTATTTAAATGCGACAATCATTTGAAAGGTCTTAAAATTAGCTTAAGCTGCTGACGTTTTTTACATTGGTGCTGTTTTAAGACCAAAGAAATACATCAGTGTTGACCTCTATCAGTTTAGCTGATGGCTTCAGCTTCTGGGACTAACTCACCTGAATTTATTCTGAACAAAAGTGTCATGGGATATTTACTGGAAGAAAGATATTATTTGCTTTTAAACTCACCTCAAAAATTATGGACTGTCTCTATCAGCTAATTCTTTTCTGTTTCCATTGTTGTTTGAAAACACTGTTATCCCGTGTAAATATATTAACTTGTCTTTTTCTTTTCTTTGCAGATATTTCCTGTGTCTCCAGCTCAGGAAAGACATTATGCAAGGTGTTCTTCCTTGCTCCTTTGTCACACTGTCCCTGCTGGGCTCCTACACGGCCCAGTCTGAGCTGGGAGAATATGACCCAGAGGTTCACGGGACAGACTATGTTAAAGATCTGAACCTGGCACCCGGACAGAGCAAGGAGCTGGAGGAGAAAGTGATGGAGCTGCACCGCACTTACAGGTCATGAAAGTGGCCATGGACAATGATTTGAAAAAAAAAAAAGAAATTTGTCAGTAGATAATTTTTATTGTGGTTATTAAGTATGCGTAAGCTTATTTTTGCTCAATTGAACAGTAAACATTTTTGTTTAACCTTTGAATAAGTCTTCTTTAAAAATATTTCTCTTTTCATGTGAAGGTCAATGAGTCCAGCCCAAGCAGATCTGCTGTTTCTGGAAAATGCCAAGAAACTTGCAATGTACGGGGTTGACCTGCACCAAGCCAAGGTGGGTCCTTTAATATTTTTAAAAAGTTTTTCCAGTTTGTTGTAAAGCTTTGCAAATAAACTTGTGACAGAGATTTTTCTACCTTTCCTTTTTCATGTTTAAGAATCTTGGTAATATTTTGCAGCAGCAGTCACGTTTTGCATCATTAAGATTTAATTACAAAATTGATGCCATAACCCTCTGAGATAAAAAAGAAAGGATTATAATGTTTCAAACCCCATGACCGCAGACATTAATTAAGAAAGAAAGAGTGCCCCCTTGTGACTGTTTTCTGAAAATATGAAGAGACCATGCCATGATACTTATTGACATTTTCCTTCTTGCGTGCAGGATCTGGATGGTGTTGACATCACACTGGGTGTTTGCTCCAGTGGTCTGATGGTTTACAAGGACAAGCTGAGGATCAATCGTTTCCCATGGCCCAAAGTGCTTAAAATTTCTTACAAACGGAGCAGCTTCTTTATCAAAATCAGAGCGTCAGAGGTAAACCTCAGGCAATCATTTTGATTTTAAGTCTGATAGCATTTTTACTAATTCTGAGTGAGAACCTTAATTTATGAGACCCACTGTGGTTAACTGTATATTCTTAGTTTTCTCATCCATTTTTTTTCACCATTACAATTAAACTGGTTAAAGTATTGTTGAACTAAAATTTTATTATTTTAATGACATGTATGTATTTGTTGTATAGAAGTTGATGCTTAAATATCCATAGAGGCATATACTTTTGAGATGCACACAAAAATGTAAACTTTATTTCAATTAACATCAAAATTATTTTTGTCATCGGTTGCAGGCAATGTCTCTTGATTTTGATTTGTTTCTTCCCCTGCAGCAAGAGCAGTACGAGAGCACCATTGGCTTCAAGCTGCCCAACTACAAAGCCTCAAAGAAACTTTGGAAAGTTTGTGTTGAGCATCATACTTTCTTCAGGTAGAGAAAAGTTTCTCTTCACTGCTTTGCCTGGCAACAAAGGATAATTCTCAGCTTCTCTGTATAGTCTAGATAGAAAGAGTATTTAGGAAAAGCTAAATACTCACCATCCAAGTCTAAGCAGTAGCCTTTTAACATTTGGTTGCATCTCAATAAAATAGAATAAATTATACTTTCTGCTCACTGCTATTGTTCTCCTTTGTGGAACTCATTTATACATTCATTACACTGAGAAGGATACATGTCAAGGATTTATAACTGTTTCTGTTAGAGAATCTATTTTACAGCTGTTGAAATTCTTTCTCAGTAAAATTAGAATATCTTCAGACCAAGTTAAATTATCTTTAGTAGAGAAATGTAAGTTATGCTTTACACAATCATGGAAAACTGCTGACATTATAGGTGTCAAATTGACAGTCACGGACAGTCTCCAGAAAGGTCATGGCTAAAATAAATGTTTTAAGGAATTTTGTTTATTAATGGACCTTTTACAACTCATACAATTTTATGATATATTTTTGGTTTCGATTGTTTTAAGAAAAAAAAAATTGTTTTTTTCTCAGAGTTCCATCAGTGGAGCCTCCATCGTCCCGTCGTTTTCTTGCCTTGGGTTCCAAGTTCCGGTACAGCGGCCGTACTCAAGCCCAGACCCGGCAGGCGAGCTCCATGATCGACCGCCCAGCCCCTCGATTCACACGCTCTGCAAGCAAGAGGCTGTCACGTAACTTGGACGGAGGTAGGGCAAAGTGTGTGTCTGAAATAGTTTGTTTCTTGCTATAAGCTTAAAGGTTAAAAAGTAACATTCTGACTTGTTTTACACTTGCAGCTGGAGATGAGACTCTCCAGTTTCTGCAGCTACTCTCTGCATCAAGCAGATCTGAGGCTGATGATTGGTCATTGTTGATAACAACACACAAATCCCGGCCTTCTGTGGAATTTCCAGGTACCAGGATGCACATGAGGCGGATACATTGCTGGTTTCTAGCTTATTGCTTTCAGCGTCATCGCTTTTATCAACATGCCTTCATATTTTTACTTGGTTTTATCGTTTTAACATTTTAAAAATGCAGCTCTTCAACTTGGTAACTATGACCAATTTTGGACGTTCAGTAACGAGACTCATTTATTTTTGTGCATGGTAAAAGGAACAAAAATATTTCAACTTCTTGTTTAATTTCTCTGTCGGAGTCACTTCCAGTGTTGAAGTTGTGCTTCCTCATTTTAAAGTGGAGAGCTTTATCTCACAAATGGCTTTCACCTCATATGACCTCCTAACTGAATAACTCACTCATCGCTTCTGCAGCAGCATTCTTTAAGCGAGATTGTGCAAGGGTAAAATAATAAGCCATTTTGCTCTTGTTCTAGAAGAGGAGTTGCATTTTTCACCTTGCTGGCACTAACCTCATCTTTTTGGACTTACAATAGTCCAGAGAGTCCAAAGGTAAAAAAAAAAAATGCTTGCACCTAACTAGTCTAAAAACCTGCTTGAAGCACCATGAAGCATCCACAACAGTCGTCATCTGTTCTGCAGAATCATTATGTAACTTCAATCACTGCACCATCTCTTCACAGCCAGAGGGGAGTCTGAGCAGGCTTCCTCTCAGTCCAGGGAGGAAGAACAGTCTGTGACCTGGAAGGGCACTGAGACTGTAGATGGTGGTTCTCAAATTATCAGTGAACAGCAACATCAGCACCTAAAGGAAGGCGAGTGGTCTGACCTTCTTTATCGTCAACCTTCTGTAGCCACTGTCGAGACTTTTGATTTTGTGGAACACCAAGGTACCTTCACTACAGATACCCATCCGCATTTCTATTGTTTGCTATTTTGATCACAATGTAGCTGTTTAAGATGTTTATAAATGTGTCGTTATTAGATTCCCTCAATATGATAAGCTGAAGTAAGCGTGCTACTGTTTTGCACAAATTGAAAAGGACAATTAACTAATTGTAGCACATCATTATTATAATCTCTGGTGCCAGCCAAACCCAGCTTTGGATATTCCTCCTCTCCGGACCCTCTACATAAACCTGCACCATTCCAGCAGGATGACTGGTTCCTATACTTTGGTCGGTTCTTATCTGAGTCTGAAGAAAATATTTTGTGTGAGTTTTTTTCGGGGAATTATTAAATTTTTAAAAGTTATTTAATGAAACTTGTTAACAGCCTGCAATTTGTTCTAGATTAGTTAGGTGTTTGATTGATCTTTTTGCTCTTCTCAGCCTCTAGTAAAATCCAGTCCCAGATCCGTTTGGAGGAGCTTGCCACATCAGTGGTCAAACAAGAAGAGACTACTGAGCAAGTCATTGAGAGACTGCAGAAGTCTGTGATCTTGATAGATACATTGACAGAGATCGAAGATCTGGAAGGGAAACTGAGGAAAGTCAGGGACTTGGAGGAAAGACTACAGGAAGCGGGTGAGGTGTCAGAGAGGATCCTGAGAGTCATTGAAGAGCAATTGGGACAAGAAGAGGTTGAAAGGTTAAGAGCCGAAGAGGGGGATTTGGACCATGTGGTTTTACAGAGATTTATGAAGAGGATGGAGACAGATGAGGATGAAGTGGATGAACTAGAAGAACAAATTAAAGATGTGTTTTTAAAAGGCTTGGTGCCCGAAGAGGAAAACGAGCTGAATCAGTTAGATGGAAGTTTGAGGACTAAGGTACGAGAGATACAGAAGGAATGGCAGGAAGAACAGCGAAAGTTTGACTCTTCAGATGTTTCTGGGGCCACTTCTGTTGTGATTCTGCAGAAGGTTGAGCGCAGGGACGGGAAAAGGGTGATGATTGTGGATGAGAGTGGGGAGTCAAATGGGATGTTGGAAAAACAGACCCAGAGAGAGGTTACAGAGAGGCGTCATTTTGGAAATCCAGCTCAGGAAGAAAATGAGGATGAATGGTACCTGCTTTTTTACCGCCCTCCAGTTTTCAGCCCATCAGGTACAGTATGCTACTCTATGAGCCATTTTGACCTTCTACTAATCTTTCTAATGCTCTAACCAGTTTGCAAGAGATGGCCGTCATGTGGGAAATATTAATAATACATTGACCAACTACTACTACTACTATTCTTTAAATTGCGTTTGTGCTCAATGCTATTGTGCCCCTTTGTGGATTAGACGGTTGCATGAGAAGTTTCTTGCAGGAACAACCTCACGTGGACTTTTGCTGCTTTTGGCCCGCAGAACATATAATTTCTTTGCATCTTTACCCTTTTGATTATTCACTACTGTAGATGAGAGCACATATTTAAGATCAGTGGTGAAGAGACAGGTAGGAGAAGAGGAAATTAAGGAACAGCCATGGATCCTGCAACAACCAGCACTTATGGAAAGGGTGGATGACTGGTTTGTGTTGCTAGCGGGGCCTCCAAGAGAAACCAAATATGTAGAAGCAGGTACTGTTAAAACGGTGTATGTTGTTTTTGCAAATGAACAATGCTCTTCTGCACTGTATTGGTGTTTGTTGATAAAACATTGAGAAAATCTTCCACTGGTTCCATTTATCAGTAGCAATGAAGGAAGCCCAGATGGATGAAGGGCAGTTTGTCTCTGTGGTTGAAGTTTCAGAAGATTACAAGGTGGAAATTGAAGAGAGACAGATGATACAAGAAACTCAAAGAGAAACCTGGATGGAACGAGGTACTGCTAAAACAGTGTGTGCTGGTTTTGCTCTTCTGCCTTGTATTCTGCTTGCTTGCTGATAAAATATGTGCTTACGTCAGTGGATTGAAAAAGTCCTCTCCTGCTTCCATTTATCAGTAACAATAAAGGAAGCCCAGATGGATGAAGGGCAGTTTGTCCCTGTGGTTGAAGTTTCAGAAGAATACAAAGTAGTAGTTGAAGAGAGACAGATTACCCAAGAGGCTCCAAGACGTCTTAAAGAAATCCAGCCAGTGACTGAGAGGGATGATGACTGGTTTGTGTTACTGGACGTTCCTTCTAGACAAACTACATATGTAAAACCAGGTACTGACAAACATACTGTTTCCCATGCTACCTTGCAGATTAATTGGATCAGTTTTTTCACTCTCAACTTTATCTTATTACAACCAGGAAAGACTGAGTTATGCTTTATTTTGGTTTTGTTGTTGAAGTGAGTCTACCAGGAGGTGTCTCCAAATCCCAGATTGAAGTTGTCCCAGCTGGTGATGAGGGAGACAAAAGAGTTGAGATTTTTGTAGAGGATACTGAAATAAAACAAATACCAAGGCAAGCAGAAGATGACTGGTTCATTCTGCTTGATCTTCCAGATAGGGGAACATCATTTCTACAGCCGGGTATTACTAATATACACTTAAATCCAAATCTGACCACTGATTTTTAAGTTTATTACAGGTCTCTGACAGCACTGTTTACTTTTGTTTTATCTATAGCATCAATGCCTGAATATGTTCAGATTCTTCCCAAAGAAAAGAAGGCAACTGTGACTGTCTCAGAGGCAATAGAGACGACAAGGGAGGTTGTAGTTGTAGTTATGGAGACTGTGACTCAGAAACATGACAAGAAACTTCCAGAGCAGATAATGTTGTATCCAGTGAGCAACCGAGATGATGATTGGTATCTGCTGCTTGACATACCTCCCAAAGTAGAGTCTTATATTCCTCCAGGTACCTTTGTCCTTCAAATGTCTTTATTCAGAGAAAATTCCTACAATATGTTTAACAGGAGTCAAAAGTAAATGTTTGTTTTATTTGTTTCAGTTTCTGTGCCAGAACCAACTAAAATCAGTCCAGTTGTTCCAGTTGAAGCAAAACGTGTAGAGCAAAGGTTATATCCAGTTAGTCCACAGCCTTTCCAGCCTCTTCCAGAGGCAGATGATGACTGGCTGATTCTGTTTGACATTGTTGGTGACAAGCCAGTTATCATACCCACAGGTATAAGATCAATTTATGTTGTAATAAAATGTTTTAGTAGATTCATGTACACAAGTGAAACTCAACCACTTGGATATTTTATGTGCACCAGCTACCCCGGCTGAGGCTGTTCAAAAGATGGCAAAAGAGACGTTTGAAGTCGAGGCGAAAACTACAGAGATTGCAGCATACAAGGAAGTAAAAACCACAGAGATTAAAACATATGAAGAAGTGATAATTAGTAGGCAAGACGGTGCTCGTTCTCCTAAAATTAGGCCAAGCCAACCCCCACCTCTGTCAAACATGGAAGAAGATGATTGGGTTGTCTTGTTTGACATTACTCAAGAAAAACCAATACCTGCTTCTCCAGGTACTTTTAATTGGCTACCAGCAGTTTATTCTCTGCTATTTGCTTATAGTTTATCAATCCTAATTTTTCTGTGTCAGTTGCTGAGGTCCAAAGGGTTGTTAAGACACCTTTACCCGCTGAACCAAAACCAAAGTTCGTCAAGGAGGATTTGAGGCCACCTGCTGTGACTGTGATTAACCTGCCACAACCAACATATGAGGATGATGATTGGTTTGAGCTGCTAGATGTGGCAGCAAAAGTATCAGGTAGTAAGCTATTGCTGTTTGCCTATTGCAATTAGGCAGATATGTTGTTTATTCCACAGTTCAACCAGTATCCTGTTACTTGGGGCTAGAGATGCACCAATTACCATTTTGTTGAGGTCACTTTTTAACCTCTGGATTTTTACTTCAACTGATTCCTATTTTTCTGCAATAGATACATTTTTATTGGTTCTGGTTACATTAAATTGTGGTTGCAGTAATAGTAAGACATTTAGAATGATAAAAACAAAGTCCAACATGCTATATATTAAATTTATCTCAACAAATTTAAGTGGTAATGGATGTTATGTGCAAGTTTCATCTGAGCAACAATTGTAAAGCAATCACACTAGTCTTTGATCTTCAAAGGCCAATGTAGGACCAAGGAATCTTGTGATATTTTGTAAACAGGTATCATAAGTGAAAATTTGTCACCAAACCATTTTTATTCTGGATTTTAATAACCAATTAATATTTAGTCAACAGATATTTATACAGACATTAAAGGCCTCACCCTACTTTAAAAGTAATGGCTTGTGGAAAATTTAAACAGGGCCTACTTTTCCAAGTCCTGTTGTAGCTAGCTGTGCTGCAGTGCTAGAGCCCGCTTTGATGTAAATAGGTGCAACTAGTCTCGTTTTTTGCAATAATATCTAAATATAATCATGTAGTTGCTTTTTTTTATGTTTTTAACTGTGAACCTTCTGCTGAGTTGAGTAACTCCTTTGAACCCCAGTTTATGGGCCGCAGGTCCAGTAGCCTACAATGCTAATCTTTACTGATTTTATAAATGGTTATATTTCTTTTTTCCTCACTTAGAGAAACTTCCACAATTAAAATATGAGTAACACAAGTTGACGTGTTGTAGTGTGTTTATGGGCCAACAGGAAAATCATTTCATTCACATCAAATGCAGAGGATTTGGTGCATCTCTACTCAGTCTGAAACGGCATACTTTTTGTTGGTTTTGTTGAGCTTTTTGAGATATAGATTTAAAAATAAGAAGAAAACCCCCAGAATACCTTTCATTTTAGATTTTCCTTTTGATTCTGTGCCAGTGACTGTGGAGCAACGCGACTTCCCCGTTCCTGAAGCGAAAACAGCCAAAAAGTTTGTAGCCAAAGAAGAAACAACACAGCAGAGTGTTACTATTGTGGATGAGACTTGGCACAAGAAAGAAGTAGTGAAGGAACGTCAGCCCCAAATAGAAGTGGAAGACGATTGGTTTACTCTTCTGCATCCAGCCCTAAAAACATCAGGTATATTATGAAAGAGGGGTTCAACGAAACACATACAAATTACTTGTGTAAATTCTTCTGTGACAGTTTTATGCTATAAAGGCCCTGAGGGCTGTTGATGCTTTTTACTTCTATTCCATAATAATGCCTAGTTCATATCTATGCTAGTTGCTGCCCCTGAAAGCCTCAGGGTCCGATCAGAGGTCAGAGTTCCATCTGCTGTGGCCACAGAAAGGGCTGAAATTTCTGAGAAGAAGCCACAGTTTGAAATGCGGATCCTCGAAGAAAGGCGTCCGCTCATACACACAGATGTCACTGATGACTGGTTTGTTCTGCTAGATTTTGATGCCAAAGAGTCAGGTACCGTTTACTTTTTATGTGTGTGGAGTGTTTTTGACTAATGCTCACTTGTGGGTTTCTTTGCGTCATAAAACATTTACTAACATTTGCTGCCTGGATACACGGGCTGATGCCCAGGCCTCTTCTCACATTTTCCACCTGGCAGTTTTTGCAGACTGAAGAAATAATGCTGTTTTGTTCTCAACATTTGAATGAGTCATGAACATTTTGCCAAATATGCGACTTAACAACTGCTTTTGCCCGACCATTGGATTATCTTAATTAAAACACGCTGCTTCCATCATGTCACCCTGAGGATTTCTGCTTCTTGCCTAAGTTTTATTCTCATATGTTTTTCTTTTAAAACCAAATGTGCTGAAAACACATGAGGTACAGTATATGCTTGCAGTTTTTGCATTTATTTCATTACAGGGCAACTGAGTGCGGTAAGTATGGTTGCTGATTGTGACAATGTTGCATTGAAAGGCTTAACGATGTGCGAACATATGACAAAATACCTTAGTTATTAAACATGTTAACCTAAGAACCACAAACATAATATTTCTTTCTATTAATTTCAACTTTCCTTACATTTTTCTGTAGTTGTGAGCACGCAGAGGGGCACACGTCCTGTCAGTGCTCCAGTCTTCTCTCAGGCCGCGCTGGCGGATGCAGGGATCCCCATGGCTCCCTTCGACCAGCCCCAGACCTCCACTCCCATAAAGACCAGCCGCCTGGAAGAAAGGAAGCTGGAAGTCACAGTAGAAGCTGCAGAGCCCTCAAAAATAGAGGCAGTGTCTGAGGTCAAGGTATTTAGCTCATTCATTTACTCTTATCTGTATGGGCTGACAAATGCACAAATGTAAAAAAAAAAACATAAAGCAAAATAAAGATGTGGACAAATCTCTTGGCACCCATTGTAAAGATGGGTAAAAAGTGTTAGTACACCGTAGATACTTTTATAAATAGCAGTAGCATAGTATAATTTCCCTTTGGGATCTATAAAGTATTATGAATTTGAATTTGAATAGTGCATAACATTGTTAAGTACAGTGTTAATCCAGTTTGACCTGTAGGGAGATTTGAATGAAAAAATAAAAGAAGACCTAGAACGGCTGATAATCTAGAGAGGTTTGCAAAGAGAAATTGTCAAAGATCTTCATCTCTCTATGCTTCACTCCTTTTGAAATGTGAACAAACACTTAGTCTTCCCTACTACAAAAAAATAAATGTATAAGGCCATATAATGTAATGGTTCTACTGAAATAGGAAAACAAAAAACAGTTACTGGAATTTTCAAAATTTCTGATATTCAAAATTTAGAATCAAATTTGCTTTTAGGCTACTTAAACATCCTTTATCAGGGGTCCAACTAAATTTGTCTGCATCTATAATTGTACGTCAACTGTATAAAAGCTTTATGCATTTAAGGTAAAATCTTATCTATGATCTTGAATGGTTGAAAATATGTTGAAATTGTTACTGATTCAGAAAGAACACCTAAGAGCGCACAGTGAACAGAGATTTTTTATGCATGAGCGTAAACTGTGTCTCTTGCTGCTGTAGTCAGCAGTGTCGAGGGAGCAGAGAGACGTAGAATCTTCACTGCTATCCACCATCAATGGGTACATTCAGGTTAGTGGCAGGCTCAAGCCTGTAGCATACTGTCCCTCACAGGACATGGTTTTTATTAACGCAGCCAGCAGAGGGTGCTAACACATCTTCCTCTCTCCTCCCCCCGGGGTAGCAGGAGTCTGAAAGCGAGAGGACGATCATGGAAGGGGTGCAAATGCGAAAGGTCAGACTCTCGGTGCCGCTCATGCGTTTCTCCACTTCCGATTTTTGCATCTGAAAGGACTAATGCCACTCTCTTCTCATGTTGTGCTTCCGTACAGCTAGGTGTTAACTTAAATATATCAGGTTCAAGAGATGTACAGTTTATTTTTAAGAAGTAGAAGAAATGCAGTTACGAACAAAATGTGTACGAATTTGGTCTTGAAGACTACTCTTGAGGCAGTTTGATTTGTTAAGTATTCTTTCCTCACCTCAGTATAAGTTATAAGGTTTAAAAGTTTTGCTTGCTGTCTTTAACACTGGAATGCACACATGCATGATCTTAGTCTAACAGGTGTTTCTGTTCAATTTTTCACTATAGAAGTCCTTCTTCTTTGCTAGTATAGAACAGTTTTGGTCACTTTGCACCAAATCATTTTGCATGAACGCCTCTCTGTTCTTTCCCGTCTGTTGTGTTTAACACATTAGTGAACTTCATAAAATGCATGTCCACCGTGTGGCAGTGTGATGCCAGCGTACAGGGAAACTGAAACAAACCCACACTTTTTTTGTTTTTTGTTCTTTTCATTCTTCACAGAAAAGAGCTAAGAAAATTGAGGGTGACTCAATTTATATCAGACATAGCCTGTTAATGCTGGAGGTTTGTATCTGTTTCAGAGCTCTCAAGCTGCATTTTTCTTGCTCTTTGGCACACCGGCTGCTGCTGTTTAATCTCACGCTTGCATGAGGCATGATTCACACTATTTCTTGCATCAGCAATAAGTAATTATCTGTGTGGCAAATTGACTTGGTTGACTCAGGAGAGTGCTGCTGAATTTTTAAATATTGGTTTACACGAACATTCTTTACTTTTTGATTCATTTATTTGCTCTAATTATGATAAGTCACAGGAATAAACTGTTGACCATAATCTGCGAATTTAGCTCTTGGACCGGCCATGATGGACATTCAGCTGTTTGGAAACTACTTTTCTTAACACTAGATACACCATACTTTAACAGTAAACTAGATATTTACATACCGTAATCCAATATTGGTGAAGATTAACAAAATTATTTCTCCAGAAATAAAATCTAGAATAAAGAGAGGAAAAATTATTTTGAGAATTTTTAAAACAACTTGGTTTTGAAGTTTCTTAATTAAGTAATTTACTCACTCTGAGGTTAATATGCTTTTAAAAATGTTGAGTACAATCAGAAAATGATGTCATGGCTTTCTAAGCTTCCGATAGGCTCACGCTTTCTGACTTTATTTAGGCGTCATTGTGTGTTTGTTGCAAGGCATCGCCTCAAGCACATTGCTTTCTTTGTGAGAAAGAGAATTTAACCAAATGATAAAAACATGTATGTAAGATTGTGAATTGTAAATTTAGTCTCATCAGGTCGCACCTTTCCAAAACTGGGGACAAAATCTGTGATCAGTGTATGTTCAGTTTATAGTTGATCTAGCTGCTTCGTTTTTTCCAGATATAGATTTATTCTTGACCATCAGTATTCTCCTGATTTTGCTTTTGCTCATTGTCTTTCTTAATTACCATAAATGCTCTGCACTTTTGCAACAGCTATAGCCAATAAGTCACTGGCTGTAGAATAAAAATCACAATAATTAAAGTTCTTTGTTTTGTGTGATGTGTGGCCAAAATAACTTTTGGAGAAACATTGCTTTCAAGCACAACAACCAGTTCTTTTATACAATCTGCAGTTGATTTTGCAATATGGCTGCCACCATCTTTTTGACCATTCCAACTTGCTGCCAAATGTTGCCAAATCAGCGCTTCTTCTGTCGCATCTGTTCATTTCTTCCAAATGAACGTGTCTCTTCTACTCAGGCTGCGTCTTCAGCAATCTTGACCATGTTCGCCGTCTTCACTTCTCCTGCCCTTTGATTTGCAGCCTGTTTTCTTGACGTTTTTATTGCAATTTCAAATGCTGTGGAGTTTAAATCCTTAGTGATCGATTTCTGCTTGTTTAAAACTACAAATCAGTCAGCTGCCAGACTTCAGATGAAGTTTGAAAAGCACCACTGATTACCCGTTTTGAAAGAGCCAAGCATTTGTACTTCTCTGAAGAAGTACAAACATATGGATTTATTCCCCTCCCCCCCTAATATTTTTCCCACAGAATTACCTGCTAACTCCGCTTCTGCTTATTCATAAAACCAGCAAGAAAAGACTCACAGATGGACTAGTAAAGCAACATCATAATCTGATGCTTTTCGTTTTTTATTTCCTTCTATTCCCAATATCCTTCTCTCTCCATGCGTCTATCATTGCCATGGTCCCTTCCATTTATCACATTCTCTACCCTTTCCCCACAACACCTGGTCCTTCTCCTCTCAACTTTTTCTGACTCGTGTAGGAGTTCGATAAGCCTCAAGAGGACCTGCTCAAGCATCACGCCAGCATCAGTGAACTGAAGAGGAACTTCATGGAGGCTGTGCCGGAGCCGAGGCAGAGTGAATGGGACAAGCGTCTGTCCACGCACTCTCCGTTCCGTACCCTGGGCATCAATGGCCAGCCGCTGCCCAGTGCAGATGGGGTAAGTCCTGCGGATATAATTCCTTTTTAATTCGAATCTTCTGGTTTTGGAGTTGGAGGGAATTTTGATGGTCAGTTCTTAACTGGCACATTATTTTGGGTGCTGTGCAGTCATATATCAAATAAATCTCTATTTTGCTGTAAACGTTGCATAAGATTTCAGTTTTCTTTAATAAATATGCCTATTAATAAAATGATAAAGGAAGGACTCGGTCTCTTCCAGCTGCTATTCTTGATTATCTTTATGTGATACTGTGTGCAAAGTGAATGCATGTACTTCTCTGATGAAACTGATGGCACGTAGTATGCAGCACATGCATGTGTATGAAGAATGCATTTGGACTGGTGGAACGAGGCCCGTGCTTTCGTTCTTTCACTGTTGAGACAGACAAGCGTGAGGCTTCTGTTGGACTGGTTATCCAATCTCTGAGAAATTGGGTCGTAACTGCACTGGATGTGTCCGAACTCCTGACATGTTTGTGTTGCATGACTGACAGACGTGACTCAGAAAAACATACCGCATGACTAAGATATGAGCAGTTTTCTTGAAGGCTTGCACGTCCTGACACAGAGCAGTGCTTCCTTTATTCTCATTTCCTCTGGTCCTCCTCCATTGCTTTCTTTCTGCTTCTAATCCACTTTAGAAGCAGAATCCACTTCTTTCTAATCCACTTTCTTTGCTTCTGCTTTAGTTCCGCTGTTATGTTTTATAAATAAAGTTTCATCCACTTTTGCATCTGAACTTTTAGTGCGTTGCAAAAGTATTGCGAATGTTTCACATTACTAATGCAAACTTTATAGTACTTTATTGGAATTTTATGTGATATAATGACGTGCCACACACTTTGAAAAGGAATTGAATAAATTAAAGATGAACAAATGTACATTTGTATTCAGCCCCACTTACTCTGATGCCCCCCAAAAACAGTGAAAACAAATGCACTTAGAAGTTACCTACAAAGTAGAGTCAATCTGTTTGTAGTTTAATTTCAGATGGCCTGAGAAGTCGTTGATTACTAGTAGATGCGTCCTCCACAAATCTGTCCTATCGGAGATTTTGGAAGGATGCAAGAAATTATTGAATGCCATCCTGTAACATCATAATTATAACTTACCATAAGTCATGTAGGAAACATGAATTATCTGGAAAAAAGTCAGAAGAGACCAAATTAAACTTTTTAGCCCACATGTAGCTCTCTGCGTATCTGAAAACTAACAATACACATCAACTTAAGCACAGCATCCTGACAGTGTAACATGGCACTGTCATGCTATTAAAGTGTTTTTCTTTAGCAGATGTAGGAAATAATGAGCACAATTCAAGGCAATCCTGAAAAAACAAACCTGTTAGAAACTGTAGAACATTCAAGACTAGAGAGAAAGTTCTCCTTCCCCCAGGAACATGACAAACAGTGCTGTAATGGAATAGTTGGTGTGTCAAAGTATCCTTACCTAAATCATTATAGGAATCTGTAGAAAGACTCAAATATTTATGTTGACAGATACCTCTTTATACACATCAAAATTATGCACTACTTCATATTGTTCTCTCACACAAAATCCCAGTAATATACATTGATATCTGTGATTGTAATATGTGGTTGATGGGTTACATTTTCATCAACATGCGGTTGAGTCGTACAGAAATCACAGTGAGGAAATGAAACGTGGCCCATGCAGAACCACCTTACTGTCAGAAATTATCAGCTTGAAACATCAAGTATCCTGAGAGAGATTGCTACTAATTTTACATTATTTATCATTCTGTGTTTACTATGAGAGCGGATAAACCATCCAAGCAGACTGACTCTTGTTTAATTTGGAAGTACTGCACTGAACTTAAATATATTAAATATACCATCATCAACTCACAAAGCTGAATCTATTCTGGCTGTGATTGAATTGATTGACTTTATCTCTGAACTTTAATTCCATATTAATTGTGTAAATTGATGCAGTACATGTGGATGAATTTGTCTTTTTCAAAACTGACATGAAATCCTTAGACATGGAAATTAAGGAGTGCATGTTAAAATGCATGTAGTGGTCACATTTCCATGCACTGAGTAACAACAATAACATTCAAAATTTAGTTCAACAGACTTTATAATTTAGTAAGACATTGCAAAAATGCTAGTAGTTCTATATCAGTCATTGCAGACTCTTCAGAAATCCTTCCTCTTATGTCTCTTCCTTCCTCCCTCCCTCCTCCTCCTCCTCCCCCTCTCAGTTTGTCATCCGTCTCCCACGCGGCCCTCTGCTAGACTTCTACTCCAAACGCAGCTGAGGGTGGGGGGGTCTCCTCGACGCTGCCGAGTCCCTCCACAAAGGTGTGAATGTGACCAACGGAGGCCGCGCCTCGCCCATCTATCAATCATTCTCTAGCTTTCTTCCCTATTCTTCTCCTCCTTTCGCCTCTTCTGCAAACACCACTCCAGCATTCTTCACCCCCCATCCTCTGCTCCACCCGAGAAGCTGCCCTTTGCTCAGACATCTGTCAGAAAAGACTTTGATTCTTTGGTTCACGGTGCTGCACAGCCTCCTGGTTTCTCCAGCCAGAAACAGACCTCATCTGTAAAGACTGATCAGGACTGGAATTGACTGTTTAACATTTTCTCTGATGGAGTTTAAAGATAACTACAACTGAAATTCAGCTTAAAGTTTTTAAAGCATGACCAGATCACTTTGAGCCTGTTTTGTACACATGCTGGGTGCATTTATATCTTCAGTAGTTTTTAGGATTTTGTCTTTGGATAAACTGATCACTGTGACTTTTTTCTGAACACACACACAACGTACAACTTTGAATGACATGTTTCTCATATTCTTTCTCATAGAGTAGCATTTCCTGTTGTAGGAAACTTTGAGGCAGCTCAGTTGTAATACATTTTTAACCTTCACCACAACAGAGTCCTTGTTGCATGATATTTCGACAATCAACTTAGACCAAGGAATAAAATACATTCCATAAACAACTCAGTCTTTTTTGTGTCATTGGGTTAGATTTCATCATAGAAATATCAGGTCCTAAACATTACGTTTATATGCATTGTTGTTCTAGAGTTTTGTTTTATCTCTCTGTTGTCAACAACAAATGGAAAATCAACTACCGGTTGACCAAAGTGCTTTAAAGTCAAGATAAACAAGAACACAACAAAATACAAACCAGCAAACATTAAAAAAATATTTAAATATAGCAGAATGGCAAATATTTGTTCAAGTCTCCTGTTCTATTTAAATCATCCTTAATATACTGCTGCTAAGTTGTAATATTCTGACAACACAGAACCTCAATAGTTTTTTTATTACTCCACAGAGGTAGTGCCAGGTTTCAATAAACTCATGCCCGGCTACCACAGATTATTTCGCACCAGCAATTGGCTGAAAGGCTATACTTATGTTAACATTTGTTTCCCATTTTGATGTGATGTTTTGATATTTTCTGTGTTAAAATATTTGTAGTGCAGTTCCAGTTAATCATGTGCAGATGTACCTTAAAAGGAAAAATTGCTTTCCTGTTTCATAAACGTAGCAGTTTACTTTGAATGCCTTTAAATTCATTAATAATCATGTCAACTGCAGTCCTCTGAGCAGATCACATCACACAGACAGGCTGGAAACTACATCAGCCAATACTCTTAGTTCACTGCAAAAAATAATTGGAAAAGGTGAAAAACAGAGTGGGACCCAGGAGTTGACCTTAGTCGAGAGTTCTGACACCATGCATTTAAAAATGCATTGATTGTGTCCCCAACATCCCTAATCCTAAATAATGCATTAGTTTCATGTTTTATATCAGTTCAATATGAACATTATTGGAAAAAAAAATTCACACAAGAAAGGAAAAACTTTAGGGTGTAATATTTTTTATCAATAAACCTCTTACGATTCTTTTGTCCCTGACAATACATGAGGTGGACTGTGGGGGTAAAGTTGGAGACATTGAATGGATGAAATCTACCATTTTTATCTAATTTTTTGTTCATGTGGTTCAGCAGTTAACTGTATCACAAATGGAAATGATTAGAGAATGGCATGAAGGCTTTGTCTTTTCCAGTGAAACTGGTCATTTTTATTCAAGAAAACTAGGAGACTTAATCATTTCTGTTGACATCCCACGCTCTTATATCTCCGTTGTATGAAGGAAATGGCATGCAAACAAATGTTTTATGATTCATGTAAATGTTATTTGTTATTCACAACTCTTTGCCTGCTCATGATCATAGTGACTGTGTTTGTCTTTTTTTTTTTTAGAGTGTGTGCATTAGTCCCAGTTGCAAAAGTTCAAAAACAAAAACTCTTCATGAGGAAACCAGGAGTAATTTCGGGGGGGCCGAGGTATCCAGGCCCTCTGACAGCCATCAGAGTGAGCCTGATGTTGTCGAAGGCCTCAGCTCTCCCGTTGAAGAGTCATTGTGCGATCACGAGGAGGTTGTGGTTTTTGAGACTCTCCTGGTGCCGCTCGTAGAGGTTGAAATGGCGCAACTGGCTCCCCCAGTTGAGTCCGACTGTAAAGCTTTAGATAAGATCCCGGAGGAAGAAGGAACATGTCTCGTAGCGCCTGAGTGCTCCGGGGGAATAGTTGGACCTTCCCCACCTTCCTTTTTCTGGAGTGATGGTCCGAAGGTCATACACTGCTCCCAGGTAGTCTCAAAGGGGGGAGATGCTGTTTCTTTTCTTTCTTGGCCTTCAGCTTCCACACTTGCTGACTTCTTTGCAGCACCAGAACAAAAGAAACTGCACCAATCTAGAAAGAAAATCAGTGCTGCAAGAGCGGCAGTTGAGTTTAAAGTAAACAGAGTGTGCTGCAGAGGTGTCGCACGGTGACGCTGCAAGATCCTGTCTATGGTGACGGGTTGCTATAACAATACCTCTTTCTACGTTGAAATACAATGATTAAAATCACTCTATAAGTGACAAAATCATCCTATAAGTGTTGCGAATGAAGTTAGAGGTGTGACTGCATTGTTTTAGAAATAATCAGACCGAGTTTGGGCTGGTGGTGGTGGAAACAATTTGCACTAAGAGGGATTGCATGGTGTGAAAGAAGAACTGATTGCTGTGAGATGCGAAGTGTCTGGTTAAACAGCCACTCACGGGGCTGTGCTCCCATTCACAGCCCCCTCTGGTGCAGACCCACACTGTCACCATCACAGCTGTTTCCAACTCCCTGCCTGGTGACATCTCCACCACAGAAGTTCCCATCGTCCCAACCAAGACCTTCACCTATGAGTCTTCAAAGGTAGGGGCTCCAGCTCCAGCAGCAGCTCAGTCCAGATCCAACTTGCCTCCAGAACTTGACAAGCTAACAATATGATGGTCTCGAAGGGGCGGCAGAGGGAGGGGGAGCAAAGAAGCTTTACTGCACCTTCCTAAGAAAAAGATCAGCGTTAAATCAGTTTGAAAAGCAGTTTTTTTTTCTTCCTTTGGTGTTTTTCTCAGATGACAGATGACGGTACAGATGAGGACAAGGATAGCTCTTTTTCCACTTCCAAGACCATTTCCTCAGAGACAAGCAGCGGCACCACTGTCACCACTACTACCACCCATATCTCAAAGGTTAGCTTTGCAAGTTTTCTTCCACTCATCCTTTCAGATTGTGGGCCTCTTGAATACACTGCATATGCCTTTGTTCAGGTGGTGAAAAGTGGATCCTCAGAGACACGGGTGGAGAAGAGAATTGTCATAACAGCAGACTCTGATGTTGACCAAGAAAAGGTACATGACATGAAACACCATTTGCTGCCTATAAAAAAAAAAAACCTTGTAAAAGCGCACAGGGGTCAGTGTGAGCCATTTGGACCATGCACAGAGTTAAGAAGTCATTGGGTCTAGGTGACCCTGACATGAAGATTGTGGAAGGGTTAGTAAAGAGGAGATGTGAAAAATTAAACATTCTTAAAACATATATGGGTGCTTGAAGGACCAATCAATTTCAAAAAGTTAGAAAATACATAATATTTGGGGTTTGCAAATTTTTCATTTAATAGATGGTTAAGATTTGTTAAGGGAAAAGCTTTTTCCCTTCTAAGTTTAGATTAGAAACAGAATATACACTTTTTGATTCTGATATCGCAAATATATGTTTGTCTTTCAGGAGAAACATGGCGGAGCATCAGCATTGTAACAGAGCCCTTCCCTTATCCATTTAACTCACCACCTTCAACATCCTTTAGACCGCGACACTCGACACACACAGTGACCAAGTCTGTTTGCGCACAACAGAAAAACCTCAGAAATCTTCACCTAAAAGGACTGATTATGGAGTAGACTGTTCCTTGTAGATTCTGTTTGTTTTCTAAGTTGAGCTCTTCACAGTAGGTAGGAACTGCTGATCAAATGCTTCAATTATCATCCTGGGGTTTAGTGTGAACATTTGATTGGTTAATAACCAGCCTTTTTTTTCAGTTGAGTGATGTCTGTTATGTTTGCTTTAAATGCTTTTATTGTTTAATAGTGGTTTTCTACAAATGTAGTGTCAGTTCAGAAACCATGATTAGCAGTGATTCCCTTGGTGCTACTTGGGGAAAACGTTAAGACGACATTCAAGTGAACTCTTATTTTTGTTGTTGTTTACTTGTCTATTAAATTCAGGAGAGATTTTTTTATTATTATTATTACTGAAATGACATACCTCACATTTAAAACGTGAACAAAGATATTCTGTGCTCAAATTTGGACAGGTTTTTTTGGTTTTCTTTGTTCACTGCTCAGGTACAAAAAGCGAGGTCCCAAATCTTTGCTTCCCCAACCAGCGTGGAACCAGTAGCCTACACATTCTTGTAAAGTTTGAACTAAAATTGATCTATTTTCGACTATTTCTCTACTTTTTAAAAGTATGCTTTTTATAGTATTTGTAAAGAAAATTGAGGTTTTTAAGTTATTCATATCCATCTGTTCATTCGATTTGTAGGTGACCAGTAATTTAAAGAGCTGTTATGCCTGAATTAACCTGAATCATTCTTATTCGTTTCCTCTTGTAGTACACCAAGTTTACCGGATTTTTCATCTTTTTACTAAGAAGTGCTCCCCAAGTCATATTTTGCTCATTATCATAAGAGTCATAATTACTTTTAACATACAGTGGCTTCTTTAAAATGTAAACACATCCGTAAAAGGACAGTTTTTGTTTGTTTTTTTTTGTCAAAAATTGGTCTTTGTAAAACAGTTTTGAAATTTTCTCCACACGTTGTGAACTTTATCCTGTATGTTCAACAGAAACAGGTTTTTTAAGATGGAAAAATGTGCAAAAGAAAATAAAAATCCTGCAATAACCTGGTTAAGTAAGCGAGCCCACTCCTAAACTAAAGCTTTGTTGAAAGTTCTCTGAATCAAGATAAAACAGGACTGCAGAAGTCGTGTTGATTGACGAGATGCACTGCGGACCTCCCGAGGTGCGTTCCTATTTAGTCTGGACATTATTGAGATTGGTGACATGTCAAAAACACCCACTAACAACATTTTGTAGCTCCTTCACTGTTACTTTCAGTCCATTTTTTTTCCTCATCAGCTTTAGGGAAATGTCCAGTTTTAACAAGCCTGGTTTATGTTCACTGGTGTGAACTCAAGAATACAAATTATGAGAATACAAATTATGGTCATCCAACCAGGTCATTTCAGATGTTTTTGTTATGTTTTTCTCCAATAGCTGTTTGTTTTTCTCTTGAATTGTACAGGATAAATGTCAAATTGTGTGCTGATAAAGGTTAGGAAAACCTAGCAAATTTACCAAGGGTGTGTAAACTATTCAGCCACTTTATTTGGTCAATGAAATGTTTTTCTCGCTTTGGTCTGCTTATCTCAGGTTTTGATGTTCTATGTAAGACTACAGACCTCCTTATGATTGTATAAGGGATTGTCATCAATGTATATCCATCTGTGTTGTAAATGTACATTCATGTTCAGTCATGTGAGGTCAATGAAAATGAAAACTTGTCTATCACTATTACCACACATGTAAGAGATGAAGGCAGCTGCCCGAGTGTACGTGGCTTTTTTTTTTTTTTCTCACAGGAGCACAGGTTGTCTTTTTATGTTCTGCTATACAGTAATTTATTTGTAAAGTCGGAACTGTTTCATGTGATTTTGATGTACTGTGGTGTTTTAATGAGCTTTAAAGCTTCAGGTAGAGATGTCAATATATTGCTTTCATTATCAAACAAGTTTGTAAAGCCTTTTTAACCACATAGTTTTAAATAGATTTGCACTCACTTGCTGTTTTCCTGTGCTTTTTCTATAGAGAGGGATGCTTGACTAACCTTTAGAGCACCTGCTTACTAACATTTTCCCTTTTGTCCTAAAGTCCAAACAGAATCTGTTCTCATCATAACTTCATGCATTTAAAAAACACCCACAATCTTTTTCAGGATGAAAAAGTAGTATTCCATATTAAGTAAAAGTAGATTTTAGACAAAGAAACTATTGTTGCTTTGTGAATTCTCCCTGTCTTTTTATGAAGAAAAAAAAAAATAAAATATGCATTTACTTGCATTTGTGTTGGGCTGTGTGTGAACTATGGGTTTCTACATAGACAATAAATAAACAAGGTTCATTGTGTCCTTACACAAATATTGGTACTCCTGGTAGAGAAATGTAAAACCTACTACCACCATCTTAGATATCTTCAGTATTTTTGTTTAATAAATATGACAAAGCATTGCTCTCGTTTGCCCCGATAAGTGTTTTGAAGCTTTTCATTAGTAGTCCATGACTTCATGCTTTCCTGCAACAAATATGACTCATTTTAAGCCACTCCTTAAAATGGGAAAGGTGAGAGGACATGCCATTTACATAAGGTAAAAGCATTTGTCTCAAGTCAGGAAACTGAGAGACAGTTGCTTCTCTTTTGCAAATTTTTATAGTCAGACCAATCATTGAGTAGTTTAAAATAACTGAAGCAAGCCAGGCTGCACAAAGGGTTAAGATTTTTGGTCACAATGCACAGTGAAGCACTGATGGTAAGGAAGGCACCAAAACTACCATTTGACTCATTTACCAGCAATTGCTACCTTCTACTTGAATTTTAATTGGAACTGTCTGCAGTGATCAAATTTGAGGCATTTAACAAAATACCTGGAAAACCACCACATGCCCAGTTATGCGAACAGTGGGCCCTTTATTTTCCAAAGGCCCTGCGTATGCTCTTCATTCTCAAAGGAATCTGTGGAGTGTGCTGAAGGAAGGATACAAGAGCATCCAGAACTATATAGAGATTTCTCAGCGCTCAGATTGTTCCCTGCATGTTACAACCTCATTAATTAGGGTTAAAATCTTTGTACTTTTTTAGTTAGTACTGTTACTGTTATAATTTTGTTTAGTAACGATTAAAACTTTTACTACGTGTGACAATTGTAGAGGAAATTGCATCAGGTTCTGTGTCTATAACTATCAAGACAGTTGGTATTAAAAGTAGCATGCATGGGACCATATAATATAGTTCCTTACATGTGTAGTCCAATTTTTTGTTTCCTATTAATGTACCGCAACTATGGCAAAAAGCTTTACAAATCATCTAAATACTGCTAAAACTAAATCTATGTACATTTCCAAGTTGTTTTTCACCACTTTAGCAAATTCACTTCAAATTAGTGGAGAACTATCAAAGAGGTATATAGGATTATCCCTTTATAAAAAAAATCCCCAAGACTATATACCAATCCACTGACATCCACACAAATTGAACTTTCCAAAAGTGTATTTATTGTTATATTCCCCAAATTAGAACAAATGACTGAGTTTAAAAGTACAAACAAAGACTACTTTAGGCAGCTGTAAAGCTTTTTTTATTGGGAATATATACTTCACTGCTTCACACAAGTCCAATGATAATGCTTGAGTCCATTGTCATTGCAGAGGTGGATTCTAGCGAATTGTCTTTGCCGGGCTTTTGAAACTTGACGCGGCCTGAAGCTGGAGTTGGTAGGCCATTGGGTGAATTTTGAAACCATATAGCCTGAAAAAGAAACGACAGAAATTAGCTTCTGGTTCATACAATAAACACCCCATTCCCAATTTTTTAAAACACACCATTAAATATAAATCTTTACAAACGCAAACGAACCTTGGTACAAACTGGTTGGCTGGTCGTTTTGGTCGATACTCTGGGTTCACCATGAACAACATGTGAGGAAATCCCGTGCCGAAGTAGGCTCCATCTGTGTGATGGTGTCTGGAGGATTTAGGAGTGTACACATCCATACACTTAGGGCAGTAAAGCTTCACCATTGCCTCTCCTGGGATATCTGATAAGCCTAGATTAGTCATAAAGCAAACAGTAAGGAAAGGCTCAATGACGAAGTGTGGGAGAAAGTGTTTGGAAAGAGACCACCTCACCAATAGGAAGCATTGGCTGATTCTCGCAGTATACTCTGGGACAATAGCCAAAGTCCCCTTGCTGGTATTTTTCCAACTAAAGAGAGAAACAAATATTAAAGATGGCTGCTGATGATTGATTTGGAGAGCCAGTGAGACTCACAAGTCATTATGCACTGCAGTACCATTTGTGCGATGCCTCTGTTTGTGAGAATGTATCGTGCATGTATGAGACCATAGAGCATCTCAGCTGCCTGCTCAATCAAATCGCTCTGATTCTGGTTATCTTCAGTTTCCTCATCTGTTATGAAAAGTCACACAGGAAGTTAAAAACTGTAATTTTTCTTCCTTTTAATCCAAAGTCAACACCTCTATAATCTCACCAGGCTCCAGGTCGAGAATCAAATCCAAAGCCTGACGGTAATGAGGGACCTGCTCGTTCAGTCCTGTCAGGTTGAACTTGTCCTGAATGTAGTCTTCATCGACCTGGAATGCAGCAACAAAGTACATTCAGTGAATAGATACTGTTGCTGCAGTCGGAATAATGCCACACACTGATGTGAAAGCATTAGAGAAGCGTCTAACAGGATTATTCAGTAGCTGCCAGGGCAGAAAATAAGGGGTTATAATTAGAAATTGGATTGTACAAGTGCATATGTGCAAGTCTAACCAGTGATTAACTGGATGGATGCTGAGAACAGACAAACAATTCCTGGAAAATTAATTCTGTCTTTTTTTTGTTTGTTTATTTTGTTTTTTACATACATGATCTCTGACCGGTTTGTTTGGTATAAGCCACCATGTTCTCCAGTAGAGAACACAGTGCTCGCAAAAGTACTTGAAAAGGATTTCTGATTTGCCAAATATATTTGCATTTTACAGTCAATACCTACTAGAACCACGTTTGGAACAATTATATAATCTTTTGAGGTATGTCTCTACCAGCATTGCAGATCTAGAGTAAACTTTCAACAGTGGTTTTTGAGTCTTATTAGGAGTTATTTATGGATTTTGAAGATATTCTGAGCACACATGAATATGCTCAGAGCTAAATCTAACTATTGCTTTTCTGGTTGCAGTTGTAGTTTTAGGGTCTTGTCTAAGACCCTAAAACTACTTGTTGGAAGTTAAAACCTTTTGCTCATATCCTTCCTTGGTTTCCCCAGTATTCCCCAGCTTTGTCCCTGTTATAGAAAAGCAGCCTCATAGAATGATTAGACTGCTGGTGATCTTCTTCACTGCCATTATTCAGTCTGTCCTCTGCACATTCACCACTGTGTGGTTTGTCTCGGCCACAAAACAGGACAAACAATCAGATCCATACAGAGGGTCATCAGAGCTTCTATACATTTCAGGTCGGTGCCATTTGCAAAAACCAGTTGCCACAGAGTTTCTTTATCCAGGCTCTGATGAACACAATGAACATCTTACAACCACCGTAGACTACTTTTCTGTGTACATATCTACACTATTGCTGCCTGTGCATACACATATATTGTTTCTCTCTACTTACTATATCTCTTAGGTTAACTGTTCTTGTTAACACAGACACTGCAACCACAAGAAGTCGCAGTAGCTAAATAAAACACGTCCTTAACAGTAATTTCTGGTTTCTACTTTAAATAAAAAAAATGCTAACTGATCCAAAAGATGGTGACTATGTATTGTTTGAACCACCACCAGTGTCTTTCACACGTACAGAATTATTTTACAACATACTATTTGGAGATTTACCCCCAGAATGTCAGCTTATAAAAAGCTGTCCACTCTCTCAATTTGTAACCTAGATGTATGAAATTGGCAGCATTTGGAAGTCAACGTTAAGTAAAACCGACTTTATTTTTAACGTAATACTCTTGCAAATGTGTCAGAACTACATATTTTAAGACCCAACAGTTTCCGACCCCAACTTAAAGGTCTCTCAGTTGAGGAACAAATGTAAACAGACGCACTTCCTTTATAAATGAGCTCCTAATTTTCATTCTTTGATCATATTTTCAAAGTAAAGGTGGAACTTGCCTCGCAGAACAGCTCGTTTCCTCTGAGTCCACAGAACCAGGATATCCAGGACACCTCCTCCGAACTGCTCATCCTCCTGACAAACAGCAGAGCTCTTTAGATCCACACCAGTCGGCTAACCAGAAGCTTTCATTAAAACAAAATCAAAAACGAGCCATTCTAACATGATACGCCGTCACCTATCGGATATGTGCTCCGATATAGTTTACGTTCACCGCAACTTACGTTAGCTCTTCATACACACGCTACCTGGCTAGCTATTGTGTTGCTATGTAGCTTAGGGTGCATAATTCGATAAGTATTTCTGTTAAAAGTATTTTCACATGAGAGTTTATTAAATTACAACATAAATTGAGCGTCACTTACCCGTTTAAATGTGTCTTATAATATATTAATATGCTGGCTTTGCTAGCTTTTCCTCTCTTCCGCGATGACCAACTTCCGGTGTCTGAGGTTTTCAAGTTAATAGTCTAATTATGCTAAGGTGCTAACAGGAAATGGAAACATTTAACGAATTATAACTCGTTGAATTTAAAGAAACACCGACACTGGATTTTCCCTCTTTTTAATAATACTTTTTAATAATTACGGTCCAATACACCGGATGTAACAAAAAATAAAAATGACATTGATACCCATATTTTCTAAAGTAAAATAATAATAATAATAAAATCAGTTATCAGTTATAAGTCATTTTGACATTAGGCTATGTGATTTTCATTTTATTATCAAACTTATGCAACAACACTCCAAACTTTTAAAATAATTAACATTTTTTCAGTCAAATTTTCCACTGTTTTACATCTTGGTTGGGCCAGAAGGGCTCTTAAAAAAAAAAAAAAGGAAAAGGTAAAACATATCCTGATGTAATGAAGACTTCAGGGAAGGTCTGAAAAGGTTTTGCGTGAAGGTGGACCAACATCCTTCTGCTCCTGCTCCTTTCCCATTCCTTCGAACATTAGAATCCTTAGCAGCAGAAGAAGAAACACTTATTACTTAAAATTTTCAATCATACTCTGTGTACTTTCTGAAATTCCTTCAATGAGATGCCAGAAAAAGTGCTGTGAAAGTAAAAACTGTCATTACTCCAAAATTGGAGTAATGAAGTATAAACACTGGTTTACACTGGTCAATAAAAACACAATCCTTTAATTTTAGCACACTGCTGGTCAGCTGCTGATCCAAGAGCTACGATATTTTTCACATGGAAACACGAAAAACATGGTTAGTGATAGTGTGGAAACTAAAGAAAATCCACTTTTAACTTTAAGTGTTTTGGTTAAGGGTAAGAGTTAGGGTTAGTTGACACTTTTAAACAAAAGCCATGCAATCATATTATGATTCAGCCTTCTTTTAAAGCATTGTGTTTGTACAACGGATTTCTTTACTCAGAGCTTACATGAAAATCTACCAGTCCATTCCTAGTCTCATTATATAGCAAAACACAAAACCATTGTTATTTTTTTTTATTTCAAAGACAGACATTCATCAACATTGTCAAAAGCTTTAATATGAATCAATCTAGAATCAGCTACCCTTTCAGTTTCATGTTAACCTAGATATACTCACAGCTTCAGAATTGCATTTCGTTTCCCCAGCATCATATTCAGGAAGTCGTGGTAGCTGATTGTGTCCTTCGATGGGCCTCCAGCTACCTCTGACATCATCTTTTTCAGCTCTAAGTGAGTTTTGGCTAGTCCAAGTTTTTCCAGCATACGTTTTAACCCCATCATATCTGAAATATTGTTTGTGCATATATAAGAAATAATTTTCACAAGTTTAAGTGACCTGTGAAAACACTGTTAAAAATGAATGAGTGAGCAAGTTGAAATTTCTCACGCTAGCTAAAAATACTTTTGATATGTAGAAGTCTGGTGCACTTTTACCTATGTCTCCTTTGTCGTTGAGATCAAACTCCATGTATTTCTCTAAAAGAAAGACATGGAAGTGTTTTACGGAACATTATACCAGAAATTAAAATGCAAATAAAGACATTTATTACTCTAAGTAACTCACTTTTAAACATTTCAAGCTTTGTTGCCAGATCTTCCTCATCTGCATACTTTGAATCTGAGAGAAACGCCTGGGAAGGGGATCAGTTCATTTGTTTGGTCACACAATGAAGCTAAATTACTTTACCCAAATGTGACAGTTATTCCAGCTCACCTCATTTATGGAGTTAAGTTTTTCCTCCTGTTGAGACTTAAGATGCCCATAAGCTTTACCTCCTGTTAAAAACAAAATGGTGATCAACAAAACATTTGCTGAATTCTGAGAAGAAAAATAAACCATGTCAATTTGAAATTGCAAGCTTTTTTCAATTGTATTGGCTTTAAAATATAAGCTTTCAAAAGAGAAATCCAAGCATACCTTGAGCATTGTTATCCATTTTGTGAACTGTGCTGGGAAACTGTAACACAGCGACTGTTTTTTATCGCTGTGGCTGTAAATTGTATCTGAAGAGGAAGTGAGATCTGGGTGAAGTTCCTGCATTACATTTAAGGCAGCAGAGAGCTAAGGTCAAATGTATGATGCAAAAACTAGAATTCCCATTTACCCCATCTTTTTCCACATGCAGGGTCAGAAAACTTGTGCTATTTGGTTCTTTCTCATGTTACTGCAGCATACTGCCCACAGTGTGCTCACTGTTATGTTTCACTTCTGTACAATGCGATGAATAACCTTGCATATTTTAACTGTTTTCAGGAAGCAATGCTGTTGAAACATGGGAGATTGTTGTTAGTCAGTGAAGAGCCAACTCATATACTTAAAAGGAAGGAACAACCCAAGAATTTAGAGTTTTTGCAGTTAATCTAAAAACTTTATTAATACACGGGCATAAATACATGGCATTAGAACGATCAAATATCATTGAAGTTTTATTGAGTCAATTTACTTGAAATGTAGGCTGGAACATGACATTTCTTTACTAAAAGTATGTTTTATCCAGCATAATTTCTGTGAAACTGAACATTGTTTTGTAATTAGCATTATAAAATAATCTTGGACGACAATCCTGCACAATAAGCCGGGACAGACATTAGATGGAAGGATGGATGATGTGATAGTTTATTCAGATGCATTCCACAAGTCTCTCACGATATTGCCGTGATGTTTTATTTTTGCCAGATGATGGCGCTCTTGCTCAATTGAAAATAGGAAACAGTCATGTGTTCGTTTTACTTTAGTTTCAAGATGACACTTCAGGTTATACACAGGAACTGAGTAAATCCTATTTTAAAACTAAAGGTACAAAAGCTAATCCTCTCATGATCTTGCTGCATTAAACCGAAAATGGCTCACTTGTATTTTCAGGTTTGTGTTTTAGTGTTTGTATTAGAAGTTCCTCCCAGATGCAGGGGTGAGTTTCTTGTTGGTATTTCTTATTGGATTAAATCAGCCAATATTCTATTTCAGTACATATTTTATGTCTGTTTTGTAGGTTTACACATTTCAGTAATTCACTACATACAGTAATTTTATTTAATGTCTGACTGACTACATTAAAATCTGACTCTGCAGGTGCTGAGACTGTGTCAGCTTTTGCAGACGAAGACGTGGTTCTGTCATGTCTAAACGTCAGCATCACGGATCCAAGCAGTTGCTATAGAATCAGACTGGTGAACAACACAGATGCCATGAACCCTTCAGTTATATTTGAGTATCCAAAAAAATCCCAGGATGCCAAACGTGTGAATTTGGAGGCAAACAGGAAAGGTCAAACGTGTGTTTTTTTGAAAACCTTGCAAGGATCAGATGGAGGGGCATACAACGTTGAAATTTGGAAAGGATGGGACAAAATTATGGTCACACACATATCATTAAAAGTGAAAGGTAGGATCTTCATGTCTTTTTTATTTTAAAGATTAATTTATACAATCTGCAGGGTAGATCACATGCTCCTTTATGATTTTTTAGACTGCAGAAACCTTAAGCCAGAGGTGACAAAGCTTGGCCAGAATGTGAGTCTTAACTGCTCAGTGGATGGAGAAACGGCCCCTTCAAATGTCACATGGGCGAAGATGAAAGGGACCGACTCTGTACCTGTTAATTTGCCAAGGATGGAAATGAAGGGTATATCCCTGACAATCAAGTCTGTGTCTGATAGTGACACTGGTTGGTACAAGTGTGATTACATACTCGGGCAAAGTCGGCGCTGCTCAAAGATTAATCTACGTTTTCGGGGTCATCAAGGTCTGATCTTAAACAGATCTCTTCAGTATTACTTCCAATAATGTTGTATATTAGGTAATTGTTACTATTTCTTTGCTTTTTTGTTTGATTAAGCAGAAACTACCATGATTCCAAGATCTGCATTTACAGAAACTCGCCAAGGTGTGTTTTATGTTTAATTTTCCATATAGACTATAACAGCTGTCTCTTTTTATTGAGGTGTTGAAATGGCTTCATCTTTATGTCTTTGCCAGGATCTCTTAACATTGCTTCGGAGACCAACAGGACAGAAGGAAGTGAAACCTCTATTCTCGTTGTAGTCCTGACCATGACCTCGATTTTCACACTTGCAGCACTAACAGGAGTGTTTATTTACAAGAGATACAAAACTCAGAGGAAATCTGCAGGTGGGCTCTCTTTCTCTGTTTTGTATGGTTATATATATATATATATATATATATATATACTGCTCAAAAAAATAAAGGGAACACTTTAAGTGTTAAACACCTGTTTAAGTGTTCCTTTTATTTTTCTGAGCAGTGTATATATATATATAATTTTTTGCCTTTACCCTTTTCTTCACTTGTGAATCATTCCGCTTTACAGAGTCTGCAGATGTTTATGAAAATGTGAGTCTTCCACGTTCACCAGGTGAGAGTAAAATTATGATTTTGTTGCCACTTTTCTTTAATCAAATATTTAAACTGTACCTCATTATTCCTATTTTCTTGCCTTAAAACTAAAGAGTCATTTTTCATGACATTGAGAAATGTTTATGTAACACACAGATACTAAAAATCGAACCAACAGCTTGTATGCATTCCTAGAGGAGAATGTCTAAGGACTCACCTGTAAGTATATTACAATGATGACTCTAATGCTTCAGTATTGAATATTCATACAAATATTCCAATATCCCCATTTTTGTTGCAGTTCAAATCTAGAAATGTTCTGGCTACTCACAGAGAACACTGAAGATCTTTCTCTATTCCCTCAAAAAAATGAAATTAAATAAAAATAAGAAAAGCCTGCCTGGCACCAGGAAACATGCATCAGCATCACAGAATCACTTTATTCCTTTACCCCCCTGTTGGTTTAACCTTCAGTATATTGTTGTCACCATGTCTAAATGGCTAAATGCAGTGAGCTGCTACAATGAAATTGGGTGATTCATTATTTGTGTTAACACAAGTGCACAGGAGTGGCTAACAAAGTTTCCAGTCAGTTTATTTCAAATTATCTATATTCTTCATGTGTGCTACATTGTTGTCTTTCAATAGGCTTTATTTCCCAAGTGTGCATGTGATCTTCTCTTGTGTATTTTATTTTGCAAATCTTGTTTTCTGTGTTGGCAAATAAAACTAATTCAGCATTTAAGTGAAGACAGAGCAGTGTTTATTTTACTTTAGTTGACAGGTTGTAATAAATTGTAGAAGCCATCATCAGTGGTGGCAACTTCTCTTTTTAGCTGTCCCGGTTGCTGTACTTCCTCATCCTGAACGACATCATAAAGATGATTCTGGTAAAAAGAACACTGACATTAGCATACTGGGATATATCAGACCAACACAAAACAAATGGAAATGTTGATATCTATGCTTATTCTTTTTACCATTGAGATGACTGACAGTTCATCAGCTGCAGAAAGAGAGAAGACATCAGTTGTGACATTTGGTACACATTTAGTACACATGATCAAAAAGTGAAAGTTTAGATGACGGGTTCCTCTACCAGATTCAGTACGCAAATCCTTGTTGCACTTCCTCTTCCAGTGAATAAAAACTCCTCCTGCTGCTGCACATAATAAAACGCCAAGAGGGAGACCTAACCATGCCAGAGTCTGCATAGCTGAAGAGAATGTAGTCTTATTCCTTTTTTGTTTCTGCTTTAACAAGATTGCATTAACAGAAAAGTAATGCTGCATACGTACGTTTAACAGAGCTCAAACTTTTTGACGCCATCTTTGAACCTTCTCTGTACACAGAGCAGGTTATTGCATCAGAGCTAACTGGCCAAACTGGGAGAAGAAGCTCATTGATCAATGTGTTGTTAACATTAAATAGTCTGCCTTGCCAATGCTCTTGGTTGCTTCCAGACCAAGTTAAATTTAAGTTTTCTTCACATTTTTCAACACAAGTAAGCACACAGATCAAAGAGAGATTTCCTCTTACTGGTTGTGTATTTGCTGCAACTGTAACATAGAAAAAAATGTCAGAAGAAACTTTTATATAGCTCACAAAGTCTGAATTTCTTTTAGATTATTTTTCTCACTCACCATCAAGGGTGTGAACCCTAATTTTGTGCAACACTCTTTGCTCTTCAGTGGAGCCCATACACTGGTAATCACCAGCATGCAGAGGAGTCAGTTTGCTGATTACTAAGGATGAGTCTTTGTTCACATGACATACATTTGTTTGGCCATTTTCAGGTACCAGATCACTGAGCATTTTGTTATTCAGTGTCCACTCTATTCTGTCTCCAAGTCTGGGAGAGGAAGTGTTTCTGCATAGAAGCGACACTGACTCACCAACAGCAGTGAACACTTCCTCCAGCCCATCTACAGGAAAGAGAGCAAAGCTCAGCCTTTGTGCATACAAAACCACAGTTTGAATTTCTTATTGCAGAGCATTACCTCTTACTGTTGTCCTGTACTTGCCAGACGCTCTAACCTCACCATTTTGGGTTATTTGACATTTCCATATTCTGTGATGGTCGGTCAGTTTCCTGGTAATGATGAGTTTTGAGAAGCAAACAGATGGATTTTCAAATCTAAATCTATTACCAGTTATTGGAACATCATCCTCAGTTGTCCAGGTGATATGTATGTTTGTGTCGTTTTTACAGGGGTCAAATCCTGTAGATTTACTGACGGAACAGTGAAGTTCTGTGATGCCCTCTGCTGGAGGTTTGTTCTCAGCAACTGTTGAATAAAAAACAAAATTAATCTGTCATTCAATATTCACTTTAAGAATTTTATGGACAACAGTCCTACTTACTGTCAAGAAACCGAAGGGAAACACTTGAATTTAGCGCTCCACTTTCACAAGTGTACAGCTTGGCATCATCACGCTCCATCTGAGGGATCTCCAGTGAGCAATCCTTTAGCAGACGATACTTGTTTTTCTTTAAAGGTGTCACTTTTCCAGCTGTAACCACCTCATATTTATCCCATATTAAACCCGTGACTGTCCAGTTTACTGAAGAGCAGGATCCAATAGAAGGTAAACCACATTTCAAGGTAGCTCTGTCTCCTGCCATAGCAAACTGCAGCACAGGATCTGTTTGTAATAATAAAAAAATGCATTTAGCCTAAAAATATAAATAAGTCTTGAGCATTTTTGTTCAAAGTAGGTATTGAAGTATCTGTGATAATCCAACCTATATTCACTTGCAAAGTGATGCCCACTGATTCTTGGTTTCTGTGTTGGATAATTAACAAGTAAATCACAATTAAAGAAATGAAAACCAGACTACGCTGATTGACCTTTAGGAGGCTTTTCAATGCAATCCATGACAGAATACAAAGAGAGCATCCAGCACATGGTACTGTACTGGATGCTTTTTCTGCTTACACACATTTTAAAATTTGTAAGATAAAGCAAATTACCTTACAAATATTAAGCTCAATAATTTTAAGGTAAATACTTAAATACTTGATACAACCAGTGATGTCGGACCACTTTTTTTCAGTGACGAGTAATCTAACGCGTTTCTATTTCAAATGCAGTAGTCAGTCTACAGTTACTTATTGAAACCACTTTGCTTTACTGTGCGTTACTATTTTCTTTTGTAATTTAATTTCATTCCCTCTACGCCTCTTGGAGAGTAACCGCAGTTTCTATGCGACAGTGTCAGCAGCGACAGAATCAGTAGAGGGAGGTGCGCATTTTGTTGTTGAAAAGGAACTGTTTTGAGTTTCTGTCGCCAATTCCGTTTAATATAAGCGGCTTTGGGCTTGTTGTTTCTTTCTAAAGTCGCTTGCAAATTTAATGAGTCGCGGGCTGCGCTTTTTGGGCTTGGAAATAAGCAGACATAAACCCCAGAATTAGTCTGACATCCAGTTAGTTTTAGTCCATCATTTCCCGGATGATCCATCCAGTGTCTTTGTTAATGTTAAGTTAATATATTTGCTGTGAATGACGTCGAGCCTCTCGTTGTGCTCCAGAAAACTGCAAACATCGAGACTGATAGGAACAGCGCAATAAACGTGAAAACAACCACGAATGAACGAGTCCGTAAAGTTGTGCGACTTAACGCCATTATAATTATTAATATTAAGAGTGTCACAAATCTGTGCAGCGGGACATCTGAGTTATGGAGCCGCAGGAGGAGCGCTGTGCGCTGCGCTCTGACACCAAACGCAGGGCCGTAACACAGAACATGGAGGCTGGGGCGAGGGAGAGAAAGGGGTCTAAAATCCAATTTAGAGTTTTCCAGAAAATGCTTTTACACACAAATACACGCACAAATTACTAAAGCTTTTTGTACTGTTGTAACCATTAAACAATCTCCCCTTCAGTTCAACCTTATAAGTGGAGATACCTTGTTGATGTTACCATTATAAAATAACTTGCAATTAAGTACTGGCAAAGCTCAATGTAATTTTCACAGAGGGCAGAGTGCTGTCGTCAGCTGCTGCTGAAAGTAACTAAAAAATTACATTTAATGTAACTTAGTTACTTTCCAAATCAAGTAATCAGTAATCTAACTAAGTTACTTTTTCAAGGAGTAATCAGAAATCAAATTAAAGTTCCTTTTTCAAAGTAACTATGTCATCACTGGATACAACCCAGATGAGCTGATTATATATAATAGAAGTGTTGCACCTACCTGATGAATAAAGTGTCAGTGATGCCCATAGAGGAGATATGAGATACAGTCCAATCAAAGGCTGGAAATTCATTCTTCTTTCATAAGAGTCTTGTGTAAATGCTTCACAAATATGACCAAGTTCTGTAAGGGCAACTGTTTCTTAAAATGCTTCTCCAGGAAGTATTTTTGGCACCACATGACAGGATATTACTTCAATGCAAAACTGAATGCGTTTCATGAAAGATCTTCTTCTGGGCTGTTTTTGTCGCTCTGCAGGTGCCTGTAATATGTTGTTCTGCTTCAGATGTCTGAGTAAATGTAACTTTTACTTTCAGCTTAATCTTCTCCATCTCTCATCTGGATGCCAGACAAGTTAACAAATAATTTTGTAGAGTTGGTTGCAGACATTTTATTGCAATATTAGCAAAGACATGTGTGTGTGTGTTTTTTTCTTTTCATGATTCATGGCTGAGTCCAGTTTACTCTGTAAGATGAACACTGAACTCAAGCCCCCTGAGAAATTATATGATAAACTCAACCCAGTGTGAGGTTCCACACATTAGTGGTTCAGGTTTAAGTTCTTCTCTAAAGGTTCTGATCTTTTAGAAAGCTGGTCTGATTCTCAAATGAAAAGCAAATAAACAGTACACCTCAGCCAAACATCATTTACTCTCCAGGCAGATTAAAGGTCACAGTTGTTTATTATCCTCCAACATGCCTCCTCTGACTGGATGTATACTAAAGTTTCAGATTGACCCAGCTGGAGTCTCTGATGAATCTGACAAGGAATCTGAGGAGGGAGATGCAGATTAGGAAGATTGACAAGGAGTCCATCCAACCCCAAAGACTTGAAGCCCGTCGTTAAAGCAAAATCGTCATAATATTGTAAACCAGCAAAAAACTGTCCAGAAATTATTTAAATAGTATGATTGCAGTAATACTTTTCTTCCTGTGATTGTTAAGGGTGTTAATAGTTTTAAATAAAATGCTAAAACAAATTATTCAAAAAGAAGTCAACTAGATTGTTGCTCAATTCATTTTCATTTGGCTTTTTATTATATTTTGATATATGATGTCTTACTTCCTATGATAAAAAAACGTATTGCTTGCTAAATATTCAGCAGCAAAGCCAGGTACAGCAAAACTGCAGAAATTTACATTGATGCTGGAAACATGTGGATAAGTAGCTAAAAGGTGACAGCTTACATGACAGAAACAAAGATGTGGCACAGAAAAATATAACATTATAAAATCATCGATAAAGTGGCTCAACCACTGAGCCATGTGGTGCTCCAGAATCATCATTTTAGACCTTAAAATGTAGAGACAGTTAATGTTATCCAGGTGAGCATAAGCTTTTTATCCGTCTACAAAACACATAAAAAATGTTGTTGCTAAAATAATTAAGAATACAAAATCTTTAATAATGGCATATGAATTAAACACAAAACATTGTTTATTTCCCTCTGCTATTATGACCTTTTACAAATTGTAGAACATCAGCAGTGAGTGCTTCTCTGTAAATTTGTCTTCTGTTTCTTGTGGTTCTTCTTCCTTGCTGTGTTTTCTCATGGCTCTACGAAGAAGCAAACTGATGTGAACACATTTGAACATTCCTACTTGATTTGCAAGGTCTTGCAGTTGTTTATTAGCAGCATTAAAATATGAAAACAACAATCATGTTCAAACTTATTTTTCAGAACAAATGATGAGCTTAGTCAAACAGTTGGTAGATCAGCTGCACCTGCATTATTGCAGTGTTTCCACTTCATGTAGATGCAAAATCCAACTGCAGGTACACCTATTATAAGGCCAAGACGAAGGGCTAAGACCCAGGAGACCTGCAGAACTGAAGAGATTAAAGTCTTGTCATTTTTGGCATTCTTATATTCTCTGTAAAATTTTTAGAGCTGTGATCCTACATACGTACATTTAACAGAGCTCAAGCTTTTTGACGCCATCTTTGAACCTTCTCTGTACACATAGCAGGTTATTGCATCAGAGCTAACTGGCCAAACCGGGAGAAGAAGCTCATTGATCAATGTTTTGTTAACATTAAATAGTCTGCCTTGCCAATGCTCTTGGTTGCTTCCAGACCAAGTTAAATTTAAGTTTTCTTCACCTTTTTCAACATAAGTAAGCACACAGATCAAAGAGAGATTTCCTCCTATTTGCTGTGTATTTGCTGCAACTGTAACATAGAAAAAAAATGTCAGAAGAAACTTTTATATAGCTCTCAAAGTCTGAATTTCTTTTAGATTATTTTTCTCACTCACCATCAAGGGTGTGAACCCTAATTTTGTGCAACACTCTTTGCTCTTCAGTGGAGCCCATACACTGGTAATCACCAGCATGCAGAGGAGTCAGTTTGCTGATTACTAAGGATGAGTCTTTGTTCACATGACATACATTTGTTTGGCCATTTTCAGGTACCAGATCACTGAGCATTTTGTTATTCAGTGTCCACTCTATTCGGTCTCCAAGTCTGGGAGAGGAAGTGTTTCTGCATAGAAGCGACACTGACTCACCAACAGCAGTGAACACTTCCTCCAGCCCATCTACAGGAAAGAGAGCAAAGCTCAGCCTTTGTGCATACAAAACCACAGTTTGAATTTCTTATTGCAGAGCATTACCTCTTACTGTTGTCCTGTACTTGCCAGACGCTCTAACCTCACCATTTTGGGTTATTTGACATTTCCATATTCTGTGATGGTCGGTCAGTTTCCTGGTAATGATGAGTTTTGAGAAGCAAACAGATGGATTTTCAAATCTAAATCTGTTACCAGTTATTGGAACATCATCCTCAGTTGTCCAGGTGATATGTATGTTTGTGTCATTTTTACAGGGGCCAAATCCTGTAGATTTACTGAACGAACAGTAAAGTTCTATTGTGCCCTCTGCTGGACGTTTGTTCTCAGCAACTGTTGAATAAAAAACAAAATTACTCTGTCATTCAATATTCACTTTAAGAATTTTATGAACAACAGTCCTACTTACTGTCAAGAAACCGAAGGGAAACACTTGAATTTAGCGCTCCACTTTCACAAGTGTACAGCTTGGCATCATCACGCTCCATCTGAGGGATCTCCAGTGAGCAATCCTTTAGCAGACGATACTTGTTTTCCTTTAAAGGTGTCACTTTTCCAGCTGTAACCACCTCATATTTATCCCATATTAAACCTCTGACTGTCCAGTTTACTGAAGAGCAGGATCCAATAGAAGGTAAACCACATTTCAAGGTAGCTCTGTCTCCTGCCATAGCAAACTGCAGCACAGGATCTGTTTGTAATAATAAAAAATGCATTTAGCATAAAAATATAAATAAATCTTGAGCATTTTTTTTTCAAATTATGTATTGAAGTATCTGTGATAATCTAACCTATATTCACTTGCAAAGTGATGCCCAGTGATTCTCGATTTCTGTGCTGGATAATTAACAAGTAAATCACAATTAAAGAAATGAAAACCAGACTACGCTGAATGACCTTTAGGAGGCTTTTCAATGCAATCCATGACAGAATACAAAGAGAGCATCCAGCACATGGTACTGTACTGGATGCTTTTTCTGCTTACACACATTTTAAAATTTGTAAGGAAAAGCAAATCACCACAGTAAGTAATTACGTTTTCCTTTTTTACCCGGTGAGGTCATCTCTTTGCAATATCCTTGTAATGAAAATTTGTCATCACTTCATTTTCCAAGTATTCCTCAACAACATGTTATTGATATCATGCAATTAAAATTTTTTAATTTACCTTTTACACATTTTAAGAAATAGCATGTTTTATATTACTATCCCATTCTTCCATAAGTGGTCCTAAAGGACCCACATTCATTTCCTATGGAATTTAATGGGAATCTTTGGTTCTTACCAACTGTGACTGTCAGGAACACATTTTTTGTGAACCATACACACTGAGTCCTAACTCTCACCTCTGAATAATAATATTTTACACAGCAAGAACTTTCACATATAACTATTATCTTTATTTTTACCTCACAAATGTATGTGTGTCGATCATCAGTCCTGTAACAGTGTTATTGGCTCAATGACGTATAAGGATTTCCACCAGGCTAAAATAAAAATTTTAAAAATATGTATACCCATTGCAATTGCTAGAACATTTGAAATGTTGAGCACATATAAATCATAATTTCACTTTAAAATTATGCCTTTTCAGAGGTTTTTTATCAATATGATTTGGCTTTGGTCTTAAAAGTGTCATGTGGTGCGACCGTGATTTATCTTAAAATAAGATATATTCCATGCTGTATTAAACATTTGTTTTATAAGTTTCCATTTATTTAAGGTGTTTAGAAATAAAGTTTATAAATTTCTTTACTTTTTTCTGGAAATTATGACATTTTTTCCCCCCAAAAAACTGTAAAATTCCATTTATAACAGACTTGACCACTATTTTTCTTCACCATTTCATCAAACTGTGATAATATATATATATATATATATATATACCATTCACTTGAGAATACTGTCTTAGTGATTCATATTTCTGCTCCAGAAACTAGATATTATTTTTTAAATTTAATAGAGTTGCTTCGTTAAGTGGTCGCACCACATGATGTATGGTCGCACCAAATGACTCATATAATAAATGTAGACCAATAAACAGGTCAAAATCTTTTTATTGCATACAAATATAATAACATCCAGTAACAGTTACAAAAACAAGTTTTTTGTGTTCTTTTGTGTCTAAAATTGGTGTCTAAATTAAACACACCAATTTAATTTACATAAAAATACAGGCAGTAATAAACAACTTTGTAACATTTCAAACATTGCAAACATGCTTCTTTCAAATCTAAAAGATTTCAATGAACTTCAGACTATCATGTTACTGCTGGAGACTATAAAGTCTATTTGAACAAAGAGAAATGCTTATTTTCAAGCATTTGTAAACCTTTCCCAGTCTTGGATGTTCAACCTGGAACTCCGTGATGTTGCTGGCTCAGGTTCTGAAATGACAGCGTGTACATCTTTCTTGTAGTAAAAGATTACATCTGGAGTTCGTGGCCAGGTGAACATGTTCTTGCCATCAGACTGCTGCATGGTGCTCACTTGGACCTCTTCTCCTACATCTTGAAGTACCTGGCCCACATATGGTACCTCATCATAGCTCACAATCACAAACTTGCCACTTAAGTCTTGAAGACTGGCTTGTTCCTTTGATGGTTCAGGACTGCTTGGTGCAGGTTCAATGAAACACATAGTTTCTCTCAGGTTGACTTTTACTGGCTGGTAACAGAGGCATGTTTTCATTACTGCATGCTTGCAGAAGCATGACACTTCTCTGTGACTGATCTGGGCTGCGCATGAAGACAAAACCTGGTGTATCTTCAAGGTTCCTTTCACAGCAGTTAAATTTTCTGGGATCAGCTCATCATACTTCTGTATGCTTTCATCGTTAATCCAGTGGTAAGTAATATTTGACCCAGATTTTTTGGCTAGCATCCCATACAAGTCCAGGGGTGTCTGCAGCTCACCACCACGTCTAACGTAGAGATCAGCATCCCTCTTTACAGCGCCACCAATGCCATCTGGGGCACCCTTTCCATGACACTTTTCTGAGTAGTTCCATGTCACGTGCTTGAACCCAGTCAGGAAAGGCACAGTACTAAGGAGGTAAAAGTTTGATTTGTTTCTATACTGTGTAACAGGTCCATCACTGATAATATGAAGAACTGTAATTTGTGGACTGGTTTCGCGAAGCTCTTTCAGTATGGGCTCCAAATGTGCCCACACTGCTCGCTCATCATGACGGAGGCTGTTTGACACTGTAGCATAAGATCTGGTGCTGTGGGCTTTGTAGAGGACAGCGGTGTGAATTGTGGCCTGTTTTCGGCTGCCTCCAAAATGATAAGACTGTATTTCTGTGCTCATCTTGCATGAGTAATTTTCAGAAAAGTCAATATGTAGAACAGCTTCTGATTCAGTCAGATTTTGTTTTAGGTCACGGAACTGCTCCGTTTGGTGGACCCAGTTAAACTGATGAATGGCAAGTGCTTCAAGCTTTTTCTGAAATAGTTCTTTTAAGTCCTGGATTGTTCCTGTATAGGTTTTTTTAAAACATTTGCAAAGGTTTTCTCACCAGTTGTTGACGTAACCCTCTCCCACTGTTCCCAAGAAATCTCAGTGCAGTCTGTGTCAGGGAATTCAATTTCATCAAAGCAGCACTTTACACATACACGATCCATGCATGCTTTGCTTTTGGGGTCACATACGATCATTTTCAATAACTCTGAAACACTGCTGGTCTTCAGCAGTCCTCTTTTAAATAGTTTGCTTACTAAAAGATTAATATTTTCATGTTCCATACAAGCGCAGGTATCTCTATCCCTGGTCTTTGGTTCAGTGATAAAGAATGGACGTTTTCTTAAAAATTGCCTGTATGACAGGGAAAGATGTGGCTCCACCTCTGTTTGATACTGTGCATGGAGTTCAATGAGTGGTTTTGTTAAAACTCTTCTCTGCATTTTTTGTTTATTTTTGGTGATGGTGTCTCTCTTCCCTGATAGAAGACGACTATTTTCATCTCTGGTCAGAAAGTTGACAACTGCTTGCTTTCTCTGTGTTGACAGTTTTTTGGATCCCCTTGGCTTGAATTTTTCACTTACATTTGCTTTTTGTTTTGCCATAATTCTCTTTACATTTTTTCTAAATTTATCATTTAGTTGTTTCATCTTAATCATTTGTTTCTTTAGATGGGTGAGCTGTTTTTTCAGTTCATGTTTCTGTTTCTGCAGTGTTGCACAATATTTTTTTTTGTGCTTTCTTTCTCTTTTTTGGAGTGGAGGACGTTGGTGGATTAAAACCTTGCTTAGTAAGGATGGGGTCTGTCACAGCTTGGTTGGCATTTTTGAGCTCTTGTGTTCTCTCAAAATCACCTAAGACAGGTGGAATATCCTCCATGGATGGCAGGGTTATATCTAAAACAGCATTTGCCATTTTCTTTCTTTTTCTGTACGTCTGGGATGCAGCCCTCCATTTCTCTCTTTGTTTCTTTCTCTCTGTTTGATGCATATCATCTGACTTTACATATATGATCTTTCCTTGTTGCTTTCTTCTTTGATAACTCTCTCTTCTCCTAGCTAGGTATTCCTCCCTTGCCACAGGGTCAGCATTAACACGCTGCCTATGACGAGCAGTTTTTGCTTGACTTGAGAGTGGCATCTAGTAAAATAGATGAAAACAAATGACAAAATACATGCTGTAAGTACCCCTGTCAAGTTATATGTTCCATTGTATTTTCATGATATTGTTCAAAATGATTAAAACCTATTCTGGAAATAATATTAAAAAAATAAAAGCACAAAAACTACCCTACAAAAGCATAAAAGTGTCATTACAAACACAATACAACGGTCGCACCACATGACACTACTTGGTCGCACCAAATGATATTTTCATGTTCAGTCAACATTAACAAGCAAATAATTAGCCTCCTTAAAAAACAAGCTAGCTTCCAACACAAGGCTAATATGAAATTAATATTTAAAATAGATATTTGTAGGAATATTTACTTATTAATAGTATTTTTGAGGTTACACTACATGATATCCAAATATGGACACTACATACCTACTGCTAAAACTGATACTTTTTATCAAATTTGAAAAAAGTAACAAACCTCTTTGCTGGCTCAGGGGGTTCTTGGCAGAATGTTGGCTGATGCAACTTCCTGTTTGTGGCTGGAATTCAAAATATAAGTCCAAAAATTGGAATTTCTTGACGGTCGCACCACATGACATTTTGCTAAATGGAGATTTTCGGACAAAGTTTGTTTAAATGTTATAATTGAATTATAACTAAAAATGCTCTGAAAATTTGTATAGGATGAAGAAAACACTTTGAAAATCATGCCAAATAGGAAAGAAAATATATTTGAACAGATTTAATGTTTTTTTAAGACATTTTTGAAACAGTAATGGAGTTCGGACAGTCGCACCATATGACATTTTGACACTTTAAAGACCAAAAAAATGGCCAAAAAGAATAGTTTTTGGAAGGTTAAAGTAGGTGTATATGCAGGAGGTATATTAAATATCTGTGGTTTATTTTTATGCGCTTAAACCTATTTTTAAGTGTTAAAAGTAGAACTGGACAAAATAAATGGGCGTCTTGTCATTGAGCCTATTGTCACAAATCAACCTATTAGCCTTCTTTGAAGTTAGGTAACACTAGTTATCTAACCAACTAGCTAACATTACTGCCTATATTTTATTGTGTATGTGTATTATTTGTGTGTGTGTGTGAGCGTTGGTATGTGGGGGTGTACATCTGTGTGTGTCTGACACCCTGGATGAGAACCAAAAGATAAAATGTGTTGAATGTAGTGATGTTACGTGATGTGCCGAGGCTTCGAGGCGTGTGTCGAGTAATGGAGGGGGCGTTTCCGTAAAGCGCGTATCGAGGCTTGCTTCATTTAGGGGAGGAGCCGAAAACGATGACGTCCGAAGCCTCGCTGCCTGGCTGTACCACGTGACTGCTTCGGGAAGTGGCTCAGATGTTGGCGCGGGGTTTGACAGCTTTAGAAACACCACAGGATCCATTCAAAATGTGGGTTGTTGTAGGCGAGTTGCGGTCAGTTGAGAGAGTGGATAGAGTTTTGATAGTTTGGATAGCAGCGTTTGGATAATGGTTATTTAGTTTGAGACAGTTAGTTTGGTGTGTTTGGAGAGTTTAGGATAGATAGATAGATAGATAGATAGATAGATAGATAGATAGATAGATAGATAGATAGATAGATAGATAGATAGATAGATAGATAGATAGATAGATAGATAGATAGATAGGAGATTTAGGAGCACGAGGACAGGATAGGAGAAGGATGGAGCCGGTGAGAAAGAGGAGGATTTCCCCTCCTCTTTCGATTTCGAATTGATAAGCCCTAACAAGGTAAGGTGAACTGAACATTTGCAGATGCATTACGTTTGCTTATGAGGAACTGTATTTTTTACTGTTTCTTATGTTCTGTAAAGGTGAGGTGTCTATTGTGACCAAGGAGTTGGGGTACAATAATAACACCTCATCCATGTAGTGTCAAGAAAGAGAAATCGTTTGAAACCAAAAACTGTGGAGAAATTGTTGTTTCTTAATAAAAATGCATGAAATCATCCAAGTTACACAAGCATTAGCCTATTCACTACCCCCTCCCTAGTTCCACAAGCACTTTCACTGTCCTCTGCCTGATTAAGCCCATGCCATTTTTCTAGAGTCACAGAAAAACTTTATTACACAACATGCCATATCACATGACACTACTATTTTGGGAATAATTACACACAGAGAATACATTCAAACAATATTTTATTATACACATATGTGTATACATAATTTATGTAGACAAATGATTTCGTCCTACACCTTTTGTGAAGTCATTCCCAAGAGCCATAATAGACAAAAATTCAATGCATCACACGTGTTAAGATACAGCTGGCTGTGATTATACACCTGGCCAGTAGGTGGTTTCGTGTGCACATGAAGCCTCAAGAAATGAACCCTTTCTCGAACCATTTGGCTCAAGTGGTTCAATGCCTCATGAGGCTTCATCTCACCATCACTATGAAATTGCATTGTATTGTATTGTAATTGAATTTATTGAGTATTTTTAGAGATTAGCATGTAGCCTTTTGTTCTGGGCTCTGCACAGCTGCTCCTCATTGACGAGTGAGGTGGTTGCCTGTGAAGGGAGGACAATTGTTACTCAGAGCAATGAGCTACTGGTGGGTAAAACTGAGCAAATGTTTGTGCATAATCTGTTAGGTGTGGAGTGCTAATGTAGAGTGACTCACCTGTCTTTTCTGTGTCCTCTCCAGGGTGTTTGGACAAATACTGTCCCAGGGGTCCAGACACCATATATGGTTTCTGGGAGAGGCCATTGAAAAGTGTGTGGGGGGGGATTGTTTATGGGTTTTGTGGTGTTTCATTATGGTGTAATGATAAAACATAAAATATTTATAAAAAGTAAATGGAAATGTTTGTATTTAGTAAAAGGTATTTTAATTAAATAGGTGGAGATTGATGAATTGAGATTCCCCTGTGAATTAAAGGTGGTTTGGTCCGTCACAGCTTGGACTATTTAAGACTGCAGTTTCACCTGTGAAGTCTTGTTGATTTTGAGTGAAGAATAAACCACTGCTGTTTCCACCCGACTCTGCCTCAAAGCTTCATCCTCACTGTAAAAGGCTGCCCTGTTACAAACACATTGATCAACAGGTTTTGCATGTCATTCAACTAGTGATGGTGAGATGAAGCCTCATGAGGCATTGAGCCACTTGAGCCAAATGGTTCGAGAAAGGGTTCATTTCTTGAGGCTTCATGTGCACACAAAACCACCTACTGGCCAGGTGTATAATCACAGCCAGCTGTATCTTAACACGTGTGATGCATTGAATTTTTGTCTATTATGGCTCTTGGGAATGACGTCACAAAAGGTGTAGGACGAAATCATTTGTCTACATAAATTATGTATACACATATGTGTATAATAAAATATTGTTTGAATGTATCCTCTGTGTGTAATTATTCCCAAAATAGTAGTGTCATGTGATATGGCATGTTGTGTAATAAAGTTTTTCTGTGACTCTAGAAAAATGGCATGGGCTTAATCAGGCAGAGGACAGTGAAAGTGCTTGTGGAACTAGGGAGGGGGTAGTGAATAGGCTAATGCTTGTGTAACTTGGATGATTTCATGCATTTTTATTAAGAAACAACAATTTCTCCACAGTTTTTGGTTTCAAACGATTTCTCTTTTTTGACACTACATGGATGAGGTGTTATTATTGTACCCCAACTCCTTGGTCACAATAGACACCTCACCTTTACAGAACATAAGAAACAGTAAAAAATACAGTTCCTCATAAGCAAACGTAATGCATCTGCAAATGTTCAGTTCACCTTACCTTGTTAGGGCTTATCAATTCGAAATCGAAAGAGGAGGGGAAATCCTCCTCTTTCTCACCGGCTCCATCCTTCTCCTATCCTGTCCTCGTGCTCCTAAATCTCCTATCTATCTATCTATCTATCTATCTATCTATCTATCTATCTATCTATCTATCTATCTATCTATCTATCTATCTATCTATCTATCTATCTATCTATCTATCTATCTATCTATCTATCTATCTATCTATCTATCTATCTATCTATCTATCTATCTATCTATCTATCTATCTATCTATCTATCTATCTATCTATCTATCTATCTATCTATCTATCTATCCTAAACTCTCCAAACACACCAAACTAACTGTCTCAAACTAAATAACCATTATCCAAACGCTGCTATCCAAACTATCAAAACTCTATCCACTCTCTCAACTGACCGCAACTCGCCTACAACAACCCACATTTTGAATGGATCCTGTGGGGTTTCTAAAGCTGTCAAACCCCGCGCCAACATCTGAGCCACTTCCCGAAGCAGTCACGTGGTACAGCCAGGCAGCGAGGCTTCGGACGTCATCGTTTTCGGCTCCTCCCCTAAATGAAGCAAGCCTCGATACGCGCTTTACGGAAACGCCCCCTCCATTACTCGACACACGCCTCGAAGCCTCGGCACATCACGTAACATCACTACCTAACAGATTATGCACAAACATTTGTTCAGTTTTACCCACCAGTAGCTCATTGCTCTGAGTAACAATTATCCTCCCTTCACAGGCAACCACCTCACTCGTCAATGAGGAGCAGCTGTGCAGAGCCCAGAACAAAAGGCTACATGCTAATCTCTAAAAATACTCAATAAATTCAATTACAATACAATACAATGCAATTTCAAAAATACAATTTTTGTGTGCAAATTGTTATTGATGTGCAAATCTATGCTTAAAGTGCAGTGCTAAATAAAGTGCTTGTTAATAAAGTGCAAAACGTACTTTCAAAAGTGCTACACAGCGATTTAAGTAAAAATAGTCCCAGTAATGAAGATCTCTTCATTACAGTAATGAAGATCTCTTCATTACAGTGTTCAAGGTTCTGTCTTTTATTATCTCAATAAATAAAATCAAAATTCATAGCTATATAAATAAATGCATAAATAAATGAGCTGAAAAAGAATAGAGTGCCTTCTCCGGGTCGGGGAGGATGTCCTGCCCCAAGTGGAGCAGGAGATCGACAGACAGATTGGCGCAGCGTCTGCAGTGAAGCGAGCACTCTACCAGTCTGTCGAGGTGAAGAGAGAACTGAGCCAAATAACAAAGCTCTTGATTTATCGGTCTAAGTTTCTACCCTCATCTATGATCATGAGCTTTAGATCGTGTAAAAAAGAACGAGGTCACGGATACAAGCGGCCAAAATTAGTGTTAGTTTTTTAAGGTGTCTGGGCTGTCCCTTAGAGAGAGAAGCTCAGTCATCTGGGAATAAATCAGAGTAGAGCAGCTGCTCCTTCATGTCTAGAGGAGCCAGTCTTGAGGTGGCTCGGGCATCTGATTAGGATGCCTCCTGGTCGCCTCTCTGGTGAGATGTCCCAGGCACGACCCACCAGGAGGAGGCCCAGAAGAAGTCCCAGGACACGCTGGAGAGATTATGTTTCTCAGCTAGCCTAGGAACGCCTTGGGATTCCCCCAGAGGAGCTTGAACAAGTGGCCTTCTTAGGCTGCTACCCCGCAACATTGTTCCAACATTGCTGTTGTAAAATTTCTGTTGTCATTTCATTTTAAAAATGTTCTACAAATTGTCACAAATGTTCTACAATTCTAAAAATGCTTAAAAAAGTGAAAAATTAAAATATTTATACTGATTTAAACACGGGTCCAAAAAGACCCACTAATGGAAGACTGTATAGTCAATATGTCATGCATCAGTTAAATACTTGAATCAGCCTGGATGAGCTGATTATATATAATAGAAGTGTTGTACCTACCTGATGAATAAAGTGCCAGCGATGCCCATAGAGGAGATATGAGATACAGTCCAATCAAAGGCTGGAAATTCATTCTTCTTTCATAAGAGTCTTGTGTAAATGCTTCACAAATATGACAAAGTTCTGTAAGGGCAACACTTTCTTAAAATGCCTCTTCAGGAAGTCACTTTACAACATCACATTGCAGGAAATTACTTCAATGCAAACCTCAGGCCGTTTCACTGATAAATCCTTCATGGAGCTATTTTTATACTCTGTAGGTGTACAAAACATTTACTCTGTCCGGTGTTCTAGATGTTTGAGTAAACTTGAATTAAATTCCTTTTTTCTTCTCTGCAAAGTTGTCTCCTGTGTATTTTGGTTCTTCTTCCTCCATGAGATCACAGTTTTCAGAGAAACACATTTCAACATATCTACTCGATTTCAATGCTTCACCACATACTAGCTGCATCAAAATGTGAAAACAAATCAGTCTTTTAATATTATAACTGACTTAAAAGTCAAGATAAAGAGTAGTAATTATGTTACTCAAAATATTATTTAAAACTAACAGCTTAGTATAGAAGTCCTCTATTAGAGGTAATGTCTGCACTATATCCGTGTTTCCACTTCACCTATGTGTCAAATTCAACTGCAGCTGCACCTATTATGAGGCCAAGACGAATGGCTAAAACAGTACATTTAAAAGAGCATTAAGATTTTGATGCACAGTGAACCTTCTCTGTGCACAAACCAGCTCATTTCATCAGGGCTAATGAAAACTGGGGGAAGAAGCTTATTGAACAAAATGTTATTACCATTTAGTGACCTGCTCTGACACCTATTTTAGTTATTTTTTCTTTAAATATGATCAACTTAACTTCCATACCATGTTAGGGTGAAGGGTTTAAGGGTTTTTTTCTTTTCTTTTTTTACATTTCTTTAACCAAGTAACCACAGAGAACAAAGTGAGAACTCCTCCTGCAGCACTGGTCTTTGATGTAAATGTGAAACAAAAATATAGAAGTCATGCAAAGCTTTCTTCTCCTTTACAGTTTCAGATTTTTTAACATTATTTTCTCACTGACTACAGTAGAAAGGATGTGTAATTGCATTTTGTGGAACACTTTGCGTATCAAAGGAACCTACACACTGGTAGTCTCCAGCATGCAGGAGACTGCATACTGTATGCAGCCAGTGTTTCTTTTTTTTTATTCAGTGTATTCTGTCTCCAAGTCTGGGAGAGGAAGTGTTTCTGCATAAAAGTGACACTGACTCACCAGCTGCAGTGAACACTTCCTCCAGCCCATCTACAGCAAAGAGAGCATAGCTCAACCTTTTACATATTAAACCACAGTTTGAATTTCTTATTGCAGAGCATTACCTCCTACTGTTGTCCTATAATTGGCAGAGACTTTAACCTCACCATTCTGGGTTATTTGACATTTCCATATCAGTTACTTGGTAATGATGAGTTTTGTAAAGCAAACAAATGGACTTTTTTCTTTTTTTTTCCAGTTATTGAAGCATCATACCCATTTCAGTTTTTCTTTTGATATGCCTGTCTTATTTTTGTAGGGAACAAATCCTATAAATGTATTGAGGGAACACATAAGTTCATCAGTGTCCTCTGCTGGAGTGGGGTTCTCAACAACTGTTAAATAAAAATAGCTGAATTTATTTTCTCCTTTATTATTCACTTTAAGACTTTTCTGAAACCCAGCCACAATCATCATTCATAGAGACTCCAGATTCAACAGAAGTTTACTCTCAGCACAGGAGCTGTTTGGGAATTAAATGTACAAAGTTAGATTTTGAGCTGTAACTCTGATAATAAACACATGACATGACTTGAAAAAAATATTTCCTGTATTGTTTGTAAGTTTAGGTGTGCCATGTTTGTAAAAAAATATATACTGGTGCATTTAGGCATGGTTTTTACTCTACTAAAACACATGTAAAATTTAGTTATAATTTTGGTTCATTTGAACCATATTTTTGAGCTACTGATTTTAAAAAATATTCAACATAGACAAAACTTAATATTCAGACATAAATAGCTGTCCCTCAAGTGTAAATATAAGTTCACTCATTTTGAGTAAATTTGGTCATATTATTTTACCAAATTTAGATGTGTTTCCCATGTTCTTATAAATATTCCTATTTACTTTATTCAACCTGATGACATTTGGTGACCAAATCCAGAAAAATATGAATCATTTTCTTAAAGTATGACTTCACCTTCTTTGTCTTTGTGAGATTTACCCTATAAAAATCTTTTCAGCCATTTTTGTAAAAATGAAGATGCAAAAGAAAAGCAAAATGCGTGTACAGTGTTTGTCCACTTGGTGGTGCCATAATTGTTTCAAAATTAGAGTCTCCTTTACATAATCAGATACAGATTGATCCATTTGCCTTGCTACACAGAAGTTAAGGCCAGACATTTTTGCTGCTCTGTTCTTTCCAGAAGTTAGATCCACATGTTGAATGTGTTAAGGAACTTCTTCTGACTCAAATACAACAAAAGAAAAACATTTACAGCAATGAAACTTCACACTACTACCCAAGGACTAGTTCAAGGCCTAGGACATGCCACGACTTTGTAGGCCTTGATCTTAAGCACAACACTGGCGACCCCCCTGAGGTCAGGCAGGGAACATTCATTCTGAGGAAGGACAAACTGGAAATCTCTCAGCAAGTAAGCAGTGAACAGAAAGAGTTCAATTTTGGCAACAGACTCCCCCAGGCAGAGCCGAGCACCCCCTCCAAAAGGCATCAGGAAGCGAGCGGAGCCGCCACCTCCCTCCTGAAAGCGCTCTGAAAGCAAAAATAACAGATTGAAAATAAAACACTGCTGAGCCAGCTCAGGCAGAACACTTTAGCTGGGGATATAAAGCTGTACCAGGTTTGAAGCTGTTCGGCTCGGACCAAACTGCTGGATCGTGATGCGCTCCAAAAAGATTAGGAATGATGATTGTGTTCTTCGGGATGAAATAACCTGCGATGCTGCAGATGAGTTTAAAATCAGAGTCAAATTACAAGTAAAATACAGCAGAAAAGTAATGAATGCAAATGAAAAGGTAAAGGTATTGAGTTTCCAAAAAGTGACATGCATTGATACATACATTAATACATTGACAAATAAATTAAAATGAATGACTTAAATACCGTAAATATTTTATTGCAGCAGCAAAACCAGCAAAATCAAATTTAGAAAATTTGTAACCTTTTTGTAATTCAGTTGAGTTATTAAATTCTATGTTAAGAAAGTTTTACTGAAACCTCTTACAATGTTAATAAAGGTGACATAAAGCCGAGCCCAATGGCTGTTTTTCAAAATGGGAAAAATGTGTCATTCAGGTTAGACAGATTTATTTGTCAAAATTTCAGAAGAAACCTGGTTCATCAGCCACTTTTTAATCTGTCTTCCCCTCTTTAAAAATATCAGAATACTAAATAGCCACTATTCAAATATCTAAAGAAAATTTGAGAAATTTTAACTCACCATGAGTCCAAATCATAAAAAAATGCATTGAGTCACTATCACATTAGATAATTGTAGCTGAGCTAACCTGCTGTCCCTGATGGCTCTGTGTGGGACGGCCAAAGGAGCAACCGGCCTGAGTCTGAGCATCTCACTGATAAGAGAGGACAACACAGGGAGTCTGTGTCTGTCACTGTATTTAGGATACCGGCCCTCTAAAACTCTGCACAGCTCCTCATATACGCTGGTCTGCACCTAAACCATAAAAAAAATAAGAGCTGAGACACAGACACAACCTGTAAGATGTGTAAATGGTATTAAGAATATTAATAATAAAAGTTTCCTATGCCTCTGGTCTGTGCAGCAGGAAGGCCACGGTCCAGTTGAGCCAAGCTGCTGCAGTCTCTGTTCCACCAATGAGGAGATCCACAGTGGCCATGTGGACATGAACGTCAGTCAGGAGCTGGAGATGAGAACATGTCTACAGTCTCTTTGCAGATTAAGTTCTGCTTACTTAACATTTTTGGATTTCTATAAATATCTCATTTTTAATATTTCCTGGCATTTAATAAAGGTATATACCTCTCCATTTTCTGTGCTTTGATGTTTGTCAAGGCCTTGAAGGAGGAATCCTGTTATAGCATCCTCGTTTATTTTGTTTTGTGCCTGCAAAAAGAATGTAGAAGGACAAAAATAACAAAAACATAATACTTAAACAGACTTGGATACATTATCCAAGTCTGTTAATTGAGAATAACCTTTGAGATTTCTATATTGTCCATGTTTTTTGGTCATTTTCCCTCTTTGCCAATTTGTACTTTTGCAATGTTGATATTGTCTAACATTTTATGGAACAATAACAAAAAATAATTTCAGTACAATCACATTCAAGTTGATGCTAGTTATCAAAGTCCACCAAGTTCACTTGCCTTTGAATACTGACTTCAAGCATTCAGTGTTCTTGGATAAGCAAACTGCATTTACAGCAATCCCTCATACCAAACATGCATGTAGCTACAGTGGAGAGGAAAATCTACCCTTATTACTGTGTGTGGATGCATAAATGTTCATGATTGCATGTGTGATCCATCTCTATGGTGTGACTGTGTTTACCATTATTTTAGTCTATTTTATTGTTTTCAAAGTAGCTAACATTACCCTATTTATGTGTCATTCATGACTATTATGTAAAAGAAAATGTATTATTGGTTATTATTTTCTGTCATTCAGTCAACCTATTATTTAAGTTTGCTAACCTATCTACCTGCCGTTACTGTATGTATGGTGATGCTGTTTCTGTGTGTTGGCGCTTGCATTTGTACATAAATAATGATAATTACTTTAGTCTATAATCAAACATTTCTTTTCCTTTTATATGTATTTATCTAAAAGTGTCATGGTTGCAAAGTACACCCCTGTATTGGTCCTATAGATGTTGGATCAGAAGATACATACCCATGCATGGACATGTGGAGTGAAGAGGTTTGTGACAAAACTGCATGAAACTTCAGTATGAAAAGGATTATGAACTGGTAAAAGGGTATCAGTTACAAAACATACACATGCTTGATCTATTTTTGAAATTTACCAACCTTGTAACTGTTAAGGTGCTGTTTTATGATGGCATCCCTCCTGGCCACCTCTTTGAGAAGACGAGCAAACACGGGATTTGGTAATTTCTTTAAGAGAGGAAATAATACATGAATTTATAAATGAAATGTGCTTTCGTAACCCTCTGACCGTCAGTCATAATATTAAATATTTACTGACTCTCAGCAGTGGAAAGGAATCCAGGGCTGAAATCCATGAGGAACCCCACAGGGCAACAATCTTGTTCAGGCAGCTGTGCAACTCCTGCAGCTCTGGTGACGTCTTATCATACTAGAAAAAAAGGATACACACTATGTTCTAAGGTAAAATGGACTACGTGACCATCTTTTTGCAATCCTTGCCACTAAAAACAACTATTCAAACAGAAACTTTGCTCTCTCCCCAACACAAACAAACAAGCAATTTCACCTCTGGCACAATCACAGCTGTTCATTGAAGCACATTTTATAAACTGTCTTCAGAACTCAAGAGCTTAAAATAAACAGCAGGAGAACGGAGACCCACTTCTTTTCCGAAAGCTAAAGTGGTGATGACGTTACTGGCTGCCACAGTAAAATCTTCTGAGAGGTCAACAGCACTCTCTTGATAGTCCATCAGAACCTGAAACATAAACAGGCCGTGCTTTATCGGGTTGTGTAACATTGGAAATTCCCCTGCATTTGGTTTGGTCTCACTGGACCTGTCCTTGTTTTCTGTACCTTTCTCAAATGCAAAGCCTGTCTCTCAATCACCCCATGTAAAGACTGCTGGCAGCAGCGCTGCAAGGCACTATGGACGAGACGCCGGTGTGCCCTCCACTCCTCGGTGTAATCTCCCAGAGAAATGTTACGCCCTCCTCCAGATACACTGTCTCCTGTTTCAAGTGTGAAGAAAATATCAGGGCACATAGTGACTACAATTCTAAAGTTAAACTCAGCTGTATACATTTTTATACAGAGTGGAGAATTTTGAACATTTCACTTTGAAAACTTATACAGCTAATAAAAGAAATAAACATAACAGAATAAAAAGGGAATAAATAATTAAAGGAATGTAAGCCACAATAGTTAATAGATAAAGAAGATGGTTGTTTAGAACTCTGTACCCAAGCATATAATTGGAAAGTTTAGTAGAAGAAAAACACTTGTGAAAAAAAGGTGTACCAGCAACAAGAACAACCACAGTCTTGATAAGATTTGGAAGCAAAGACAATTTATGAGTTTGGATGTTCACAGGGTGTGGACTGCAGCTGAGTCAGTTCTTCAAGAGTCACCACACACACATGTTCACATCACATGAGCGTTGCACTCCTTGAGTTAATTCACTCCTAAATCTGGGACAACACCAGATACATCTTATCTTGGCAAAGGCCTTGACTTTGTCTTTTCAGATAAAACACAATTTTTCATTAAACTAAAACTTTAAAAAGACATGTTTTTTGCTGGTATTTATTCAAGTTTAGCCCCACTACCTAACAGGACATTTTAAAGCACTTCATAATTACTTCTGCTGACAAGGTTTATGGAGATGCTGATTTCATCTTCCATAGGCAGCTACCTACACTGTGAAAAATCCTTGTTCTTAATGGGCCAGAAAAATGGTTCAAATTAACAGAAAAACAAAAGAAGGGGTGAACCTGTGTGTGAAAAAATCTAGTTTCCCGTTTTGAGCTGAATTACTGAGAAAGCAGCCTTTCAGTTACTTTCTAATTCATTTAGATACTGTATATCTATCAAGAAAACTGAAGAATATCTTGCCTGTGTAGGACATTGGTCGCCCAGCAAAATCAGACCATTTCTTCACCAGTGCTTCTCTGATGACTTCACAACTGTTGAGCACCACCATGGCTTAACAAACAGAGTAAAAATGAGAGGTTACATGTCTATCAGATACAGAAAAACTATGTTACCGTTATGTGGACAATTACTTGTTTTTCCACATTTTAAGCGGTAGATGCTTCCATAGCGTTGGCCCAGATTGGTCAGGTGAATCGGTAAGTGATCGTGTGTCAGTTCCATCATGTTGCCAATAAGGAAGCGACTCGGGGGGCCGGGGAGAGAAGGTTTTGCAGAACTGTGAACAAACTGATACAGATGCTGCAGAAGTCCAATATTTGCTCCTTTCAAATTTTAGAAGAGAAAAAAAGGTAAGGTTGAATCATTAAACCAACATGAACATGAACATATGTATGAAATATTCACATAGTAAATAGAGTCTCCCAAAGTACTTACTATTTTTATCCTTTCCTTGCGAATGAGTGTTTCGTCGACTGGTAATCAGTACCAAAAGGAGCAACGCAAGAAAAAATAATGCTCCAACACTGACCAGTGATATATCTACTCCCATTTTGTCTTCTCTCACGTATCCCCTACTTTAACAAGCAGACCAGTACATTACACTACTCTTTTATACTTCTTAGTTTGATAAGCTGTCAGTGTTTGCACTCGAATCAAGGATAGCTAAATATTTTTTTTAGGTCAAGATATCTAATCATGTGATGACCCCAGCACATATATCAAGAGATAACCTGATAAACTCAGTCAGGATGTGTTGAAGGGTATTAAAACACACCTCTGTTTACATGTCAGTCAAGCTGATGCTTAGCTTTGTGCTGTTCACTTTTTCTGGAAAATAGCTCTGGTTTAAAAAAAAATGACATGCGAGACCCACTTAAGCAATATTTATTCCAATTGACAGTGCATAATAATACAGTAATAGTGGGATTAATGTGTGTGGTGCACAGAGATTTATTAGAGGTAAAACAGATAAAATCATATTCAAGCAAAAGGTTTCTTTAGTATTCAGATGCAATGAGCTACTCATCAACTCTCTCATTTTATTTTCTATAAGAATAGCTCAGGAAAAAAATTACATCTTTCAGACTGAACCAAATACACTGATTGTTCCAGTAGTATCTGAAAAAAACATCCTACATGGAATTTATTTTGGGAATAGACATGCAGATGCAGATATGTACAAGTCTTGGAGCTTGAAGCATCTTTAGCCATGAGTTGCAGGGGAGAACCGAGACGGTCTGAACTTCATCTCAGAGAAGGGAATGGACGAGTCTTTGCCTTTCCAGTCTATCCAGACTATTCCCTATAAAGAGAAACAAACAGAAAATCACTGACATGTGGTCTACGTGCAGTCCCATAGTATTTGAAAAATGTGAAGAAAGTTGGTTACCTGATTATTGCTGTTCATGCCGTAAAGGCCATTGAGGTTGACTTTATAGCAGTTTTTGTACCACCAGCCCCCCACATAAGCCTTGGCACAGTGGATTCCCAGAGGGTCTGGTTCCTTGTCTCGAGTTGAGAATGGGCGGCCATTATGGTACTTCATTGAGTCACCTAGCAGAAAAAAAGCATCTAAATTAGGATCCTTTTGATATCTAGCTGAAAAAAAACTAGATTGTTACAGTTTCGTCTATGAAGTTGTTTTTAAACTTCCAAGGAAACTATGCTAGCTTGTAACTTATGATAAACATGGACAATACAACAAAACCCTCAAACATAAGGTTACAGCATTTTTGGGTGCCATAAATAAATAACAATAATAAATGCAAAAATAATGCAAAAAACATAATTTTTTTAAGGAACATTGCAAGTGGTTTCCTGAGAGATTTCGAATTCCTAAAAAGATTTTGGACAACGATTTTTGTTTTGCTTAATAATTTATTGAACTTAAAAAAATAATCAATGTCACAAAAAGGAAAAAAAAATAACTTGGAAATTTAAGGTTGGAATGTTTGCCTATTCTTGGAATTTTAAAGTTTTTAACCCTAGCATGTTTGGCATGAGTTTTCACACATGTATTTTAATTTTGAAAAACATTTCCTAGAGTTGTTTGCAAATCATCTTTCTTTTCCTTTAAAATGTACCTGCTGTTCCTGTGTATCCAGATACAGTAAGAGTATAGTTTCTTCCTTCTGAAGCAACAGAGAAGTTGGTGTAACGAGCGTAAGCTGTGTCATTTCCAGATTGCAAATCCACTCTCAAGCTCACAGGGCCGATACTGGTCAGGTTGTGCAGGAGCTCATTTCCTGGCCAAAGACAGGAAAAAACATTAAGTTGCATAGGTGAACAAAGCATATTTCTTTTCCTTTAAAATGCAACAACGTGATCTGGATGATCAAATGAGCAAAAATGTCCAACAATACCTAGCCAGAACTCTTCACTCAGGTTTCCAAAGCCGGCTTTATAGTCACTCCAGGTTCTGTAGAAATCAGTTTTTCCATTCATCCTTCTCTGGAAAACCTATAAAACACACAAATTGACTTTGCATCCTGTTTCATCAACTGGCTTAGTAAATGTCTGCAGTTTCTTGTACCGTCCATCCGCCTCCATCTGTTTCCATGTCACAGTAAACTCTCACTGCTCGCCCCTCTTTCCCTTGCGGGTAGATGGTCACTTCCCCTGACTCCAGAGCTCCATTTAGCAATTCTTGTGAGCATTCAGTAGGGAAAGGGAAGCGCAATTTTCCTGGAAGACAAAGAAACATGTGCCTTAGAGAATTATGAATATTTAGCTCTAACTAATCTAAATAGTGAGAAAAAAATAATTACCGGTGATGAATTGTGACGTGACAAGTGATGTATACTTTCCATTTTTCTCTCCTTGTACCACAACAGAATAGAATGATGAAGGAATCAGGCCAGTCAGTTTATACTCTGTGATGGGTGACTCCAGGATGACTTCCTAACACGGAAAGTTGTGTTTTTGTAGAACCTTAATTTGGTCAAATTGGTCCAATCAAAAGAGGATAATCACTCACCTTTGCCTCCTCTTTTGCCATCTGATAGATCACTCTGTAGCTGTTAAAAACAACAGAAGTTCTCCAGGCAATCACTGCAGACCGACCACCAATTTCACTGGCCTTAACCACTAGATAACAGAAGAAGTGCATAAGTTTAAGTTTAAGAAGGTAAAACTCTAAAGTCTTCAGTTATTCCTATTCTACTCACCATTTGCTGTTGTAAATGAAGTAGATATTCCCATACTCTGGAGGTTGTTCTTTTGGGTCCGCACTTTGACCTTATACAGAGTTCCTCTCTGTAAACCTTTCAGCTGGTACTGCACTGAATTTCCTGACAGCATCACTGTTACTGTAACATTTGGAGCTGTACTCAAAAAGACAAACAAACAAACAAAACAAAACAAAATTGATTGATGGATCAATCAGTTCCATACTTACACTTATTTTTACTGTCAGTTCAAACTCACTCTTGGAAGACCCATAGCTAACAATGAAACGATCTACTTTCCCCAGGCTGGGTGTCCAACGCAGCATAGCTGTGTTATCTGTCACATTGATGACTTGGAGATGTGTTGGAGGAGCAGGTACTATGAAAAAAATATATATTCACAGCATATTAATTGACCTTCTTGTACACCAGGTGTGCTGGGTGAACTTCTTTAACAATACCTGTAGTGATAATTGAAGTGAGTTCATCACTCTGAGCGCTTCCTTTGGTTGTGGTAACACTGATAATGTAGGATGATCCAGCAGACAAGGTAGACAGAACAACACTTGATTGATGAGAGTCCACAGACACAAACTGGCTTTTTCCTGACAACATGAACACAAGCATTGTATTACATTTATCTCTCTATCAAGTCTGTAACCAATGTTGCAGGGTTTCTGTCTATATATACTGACTATGTTCTTTTGTTTTAATCAATATCTTTGTTGGTTTGACTAACCTGTTGAAATGTTGATGTATGTTACTCTAAAGCCTGTAAATATGGTGTTTGGTTTGGTCCAAGAAACAGTCAGAGAGGACTCTGTTACATTACTAAAAACCAGTTCTGTGGGTTTCTCAGGACCTGGGAATAGAAACAAGTAGTTTTATTCATTGATTAGTGTTTTACTGTTAACTTCTTAGCAAAAGCTATTTTGAGAGTGTTGAAACCATTTGAAAACATGTTTCTCGTATTTCATATCTCACCTGTGGTTGCTGTAACTCTGTGAATCTTGGATCTTCTGTCTGCTGTAGAGCCAAATACATGGACCACATAACGTGTGTTTGCCTTGAGATTACTGAACTTGAAGGATCGTGCGCTGCCAGGCACCACTCTTGAGATCCTCTTAGTTTCAGTTTTACTTCTAGATTCAACACTTTTACCAGAGGAGATAGTTGTGTTGGTGCTCTGACTGTGGACTTCAGTTGATGTTCTAGTGCCAGACATCCAATCTCTTTCAACAATCTCCCCTCCAAGCCCCTCATTCTCATCAGTGTCACTGTCCGTGCGAGGCTCTCTTCTGACCACAGTGAAATTCTTGAACATATGTTGTGGCGCCAACCACGTGATAGTGAAACTAGAGGTGGAGATATTCACAGCCTTCACTGATCCTAAACCTCCAAGTTTTTTGGAGCAGTGATCGATTGTTGTATTGTTCTCTAGAACTTTGTTGTTGTCCTTTGTTGATGCACATGTTGAAATTCGATTTATGCCAGTGGATTTATTTTCTTGATTCTTGTTCGTGTTGGGCAGCTCAACAGACTTGTTTTTGTTTTCATTCTTGCTTTTTGTGTTGTTGGTTTTATTCTCATTACTCAGTGTTACATTTGATCGTGGATCATCTTGGGGTGGTAATTTCTCTGGTCTTTCTTCCTTTGTGATTTGTGGATTTGTTGTTGGAGGAAGCTTTTTGATCTCTGGTTTTTCTCCACGGGCCTCTTTTTCATTGTCATTCATAGATTCAGTAGTTGTATTTGAATCCTTCTTATTGTCTTGTGGACAGGAAAAGTTTAAAGTTAGTTAGAGGTGGAGTAAAATAAACTTTGTAAACATAGCAAATGTACTCTTACCTTTAAAGCACTCAGCATCTTTTGCACACTTACTGCAGTCAAGACTTGTAAATCCTTTATGGCAAATACATTTCCCCTTCTCACATTTCCCCTTACCACTACAGTCATTTGGGCAATTTGCAGAACATGGACCTGTTTGGCAAAAAGAAGAAGCAGAATTATTAAACCCAGTCTGCATTGTCTGACGTTAGATTTAAAATACTGGTAAGGCATAGTTACATTTCTCCTTTAGAAGGGACATCTCTCTTTCCAGTCGGGACAGGCGTCCTTTCAGAGCAGCCATCTCAGCTTCACATCCCTCTGTACACCCACCAGGTAGCAGGTTGATGCTATGTGTCATCACCAGTGGAGCACCAGGCTTTAACGTCAGCTCCTGTTCCTTTGTGTGGCTCCAGTCACCATTGAAACTGATGACCACTTTAAGGGGCTGTGAAGGACCAACACTGTCTTTGCCGATTGCTTGGATTAAAGGAGTCTGAGTAATAGTAGTGGTGCCCATTTCTTTATCTTTATTGAAACCCCCAGCTCTTTCACCAGGCTTGTCTTTGGCCTTCTCATCATTGATCTGAAGGTGGATACCAACAACTGATTGATGTCCAGACTCTTTATGCTTATTTTTGGTAGCTTTAGTACCATTGGTAGGTAAAGGCAGAGTATTTGAAGCAGACGTATCTTTAGACTTTTTATCACCACTAGGAGGAGAATTGTCAAAAGTTGTCTGATTAGTAGATACTGTAGATTTGACTTTTGTAGTTTTACTGGTGGTAGATAAAGACGGAAAGCTCTGAGCTGATTTGTCTTTGGACTTCTCATCACTTTTAGGGTGATGAGCAATGGTCTGGTTACCAGAGGCTGTTGTCTTGCCTCTAGAAGTTTTGCCACCACTGGCAGGTAAAGACGGAACATTTGGAGTTAACTTGTCTTTGGACTTCTCATCACCGGTGGTGAGGGGAATATCAAAAACAGTCTGGTTACCAGCTGCAGCCCTGTCTTTGGTGGACTTACTGCCACTGGGAAGTATAGAAGGAACATTGTGATTGGACCTATTCTCAGCATTCTTCTCATTACTGCTTAAAGAAGATTTTGATGATGTAGTTTGATTGTGAGATTGCTGAAGTTTGTTTCTGCTGGTTTTCAAATGACTGTCTGAGGAAAGCTTTGTGATAGTTGACTGGTCTTGGTGAACTCCAGTAGGTTCAGGCTTGATTTTGTTGGCTTTTTCTTCACTAAGTGACAGAAGCTTAGCTGAAGCTGTCTGGTTGACTTTGTGTTTGTCTCTGTTGGTGTTGGTGTCAGTGGCTTTAGGAGCCTTTGCTGGTGACGGTGGAGTGGTTTGAACCACTGCAACACTGAGTTTGCTTTTGGTGGTTGTTGCAGCATTGGTTGCTGATTTTTGGTTGGAACTTGCAGTGGGTAAAATTGTCACAGTGACAGTGTTTGTCTTTAGGGTGGGGTTCAAACTCTGTTTAGAAGGAGCAGCAGTGGTTTTTGGTTTTGAGAAGGTTAAAACAGTATTGGCTTTGGTCACATTGCTTCCTACAGCATCTCTTTTGTCAAGGGTCGTGGTTTGAAAGGAGGGGAATGGGGTTAGAAGTAAGAGAAGTCCGAGGGTAATTAACATATTGCAATGGCTGCTGTGCAGGGATGTTGTATAACTTTTGGAAAACTGTTATACAAAAAAATTATGTATTTCCTCTTTACTTCTTAGGAGATGCTGTTGGAGGTGACTTTGGCAGGTCTCTCCTACAGATAAAAAAAGGAAAATCATTATTATTACAGATCTATATGTTTTTTTAATGTGTTTAAGTTGCTAGCAATTTTTTTCTGATCATATGAATACTTTTTGGTCCTTGTTCGCTCCAGATTCACAGAGTTCCCTTTTACACTCTTCAGATAAGGTATTTTTACATCAGCCACATTTATGACAAGTGTATTTGTTGGGTAGTGTTTTGCCATGAAATACTGCACCACAGTTGTGTAGCTGTTTTGGAAACTAGAGTAGGCATCTTCTTTGAAAGTCTTTACCTTCTTTAAACAGACTGTAATTTGAACAAAGTTTAATAAGCAGAAAATAATATGTCACTGGATAGAGGTTGATTTATTTCATATTAATATTACACTGAGTAATAACTATGCTATAGTTCAAAAGATAAAATTTTGATAGATTTTGCATGCAATTGTCATGTATACACATTTACATAGTTAAAACAGAATTTTCTAACATTGATATTACAAACACAGCCCTGAATTGTAACTGAAAAGCTTGCCAAACCAAGTTTTTAAATGATCAGAAAGAAGCAAGAAAATCCAGAGTTAACTAGTGGGAGTGTGCTGAGCAGTAACAAAGCATCACTGTACTGAACTGTGAGACAAGGTATACCTTTCAAGGTACAGAAAGCTGCACAAACCACTGAAGCCAAAACTCTAAAAATCCCACAAATGTCCAATTGTTGTTATAAATTTATGAAGAATCAAACTGGAGAACCAAGGAAACTTGTGTGTGCCTTTATTTTTTTAAGCACTATAACCTAATGTTTTACTTGTTGCAGCAACCTGCACACTTTTAACCTGCATACATACACAATCTGCATATGTTTTACATTCCATCGTTAAAAGCATTATATGTAAATCACAACAAATAATTAATTCACACAAAACAAGATAAATCCCTATGAATACTGCAACACAACATAGTATATGTGCATTGTCATGTCTACCTTTGGAGCAAATGCTAAATATTATTACTTCAAAAAGAGTCCAGTTATCTCTTTGAAATAATTATGGAGAAGAAAACCTACCTGACTGATGAATGAGTTGTTTGCTTTATGTCTCTGACGCCATCAGAGCAAAAGCAACTCTGGCAGACGGGATCAGATCTGAGAGGAAAGATTTGGTAAAAGGACCCCCAATATAAAGGAGGTGAGTGATGAAGACTGGCCTTGCTAACACCTCCTACACCTTCCTATTACAAACACACCTCTACCACGCCTACTGGTCCCCCAACGCCTGACCACGGGGAAAAATATTTGTGTAGGAGTTACATAAAAACAGAGACTTTTACACTCACTCAAACATTAAATGTACCATTTTCATTTTCTGTGAAAATTATTAATATGTTATTTAACATGTTTTGCTGACATCTACTCTAATCAGCACTAGAATTATCTACTAATACATGTACATATAAATATATTTTTAATTTCTCGTACATCATGTTTTAGTTACTAAAATGAAAAACATTGCAAAGTTAGGCTTACAATTTGATTGGAACATGTTCTGCAAGCGTCTTGACTTATTTCAGCTGCAGCTGCCATCAGCACACACTGTAAATGCAGGATTCAGCTGGAATACAAAGCCCAACACTGTAAGTATCCAGCGCTGACTGTAGGATACAGAAACCCCCCAGATATATGAATCGGCTGTTTGTTGAAGGTAATGAGATGTAACTGTGCGTGAGTTATGCTAGCAACCGACTATCCACAGGATGTTAGGAAGCCTCTGTGCTGGTATTGCATCTCTAACCCAATGGCCACCCACCATCCCACCTTTTGTAAACCACATGAAGAGGACTATATAAAAGGTTTAGAGCAAACAAGGAGTATGTGATGCTCTTGCACATTAACAAGAGGTCAGAAACAGCAGCTGAGATCATCACACCTTTTATTGTATATTAAGTGTGGCACCTTCACCATGACATTTACATCAATATTTTATGTGTTCATATTCCGTACGTTGAATCACTATGTAAACAGAAAATGAGTGGGGGCTGGTGTCTAACTTTAAGACATTACTATGCTTAACAAATGTAACAAAATCATTCAAACACAGTGGCGAGGGAGGCCGGGTGATGACTCAAGTTTATCTTGCCAGCATAAATGATAAATAGGACAGAAAGGGAGGCACAGAAATGCTCCAGAAGTGCAAGATCCATCATTCCTCTCCAAAATGCCAAATGGTTATTTCTGATGGATATTAGATAAGAACATTTTCTCTCATATTACAAATGCAAATATATAAAAAGGTTCTCAAACACTGTTGTGACCAACAGGAACTATTTCAGATAAAACTACATTTGAGCATCTGGATAGGAAACACTATATACAGCAACAAATAAAGGATGAACATGTGGAAAAGTACCACATGGCCACTCATTTTTAGAAGTGGTACCAATAAGTGTGGAGGGCGCAGTAGATTGATCTGCTTTGAAATAATGTTAATACATTAAGAAGAAATAAAATTAATAAATTCTTCAGTATGGTGTTTTTTACACTGTCATTTTTTCAGTTTTGTACTCTTTTGTATTTCTAATTCTCTAAAAAGAAAAAAAAATAGACTTTTTAAAAAAAATCTCCGGTCATGATTAAAGTATTAAAGAAGAACATTTAATACTTTAGTCTACTGATTCAGCTTTTACTCTCCACATGGAATTGGTCATTGTTGTGGTTGGTTGGTGATATTTTTGCATTTCTTTGCAAAAAAAATGCAAGTAAAAACCCTGAAAATGTGCATCCTTATCAGTAAATGGTCAAATCTTAATAGGACATTAAAAGAGATTTTTACTGAAAAGACTTGAAGTCAACAGGATTTGTTTTCTTTACGACTTAAACAGATGTGAATTTAAAATAAATGTTTTTAAGGCTTCGGTAAAAATATCCAACCTCCAAGCACAAGCACAATCTTATGCAATAAATAGATTTTTGGTGACATTTCTGCAAACAAATTGCCTATGACAGCCTCAAGTGAAAATAAAAATGCCATGAACTCCAGAGTAGGTGGTCCATCTCTGTTTGATGGCAGCCTACAAAAACATCTCCAACCTTATACCTTTCTGCATCATGGACCACCATCAAGCTGCTGACCGTGACCTGGTCTTTGGGCTTCACCTCAACACCTACCAGGACTTGCACACCTGAGAAAAAACACCTGGTCATGTGAACCTCCAGATGTTATTTGATGGAAATTTGTGAAATCAGCATCTTTATCAATACTGCATTCATTTAATTTAGGTTTCATTAACATAGCCAACCTAAAAGCATCTTTCAAAAACTTTCCTCTGCTGCAGCCTATTCATAAATCAGTCAAATTGAAAGTTGAAATCCGCCAAAAAGAAAAAAAAAATCATATTTGCTTTTTCGGTCTTCAATTACTATTTTAACCAAGGGACATAAGTGTACTCTTCTCACTGTTGATAATACATTAGTTATTCCAAGAAGTCTTTGGAAAAAAGCTCCTTTTCTCGAATCATGGTATTGGCTGCTGACAGTAACCAAAAGTATGTGAGAAATCTGCATATTTATTTACCCTTTATTCATCTGACTTTAATGAAATGTCTAATAGGGAAGCTGAAACAGTGTGGCCATTGAACAGGCTATGATTGAAGTGATGGTCAGTCCCCCCGTGTTGCTTACATTGGACCTGCTCCTTGAGATTAGAATAATATAGGCACATAAGCCTTTGCTTGTTCACAGCCTCCTTACCTCCAGCCTCCCCGCTCCTGTTCGTTCTGAATTATGTAATTGCACTGAGAACCTTCTGCATCACGTCTCCTGCTTGACCACATTCGAGAAGAGACATAAACTCTCTCTTAAGGGGAATTTTGGTCCTTATGAGGGGTATGATTGATCCAAACCCTGCCCTCCAATAAGAGTGACTGAATAGGCCTAAAAAAAAACAAAACACCACTCCTTCCCACCTCCTTTTTCCTCTGGTTGCAGATGTCAAGCAGGAAGAGGAGGGCAAATTCAGCACAGAGGAACCTCTCAGATCCTTGGCTGCCCGTAAAAGCAAAAGATAACATTAAAAAATGAGTGTATTTCACAGGAAGGCAAAAAAACCCCAGCAGAACCGTGTTCCTGGGAAAAAGGTGGGAAAACAAATCTACCTTTTGGTTTCAATGTTAAATTTAAGTTTAAGTATAATTGCAACATTATTCAGCAACAAGGACAATAATTTAAAAAGATCACATAAACTAATATTATGAGTGGTTCATTGCAGTCTCAAAGTTTGTTTTTCCAAGTATCTTCATTATTTAGTAAAGGTAGCAAAGCATTGTTATGACCTACTGCAAATGTAATAAATATGATCCTATCATTTCCTATGATCTATGGCCAGCACTTCTGAACAGAACACGCATAATCTGTTTAAATACACCAATTAATGCCCTGATTTAACACATCACTCCTCATGTGAATTCCCCTTTAATCTAATCCTTATTGACAGAGGCTTCCATATCATCAATATTCTTTGGTTTGCATGCTGTAATCCCGTTTTTCAATTTGCAGCAGAGATTTCCACTAGAGTTTAGGTCAGGTCATAATCTTGGTCACTTTAGGACCTCGGAGCCCAGAAATATTCTAAACAATTGCAGATTTAAGCTTTAAACCTTGTTTTATTTCTTAAGCTAACAGGCTTGTTCTGACTGAAATTAATGTCAATGGTTTGGAGAGGCTTAGCCAGAGTCCACTCTTGAATCAGACAATGAATCTTCAGAGGAAGCTAACTATTAGTGTGATGACTAGGAGTGTCACTGTAGGCATGGTGCTCTTTTCAGCATACTCTTCATTCTTTAGCATCACCAAGTTCTTTTGAAAACCAGTGTAGGTTTTTGTCCACCTGGCTCTTTAATCTGGTGACAGCTTTTGATTACTCCCTCTTGCTGTCAATTTTAGCCAGCATAGATTATGTCCTTTTGACTTTAAACTTGTGAACTTGACCAGGATCTTTTCTGTCTTCTTTAAAACATTTTCGACAGTTCTCTTGAAACTGCGGCAAGGGTTGAATAATTTAAAGTCTTAGCAAATTTTGGCATCTATAAGCAATGACAAACACAAAGTATTTTTTGTGGACAAGAAGTTCTGTTTATTTCAGCTACATATCATATAACTCCAACATGAGGAAATAAAAACAATGCATTAACTAGAAAAAGTAAAGTGGTGCTCTAACAAGTCATTTACTTTTAGTGTGATTATTACTTTTTTTAAGTTTGTGTGTAAGTTTTTTTAAGTCTGATATATTTTTTATGCAACAAAAGGTAACTTATCCATCAGTTGTAATGTGTAAATTGTAGTAAAAGTTAATAGATTCATGAGTCACATTTACTGTCTGCAGCCATCGGTTTTGTATTCATCAATAAATTGATTGAACTCATTACAAGTACGATTGTTTGCAGATTTTCTACAGTCGGTATCGAGTGGTTTCTTTTCCACCCAGGTGTTTGATTCCAACAGATACTGCATGCTACAAAGACAGAAAAAGACAGTGTCAGTGTATTTAAAACTGTATTTTTGTTGATAAGACTTATATTACTTACTTTCCAGTTAAGTCTTTAGTGGAACCATCTTTACCCATAATCAGATACTGTCTTCCTAATTCTAACTGCCCCTTGCACTGAAGCCTTTTGGCAAACACCCGAACACTGTTGATTGTCACAAGCAGGTCTCCATCTGGTAGACAAAAAAAAAAAATCTTTCTAACCATTAAAAAGCCCCCAAAAATTTTAAAACCTGTATTTCAACCTCCTTTGATTGCTTTGGTTGGTCACTCACGAAATTTGAGGATGTCGACGACTTTAGTGTTGTACAGCTCAAAGTTGCTCTTAACAGAAATATCCTGGACTTCTAAAATGTAAGCTGGTATACAGACACACAAATACAAATCTGAATAGTCTGTTATGGATAATAGATTTTTAATGAAACATACCTATCACAGATTTATTTGAAGTAGCACATTATTAAATATTAGACTTTGTTTTATTATTTATTGGATTGTGTCTCTCAATAGATATAAAAATTATAAAAATGCAGCAAATCCTCAGAGTTAATTACCAACAATATTTTTGTAGAATAGTACATTTTTGTAGAGACTACTTACCATAATCCACTCGTGGGGAGAAGCATGCATATTCAGAACGAGTATTCTTTTTTATATTTTTGACTCGGTTAGATTTGAAGGTCTCTTGTACTTTATGACAGGGTCCTAAAGAAAGCACAAAATGACATTTGGAATCCATAAATGAGACATGCTTAACAGACGTAGTACGGGTTCAAATGACTTCTTCTCAAATTCTAAGGTATACTGTTTACAGATGCTCTCCTTTCAGTCCTACTGAGTGAAAACTGTCTGGCAAAATTGAAAAAAAAAAGTTTATGCTGACTTTGGCCTGAATAGAAATGTAGGTATCATTTTTCTGTTTTTATGTTTGGTCAGTCTAAAGTGTTTCAAATTTTCCTTCTATATCACAATTGTGCGGTACTGCGTACAATTGTACAATACACATACACATAATTCAATACACATTGAATTGAATTATTGAGTTACATTGAATTATGTGTAAATTCAATTAAATAATGGTTGTGTTCGTAAAACATGTAAAAGGTAAATCAGAATGAATACGGTTAGATACTGAATGTGTACATATTTTTGAAGTGAGTGCCTACTTTCTGCACACTGACAAACATCCTCTGAGCACAAGGTGGAGACCAACTTGCTTCTTCGTGAGGGCGAGTAGAACACGGTGCACTTTACATCTGCAAAGAAAAAATAATAAATTCAACATAGATGACTTTAAGACGTAATGTAAAATAGAAAGGAATATACTACCAGGTTCATAGTAATCATAGAAGACAGCTGAGGCAGGCTGTAAAAGGCCCATTGGCACCATCTGATTAGCAGTAAAACTCACACATTCCCTGTTTTCAAACAGCTGGAGACAAAGAGAAAACCCATGTTATTACTGGACATCCAGAATATCCTAATTTTAATTTGATTTTAACCATACCTTATTGAAGTACATCAACAATCTTCCAGATGACAGCTCATAATGACTGATGTATTGCTCTGGGAGCTCTTTAAGCTGAGATGTAAACAAAAAAAATCAACTCTCAGAAATTAGACAAAACATTTATTAGGGGTAACTACTAGATAAAATGTTTTGGTCTAAATTAAATAAGAATTTAAACACATGAGATCAATAGATGATAGAATAGTAGATTTCTATGAGACACTAACTGGTCTGAACTTTATTACACTGAACACACAATCTGATATTTCTGTGTAATATCAGTAACACTTTATTTGAAGGGGTGTGCATAAGACTGACATGACACTGTCATAAATATGATATAACACCTGTTATGAGCATGAAGGAGTAATTATGAATGTTTTTAACTGCTGTCATGAAGTGTCATTCTGTAAATAACAACACTTTTAATGTTGCTTTAAAAGTTACATTAAAAGTCCATTAAAAGTGCTAACTTTGCATTAAAACTGTCATTATTTATGACAGTGTAATGTCAGTCTTATGCACAGCCCTTCAAATAAAGTGTTAATGTTATGTCTTGTGATTGAGTTTGTAATTATAGAAAAATGGGGGGAATTTTAATTGCAGATTAACCAAGGCACTGGTCTCTAAAGCCTCCTAATAAATAAAATATACTGAAAGTTAGTAAAGAATTCTTAGGTAGTTTTATTCTTATTGTTTTTCAAAACACGTATCATCCTACATGTGTGTATTGTTCAGCATTTTACATTTACATTAAGAAGTTTATATCCCTTGAAGAAACACCAGAGCAACATTTCTGGAAACAATTATTAAGACATGCCTGGCAGAGTCATTTAAAATGATCCTTGAAGAGGAAATATAACAACAAACCCTTTCCAGATCTTCAACTTTCACCTCAAATCCACTAAGTAATGTGATGTCTGCAATGCCCATTCCAGTTAGAGGGCTATTTGGGTTATAACTATGAGAAGAAAAACAATAAAAAAGTCAAATTATGTGTGTTTACCTTTTCTTCTTTTGCTGTTGCAAAGTTCTGTATTTTAAGAGGGAAATTGTTCTGAGGAAACACATTTGGCCCCAAGCAGAATATGTACGTTTTTTTATTTTACTGTCACAGTTAAATGTCATAATCAAACTAATTTTACTATCACTCAAGACAACCAGAGAAACTACATATGAATATTTAATGTTTCCAAATGAATATTTAGTTTTTTACAAAAGCTGTCCATATAAACTTAGACTGCAAGTTTATATGACTGCAAACAGCCATGGAGAGACACACTGAAAAAAATGAACTTCGGGGGTTATTACATTAACAAAAGAATATCATGTACTATGCCAGGAAAAAATTATAACCAAGGTGAAAACAGCTGCTGACCTACAACAGTCTGTCGAGGCTTTTGTGAAATGATCTTTTGGATCAAGAGGCATAGTGAAAGTCTAGATTTGCATCTGATTTTTATGCTTTGTATCCTAAACAACCTATTTTGTTTGAAACCCTCCAATGTCGTCTAAAATAATTAGAACAAAAGGTTTGGAAAATTTCTTTGGTAATTGATTCAAAGGTTTAATTGTTGTTGTGGCCTTCAAAGGTTTAGAAGCCAATTACTTTGAAGTTGAAGCTGTCTTAAATAGCTTTTTCGCTAATAAGTGAAGTCATCATTTGAAAACTGTATTTACTAGGGTTATCGTTTTTCTGAAATTGCTTCATCTGGAACAATTATGTGTGACAAGAAAACAGAATCCCAAAATATGTCAAATACTTTTCACAGTACCGTGTCTATAGTGGATTATCAACTGACCTGACACAGACAGTGTAAGTAACAACGCTGTCTGAATTTACATCATTTTCAAGATCTCTTCTGCTTTGTGTGAGAGCATCAAAACGCTCAATCGCTGATGGTGCTTCTCTGATCTGCTTTCCCTCAGAAGCATCATAATCGTCGTAGTAGTCATAATTTTCTATGATATTTGCTGCAAATATGGAGATGTTGGTAAGCATGAAGTGTTAATGATGTCTGTTTTTATTGGTATTGTTAAAAGGCTTACCAGTGTATTTCACTTTTCCCTCCACTTTGACACTGATATTAAGTTTGGAACAATCGTCCTCTGGGTCCAAGAGATGGTAAGCCTTTACAGTCTGCAAAAGAGTACAAGATTTACTGTAAAGTGTAGATGTCAGTCATGAAATACAGAAAGGAGAAATGAAAGCCGCTCACTTTCAGCTTGATATTTCCTTGTCCCCTCAACACGACTGTAATGTTTTTCCCACCAAGTTTCTAGAAGGAAAGATAAAAAGAACAAAAATTACTTGAGAAAGATGTGTTCCTTTCCCATTAATGTGTGAAGAAATTACCTGCAGCTCTGTTTCCACTTTTTCTTTTACGTTTGTCAGTTGTAACTCAATAATGTCATTTTTTTCTGAGGTTGTGAACTCTGCTGTTACATCTATGATAGAACCAGTAGTCTTTGCTAGTTCATATTCTGACAAGGCCTCCAGCGCCACGATGGTGTCCTGGCCAGAAAGAAAACCTGTTAAGTTATCTTTAGCTTGTCCTACTTTTTCTGATTATTATATAACATATGACAACAAAAATATGAAAAACTACAGACATTAACAAAGAAAAGAGGACTGTTACCTGAGTTGACCGGTAGCCCCCCAAATAGTTTTCATGGCGGACTAACCAGCAGGCTGTTAGGTTTGCCCAATGAGTGTTGTTATTTTTCACTGCAGCTAGAAGAGCGTATGCTGTTGTCTCAATTGTGACGGCCTTCTGCATTTCTGGACCGATGCTATTTGTCCACATATAGCAACCATTCTTGTCTTTTTTAATGAAAGGTTACAAAGAATAAAACAATAATAAAAAGTTACATTTTGGATGCATATCAAAAGTACTCTGAATACCAGTTTGAAGTAGTCAAAAATCCATTGGTTGGGAGGGCGGGGGGCATGGTAGTATTATTGTCATATATTGATTTATGGCAAAAAGAAGACATTTGGAAATTCTTAGTTACTTTGATCAAGAAAGGTTTAGTCTGATTCAGTGTCAGAAAAAAATAATAATTTTCATATCTTTTTCAAACTCAAATGTTGTTAATATCTAAAAGTGCACAAAGCATGTTATATCAAAAAATGAATTTGATATATTCTGTGCTCAGTATCAGTTTGATTACACATGCCTGTTTTAACCATTGATTGAAGTTTCTCCCATGCACGTAGTTGATTGTTCTTCTTTGGCTGGTCAACTGATAGGCAATACGCTGTTATAGCCACTGCATAGGTATGGCTCAGCTCTTCAAGTTGTGACGTGAGATACGTCGTTGCCTTTCTTATGGCTGCCTCCTGTTAAAAAGTAAAACGTTTTACTTTTTTAAAATAAAAAAACAAACCAAAACAAAAAAACATATATATATGTTTTATCAAGTGTTAGTAAGAGTGCTACTGACAAGGATTCATTAAAATATTGAAAACAATAGACAAAATACATTTGGTAAAAATCAACAAAGATACAGTCAAGCAAAATAGACGGACATGTTGTAGGTAATAAGACCAGCTTTATAGTATGTTATATTTTTAATTTGATTCTGAAGAACGAAAAAATCTAACTTTGAAAATCTCACCACTTTATTTCGATTTTCAGACGTATGAAATGGAAGGGACCGGATCAATGCAAGAGTGATGAAAGCAGTCATGGCGGCATCATGGTCTTTCCCTTTCTGTATAGAGAAAAGGGATACCTTTCATAAGAACTAGTTTTTATCTAATTGCAGTTTTGTCAAATTTGTACACAATCCAATGTGTCTTACCAGGACATGTCTGTGTAACACAGGTTCTGGGTCTCTGAATGAGCCATCACTCTGCTGTACTGACATCAAGTATCTGACAGGGTGGTGAATTTCTTCTTCTGGTACGACTTTGAGCAGACGACCCCGCGCTCCTTGACCATCTGTTTGACGCTCTGCCACCAGTGATAGAACTTTTACAACAAGAGCAGTCACCCTTAGGAAAATGAGACACAAAAATGAGTAAGAATTGGTTTTGTTGTCTTGTTGTCTTTCCCCAAGGAGTACCGTCAACTTTCAGATCCCAGCAGGCAGGTTGAGCACCAGCCCTGGAAAAGGATCTGATAGACTCCCACTAAGACGTCCGCCATGCACAGTCTTACTGGGGTCCACCACACCTGCTGGGATCCTCCAGTATGTTGGTATCCAGCTTGAAGGACCAAGTAAATGTCAGGTTTAAATCACCTAGAACATTGAAATACAAGACACAGGAAAGACAAGAGAGAGTAAGATTTTTTTTACTAGCGAGAATGGACAGAGATGTGTTTCAGTTACAATCTCTACCCGCTCTGAAAATGCGTCCTGCTGCACCCTCTCTTTTTATTTCATTTATTCCCTAGTTACATGCACGTTTCAGCTCTAAGGGAGGAAACAAAACATAGGAAGCTGCAACGTGCTTCACGGTTTCATAAGATAAACTAGAACATTTACTACAAACAGTATGACTGTATAAGGCTAATCAGCACCATTACGCTATCTACTATCTTATTACAAACATAAAGAATAGGATGTCCTTCTGCTGAGCAGCCGTCTGATTAGAACAAGCTGGCGCCGGCTGTCTCTGCATCCTTCAGCAGGGCCTCCTTCAACATACTGATTAGTATTTATATAGATTATAATTTTAATTCTATCAAAAAGTTTACAGACTTTTGGTAAAATTCTAGATTTTAAAGACCAAAAGAACCCCAAACTGATACGCTGATAAATAACCTCAAACATATCACCTTTACCCTGTAAAAATAACAAAAAGGCAGATATGTTGGGGGTGTCATCAATCAAGATATATAATAGTGTTTTTGTTTGGACAACATAAGAAATGTTCTAGTTTCAAAACTACAACAATACCTATGCTTTTTAAATCTGGAGTGGACTATTCTGTACTAATGGCACAATATATGAAACCAAGTGTGTGAACACAAGTCTCTATAAATGCATTGTAAAAATACCCTGGACAGGTATTGCAGGGCAACACAGAGACAAACAGGACAAGCAATCACACCCGCACTCACAGAAGAATTTAGACAGACCAATCAATGTAACAGTTATGTTTTTGGACTGGGAGGAAGCCAGAGTACTCAGAGAGAACCCACACATCCACAGTGAGAACGAGCAAACTCCAGGCAGAAAGACTGGGAATCGAACCCAGGACCTTCTTGCTGCAAGGCAATAGTGCTACTACTGTGCAGCTAATCAAGCATTTTTATGCCATTTATCAAATTTAAGAAAACATCCATAGCTGCCTGACTTCTTGGTGCATTTCTTCAGTGGAAACAAAATCCCAGCATAGTCCAGAATATAAGCTGACCAAAAAGGGTCAAGAAAGATCTCTTCCAAAATACATCTCATTTGAGTGTGAGAGTATGAAGGATTAATTTTACTAATCTGAAGATTATTTGCAAAAGAGTGTTAGTATTAACAAGTCAAGAAGAACGAGGCTAATGGACTGTAGTTAAAGAATGTGCATAAATGGTTTACAAATTTTTGTTTCACTTTTCTGTCATTAATTCATAAATTTTCCCCTACAAACTGTTTTTCAGTTGAATTCAAAGGATAAATATTACACTCAAGGTGAAAATGGTTTGGAAATTATTTGTCATGAAAATAAATAATTTCCATACTCTTGGAAAGGATTTAAAATAATTACTTACCAGTTACTTGAAGGGACAGACCCCCATGCTCCATAGGATCCATCAGGTTTCTTGTATGTTAAAATTTTTATATAGCCTGAAAATGATTGAACCATTTAAGTACCACATAAGTAAGAAAAGCAATGCCATTTAACCTATCATCTTTACTGACAACCCTCATAAAGACGGGGAATTTAAAAAATAAATAAATAAACTATGATTCCACTCCAGAATTTTTTTTAAATCACAATTTCTGGTGTCTTGACCAACCTTTAACCTAGATACATTTATACGGAGGGGGCAATCATGTTAAGATTTTTTTATATATATTTAAATCACTGATGCCACCCAAAATGGCAGTCTAACAATTACTATGAAACAAAGGAAAGTAAAGTATTATTTTCATTAGATCTAACCAGCTAAAAGTTAGATTGTCTATGGTCATTTAACATTTGATCCATGACTCATGTTTTCCTGAAATAAAAAATTAAAATAACCCCTAGGTATTGCTTTAGCCACTCTTCAAAAGACTATTTAAGTGCAGCAGATCTCCTCATCCCTATACATTAGGAGGTTGCTAATGTATAGCTAGGCTATGCTAATGTAATGCTAATATAATGAAGAAAATAACTTCATTCGTATATTGATTTCTGCAGGTTCATCACAAACAGTGATACTAGGTAAATAGCTGTGTGGTGTTTTCCTACCATGTTCAATTTTATCAAAGGCATCATCTCGGGTGCCAGCCTTTAGGTCAAACCACTGGTCACTCAAGTCAAGGTAGCGGATGGCTAAAGTTGTTGGTGCTAGTCTCACCATTGTCTGTTCTAAGCACCCTGTAGGTAGTACGATGAGCCTTGAAACTATTTCTGGAGAAAGGAGATTCTTAACATGTGATTCCCCAAATCCATTCCCTGTTAATGAGAGTGGTGAAAGATTTAGTATGTCATGTCATTTCCGAGTTGAGTTGTATGCCTGAGCTAAACAGCAACCCACCTTCCATTGAAATGAATATATTGGAGTTGGTGTCGGGGACTGTGTTGTCTGGCAAAGTTCCATCAACATATATAGTCCGCGAACTCCGCCCTGTTACGACAAAGAGGTGTACTTAAAAAGGAAAACTTTTACAACAACCAAGCAAAAATCACTAAGAAATAACCCAAACTCACCATCTAAATAAAATACCTCTGTTTTTTCCTCTCTGTGCACTAATCCCTCAGTCTGCAACAAAATTAAGCAGAGAAACCGATTTCTAAGTTCATATCATTGTACTGTGTTCTTTGATACTGGAAATCATTATTTAGCAGATCTCTTAACCTCTTACCTTTACGTTTAAGTTTTTCTCCAATGCATCTATTCCCCTCTCCCTTTCAATATCATATAGACGTATTTTAATTGGTAGAGAACCAGTTACCATGGGGACAACTGAAAAGGAAACAAACTGAGAAGAGTGGTTCTTAACAGTGATTTCAGTGAAGGAGGTGGTGGTGGCGGAAGCAGGGGAGCAGAATCCTTCAGTTTGTTCCATATGTACTGCCACCTGTACAAATGCATGTGTAAAAGTATGGCCATGTCATTTTCCTTCTAGATATTTTGAGTAAACAGTTTTCTGAAACAATTATTCTATATAGCTTATTTACCCGTAAATCGTTTTCACCATAGTTGTAGATAACAGGTGAAATAGACAGTTGTTCAAACCTTTTCACTGAGTAGGGCAGCCTCAGAGACACAAATGACTCTTTAAAAGCCCTGATCTCATGTGGCTTGGCAACACACAGGCCTGAAACGAAGAAAGCAAGGATAGGAGTTTATTTAGCAAATATTTAAAAGTTATTCTGAAGGAAAGTCTTCTTTTCACATTCTGCTCTCTTACCTGTTTCTGAAGATAAAGTGACTACTTGAATTTCCCATGTGGTGATAGAGTCGGGGAGCGCCAAAAAGTGACTAAAACATTTTCAGTAACATATACTTTAAAACACATTTGTAACAGTGGTTTTTAAAAATGTTTTAAAAATGTTTATGAAAGGTATATAATACCACTGATATAAATAAATCTACTCAGTTTGTACTGGACAAAGTGAACCAAACTTATCATTTTGGCATTATTAGATGCCGTAGACTGCAACAGTGGATGTAATAAACTATTATATATACAATCCAGTATTATGCCGTCTTACCTTTTTTTTCCAGTTACCAAAAACTCTTTGAATTCAAAGCTTGGGGGAAAATAATGTCTAATATACTGACTAGCAGTATCCAAAAAGAACTCTTCAATGTCCTCTGTTGTTGCAGCTAGAGGTAAGAAAAAGGTACGTTATTTGCATCAAGTTTCTAAATTATATTTGGGAATTCCTTTAATTCAAAACAGGGTGCCATCTTACTCCTTCCAAGTCCAATCTGAACATCCTCTCGCATCTTTTTCTTCCTCAGCTTCTCAGCTGCAAGGCAGCACTTTAAGAAAGCATCTGCACAGGTCTGATTATTTTTCACTAGAAGGACCCTGCGCGATCTGGTTTCACATGTATGTTCATTCATTGGAATGTGAGAAAATGCGTGTGTACAACAGATTTGCAGCTCAGCATCTTCAAACTCTAAAGCTGGGAGAGAAAATAATATATATTTAGTATTTAGTATTGTTACTACATTTATTGTAATATTATCAAAGCAAAAAGGTTTGGCCTGAAATTTTACCCAATTTCCTCTTTTCTTCATGAAGGTCCACAGCACGCCTTGATCTTACATTTTGTGATCCACACCTAACATCTGAACACAAATATTGTTAAAATATGATCACTCTAGAAAGTATGAATGAAAAGTGTCACTCAGAGGCAATTCAATTAGGTTTTGCTTAAATGCTATCATCTTACCAGCAGCTGATAACTCATGTTACATCTTCATTTAGTAAAAATAATTATTTGATTTTCCCCAAGCAGAAACAAATGGGAGGTGCAAGATTTGAATGTACCAAACCAGACCTTTACCACCTTTGGGTGTTTTCACACTCAAGGTGATAAGTCTATTTAAAATGAACTCTGGTTCCTTTCTGTCCAATGTTGATATAACAATCGCAGTAGAGTGCGGACCAAAATATCTGTGCCAAGTTTCTTTCAAAGAGGCTATGACTACAGCTATTGTTACTTTTATTTAATTAAAAATAATTAAAATAAATTAATTAAATACTATAAATAAATATAATTTATAGAAATTGGTGGATTATTTTAATGGTGCAGAAAAGGAAAGGATTTTTTGTTTCTGCTAAAGCAACTTATGTCTATTTTTCTTGAATTGTGCTTCTAAAGTGTTATTAATGCACATAACACTTGGTAGCAAAGAATAACGTTTTGTATTTCCATGTGTTTAACATCACTGGAAAGCTTAGACACTTTCAGAATATGTCAATAATGCCCAAGTAGACCTGTTCATGGCTCTTTCATGACCAGTCACATTTGCCAAACAGCACCACTCTTCTCATTAGGATAACAAAGAAAACAAAAATATGTGAGTTAAGAAACTAATATTTTCATTTCAGGTTGAATTTTATATTAAGATGTGTTATTGCGGGGGCGACCTCAGGATAGGTGGTCTGTGAGTGTTTGTAAAATGGGTTAAGTGGTCATCAGTCTGAAAAATTTTGAAAAACAGTGTTCTAAGTGGACTCTAGAAAATTTGATTATGTTGTGAGTAATCACAACATAATAATGCGACTAAGATCTGACCTTAGTCACAAACAAAGGCTGCATATCTTTCTCATAAAGCCAAAACAAATCACAGTTTCAAGGTGGTGGTCACTGAGCTCCAAGGAGGAGCGACCCATTCCTACATTAATGTTTTTCAGATACAGTCTGCACAGTCTGCATGTTTGGATGCTGGATCCTATCCACGTGTGACCATGGAAGTTACTGAACCACCTGAATTTGATGATTTGATGAGGTTAGCAACTGCTTTCCCTGTATGGTTCCCTATATATATATATATATATATATATATATATATATATATATATATATATATATATATTTGTCCAGTCTTAACGGTTGCTACCTGCGTCGAGCCCTGGCTTCCGCTCGGCCGTGCTGCCTGTTGCTTGGACTGTGTTTTCCTTATTAAAATCACTTATTCATCTTACCTGGGTCTACAGCGTCTGCCTCACCACCTCAACACACCGCAATTTATGACAATAACAAAATAACCTGATCAAACCCCAAATGTTGTTTTTAAGTGGAAATGTTATTTATTAGAAGGAAAATGTTTTTCAAATCAACATGGCTCTATGTATGAATCCATAAAACCGTTAAATCTTGAATAAACTGTTATTAAGCAGCACATTAACTGCAAATCGTCAGGTTAGAACAGTTTCACTAACCACATTAGTCACTGATTACTGCCAGACCTGTCAAATCAAGTACTCACTTTCACAGAACCTGCCTATCAACATGAAGTAGGCTAAAAGATAAGTCTGGCTGAAACCTAAAAGGAAGCATTGAGATTTTACAAAAAGGTCAGAGTTCCCCCTAGATGAACTACATGTCCTTTCTTTGTATATGAGGTTTAAAACCTGCGTATTGGATAGTTCGAAATAGCAACAAATTTTTAAATCAGTGTTCAACATACTTTATTATAATATTATATATTTAAAGAAAATAAATTAATTAAAGACAAGTCTAAATCTCAATTGAGAATACAGGGAAAAAACTATTCTGTTTGACATCAGAATTTTATGGTCTCTAAATCAGCTAGAATCCAATATGCTGGACGATTTGTGTAACCTGCTCAAGCCAGATTCTCTTGACAGAAGTTTGAGACACAATCAGTAAAAACCAATTTAGTTTTTATAAATTGAATGTCTCAAGTTAAATTCCAAAACGTATATATAGCAAGGATTGATAAAAGAGCAAGTTTTGAAACTCAATAGAAGGCCTATTCAAAGCCACAAGCATAGATTGCAATAAAGAACATATAAGATCTCGCTTCGATAGGAATTATTGACTTTCTTACCTTGCCTCCATGCTGATTTGGCTTCAGAAGTAAAAGAAAGGCCAGCATTAATGAGCACTTCTGCTGAATCAGAACCTCCACTATAAGTACAGCCAAGGTCATATGAAGCCATGGTAGAAAATATCTGCAAAAGTAAAGTAAGTATTTGAGTTTCTATTTCTGAGAATTGAAATAATTAGAAAAATAAAAAATAAAATAAACTTGTCTGAATTGTGTATTACCTGTTTGGCTGTCAATTTATTATCAGCTTTGAGACCATAGAATGCCTTATCCACAGCTAGCAAAGCAACTTTAGCTGTCTGGCCATGTAAATTTATTTCCAGGCTAACTTGTTTCCCTGGTATAGGCTGTCTGTTATGTTGAACCTAAGGGAAAGTAGAGATATTGTTTGTTTTATCATACTTTACATACAACCTTATGAAATCACTAAATGGGATGAATTTTTAACACTTATAAACTTCACATAAACTCAAGTCTTCAGTTTATAAACTTCCAACAATTACCTGTCAAACAGTTCTCACAAATAATGTAAGTCTATTGTAAAGAAATCATCAAATGCCTTGAAATTGCATAAACTGAGTTAATGTTCTGTTTGTTAGCTGTCTCTCTGGACTCTTATCCGTTCTGTGTACTCACTGTGACTTTTATCTCACATTCATCGCTGACATCGACCCACACAGAGTCAGCAATGATGTCACCATTGTCGCCATGATAGTAACCAATTAGACGGAAAAATGGAACCATATCAGCCGTTATCGACACACTGCCTGCAGCGAGTGTGCCATGGCGAAGCGATCCTTTTGTTATTATCGTCCCGCGGCTCAAAACCTGCAACACATGCAATTAAATAATAAATTATCAAAATTGTCATACACTGAGAAAAAAAAATTGTTTTCTTTTTAACACATGCTACTTGCCAAAGTCTAATTTCAATTTTTCTCACCATGTAATAAATGTGTCCACTATTGTTTGGCACAGTTGGTGTGCGAAATGTTAGAGATAGGGATTCGCCCACATGGTAAACCTTGTTGGTAAATGATATGTAAAGATAACTTCCTGTTGGTGATGAAGCAGGTTTAATAATTTTGCTCTTTTGAAGACCACCTGCCAAAACCTGTAAGAGACAGAGGCTTAATGAGTAGCAACATAACAAGAATAAATGTTAGTTCTTGCAACTGAGTTTGTAAATGCTTACATCAGCTCTAACCAAAGAGGTAGGATTAAAGTTAAAGGCAGAATACACTCCCCCATGCTCATTAGTGATGCCTGCAGTCTGTTCGGATCCTATGGAAATATTTACTGGCACACCAACCGCAGGGGTGCCGTCAGGGTTTCGAACAACCGCCTATAAAAGAAAAGGGGTTTAGAATGACCATAAAGAAACAAATGGATAAAAATAGAATAATCACAAGGGGAATTGAATGTTGTATTGTAATTAAAATGTTAAACTTTTGTTTCTCTCTAACTTACCACCACTTCAACTGGATATCGAGGAATAAAATACGACCGAGTTCGAGACAGGTCTATGCTGTATTTATGAGGAAAGATGGGAAGGTAAAGTTTTTCCTCTTGTACTTCACCATCTAAATAAATAAATTCACATGGTAATGTCACTTTTTCTGCATGTATGTACACACTGATATTCAATATATCAACAAGTATCAGAAAAAATATTCAAATAGATTCATAGTTTAATAACAAAATGAAAAGCCTTAATAAAGAGAAAATACTCCCTCCAGCTACTCTAATAATTTAATCTAACCTAAACTACATTAAAAGCACAACACGTTCTCGTGATGGCTCTTCTGTCACAAACATAATGCTTATCTGTTTGAACATTAAATATATTGTTGTTGAAGTGTATTAAATTAAATATAGGTTTGAAAGGATTTGCAAATCATTGTATCCTTGTTTTTATGTTTTACACAACATCCCAACTTAATTGGAATTGGATAATTGTAGTTGTTGCTTTCTGTGCTAAAACCTATGAAAACATTATATAGTGCATCTATTTTAAAAAAAAAGCTTTTTCAGTGTTGAATCTAACATTTATCGTGCACCTGCGATTAGATTTTAACATTGATATAACCTGATAATTGATATGTAAAATTGAAAGATGTACTTTTTACACATTTGTGCTAATAAAAGGTACATTGCTAAGTTATTTTACAAACATATTTTTCCTTCAGTTTCACTGTTCCATTTTCTAAGCTATTCTGACATCTTATTTTTATTTTCTATTATTTGTCTTTATTGCACAAATAATATTTATCCAATTTATTCGAGTCACCGGTTGCAGCAATGGATGATAAAGTATCTTTAAAATAAGCCCAATAAATGAGCCTGATCAAGTTAAGCTGAATGAATATTAGTGTTAGACACACAGGAAACACTTTTCCATTTGGTAATTATAATCACCACACTCATTCTTTAGTTACACGACAACAGGATCGACAAGACTTTTGGAACTGAGTGTAAAAGGTGTCGAATGTAGGACACTGAGGGTGCTTTTACTTTGAATGTTGGTGACAAATACTCCCACGTAAAGCTGAGATCCACTGCTCTGCAAGTCAGAGAGGGTTTGGTTCAGCTGTTTCCAATCAATGTTTTTTAGCTGAAGAGTAGCTGTTGCTCTTCCATCTATAACCTGCAAAAACAATTGTTATTGTTATTTCCTCAAATCTCGAAAAGCACAAACTGTAAATGAAAAGTTTTTTCCTCACCGAACCAGTCAGTTCCAGGCCACTGATGATGTGAGGGGCTTTTTCACCTTTTGTTATGAATCCAAACTGGCAGTGGTAAGCACCTTTGACTCTTTCACCATACGAATACCTAGAAAACAGAGCACAGAGAGTCTACACAAATACAAAATGCATCATTAATGCCAAAGACATGTTTTAAATGCCTAGGATATGGTTAGGCCAAAACGTTCATGTTTTCACTTGTCAATTAGATTTGCTGTTGGATGACATAGATAGCAGGCACATCGAATAGCAACAGTCAGTCAGTCCGTCACCCCATCTTTGACTCCTCCTCTCAAAGGAGAAGACTGTACAGCTAAGATGTATAAAATAATTCCATTTCAAACTACATTTATTTATAAAATAACTCAATACCTGAACACAGCCTCTTCTAATTCAATGTTTCACACAGTACTTCACATGCATTCAATTAAACAAAATAATTCTTTCTTTTTTAATTTTTCTTTTATGATGTGTGTGCTGATAGCTTATTTCAAGAGTTTCTGACTAGACTAGAATAAAAGGCTTCTTAAGTGGCTCTGTGATTTGTATTTAAGTTCATTCTTACGGTTTCTGATCATAACCCTGCAGAGTCAAAGAAACATTATACATGTGAGAGATCTCAGGAGAATAATCAGTGGAATAGAAAAAAAATAAAAATTTGTGCTCAATCAAGTTTTGTTGAAGAACTTTAGAAAATGCTTTGTCAGGGGGGTGAAGTGTGGGTGAAAGGTCAGATCCTGAGTGTGGTGGTAATAATATTATTGATAAAGAATATTTAATTTCAAAAGATAACTTTCTACAAGAGCAAATCTAAAATAGTTGACACTTACATTGCTGAAATGGTGAAAACAAACTGTTGATCATTCAGCAAAATGTAACGTTGTTCTGTTTCAATGCTCACTTCAAAGCTCGGTAAAACTGTAAAATGGACGAAACAATGTGACTTTTCAAAAGGTTTTTTATTGTTTTACATTATGTTGTATTTTTTTAATACCGTATAACATAAATATGTTTGTGAATTACTCTGAGATACATTTCTTCATAAGATTTGTCTTACCAAACTTTTGAACTTTGAACTCGCGTACAGCAGCCTTTGCTTCGTCATCCTCATAGTGTGCTGTGATCTTGAAAGTGCCCGATCTACAGAAAGAATCTTCTAATTACTTCAGTTAATATTAATGCATGTTTCGCAGTTTATTGTAAATCTCTTTAAACATACTTAGAGACACTGGGTATTGGGAAATTGCCTTTGAAAATCCCTCCATCTGTTTTCCTCCAGGTCTTCATTATTTTGTTTCCGGCAGCATTCTGTTTCAAGCAAAATACGTAATTTTTTAGTATAAAATCTTTTTGTAAGATTTGCTTTGAGTTTTGAGGGTCAAACACATCTACTCACAAACACTGATATGCAGACAGTTCCTGGATGTGGTCTAAACATGTGATTAAGAGTGAAAATCCTGTAGTTCACTGAAAATAAAAGAGAAAATAAGAAATGCCGAGCTTGTTGACTCTACTATGTTGTTAATGTTTTTTCAAAGTTTTTTTTTTTTTTTTTACCTTTCTGTGTTGGTTTGTACATTGGCTGATCAGTTTGTATAAAGATATATCCACTGTGGTCTGAAACCAGAACCTTTGTTATTTTCCTTATACGGTCATCGAAGACCTCTGCCACAAGCTCAAGGTATGGTTTTTCTGAAGATCGTTTCTTGCTTTGTGACCATTTGTTTCTGTCTATCTATAAACATGCAAAGAAAACAAACTTGGTAAATAAAATTATTTTCTTATAGAATACATTTTTTGAATGTAAATAACTGTTCATACCATGAGCTCAACAATTTTGATGTCATTCTCTGAACTGCATCTTGTCTCATTCTTTTCAGACATAAGTATCCCTTGGTCTTCCAAATATACACTAACAAGTTTGTTGAGGTATCGACCTCCCATCTGGACAAGTACTTTCTCTTTGGCACCCACATGAAAGACACTGGGGGCTGAGATGAAGAATCTGTGCACAAATTGATGACATTTAGATTTTGTTGTATCCTTTAATGGCATCCTTCGCATTACCTGCATTTAATGGATGCTGATAAACAATTGTAGTGCAACATATTTAGCATTTTAAAAATAATAGTATTTAGACAATATTTCACGGACGAAAACGTTATATGGAATGGCTATTATGGAATTATTGTTCAGATCAATTGTGAACAATAATTTGATATTATTGTTCACTATTATCTAATAGTTGCAATATCTGCCTCGAGATATGCAATAGTTTTAGATATGGAATATCTAACAACTTTTAGATATTGCATAAAAATAAATAATTATAATTTCATTTACCTCTCGCCCATTGTGTCCTTCAGTATTGAGATCAAGAGAAGCACTGAAACCAGAGACCACTTCATTTTGCAGCTCTGTTGGTTTTCCTGCTCTGACACAGGCTTTGGCATAGCTGCGGTTTTATAGGTCTCCCACCCCTTTATTTCTCAATCACTGGCTCTCACAGACCTCACGTTTTTCTTCTCTGCTGGGAAAACTTTGAAATGTCTTCTAAAGAAACATACCACTCAGATAGCTGTCTATTTTTGAACATACTAATGAGCAGAAAATAATTGCAAAAAAAATAGTATATGAATGAGAAGGTAAATTGAAAGTTGCCTATACCACACTTTGGTTTCTGCATTTAAAGAGAAACAAAAACATTCTGTATCACATGTTGCAAAAGATAAGGGATACTCTGGCTTTGAAGATGGGTTATATCACTCTTTGGCTCACAGTGGGAAAAGTATTTACTTAGGTTTCACAATGTGTAACCCTCCTCTTACTGGTCATTGCAAGTGAACCAAATTTCCCTCAAATCATGTGACTTACAAGAAATCAAGTGCTATTTATTTGTGCATGAGTAAAAAAAAGAACGTGTTGTCTTAACAGGACTTCAGAAGAAGTTTATCTGAAATATCTAGATACAGCTAATAACTTTAGTAGCTATATATTTTACTATAACTAATAAAATGTGAATTATTTTCAAAGCAAATCATTCACACTATTGAAGTTTTTTGCTATTTGCTGTTATTGCAGCCTTATCTCTGCACTCTTCAAACATTCTTTTATAGTTTACATCTGCTTATCATTGTAGGGCTACTGATGGGTCTGGTGCCCGTCTCCAGCAGCCATTTGGCATAAGGTAGGGAACACCCTGGATTCCTCACCAGTCCATTAATAAGCAACACAAAGATGTACAGGATAATCAACCACGTACACACAGACTCTCTCCCCCAGGACAATTGAGAACAAGCAATTGATGTGTTAAGACAGTTGGAGGATGCCAGAGTATCCAAAAAAGACTCATGAATGCATGGGGAGAACATTGTCTCCTTTCTACTGAACGGTGAGGCATGGGTCTGTGCAGTTCAATACTCTATTTTGTCTGTTCCCATTGTAAAATATGACTGACCTGTACCACATGACTCCTCAACCCCCTTCAGTTGTAGATTCATAAGACAATGGAGCCGTACAATTATGGCAGAGCTACTGGTGTCAAACAACACAGTATATTCATTGAAAAACGTCAGTGCTAGCAACAAGCATGAGACATACTAATGTGTCACGTTTGTTGTCACACAAGCATGATACATCAGTGGGGGTATGGGTTTTTACTATTATTATAGATAATATAAGAATTTGTGATAGGTTCAAAATGAGTGGGCAGAGGCTGGAGTTAGAACATCCACTATGCAGAGCAGTACCTCACACAGGGGCTACAAATGTCCCATCCCTAATGTGAAGCCACACCCGAATCTGCGACATCAGAATAACGAGAAAAGAACTAGATTGGCAATCAGTAGCCTAAAGTCCACTTTTCAGATGAAAGTCATGGCTACATTTAATTTGGAAATCAATCCAGAGTCTGGAGGAAGAATAAAGGCACAGAATCCATATTATTTTTGATGCCATGTGATCTGCTGGTTTTAGTAGACTGTGTTTTCTATAGTCTACAGTACACACAGTCATCTACCAGGACACTTTAAATTAGTTCATCCTTCTATCCGCAAGATTTTTGGAGAGCTGATTACATTTTCCATTTGTCCACACCTGCCCACACTGCCATGGGTACCAAAAGCTGGTACCTATGTTGACTATGTCGTTATTAGGCTTGATAAACACCATGCTGGCCTGACCTAGCAGAGAATCTATGTTTTAAAAATGAAGACAAGAGACACCAGACCCAATAATGCAGATGACCTGAAGACCTTCAAAGCAACCTGGGTTTACGTTGCATCTCAGCAGTACCACAGACTGATTTTATCTGTGCCACATTTCCTTGATGCACTAATTCATGCAAAAGGCCCAATGAAGTATTGAATGCATAGAAATGAACATAATTTTAAGAAGAATGACATTTTAAAGCCTGATTTTAAAATATAATATTTTATTTATCTTATGTAACATTCTAGTTTTCTGGGATACTTTATTTGGGATTTTCATTATCCATAAGCTAAAAGAATCCAGATGTCAAAATAAACCATACTTTAACATATTTTACTCAATGTAATGTAACTCTTTATTACATATGTTTCCTTTCTTGAAATAACTGAAAAGAAATATTGAACTTTCTTAGATATGTAGCCCACATGACGTGTTCCAATGAAATACACCAAAAGTGACTTTTTAAACTAGTTTTAAAGCATGAAACGTTAGTGCTGATCATTTGAAATATGAAGCCTCCAGTATAAACTTTGCTGGGACATTTTACAATAGTGCTCTCTTTCTCTCTAGTAGAACAGAGTACGTTTTTCTCTGTTTATGACCTGCGAGAAAAAAACAAAAACCATTCCTCTCTTCTGGCAGCCCTTCTACAAGAATGCATCCAGCTAGTTCTTGCCATATCTTCCCAACAGATGTCATTTCTTGTGCAGCATCTATCAACTACTAAAGCTGCTGTAGAACTGGCCTAAGAGGACAATCCTGGAGTTCTGTGCCTGAGTGCTTGCTAAGTAAAAAGAAAAAATGTTTTTGTTTTTGTTCTTGACACGTCAAGTAAAAGAACAAATTCCTCTATTCTTGCAGATGAACATATTGGCCTCAACGTATATTTTCATGCCTGTGTTGTAAATACATTCTTGCTGAGATCTGATATCTCAGGGCTATATAACCTACACCTTAGATAATGTCTTAAATCTCCAAAGTTACTCACAACATTTTGTGCTTTAGACTAAAAACAAAGCAGTCATGTGTTCTAAATGTCCTCAGGTGGGGACTGTTCAAGTATCAAACAATAAAAATACAGAAAAGCTTGCTCCAAAGTGTAAAAATATAAATTAAATTAAACAAAATTTTCAAGCCATGATTATATTTGACAGTTTACCTGCTATTTTATTCTAATATAAATCCAGAGATTTTCACTACAAACCTTTTCAGCAAGAACTGTTCAGGTTCTGATAATACAATAGACATAGCCCATCAATTTCAATGCGTTTTGATGTCTGCATCAGTGCTGTGGATGAGAAGGGAAGTCAGTGGGAGAGGGGAGCATGACGTCCATCCACAACTCCTGGATTTGGAGCAGCAGTACAAGAATTGCGTTTGGACAATCAACACCAGACTCCCTGTCAAGCTTAGGATGAACAGGAAGGATGTCAGAGTTGTTCCACTTTACCAGATAGCTGACGAAATTGAGACAGATGCGGAAATGAAATTATTATGAAATATCTATGCATTTTTAAAGGTTTCTTTTTGGCATTTAAAAAGCACAGTCCAAAATAGTTTGCTTTGTTTGAAAATAAACAGAGGCAGGATTTAAAATTTTAACAGTATGATTAATTTACAACTTCATAGAGAAAACTTTTTTTTTTTAAATCCAATACTTACATTTTCTATTAAAAATGCAGGGATAATAGTCCAAAGCCAGAAGACATTTAAATACTACACTCTGTATTGAATTGGTCTGCCGTCTATCCTGCGGCCATCCTCAGCGGCTGCCCGTTCAGTGTGTCTTTCAGTGCCTTCTTTTCTATCATTTCCCTACTAGCCATCTCATTTCATGCAGGACTGGGGTTTCCTAAGAGACAGGGGTTCAATGGAGACAATCTGCTTTTCTTCAATTAACATTGAGAGCAACAGAAGGAAAAAGCAGGGAGAGGGGCAAACTCAGAGGAAGGGCAAAATGAAAGGTGGGTTATTTTAATTTATGGAGATTCTATCATTTTTGGGATATTTTTCTTGTATTAATTAATTTAATTATTTGTAACTTTCAAACACAGAAAGTAATTTAATATTTCATGACATTTCTTAGAGTCCAAATTTTTCATTTTTTTTTTAATTTAACAATATTCATTTTCAATTGTAATGCAGGTCTTACATTTATTTATTTATTTTTGATATTATATTGAACCCAGTTAAGATAAATAATATCTAACCATGATCTACAAAAATTCAAAAGGAGTGACCAGTGACTTTGCATGGTGAAAAGAACACAAAAGGGTGTGGCGTGGGAATGTCCTCAGGGGTCAGGAGTGACGGTGGAAGGGTCAGAGGTCAGAGGCAGCTGGACAGCACACAAGAGGAGATGATGGTGAGAAGTGGAGGAGAGGGAGAAGTCCAAGACTGAAAGACTGGACCCAGAGCGACATTAACATTGAACACATGGGAGGCTCACTGACCACTGAATATTTTGAGAGAGGATAATCTGAAGTTTAATGGTGCATAATAATTGAGAAGTGACAATACTTTCTTTGCATGTGCAAAATGACTTACAGCAGGTGTGTTGCCTTTAACAGTAAGAAGTCATTATACAAACCAATTCAACAAATGTACTTCAATATTGCTGTGCTTTACTAAATACTGATACTATTCCATTATGCTACTTTGACAATACCTTTGGTAAAGCTTATGAAAAATATTAGAAAATATCAAAACTCCTTGTTGTTATCACCAAGGAAATGTTGTTGGCTGGTGATTTAAGCTATCCTTTATTTATTTATTTTTTTTCACATTTTGTCACAAGTTAACCTTAAACTTCAATATACTGTATTTTGTTGTGATTTTATGTGATAGACCAATATCAAGTAGTGCAACTGTAAAATGGAAATTGAATTTTGGAAAAGAGAGCTAGAGAAAAAGCACACCACACTTTCCACATTTTTATTTGTAAAGACATTTCACTTTTCCTCCATCTAACAAATATTGTTTGCAACAGTCTAACAAAAAATAATCAAACAAGTCTTTGCTGCAATGTGACAAAATATAAGTGAAAGAAGCATAAATACTTTTGCAAGGAACTACATGTGACCATTTATTCATGACCTACAAATGTAGAGTGGTTACACAGTACAGAGCACAAAGTGTGGAATGTTGTGCATGGTTTTTTACGCCACACCTTCTGTGATCTCTTTGATTGCTTCCGACACATGCCAGCATTAAATTACAGACAGGTTCAGCTGGTATGTTGAGTCACTTAAAAAAAAAAAAATCAAGGAAGTCTGTAACGTTACAAAAATAAACATTTACTAACACAAATACAACTATTTATTCATTAGCAGTAAAAAAAAAAGTCATATTTTGTAACTGAAACATAAAGGCTGTGAAAAAGGTCACCGATAAAAAAGTGTAAAGTATTTAAAAATATTATTTTCTTTGTTATAATAGCTCTGAGCAATTTTCTGTGTACTTATGGTGTATCGGTACACTTTGCTTTCTCTGTAAGCACTCCCGAGGGCCGGTCCCTTGACTTTGATTTCAAGCAGACACTCTTGACAGCCAGGCCAGGAGGTCAATATGCAGATTTTCACCCCTGTACAAGAGGTATAGCGCCAATCAATTTTCTCACATTACTCTTGCTACATATCTCTGTGAATCTGCACACCCATACAACATATAGTTGTATAATTCTAATTGGTATTAGAATTAGACATGCACAATAGCAGAGGATGCTGTATTTCACCTAAAGTCATGCAAGTCATAATACCGTGTTTGTAGTTCAGAAATATTAAATGTTTGGTGTTTAACATCTTAAACACTTCGCAAAAATGCAATTCAGAACCAGCTTCATGACAATTTCATCACTGTTCTTACTGAACGTGTCACTGGCAATCCACTCTCAGTTACCACAGGTCTGGCAGATGAAATTTAGTTCCTGCGTTTCTGGCAAACCGACCCACTGCTGCCTCCCTGTGGCCTCAATGGCTCCACTCTCACCACACTGAGTTGCCCTTTCTGGTCCTTCTCCTGGCTGCCAGTTCTGGTAACAGCCTGCGTTCGAGCTGGTCCAGAACCAAAAATTAAAGTTACAAGTGTAGCGTAAGCCAAGCCACACATGAGGGGATGTAGAGCTTCTTGCCTTCTCAGCCACTTTGTTTTGAATGTCTTTATTGGTAATCTGAACTAGGTCGACATAGTGCTCCCTGCAGAAGCTCAAAGCCGAAATCCATGTCATATTTTTCTGGATTAATATCATGCCGTCTTCTGGAAAATATAAAATATGGAATCAGATTTTGGCAAAGTAAAATTATAGGCACATGGGTTTGTGAAACATACCTGAATAAAAACTGCTGACAGTCGACATCGGAGTTGGTGATTGTGTTGTTGTTTGGATTGATGTTCCGGTCTGAAGTGTTGGTGTGAAAACACTGTTTGTTGTTATATTCACAGTAGTGTTTCGGGGTGGTTGTTTTGGTGTTACTTCTGTACTGTTCAGCTGAGGGATTGTAGGATGTGAAACAACCTCTATGGTGTTAAGAGCAGTTGGTCCAGCATCTGTTAATGGTGCTGGTGCGGTAAGATTTTGCGGTGGTGCTGTTGATGTAATCATTGGCATTTCTATATTTGTAGTGTTAAGATTACTGGTTATGGGATTTGAAACAACCTCAGTACTGTCAGATGTCAATCCAGTGGCAGTTGATAGTGTTGATGTGCTAACATTTTGGAGTGGTGGCGTTAGTGTCATTGTTGGCATTTCTGTGCTTGTGTTGTTGAGCTCAGTAGTTATAGGATGTGAAACTACCTCTGTGGTGTTAGATAGATTTGGTCCAGTGCCAGTTGTAGGGGTTGGGGTAGTAACATTTTGGGCCTGTTGTGTTGTTGACATTGTGGGCAGTTCTTTAAACTCAGTGATGGTGGGGTGTGAAACAACCTCAGTGGTGTTAGATGTAATCAGTTCAGTGATTGTTGATAGCCCTTGGGTTATATTATTTTGCTTCAGTGTTGTTGTTGTCATAGTTGGCATTTCAGTACTTGCATTGTTGAGCTCAGTGGTTATGGGATGTGAACCAACCTTTGTGGTGTTAAACGTAGTTGGTCCAGTGATAGTTCTTGGTGCTGGGTTGGTAGCATTTTCAGGCATTTCAGACGATGTTATTGTTGCCATTTCTTCATTTGTACTGGTAAGTTGAGTGACCGTGGGATGTGTAACAAACTCTGTTGTTGTAGATGTAATCGATCTAGTGCCAGTTGTTGGTGCTGGCATGGTGTCATTTTGCTGCAGGGGTGTTAGTGTCATTGTTGGGATTTCTGTACTTGTGTTGTCAAGCTCACTGGTTATGGGATGTGAAACAACCTCTGTGTGGGTAGATGTAGTCAGTCTAGTAACAGCTGATGGTGCTGGGGTGGTAATATTTTGAGGTGGTTGTATTGGTGCCATTGTTGGTATTTTTGTACTTGTATTATTGGATTTTGTGGTGATGGGATGTGAAATAACCTCTGTGGTGTTAGATGTAGTACGTCCAATGGTAATTGATGGTACTGGGGTGGTAACATTTTGAGGTGGAGGTGTTGTTATTGTATATATTGTATATGCAGTCAGTCCAGATATAGTTGATGGTTCTGTAGTGGTAGCATTAGTAATCTGCTGTTCAGTGGAAACCAAAGTGGAATTAAAAGTTGTTGTACCCGCTTGAGATGAAATAAGTGAAGGAGTTTCCATGTTAGTTGATGCAGGGTATGTAGTTATGTTCTGTGTAGTTTGTAAGCTGGTGGTTGTTGGATCTGTTGCTGTAAAGGTATGAATAGATAGACGGATGATGTCGATTTGTTCTGTTTTGAGGAAGATTTAAACAACTGCTCATTCAAACTTTAACAGAATTTAAATAACAACTTTCCTCAAATATTACAAAGAAAAAAAAGAACATACCTGTCCCACAAATGACACTGTTTCCGTTATTGCAGTTCTGACTGGACCACTTTCCATTGTTTCCTAAGTCAGCTGTAACACAGTTTCTATTGTTACCATAGAGGGGTTCATTGGTATCCCAAAAGCGGAATGATGAGTTACTGCCACCCGACCATGTCCATGGATCTTTGAAAAGGCCAATCCACAACTTTTCAGAAGTGGATATGTTGCGGACGGCTTTATTTTCCTCTGCTGAGTGTATAGTAACCAGATCAGATGAAAGGTTCCAGCAATAACTGCGAGCATCCCTCCATGATTTTTTAGTCTGAACAAAGATGTAAGTGCGGACATCCCCAACACCTGGAAAAAAAAGAAGACATTGATGCTTTGAATGTGTTATACACTCATCACTCATTTCCAAGTGCATCAAGTGATAACTGGGAACATCATTGTAAAGTTTTATTATTATTCATTATTCCATTATTTTAACTTCAAAAAAGTACAATTTATATATAGGAACAAATTATTATACGCAAAGCATATGATAATTATACGATAATTATATGATGATTATACACTACAGCTTAAGAGAGCCCAAAATGTAGTTTTTCCAGACACTAATGTAACAGGAGACCAATAATAAAGATGCTTAGTGCAGTAAGATTATATTATGGCCCACACAATCACTTGACATTTGTCGAGAACTGTCTGACAACAACAGATAGCCATTGATGCCTTGCACAAGGAAGTTGGGTGTGAAAAGGTAATTTCTAAAGAAATCAGAAGTGTTCACAGAAAATGTAATAAAAAATGGGTGAAAGGACAAAGTCTGGTAAAGGATGGTGTGCAAACAACTGGAATAATGTCAGCCTTAAGTGCTTTGGGAAGCAGTCCCCATTCAAGAGTTTCAAGGAAATTTGCTGTGGACTTAAGCTGGAGTTAGTGTTTACAGACATGTCCAGGACAAGAACTTCAATTGTCATTACTTATGTTTAGGTACTCCTGAATCCTAGACTTTAATAATGGTCTTATCTGGACTAAGGAGAAAAAAGGACACAACTGTTACTCCATTGTTCAAAGTCCTCTTTTCAGGTGACTAATGTGTTTCTTCTTATTTGACAAATTAAAGCCAAGAATCTAAAAAAATATGAATAGGTCCACAATTCAAGTTGCTAGAAGTTCAGTGTAAAGTCAGTACTTGGTGATGATTTGGGTATCTGTGTCATCTACTAGTGTTGATCCATTGTATTTTATCAAGTCCAAAATCATTGCAACCATTGATTAGGAATTATTTGAGCTTGGTTCCCTCTGCTGAAAAAAACTAGGGAAATACAGAATTCAGTTTCTAGCAAAACATGGTACACACTGCCAAAACTTACTTTAATGACCCAGGATTGCTTGACTCGCCTGAATTGAATCAAATAGAGAATCAAAGGAGTATTGTCAAGAAGAAGAAGAGAGACACCAGACCCAAGAATGCAGATGAACAGTTATTATTAGACCTGGATTTCTTTAAACTTCCAGCAGTGCCACAGGCTAATTGTCTCCATGTCACATCACAGTTGATATGTACTACAAAAGATTAATAAAGTACTACAAAAGAGAGAAGTTAAGTAAACATAAAACAGAATAATAATATAAAAATAATAATATGAAAACATAACTTGTAAAATAAACTCATAAGTAAATGAACCTAAAGAATAATTTTTCTAACAGTGATGAAGTAATTCATGCTAAAGAAACCATGAACAGGTACTCAGTGAAAGTACTGTGCAGTATGTGAACACACTTTTCAGGAGCTTTATTGGTCTTATGTTATATTCAGATTGTCTGAGAAACTGATTTTTGGTTTTTTTACCAACTGTAATCCTTAGACATCAATATCAACAAATAAGCGCTGAAATATATCACTCTGTGCATAATGAATCTAATGAATATATGAGGCCATGTCCACTTGGAGACAATTTTAGGTGCATCTGAAAACATTTTTTGTCATTTAAGCTGTGTGTCCACACCGATGCAGCATCTTGTGAGACTGGAAACAATCATCTTTGATACTAAGTTCCAGAATGGATAAATTTCAATGTCGGTTTTATGTTTCCATGAGGCAATATGAGACACTTTGTTTGTTTGTTGATGCCTTTGTTCCATCTCTTTATCTATCCCACATGTGCCTGTCTCTCACAAATAACAGACGTGGTGTCTTTTGGTGCCTTTTTATTGTCTTTGTATGGCAGTGTTTTAGCGCCACCAGCATGTCAGTGTCAGTAGGGATGCATTCTGTCATGTGGAGACACTTTTTTTTTCAAAAACGTTTACAAAAATTCACCATGCTCATCTGTGTGTTCAGGGCCTGATTTTCATTTTTTTAAAATTGAATTAACGGATTTAAAATTACTTATATCAACATCATTTGAGATTGAGACTTTACCATCACCTACCTTGGCAAACAAAGCTCTCTGGAGTTCCACAGTCCTTTTCAAGCCACATTCCATTTTGATTCATTACTGCACATGCTTCTTGTTTCTTATCCTGTGGTTCTCCAGAATCCCAATTTAAAAAGCTTGTTCCTTGATCAGACCCAGTCCAGTGCCAAATCCACAGGTTTCCAAGCTCCAGTCCTATCCAAATGTTACTAGCAGTTGGCAAAACTAAATTGATCATGATATTGACTTCGGCTAAACTGTAAACAGTGGCTACATCAGTATTCATGTTTCTACAGTAAGTCTTTGCCTTGTCATACTTCATCTTCTCAGTCGTTAGCTGAAAGCCTGAAGATTCCAGTGGGGACATGAAAATCACTGTGAAGAGTTAACAACAACTTTTAAACCGAGCAACAATCATAAAAAACTGTATAATTTGTACATTTGCATTGTTATTAGAAGAGGTCTGCATCAATATGACTACTTCTTCAATATTAATATCCTAATTACCACATATTCTCTACCAGGAAAGCAACAAACAAAACATGTTTTGTACTAACCTGAGGTAATAATTAAAAACATAGTTGAAGTCCTTCTAGTTATTAGCCATATTTCAGTCATGATGAAGGTTCACTTGGGTAAAAAAGATCAAGTAAATAATGCCGGAATATAACCATATGCTGCTCCTATCAAAGGGTTCTGGCATGCAGCTTTAAGCAGCAAAGTGTCCATAGTAAGAATGCCACCTGGTGTGTAAAAAGATACTTCTCCAGAAACTACTTGAAGCAAAGCAGTTTGTCAAGTTCCTTCATTCTCTTATACATACAGTGGTATGTGGTTTGTTGAGATGAAACAACGCCTTCTTCTGGCATTAGATGCATAATTATTATAAACGGAAATGAACATATTAACAGATAAAAAGACAGAAAATATTTTAAAGCGACATGTCACATTTGGGACTATTTTGTGTTAAGTAATTACAAGCTTCTGTTTACATTTTAAAACGTAAAGTATGTCTTAACAGGAAATTGCATGGAAAATTGAACCCCAAATTAGATACTTTGGATGTGGAAGAGTTCTGTAAACAAAATAAGTGGTGTAAAAACACGTTGTGCAATATATTCATTCTCTCAAGGAGGAGAAAAAAAACATTCCAGTTACTATGAAGGTGTGGCCATTGTAAAAATGTTGCTTAGATTGACTACAGACTGAACAGTGACCCATAAACAGAATAACTAAAAGCAACACATTGTTTCTATTTGAACTGCTTTTTAACAATCCACCATACCAAAACCACAGCACTCAAATACTTCATTTTATCTGGCAATGAAACTTTTATCTCAGTCTGGCGCTATAGTAGTAAACCATTTAAATACCACTTGATGTTAACTGTTACTGGAAAACTATTTACTCAATAGCGCAACAAAATATGTAAAAGGGAATTTGCATTTTGTTTCAACTCATTATTAAATAAATAATAAATACTGAAGCGTCGATAAAGAAGTTGAACATTATAGGTGTCATATGACAGCGCTGTTATGGGTGGTCCCATGAGACATTTTGGCTCTGGTGGATGATGGCTCAGAGCCAACATGGCCTGTAAACAACAACAGCGGCGTCAAAGTAAAGTTAACTGAATCTGATTTTCGGCGTGTAGTCTAGTTTAAATTAGAAGAGATAACGCGTGGTGGTTTTTCAACAATGCTTCGAAAGTGTATATGGTATGTAACTCCAAACACAAAACAACCACAGACTAGATTTGCCACCACACTTTCTTGGAGCTATACGTGCTCTTGGCTAACTCTCTTAGCCGCGTTAGCCAAGTTAGCTTGCTAACTTGCTAGGCTTATCTATGTAAAGATAATTCTTCGAGTTGGGTTTATTTGGGTTCGTCGTGTGGGGTAAAGCGATGTATTGTTTGTATTTGAATTGGGGCATTTCAACTTTGTCTAATTGCTTTTTCAAATAATTTAAAACCTAACTTTCGGACGTCGGTAAGCAAAGCTAATGCTAGCTAAAGATGTCTGTTTGCGAGGCTTGCTAGGAGTTACGGTTTTGCATTCAAATGTCCCTTAATAAAATCAACGAAGATTGTATAGTGGCTTATAAATATACAATCTTAATGTTTGGAGAAAAAAAATGCATTATTTTTACTTGCATGATTTTCAGTTTTGTGACGTATTTCATCGGGCAGCGGTAATGTGCTTGTATAGCATTTAGCAAATGTGAAATTCTGTTGATAAATAAAGCCAATGCATCTTTTGGTTAAATGTTGGTTAAATGCATCTATTTAGCACACGTGCTTAAAGATTCAATGCCACATTCTTGATCAGTAGTCCTCGTACCATTTCACATGTTTTGATTTTAGCTGTAGATTTTGGACTTGTGAATACGCGTCATCTCTTAATATATTGATCTCTTACAATACTAGTGCGGTAAGATAATGCTGCACGTCAAAACAAACGATGACATTTGAAAGTACAATAAAGTAACTATTTTAAGTGCTAAGATCATGTGTGAATATTGAGGATTAAGACATTTGTAGCATTTCAAAAGCTGATACTAGGTGGTAATCTACACGAAAAACTTTGAAAATGTCTTATTCAAAATCTTAAAAAAGACACAAAAAAACAATGCTTTTTTATATCCTATAATAATTGTAATAATTTTCTGAAATTTTGGTATCGTTAATTTACATATGCAAAAAATCACTTTTGTTGCTAATATATTTTTACCAGTGAAATAGCCACAACAAAAAAATAGACAAAAAAAATTAATTCAGCTAATTTTTTGAATAGCAAGTGAATTTTCGAGAGGACGGCGCAACCAGAAGTATAAATACAAATCAAACAATTACAGCAAAAAACAGCAGCCACACTTCACTTGCTGTGACTTTTATTGTTAATACCTGTGCTTGTTGTTGTGAAATTATTTTACTCCCTATATTTAGTGGTTTTCCATCAGTTTGCATTAATTTAACACATTAATTTAAAACAAATAAACAAACCAAAAAAAAAACACAACCATAAATGTTTTAGATAACCTCTCTGCTTTGCTAATGGCATCTTCTTGTTTCAACCTCAGATTGACATCCTGAAGACGGAACATCATTCTCTTCAGCGGGTAGCTTACGAGCCATGTCCGCACCTCAACCTAACAGCTCAGCCTCCAACAGCCCAACCAACTTCATAGGTTCTCCTTTTTCAGTGATAAGTCCTTCTCTCGGCTCTCCGGTGGCATCTCCCTCTCTGGGATTTGGACCCATCAGCAGCAGTCAGGTATATGTTAGGTAGCTGTATGAGAAATTGTACTCATCTATTTGGGTCCGAAAATTATTGTATTGCAAGAAGTCTTGCAATTGTTTTAGAGCGCCTCGGATGAGCATTACCATTTCTTAAAACCTCGTGTTGCCTTTTCACCACCACCTTCTTCCATTTTTCACACGTACACAAAACAATTTTGCTGTCGCTGGACTTAACCATCCTACATCAGTTTATTTCTCTTGGTGGTTAAATAATCTTTTTTTTGTGGAAATAGATTATCACAAAAAAAAACAATATATAGTTTTATTTATATCTTGTTTTGTACATATTCTAAATTACACTACAGATTTTGTTGGTTGGACTTCTGATCACAGTCTGTGTCCGTTGACTCTTATAAAATGTAGGCGATTATGATCCATATCACATCAAAGTAACTATAAGCAACCTCCAGTCAGTAGGTAATATCTTTGGCTTCTATAGAAACCATATTTTCTAAATTTAGAGGAAGAAACTGTTGCAAAATATGTAGAAATTGGCACATGATTGGCATAAAATGTTTTATTTTAAATTGCTCCTTACAGCATCCAAAAGAGTAGGGAGAAAACTAGGGATGCACTGATTCACTTTTATCACTTTAATACAGATTCATGAGGTTTAGTATCGGCCAATACCGATATGACACAGAAAAACATAGCTGAATTGACTTAAAAAACAATTTTTTAAGCACAAACATATTTATAATTCAAATTCAAAAGTGGACACAAATATATTCAATTATTTGATAATTTATTTGATAATTCCGCACCAGCACAGCAAACTTAAATACACAAGTAACTTCACAAGCTTGGTAAAGCATGTAAAAACAGCACAACTTCATTTTGTTCAGTCAGTGCAATTAGGAGTATAACAGTCAATGTAAAATAAATAATAAAGAAGCTGAAATTGACACAAACAATAGGGTTAATTGCCTTGGCCAAACATGTAAAAAATAAACTGCATTGAACCTTCTTTCAAATGGTTCAGAAAGTGCAATTAGGAATTCTAAATATAATGTTAAATAAATAATAAAACATTAGGATTAGACGGAATAGATCTGCCCTTATGGATTGAGAACATTGTCATTGATTGCCGATCTATAATTTTTGTCAATATCCGGGCCCATTAATGATTACTAGTGTTTCTTCATAGTGTGTTGCGTTGTTGGAATTTTTATATTTTTTTTACTTTAACTTGATTTTAACCAATAGAATTATTGTATATCCAGATTTCGTCTTCAGCACCAATATCAGGGATGCATTCAGTCAGCAGTTCAGAAGATATTAAGCCTCCATTTGGCCTGAGGCCCATGCAAGCTCACAGCCCAGGAATAATGATGTCTCAGAAACGACTGTGTGTGATCTGTGGTGACCGCTCTTCTGGTGAGTGGACTATTGAAAGGCAGCACTAGTTTTCTGTTTATTATTGATTAAAATGATCCAAAATGTTCATAAATCTCTTGCCTTCCCTCCTTTGTTTTGTTTGATCATCTTAAGTTTCACTTACCTGTTTAATCTTCAGGCAAACACTACGGTGTGTACAGCTGTGAGGGGTGCAAAGGTTTCTTTAAACGAACTGTGCGCAAAGACCTGAGCTACACCTGCAGGGATAACAAGGAGTGCCTGGTGGACAAACGCCAGCGCAACCGCTGCCAGTACTGCCGCTACCAGAAGTGCCTGGCCATGGGTATGAAGAGAGAAGGTACGCAAGGAGAAGTGTCAAATATAACATCCACTAGTTGTTTTTTGTAGTGTGATGAACTATGGCTGTTATTAGAGTTATTCAAATAGTCAAAGTAGTTTTGGATTGGCATCATACTTTTAGAGAGAGTGGATGTTGGCTTGGACAGAGATAGATTTATTGGACCTGGGGTAAAAAAAACTAACGCCTCTTTGTCTCTTCCCTCCACTTTCTCCAATTCTACCCTTTCCCCGTCTGTCAATAGCGGTAAATCCTATAAAGTGGAAAAACAAGGATGGAAAAGATGAGGGATGGATGAGTATGTTGTCTAAATTTCAGAGATTTTGTATCTTAAATCTACTTCAACATTTATCACAGAAGAAAATGCTAAGCAGGATAGGCTCATGTGTGACTTTGTGCTATAGTGTGGAAAAGAGAGACAGCTAGTGCACTTGGCTGCTTAGTGATGATGGACTGCTCTGTTAGGCAGCTACAGCCGTGTGCTTGTTTTGTGAAAATGAATGAAAATCCCATCTGTGTTGACAAAGTAAAGAACATGGTTGTTCATATTTTAGGTATGCTACTAGAATCCCAAAGCATGTCTTTTAAGCCTTGCATGCATGTACAAGCCCACCTTAATTAGATTGCATATTTAGGCACAAAGGATTCGGTTCGCTCTGATCACTGACACTTGATGACCTTCAAGTGTCACTTTTTATTACTTCTCTCAGAAGCCCATCTTCACAGTAATGTCAAGATGATTTCTCACAGGATCTGAGTGATGAGAAGCCTGAATATTAGCACTTTTGGCAACTAATGAAAAGCCCTGTTGCTTAAGCTACTTATTAATCACTCTTCTTTTGATTGTCATTATAATCGTCTGTCTTTAGGTTTCTAACAAACAAAATGTAGCTATCTAGGCAACATTTACACCGGAAATTGAAGCAGAAATTTGTAGCATCTAATGAAATCTTGTGCACTCAAAATTGCAAAGAAAATTATTCCTACTGATTTCATTAATGACTAATTTAGCATATTAGTTCTACTAAAAATAGCTGTAACATTTATTTATTGTTCTTCTGATTTACATAGAAAGACTTAGGAATCAATTTAGAATACATTTAGATGTAAGTCTTAGTTTCTATTTTAGTGATTGTTTGCTAGCAATAACCGAGGAGGCCACTCCTGGAACTGGCTGGCAGTACACAGCAATAATAGGAAAAAGGAGTCCTGTCACATACGTATCTAGGACAAACATAATTGATCTTGTCCCCCCAAACGTTTTATAGTGCTACATTTCTGAGTCTCTAAATAGAAAAGTGCCCCAAGAACTTTAGGCACAAAGTAGTTGAACTTCTGCATCTCCCCTGAAATGTCGAGATATTCCTAATATTTTTGATAATGAAAAAAAATAACCATCTATTGCATCAGGCTTAAATTTATCAACCATTCTGTGATTTCCTTTGAGTAATCGAATATTAAACTAAAGTCACTCCCAGTAGTTAACTTCACGATTAGACAAGAGCCTCTTATTGCGTTGGAAAACAACTGACCTTGAAAATCCTGCTTCATTTGGTAATAAATTATTTCACTGTCATCTTCTGGTCATGGGAAAGATTCAAGCTGTTCTCTGTGGGTGGATTATAACTACTCCACACCCACAAGATTGTCTTCATTTTAGGTCTACATATTTTTGTTGAGCTAATTAAGTGTCTGGCATCACTGTCACACTGCATGACTCAGCATGAGCAAAAGCCTTTTTCTTTCATGACTAACAAGAATTTGTGGTTTATCTGTGGAGAACATTTGTTCTGTTCTGAGTAGGTTCCTGCTTCCGGTATTATTACTAGTGAATTATATCGGGCAGAACACCAGGCACAAAGAAATGTCGAGGACGTTTGGCTTCTGACCAACCACCCTGGTGCTAAATCCATCCATCTGTCCATGTCCCTAAATCCATTTTATTCTGTTCCGGGTTGTTTGAGGCTTGCAGCTGTCAACAGACAAGTGGCAGGTTACGCTGTGACAAATCAGCAGTGGATCTTGCAGCGTAGTTACATGTATTTTATGTCCATGGAAAATATCTTACTAACTTTGGTGTATTCATGGTGTGTGGCTTGCAGCTGTGAGCTGTTTGATAATTAGATATGTTTTGTAACTAGGCCTCCCCCTAGTGGCAGACTTTGATACAAAAATGCAGGAAACTCCAAAGGGCTCACTGTTCTGTTGAGAGGTTGCAAGCTGATCTTTTTTTATTGTGAAAAAGCAGTTCTTTGGCTATAAACCTTTTGTTCTGCATTGCCTTTAATGCAGGTTTAAAGAGGACAAAATAACTGCAACGATACGGATGTTGCTGGCAGATATCAGTTTCCTATTTCCTTTTGAAGTTTGATCGTGAAAGTTAAAAGACATGACACAAAAAAGAAAATGTAATGCAGCTTTTTTATTGAGATAGTACTTATTAATCTTACAAAAAACTTGATGAGTAGACCAGTTTAGGCATCAAATCATGTTTCTAACCTTGATCTGATAGGTACAAGTGCATAAAGTAAGCACACTAAAAAAGACAGTTCTTGATAGATAAGGTTTGATGTATTCATTGAAAATGTGGGAATGAGGGAAGGTAAATTTTCTGTATGATTTTATGTTTCTTGGAATATGATTTGATCATGATGATCATGGATCAGAGAGCATCAGAAAAAATCATCTGATTCCCATCTCTGAGCAGTGAATTGGTAGCTGTATGCTGTTGCTCAAAAGAAAGAGGGAGGGAAAGAGGAGACAAAACCTTAAATATGAATGCAAATAATTACAAAATCTCTGCATGGTTTTACACTGAATTATCTCAATTTTAGGCTTTCAAGGGGGTTAAATTGTCCAGATTTTGTAAGCCAATTTTTTAAAAGTTTATAATTCATCTTGGGACTTGTTGTTTGTTAGAAGGAATCTATGAACATTTAGCCATTTCTTGCAAACTCACAACAAAATAGTTCTTAAAACTGTCTTGGTGTTCAGTTTACAGAGTGACAATCAAAATATTCTTGTTAGCCTTTTCCACTGCCTTCTCTGTTATCGAAGAGTATGTCTTGAACAGGGACAGATTTAAAAACCAGAGATTTTAGCAGTTGACTAAATTTTGTCATCATTCATGTTAAAAAAGACATTGAAAGAAGATAAACTGTGTAAAAGCAATTAACCTCCATCCCAGAGATAACACCAATGTAAAATTTAAAAAAGTTGCAATAACCTAACTTAAAGTTTCAAAGTTAATATTAAGCCTTGTTAATATTTAATTTGAAAGAAAAATGTATGTATTTTTTTTTTAGAAAAAATAACTTCTAAAATTATAAAACCATTCAGTTAAAGCAGAATGTAAATATGAGCTTTCATGTTGGATTAAAAGCCAATGAATCCAAACGTCCATTAAATCTCCCTGTGTACATTCTGGAAGTGTTTCTTTGTGTTTGTCTGCTGCAGCGGTTCAGGAGGAGCGTCAGAGGAACAGAGAGCGCGAGGGAGAGCTGGAGTTCAGCTCCGGAGTGAATGATGAGATGCCTGTGGAGAAGATCTTAGAGGCGGAGATGGCGGTGGATATGCGGGTGGACCTTCACTCAGACAGAGGGTCTGCAGGAAACTCTGTGAGTTGTTGGAACAGCAGTCAATCCATTTTAGTGTTTTTTGTTTTTTTCTTCTCCCGTATTTTTCTAAAAAATAAAACAAAGTCGGCTTTATTTGTTTTGCAAGTAACCAGGAAGTAATTGTGATATGTTTTGCAGCCCCATGATGCTGTTTCCAACATCTGCCAGACTGCTGACAAGCAGCTGTTTGCTTTGGTGGAGTGGGCAAAGAGAATCCCTCATTTCTCCGAGCTTCCCCTTGATGATCAGGTCATCCTCCTGCGTGCAGGTATGAATATCGGCTAACAGCTTCAAATTAAAGTCAGCGCATTCAGATTCTGTTTGGAGAAAAGGTAAATCGCTGCTATAGAGAAACAAAATAGGTCTGTGGCAGATTGCCAGGGTCAGTTGTTAAAGCTTTGACTCACGCTGTGGGAGATGCTATTAAATTACTGATTACTAATTATTATTGATTACTAAATATGTGAGGAACAGTGTAAATATCTTGAAAAGTCAGGGATTGGTACAATACTTTTATAAAATTCTTTGTAGCAAATGTATGCAGCGTTCAACACATTGTAGACTGAAAGCTTAAATGAAACGGCAATAGACAGAGTGGTTTTAACCTTAGAGTGCAGGGAATTACTATAACCCAGCAGTTTACATTCAGGCATGGGTTACCTCTGAATAGAGTTGTACATAAATAAACAGGAGAATAATTATCTGCACTGCTGCTTGTATTTGTTAGGGTGGAATGAGCTCCTGATTGCCTCGTTCTCCCATCGCTCCATTCCTCTGAAGGATGGCGCTCTGCTGGCGTCCGAGCTGCAGCGTGACAGCGCACACATGGCCGGAGTTGGTGCTATTTTTGATAGGTACGTTTACATGGACAATACGCTTCCAGAATGCTTAAAAATAAATTACAGCTAACATAATCAGCTGTCATGTGGCTAAACTCATACGGATTTGCTATTATAGATGGATGCATGTCTGTCTTTTTAAAATATTTTCCACAAGCAGACTTCCACATTGTTCTTTGAGAATGTAAGTCTCTGCATAAAATATGTGTTGAAACATATTGACTGTTAATGTTGCAACAGAAACATGTGTGTTTGTTGATGTAGTTCCAGGTGGTGACATTTTTTGTTTGTTTTATGTTTTACTTGTGTTTTTTTCTAATGGATCAAAACTTTCCAGGGAGAGTGTGCAGAGTGCAGAAGTTGGTGCCATATTTGACAGGTACTTGTACAGTTCTTCAGTGTTATTTTTGAGTTCATAATTTGAGTGTACATGTTTAATAATTTGACACATTTTCTCACACTGCAGGGTTCTTACTGAGCTTGTTAACAAAATGAGAGATATGCAAATGGACAAAACAGAGCTGGGCTGTCTCCGGGCAATTGTCCTGTTTAATCCAGGTAATTTGAGAATACATGAGCATAAGAATGATTTATATAGATGCACTAATTGAAACATTGCAGTCGTTTATCGATCTCAAGTCTTTTTAAAGGTTTGATCTGCTGGTAATAATTTCAACCGATTCAGACATTTTTGTAAAAAATGTTAATATAAGAACAACACTCTAGCCTATCTGCTGTCAGTCAGCCTGATTTCTATTAAAAGTAGAGTTGAGGTCACTTTCCATGTCGTTTTCAAACTATTATTGACAGAGTTTTAAAGAAAATGCAAAATTATTTTTATTAGCATTTGGGAAGGTAGCATTGCTAACAAAAACTGTTCAATTTTTTTGTTTGGAGAATACAGATTCAAACCTTGACTCAAAGCCATCCAAAGAGCTATCAAAGTTTCAAAATCCAGCTGCAGCCAGATTTAACTGCACAATCATAGAAATACTGTTTCTGACCTTACTGGTACTGAGAATAGCTACAGTAGAGTTTTCTTTCCTGAGCAGCAGCGTCCACATCAAAGACGATTTTGTTTAGATTTAGTGTGTTCAGTTTTGACAGACCAATGAATGTCGATCAAGTTGGAAATGACCAGATTGTAGTCATGAGCAGAATTCTTGGTGCATCTGAAATGGATTTTTTTTCTCTTCATATCTGAAATGTGTCATGTAATAATTGTGCTTATTAATGTTGCTCTGCTAGATGCTAAAGGGCTCTCCAGCACAAGTGAGGTGGAGCTCCTTAGAGAAAAAGTCTATGCATCACTGGAAGCTTACTGCAAGCAGAAGTATCCAGAGCAGCAGGGAAGGTAAAAGTCCTGTACTGTGAAGTGTTGACTGGTGCATTATTTATGTCCCTGAGGAAAAACGAATGAAACGATTTTCTCCATGCAGGTTTGCTAAGCTCCTCCTTCGACTTCCAGCCCTGAGATCCATTGGCTTGAAGTGCTTGGAGCATCTTTTTTTCTTCAAACTGATCGGGGACACGCCTATTGACACCTTCCTCATGGAAATGCTTGAAGCTCCCCATCAGTTGTCTTAGACAGGAGTCGCGTACTGTGGATTTTAGAAAGCTGGAGTCTGGGGAGGCGGGCATGGGACTGGAGTGGCACTTTAAGTTCTTTTTAAGATTTGTCAGTTTGTCTCACTGCTGTCTGCATTACACCTTAGTGCAGCACAGATTTGCTCTTTAGACCAAACCCAAGGCTTGGCATGACCTTCAAGCTGGTGCTATGTGTTGTCATAACGTCATGAGTAAAAACTATGGTAAACACATAAATATTTTTAAGAAAAATATTTACATATTTCTCTCAGAGTGGCTATAATTTGGGTACTCATTTTTATAAGACTTTTTAAACACCTAAACTCATCTCTAATGCCTTTCTTTTTAATTCAAGAAGGATGCATTCTGAATAACGCTTTGTGAAACGTTTTTTTTAATTTAAATCAAATCTAATAATGCATTATGGTGTCCAGAAGCTCTGAATTGACTTGACAGAATCTGAACCCTGAGATTGACACCAGGTTGAAATGATCCCAGAATTAAGTCTGCGTCTCTTCTATATGTTGCTTAGTGTTTACATATTTTCCCTTTAAAGCAATTCAAATCTATTCCCTATTGTATTTTGTGACAGGAATAAACTGCACATTTGGGATTTGTGCTACTTTTAAAACAAACTTTAAACAAACCGGCCTGACCTTCCCGGCATTCGAGGTTTGTTTGTTTGTTTGTTGTGGTGCTATTTCAGAGACGATTTGACATTACTGGTGAAGTTGCACACCAGACCATAAAACGAAGAAAATATGCAAAACTAGAAATTCTTTTTGTTCTTTGTTTTTAAAATGTAGCAATATAATATGTCTGCATAAGCCTGTCAGTTATTCAATGTTTTGCAAAGATAAAAATGTCCAGTGGAAAGGGAATACTCCATGATGTAATTTATCTATACAATTATGAGGTACTGTGCTAAACAAAAGGGTCAGGGAAAATGCACATAAAAAATTAGAATAATTGCTAAATTCAACGTATGATGTTATTATGCACCCTCGTTTTTAGATGGAATAAAGCAAAATGTTTTTTGGGTTGCACTGGATTTGCTGAGACTGATCAGCTTTGTTTTGTGCTGTTTGTGATGCTTGGTTTTTCCCCCCTCCCCATCTTTCCTTTCATCTTTTTGTAGGTAGCTTACTTTTTCTTCATACAGTTTCTGCTGTTTAATAAAAAAAAAAGAAAAAAAAAAAGCAAACCATAATCAAATTGAAACCCAGAAGACCTTGATGTACAGATGATGTAAACAAGACCAAATGAGGTCTGTGTGGGAAACGCTATACAGGAAAACACTACGTGAGCAATATCAGCAGCCTGTCATCCACTTCTGCGCTCTTGAACTTTTAAGTAACTTGAAGCATGGGTTTTGTGGACTAAAAGAATAAAGAGGATTAAGTTTTTCTTGCATTTTCATCATAAGTGTCACATGTGAATTTCTTTTCTGCTTAAATCCAGTACAACTGAAGGATGATTAAAAAATAGTCCCAAAGGAGTTTCAATGAGCCTTTTTATTGTAGTTGTTACATAGATTTGCTGTGGGGATGGATACAACAGAAGCCTTGGTTTTAATACTATTTTTGTTTAAGGTGAGATGGCACAGGCTACAGTACACATGGGCTAAAAGTAAGAAATGTGAAGTGCAAGAAAATCAAAGGCTTTCAACTTGAAGTTGCTGGTTAATTTGATCATTTTGTAAAAATAAAAAAAAAGCCAAAAAACCCCAAAGTGCATCTAATATCTGAAGCTCAGAAAACCTCTCTTTGTAGCAAAAAAATAGAGTTTCTTAAAGCCAGGCTGGATGAATTTTCTTAACTATCTCAATAACACTTTCAGCTTTTCCTGAACATCTTCACACACAGGGCCAAAGATGAACAAAAAACCATTTAGTGAAATTACCACTTCTAAATAATTTCTATTATTTCTCATAATTGATAACTTGTCCAGTCTGGGTACTTATACTTCCCTTAATTATAGGTGCATCCTAATAAATTATATCAAAAATGGCATTCAGTAATCTGCTTCTGGGAGTGCAACTTGTCGTATGCTATTACACAGCTCTATCATGGAAGCCTTCTGTTGATTTTGACTTGAAGCTGATGAAAACCCAAAATTCAGTTTCTCAGAGTTTTGTTTCAAAATAGAGCTCTCCATTAAAAATGTATTTCAGAAATCTGGGCTTTTCAAAAGTACGTCCGAATACTGCAGGTTATGCACGCCATGCTGATCAGAGCTCCTGGATCAGTTCAACATGACATGGATGTGATCCTGAAGACCAGGTTGAGTAAATCTCCTTCAGTTTTGCATTATTGGCTCTGATGGGTCTTATCTTCCTTTTGACAATACATAGATTCTTTATGAGGTTTGTTATTGCAGGCCAGTGTTGGTCATATTGTGGTCATCAAAGTAGACGTAGGTACTTTTGGCAGTGTGGACAGGTACCAAGGTCTGCTGGAAAATGAAATCGGCATCTCCATAAAGCTTCTTGCAGAGGGAACCCTTAAGTGCTCTAACGTTTCCTGGTGGATTGTTAGCTTGCTGACTTTGGATTCGATGAAACACTGAAGGAGCACAAGTAAATGACGTGGCTTCCCAAATCTTCACTGACTGCCAACTTTACATTGGATCTCAACCAACTTAGACTTTTATTTTCAAATAGAATAAAAAATTTACTTTCATTTCTAAAGACGACTTTGAGTGAGCAACAGTCCAGTCTTTTTCTCCTTACACATCTAATTGCTGTAAATCCTGTACAGTGACATTTTGTCAAGTAAATACATTTACCTTAGAAATTCTAAGCTTTGTTAAAACTGAATATACTCACTCTAGTAATTGCAAAAAGAGATGTACACAGATCACAGAATGAGTTTTTATACGCAAATATTTTATTTGACTTTAAAGTCTGGCTCAGTTTTGCATTGTCTTTAATAATGTGATGTATGTTTATGACAAATGTTGCTATTATCTTTTTTTTACATATGTGTTTATTCATACTGTATTGTGCAAAAGTCTTGCGCCACTTCTAACTTTAAAATACTGAACAAACTTTTTAAATATGTACAATCCTTGGTAGAAAATAAACTTATTAGGAATTTGAGAAAATTCGACTCTTCGAGCTCAAAATACTTTTTTGCAAATACTTTGTCAGAATAAATTTTGCTGATCCAAGTTGTCATACCACTATTTTTAGTAATAATGGAAAAACACAAACACCTGCCTTTATAAACAACAAAAGTTTTAGTGTTCTTAAAGAATAAACTTTTGATGACGTATGGGAGTTCATATGCATCTGGTTATGATGGAGGAACAGAATAGCCAGCAGCTGAAGAGACAAACACTGAGCTGAGGACACAGAATGTGACAAAGCTGCTAGTCCTGTGTGTCATTTGGAATAAAACAATTAAACCACTGCTGCTTCCTTGCTTATGTTTGTTCCTTGGATAACAAAACTGAATTAATTATATGCTATACAGAACAAAATGCTGTGCTTTTGTTTTTGATTGCCTTCATAGCATCCAGTCTGTTTTTGTGTCCAGCTGAACCTGCCAGCTGTGCTGCTGAAAGTTTCCCTCGCTGGGATCTCACAAACCCTCCACAGTGAGTCAATCCAAACTATGTGCTAGTAAACAATTTAGCAGTCAGGATAAACGGGTTCCTCCTCTTATGACATTTAACATTTATGGTTGCAATGTGTATTTTGAAACTGCTCCAATACGATTAAAACATATTTTCTAAACATTTAGCCTTCTATAAATGTATCAAAACTTAAAATATGCATGCACCTTTTTTACTTTAGACTATTGTTATTACTTTGTGTTTAAAAAATTACATTAGACATTTCCTTCTTTAACATTATGTTTTAAGCTCTCTGCTTCTTCACACCCTGTCCAGTAATGTTTGTTCCTGTTGTGTGATTTCTTTCCAGATATGTTTTCACTTCATTTCCACGGCATGTTTGGGCTAAATGAGGAGCTACAAAGTAAATTTAATGAAAACCAAACTTTCCTTTCTTTTATTGTTCATCTGTATTAAATATTTATACTCTGATGGGCACCGGTACAGATCTTTACAGGCACCTGTAAAGTAATTAGAGGAGCCATTTGAGAATTGCTTTTCATTGTCTTTTTTTAACAATTCACATCTTTGAGAATGACTTTTAAAACAATAATGCCTAAAGATGCACCAAGAAATCATCTAGTGTTTGAAAATGGACAATTGCTATATTGATTGCTGCTGATCACTGACCTGTCAGTAATAAACTAAAAAATCAAATCTTACACCTAACAGTAAATGCACCAGACATACACGCTACCCGGCTGCTGTAAAAAAAACAGAACAAAAAAACATTTGGTACAGATTACTCAGAAAAGGAAACCCAAAGCAATTTTCAAAATCGGTGAAATGTTTAAAAATAAAGTCAGAGGAAGCACAAAGATTTTATCCATTCAGACTGTGAGAGAGCAAAACTTTCAGCAGTTTACAGGAGGGCTGAGCAAAATGCAGAAAAGCTTTTCCAAATCTGACTACTTTGGAACATACTGAACTCTGAAGTATTGACAGCCTTTTGGAAATTCATAGTTAAGGTGAGAATCTAGGGAATTCAGGGAGATGGCCTTTTTGGCATCCGTAGTCAGGATTTTTGAAGGCAAAATATATAAAACAAAAGGGATGACTCCAGATTTTCACAGCAGTGTGCTTAAAGAAATACTCAAATATCCTTTGAAGGACAAAGTGACACCTTCTTTAATGTCATTTAAACTACAGATTAGTTTGGCCAATTGTTACATCTCCTTTACCTTAATTGGTCTGTATGTGCACTAATTTTACACCAAGGCTAAATGGTAGGACTCGGATGACGTACAACTTGAAGCTGTAGAAACTACATTATCTTCATAAAGACAAAAAAAAAGTTATTTTGCCATGATGGGTTTAAAAACATCGACTGATGAACATTAAAATAATTTTCTCATACACAAACTGCACATCTGTAGTAACAATATGTGATCACATGTCCCTGAAAGCGTCTTAATAAATAACTGTCGGCAAGGCACTGAAATGTGCAGCTCATAGTTTCTATAAAATACAACTCAACTTTATAAAGAGTACTAACTGTGCCTGCCTCCCTTGAATACTTGCCAGCCTTTTAGTTTTTATTTAAGAATTGATCCAACAATGCAACACTGAACATTTTGTTTCATTATAATCTTCAAAAAAAAAAATATCTACACTAATAAATTCCTTCTTCACCTGTAAACTCATGCACATCTGCCTTGAATCTGTCCACTTCAGTCACGTAAAAACTGTGCTACTGAATAGCTGGCACATTGATGAGCATATTGTCAGAGTCAAGATGTCAGAGTGGTTCATCAGTGTCAAGCATCTCACATTCCAATGATAGCCAACGTTTACATCCAGTGCAAATGTTCCTTTTTAAGCACCTTTTCAGACCAAAATGAAACACAAAATACCCCAGTAGTAAACAACAAAATAACCATCTTCACTAAGTCATCTATTCAATAGATGAAATGTCATTTAGCTCAGCTATACGTTGTTCAACCCCCAGCAAAAAGTCATTTTAAGGGTTTCGGTTCTGCGCCACATTCAACCCTTTGGATCCAGAGAAGGCTGCAGGGATTGAAGCTCGTGCACTGGCAGCCTTAGGCGCACACAAAACAAAGCAAAACCACTGTGGGCACTTGTACGCGAGTCGCATTTGAAGGGTGACCGTGATAAAGCCTTGCGAAAGCAGTCATTCTGTGATCATCCAGCAAAAGCCAAGCTTAGTGGTTTGAATGCAAAGCTATTTTTCCTGCCCACAGGTTTAAGATTAAGATCTTTCGCAGCGGTTTTCCCCTCTCTCTTGTGTCACAGTACGTAAACCAAACAACTCATCCCAGCTCACTGTGGCTTGAGTGCCAAGCTAGAGAGGGGTGGGTTTCCAGTCTGGATCGGAAGTAGAGGGCAGTGAAAGGGCCGACAGTCGTCTTAATGTCCAGCATAATTGCGGTCTTCCTCACACCTGGAGCTCTGAACCACCGGACAAGCCAAGAGCATTTGCCTCTTCTGTCGTCAAGCCGCTCTTCAGTGTCCTCCTTACTGTGTGGTCAGGAGAGAAAATTAACAATAATAAAAACAAATGTAGCAAAAGCATTTCTTGTTTTTGATTATATTTGCGCACATACACAACACCCACATGATTTTCTGTTAAGTCGGGATCGTCTCCTTTCGCGAGGTAGCGTTCTCGGGCCGGGCCCCTGAGTGGCGGATCGAACGATCCTCTCCATGATCTCGTCGGCTGTGTCGTCTGTGCAGTTCACAGGGTCATCGCTGGTAGAACACCACGGAGCAATACGCCCTGAAACAAACGCAGCAGAATCAAATGAAAGCTAACATGCTATGCTGTGTAATAAGGTAAACTACAGAGCAAAGGAGTTACAAGTTTAATTTTATGAATGACGTGGCTAAATCTGAATTTTTACATCACGTATTTGCAATGACATTTGCGGATGTTCAATAGGGGAAAAGCTAAATTTGCTTCTCCATGAAAAGGAAGATCTGCTCCTTAAATAACCTCTTTAAACAGTGTCTCTCTGAACTGAGGCAGTTTGCCCAGATTTGAATGAGGTCTTTTGCATGCACTTGGGGAAAGACTTTCTAAATGTGCATGTTTTTAAGCATAGCTTTCTTAAAGTCTTGAGCTATTTACTTAGATGTGTATCAAAAATACTCCTTACCAAAGTAGCAGATGAAAAAGGGGAAAACATATCTTGGTGGGCTGATGGATTTACTTAAAAGCAGCTCAGGGTTGTTAAAAAAGATAAAAGTCATGTGTGAGATTTGACTGATATTTTTGTCAATAATTTCTCTTACTGAATGTTTATGGATGGTGAGGGAATAATTATGACGGATCCCGCCTGCTTAAAGCTTAAACCTAGATCTTGTGGGCGTGCCATACATGTTACATTTTTTACTATTCAGCACAATATTATATTTTTATTTCATTATTTTTGCACATTTAACTTTTTTTCTTTTAACTTTTAGGGATTTGAACACAAACCATAGACTGGATACCTTAGAAAATAAACACAGGCTTACAAAAACAAAACAGTAGATTCATCATAATGTCAACATTATACAATTTTGAAAATTTAGCTTCATTTTTCTTCTTTTCTCAACAAGTTAAGAAAGACCAGAGGATGGTCAAAAAGGAAATGACTACTTAGACAATAACGATTTGATAATGTTCAGGAGAAAGTTCAGAAAATCATTCATCAAGAACTCATTAGATTGCACGATGAGGTAAAACTTATAACTCTTGTCCCTGAGCCATTGATGGTTTCATAAAATCACATATTTATGAGTTATAAAGTAACAGTAAAACACTGCTTTCTGACCGACCTCTGAGACTGCCTCCTCTGGTACGATTCCTTAGGCCAGGCACTGTGGATGTGCTGCTCTCTGCGTCCGTCAGGCCAGTTTTTAACATGGCCTTCATGTTTTCATGTTCCGCTGCATCGTCAGCACTCTGGATACCCTGAGACTGACTCTCCTGTGCGTCTGAAGAGGCACCTCCAAATTTACCGCTCTGTAAGGGTTTAAGGAAAGAGGTGAAAACTTTAAATGTAGCTCTTTTCATAGCCTTTCCCAGACTGAAATAGGAGAAGTTAGTTATTTCAAAGGCACACAATAAACTTTTCAATGTTTTACTTTCATAACTGTTTCTTTCAGCATGCTTTTGGATTCTGTACTTTTCTACCATTAAGTAAAAGTAACGGCTTAAGGTTAGAATTCACTCAATATCCAAGCGGCATCATGTTTCTTATTCATGCCTTGTCAAAGTTAGTCCCTCTTAGTCTTACAAACAACTCACGACTTGTGTAGACCCTTTGAGTAAAACTGTTATTTAGAAATATAGCTGTGCGTCTTGTTAAATGTTAGTCCAAACAGAGAATATACAGACACGTACATACATACATACTGTAAGTACATTCCTACCTCACTGTCATCGTCATCCTCACTCTAATGAAAATAAAGAACAAAATAGGTATTTATAATACTAATTACGTCGTACTGTAAGCATGTAATTAGAATAAGCAAAATATTCTGGCAAAAATGTATTTGCTTTTATGTTAAATGCTTAATTATAGATTTACTATGAGGAATGTGTCTGCAGTCAACGTGATGTAAAACCCAACATCTAATGGTGCAACTACCATTTAATATCATCAACGCAATCTAGTACCTTATATACTGTAGTATATTGCAAAAGTAGATCATAAAGGGGCAGTATTGTGCATTTTATAGCATATTGTACACTATAAAGTGGCACATAATGCAATTTTTTAAGGACAATTAAGTAATTATGTTACATTCAGCTTTTTATAAAAATGTTGCATATATCAAAAATGACTTAAAACAAATGATACTTCATAATTTGATGCCTTGAAATTGGGCCTTTAAGAAGTTCCTGTTCTTTCCGACACTCAGCCTCCAGCACATCTGGACAGAGATACCTCTCCGTTATGCCGTTTACAACTGTTCTAAGGAGCATTGCACTGACAAGTAGTTTAAGTATGATGAGCTCAGAAGATTTACAGTTCCACCAGATGTTTGCTTTTGCGTTCATATATAGTTCTTCTAATAAAGAACCACAGGGCCTATTATTATCTCTTAGGTATTTTAATCATTAGAAAAAAACAAAACAAAGCAAATTTAATCTAAATCTGAATTGGCAGGTTTGGCCCAAAGGAAAAGTAGAATCCATTTAGGAGAGCAAAAGCTAGATTATAAAATATACAATTGATGTATTGTTATTTGGACAACAAAAACAAAAACACAGAGAAACAAAAACATACAACAATAGCCCAGATGATCTTGGTCATAATTTTAACTGTTCAGATTTTGCCAATTTTCACATTTAAAACTCCAGCACTCTGGGCGATTTAGAGCTTTAACATCTTTCATTGCAAACGAAGTTCATTTGCTTCATTTGTGTAACAGAGGGGCACATATGATGGAAGATCTTTAGGAATGTGACTGAGGTGTGGCCCCTACTTATTTCTCCTTGAGGGAGAGACACAGGTTTGAATTTTCACACCGTGATTAAATTAGGTATCCTTTTCAAAGAAAAGGGTCCCTTCTCTGTAGCCTCCTCCATTAACAGCCGACTCTCCAGGGTCTCCGAGATTTAAATCGCACAGCGAGGTGTTTGCGCTGGCCTGAAGCAGCTACAGAATGAGATCCATTCCACACGACTCCCTGATTGTTGTTACAGTAACTCATACATGTGAGGACGGAGAAAGCTGTGATGACGTCTTTGGGAATACAAACCAACCCTTCGGCCAGAAAACAAGCCAGATTTCACAAGATTACAGATAAAACCACTGAAAATGGTTGGTTAACACCGTTTCATGGAACTGAGGAAGCACATACTAAACAAGAAGGGTGATAGAGCAATGAACAACCCTTACATCTGTTATCATTTTCCCCCTGGTCTTGTTTCTTTCTCTGTGGTTGGCCCTCTTCTGTTTCTGTTGCAGCACGCGCTCTCTCGTTGTGCGGTACTCCAGGGCGAACTCACTCAGGATCTTGCTGAAGCGATGTATGCTAACCTCTCGTACAGCATAGATAGGATGCCCCAGGAACAACAGAAAAGCGTGGAACCTGCAGATTTGCATGGATGACAGAGATGTCCATCAATTGTGTGGTATTACAACACAAACTTTGATGCATTGGTATTTTATGTGAAAAACCAACACAAAGTATGTCATAAATGTGAAGTAGATGGAAAATGAGAGCATTAATCATTAATCATTGTAACCATGAACACCTTTTCACAGACAGTTGAAAACCTTTTCACATTTTTACATGTAAGAAAGTTCGAAAAATATATATAGTATCAATTTTAGTTGGTCTTTCACTTATAATTTGAAAAAAAATACACTCTTCAGTATTCCAGCATACCTGTTGATTATTCTGCGATGCACTATTTTCAGAATTATAATTCTCTCTGCACAGTCTTTCAGGAAGTCTGACATTTTTTGCTTCAATGCTAGTTTCATTTCATGTTTAGCGATGACTTTTAGGTGATCCCATGATGCTTTGCACCTGCGCTCCATCTGGGCCAAATTGTCTTGAAGCTGGTCAAAATCCACCTGAGAAAAAAAAAAACTGTTGAGGAGTGGTTTTAGTGGATATGACAGATATTAGAGAACATAATGAGTTTTTAACCTTGGTCAAGCGGGTGATGGCTCCTATTTCAGAGTAGAGGTCGGTGCTGTCTGGAAACTTTTCCACCACAATGGCGCAGGCGTGGTGTAACAGGGACTGCTTATGAACCGTGTCTTTCACCTCCGGGACTTTTTCCAAATAACTCAGCTCAAAGCCTTTGGCCTACAGACCCATAAAGACACAAATAACACTGAGAATGTGGATGGAATTAGTTCGGTGAAATCGAGCACCAGATGGAAGTGAATTTCCCATCCGGCACAGCTAGAAAAATGGGGCTGAATGGAGATATGTAGATTAATTAGATTGTTAGTATCAAAAACCACAATCTGCTTAAGGCCTGAGTGTTTGTTCTCTCTACACAACAAAGCAAAAGTGGGTCCAGAATGCATCATGAAAGACATAATACCAACAGGATTTCCCTTGTTCTGCTGCCAGCTATAAATGGCTTACTGCAAAAATATAAATGCAGCCATTATTTACGGGAAACTTCTCGTTTTGATGTTGATGACTTATGTTTCCCCTTTTGGATGTTTGCCTTTAGTGATCCCAGAGGCTCATACATGCAAAGTACTCCCACAGAGGCGCAGATGGGGTCACAGGAACAGAGAAAAATCTCACTTTGTGACAAAGTGAGAGGAAAAAAAAAAAACACAGAGTTCACACACAGGCAATCCAGATGAACAGGAACTTCCAAAAAAATTAATAAATTAATTACACAACTCTCCCTCTCCTTCTTCCTTCTCAGCAGATGGAGCCAGACTCAACAGAAGCTGCTGCAGTCAGGCAGCAAACTCACTCACACACATTCTCTAGTGTTATTAATCCCAAAATAATGGGTTTGACTGAAAGTATATGGTAGGAATGTTAATTGAAATTCAGTATATAGAAGGACAACTAGAGAAAAACTAGTATTATCAGAAGCATTCCTTGGATTGTTTTTCTTACGTTTGAGCCATTGAGGAAGTTACCAATGGCCAGCAGGGTGGTGAGGATGTATCTGAGGGTCTTGTTTTTCTCAAGTTGGTCCATTCCTTCTTTTAGGTCCTGCAATGGCTCTGCCACTTCCTAAAAGTGCAGGAAAAATAAATTCATAAGAGTATGAAAGGAACACAGAGCACTAACATACAGAAAGAAAGAAAGAAGGAAAGAAAGAAGGGAAGAAAGAAGGAAGGAAAAAAAGGAAGCCTGCATATCATCCAGGTTGTGACAGAAAAATGCTGTTTTAGAGAGAAAGACCTAAACTTGTTCAGCTGAATGCCTGTTTCATCTGCCCCGGATTAGGGGGAGCAGGAATGTGTCCGACCTTCTCAATAAGCTCATAGTCCATCTTGAAGGCCCACAGCTGCAGGCGCGCTGACAGCTCCGTGATGGAGGAGAGGGTGAGCAGGAACTGCTCAGCGCTGCCCAGAGGAACGTCAGGGTTCATCAGCTGAGCCTCCTGAATCCTCTGCTTCTCCTCCTCTGTGGGGATCATTGTGAGGATTTTCTAGTACAGAGGAGAAATTCAAATTTATGCAAAATTTGTCTCTGTCTGTCTGGATGAAATCTTTGCATGATATGTCAGAGAAGTTGGTGGAAAACATTGATTCGGATATTTCTTAAAGCCGTTTCCTGCTTTCCCACTGAACTTTTGCCCCTGCTTTTGTTTTCTTACTGCAAATACCTCCAGAGAAAAAAGATGGAGAGGAATCTTCCTGTCTCCTAAAAATGAACTCAGGTTATGTAATACCAAAAGTATGAGGTCTCTGTTACCTGCGACTGTATTCTGCAGCAGTTACCCTACATTTTGTTGTTGAGATTATCTAAAAATAACCTTTTTATAATTTCTCTTTTTAAATGTATTCAAAAGATAACAATGTGAACTATTACAACAGAAAGCTTGACAGTTATTCTTAACCCTTTCATGCATAGTGGTCACTACAGTGGACAGCTATCTAAAAGCCATTTTCTTGTGCTTCTTGTGGATTTTTATATTATAAATGCACACAGGCCACTGAAGTGGACACTAATGCATCATAAAATACAGTATAAACTACTGACCATCAGCTGCATGCCAGTAATTATTTTTGTTAAATCCAATATGGCCGACCCTGTCCCTTCTTCTACTGTAGATGGCTCTTGCAAGTAAAAAGAAAAATATTGTGACATCAGATGACCCCTAAAGAACAATACCACTGATGTATTTTTCAAATAACAACTTTGTATTTGGAGAAAATTACAATTGATCACCTAAAAAAAATAAAATATATATATTTTTAAAAAAATTTTCCCTACCTTTTTCATGCCTTAAGAAAATTTTAAAAAATGGAAAAAATATCTTGACACAAAGGATCATAATTCATGCATGAAAGGGTTAATGACACCCATTTACAGTTTAACCCCCCTGACACTACATTCAGTATACATGTAAGTTTTGATGCAGCTAATTAAAGCCTACCTCAATGCCTTCCTTGTTTAGTGCATACTCATCAAAGTTGAGAATAGCTGTCTTGATTGTGCGTGGAGGGGGCAAGACAGTTAACCCGATATTTATGGTGTTGCTGCGCTTTGAGTCCAGGACAATGATTTCTTGTCGTTTGCCTTCAACCGATGCTTTCTGGGAGAAGAAGAAAACATTGGGAGTAGACTGCTTGTAAAATTCCCTACTGCTCTCTATCATAGCTTCATTAACAATTTGTACTGTCAGTTCTGTAGTAACGTGTTTAAGATTTAATGACCAATTCTTTAGCAACTCTCCATTACAATGTCCAAATACAGGGTTTAATCTGGTTTATTTTTATGCAAAACAGTCAACAATTATTTTCCGCAATATTGCTATTTTAGTTCCCAAAGAGGAAACCCACCAGATTTTAATCCAACGTAGCATCACTGTGGCATTTTAAATTGCATGACGTTTATGAGTAATTTAAATTATTTGAAAAGCATACCTTTGTTACTGACAACTCCTTGGATTTGGTCTCAAACAGCTGCTCCAGTTTAGAGGTATCCAGTTTAACCGGCTCCAATTTGGACCACAGGGATTCCTTACAGAACTTGTGATTCTTGCGCTGCCAGTCTACAGGACGCACCTCGTTCCAGAAGAGACGGATGGTCTTCTTCTTCTTTTGGAAGAGAGGGGTGTCCCCTCGACCCAGCTGAGGAGAGGGCGGTGGTATGGGAGCCATAAACGGAGGGGGTGGAGGCATCATCCTGCCCGGAATGGGAGGAGGTGGGGGACATCCGAACAAAGGCGGAGGTGGTGGGAGGGCAGAACTGCATGGAGGAGAAGGTGAGTTGACCACGCCCTCCAAATCTAAAATGTCCATGTCGTCCTCCTCTCTAAGATCTGTGAAGTCCATTTCTTTGATGCGCAGCTCCCTGGGGGACGCCATCAGCTGATCCCAGATGTGATCTGACTCTTTCTTTGGGGGTGAACCAGATGATTTGTCTGTCTGCTGTTGCTCTTTAGGAACCTCTATCTCCAGTGCACATGTAAGACCCTTGACTAAATCTCCAAATTTCTCCGCCACCGCCCTGACGTTGCCATGGTTGTCCAGATTACCCACCTCTAATTTTTTTACACAGTCCTCTCTTTCCTGTCTATTCGCCTCCAGTGTGGAGATCCGGCTGGCCAAACTGGCCACAGGGTCACTCCCATCTGTTTCCTTTTCACATTTACATCGTTCCTTCTCTGACTCTCTGACGTCCCTGTCATCCTCTGAAACGGCCTTCTGGGCATAAAGCATGTCCAGCATGAAGCGCTTGTTGTTGAGAATCTTCTTGCATTGGTCATTCACATCTGTGTCCTTTGAACAATGAGTCCATTGGCCTGTTGATTAGAAAACAATTATACTGTTAATTAGAGCAACATGAAAAATATTCATACCCCATGATCTTTTTTATAGTTTGTCAAATCAATATTACAAATGTATGTGTTTTACAGAGATTGTATGTGATAGACCAAAAAACTAAGTACTGTTAAAGTGGAATAAAAACGATACAAGGTTTAAAAGTTATATTTTTTTTGGTTGTTTTACAAAAGACCGAACTTCAAGAGTTACCAAAATAGCAGATAAAATATGTGTAAACCTAGTGTAAAATGAGATTGGCACAAACACAAACCTACAAAGTTACAGCAAAGAGGAGTAACTCCAGGTTTGCTACCTGAGTCAGTGTCTTTAATTATCTTCTGCTCTCGCTCCTCCCTCTCCAGAGTGCTGCTTGTAGAAGAGATGCTGGATGCAGAGCAGTTGTCTTTTTCATTCACTTCCTCGTTCTGTCTCTCTTTCTCACTCAGCATCACACTTTCCTCCACCTCTGCATCTGCAGGCTGTAATTTCTCCTCTAACTCCACCTCCACATTAACATCCTGCTCTCCAACCTCTGGTCCATCTGTCACCTCTGCTTCCTCAGCTCCAACCTCATCAACAATCCGCTCCCGTTCTGTAAGGATCTCCTGCTCTTGTTTCTCTTCCTTTTCTTTTCCCGACTGCTCCTTCTCATCAAGCTGTGTTGCGCCTTTCTTGCCACTCTGTATGGTAGCAAAAATTCCTGCAACCGCACGTGTCTTTGTCTCAGTTTTGTTATTTGCTGTTTGGGGCGAGTCTGATGCTGGTAGTTCAGGTGCTGGACTCTTGGTTCTAATCTGTGGGATGAGGTTTGGACTTGATATGTTTTCTGTTCCTGGAAAATCAGAATGTAGAATTAACTCAAGTATTAACCTTTTTATTCATAATTTGCAACAATATGGACAAATGGTCATTTTGAGCCAGAAACTGCTAAATGAAACTGTTTTCAGATCTTTTTTTCAAACTTTCTTTGGAATAACACATGATATTCTTTTGTTTTTATCTCCAAAAACTAGTACAATGCCAGACAGAACGTAACCCTTCCTCATCATTGGTATGACCTTTTTGTTGATGCATTCAAACCCATTTTTTTTCAAGGTAGCATGACTATGTAATGCTACCTATGTAACATACAGAGATTCAGAGAAACAATACCTATGGGCCCAAAACTGAACTTATTTTTAGTTTCCTCAAACCACAAATGACTCCATATTTTAAATAGAGACTCAAATATAAGCATAAACTTCCAATAGCGTCTTAGGATGTTGTAGGGAAGATCTACATTTCTTATAGACGTGAACAAGTTTCTGGCATCATTCTACCAGGATGTTTGACCACTCCTCTTGGCACATTTGGTATAGTTCATTTAAACTGGTTAGTTTCCAACCATTAGCCTGGAGTCTTAGTATAAGGTTGGTATCAAATAACTTATAGAAGAAGTTTAACCCTAAGTTGCTTTATACATTTTGCAAGCAATTTATGTGTTTGGTATTTAAATTCTCCTGTTTGAGCCTTCAGACCGGTACAGATTTCAACCATCTCACCCAAACTGTCAAACAAGGATATTCTAAAGAAGCACCCTTGATCCTCCAACGCTAGAGTCTGTCATAAACTGGTACCTGCAGAAACACTGTTCAGAGTGATGCAAGTTTAGCATGAATGCAATCATGTTTACCCAACGAGGAAGTGCCTGCTTCAGAGTTAACTGAAAATTACAGCTGTTCACATGAGCACGCCAAACGCCTTACAGAGAACAGCTTAATGGAGAGATTGAATGAAGACTCATTTATTTCACCACAATGTGAAATAAATCTCCATTACGCTGGATGGAGATTTGGTCATTCCCCACCAACTCTTGAGCATCAACAGTAAAAAAAAACAACAAAATTTTTTTTTTTTACCTGACATCTGCTCTGCAGCCGTGACTGTCTTTTCCTGTGAGATAGAGTGTGACGCTGTGGAACAGCGGGATACTGAGCGGTTGGTCGGAGTTGGACTCAAACACAGCGTGATTTCTGTTCGTCCTCTTGTCGGCATTCGAGGGCGCTCCCGATCAAACTCCTCTGCAGCCAGCCTCTCTACTGCTTTGTACCTTCAAAACAAAATGAAGACTTCATCCGTCTCTGCATACAGCAATCTGATTTCAATTGTATAATTTAGTGTGTGCAGGTCTATTAGAGCGTGCCCTTGCAAATGAACCTTTTCACATTCCATTGGTCACATGTAATTTATTTGGACGTTTTGTGAGTTCTCAAAACAAAGTAATGCAAAACTGTGAAGTTGAAGGAATGTACTACATGGTTTTCAAGATATTTTCACAAACCAAGATCTAAGGAGTGTGTGGTCAATATTTGTCTTCAGTTCCCGTCACTGCAATACATTAAAATTTAATTGTCGTCAGAAGTTACCTAATTAGTAAATAGAGTCATCCCATTTGTAATGTAATCTCAGCATGAAGAGAACAATTCTAGGAATCAGAGGATTATTAGCGAGCAGTAGTGAACAAATGGCATCAGGAAGACGAAGAAACACAGCAGACAGTTTAGGGAGAAATCTGTCTGGAGGTTTAAGGTTGGATTCGATTACAAAACAATATCCCAAGATTTGAACTTGTCAAAGACAACTTTTCAATCCATCAGCTGAAAAAAATATGGCACAAATGGAACTCCGCCAAGACAAAGAGTGCATTAATCAGAGAATCAGCCCAGAGGCTCATGGTAATTCTGCAGGAGCTCCATGGATCTATAACTGAGGTGGGGAAATCTTTTGACAGAACTGCTATTATTTGGACACTCTGCAAAGAAGATTTAAGAAGACCACACTTGTAGTCATAAGTAACAGGGAGCACATATGAGGGGCCGTTTAGGACAAAATTTACGTTTTGTCTCTCACACACTACCAAAAACTCTCGCATACTCCAAAAAAGTAGCCACGCACACTCCAAAAAATTACGTTTTGTCTCTCACACACTACCAAAAACTCTCGCATACTCCAAAAAAGTAGCCACGCACACTCCAAAAAATTACGTTTTGTCTCTCACACACTACCAAAAACTCACGCATACTCCAAAAAAATAGCCTCGCATACTCAAAAAAATTACGTTTTGTCTCTCACACACTACCAAAAACTCTCGCATACTCAAAAAAATTACATTTTGTCTCTCACACACTACCAAAAACTCACGCATACTCAAAAAAATAGCCACGCACACTCAAAAATTACTCACGCACATTCAAAAAATACTCAAATTGCGTATACACACACTACTAAAATGTCACACACACACACACACAAACGTTAACTTTCTCGCTCACATACACTACTACCAGCTCGCTCACATACACACAAACGTTAATTTTCTCGCTCACATACACTGCTAACAGCTCGCACACACACAGACGTTTATCTCTCACATACACAAGACTAAAGTTGAACACACACACAGTACTAAGACTCGTTTTATGTATGTGTGAGAGCGAGACTTTTTATGAATGTGTGAGAGCCAGACTCTTTTTGAATGTGTGAGAGCGACACTCTTTTTGAATGTGTGAGAGTTGTCACGGAAGAGGCGGGGCATAAGTTTTGGATCAAACTGCGCATGCGTAGATCCTAAACTATAAGTTTCGATTGTTGACTCACTGTATGTTCTATTACTTAGTATATTTGTGCTTTTAAATATATATAGAACGTTTAACTTTCTTGTAGATTAAATGTGCTATAGAAATAAATGAATCTGATTGATTGATTAAAAAGAGCAAAATTGCTGTAGTACAATCTGTCCACTGGGTGCCAGTATTACAGGAATTATTAACCGGCGCCAACTAGTGCCGAAGAAGAAAGAGTTTGCTATACCGAACATGGCTAACTGTAATTCGAAACGAGAGAGAATTGGTCAGGCAGCTGCCATTTTAAACACCATTCTATCTTCTCCGGAGGCAACCAGCACTTTGACAGGCGCATTAAACGATTCAACGACTGCCCGCAGTGCTACAATCTGGCACCCAGTGGACAGATTGTACTACAGCAATTTTGCTCTTTTTAATCAATCAATCAGATTCATTTATTTCTATAGCACATTTAATCTACAAGAAAGTTAAACGTTCTATATATATTTAAAAGCACAAATATACTAAGTAATAGAACATACAGTGAGTCAACAATCGAAACTTATAGTTTAGGATCTACGCATGCGCAGTTTGATCCAAAAATTATGCCCCGCCTCTTCCGTGACAACTCTCACACATTCAAAAAGAGTTTCGCTCTCACACATTCAAAAAGAGTCTGACTCTCACACATACATAAAACGAGTCTTAGTACTGTGTGTGTGTTCAACTTTAGTCTTGTGTATGTGAGAGATAAACGTCTGTGTGTGTGCGAGCTGTTAGCAGTGTATGTGTGCGAGAAAGTTAACGTTTGTGAATGTGCGCGAGCTGTTAGCAGTGTATGTGTGCGAGAAAGTTAACGTTTGTGAATGTGCGAGCTGTTAGCAGTGTATGTGAGCGAGCTGATAGTAGTGTATGTGAGCGAGAAAGTTAACGTTTGTGTGTGTGTGTGTGACATTTTAGTAGTGTGTGTATACGCAATTTGAGTATTTTTTGAATGTGCGTGAGTAATTTTTGAGTGTGCGTGGCTATTTTTTTGAGTATGCGTGAGTTTTTGGTAGTGTGTGAGAGACAAAATGTAATTTTTTTGAGTATGCGAGAGTTTTTGGTAGTGTGTGAGAGACAAAACGTAATTTTTTTGAGTATGCGAGGCTATTTTTTTGGAGTATGCGAGAGTTTTTGGTAGTGTGTGAGAGACAAAACGTAATTTTTTGGAGTGTGCGTGGCTATTTTTTTGGAGTATGCGAGAGTTTTTGGTAGTGTGTGAGAGACAAAACGTAATTTTTTGGAGTGTGCGTGGCTACTTTTTTGGAGTATGCAAGAGTTTTTGGTAGTGTGTGAGAGACAAAACGTAAATTTTGTCCTAAACGGCCCCTCATAAGCACATGCTGGTTCTTGTTTCATTGTGGTCTGTTTTAAGTTAATTTTAGAATTTGTGTTGTGTATAAGACTTTATCTTGCCATGATTTTTTATTGTCTTTTAAACTGTCTGTATGTTGTCAAACATACCTTTTGGGAATGTTCACTGGAAATTATCAAAGGCTACAAATACTATAGTATTCAGTATTGTTCATGCTTAACATTTGTCCATATGCAAATACACAAGAATTAAAGAAGAGAGCTATTTTTGAAAGGATGTTGTAAAAGAAACTTTCTTCACAGTTTGCCACAAGCCAAGTGGAGGATACATTAAACATTTGAAAGAAGATTCTGAACAAATGAAACTAAAAGTGAACATTCTGGCCTATGCAGACAACAATATGCATAATCCTGAACCCTGCAATGGAAGATGTTGGTGGTAGAATCATGCTGTGCTTTCCTATAGCACAGCATTAATGTAGTTAATGGTATTTTACCATTTTGAAAACAACACTAGGCAATAATTACTTTATATAGAAAGACACAAACCAAAAGACATAAAATCAAAATGAAATACATTGAGAAAATTTGAAAAATGTTTTAAGTGGTATTAGTACTTTTGCTAGTTGCAGTGCAAAAACTGAAAACCAGTTCTAACTGCATAACTAAATTTGGTGTTGTTTAGTCCAGTTATTTATTTCCGAGTGAAATGTTTTCCAGGAAACTATTGGATTAAAAACATCCAGCCATTGAAAGAATTACATTTTTGGAAGTATGATAGCTTTATATAACATTGATTGTATCTGTAAATATTAGCCATTTACCCTATCTCATTCCAGGAAAATTGTGGAAAAATGGGGCCATAATCCCATTAATCAAGACGTGAATGTTGACAAATGACATCCACCTTTTTTTAAACTGCCGTGAGGAATTTTTGGCAACTACTTGCTAATGCTGGGTTTCTTTCTAGGCTTTCTTTCAAATATTTGAGCTGCATGTCGAAGTTCACGGAGTTGAGAACAGGATAGTAACACAGGGAAACAAAAACACAGATCCATTTGAAATAGAAACAAAATGAACTCACCTTTCCTCTCTGACTTGTCTCGCTTCTTCCCTCTTTTCCACATGATCACGACTGAGACAAAAAAAAGCAACCGAGCTTCACAAAAGGCAATTTAGTACTTGAATGATGTATATATTACTCAGCACAAATCCTGAAATCTTAGACTGCTATAATGTTAAAGATCTGGAATATGGCCTGCAAATGGCTAGGATGTGGCATATACAGGTAACATATGTTTTTGCAGAGTCCTCCTGTTGTGTTTCAGAGTGCAATTATCCTCATAAATAAAACTCAGCTCCTCTCAGCCTCAGGAGAGATTTATGAGCACTTCAGCTGAGCTAAGACAAGAGCCACCTGCAATATTTAGCTGCCAGTTGTGAAGAAACAGTGCACGCTCTTCAACATGAAGTCATGCTGGGTTTTATCTAAAGGCAAGGTGAGACTAACTTGAATCGATTTCTCTCTTCTCTTTCAATCCTCTGCAGACGTTCCTCTCTTTCCCGACATCTCTTCTCTCTCTCTGCAGCCAGAGATTCTTGATGTTGCCTGTATGAAGATGTCAGCAAGCTCCCAATAGCAGTCCTGCTTGTAGAAATGTAAAAAAAGGAAAACATGTGAAGGCATTAATAAAGATGTAGCAATGAGTGTTCCTTTTATCAAGTCTAATTTCACTGAAGATACAAAAAGTGTGTTGATGTGTTCACCTGTCAGTCTTGGAGTCAGGTGCAGAGGGTGTTGAGTTACTGATTTGATGGATGGATGATGTTGGAGTTGGATGTCTACTGTTACAACTTTTTCTGGATAGGAAGAAGAAGAAACAACTTAATGTTGTTTGTCTTTCTTATTTTTTACCAAAATAATAATAAAAAAAAAACATCAGTGACATGATGCAAAACCGAGAATTCTGGACAGTTTAGAAATAATATTCAGTAATTTAATTCAAGGGTTAAAAGTTATTCATATTTCAAGTTGTGTCTTCTGTTTGAGGATTATGGCGTACTGCAAAGTAAACTAAACTCAGTTTTCAGAAATTTCAAGCGCTGCCTATTCAACTGTTTGGGAGATGAGATTTTTAAGGCATTAACTGTGACTGGAGTGCTTGAAGAGGCGCTCCACCGAGACTTATCCTGGATATGAGCTTCAGCTTTGGCTTGGATTCAGGCTCCTGAGCATCAGGAGTGGACTGGGGAGGAAAATAGCTGGACTGTGTATTCAGTTGTTCAGTCGTCCAAAGTTATCTTTTCAGATGACAGTAAATTTTTCATTTCATGAAAATGAAATTAAGACCCCCTGACATGGAGAAAGAAGCAAAGAGGCACAAAACCCAAGTTGCTTGAGGTTCAGATTAAAATTTTCTCAGTGAGTGAGAATCTGAGGAACTGTATTATTTGTTGTCGTTGGTCTACTGAGTTTTATCAAGTCCAAAGTCAGTGCAGCTGTCAACCAGGAAATTTTAAGGTTCTTAATGCTTTTTCTATGTTGACAAGCTTTATGGAGATACTGATTTCATTGTCAATGAGGACTGGGACACCTGCCAACACTGTCAAAAAATACCAATACCCACTTTAATAGCCCTGGTATCAGTGTGCTCAGTATTGTCAAGAGGGAAAAAAAGAAACACAAGACCCAACAATGCAGACAAACTGAAAGAAACAATAAAAGCAACTTGGGCTTTTGTTACACCTTAACAGAGCCACAGGCTAATGGCAGATCAAAATAATGATCTGCTTCATTATTTCATCCAGAAGGAGTTTTGACAAAGTAAAATGCACATTTACAGTACATGGACAAACTTTACACAGGAGGTCAACATTTTTCTAATGAAAAAAATATTTTTAATGCTTTAATGTATTCAAATTTCTGAAAATTCAATTCTGGGTTTTCATAAGTCATGGTGATCAAGGTTACTCTTGCTTTATGAATCTAGTGAATGAAATAAATTAAGCTTTGAATGATAAGGTAATTTTCTGAGTAGTTGTCTAGTCACATTTTTTAGTGCTGCAGGTTTCAAACTTCAGAAATTAACGTCAGCATTTCCATATATTCCTGTTATGCATGACCTGCTGACTCCTGATCTTACCTCTCAGCCCAGCAGGGCTTTCTAGCTGAGTAAGTTGCAGAAGGTGGAGTATCTGTCAGACTGAAGATGGAAGCAAGAGAAAAGATAAAGTAAGACAGAGAGAAAAAGATCAACTGTTAGCCATCCAGTCAAGTTAGTTAGAGAGCAGATGGATCATAGAGAGTTTAATGGCCACAAGAAAACAAAGCAGACCGGAAGAACACATCTTTGTCTGTAGATTGAAACAATGAGCTTCTTCGAAAGCAAAAAAAGTACAGCATGTTATGTATAATTTCAGTACTATAAAGTTCTATCACTCTCAATTTAAGTATATTGTTTATAATATGCTTTATAGGGAATAATATCAGCTGCAGTTAACCTGGGATATGGTAAGAAAGTACAAAATCTACTATGACTGGTATTACACCAATGAGTAGATCAGTGGTCAAATTCAACAAATTTTCCCTGGATTGGCATTAACTGATACTAATGCATCAAATAGGCTGAAAGACTTGCTTTTAAGTTGACTATGGCTGAGAACATCGATTTTACTAACAGACCACAGGAAAGAAAATATCTAGAAGGCTGTTGTTCTGTTGGATGCAAGTGAACCTAAATGGGTTCAACATTTCCTCTGCCAAGTATCATAAAATGGAGAACTAACACAATATATATTCAGTGTAACTGATCTGGCATTTAAAGTGCTAAACTGTATAATAATGATGGCAGATTTTAAATAATAGTGTCATTAGTTGTGCTTTTATGCTTTCTGAAGTTTCACTGGGAGAAATACAGGCTTTAGTGGTGATGTGCTTCACAATGAATAATGAGCCAGTTGTAATGCAAGTCCCTCATCAAAACTAAAAGACACCTGAGTCTGGTTTAACTCAGCAAATGAAGGGACATGAAAAGGGTTCCAGTCTGACTACTACTGAGCATGTGCAAAGCCTGTCTTTCCAACTAGCACCAGACAAGAAAACGGTGGCAGAAAGGAACACACCAAGGACTAAAGGTCCTCTTTTTAGGTGCAACGGACACAGGAGAGGGTGTCCTGGTCTTGATGCTGAGAAAGTCTCTCTGCCCTGCAGGGTCACTGGCTTTAAGGAGGAGGCTGGTCATACACTTTAAGTTCAAACACATGTTAGGAGTGTCTGCTACATCTGGAGCCACACTAGGAGGACAAAATACAAGAAAGCAGGAGTCCAAATAGAAGGAGTGAGGCAATCAGACAGGGAAGATGCTAAAAGAAGAAAAAAGAGGCAGTTGCATCCTGCTTGGCTGGCCTCAAATACCTGTGAGAGCCCTGTCTAGAGGGTTCAGTGTCTGGTTGGCTTTCATCATCTGCCTCGGCCTCCTCATCCTCATCCTCCTCTTCTTCCTCTTCCTCTTCTCTGTGGTTAGAGGAGGGGCCGAGGGATGAATGGATGAAAGGGAGGATGTCGGTGGGCGGGAGGCGGGGAGTGGAAATTTGTAAGGAGACAATGTGAAACCGCAGATGGTTTGCCCAGGGGAGACAACGCACAGAAATGAGACACACAAAACATGCTTGTCAGACAAAAAGCGCCATAGGCGTTAGTACAGAAAAGCAACAAGCAATGGAAGATGTTAGCAGATTGAGAAAATTAGTGGGATGACATCATAAAAACAAGCAATGGATTTTTACATGCAACAACTAAGGGTACATGTGAATACAAATTAAGTAACATACATTAGCCCTCAAAAGTATAGACACTAAAAGTTAAAATGCAAGGATTTTGTGACGCAAACAGTGAATCGAAGATAAGACCCGCTTCAAATGTTTTTCCATCTGTACTATGATAGACAGTTCGGTAAAATGTATTTTTAAAAGTCCTGTTGTGTTGTGTACAGGGCAATATTACACAATGCTGAGGAAATAAATGTAAACTTTTGAATTTAAAGACAGTTTTAAAATAAAACAAAGCGAATAAATAAATAATGTTGATAACCAATCTTAACCTAAAATGGGAAGCAATTAGTCTGATTTACAGCCAAACAAGAAAGAAAAAGTGAATACAGTATAGCCAATTAACTGATGTGCCCCCCAAAAAAGTCTGAAATTGAATCAAAGGTAATACTCTAGTTTAAGTGTGTTAACATTAATACAACAATGATACATTTATTCCATTTACTGTTTTCTTCCGGTTTAATTTTATATGACAAACAGTATGTTATATTAAAGGTGAAAAAGAATTGTAAAGGACAAATCTGTTTATCTCATAAAAATCTGCCTTTAAGGAGTGAGTATACATTTGAGACCCACTTTTATAAAAAATATAAAACTGATGGAATAAAGAGATACATTTTGACAAAATCAAACGATTAGGTTTGATTAAATAACCAGAGATAGAGCAGTAGACAATATCTTGTCTGGTTTATTTGACAGTGTGGGATCATCACACATAACCCTTCCTCCAGTTTGCTGTTTGGATCCCTCCAGGTTGTCTGGATTTCATTAACAATATGGAAAATTGTGCTCTTCAAAGGGAGCTTGAATTTCCTGTGGTAGGGTGGAAGAGGATAGGCTGGTATCAAATGGCCTGCTGGATTGAATTTAGCAAACTTGAAGACCTCAGTGCAGTCGAGAACACAGGTAGGTACTCTGCTTTGAATTGCTTTAACATTGTACCTTAATCAGACAGACCGTCAAAATCAAAGTGGTGTCTTTTTACTGCACGGTCCAATAAAAAAAAAGTTGAATCAGTTTTGAATTCTGAGTGCTTTTAGTAATTAAGGTTTGCTTGATATGAAAACACATGGGATTGTGTAGATAAGGTCAGAACAGTCTCTCTGAAGTAAATATGACATAAAGCAGAGCATGGATAGCCTATATCGTGAGTTTATACATGGTCCCTGCTGCCATCCGAAGCAGAAGAGAAACTCTGACATAAAGAAAATTAATATAATCTTACTTTGTAGCAGAAGGCTCCTATTTCATTCTTTAAATTATAATCTCTGGCTGGAGAAAATGCATCTGCTCAAGACTGGACCTATAAATCTGCAAAGTGTACCAAGAAAAAATGTCCTTTTCTGGAATATCGTTCACCTTTTCCCTTCTTTTGCTCCTTTTGCCTCACCTTTCGCTGATGTCTTCAACTCGGTGGCCACCAAAGGGAAGGAAACTACCGGAATGGGAGTAAGAGTTGCCTGGAGATGCCGAGCTGGAAGTATGGTCTTTGTTATTCTGCAGCGAATGTCTCCGGCTCCGTCTTCTTTCCAAGCCCCGTCTCTCATTGGTACCACCGACGCTAGCTCTGCGGCGGTCCTTTCTGCCACATGGAGGCAGCTGGGCTTCGTCGTCCCCGTCCTCATGGCGAAGAATCGTCTGCATCAAAAAGGCATTATAGTTTAACAAGGTGATGAAACACTGGTGATGAATCGATACCACTATGTTGAGGTGTAGTACTTGTCTTCAGCGAGTGACTTCTTACCTCATAGATGTTGAACTGTTCAACAAGATCAAGGTCAGTGCCTTTTCTGCCTAGATGTCTCCGGGCCGTCACTTCAATACCTTGTTCCTCAAGACAGTCCACCATGTCGTAGTAGGAGTCCTGATCCGGAAGGGCTGCCAGAGTCTGAGAAAAAACATAATCAGTTTGAAATGAACCAGTAAATGAAAGAAACATGTTAGGGATATTGGCTGCTTTGTCAGACTTGTTTCTATTAATTTATTTAGTCATATTTATTTGGAACTGAAGTTGAAACAGAAATAGTTGTATCTTTAAGAGTCTACATTAACAGTTGAGGTAAGCTTAATGGTGTCAATGTTAACAAAAGTTTTAAAAAGTTAATATCTTTTGTCATAGAGAAATGAATGACAGTCACACCTACAGTTCAAAGTCCTGATTGGTGATAGGCACCAGCACCCCTCCTGACCACAATGTGATAAGGGTGTAAGAAAATGAAAGGATGGAGTTTAAAGTCCTACAAATGAGCTACCTGTTGCTGCACACTACCGACCAGCTGACTGAATGAAGGCCACATCTCTTGTTGCTCAAATACAAGAAAACGAAATACCAGAGATATTTCTAGAGAAAAACAACAAACAGACGGTCATGGTTGCCGAAACTAAAGGAGGAACCCTCTTTATTCTTGTTATCTGATGTAATCTGACAGCGGTTGTGCACAGACAAGTCTTATCTCATTATAGAATGAATGCTTCTTTGCAGGAAACACAAAATCTGTCCTCATTTTGATAATTCGTGTGAATGTTAACATTTGATCATAATCTATCACCAGGTGGAGATAGTAAAACACATAACATATCAGGAAAACTAATAGTTTACTAATAATAATTAAAGCTGTATTTACGTACCTTATTAATGAGCGTCATGGCAAACACCAACAGCTCGGTGTCCACTCCATCCTTCTCCTCCAGGATTTCCATGACATTTGACCAAAGTTTTTTACCTGTGCCACCAAAATCAGGCAAGGGATAATGCATGATGAGACTCAAGTAAAAACATCTGATCATTTACAAAGATAGTGGGGAAAAAAATCTGTACCAAGCCATCTGTCCATTTTATAGGGCAAAAATGGTCTATAGACAACTCTGACCAAGAATTAAAAAATAATATTTTGTAGCTTCAGTCAAAAAAAAGCATTGGTGTCCGTTATCTCTATTGTGCTCAGCCTTCAGGTCAGCTACATCTTCTTATCTGCAGCTCAGGGAATCATGTTCAGTCTTCTTGTAACCCTCAGTAGAAATGGTTTCACACTGAGGTGAGACTGACGGATATCTGACCCCTCCACACAGAAGGCCAGCCCAGGCTGCTTGCTCACAGGACAATACTGAGCTTTTAAAGTGAGTAGATAAAACTTACTTAAGACGTTAGTTACAGTTTTTCAAACAAGGAACAGATGATATAATCACCTCCACTGTTTTTCTCATCAGTTTGAAATATATTAAATTTTTTTAAGATCTTTTTTTTTAAAGCAATTATTCGGTTTGCAAATAGGAGTCGGAATTGTGTGGTTATAACAAATCCTCCTTTGTCTTCATGGCTTGTAAAATCCTTTAGATTCCTTTTTTATTATGTTTTTCTCTATAAGAAAAACATAAGGGGGGCTTCAACCAAATGTCTTCAGCTTAAAAAGACAGTGCATTAGTGAGCTTTAAGATTTATTACGGATTTTTGGCTCACTCATCATTGTCATTGTATGCATTGTGTTCCTGCTGCTAAAGCTGCTAAATACACTCTAAGAAATCAGTCATGTTGTCTATTTGCTACATTTAATACCAGTTGGAGGAAACTTTTACAACGGACCCATGCTTGATTACTTAATCATATATCTGCTACTGTTCAGATTATCAGCAGCCTGCAGTATCAGTTTCTGTATTTTTCAGAAATGTTTGTACAATTAAACTTAAGTAAAATGAAAACTGTAAGGACAAACTATAGATATGTGTCTGTTCAGTCTGTCCTACTGTTGTACTGTCTACAACAGTAGAGTGTCGTAGACCGTCTACTGTCTACAACAGTACTGTCTACTGTTGTACACAATAGACTGAACATGCATTACTGCAAACAATATCTTGCTTTTTCAATCTTTCTGGTCCTGTACCTCCTTTGGTATCCACAGTGTTCACAGCCTTTATTAGTAGGGCAGCATTGCTTTCTGTGTATTCCACAAACACCAGCAGCAACTTGAGGGACGTCTTCACCACTAGACGAAACTATTAAAAATACAAAATAGACAGAAGGCACAAAATACAGAATTCAAAGAGGGCAGCTCAATATTGATACATTGATAGTTCTAAAATCAACTTTAGACATTGTTGATATCCATTAATTAGCATTACCTCTACATTCATGAATACTTTATGTTTTCGTTTTGTCTGAGCGCTTTCCTGTCTGGACAGTTAGAGTTTTCATAACTGTGACAGTGTGTACAAAATACTGCATATTTAAGAATATTTGGATACAACACCAATGTGGAAAATATTTAAAATCTGGTAAAAAAAAAAAGAAATACCATTGGGCAAACTTTTAAACATGAGTCTTGGCTTAACAAGACAGAGATTTATAAATACTTTAGAATAGTATAAAGCATCAAAAATGAGGAAAGGATAACACAACGGCTAATTTCAGTAAGCTGAAAGGAAGAAATGACAGAAAAGAAAACAAGAATAGTAATGAATCAACTGTGGTAATATGACAAACAGCTCTATGGTGGATCTAATAGGCCATTTTTCATTAAAAGCAACAAAGAAAAAGCTGAGTATTTTGTCATAATTTACATAAAATAGCTGGTAAATAAGATCTAAAGTTAAAACAAGATCCTTCCTCAAGCAATTTGGCCACAAGGGGGCTGAAGCACCACGGTGTCAGGAAAGGATTGAATCCCTTTGGACATCATGATTCAATCTGTTTTTAAGTGCTCTGATGAGATTACCTAGCTGAGACTGTTGCAATGACATTACAGAGTTTACAATCTCTGAAGGGAGTGGAGATCTTTTCAGAGCTAATGGTTATATTCTTTTTACCTTTGATCCAACCAAGGTGTAAAGCCACTGGACTGTTTCATTGTGAGATATGAGGCCATTCATCCCATCCACGTACAGCATTATCTGGCCTAAAGCTACAGAGAGAAAAGAGTGGAGGACAAATTAGATTAGAAAAAAATAAATACCAGTTATTGATCAATGTAAGGATGTTTGTACATTAAAAAGAATGACCTTACTTGACACTTCATGTGAAAGCAGTCTGACCATTGATATAAAGGTCTACAAAATAAGTAAATCAACTTGAGACTAGACCCTGTCAGTATTGTCACACCTCAGTATGTCGGTGTGTAGGAGGCTTCACTAGTAAATGTCAGACTTCAGAAGAAAAAAGATCAAAATGTTTATGACCAAAGGTAGATAGGCTAATATCTTTTGTCTAGTAGTAGTGAAAATGCCATTTTGCCTCAGAATGTTAACTTGGAGCAGAAAGATTGTTTGCTGCAAAATCATAGACATGTCTGCAAAAACTGACATAACGTAAAATTGGGGTGTTATAGTAAAAAAAATATATATATTAAAAATATAAAAGTTCTTAGTTTAATATCAATAGAAGCTCAAAGTGAATGACCAAATAAAAGAAATATTTAATGTTCCTCAAAAACAGAACACTGTAATCATTTCTTACGCAGTTTAAAACGCTTTCTCATGAGACATCCTGCTAAAAGCCTGCAGTTATGATACATTTCCCTCTGCGTTTCTCATGGCGGGTTAGAAAATCATGTATCTGCTGTAGATAAGCCAAAATTCCCAGGTGCAGCTGCTGTGTGTACATCACGCATGAGAGCGAGCATGGATCCATATCTCTGTGTGTTTGTGCATGCTGATGGCTCTCTGGAGCAGCGGCCGCAGAATTTCATCTTTTATCAATAAGGGGTCAGATTGTCCCAACATGTCAGACGAAAATGTACTTAAAGATTCATTTCTGCTGCATGCTCTGCAGCAAGGAAAACAAAACTAAATTCATCAACAAACAAATACAGGAACAGCTGAGCCTGCATGTTTCTTTTCAAATCCATACCTGCAATAGGATCACTGTGCAGACTTTTATCTCTTGCAGGCACCTGTAAAAGGTATCTGCAGAAGTGCTCTGTGGTTTTTGAGGAATGTCCAGAGCAAACAGGAGTGAGAAAACAGAGGTGGCCTTAATGAGGCTTTTAAAAGTGCCATTACACAAAGCTGCTGACAGATGAGACTTTATCTGGTAGCCACAAAATGAAATACCTTTCAGATCATTCTGACATGTTATCATAAGACATTAGTAAAAAAAAAAAGAAAAAAAAGAAAATCTAATATATAGAAAGTGGCTGAATTTCTGGCTTATACATGAAGCCAAGCAAAAGAAAAACGAGAACAAATATATTGCGTATGGATTTTATTCAGTGAGAAGCAAAATATATGCAAACTGTTAGAAACCACAATAGAGCCCACATAAACATGACCTTTTTCCTCACATATCAAAAATACTGCTTCATGAAAGCCTTCATTGCTGAAGGTCCCTTATGTACAATTTAATGTAAAGCTCCAAAAACCACGAGTTGAATAGTCATGCAACGGTTTAAAGTAAACTGTATTGCCCTTCACTATAGGGATATCTACGGGCACAGAGAGGAAATTGTCTAATCACTTTCTAAATGATTACCAATGCAGACAGCAGATGGAGTTGGTACACTTTGGCAAACTAACCTATATCTAATAGTTATTCGGTGTAAGTTGATCTAGGCTGTAATGTTTCTTTTTCCTACAACTCTCCCTGAATTAATAGTTTGTGGAACAACCTCTTACTGGAATGACAGCTGCGAGTGTTAAGATGGAAATTTGTGCCTGGTCTTTTTTTTCTTTTCCAAATTGCCACAACTGTCAGAATGGATGAAGAGCATTTGGGAACCTATATTTCCTAAGTCTATGGAAGCTAAATTGGATTCAGGTTTGGACTTTGGGTCATTCTAGCCTATGGATGAGCTGAGCTCTACCAGTGTAGTTCTGACTGGATGTTTAAGATCGTGGTCTTAACGATAATCCAAATTAGAGGATCGTGGGAGAACCTCCAACTTCGTCTCAAGTGTTTTGCAGTCTCTAGTCTAAGTTTTAGGTGGATGGCCATGTAATGGTAGGTCAGTAGTTGTTTCTTCATTTCCGGACGTTGGGTTGAACAGTTCACCGTGAGATGTCCAATGGTTGTGATATCAGTTTATAACCTAACCATACTCTAAACTTTTCCACAACTTTAGTCATCATGACGATGATTTGTACACTAATCTCTCCAATAAATATCACAGCAACTTTATTCAATCCTTAATGATTCAAAGTAATGTAAAACGTTTCCACCTAAGGAAACCCAGAAGATTGCTTTGAATTATTGATACGTTGAAGTTTGTTGTTGTAATATGTGTGTGAATATGTGAGAAAGTTTAAGGATTACCTTTCAATGACACATAGTAGATGCATTACAGGATACATAGGGTTACTGTAACATTAAACCAAGCTTTTAGGCAAGATGAGCTACATTTTACTAAAATCCAGCTTCAGTGACAGTGTTTAATGAGAAGTTTGGTCTCTGCTGATCAGTCATTTTATCTCAGTGGAAAGCATTTTTTTCCTTTCTTGATTGATTGATTTAAAACTTCAAAAGGTAACTGCAGACCAATGAACTGTGAGAGATATAAACTGACCTAGAATTGAGAGAAAACTCTCAGCTTAAACAACCAAGGTCTGATGGAAGTGTTTCTTCTGGGCCTCTCCCTCTCATAAACCACAGTAATTATCTTCCACAGCCTCAGGAATGTGCAGGAAGGGCAGCTCCATGACCACTGCTGAGGTGAGAAGCACACTGAGGTCTGAGAGGCTGGACCATCATAAGGGAGCATAGTCAAATGTAGATTCCCAACAAAAAACTCAAAATTTACCTTTAAATAATCAGCTATGCAGTGAAATGTGTTGCTTGCACTTGCCACTTTGGTTTCTTTTGCATTTTAAATAAAATGGGTCAGCCAAACTGGCTTGTTAGGGCACAGCATCCATTTTCCCAGGACTTTTGGTTACAGGCCAGTTCTCTATCCAGGCTAATGCAACTTAAAGCCCCTTATCTTGTTTATTCTGCTTTAGTGAGAAGCTGGACTCACATTTTTAATTTTAGCACTCCATATTTTCAGAAGTTATTTTTGCTTTACGATAAGATCCAGAAAAAAAGTTTTCAGGTAGAGTTTATTTTTGGTTATCTTTCTATAATCAGAAGAAAAAGAACTTCTACAGAAGTAAAAGATGGATTAAACTAACTATGCTGATTTAAAATGTGCATTATTTAATTATGTGAGCTAAGCAAAGTTTATTAAATGTTCAGAGTAAGAGTTACTAACAGAAGACTTTATGACAACTAATTTGTGAAAGGGGTTGCTTGTGGTAATGAACTTATGGAAAAAGTCTCAGTTCTCAGCCCTGGAGTGCTTTATAGTGTTTTCTTAAGCTATATTTCATGGCTTGCCTCTTCATGGGGATTGGCAATAGTACTGATTGACCTTCAGGGCTGTTGTTAGCCACATACAGCAATAAAAACCCATGAACAGACTATATGTTTGATCAAATTACAGCTTAACCCTAAGACTTGTAAAAGAAAAAAAAAATCAATTACTAAGAGACATTAGATTGATCTCCACTGATGCTGAAAAAAATATCAGCATCAGTATATACTGTATATTGCTTATAATTCCCCTAAAATTCCCCTAAAATATGAAAAATGTAGGACTACATGCAATCTTACTGTAACATAATGTACAGTGTCATGTTACAGACCTGTGTCCTTAAGTAATTTTCTGTCTTAAGAGGGAGAAATTATGTTGTGCACACGAGGGAAGACTATATACACACATATATATATATATATATATATATATATATATATATATATATATGTATATTTGCAGTTTTAGTTTCAGACCTCTGGAACAGCATATAAAGAAAATCAAACAACAACTGCAACACTGAGAAGTTTTTTTTTCCACTTTTTCATCCTGTGGTTTTACCTACTTTTTCACATATTTTGTTCTTTACAGAGGTACTGTGTGGTTATTTAAGAGCAGTAATGAGGAACTCAGTCAAATTCGTCATCAGGAACTTGACTGTGTGAACTCAGATTGGAGAACCAGAAAGAAAATGTCATGAAAGTGTCAAACAAACTCAAAATAATCACACTACCTCCAAATGAGTCAATCATTTCTAGGAAGGTCTGCCAGTGCGTATATTTTTTGTTATTCGAGTCCCAAACCTTTAAAATAGCTTTTTAAACATTTTCATACTGACAGATATCAATGAGTATGTCAATCAACAATTATTGACTTTTCTATGATTCAGCATTATGTGTTCTTTCAAATCATTTTAGACTACTTCATATGTTTAGACACAGGCTGTAATAAAATAATTTATAGACTTTTCAGGTTTGGTAGCCATGACAAGAAAGGTTGAGATAAAATATGTGTAATTTAAGTTAATTTCACATGGGTCAAGTTTCTTCAGAGAGACCTTTCCCTTAAATAAATCAAGTAATAATTTTAAGAGTTTTTTAGTTGTTTGGTATTTACATGGATTCTTTTTGTTTAATTTCTGAAGTTAGCTAAAGCAGACCCAATGAATAAATTTACCAGTACATGTCATTTCTGTACTTTAACATCCACTTTCCAAGTTGCAACAAATATTATTAGTTATATGAAGTTGGGTCTTTTAGACACTGGGATAGAGAAGATGCTTAGAGAAGTGAAATATCAAAAATTCTGGGTTGTAGTAATTTGAGGTTTACTGACATTAGAATCAAGATTTATCTCAATTCACACATTAATTTTATGTTTGTTTTTTTGATGGGTATTAATAAAGTTTATGGTTTTACTCATTTGTTCTTGCATTTTAAACTTTGTACGTTTGTATGTTTGTTTTGTAAGCAACATCTAACTAGAGATAAACATTGCAAATTGGCTAAGGGTGTAAAAGTTTTAGTCTGTTGACACCAAAAACTTGTCACTAAATCTAACCAGTGAGATCAGACATTTGTTACAGCAAAATATCTGAAGGTATATGTAGTGAAGCTTTAACTAGTGTGTGTAGTCACACAATCTAAGGTCAAGAAACAAAGCCAAGAAACTTTATTTGATGATTATGTTGAAAGCTGACACATTTCCTTTTGTTTCTGACATTTTTCCTCACTGCATTCAATGCCTCAGGCTAACTTCTGATTTAGCATTTGAGGGTCATAAAAAGACAAGTTTACAGCTCGGCTCTTATTGTATATGATCTGGATTAAGACATAGTTGTGGGCTGCCTTCTATTTGTTAGTCAGCTAATCACCCAGACCATTAGAGCCAGACAAAGTGCCTCTGCCAGCGCAATTCCAGTCACCGTGCCGTCTGCCAGACTTGCACTGAGCCCCATAAAGTAAAACAACTGGGGGATACTTTCATTTTCAGGCGTGCATGTATTTGGCATCTGACAAAATTTGGTGTAGGCCCTAATCACAAACACAATCCCCAGAGACAAACAAACAGAGCTAATGGGACATTAACATTAAGTAAAGCAAGAAAGCCTCTCTGATATTTGGCTGAGCAAGCACTGCAAACATCATGAACAGAAGTGCAGAGGAGGGCAGATCAGTAAAAAGAGGGGAAGAAAAATATTTTTTAAAACTATTTTTCTACTTCTATCTCCTCTGTTAGAAATAGTTGCAAATGTAGAGTTGCTTCTGTCCTAAATAAATGATAAATGTTTAAAAAAAAAAAAAAAAAAGAAAGAAGTGAACAATGAACAGCTGGGCTTTTGGCCAACAGATGAGCTTCTACATTCCATCCAAACAGGACAGTCTTTGGCAAACTGCATCACATCCACCCACTTGTAAAGTGAATTGAAGAATGAGCTGTGATAAACTCTTACCACTCTTGAGGGGTTTGTGATGTGATTCTGATTTTGGTCACATGCATGAATCCCCCCCCCCCCTCCAAAAGAAAACCAATGTAAATCTGATGTAAAGCTCATTCAAACGATTCTGAGCTTTGGATGTTGTGTGACGGCAGGATATATATTCTTGCTCGAAATGATGAGGATAATGAAGTAAAAGCTTGATGTATTAATACAATCTAAAAGACTTATCATGAAATAGTTCTATTCTGAATTCTTTCATAGTAAAACCAGGCTCTGAAAAGGAACTGGAATTCCCCAGCCAGTGGGTTTGTTGAGTTTGGAAGACATCTACAGATCCAGGGAGAAAACTAAGGGGAGGCAGAATATAGGTCAGGCAGGTGGGGTTGAACTGGGTCCAGATGCAAGCTTTTTGCTCATATGAGCGCCACTATGGTGTGATTCAATGGGAGTGGCATAAATAAGCTTTATATTTGAACACAAACACATGGACTCTTTGTTTTAGTGTTAATAAATATACAACAAGGGAGTAATAAATACTATAGATATAAGCTAAGCTACAGAATATTTGTTAGTAGCAACATTTTTGTCAATTTTGCCCTTGCTTTTAGCTCAAGTTTTATTAGCTTATTTAATGGAGTTAATTGCTTGTTTTGTTGCTGTGTCTGTAATTTTGCTTTTGTTTTATTAAAGCAGGTCTTTCTTGTAAATGAGATGTTGGATATCAGTGAGACAAGCCCTATAATTAAGGTAAATAAAATAAAAATAAATAAAATCAGTTTTCAAAAATTTGATTCAATTTACTGAAAGAATAACGCTGGAAGGAAAGAAAAATATAGGTGGTGCACCGCCGAGAATTGGGACGTCAGCAGCTGAAACCATGAGAAACTAAATTTCCTCTTTCCAAATGGAGTCTTTCCTGTCAGCCCAGGGGAGAAAATTAACAGACAGGTAACTTTCATGAGAAAAACTATAAACTTAGAAGCTACAAAATAATTATTTTTAATGCAGTAACATGAAGCTGAAGTTTTATTTTAAAAGTCAAATTGCATCTTTATGTATCTAGTTTTTTGGGTTGAAAAACAAACAAGCAAAAAAAAAATCATATTTCCAAATTTATGTATTTATTTTACTTGAAAAAGTTGATTAGAGCATCAAGGAAACTGTTTTCCTGGCATGTAATAATGATACAAAGTTATATGTTTCTCCAAGTCACTGTTCAAAATGGGAAAGATGAGAAAACATGGACTTTTTCACACAACTCAAACTGGTTCTTAAAATGATGAGTTCCTTCACTGTAAGAAGGAATAAGTGGACATTACTTAAAAAAAAAGTAAACTTGTTGCCTCAAAAAATCAAGTTTTCAAAACTTAAAAATGTTAGTATGTGAAAGTACATCTTACATTTACACAACTCGACTAACTAGGAAATTCTGAGTTGCATTAACTTGTGCAATTTTAGTCACCATAACTTAAATTAACTTAACAAATCTGAATATGTTGTAATCAAACAAGCAAAACATTTTTTTTAAAACTAGGAACTGTATAGAAAGAAGACACTTGCTAGAAACACTCACTGGCTCCTGCTTTTCATTTATTTTTCAACTCAAACTTTGTTAAAAAATAGAAGCAGAGCAGGGTGGTCATAAAAATGAATATACAACTCACTGACGGTGCAGTTTCATTTATCCAAATGCAAATGCTAAAAACTAATTATAAGAGCTGCAATGCTCAGAAAGTAGCCTCATTCTTGATGAACCCACTACAAAGACGAAGCATTGGAGTCAACGTTTCCACCCTAGACATCTTTAAACTAATTTCTGTGACAAATAAAAAAGTGCTTTAATAAACTGCTGCTGCTGGGGGCACAATGCATTGTGGGATACCTTGTTGGCTCATCACATATAAATCAATTGCCTCAAAAGAATGAATTATTGCAACATATAAAAACAAATGAAGTTATGTTGTGTGATTTAAGTATTGAAAACCTAAAATAACTTGATAAATTTTGTTTAGCTGTAAATAAACTAAATAGCAAAGACATCTTGACACTATAAGTTATATACAAATAAGGTATGGTAAACAATATTTTTAAGCTGAAGTGTTATTCTCATCAAATTTCTTTTTTCTGCCCACATCACCAACAGCAGCATTATTTTGTTGACCTACACACGTTAAAGAAACGTGGCGTCATTAGTGAATGTTTCATTTTTCAACTGTGAAATTAGTTGTACAAATGTTCAAAACCTTCTCTTCAGTTTGCAGGCTTGCTTGAGCAGAAATGGAGTATCGTCTGGGCATGTCCTTAACTTTAAGTGTGTTACGGATAAATAATTCTGTTATGTCTCTTAGCTGCTTGCATGCTCGCGTACATGTGTGTGCACCCCTACAGACCCCTACACCACGTATACACACATCTATGGATAAGGAAATGACTCCACAGGGCGTAACTAAGATAGAGGCCTAGAAAAGGAACTGGAAACTGTTGTCCGGTGCTATCTTCTCTGTTTCCCATAAGAAGCATGGTGATGGACCAGCGCTGTAACGGTAAACTATTTGTCCAAAACAATGTTATCACTTATTTGGCTTTAATAAATTGGACTGATGATTTCAACTCTGTTTTCATGGCCATTCAAGACGATTCCTCAAATAAAAAAGAGTGCAGGGCATTAAGAGTTAACCCTTTGCAGTCCAAAATCATCATCACTTTCAAATAACTTAACGTTGTTGCATTATCTCAACTTAAATAGATTACGTTATCAAGCATTTTTTATCCAAAAGTTCACACCACTTGTTCAAGATGAGTACAAACAACAAGATGATAAGAATTAAGTTATGTTCACTTGAGCTCTATTATTGAACAGAATGTTTTGTTTTACAGTGTTCCTTCCACAGTCAACAAACCTCAATGAATCTTTAATATGCTGGAACAAGAGATTCATATCATAGATGTACAGCCAACAAATATACTGCAGTTTGGAATTTTACATGTCGATATGCATCTCTGAGGAACATTTCAAACAACTTTTTTGAATCTGTGCCATAAAGAATTAAGCCAGTTCTGAAAGCAAAGGCGGTCCAATCTGGTACGAGCATTGTCAGTTAAAACTGAGCAACATAGACTCTTTAGGTCAAGAATGAGGCATTCAGGAGTTTTAAATGTATGAAAAATATGCAAAAGATTGGGTGAAAAACCTGCATGAAACCTCCAGAAAGTTATGCTTCTACTGACACAATGAGAGGAGTTCATCCTTGTTCTTCTCAGCATATCTGGTGAACTTATCTTCTCCCTTACCATCGGTCCAGCCTAATCACAAAAAAACAAGTAAATGATAATAGTAAAACCTCAGCAAGTATCCATACCTACACATTTGCACAAAATCCACACGGCACAGCTCAGACCGAATGGAATTGTTTATCCAGACGATGGGACATCGTAAAGGTTTCCCCTCCAGAGCAGACGACCTATAACACAGCCAGACAACGCAATACGCACTGTTTCCAAGAACGGCTTCCAACGCCTCTGTTACCTCAACTGTGCCTGGGTTTTCACTCAAAGCGTGGTAGTCAAAACAATGATCCAGATTCTAAATTAAGAGCACTAAAAAGACCCTCTAGTATGTAACGGTATACTGGAAAAATGTGCTGCTTTTTTTTTTTTCAGGAACACATGATCACATTCATCTGTACACATTTGAAGCCAGCCTGTCCTCTTGATGCAGGTTAAGAGTATTAACATGGAACATGTGACAAATTGTGATTTCTGCTGGGTTTCTTTTTATATCTCAGCACAAAAGAGGTAAAAAGAAAAACAAAAAAGAAAACACAGCTGGCTCAGCTACTATTTGTAGGAAAGAAGAAAAATTGTTTGTTTACTGTGAACTTTTGGATCGCACACAATCTTGGCACTGGGATGAAAAAGCAAAGCGCAGCTGTGTCACTCCTCAACCTCAGTGACATGCCACATGTACAGTTTGAAGCACTACATCCTGGCAGAGACAAACAACAACAAAAAAAGAAGAAATCATATCTAGTCTGGTGTTTTTAGGTGCACTCAAAGTTTCAGACATGGCTGCCCATGAATATCCCTGGCCAAAAGCTAGACCGGGTGCGTTGCTGGGAACAGAGATCCACGTCCCAAATGTTTTAGGAGGCAATGAAACACTCGTCTGGAACACAGCTCCTTTTCCCCACACCGATGTTTCTCTGAGAACCTCCAGCCACAAAGTAGGAAATCACAGCCGTGATAGAACAGCCGTGTCATCAGAAACAGGAGATCTTAAAACAGTAGCAGCAGAGAGAGAGGAATATACACACCTCAAAGGAGCAAAGAAGACAGGATGAGATAAAAGCATAAAAATGAAAAATATGGCCATAAATTATTTCATAGTTATACTTCTGGATCTGGCTTGTTCACAACACAAGTCCTATCTATTAAAGTTATAAATACTACATTTACCATGCAGTGTAAAGCAGCAGATGAGATATAGCCTCCTCAGCATGACAATTTATGGACATGTTTTCCAAAAATGTATCCAAGAGTGCTCCGGTTCAAAGCTGTGAAAGTATTTGACCCAAAACGGATTTCTTTTTTTTTGTCACACTTATATGTTTCAGATTATCAATCAAATACTAATAGCAGACAAAAATAATCTGAGTTTATACAAAACGATTTTCAAAAAATAATAAAAAAATTTTGGTGATAAAAGTGATATACACCAGCCTAGCACGATATAAAAATATAATTGTCACCGTTGTGAAGTAATGAATTAACTATCAATAAACAGTTTTTGTGGTTCGATTTCACAAGTTGCACCCAGAGCTGCTAACTGCAGAATCAAGAAAGCATTTAAATTAAACCCATCTGAACATGTGACGGCTGTTTGGCTGCTTCACGACCAGGACGACTTGCCATGCTGATGTAAGGACAAATTTGCTACAGAAATTCCTGAAGGAGAATGTCCAGTAAATTAAATGTTTTGGTTTGGCCTAGTTAAAGTACAATTTGGGTCTGAATTACCTGATGTGGTATGACATTAAACAGACTGTTTATGATCAGAAAAACATCCAGTGTGGCTGAATTAATATAATTCTGCAAAGAAGCGTGGGCTACATTTCTCTTTAGTGATTAAAAAAAGCCAACTGTTTATTGTCACCACCTCTTAATGGCAACTGATTTGTATTTTTTTGTCTCTGGTTGTGTTTGTCTATCTTAAAATGTGTTTGATGATCTGAAATATTTACATGGAACATAAAAGCAAAAACCAGAAAAAATAGAAATAAAAAATTCTCCCAGAAAATAGTTTTTCGCTACACTGTGGGAGTAAAGAAAGGAGGCAGCCTCTCTAAATTACCATGTTTAAAAAAGCAAATATTTGCTTTTAATTTGTTTCCACTGCAGATTTAAGACGGCAAGTGCTTTGTCAACAAACGCATGCAAACAGAAATGGCACGGGCTTCGGGAAAGCATAGCTAAAAACACAACTTAAAATGAAGAATGTCAACAAGGAGCATTTCAAAGAAGAGAATAATTGCTTCAAGTCCATTGTAACTATTGCTTCTTTAATCTACCCTTTTTTCCCTCAGTCACTCCTGTTTTTATAGAAACCAATTAAACATGGTTGTTATTATGTTCGTGTTCTTATGAATTCGGCCAATGAAACAAAGATTCAGGAAGAAACGCTGTGATTCGGCCCTTCCAGCCCGTCTACTTGTTTTGTTCTTGGTAATTAGTACCATAAGGATTCTTTTTCTTACCACAGTCAAAAACCTTAAGCTTCCTGCTGAAACCTAGCTGACCATTTGCACAGGCTGCTTTTATTTTAAAGCTGTGAAAGCACTTACTGGGCTGTCAACAGTGATAGGTTACCCTGAAAACACAGTACATTTGGTACTTTAACACAAATGGAAAAGACAGAATGGCACAAAGGCATATTTAGGTGTGAATACAGTGACTTGCCTTGCAAAATGATTCCAATTTAAAAACCTTGAACATTTTGTCACGTTACAACCAAAAACTTAACTGCGTTTTACTGGTATGTTATGTGACAAAAGTAGGAAAATGAAACATAACTTTTTAAAAATTTCGTACCATGCATTTTGTATTCAATCTCCACATGTCAATACTTCGCAGTTGAATTTAGAAAAAAAGCATCCCCACAGCAAGATGCTGGCACCACCATTTTTTTTTTGGTGCCATCTGGTCAGAGCAGCTTCTTCCAAATGTTTGCTTTGTCCAGCTGCAAATAAGGTATCTCAGGGACTCTTCCTGCTGCACTTCCAAAAGGATCTAATAGTTGTCCCATCAACAAGATTCTTCCCCTGAATATGTGGATCTCTGCAGCCTATATGGCCACATGTTTTGGCTAATTAGCCTGGTGAGAGATCCAGTCATGATGACTGGGTCTCTCACTGCTAGTGAGCTTCTTATTACTCACTAGCAGTTTTTTATGTGAATTTTTGTAATGTTAAGAAAAACAATCATCATGCTGTTATGCACTTTAGCAAGGCTCCAAGGAACATTGAAGGAGAAGCAGGTTCCACAAAATGTCATCCTTTACTTTGCAGCATCAGACATTTGAAATGTTTGTTGCTGAAAAAGCTCAGTTTTAATCTCTGACCAAAGTTCCATTGGAGTGTCCAGGTGAGACGATTCCTATAGCATGTAACATTTAAATATGGAATGATGAAATCTCTTCAATATAGGCTGATGCTATCACATTAAAATATGAACCTATTTTAGGGCTGTTTCTACATCTTTTTCGGGGATGCAAAGCAGAGACTATGTGTTTTAACGCAAATGAGGACTGAATGATCCAAATGAGGCGTCTCTGGGATTCATAACTAATTACAAAGTTTACAGGAGAACCAGATGGCATTGGCACCTCTGAAAGAGTGACCTCACACCCTTACTTCTGCTGAGATGATAAAGGCACACAAGCTCTCCCCTGAGCCCCAAAATGTTCAGGTTTTCAAGAGCTAAGCCCAGGTTTTGAAGGCCTCTGCCAGGTGTGAGGGGCCATGTAAAGGTCTGTGTGAGCACTAACTAGCCACAGACATCTCCAGGGGGCTTTCTCAAGACAAAATAACAAAAAAAGAAAGAAAAAAAAACAAAAAGAAAAAAATTAAGAAGGGGGAAAGTGTGGATTGTATAGAATCTTTCACAGATTTAAGACTGGGAACCTGTTCTTGTAAAAGGCGAGCAGACTGGTGTGCATGTGTGCGTGTGTGCATGTGTGTCTGTGTGTCGTTTCTAACTACAAAAGATCTGTAAGATTGAAGCAGCTTCATGAAAGAGAGCAAGATTGTTTGGTCGGGAAGGTTTTTAATGCACACCAGACAGATGGGTTCAAGACTGTATTCTCTTTGCTTATCCTCTGTTTTTTCCCCAAGGCTCAACTTGAAAGACTTTGCAGAACAAACACCCACATTAAAGGTGATCAGTATTTGATACCATATAGTGATTTTTGTGCATGTGTGAAAAGTTAAGACGACTAATTTACTCCCCTTACCCTGTAGAGAATCCTTCTGACTTAGCTGCTCTTGGAAGTCATCAACACCAGAGCAGTCAGATCTACATGCATTTCTGACTTGTGCATGTGGGTTCCAGCTCAAACTCAGCTTGTGTTCTCCAAATAACACCCCACAGAGGGAGGGTGATCTACTATGCTCCACATTTCCTCAGCTTGTCAGCAGAAATTAGGTCAAGAGTTGAAACAGTTTAAAAATTCTTAAGGGAGAGTGTTTCTCATGGTGATGTAGAGAAACATACGGAAAACAGCAGTCTGTGGTGAAGACATAAAACAATAGCAACAGACTGACTAAAATACAGCACCGTGAAAAATCACGTATACCCTCTGAACTTTAACAATATCCAGTCACTTTACTGGTGTTGTTTAATGTATTGTACTGGGATTTTATGCGATAAATCATCTAAAAGTTTAGCAGAAATGTAAATGTGTTTTAATCCAAACCATGGGTGTCCAGCTCCGGTCATTAAGGCTCGGTGTTCTTCCAACTTCAGATGTGCTTCTGCTCTAATATAGCTGTTTCAAATGGTCCAACAACCTCGTCAGTTTGTCAGATATCTACAGAGGGCTGGTAATGAACCACCAGTTGATTATTTGTTTCAGGTGTGTTAAACTAGTAAAGAACGAAAACATGCAGGCCTCTGAGGGCTGACTTCGGACATCATCGATCTAAACCATTTCATTGTTCCGCTTTATGTTTAGGGTTGTTGTCCTTGACCTTTTCCTTGGAAGGTGAGACTCTTCCCTAGTTTCTATTCTGCAGATTTTCTTCCAAGAAAGTTTCCAGATATTAAAGGGATTTGCATACAGGCTAAAAAGTTCTATCCTGGTTTTATCTGTCCAGAGCATCTTCTTCTTCTGTGTCTTTCTGGGAGTCCAGACACTCTTCCATAAAAGAGTACCTAAACAGTTGTCCTGTCAACAATTATTCCACCTACGATTTGTATTTCTGCACCTCTTCCAGAGTTTCATGAGCCTATTAGCTGTGTCTGTGATTAATGCTTTCCTTACCAGAGTGTTCACTTAAGGCGGAAAGCCAAGCTGCTTCTTCTCTAAAGTTCCTTAAGAAAGTCCCTGGACCTTCATGGCATGACTGTATTCATACTGAGAGTACAGTAAATGCATTTGGATTAAGGTTTCTTCTAAAGTAAACTTCAGAAGTTAGTTATTAGTTAGTTAGGGTTAGAAACCCACTGAAGTTTATATATGGGTAGGAAATTAAATGCATAGCATGCTTTCCAGGTACTTATTTGTAAAAATATGAAAATATTGTCTAATTTTGCTATGGACTTGTTATGGATTGCTTGTGTTGGTCTGTCACATAAAATCCCAGAACAACATATTAAAGTTTGGCTTGAATGTGCCAAGATATTTCACAATTTTTTCTTTGAATAGCCCAAAGAAAGGTGGTCTCACAATCTTCAGCCAAACTTCAGTAATAACTTGTGTTTGTGGATAAGTTAGTTTCCAAAAGCCAGCTGTTTTCATCCTCCATCATGTTTTGTGTCATTTAACCCGCTATGATTTATGAGTCTGAATGTGAGCCAACTCAGATGAAGCCTGAACCATTTCAGATCAGATTCTGGAAAGGTAGCCCAGGACATGAGATGAACTAAGAATAATTGAGATGAATTGATCAGAATTTTTGAGACCAGTTTCAAATCTCCTTTTTAATAAAGTTTAAGCTGCCAGCACAATTTCATCTTTTTCATATTTGTCTTAAAGAACTATGATATATGTATGAGGTATTTATCATTATCACAATATAATAGAATATTTCACATAAAATAAAATAAATTTATATACTATCCTACAGGTATCAGACTGTTTTCATTGAAAAAAGTATCAATAATAGGTTGTAAAATAGCTCTAATAAACTTGTGGGTGTAGCATGTAAGTGAAATGTGCAATACAGGGGTGAAAAACACTCTGAAAGGTGTTTGACCCATGTAAAGAAAAATACTTGGCATAAGCTCATATTAAGCTAATATCAAACCTACGTGGTAAATAAAGCACAGGCTAAAAAAATCAGTGCAATCAGGATAAAAAAGTGACATATTCAAATTGAAAGACAATAAAACAAAGACAAATAAAATAAATGGAAAGAAGGAAAGAAAGAAATAAAGAAAGAAAGAAAGAAAGAAAGAGAGAGAAGGCAAAGGGGAATTAGTTTTATGATCTGTAATATCCTGGCAGAACTTTATTAGACACTTAAGCATGTGTGACCTGCTTTTTTCACAGCAGGCTGTTAAATGGTAGTGACTTTAGAATGAAAGCTGTGGTCTTCAAGTATCCACAGACAGGGTGTCCTTCACCTCTTCAGCCTCCTCACAAATGATCTTTCACCTCCCCATCATGGGAGCCATAAATTAGGCAGCTGCTACATTTGGTCTAACCGAACCACAGTATCTGCTGCACACACTTGAGTGTGTTTATGTGCTTTAACTTTGCGTGTGTGTCTGTGCAAGAGGGTCATCAAGCAGAATCATCAATTTACATAGTTTATATACACACATGTGGCTCTTGATGGGTTTATGGAAAGAAAAGTTGTTACAGGACTGATTAGAAACATCCTCGTGGTGAGGTAAAAGGAAGGAGCATTGTTAGTTTACTAGTGTTCATACCCCTGAGGATGTAATTCTGGTAGTTCTGGTCCGCTTCAGCTCCCACTTTGATCAAACACGTCAGTCCTTCAGCTACCACAAATTCGTGAACCAAATCTTTGTCATCCTGAAAAGAAAGAACAAGGAAAAAGGGAAACTATTTAAGATGAGTTATTTATCATTCACAATATGTCTACATAGACACAGATTTCAGCCAGTGGACATACATTACCCTCTTCTTCACAGTCACTATAGTATTGGGATTTTAAGTGACACATCAACACAAAATAGTCTAAAAAAGTGTAGAGGATGGAAAATAATACATGGCTTACTTTCAAATTTTTTTGTTTGCAGTTTTATTCAATCCCATTTACTGTAACACTCGAAAATAAAAGCCTATGCAGCAAAAGTAGGGTTTGTTTATAAAAAAACAATATCGTGAACTGGGAGCATAATATTGACAAAATAAGAAACATTTTCAGTTCAAATTTGCATGTATAGTGTAAAACATTGTGACCAAAAACACTATCTTGAACCAGACTCTACACAGGCATTAGGATATGTATATAAAACATACAGCTGGTTACAACAAGGCAGCTGGTTGAATTAGATCCATGTTGGTTTCACATCACAAACTTAGCTTGTATTTTGTTACTGATGGTAAAACCACCTGTGTTTCTCACACCTGTCCGTGACTGCATTATTTAAGACCCAGCATCAGGTTTCTGCAGGATTTATTGCTTTCTTATACATTCTACTGTTCAGATGGGATAGGGAGGAAGGCAGCAATAAACACTGTGGGGTGGCCAGGGCTTCTTGCGTCCCTGGAGCAGGTCTAAGTGCTTCCAGAACATCTTTACCATATATCACCGATGGAGACTGCAGTCATTTGGTACAGACTCCAAATATACAGAAGTCTACTGAAGAAACAGACATATGCACATCATTTCTGAAATGAGCGGACTTCACGAGTGTTAATAACATCCCTCAGATATTCGATGGAGGTAACCATAGTGAGGAAACTTGAGGCATTCTGATCTATTCTGGTGTGGTCGAAGCGTCTGTTGCTTTTGTTCCCATATCGTAACCAGACCTCAAAAGGTCCACAGCTGCCACGAAGGCAGACTCTCAGCAGCACAACTCTGCCTTAGGAAAACAGTACTATGTCCAAGTGTGAGTGTTCACTGATTAATGTTTTCACACCACATATATCTCTTGCATTTTAATGGGTGAGCATGAACCGCTGCAAAAATTGCAAACACGAAGCACTGTGGAGGGGATGGGATCTTGCAAGATTTAAGTTAAAGGGAAATGTTCTAACTGTGCAAATAACTTTTTTCAAATTTTTGTCAGATTACAGCCAGAAAACATGTTTCATTGGGATTTTATGTAATAGATCAACACAAAGTAGTGCATAATTGTGTAGTGGAAGAAAAATAGATAAATGGCTTTTAATTAAATTTTTGTTTCTCCAAATAACTTGCAAAAGGGTTCTGTACATTCCTATTTCATCCCTGATTGAATACTTAGAAAGATCTATTTTGCCTGCAACTGCAGCTGCAAATCTTTTAGGAATGTCTCTCCTACCTCTGCACATCTAGTCCACTCTTCTTCACAACATAGCTCATGTACAGTCAGAGTGAATGGAGACAGCCATGAACATAAAGTATATTTTTTCAGTAAGACTTAGGCCTGGCCTTTGTGTACATATTTGTACCATTCTAACTATGGATGTTGTTGTTTTGCCTCAAAGTGAAAGTCTAACCTAGCTTGAAGGTTCACCTTCAAACTCTTATCAACTCTGTCCAGTTTTTCTTTTCCTACTGAAGAAAAGAATTCCTTGAAATAAAGCAACCTAAAATATATGATGGCAAAATGGCCAATTGTGTGTGGAAAAACTCAAGGGGTGTGAATACATTCTCAATGCATTGTCAAAAAATTAACATATACTAAAGAATTACCTGAAAAATCTGCTTCAGAGAAAAAAGAGCCCTCCGCAGCTCCCGTCCTATGGAGTTATAGAGTTTTTCTGTGAGGAAAGAAAAAAAGAGGAAAAGGTTAATAGCAACATTATCAAGAGAGGTGACTGGGAGAGCTGACTTCTCTTTAAACACCATGCGTTTTAGTACACTATAAGATGATATTCCCATAAATCACTTCCTCATGTGAATGCAATGCACACAATACTGGACTCAAGTAGCTAAATATAAAAACTTTCCCACAAGGGGAACGAAGAAGGCATAAAAACAGTAGGAGAAGCTCAGACAACATCTGCAGAGAGTTAGTGAACAGAGAATTCTTCCTGCTAAGAAGGACCAATCTGCAATTTACTATAATAGTAATAAAAAGAATCACGGAATAAGCTTTGACCACTAGCCACCACAATGACTAAGAAACAAGTCATGCATCAATCAGTTATGGAAACTGTACTGAATAGTAAAGAGACATCTGAGGAGATGGTTCAAATGATGACAGTTTTTTTTCTGCAGATCCTCTGGCAATCCTTGACTCTGTGCAGTCTGCAGGATCTACCATGGAGAGGCAGTGTTGAGCACAAGGAAAGTGGCTTACTCATCACTGCTGTGTGAACGCTCTCTGACTCAGCAAAATCTGTCAGTTGCTGTTGCAGACACAGCAGCATGCAGTGCATTGCAGTTTAATGCAGAGCAGTGCAGGTCAGATTGTTCAATTCTTAATAAACTCTGCAGTGGCTCTTCTTTTTCATTTCTCCCCTCTGTCACATCCAAATTCTACTTAAAACATCATCTACAACAACAGAGAAACAATATGTGTATAATGCTGCAAGAAATACAGTCTTTGCACAAAGCATAAATAATAATAATAATAATAATGAAAAAACTGCTCTCAACTAAAACTTTAGAGTGAGAAATTCACACTGTTGACTTGATACATTTGGGACAGCAGAGCAACAGTCTCCTGTTCATTATTGCTGTTGGCTGTGTGAGCTGAAGACTAAATCCCTTCAGCTGATGAACTGAGACAAAGACAGGGCCGGGGTTCGTTACGCCTGCCAGTTTTGTGGCCAGACACTTTATACTTCTACATGCTCAACCAGACAAAGTGGAAACTCAAAGTTTGATGTCTCTGAGAGGATTTCCAGTGACACGCAACAGATTTCATAACACACATGAAGCCTTCCACTCAGTAAAAACCATTTGCTGCCACTGTGACAACATGCAGACTGAGTCACGATACTAAAATAGTAACCTAAGTTTTTCAGAAAAGTCTGTTATTATGAGATCTTCTGCATGTCAATTGCTGAGCAGAAACAACAAATCATCTTTGTCTCGGTATAATTGTCAAAGCCTGTCTAGTTTCTTGCACCGCCATGCCATTAATCTAATAAAGTAAAATGTACTACCTTTAGAAACTTTCAGGACCACAAATAAATCAGCAATCTGAAAGCAAAGTGCTCTGTTGGGAACATACGGAACAATAACATTTCTGATATATGACTGAGCTTGATGATTGAGTATGTGAGATTTTTAAATTATATTTGCAATTTAACAGGGAGTCAATGAATAAAAACTAAAATAAGAGAACTAAAATGTCTCAAATTTATGTTAATCAGAAATCTTGGTGCAGTATTTTGATTAAACTTAAAGCTTTTTACTTTTTTTGGACTTGCTGATAGTAAAAATTATAGTAAAACATTTTCATAATGCTAATCTTTTGCATTAAATTCATCATTAAGGGGATGATGAAGTGCCAAAGTGATTAGCTTCCTTTGTCTTTATTGGGTAACGTCCCTTATTAACCTGTTGCCTCACACTGCTGGTAAAGTGGCTGAAAGAAGGATAATATATACTGCTCAAAAAAATAAAGGGAACACTTTAAGTGTTAAACACCTGTTTAAGTGTTCCCTTTATTTTTTTGAGCAGTGTACTTTCTTTCACTTAAAAGCAAAATAAGCTCAGTTGTTTGAAATTTTGTACAAAAAACACCATTAAGTATTAAAGGACCACCACATATTGATCTCAGTAAGACTCCTCTGTTTTATCACAACAGTTTTATTGAATAAGGTCATCTGAACTTATTCTACATTTATGTTACACAGATACATTACAGATAGAATGATATAAACTGTACCAATGAGAGGATTATTGGCCCTGTTGTCAGAGGAATTTCTTACCCCACATTTTCCTTTCATTAAACTTTCTATTAATGTTTGCACTCTAAGAACATCTAGAGTATATTATGCTGTGTTCAATGAATCTATATGCTGTGTTTCACTTTTTGAAATAAATTACTCAACCCAATTTTTGAAAATATCCTAATTTAATGAGATGCACCTGTATGTGGTTGGAAAGTATTGCTTTAATTCATTTTTCATACCAATATTACTCAGTATTACAACGGTATCACCTAATACTGTACAACGGTACATCCTGTTCCAAATTTTAAGATCTTAATGTTTTCTGTGCTCAGGGCTTTGTGTTGCTCAGCTCCCTCTTGAGTACATGGGTACTGGTCTTTATCGGGAAGTCACCCCAAATCACTGGCAGCAGCATCCTAGAGGAATAAATTCTGCAACTCCAGAAGTACTGTCAGGGCCAAACTGTGTGATGTTGGTGATTTATGTCTTTATAAATAACAGGAAGGAAGCCTGACTGAAACTTTTCAGTTTGAGGCCCCTAACTGTGCAAGTTAGGGTCACATTGTATTTTTAAAACATGTCATAAAACTGACACATCTTTGTAGTTGCATATTTTTTTGGCTCACTTTTTATCACTAAAATCTCTTGCAACTTTGTTATACATGGGATTATAAAACTGAGGAGTATAAAAATGTAAACATACTACATATATTAAATAAATCAAGACTAAACACATCTTATACTAGGCGTTACCCTAATGCCACAAGGTTTTAAAATAATACTACTCCCTTCTCGAGGTCACAGTGTAGCCAGCTCTATTGCTCTGAACCACAGGAAGACGACTAGGAGTTTGGATTAGGGGATCTTCAAACAGACAAACTCTCGGATCAGTGAAGTGGAAGAACAGAGGTAATAACTCTGGGTTACTCATCGCACCTTCACAACAAAAAGTGAGCTTGATTTGTGGTCATACTGAACCCCAACTTCAATCAGTGCTCCTTTTCTTGCAAACTGTTGCGACTGCTCAGTGTCCACATGGACACTGATCATTAATCATTCAGCGGAAAAATTACACCGAGCATTGCTGAGGAGTCTGGGATGGTTCTGCTTGGCACATGAATCAACACTTGGGTTGCTGTTGAGTTCGACTGTATCCCACCAATGGGTTCTGTGTGAGTCTGTCAATCAGCAACAACGAAAAAGACGGATTCTTCCATGTACAGCTTTGTTACCATTTGTACAAAGGGCTTGTGCGTCTCTACTTAGCCATGTAGTTTGGACTGCAATAAAACTGTCAGAAAGTTATTCCTGCCTTGCATTAAACAAAGCCCATCTGCAGGAACAGACAGTTCCTTCGCTGTCCCCATCCACAGTCCACACACCGATGTTCCTCCCAGAGGCCTGTGTTTAATGAGAAATAACTCAGTGGAGATTAGTTCCATACCACTTGGCACAGATATGCACCCAAAAGAACGGGCCTTCTCCATTTCCTTATTTAGGAAGAAACCTGGGAGCTTATTTATCCACAGGAAATGTTTGGGTCCCAAATCAATGTGCATATGAAACCATACTAAAAACTTCAGACTCAATCTCTTACAACATTCACCATATAGTCTGGCATTGGGCAATACCAAGCTCAGAGAACAAAGGAAGACATAAAACATCCTGGCTGATTTTAATGTGATTTCACCTATTACAGCTAGAATAGCTAAATAAATAAACTGCGACAACCATATAACTTTACACACGCAAAACATACGACTAGCATTTCAACAGTTGTTTTCATCTTCCAGCCTCCAGTGATGTTGCTGATTCTTCATCAAAAATACATGTGATTGTGAAGGTATATTAACTTTCAGCAAAACTACCACTGTTCCAGTGTGTTAAAATTCAAGCAAAAATTTTAAAATACACAAAATGACCTAATATATATATATATATATATATATATATATATATATATATATATATATATATGTAACGAATTAATCTTATGCTATTTTGACACAGATACAGAGAGATCGTTCTAACAGTCTAACACCGTCAATATTAACAAGTTAGTAATTGATGTTTTGAAATATCCAGCTTGAAGTTTTAATTTACACATGATATAGCACAAAATTTTCAAAGATTCAAGTTTTACATTTGGGTTTAAATGGTGAACCTTACAAATACAATAACTGCATATTTGACCAGATTATGTTTCTGGCCAGCTTGATTGTAGTTTGGCTCATTATTATGCCGTAAATCACTGATAAAAATGAGAATGACATTAACAAGATTGATCATGGTTTAAAGTGCAAAACTGTGAAATAAGCTATAAGAGCAATTTTGAAAATGGGATCTTTTGGTGTAACTTGAAGTTGGTAACTGGTAATGAGTGAACCACACAATTTCTTAGTGATGTTAGAAAGATTCTGACATTTCGGAATGAGTTTATAATTTTGCTGAGCGTCATGCTCAGTTTTAATAGAACCAAGTACAGCGAAATTACTTTCCAGCATCTGGTTCTTTTGATGCATAATCCTTGTGCACCAATAGATTCTACTATAATAGAGCATTACAGTACTTATAGCTGGAGAGGTACAGCATTCAATTATTAATTAACAGAACAGTCATAAATAATATCATAGTAAAGTTTCTATCATTAACATGAATGTGCTACGAATAAAAAGCTGTTGTGGTGAGTTCATGTCCTCAGACAGCTCATGGCTTGGATGATGTTTAAGCTGCTCCTAACAAGACAACTTTAAAAAAAGGAAATTTGCTTTAAAGATATTTAAGTTCTTTGGATCCTATTCCAACAATTTCCAGATCCCTGTTTCAATTTTCTGAGTCATTTTTTTGTTTTTTTTTAATATTATATTTGTATGCCAATCTGAACTGCAAACCAGTCTATATCCCTCATTGTTTGACATCTAACAAATTGTGAGAAATTGGTTGCCTTTAAGTCATTGCCTTTTTCATTTTCCATCTTGAAAACTCTTTAAAATGTTTAGTTGCTCATCTGTTCACATGCCTTCAGTTCCAGAGAGTGCTATAAAATGAACAGGATGACTACCACTGCTCATGCATCGCGCAGCAGGCGGAACACATAAACCAAATCCAAAGCACAGCCAGGAAACCCACAAGGACCCCACTGGGGAGCGAAACCTCACGCAGACTGGTGTAAATTAAACTATGTTTACTTTCTCTGCTAGATGTGTCAACCTAAAAGTACAGGAGGAGGATCTTTTACACTACTGTGATGCGTGTGTAAAATTTTTATTGTAATCCACAGTAAAATCAACAGCTTTAATGCAAGAAATGCTGAAATATGGATCCAACATTTTGTTATATCAACGGGAGGAAACAATGATCCATGAAAGGGAGCCGAAAATATTCCATTTAGATTGGCAATTTTACTCCAATCACAAAATCGTATTATTATTTATTACTGCAAACCAAAGTAAAACTTTTGCAATAATAAAAAGTAGACAGCACTTGTCATAATTAAGTATCAACTTAGCCTTTATTATCTTACAAAAAAAAAGTATCAAGTGTATATGTAGCTAAGAAATAAAGATTGGTATGACAAAATTTAACTTGTGTTCTCTCACTTTGTTATGGAATCAATATCCAGTACGTTACTGTTTTTGAACGATACAATTTCATATGTTACAGTGTTACTACATAAAGCATTGGTCCAAAAAAGAATAAAAAAATAATCAATGTTTAATTTTAAGCCACAGATGGACTGCAAGAAGATGAAAAACAAGTAAAATGTTGATAGCTTAAATATAGTCATTTCCCACAGAAATTGTATTTCTGTGAAATAAAATGTTCCATGTTTAAGTTTGTGATGGTAGGACAGAAATATATTTTCCTGACATGCTTATGTCATCTGATGGTTTTAGTAAAGATTTGCGTGCAAAATGCCACTTTACTACAGTTTGAAAATCACAAGGTTCCCTCATCATCCTCCTCACTCTGAGTGGTTACAAGATCATTTTGTGTCCTCATTCACCCGTATTTTCTTACTCCCAAATTTTATGATTATGATTATTGCTCTGAGTGTAGTTCTGACTAGCATGTTCTCTTGTCTGAAAAGTGCCTAAGAAATTGTTTTGTCTCTTGTCTGTTTATATCCCAGAGAAACAGGAAGTGATCAATTATTTAACAGGTAATTAATGTCCTGATCAATTTATAAAAAGTAAAGAATACTTCAGATCACAAAACGCTTCACATTTACCTTTTCAATGCTACAAGAGACCTCAAGTAGTGATTCAGAAGATAATACATAAATTACAATTTTTAATAGTGTTTTGATGCTGCTGCAGCAATAATAGATTAATTTACTTAATTATTATTTTTTTTAGCACATTTTTAGCAGACATGCCAATAGGTGTTAACCAAACTCGCAACAGGACAGGTTTGGTTAACGTTGGTTAGTCAGTCACATGCCAGAGCAGCACTGCCCATGGCTGGATTCCATGGGAACCAATTTTTCCACTGGTCAGTAAACAGAGGTCCAGGCTGAGGTCAGCTAAACTGCAGCCATTTGTGAGAGTTCTGTCTCATGTTTGCAATATCTCTGCTTGGCATGTGGAAGAATAAAAGGTTACTTTTTTTTGCTTTTTATTTTCATCCCCCAGTATTTTTACAAGAAGCAGTTGAGTTTACAATGTCAAGTCACGAAACACAAAAGAAGAACAACAACATAATATTCTTATGTTCCCTTTGTTCCTTTGTTGCTCTGTAAGCAAAGTTGCCCAAGTTTATGAACAGAAAATTCAAGAAATTAAGGAGGACGACCTCCCAGCAGATCCATTGGACGGCATTATGCTATTTTGTGGTCTGAGGTTTTCACCATAGCTGTAAGGTAAGTTAAATGATGGGTCAATAAAAGCAGCTAACAGCACTCAGGCACAGATCAATTGGAACATGTTTACACAGACCAACTTTGGACCAGAAAAAGCCTGTACAATTATAAGAAGCAACAAGCATCAACATGGGGATGCACACTCCAGAGAAAAAAAAGGAATTAATTAATTTGTTCCTGTTACCTGGAGTTTATTCTAAATGCTTTGGAAGTTATGATAGAAGACACATGGGCATGATGGTTTGGATTAGGGAAACGGAGTCAGGCCACACAGAATGAAGAAGCTCGTGTCACTGGCAGCAAACCTCACAGAAAGGCTGAAAAGGACCCACAGGGAGTAAAAGTTATGGGAAGAAAGAGAAATTAAAACCAACAAATAGACACTTAACCTTCTGATGGAAAAAATAACGCTGGAACGGGACTCAAACTGTGCTGCTATTCATACACAATAAAAAGCGTTTAAACCAATGATCCTGCAGACTCCAAGGTAAATCGTCTCTGGAGTGAGGACACGTGTTCCTTCAGGGATGTTAATGACAGTGTTAGGGGTGTGCAAATAAACGACGGTAATTCGTTTTGATTCGACTTCCTTTCCAGATGCCTAACCCAGACCTTCTCTTCACGCTGCTCCAGAGAGCACGGCATCCACAGCCCGCTGGGAGCAGAGAGGAGATCGGATTACAGAGCTGTGACATTCGATCCTGGTGGAGGCATGTGACACCAAAGTGTGCTTTAATAAACACTAACGCTGCCCCACAGAGCTCCACATCACTCACTGCGAGATTAAGAACATTTGTTTATATACCTGCATCGAGTGAAAGTTTTTGTTGGTTCCCGAAATCTCCTCTGGGAGACAGGGGTCGCATCTTAGTTTGGAGTAAAATCTGTTTAGTGTGTTACTGATTATGTGACTTCTGAAGGCAGCTGACTTCACTGGATTTTATTAGGGGATATCAGAGTAAAGGGGGCTGAGAACAACTGCATGGCACACATTTAAATGGTGGGTGGGGAATAATATTGCAAACCATGTATTAGTTGCATTCTAATACATGAAATTATTAGAATTTTACAGAGTAATGTGATGCACATAAAGTCCTCATAACATGTTGTGAGGTTTGTGGCTGTAACATGAAAAGATGTGACAAAGTTGAAGGCGTGTGAATGCTCCTGCACTCTTCTGTACATCCATCTTTCATCGCTTGTTCTGTCCTGCATATGCTGAGCCTCACTGGTTATACTCTTCAGGTGAGCCTCCAGGTTAAACATTTTGCAAATTTACCATGAAGATAAAAATCTGACACGGAGCACGAGAAGCAGCGGAGGAAAGTGACGGTGGAATCTGCAGAATTCCAGACAAGGAGAGAGCCGTGACAGCGAGGCTGATGTGAAGACAGACAAATCTTTTATTACAGCCTGCCACTCTAATGAGTCATTCCGTAGCTACCAGGTGGGGGTGACCCTCCTGACACCCAGTAAATACCCTCCTTTTCTTGTCTCCTCTTTTCTTTGCCGACACCCTTTCACCTCCTCAGCAGGGCTTCCCCCACACTCACGAGTGCTGACACAGATATGTAGTGGAGCGGAGAGCAAAAGAAAAAGTAGAAACCCATTCAGCAGGCCAGACAAAAGCCTGACACAGATATAAACTAGGTGATCAACAACTAAAATGGGACTGCTTGAGGTGATTGCTGTTATGGCAATATGCTATAAACCCTCTAGCTTTGGTTTGTTCTGCAGCATTATGACCGACTTTTTGTAGAGAGATGGACCCTGGCTACTCCACATGTGTTCCTTGGCCGATGACTGAGCCAAACAGCTTTTCTGACTACAGTAAAATGTGCACATAGATGCAAGGCCAGATGCCTAAAGAATGAGATTTTAACTCCCAGTCCATATATTTAGCTATCACATGTGAGCATGCACAGTATACTTCTATTTTATGCTGGGATTTTTAAATGCTCATCCATAAAAGCACAGGTCTGCAATGCCAAGTTTTTTGTTTTTTTATATTGCTTAAAATGGAAAAAAAAAGATTTTCTTTAGTTGTCGGCAATTAAGCAGATTTTTTTTAAATGTAAAAAGTGTGAAAATGACTCCCAAACTTATTTTCTCTCACTTTACTTGGCCTCTCTGCCCCTGACTTTCCTCTGCTCCCCCTTCTTCTTGACAACCTGACACATGGGGTACTGCACCAGTGCAAACTCCATCCAATAAACACAGCTGAGTCGAGACCACATCTATTTCAGACTGGGCTCTATGAATAGGAAGCAAACACATGTGTCACAGTACACCATCTTATTTCCATACTGGCCACCCGGTGACTGACTGCCCTTAAAGGAAAGGAGATGTTGAAACACCTGGTTTTTGCACAAATGGCATCCATTGCAGCCTTCCCCCAGTTCCTTTTACTTTTTTTGATGTTTATATATATATACAGTATATATTATATAATTTATTAAGGGGACTCCTCTTGTCCTCTTGTGGAGGGAACTGGAGGGAAGTCTATATATACAGTATATACATATAAAAGGATATATTACTTAAAGGTATATATATACCCAGCCTCCTCATTTTCTTAGTTACTTATTATATACTTTATTTTAAATCAGTCCTCTAGACTTATTCTTTTAAGCAAAGTCCATGGCAACCAAGTCATCTACTTAGACTCACACTGAACTCAGCAGTTCTGTGAAGACCTCGGAGATTCATTAGAGAACATTAGGTAAGGTGAGGTGAGGTAATTTTATTTATATAGCACATTTTCGGCAACAAGGCAATACAAAGTGCTTATGATGCTGTTTGTTCATTAGTGAACAGACAGCATCATGAAGAACAAGGAACACAGCAGACAGCTGTAAAATAAGTTTGTGAGAAGTCAAAAGCTGTGCTAGGATCTACAACAATAACCTGAACCATTAATATCTCAGCTAAGGAGAGCACTTAGTTGAAAAGAAAGTGCAACTTAACCTAACCTGCACATCTAAATAGTTGCCTACACTAACAACAACTTGAAGATGCAGCTTTTGAAACAACTTGAACAGATTTTGGTTCAAGCAAAACTATAATTGTTTGAACTGATACGTAATGCCTACCTGCTAGCTTTTATATTATGGTAAGAAGACAGTGGTTACTGTGCAGTTCATTAACAAAAAGAAAGGAAAAACGAATGAGCTACTTCTCAATTAACTTGTAAAAACAGAGAACAGCTGACTACAACTACCACAGGGTGACAGTATTGGATCTGCTGGACTGGACATACATGAGGAAAATTGAAGGCTCCTCTTCACAAGTTTGTTTCATCTGCACGAAAGTAAGGCCGGTAAAAACATCTGCATTACAGAGATCATAAATCCCTCAAAATCCACAAGTTTTCCCCATTACTGAATAAGTAGCTTATTATTTTTGTCTAAAAATGTCAAATTTTACGACTCATTTATGTTGACAAAACTTAATCTAAAAGCACAGAAATGGCAGACCACAGCTACATTCGCTAAAACCAAGGAATAGAGGGAAAAATTACTGCGTCGATGAAAGTTGAGATGAGAGAACGGCTGTTTTAGCAGCAAACGCTACCCACTTTAAAGAGAGACATACCTGGCTTTCAACAAACATGCCCTAGCAATGTAAATCACAGTGAGGAGATTGTGGAAAACCACCATTAGGAGTCAGTCATGCATCCACACAGCATGACAGTGTCAGCGTGCAGAGGGATTGGTTGGCACACCGACAGCGCCCTCAGTTTCTGATAGGATTGGATAAAAAGGCGTTCTGGCTCACAGCACTACAGTGGATCAGCCGTCTCTTGGCAAGAAAGAATGCAAAGTGTTCTTACCTTATTTAGCCATCATATCACAAAGCATGCAAAGCAGAAAGAGCGAGAGGTAGCCACAAGATTATCACCCAAAGCTGTGAATAACACGTCAACAAGACATATCTTGAAGTAATGTGATTCTATCTGAGGTATCAAGATGTGAAGAGGTGTTCATCCAGTTGAAGGATAAGAGTCGCTGTATTGTATATCTTTAAAAGACAAAGCCTAGTTCAGGCTAACCTGTTCCTAAATGTATGCATCTGACATTGGCAGACATCAATAGGACAGGCAGAAGTTTTTGGGGTTTCTTTTGTGCTTTTTTTTGTAAAGTGGTTCCAAGACTCTATCTCTCAACAAAACTGAACCTTCATTTGCAAAAGCCAGTGTGCTCTAGCATGTGATGGATGGATGTTTGTGCTTCTTCCAGGATAACAGAAATGAGATATTGTTGGAAGCCTTTAAGAGGAGAAAAATATTGACAAATGGGAACATGTTGCTGCAGCTAAAATTAAAGGGAACCTATTCAAGTAAATGTGAGTCATATTAACTTTTAAAGCATCCAAGTATTACTGTTTTTCATTAATTGTGTAAGATCAGAAGACAGAGAGTCTCTACCATTATTCCAAGAGTTCTTTTCAAATATTCTCCTCAACATTACTTTATATGGACTAGAGAAATAGTTAACAACTTTAACTAGTATAATATGGGCAGAAGGGATGTGTGGGGGAAGGACCTTGCTCTCTGCACAGTAGGGGGTGAAAGGCATGCCTGCTTGCATTAAATCAAAAATATGAGAAAAAAAGTTTACATGCATGTGGTCAAATGAGAAAACACTCTGATTTTGATAATTCACAAAAAGTTCAAACTTTGAACTTTTTTTTACATTTTGTCACCTTAAAGTTTTTGGGGTTTCATGAAAAATGTCATCCGTGGTAGAAAACTATCTGTGCATATTCCCCTGAAAACATTAGTTAGAGAGTAAAGCACGGGGGTGACAGTGTCATACTGTAAATGGGTCAGAGATGCAGATCAGAGATGAGGAGATAAATATAGGCATATCCAGGAAGAAAAACTGTAAGACAATGAAAAAGACTTGAGACCAGGACAGAGGTTAACCTTCCAGCAGGACAACCCTTACCATACAACTAAAACTACAATAAAATTGTTTCATCTAAAGAACTCGAGGCAAAACTTGAAAACACACATTCACAAACATGCTCAATGTCTCTAGAAGTTCATAGCTGGTAGAAACATACCTCAAAAGCAATGCAGTTGTAAAAGCTGTAAAAGGTGGCTCTACACATGGAAATCGCAATAAAATACAGTTAAGCTTGTGGCTGTAACATGACTAAATGTAAAAAATCTCAAGGGGTATCCATTTGCGGGGGCGCCCTAATAAACTTACTGACGTGGCTCAGCATTAGTGCAGTGACTGAACTGATTGAACTTGACTGAGTCTATAGAAAGAAAGACTTGTTTTCAGAAAAAAAAGAAACTGTTGAGAAAATAAATTATTTTAAGAAATCATTCAGTAAATTATTTACATTTATGATGTTGCTTTTGATAATATACATTACTTCAAGCGACCAAAATAGATGCCGCTTTATGTACTTCCAACTTCATAAAGATAAAAGGGCAAAAAAATTAAAAAAAATAAAAAGTCAAGCAGCAAAGCTGCGTATGGATTTGGGGTAGGAGTTGGGGTCTTTATGGGATCTAATGTGAGTGGGCTGCGGCCCTGCATGATCACACAGTAACAAGTTCGGACACCTTAGCCTAACATTCTGGTACCAGATTCATGCCGTTTGAAGTTTTCACATTAAGCAACTTCATTCCTCTGGCACTCCCCCACCTATCGCATTCCTCCAACTTTCAGCTCTTCTTGACCTTGTGCCAGCTTCACCAAAACCTTTTTTAAGCACACCTGGTAGTGGTTAGGCTCAATCACAGCCCAGAGCTGCTGACGGCTGCTGCAGGAGAGAAGGAGAACATCACGACAAAGGTACTCCTATTAACACATGCCTCTATGTTATATGTATTACTCACAGCAGAGTTAGATGTGTCTAAAGGAATGCACCTCATACCCAGAGCTTTACTCAATGCACAACCTTAAAATTAGAGATAAATCCCCCATTGCATGTGGGGTCGAGATCAGTCGAGATTGGGAAGTGCAACATTTCCACATTCACCAGCTGCTCTATTTTACAAGTTAAATAGATGGTTATTTAATTTTATTGGATAAAGGGTAAAAATGAAAGGAAGGTGTATGTAAAGCTCCATTCTCCATTGTAAAACAGAGTAAGCGATAAGTGCAAATCAATGACCTCATTCTTTTTAAACCACTTAGTTTAAAAAGACTCTTCCCAAAGCTCTAGTGATTGGATTAATGAAGAAATGCAACTTGAAATCATCGTCTGACATGTACAGGCTGAGAGGCTACATGCAGCCTACCTTTATCATTGTTAATTTTGTTTTCCATAAAAAGTTGTAATTGGCTAATTGCCCACTACTCATCTGAGAGAGAGCAAGAAAGAATGAGACTGATCAGACAAGAGAGGCTAAATGTATATAATAATAAACAACCTTTCTATTCTATTCTGCTCTATTCTGTTCTGTCGGCTGCAACGTTACTCTGTTTTATCCTGAGTTTTTAACCTCTGTCTGTTTATATGTTCTATAAACTATCAGTAAAATTGTATTTTACTGTTTTATAAATAATAAATAACCCTTCATGGACAGGGAGGCTAGAACATTTTTTTTTAATGTTGCACTCATACATTCTCATATTCCCATTCTTCATAAGAAATCATAATTGATTAAAGTCATTATCAACAGATGAAAGCATTACAAAAAAGTCAATATTGAAAATCAGCCAGTGGCCTGTGGATCTTGGAAATGGTGTTTCATGCAGCCAACAGGATTCTTTGAAGGCCTTTAAACTTTAAAAGATCCTGGATGTAACCAGAAGACAGGATTCCTTCTTCAAATTCTTAAGTATCATATTAAAGAAGAGGAGAGAATTGATAACCAGAACAAAAACAGACCACCCATTTACTGTACACACTTCCAGGCTAATGTTTAGTTTGAACAGCAGTTTGAACAGATTATAATTTCTATAATATTGAATCATAGAAGAATGCTTCACTCAATGACTTAAACAAACAATGACATAGTCCTGATGGTTTCCAAAGGCAGAAACACAGAGATTGGTGTACAGTGTCAGGTTTTAGGCCTATTTATTTCATTTTTTTCTCCTTTTACTGAAACGTTTTGACTCCTCAGATTATTTACCATTTACCCCTTAATTTAGCTTTTATGATTTATGCATGATAGGGTTTGACAGCTGTAAAACAAAAATCTCATTTGAACACGGCTTAATGGGATTCCCATTTGGGAATGAATGAATGAATATACTAGACACTAGTATGTTTATACTAGTGTCTAGTTTACTTGAAACCAGACTTGTGTTTATATGTGTTGTTCCCTAAAACATTTTACTAATAGTATGCTGCATTACTCTTAATGGTCTGGGAACACCCAGGATTGCAGAGAACATTGTTTTTTAATCAACAAGGCAGTGTCAGATGCTGCTTACAGTCTTTGTTCGGGTTTATTAGGTTGACATGTTCCATATGTTGACATTAATAAAACGTGGACTAAGGTAAAGTAAATTACTTCCATTTAAGAAGAACTACTGCTGCTTTGAAGAAAAGAAAAATGTTGCTTGAATATTTGGACTAAATGAAGGAAAATACTTGCTGAACATTCACCAGTGTTTATGCATATCTTTAAATTATGCTTAGAGGTGCCATGGTTGGATCCTAAATTCTGGGCAAAACAAAAGCTTATTTAAATTATAAGTATCAAAGTCCAATCCTGGTAGTCTACATGGCATTATGTTATTTCACTTCAAATGAGGGTTATTCAGCAGTGAATTTGCAGAACCCTTTCAAAGACTATAGACAACTTTTTGTGTGCAGCTTACAAAACAATTGTATCGTCAATCAATCATATCTAAGTTTTAACTAATGATCTCAGAGTTTTTCACCCTTTAAAAGAACATTGAAAACAGACAGTACTAGCTGCAGAAATGGTCTAATGGTTTCTTTCCTTTCCCTGAAAATGATCAAATTTCTGTTTTGTAATGCACATGTGTGAAAAATATTATCAAATAAAGTCCTATCAGCCACATTCCTTTCTGTGTCAAAAATAGCCTAGCTCAAATATGGTGGGCTTTTCCCAAACAATACCTATCATTCAAACACCGCCCAGCCTGTTTAGGCTAGCCAAACTGCAAACCCCCTGCCCCCATCTGATTTATTACAATTTATGCAAATGAGCCCCTGGGCCCCTATCTTATTCTTAGTTGTGCAAACTGCTGATTTAAAAAAAAAGCTCTATGGGATACAACTAAGAAATTTAATAAGAACTGGTCGAAATAAAAATTTACAGTTTGAGTTATTGCTCTACTGAGTGAGAACTACGGAGAACCAGAGTACGGTAATCTCTATAGCTTAGAAACAATTCGGAAATTGGGAAAGTGTGGTTTTACTACGTTTGAGGACTTAAATTACAATCTGAAATGGAAAAGTTTCACATTTTCTTAACTCTCCTGTTATGTTCGTTTCTAGGGTACAGCAAAAATGTTTGTGGGTCAATTTGACCCAGGGAGTGTTTAATCATGCAATAGTGTCAGAAACCAAAAAATTCCTCCAAAACATTTTTGTATCTGATTATTAACTCCAATACTAACCATTTCAATCAATATTTGTGCAATGATGTTTTATTATTTCTCAGAAATTAAGGATCAATGACGACAACCTGCTCATTTACTCATTTGGACATAAAAAATGGAATTTAGATTTTTAATGTCCACTGAAAAAAACCTAGACACAAAAAAACAATAATTTCCTTGAAGTTGACCTTTGGTAAATTATTTTATATTATACTTTTTTTTTTTACCAAAGGGTGATCTTTATAATTGAACTTGAGACACACATACTGTTCTGGGTCAAATTGACCCGCTGATTAAAATCAAGATAAATGAGTCATGCAGAGAGTATTTATGTTTTTCTCCACTTCTGCTGAGTGTCACTCAGAGTGGGTGGAGTTTGTCCACAGGAACAGAAAAGATTCCCGTCAAAAGTTGTGTGAACACCTGCTTTCTCGCAGTTTCCTAGTGAAGTAAAGAGAATAGTGAGAAAGTGGGCTTGTGTGTGTGTGGTTGCGTGTGTTTGTGTGTGAGTGTGTGTGTGGTGAAATATGGTTCATAACTGCAAGGAAACATATAGAATTGGACATTTTAAAATCTTTTTTTGCACTTTAACCTGACTGCCGGGTCAAATTGACCCGAACAGTATCGATGTAAAAAGTAGACCTAGGGTTTGGTACAAATGTGTAAAATGAATAAATTTTCAACTTATGTCTAGAGTGCACCTATTAAGACAAATAGAAAACGTTTCATGCAAAAAAAATGCTTCTATTTTTTTTTTTTAATTTGTAAATTTTAAAACGGGTCAATTTGACCCGGAACATAACAGGAGGGTTTTAATGGTGCCTTCAGTGCAGTGTAACTGCGGCAGAGTATATGGAGCCACTGTAACTTCATGGGGGAAATATAACGTCTCTACTTCTAAAACTTCACCTGAAGTAGTATGTCCTGTTGGTGCTAAATGAATCCCTGATGTTTCCAACGTGTGGAAGCGAGTCTCTACTTTACATGTTTTGTTTGTTTGTTTTTTTAGTTAATCCTTAATGTCTTCTCTGTCTGCACCCATTTGTCTTTGGGCCGCCTGGGCCACATCAGTGGGGAACACAGGGAGAAAAATGGCGTGTGCATGTGTGTGATGAGTGTGACAGCTGCAGCCTGGTTCACACAGCCACTGTGTCCCACTCTGTCACACCAGTCAACAAACCCTCAACCGTAATTAGCAAATACAGAATGAGATTTTTTCTTCACTCTTTCTCTGCTTACATCTATGGACTGCATATGAACAAATATATGAAGTTTAAAACTGGACATCAGTAACTGGATTGTAGATAAGATTTTAATTACCGGTAGATGCAATTTTGGTTATAAGCACAAATAAAAAATGCCCAAAAAGAAACCTGCTTCTAAGAAGGACAGTGTGTCTGTCTGATGAGCTTCTTAAGGAGATGGTGATTTTTAATGCTGTTTAATGTCTGAGTGTCATTACTTAAGACAACCCTGCACATGACATGTTACTGTGCTCTGAGGATAAACTGTCATATTTTATGTTTTAGAAAACCCTTTCATCTGCATGACTTGAACTTAATTTGTTTCAACAAGCACAAGCTATCACCAAAGCTATTTTTCAGTTCCCAAAGCCGAGAGAGATGAATTATGATCCCATCAGTGTTTATTTCGCCTGCTTTAGAAGATCAATTCAATCATAGAGCTCTGGCTCAGCACTACAACATTGTCACAATCTGCACAACAGCTGTTCTGGGGATAAAAGCCAGTTTCCAGTCGATTTGTCTGTCTTGTAACACAGATGTGACTGTCTACTGGTGCATGACCAGAAATGACAAAAAAGAATATGAGCGCAGTTATTAAAAAAAATGTTTGACAAAATCTTATTGTTTGGGAATAATTTCGACCAGAGATGAAGAGAAAATTACAAACTTCTCCAGTGAGTGAAATCATACCACCCATGTCCACTCCAGCATTTTAATGACCACAACAGTAGAACAAGCAAATAACAGAATTTTATCCCACGGACATGTTCAAAACCCAACAAAGAGCAATAAACTCCCATAAAGCCATGAGTGAGACATGTGAATTCACTTTGTGTGGACACAGTTGTTGGAGGTTGCGATGCTTGCCAAAGCCAGTCATTGTATCAAATGTGCAGTTCACTGCGTTACAGCTATGTTTGTGTTTTTCACTCAAACAGCCCAACACTAGTTCTGTTTGCTTGCATGGCTGTTTTTTTTTCTTAAAAAATTATAATGATCCTTGTTGATTTGCTAATCCTGAATGGTTTAGCTGATTCATATTTATTATCCGACACTTAAGAAGCAATGCATGGGTGTGGAATCAGACCTTATGTGCCATTATCTCCCTCGTGGCCACTCTTAAAATTTCCAAACAGCTGTATCAGCTCATCACTCAAGTACAATAAAGGTTTTTCATAACATTCACAGCCATGGGATATAATCATATGATTTTACTGACCTATATTTTATGGTGGTTTCCCTAGGGTTAAATGCTGAGGTGGAGGGAGAATGTTCATTTTATTAAGACTTTTACTTTGGCTCATAATTGCAAGTCAAGTTTAAGAAACATATTAAAAGCTATCCAGTCAATGGATTAATATTGTTTAAAAAATCTAATAAACATATCATAAATATCTCTCATCCATGTATTCTCTGCTCCAAATAGGCATCGTTAATAAACCTCATTATGCTGTTTCGTGGCAGCGATAAACTGAAAATTAACCAACACTAAAATTTATGACGATAACTGACAACGTTTTGCTCACGTAGGTGTATATATATATATATATATATATATATATGCAGCCCTACATATATATGTAGGACTGCACAGTGGCGCAGTTGGTAGCACTGTTGCCTTGCAGCAAGAAGGTCCTTGGTTCGATTTCCGGCCGAGGTCTTTCTGCATGGCGTTTGCATGTTCTCCCTGTGCATGCATGGGTTCTCTCTGGGTTCCTCCCACAGTCCAAAAGCATGACTGTCAGGTTAATTGGTCTCTCTAAATTCTCCCTAGGTGTGAGTGTGTGTGTGTGTGTGCATGGTTGTTTGTCCTGTATGTGTCTGTGTTGCCCTGCGACAGACTGGCGACCTGTCCAGGGTGTACCCCGCCTCTCGCCCGGAACGTAGCTGGAGATAGGCACCAGCAACCCTCCCGACCCCATTAGGGACAAGGGTGAACAGAAAATGGATGGATGGATATATATATATATATATATATATATATATATATATATATATGTAATGTATACATGGATAGCTCACTATCTATTTACAACTGTACTGCTTAGATCCAAAATGCTTGTGCAATGACTTATGCCCTGGCAAACCAGGACACTGGAAAAAACTAATGTTTTCAAAATAAAGTTTGAATTGAATCCCCAATATAGTATATCTCTGGTCACTGCATGCCAGGCACTAAGTCTGAACATTAAATTTTATGTGTGTGTGTGTTTCTTTTTTTTAACAAACAGGTGCCCTTTCTGATGTACCGTTTCTTCAGAAGTATCAGAAAAGTCAACACTAAACATATTAAATGCAAATTCAGGAACACCAGGTGAATTCTGATACGTTCACACTCCTTACACACCCCCACGTGTACACACACACACACTGGTACTTTTTCATGTTGCTGTTGTTGGGCTAAAATCTCTGTTGAGTAATAAGTTTGTTTGTTTTTTTCGGGGGGCTGGGGGGGCACAACTATGTTAGCTTAAAAAACCTAAGCAGAATAAATAAAATTAATGAGCATTAAAGTAATATTTTACTTTACAAATGTCTGTAAGTAGGGTCAAAGAGATGTTATTACCTGCTTTTGTCTCTATTTTTGTTATTCTAAACTTTCCTGAGCATAACACAAATTGTTTTAACATCCTGAAAAGTGATCAGCCTGATTTCCTCTTGCCTCACAGAGTAACGGAGAAACAGAGTGGAGTCCAAATAGAGATGTGATGACCGGCATCAGGAACTTTTACTCATTGGCAAAAAAGGGACATGGCATGATGTAATGTTATAAAAGCAACAAAAAATGAAACAATGTTTTGTTTTTTCCTCTATAAAAACCAAAACTAACGTAGCAGCAACTTCATATTCAACTTTTATTTGGGAAGTATACAAGTCTTATCGCTGGATCTAACAAGTGATCAAATTACTCACTAAACATAGAAAACCTACCAGCCGGAGAGAGCGGATACAGCTGGGACAAGCTATATGTATGCATGAGAAAGGTGAGACCTGTCCACACCAGGGATATACGAGGCTCAGATGAAAAAATAAATTAGCACTTTTGCACATCTTCCTAATGAGTCACACTCTAAGTAGTTACTCTTAGTATACCCAAACGTAGTCTTGTAGTTAAAAATACATAATGTTAGATTAGCGATACTTGGCGCATTGCGTATTTTGGAGTCTTCAGCAATTTTACAGCACGGATGCACAGCTGTATTCTGAATGGGGACATGAAAAGAGAGCAACAATCCCCTTTAGATAATAACTTCTGTGTTGTACGAACAAATGATGGGATATTTTATTTGCGGAAGATGCAGAAGCTCAGTCCTATGATGACGAGATTTAATTGCGTCAGTCTGACATGTTACTTAGGTCCTTCAGGCTACATGAAAGTATGACTGAATCATTTCAAAGTTTGTTTTCTAATTGATCTGTATATATGGTGAGGTTTTCTTTTTCAGATATTTTCACCTACTTCATGTCTTCACACAAGTTCTGTCCAAATGATATCTGTTTAACTGATTGTACAAGATTGTACACTCGGATCTGACAGTAATCAGATAAATCAGATTAATTGCAAGAATTAATGATAAACTTTTTTACTTATTTATGGGAACAAATGCAAACCAAGCTCAGAATAATTACTGTGTCTTAGAATTACAGATGTGGCCCTTGAGTGAAACCTTCTTATAGATCTGTATCTGTAGTAAAAAGTAAGACATTAAATTCATTCATGGTATTGGAATGTATAGTAACAAATATAAATAAGATTAATGTAACAGCAGAATAAATTATTTAGCTATGTAAGTCCTGAGGCAGAAACTGATACCAGTCACTTGAGAGATAAACATGGAGGAAAGTATATTACACAGAGCAATTTGGTTTAAATATTTATTTAAAGTGTTATTTGATTTGCTTCCAAATAGGATACATGGGCAGCTTTGTTCAATAGTCGATGAGTCTAATTAAATTCATTCAAAAGGAAACATCCGATCTGATGGGAAACTGTCTGTCCATGAAAGCCTTTCTGAATGTTCCTTTGTAGTAGAATCGTCTGTTTGCCAGGGCAGGAAATCAACATGCTGTTTCGATGAGACAAGCATCCGCAGAAATTCAGGATTTCAGCAGGGGTGCTAATTTGTCATGCTCTGCCACAACATTGAGAATATATAGAAGGTCATCCAATCTTCTGCTGGCACATGGGGGTCATTAAATAGTTGAAAAAATGACAGCCTTATACACAGAGAGAATGAGATAGATTCCTGCATTTAGAGGATGAGGCCCTTTTCACTCCGTGACTTGGATTACACCAAAGTCTGCCTCACATATGGACTTCTCTGACCAAAATTCCATTAGCCTTTTTTTTATTATATAAAAAAGAACATAACTGTCCACTAGTAATCCTAGCATCAACCGTCAATGATCCTTTTGCCCAAACATGTTAATTTATGGCATAACAAGTGAAAAAAACATTTCTTTATATATATTTTGGTAATAGATTAAGTTTTTGCAAACTTTCTGGATTAGAGGTCTTGGGTGGCCAATCATATCTCAAAGTTGGCGATAATGGAAAGTCATTTACTTGAAGGTGTGCATACTTCTACGTCAATGAAATGCAAAGCAGAAGTGTGATAGTAGGACAAGGGGATAATATAAATACTTTTTATTGAAAATCCAATCATACTTGCTAACTCTTTTCTGTTGCTTACGAAGAACGACGACACCACTGGCTTAATTTTTCTTCAGACGAGGGCCAAAACAAGGCAGGAAACATTTCCAGTTGGACAGATAGCCCTTTGATTCTGCACAGCTGTCATGCCTTCAGCTTTAATCTACTGTGGCACAATATCTCCATCTTTCCTTAGTAATAGCGAGCCCCAAGCGACTAGCTGACACTGGCCTCTGTGCTGCTGCTGCTGCGTTTCTGTGGAGTCGACACTTTCCAAAGATAACACAGTCCGAAGATTTCCACTCACGGGCAGACTGAGGCCCTGCTGAGGCAAACTGCCTGATGGGGAACAGACCAAAAAGGGCAGACACCTCTTCTAAGATGCACAGTACTACACTATCTGATACGCCTTCAAGGTTTATAGTTAGTTACCACAGATGAGAGAAACAGGGACTGACACTGTGATTTAAATACACCCAGAGGATAAAGAACCAGAAGATGCATGAGGCCCAGCTGGTTTCAAAGCATGACACCAACGATAGAGTAATAAGGATGTCATCAAGTGCAAAAAGTCAAACAAATCAAGTGTATTTACACGTAAATCTACTGATCATGCTATAACTTATCACTAATAGCCCCCCCATTCCCTAATAACAAACTGATTCATGTCAAAACATGCTCCTATAATATACTGTTGCTTTCTGTTATTCATAGGTAAATTAAGATTTCCAGGAAAGGCTTGTCCCTGTGAGAGCGCAGGCCATGTGCACAGTCATACACCACACGACGTCTTTGTAGGGGAGCATTCCTTCTAGTCTTTTTACTCTGCCTCTTAAACTATTCTTTTCAATTTGGAAACGGTGTGCATGAACAGCGGTTTAGCAAAAAATATGGGGCAGTAGATTAATGCAAAATTAAGTTGCAAAGAAAACATGTGAAATGTCCCAGACTGAGGACGACACAAGAAACTTTCCACAGGAGGAAATACACAAGGCTGAATTTCACTTAACCTCTTTTTGCACTATGTGAAAATGGACAAAAATAGCTGAGAGTTTTCACCATTGCCAAACATCACAATTACCCAACACAATCTCTCTGAGGGGAGCAGGTATCTACAGTATGTCAACATCCTAATGTCTTGGATGGAAGTCAATAAAACTCTATGTTGACACTCTCTTTAAAATATTTTCCTTCCAACTGTGCCCCACTAAACACTACAGAGGAAGGCGAAACAAAAATGATGGTTCCAGCATTCACCATAGCTTACAGGAGCTGGGATTGTGTCTCCTCTTCATTAATCACTATATGGTGACAGGAGGTGGTCCTCCAGTCAATCAGCCTACCCCCGAGGGGTGACCTCAAGGCCGACAGCTTCCCTAAAGCCTCGGCTTATACATAAAGACTCCTGCCTGTTCCAATAGCCCAAGTTACAGAAGTCTGTGCCAGACCGGGCCTTTCATCCTCCAACATTTGCACATCTAGCATCCTGGAATAAAAGCATCAAAGGTGTAAAGATTGCAACTCAGGAAAAAGAAAGTGTTTAGGTGTGTGCGGCCAGCAATGTGCCCATGTGTTGCAGCATGTGGGATAATCCCATACAGCTTCAACAGTGGGAATCTCAAAGTGGCTTAGAGGTTATTCAAGGTTAAACCTCAGGAAGTCTGAGAAATGCCTACTGTTGTATGTCATGGGATAATGAGGTTATCCCATTGTTTAATTTGTCTCTATTAAGTGGGTTTCATACAAAATTTTTCATGTCAAAATTTCATCCTGATCCAAGTATGATATCCAAAGACATCAATCCTTTTCAACCTCTTTAATCTCAAAGTCCACAGTAATATCTTGCATATATTTTAATACTTCTATCTTTATGTGAACCTCCTAGTCTCTATGTCCTGTTGCTGACAGTTACTAATCAATTTCCCCTCTGTGGCACCGATAGAAAGGACAACAAAAAGTGTCTCCTTAGTGAAATAGAAGACTTACGGTTAGTTATTGAGGATTTTCTCAATAACTAACCTCAAACTTAAAACAAACTGTGTTTTGTATTTATCTGACTACATTTGTGAAAGTTGGTTTAATGATCTGAAGCATCCAAGTTTGACAAAATGCAAAAACAGAAGAAATCAGTCTGCAGTTTTTGGTACTTGGGTGCTAGCTTTTTATTTGGGGAAGGTTGTCTTTTTGCATTAATGAATCATTAACAGCTCAATGTCCAGAAGCTTAAAAAAAAAAACAAAAAAAAAAAAAAAACATTCCTCTGGTACACTGGCCTGACAGAAAGTTAAAAAGTGGTGAATGACCAAAGAAGCCAGGAGTATTACTCCTTACGAAAGACACCTTCGAAAGATAGCATCTGGGAACTCTGCTTCTCTAGAGCGTTGTGTGCTATTGCCTTCTTTTTCATTCTAAGTCCCTTTCCTTCCAAATTTGAAGAAGACACCAGTTGTATTCATTCCAGCTGAGTTACATAAGAGTGTCTCACTCTGGACAAGCCTTGGCAGCAGTGGATGGCTGGTTGGCAGGTTCAGGTTTAACTTCCTCTGAATGCTGAGACATAGAGGTTTCAGATGGCAGCAGTGGGGATCTCCTTCAGAGTAATTTCAGGTAGGCCAGGCATGTCTGGAGCCTGAAACAGCTGACTCTACTGTAGCCTTAAAACTCCCATGGTACAATGCATCAATACACTGCTATGTGCAAAATGGGCTAAAGACATGCGTGACAGAGAATCAAATTTATTTTGTCTGGGAAATCTTTCTAAAACAGAAAATTGAGACATTTGTTCCATGAAGGAAGATTAAAAAAAAGACATGCAGAAAGCTTCTTGCAGCTGTTGCAAAACAAATTACAAGAATGGTCTTTGACTTTTGTATTTTTTTTATTATTAAGCACAAAAGAAAGGGAGTGAGTCTATGCCATTGTGTATTATGTATGTAGCTCAAAACACTACATTTTGGTCTAAAACAACCAGAGTACCTTATTCCACATATTTGATTGGTGCAACAAGCCATTTTGATGGGTTTCTTTCACCAAAACCTCTCTTTTTTACAACTCTCTAATAGAGACATAACTAGTTTAATTCATGAAGACCTTAAACTTCTGATTCCTTCACAGAACAGTTGAAGTTTTACTCGATTCAACTTACCTAAATGTTGACTATTTTACTAATTAAATCATTTCTAAAAGCAACTGGATGCACCAAATTCTGGTTAGAGGAGTTACAGTAAATGAAACATGCAAAACTGTGATGGCTATGAATAGTATTTTTAGGTCACTGCTTAAAAAAAACAAACAAGTCAGCTGAACATAAAACAATAATATTTTCTGCATACGCCCCTTCCTGTATTTAATGTTATTTTTTACTTTTTTTCCACATTTCTAAATGAAACCCTGCACTGTCTTTTTGGGATTCAATTAGATCCTTGCTAATACAAATGGCATTCATGCCAAAACATGGAGAAAACAGTCTGCTGTCTTTAAATACCAAGGGCCAGACAGAGGAACAGATTCTTAAATTTTTTTTAAAATATTTCCAAACACTGAGATTAAAGGCTTGTTCTCTAGCTTTTATCTTATAAACAAACGTGTAAGCAAAGCATCTTTGTCCTTTGTATGTTCAATGATCCTTAAGTGACCGCTAAAGAAACCACTACACAGCCCATAGGAATACATCTGAATAAATCACAACATTCTCTGACATATTCACTGAAAGATCAGACTTAACTTTGCACAGCTTTAACCACAACAACCATGTAAACATGACTCGCTGTCCTCAAAGCTTCGAGCGGCATTACTTATGGTTTATATCAATCGAGATTTTCACTCCTCTTTATAAGCAAGACTAAGCAAAAGTCAAAAAGAAAGCCTTTTTAACTCTCACCACAGATGGAAATTGGTTCAGATGTTTGCTTAAATTAAGACAGATGATTTTGGGATAAAATCTCACAGTTTATGGTAACTCCACAACAATGTCTCTGTACAAGCTTTGCCCCTTATGTCTGTGCTTTTGAATTAAGTACTTATATTTTAGTTTGCAAAATTTCTGAGGTATGTCTACCACAGATTAATGCTGAAAACCCTTTCAAAAAAAGAGATAAAGACAAAGATAATTATTTTTCCAACCCGATTTATATTTAAAGTATTTTTTAAAATTATTATTAGTCATAAACATGTTTCTTTTAACTCAAAGTAACTTAAAAGTTGTGGATGGGCTCAGCAGAGACTTTAATCTAACAGAGAATGTGTGTAGGGAGCAAAAAATTAGGGTGATGTCAAATAGGTTAATAAGTTAAAGTGCATGAAATGTTACCAAAGGACAGGCATGAGCAGCAGAACTCTAGTATTGAATGATGAGTATAAAGATTTCTAAGAAAATATGAAGATTTATAAAGAAATGTCTACATTCTGTGAGAAAGTAGACATCACAATAGCTGCCCTTATCTGTTAAAGTAGGCTTTTAGTTCACTTCCACATATTTTATCAATGCTTCTGTTTTTTCCCCTCCTCCATCTGGTTCTGTTCATCTCCTTTAAATGATATAACAAAGGATTTCCAATCTTCTCCTGCTAAAAGTGGTCCCCTTGAGTGTCATGGGTGGGCTGAAAGAGGAGTCTAGGCTAGTGCTTGAGCTCTTTCAACTGCACCCTTCAATCACCCTCACAATGTTTGGAATGGAGGTGAGAAGAGTATTCATGCTTCCAGCTAAAGAGAAACACATTCTGGTTTCTCTGGGTTCCTAAAATTTGTTGAAAACATGTCTTAACTACTACATAATAAGGTACTTTTTTTTTTTTAACTTTGAACACCAAGAAAAGTTCTGCTCCAAATTGTTTCATTACACAAATCTTATTTTTATCCTTCATTTTTCAGAACCAAAATTCCTCCTTCAGTGCATTCTTCTGTCTAAATTGGGTAGAAAATGACTTGTTTTGGGCTTCAAAGTGAGAAAGATTATACGTTTCATTGAAGGCTCAATAATCTAAACATTTCCTATCCTACCTCTAGTCTCCCACTGAGCTTAGATTACCTCTAAAAATACCATCTGAAGTTGCGACTTTGGCTTTGACGATGTTTGAAGATGATAAATGGAAACAGACACCTCACAGTGTGGATAATATTTACATGGATTAAAAAAAAAAAAGGTTTACAATGCCCATCATCATTCCACAGTTTTGAATCGGACACCCACTGTGGGTGGTTACAATTCTGTGAACCAGAACGTGAGGCGACATTGTGCAAATTATTAACTCATCGCCACAAATGGTTGCATACCGCCTGCTGCCACTGCCAAATAACTCAAACTTACTGTGACTGAAATCCTGTTGCGCTGCAGTCATTTATAGGATTAAGTACTTGCATGAATACCCGTCACAGTTTTGTTTTGTCAAAACCAGTAAAATACTAAAACTAATAACACACAGAAAAAAAAGAGGATTTGTGGAACAGGTCTGTCAGGTCTTTGAATTATGTGTCTAGTCTTTCATGTGTCCCTAGTCTCAATATTTGGTGTATGCTCACATCAGCAGAGTGGAATCCTCAGTGTTTCTTTTAGACAAGACTAAGTACAAGTTACCTTAAATTTCCTCCAGCATATTTTAGTTCTTTTTTTTAATACATCAGCAGATCATTTGTTAGTAATGATCAAGGATTGTCCCTATGTTTTTAAAACATTATTATCAAATTAATTAGACATGGGTCAGGTGCGACCCTTCTATGTTGTTTTGTTTTGGCTGGTCAGTGAGCGGGACTTATTTTAGGCCATTAATCTCACATCTTTAGTAAATCAGCTGTCTAGAAAGTATATTCTTAAAACTCACTTTTTTCAAACACTTGGATTTCAGACACTTTCTTCACTCTCATCTCTCCATTGTTCCAGAGATCCTGGACACCAAAATAGTTGTGTAAAAAAATGAAGTGCAATGTCACTGATTTGGTCACATTGTTCTGTGTCTCAAAAGAAAAGTCAGGATAAATAAAATATACAAAGCCACCATGATGATCAAGAGACTGACAGTTAGAGAAGCAAAAATCAAGGGCCATTAAAGCATTCTACCTTACTATTGACGATCTATTCAAAGAGATGCTATGAACCTCTACCACTTTTTAAGCATTGCTTCAGAGCAACAATTGACTGTCACATCCTTTCAAACTAATGCTCAAACAAAACATATCAATCCCTGTTTTTCCAGCTGAAGGCAGCTCGAAGACCAGATCCATCACGGCACATGAATGTAACGAAAATCCAATAAATCCTCCATTAAAGGAAAACAGTAATGGTAAATGATTCAAAGCCAGCCAGCTGTGGCAACACTACTTGATCCAAGGTGAAGAGAAGAAAAAATAAGCCTGTTTCATGCTATAGTGCATGAGTGACAGTTGGTGTTGTGACAAAAAAAGAAAATGTGAGCTGTTTTGGTTCTTGTGTGGATTTCTCATTTTCTATAGATACAGAGGGAAAGAGATGTTTCCTTACAAAGACAGCCACATCAAAGCTGACGGAGAGAAAAGGAGCCAGCATGACATATGAGGGAGGATGTCTGATGAATTCCATGGCACACAGGGATTTGGCTGAGGGCCACTAGGGCACAGAGTTAAAGGTCAGTCATTTTAAAGGCAGTGCTGGCAGTCTTCTTTCCCATATAATATAACCCCAAAGTCAAATTACAGATATGAGTGAGATGATATACTAAATGGCAATTGAAGGTTCACAGATTATATGCTGACAGATGTAAATACACTTTAAAGAAAGTTCAGAACATAAAAAAAATAAAGAGAAAAATGGCAAAAAAAAAAGATAATCCATATTGGCATACTTAACCAACGTAAACTGAGAAACAAAATAAATAAAATAAGTAAGTTAAGAAAAAAGTACATTTATTTTTGCGTCTTTCGTTTGTTACTTTTGCCGGGCCTAAGCCCAGATAAAGGAGGAAAGTTGGAGTTGAAGGATTAAGAAAAACAAGAATTGTAAGAAGATGGTTCATTTATTTTTACTCACTCCAACAACATCCTTCACATTCACCGCTGATGACCAATTATAAGACCAAGTCAATGAAATTAAGTGACTTCTGGGCACTTTTAAAACAACTAGTTATTTTTTTTACTAAGCAGCAACAATGGGCATGAGAGACTGATAACAGGAAGTATATAAGTGTTAACAGGTTGTTTGACGACAACCCTCTTTGGTGTGGACTCTGTTACTACGGGAAGAAATGCAGCCATTTTCATTATCAGCCAGGTGCTTAAAAATGAAAATAGAGAAAGCACAGAAGGTAAGACGTTATCTCAAAGAAAACCTTTTCCTACGATATATTGATATTTTATTTGGGTTATTCAGGGGTGTAAGAGCGCAGCAGAGGTAGATAAGTGGAAGACTTAACAGAGTATGGAAAAACTGCTCTGTTTTATCCTTTGGCACTTGTAACATCTGTCTGACATGTAATGTGTGAATTTCTTGGGTGACATTTTTAAATCACAGATCAAAGATAAGGATTTTCAATTAAGGATTAATCACAGACACTGCTGTTCTAATAATACTAACCTCGCTAATTGCACTAATTGATAATATCCTCTGTTTTACAGTGACTGATTTCTCACACAAGGTACATAACTTTGTATTTGGTCCCAGTTCAAATACTGAACCATCAAAAGATTGAGAATAAAATAAAACTAATTTAATGGTGTTCTTCAATTTAGTCGATCAAAATAAGCTATAATACTTTACTAAAGAATAGAAATTTGGCCACAAAATTCTCATCAGTTAATCTCAAATTTTAACAACTCTGCCTTTCAACGGATAATTAAAGTTAGACCTTTTTTTAAAAAAAAAAAAATGTGTTGAGGGCTTCTAATGTGGTCCCACACATCTTTTATCCAATAATGAAATGGAGAGGAGGCAACAAATCTGACCAGAGGCAACTTAAACCCAAGCTCTAGAATCTCACAAATCCTCCAAAAGTAAACATGTCTGTGCAGTCAACAAATAAATATTGGTTTACGGAAAAACAAACAGAGTCTTTCCAATTCTTCTTCCCCGCCAGCAGTCAGATGTTTAGTGTCTGTGGTCACGGATGTTACCCACCTGCCTGTTTCAGTGGGATCTGCTGCAAACTCAAAGTGGTGGAGAACCTCAGAGCGGTCTGGTTCACATGAACTTCTCTTTAAGCTGTCATGATGGGCCTTTTTCAAAAGGCACTATATGTTGTTGTTTTCCCGACAGGAGTTTGTGTAGCTGTCAGAAATAAAGCTATGAGATAAATATCACTTACTTCTGTAAAACCCTGTGATGCATCTCTTGTTATGCAGAGATTCAGTCCTTTGGTCAGAACCCCATGTTCACCCTTTTTCCCCTCAATCTTGTAAACAAGAAAAGAAAGGAGGGAAAAAAATCCCCCACAGATGAAAAAGTAGACAGCTCTCTTCTTTCCTGGATGGGTGAGTAGTAGCACTGAGGGGCCTTCCAACTGGAAACAGATGGCTTCTTAATGTGTGCATGCCTTTGGAGTGTGTGCAAGAGAATGTGGGAATGCGTGTGCTTGTATGAATTAATGTTACAGCTGTGTACAAGTTTGCATGGGCCAGCAATCAGTCCTAATCATACAGTCAGAAAAAAAAAAGAAAGAAAGAAACAGCACAGGGACAAAATACAAGGAAAACTCTGCCACACCTAAATCACACATTAACCTCAGAAATGTTATCTGACTGCATATGGATGCAAACTCAGAATGTATACAAAAGCTGAGTGCGACAAAGTGCGAGACGAGTGATACCATCAACCCTTCAGACAATCTGGTTTTGTAGAGAAAAAGAAAGATCCCTTCTGCCCACTTTTCATTTTTGCTTCTTAAGATTTCTCCTCCTTGGCACATTGTTGTTTAGGTTGGCCTCTAGGGGTGACTCTGAGTCTATCATCCTATTTTAGGCTTTCTGTGAGGCGAAGCAAAGAAATGAGAGTCTGGGCCACTTGATCTTCCACTGTGTCCCATGGGTGCCATGGGACATGAATGTTTTTAATTATTCTCCTCCTCTCCAGCCTTTCCAGACACAGAAATGTTTGATTTTCTGGCTTTAATGTGACTTCAATGTGACTTCAGTTTATGGTGCAAATAGATCTTTTTGAACCCACTCTGACAAACACTGGTTCACTGTTTAATTCTGCCAATGGTACAATGTAGATACGTGAAAAAGAAAACTAGTTTCAGAATTTTAATGACCAGAGCACCCATAGTCTCGTGCAATTATATGGAAACAAGACATTGTTGAGAAAGCTCTGCATATTAACTCATTCAATTCTTTCTCTTGGGATGCATGACAACTCAAAAGCTTGAATACTCTATTGTAGCAGTTCATGGCTTCACAGGTCAGGTAGGTCAGGTGTGACTCATTGCTAAATAATTAATCATGGTTTCTATCATTAGCCAGTATCGCCCAAATATCCTTAGCAACTCTAAACAATAAAGAAAAAAATCTACAAATGATTTCCTGAATATTCATGTGTTTGAATATAGAAAATAGAAAACAATAGAAGCACATTGGCTGATGTTACTAGATTTAAAACTTCTTACTAGTCTTGTTATCAATTTGAAACAAGTCATGTAGAGGACAGAGAAAATATGTGGAAGAAGGTGCGCTGGTCAGATGAGATCAAATGCATTTTTTTTTTTTTTGCCTGCAAGTAAACACATGTGAAAGATGGTGGTGGTGGGATCATCCTGTGGGAAAGCCTTTCTTTAGCAGGGATTTGGGAACTGACCAGAGTTGATGAGATGGAGTCATATACATTGAAACACTGTAAGAAAACCAGCTTAATGGCAAATGATCATGGTCTCAAAATAATGTGATGGCATCCTAAACTGTTCATAAAACTTTAATTAGACAAAGATTAAAAAGTCAAAAGTCAGTGATCTGTCAACTGCAGGTGTTAGTTTTTAGCCGGCAGCAACCATTTTTTCTCCACTGAATAAAAACATCCTTTTTTACAACCACCATTTGTCAAATCAAAACTACCAATTTAAGAAAATTATAGCATAAAACAAATACACAAGTCACACATAGAAGACTACACACAGTGTATTTGCAGTGTATTGCAGTGCATAATTCAATGCCCTTAGCCAACTTTGCAAGAGGTTGTAAAATACAAGCCAGATAACCCACCAAGGATGTGTCACCGCTGATCTCAGCTGCTACCCTGCAGAGAGGATCAGCATTGTGCCAGATGAACCTGTCCTAGCAGGTGAATACCGCCAACTTTAAGCTTTTATTTTTTGTTAAGATTTATTACTTTAAAGAATAAAAAACACATGTTTAGAAAAAAAAGGGTTGCAACAGCTGGGTAAACTGTGATGTCTGACTGATTTACAGCAGCTTCTTGTAAAACGAGTAACACAAAGATGACAGTAAAAGCACATTTTTGGGGGCTTAACGGATATTTCTGTTTGAAATTGACACATTTCCCACATCAGAAATTGGTTTGTGTGATTGTGATCACTGAGGACATGATTCAGTTATCACTTGGTATTCAAATTTAGACATTATGAGAACTAAACAATAGTCTGCCGCCATAAGTGACCCTCCTTTTCCCCTTTTATTCAGTCTCAGAGACAACACTAGTCAAGATGAGGCCATATTGTATTTACGGACAATACAAAAATAAGCATAAGCTGCTTTAATCAGGCTCTTCATACCACATCTAGCACGCTGACAATAATTACAGCCTGACAATATAAACAGGCTGTGGCCGAGGCTAACACGCAGAATGGAGCAAGATGAGTTGATTTCTCCAAACCATCAGCTGCTGGGCTGGCCATGCAACTATAAACAAAGACCAAATCATCACCAGTTCTGCTTACCTAATGAGAAAAACCACATCAGCTAAATGTAATTTTCCTTGTTTTTATTAAAGAACTATGGCACTCATTTAGTCACATTTTAAAACAGTGGCAATTTTGGTGAGCAAAATAAAACAAAGTCTCACTGGAGGGTAGTGCTGTGGTACTGAAGACAATTCTTATTCTCAAGACTAAAAGCCCCAGCATGCTTTATCTAAAGTGTCGACACACAAGTCATGTGGCTGTGAACCATTCATATTCGCACACACCTTTCATGCAACAACGCAGACCATTTGGGGGACACCGCTCCTGGTTCAGCGTACAAGATGTGCATCCTTTGTGCATTCTTTTACGAGACAGTCACAGAGAAAACCCCACACTTTTCTGCAGGCAGCATGCCTAGGAGTTATTAACTATTCATCTCTCAATAACTAGTTATTTAGTGAAGAATCATACAAAATGTACATAATTCTTCACTGCTTCAAATAAATGTTCCTCAAAAAGTATCCATGTCTCCTGCAGATACAAAAACCAGATAGTGTAAGCAGAGTAGTTGAAGAGAAATATTCAAATATTCAACTTATTTTTAACTTTTGAAATGTCATTGCAATCATCCGTGTCCCTGTTTGCCAAGGATGCGAAAAAAAGTACAGCGAGTGGGAGAAATATTTTTCTGTGTAAAAATTTGGATGTTTTAAAACCAACTAAATCAAAAAACTTTCTGTAAAACTCCACAACTAGATATTGTGGAGATTTACAACATTTAGCTGTAAATCCTGTTCATTTGGTGAACAAATGTCCTAATGCAAATGTCACACAGAGTAAACAAAATAAAAAATAATACATTCAAATAAATCTCTCATATGTCATATTGGATTTTTTTTCAAAATCTTTATTATGACTAAAAAAGTTCTTTTTTAGTGCTCAAATTCACAACAAAGGTCATGTCATGCCAAAGTGTATAATGCCGTTTAGTAAAAACATTTCCTATCTATGGCAACCTAGTCGACTCTTTCAAGGCTTTGCAGCAATTCCTTTTGCTCAATGAGCATTTACTGATAGTGGGTACCTGAGTGCATTGAAATGCTATCATAGCTATCAAGCTATCATACTAAATATGCATCACATCATTTCAGTTTGAATGCATTTTGGAAAATGTTTGTACTGAGAAACCATATGAAAAATAATTCTGGTTTATGGCTTCTAATGTACACTACTGCTTTGTTTTCTCCTAAAGTTGTTGGTTATTAAAGAAGATTTAGATAATACCTATCTATGCTCCAAAAACAACTGTGGGTAAATCTTCTTTTTGCATATCAAAGGTGTTTTGAGTATACAAAGAGTAATCTTCATTCTTACGAACAAATTACTAATGCAGAAGGCTACAGTTTCATAAACCATTAGCTCTGTGGGTGAGGCATTTTGTTCCACTTCTTTATTACCCCTGAACAGACATATGCATGTAAGTGCTAATGACTATGATTAAGGAAACCCGGATTAGGTCCTGCTGTGGTTTGCACACGCTATAATGCAAAAAGGCAAACAGGAGGTTGGTTCTGTTTTGTGTAAATCTAAAAAAAAGCACCAGAAAACACTCTCTTAAAGATGTACCACTTAATTGAAGTTTAAACTCTATACAATGTCTGTTCCACAAAATAGCAGTAAATGACTCAGAATAGAGTAAACATGGCTGAAACCAAGTCATTATTCATACCCAAGGAGGGAGCCTCTGGGATAAACATCTCAACATTGTGGGTGTGCTGATGCAAAGTCATCAGTGAGAATACATTTAAAATTAAATTTAAAAAAATCAGTTACAATAAGTCTCTAGAAGCCTTCATTTCACCATCACTGTTGGAAATCTAATATTGTTTCCACTTCTACACAGTTTGAGACGAACAAACAGAAAAAAAAGAACAGAAAGTAAATATTGGTACTCAATCTGTAAATGTATAACAAGCATCTAACCCTAAATAGCCATGCCATTTCACTTTGAAAGACTAACGCATTATGTCTTTTGTAGACCAGGAAAATCACTGCATAATGTGCTCAGTGGACCAAAAGGTCACTTTGCTAGTCTGATAAAATTAGGCTCAAATGTCTGGACGAGTTACAGTAACAGTGGTTGGCTAAGCTAGACAAAATAAATCAGCTAGCCACACAGAGAGCCACCAAGGGGGACCAGAGAGAAGGGCAACAGGTGGCTGTCAACTTAGAGAGAAAGAGGGCCATCATCCACTTAGAGTCTGTCTATCTCTCCCCAGGCTCCACTAAGCTCACCCAGGCACCAGCAGGGGACAGAAGAACCCACACTAGAGGGGGTTTCAAACAAATATTCACAACCACAGCCATATTGAACTCGTGACCTGTTGTGAAATCAACGACAATCCGTCAACAAGATGATCAATTACAGCATTGTTTTAAAAAAAGCTTTGAATATAAAATAGCTCCACAGTATCACTTACGTAGTCAGCGTCTAAACTCTCAGAAGAAAAGAAACCCTGAAGCTATCCACATAAGCAAACCTAATCTCTCTCTTAATCCTTGTGCATGTCACTAATTCTTTGATCAGTTGTCATATTTTAGGAAAGGACACAAGACTGGCGCATCCTCGGCTCCAGTCAAACATCTGACTCAGATCATGTTGACCTAATTTAAATAAACCCTGTCTAGGTGGATTTTACCTCAAGTGAAATTTGACAGTCTGCAGCTTAATAACCTTTGCAGATTTTGAGTTATTTTTGCACTTCAAGCCGGCAGGAGGGGTGTGTGTTTAAGAGAAAATATTCTCCTCCTTACTGTGCTACTGCTGCAGACATTATGTGTCAGTAATAAACTCTGTGAGTTAATTACTTTTTAAAAGCTTGTTTAGTCACTTTATATGACAAAATAACATTAAATAAGGTAGCAAAACAAATAGCACCCACTTATCAGCACTGTATTTCCAGAAAGAGGCGGAACAAGCACGTCAGTGTAGTTAAAACGAAATCTGAAAGCCAACATCTGAATCAGATTGGACGCACGTGTGTCTGTACACATGCCACCGCGTGTGCGTGTTTGCATGTGTTTCCACTCAGCTCTTTGTGCTGGTTCCCTCACATTACTCAAAAAAACACAGAAACTCTCTTTGGCTCATGCCACTGCTCTGTTGTTTAGTATGTTGTGGAAGTGCTGTTAATTGTCACACAAATTAAGGGCCTGGGCCCCATCCCACAACTGCCACTGTTTAAGTTCAAAAAGGATGCAGAGGAAGCAACGTGCTGCTAATAAAGGTAATTAAAGCTCATATTATGTCCATGTGTGATATGAACAGATTAGGGTGGAGTTTATTACTTACCAATGCAGGCATGAACTCTGACTGAAAGCTGCGAACGAAGAATGATGCTGTGTTTCTTGCCCCTCCTGCAAAGAAAAAAAAGAAAGTGCTAACAATTTGTGTTTAGGTTATCAAAATAGAGATGCAGAAAAAAAATAAAGATTGTGTGTAAAATTGGACAATTTTCAGTTTGATTAGCAGTCAAAGGTGATCAGCCAGTCAAAAACTCATCCAGATCTATTCCCATCCAGAGAGCACCTTCAAAACTAAATTGAGTTTCAGTACGGCTGGTCTACCTATCTAGACCAGCCATTTAGTGAGGATGCTGATAAAAGAACGTTCTAAGCTGGCTATTTTCAGCATCTGTGAAACGCTTTCCAATGAAATCAGTGGAAGAGCAAAGATTTAACTCTCCCGCAGTGACTCTTTGGAGGACCATGGCAGATTTCGCAATCGGACAACAGGGAAGTGATGGAGATGGCCCATTAGCCTGTCAGCTCCCGAAACCACACAAAAACAATCCTTGTATAAGCACACACGAGGTCAGTGTGACCCACCAGGACTACACACAGGGTAAAAAGCTTGAGTGCTCTCTTTGGACTGTGAGATGGTTAAGAGCCTAATTAAAAGGAAACTTGCTATGCTATATGCTCTGTGGAAAATGCCTGCTTTTCATTCATGCTACGAGGGATTCAAAACTTATAGCCAACATATCTGACACATAGGCCCCTAATATTAATGACTAGTAAGAACATGAAGAAGGTTAAAATAAAATGTATTAAGTGTTGTTCTTGTGTCTTCTACTACAGCTTGTGAAGTTCTTGTACAATAATGCAAAATGGGCCTTACAAACTCAAAACCATGGAGAACAGTTTCAAAAATCCATCAAAAAAGCTAGCTAGTCAAACTGATACGGAGTACTTAGGATTTAATTTTAGCTCAGAAATCTGTAGACTTCTGGCTTGAAAGATATATATACAGGAGATGGTTTGATTTTATCTCTAAATTTGCTTATTTTCAAAAAGCTGCGATATACATTTTCACCCGACATTTGTATTTTGGTCATAACAACACACCAAACTGGGAAAAATTCCTTTCCAAAACAGAAAAAAGACAGGAGGAACTTGGAGGTCATCTCCTCCCTCCCTGTGTAAATGGAAATGTGCCAAGAACCAATCACCATCCTGTCAGCTGCTTACAATAGCTGAATGAATCCAAAACAAAGACAGCAACAAAGAACCTCAATTCAATTCAGTTATCATTAGAAAAGTGTTTTTGCTTTAAGAGAGATAATCTTCCCATTTTAGGAGATTCCTCTGCTGTGTGGAATAAACAGAAGTCTGAAAAATCTGCTGAAGGATAAAGTTGACGCTCTTACTTTTTTTTACTGTTTGACACCTTAATTACCAGACAATTACTTATGACTTTCCAACATCTTCCCTCTTTCTGTGTTACTAGGGTACACTATTAATTGTTTGAAATGCTTCTAGTTTGGCTCACAATGCATCAAGAAGTTGATTGGTAATCCAAATCAATCGATTTTAGCTTGACCAATTACAAGACAATCAGAAAATTTAAAATGTTTTCTTATTTTATTGTAGTTCCTCTTTACTGACAGAAACTTGTTTTTTCATTACTTTTCCATTTCACACTTGCTGCTGTGGCCAAGTTGCCTTCAACTTTTTTCTATAAGCAAACAAGTCAACTGACACTGGGAGTAAACTAGTAGGTTGAGTTCAGAAAAGTTGTTGATTTTTTTTTCTTTCTTACTTCTGAAAAAAAGTTTACAAAAGCCTAAATTGGAAATTGGTCAGAATTGTCTTATTGATTAATGTCTAAACTGACATCTAAATGCAGCAGATCTCCATAGCTAGCTTTGAATTTTGCTGTTCAGGTCCACTCTGTTGTTTCTTTGGATGATAGATTGTGCCCTTAACCTCCCAAATATCTAAAGAAACCACAAACAAATCAGCTAGACACCAACACAGACAAGAGCACAGCAGGTATAACTGCACAACAACCCCCTCCTTCACACCACTGACAAATGGGCTTCTATGGTTGTGTGGTTGTTCAGGCTGGCTCAGGGCCAACGGCAGCCTGTTCTGGACCAGGAGTGGGTTTGACAGTCAAAGAAAAGGCTTGGCAACAAAGAAAGAAGCTCATACTAATGCTGTGTCACAAACAGGCAGCGTTGGAAGACAGACAAAACAGATTTTGTACCCGCGACTGATCAGCATTAAACTGCTCTGATATTATTTACAAAATGGAATTATATGTCAGAGAAAGCCTGCCTATACTCACTATTTTTCAAATATAGCATCCTGCAAAAGGCAGAGGCAATACAGGAGCAACATCTGTCAACATAGGCCTTCCCCGGTGAGATGAGACAGCAAACAGGAACGTAATCCACTGTGATGCTGTCGAGGTAAACGGGTAACTAGAGCCATTTTGTCACGAATGCCTGCTTTCTCTCTGCAACAGGATATCTGATCTTTACAAAGACCTGAGTCTGCACAGGCCGATATTCTCATTATCAAATTAACCAAACATGCATAGAATATAAGTGGGATTTTAAGGTACACCTCCAATGAACATAAATATGAAAATTCAACACTGTTGTACAGGGAGGCCTCCAGATTCATATTCTCACTATACAACTTTTAAGAAAATTAAGAGATAGGATAGGCATGATGCTATATAAGCAATCTAAACAAAGGAAACCTCTGAGATACAATTCCTAATAACATTTAAACAAAAATCTGAAATACTGTATGTCAGTCCTCAATGAGTTACACTCAATATAGGCATCAGCCAAGACAATGACAAAGATGTAAGATGAACAAGTTTCATCTTACATAAATTTAATTTTTTTTCTTTACTGGACAAAATGCAATTTTTTTTCTCTCCCAAGATAAGTTTATGTTTATTGGAATCATCTGTATATTTCATGTGACATAAAATACAACTAAGCTAAGATTTAAAAATCCTCAGTTCAAAGCAGTGACACAGGGGTAAAGCATGAAATGCCTGTACAGAGGCGTCAGTCCTATGTGGCTGTCACAGGTTTGAGTCCAAGCAAAAATTTAGAATTTATTTGCAGAAAATGAGAAATGGTCAAAAAAGATGCAGTGCTTTCACATCTCAAATAATGCAAAGAAAACAAGTTCATATTCATTTAGAAACAATACTAATGTTTTAACTCAGGATGAGTTAAATCAATATTTAACTCTTATTCCATGGTCATTCATTATGGAATCACTATGAGGTTTTCAATGGGTTTCAGTGCAGTGGTCTCTTATTTTTTTCCAGAGCTGTTTTTAAATTGTAGCTGTAAAATACAAAAACACAACATTGGTTGGGTTATTTAGATTTTTACATAGAGGGTTTTAATTGTTGTGCATATTTTAACATGTGTTTTATCTGTCATTCACAAGGGGCTGCTGCAAGACACAGCTTTCCTGGTCACAACTTTGAATATGAAATTTCTTAAATTGCAAACATATGAAATGACCAGTACCATCACTTTGTGCATCTGTTAAAAAAACACAGCAAACTAGACAGTCAAATTTGTGAATGCGACAGACTTTATTCCTTGACAAAATACCTTAGCAGGAAGGAACTGGTACTACATTGTCATGAGTACATGAACTAGTTCAATATGATTTTTTTTTTTTTTTTTATCGCCCCGCAAGGGGTCTTTTTGTGGGCTCTAGTGTCCCTTTTTTTCAAAGTAGGCTGACAGGAAAGGGGTAAGGAGAGGTGGGAAGACATGCGGTAAACGTCGTCGGGTCCGGGAGTCGAACCCGCGACAGCCGCGTCGAGACTACGTTTGCCTGAATGTGGGTCGCACTAACCCCTCCGCCACCACGGCACGCCCAGTTCAATATGATTTTTAAATAAAGTGACTGTCAATTCACGCAGCCATGTTCTGTCATAATAGCAACATCATTTTATAAGCTTACTTCTAAATATTTCTGATAATAACATTTTACTGTGAAGCCCAGTATATTTACTTAAGGTTATCATTCAGCAACAACCTTATATCACCCCATGTCTATTATGGATGAACTAATCATATTGCCAGTGATAAAAAAAAATTAATACCTCTGATTGGCTTTCATTACCAAAAGTTCAAATGTTGACAAATTTCATATAATGGTTAGTAGATTCATAATTCCCACTTTTTTTTTTCAATCTATAAACACGTGACAGTCCAACTTTTTTTATTTTTTGTTTTTCTTAGTTTACTATAAACATCAGAAAATCTTTGCATTATATTGCTAAGAGAGAGAAAAATAAATCTCTGCCAGTTAAAGGCTTGAGTGGTGCACTTACATTTATTTGTTTAATTATCTGAGTACACTTTTAAAAACTATATAATATTTATGTTCCCCATCTCTATTCAGAGAAGGTTATGCTACAAGCTTATAATGGTAAGATACCTTTAGTGTATAAAACGGATAACCACTTGATTCCAGGTTTTAATTAAATTAAAAAAACAATAATTAACTCAAATAGTCAATTGCTGTGTCAATCAACTGCTACAGGCAGAAACTGGGCCAACATGCTTTGTTTTCTGTAAGGTTCCTTCACTTCTTTCTAGGTTGCATCTTTAGTAAAGTTTATAGCACTGACTGGACATGGGCATGTCTGCCCAGTCTAAACTCTCTGGCTTTATCTAAGAGAGCATTACTGGTCCTGTTTATGAAACACAAAATATGTACCTAGAAAGTGAACACACACTCTTGGGCTGCAGTTAAGCCAGATCTTCCCCTCAAAGACCAATTAATGCGAGACAAGAAGGCCCCACAGTGGTCTACTGACTCAGCATTTCTTACCAAAGAAACTTCTGCATCCATGTCCACCAATGGACCACCAGCGTCTGATCTACTCAGATTAAGTTCTAATTTATAAGACAGACCGACTTTATGCTTTGGTAACATTTACACATGCACAGAAAAAAAGGTATTTATAAGATGGCTTTATATTGTCAGCAATATACTTTTTAACTACAAAATACAGATAGTGAAATAATAGTGCTTTAACTCTCTGTGTAAAGTTTAGCTGTGAGACTGACAAATTCTCTGGTTATTTTCAGATGCACATTTCTCCCTTAAATGAAAATCCTGTGTGTGCTGAGAGCAGTGTCCAAGTCGGTCAGAAAAAAATTGTTGGAAAAAAGCGAAAGCAGAGCTCTCCTATGAGAAATGAACGGATATAATGAGAAACTGAATATTTGAGGCCTGCAGAGCTCGAACAGTTAGATTTTAATATGCCTGCCTTTTAAACGCTTGTCAAACACATCAAAAAACAGGCAATAAAACTAAGAAAAGTATTTTCAGCATAAAATTGTTGGCTTTTGCATTTGAATTAAGCACACCAGTGAAATGCTATAAGCTGGAATACACACACACTGCACCAAAATAAAATATTCCATGCCAAATCAATTATGTAGTCACCAACTGCTCTGATCTTCTGAGGACAATCAAGGGAGTGGAGTCTTTCCTTAAGGACTTAAAACTTAACAAATAATCCGCCAATCAATGTCACATATGTCAGCAAAACCCTTGAATGTATCTCAACATTAGTCAGTTCAATAGTTAATCAACATCATCATGGCCAGTTACACTGGAAGTACTCCAGCTGCCTAGTTTGTCCTTCAGAAGAAATAAAACTTCATAAATGCCTCAAAGGCAATGACATGCAAAAGTATTTTTACCCTTTGAACTTGTCCACATCGTCATGTAACAATGAACTTTATGTATTTTACTTGTAACATATGTGGTAAATCAAGAGAGGTGGAGAATAATGGTAAAAGGAAAATGTGAAAAATGTGGCATACCCAAAAAATAAATTATAACCAAACCTATTGCCTTCAGAAGTCCCTTATTTGTAAGCAGAGTTCACCTCTGTATAATCTAAGCTAAGCATTTAGAAAACATTCTTTAACAAACAGCATCAGGAAGATCAAGGTATGCACCAGAGACGACACAGAGAAAGTGGCGAAGAAGTTTAAGTTATATAGCAATGTGTCAAGCTTTGACAATATTACTAAGCACTGTTCAATCTGAATAAATTGGGTTTGTTTTCACAGCAAACCTAATAACACATGGATCTCCACCAAAACCAAAAAAGTAGGCAAGGAGAGCATTAGAGAAGCACATCCATGGTTTCTTTGGAGGAGTTGCACAGATCCATAGCTCAATCAAACACAGATATATCAAACACATCATCATTAAGGTGACATAAGAAAGTGGAAACACCAGGATGTGGTGATGTATTTGTTCAACATTGTCAGGTAAGAATTTATTACAAGATAGAGCTACATACAAAACAAAACTCTACAGTACAGAACAACAAAAGAAAAACAACCCTAAACAATAGAGTTAAAATCAAAGCATATTATTGTGACAGAACAGATGAATAAAAGTCTATACTTAAATCTAGTTTAGGATCTGTTGTTCCTGGACACTCCATCTAATCTAAAAAAACAATGGGTAGAAGCCTCTAGATGTGCAAAGTTGGTAGAGATATACTCCAAAAAATTCAACTGTACCAACAGATAGTTTTTTTAAAAAAGCATTCACTAAAACAAATAAGACCTGCATTTTCTTTAAGAGTCCTGGAAATGCATTGATTCAGTCTTTCGCGGCTGCAAAATTTTAACAAGACAACTACCTAAAGACAGAAATGCCTCAGCACGTCTTGGCAAACTGGTCAGTTAATAACTTGAAGAGAAGCTGCATCAGTGATTAGGCGGGAGGGTGAATGTACAAGTCACAACTTTCTGTAGCCAAGCTACACAACATGGTGTGGAAGTGATTAAGGCCCTTAAGCTACCATGACATGGATATCTCCTGGCTCTGCAGCCCTCTGTCAGAGGATCATACTTTAATCTGATTGTAAAGACACTAAGTATGACACAGGCGCCTCAGGAATGTAACCTGTCGTTAATATCAATTGCACATGGATCCAATTGCCAATAATCAAGAAGGTTCAGGAATGTTTTCAGTTGGTAGATAACTAGGAGGAAAAGAATAATGACATCATTTTGCTTAGGTTAGTGAAGCTGGTTGCTTTACAGTTCACTTTTTCACGTACTCTGAATATTTTCTGACATTTTGAGTGATTGAAAAACAGAAAGAGTTAATAAAAAATTGAGAAAATAAAGGTGAAGTGTTTTATTACACCAGTTTGGCATTATTATCATGAGATCAAAGTGTGCTGAACTGCAGGAGGTAAATTCCCGGGCACATTACCGCCATAAAAAAAAAAAACAGTAAGCAGAACTAACCATTATTTTTCACTAAATAATTGGCCAACCACCTTAACCCCCAGCCTCCTCTGATTTAATGACCTACATCCATACTACCACCTCATGCCAGCTGGCATGACACAATCCCTGGCAGCCTCGGCCTTTGACGCGAGAAGAAGTGGACCGCTTTAACCTCACAGCTCTCTGTAACCTCCCCATAAGCTCCCAACAATTTCAGCTGGAACTGGGAACGGACGGCACTCTCGATGTCCAACAGAAACACCAGGGCTGGGAGCCGCTTATGAATTCCAAGTTAGACAAATAAATCCATACATGTTTGCGGTACAGCTAACCAAGAACTCTCATGCCAACCTTTGGTTTGTGAACATCTAAGGTGGGCAGAGCATATACCTAGCATGCTCTACCATTCATGTAAAACATATGGAGTCAATAAAGTGAAAGGCCAAACAAAGTGCATGAAACTGAAATTAAACTAACACAATTTAGAATCTCAATTTTGTCGTCTGTCCCCAGGAGTCAAGTTAATGCAAAGTGTAGTTTTTTTGTATCAGGCAGACTTTTCAGCAAAGGAAAATATTAGGCGCTCGCTACAACTGAAGTGTAGAACTGTGTGTACCTCGGTGATCTAATGAAAAACAGTGTCAATGTAAAAGAGATCAGAGTGATTACTCATAAGACAAACCGACAACCTAAGTGGTTTAGAATACGTCACTGCTGCCACACGATAAAGGACGCCAAGCGCTATAAAAAACATGGAAAAAGTTAGACCTCTGGTATGTAGCAAAAAGATGCAAGAGCTGCCGTCACACGGTTTCCTATCCTGACATGTATGCTGGGAATTTTAGGAAACAAGTACTGTCACATCTTTTAAATCTGGAGTGCTTTTGATGTGCTGCCTATTTGAATTCAAACCACTCAACAGCATCAGTGTTAGGTTAATTTTGTCAAGATGTTACCATCTTGTTTTTTTGTTGTTTTTTTACCAGATTTGAAGATCAGCAGTCCATCTGGGATTAAAATTTCAATGTCCTGTTCAAGTAGTAATTATTTGATGAATTAATCTGAAAGTTAGCCTTGCTTTCAGTTTCAAGCATCTGCAATGCTTTCTCAAAGTAAGAGACTCTCAATCTTCATAAACTGAGTATCTATATAGTGTTGAATGTGACTGAATGATGTTATTTTTTGTCATTTATATAACATCTGTGAAGTAGATTTGTAAAATCTCTTGTAAAGCATGCATGTGAGAGTTGTGACATTAACGTTCCAAAATATCCATTTAATATAGCAGCGTCGCCACATTAATAATCAGACCATGCAGTCTACAATAATTAATTCACGAAAAGGTAATCTGGAGCACAATTTACCTTTGGCGTCCAGTCTTCTTGCACCATGAGCATACAAGGCAGATATACATCTGCATCTTCATATGTACAGTATCTCAACAATTTGCGGCTACAAAAGACTTTATACACTTTCCCATATCTATGAAAGTATGCCATTTGAACTCTGAAAACAAGAACATATCTGTGTTCATACTAGTTTTGGGACACAGAGGGCCATAACATCCCAGCCAGAGGCATACAGTTAAACTGTACTGAACTGAAAAGAAGATTGTAATTTCTTTGTGAATCACACCATAATATGAATAGGTGTCTCATGTTCTTCTTGTCTGTGAGAACTACATATGAAAGTTCTCACAGACAAGAGAACTTTCTTGTCTGTGACAAGAAAGTTTCTCAACATACTTATATTTTGACCCCTGCTTTGGGGAAGTTTGTTTTTTTCACTTTTTAGTAAAAAAAAAAAAATCTGGACACTAGAACATAAAGAATCATTTACAACAATTTTGAAGTAAATGGTATTTTGAGGTCACCAATGATTTTAATCAATTCTTACCAACAATGATAAATGTAAATATAAACCCAACATCCAAAATCTGTGCATTTCTTCAAGTTTCCTGTGAGTGATTATTAATGTGTACATGGTTGTGTAAGAGAAGAGTCATTGAATTTTACTAAGGATCCAAAACAAAGGCAAAATGATTAGGGATTTAACATGTTGGACTGTCTGTAGCATCATATATTATCATTTAGTATTACAAAATCAGTCTCTATGTATAATGTGCTCTATCTTTGAGATTTTCAAAGGGAGCAAACATTTTCCAATCCAGTAGTTGATAGACAAGGTTAAAATGTCAAAGAGATACATTTTAGTAACTTTTCTGCAGCATGTCCCACCAAATAGTGTTTTTGTCAGTGCAAAATGGTACAGCTTACTATGGTGCATAGACCAATTTTAAAAAGTATCGGATTTTTGAACTTCCGACTGACCAGTCACCTATTAGGAGCAATCGACCTGACGATCATCCACTTGTACCTAACATGTACTAAGTGCATCTCTAGCATAACTTTCTAGTAGACCCCAGGGACGGCAACTACTGCTCTCCTCCTCAGGGTTGAAGAGATGACGGTGTGAAATGGGAAATTTAAATTCAACTTGCTATCAGATCTAATTACATTGAACTTTTTTAGCAAGAAGCACTGTTCCTAAATATGATTCAAAATACCGTCTCATTGATTTTCAGAGTCAAGAAGGCATTCTGATTTTAAGCAGGCTTTTACTTGTAAAAGGGTGGAATCATTAAAGACTTTTAGACCTTGCCTTTTTTTAATAAACAAATCTAGTGCCCTTGCATGAGCGGGAAGCAGAACTCATTCAGCTAATGCCTGGAAAACGAATTTTCGAGTAATTCATACAGTTTGGTTTTATTACCATTAAAATCACTGTAATTGGATCAGATTAGCCACAGAAATACAGCAAGAATGACATTAACGTATGTCCCCATAACCAACTATAACAATTCCTTCTTATCGGATCTGAATTGCAGTCTCTCTCTCTTAAACAGTAATCATATTGCAGTGATTATGGTTGACTGTAAAAGCTGGGAGATATTTGGGTTGTTTTTAAAGCCAGACTCCTGTAATCAGCAATTGTAAGTAAGTTACTCTTGAATCATTCTTTTATATATATTTCTCTGGGTTGACAGCTAATTTAAAGCATGAACAATTGATTCCGGGAAAATCAGAGTCTGGCGTGTAATGTATATTACTGTATCCACCTGCTCGGTAGGGCCAGAAACTCTTGTATTTTCAGCTTTGTCTGGCATCTGTCCGACACAGAGCTTTTGAAGTAGAAGGAGTATACGACCAACTTTTTTTTTTTTTTTTTTTTACTGCAGTGTTCAAGTTTATTTTAGTCTACAACTTCAGGCCAGTAATGGAGAGTGTTTCTCATTCTGTGTGCTGTTTACAGCCTCTTCTTTTTTTTTGTTCTTTTTGGTGTTTCCAAGTTTTGGCGATAGCAAAGGAAAAAGTTAAGCAACAGACAGAGAAGGATGCGATTGTTATCTTACCCTCCATCCTCCTGAAATCCCTCCAGTTCATCCTTCTGCTCTGCCAGGGTAGACTCCAAATCCAAATAGCTTCCATTATGGGACAGCTGGAGGGCGCAGTCATCCGGCTAAGCATGCAACCACACACACACACGTAAAGAGGTTAGATATAACCAATGCAATTTTGATCCATTCTCATTAGGTAAAACAAGTGACACCAAAACCCAAAGAAAGCCAAACTGAATAAATATATTACATTAACACTGTACTTATAATAAGACATGACAAGATGGTTCTTTTATCAGCTCATGTCAGAGCTCTTCGGCGATAAACACAGTAAAGCTATGAAGGGTCAGAGCTGTTTTTCTGTCTGCTGTCTCTTATCTCTCTGCTCCAACCCCCACCATGTCCGATAAACTATCATCGAGCGCGATGATTTCACAGTGAGGGTATAATTCATCTGGTCCTTAAAGGTTGTCATCACCCGACTCGGGTCAAGGAGATGAAGAATGAGAGCGTCTGTTCACTTGTCTGCTTGACCTCTAAATTGAAGATATTAACCTATTTATATTGGAGGTCTGTCGGCTCCGCAGGACCCCGGCTCCAGCAGTGAAGCAGAACACAGGAAAACAAATACCATTAAAAGAGTCCAAACATTTGATTTCAGGAGCAGAGACTTGGCACTGCTCCGCTGCACTAACACTCTGGGTGTCTAAAACAACATGTAGTATGGGTAGATCTGTTCGCTCTGCTCTGTAATGAAACACAAAGGAGGAGAGATTTGGAGGCAATCTCCAACATCTTTTTTTATAATGAGCAACATGTGTAGTAAATACGCAACATGTAGGATTTCTTACAACAGTCCATTTACTCCCAGGCTGATGCACTACCACTTCCTTCCTTCATTCTGTACGTGACAGTAACTTCATTAAACATGATGGAGCATCACAGGAAGAGACTTTGTGGCTTTGAAGTGTTCAGCCACTCTGTTTGCATTACTGCACTCTAAGACTGTGTCAAATTTTGGAACTGAGACAAAACATATGGTTAGATGGGATAGCTCTCAATCCCCCCCTATCCTCCTTCTGACTTTTTTTTCTGATTCAGAGCTGCAGTCCCCTCTACTCATTGGTTCAGCAGATAACGATGTGAAAATATCTTAAAACAAAAAAGATATTTTATTTCAGTTGCCAATTTTTTTATTCAAATTAAATTATCTTATTAAGTAGATCATAGAGAGTAGAAGATTTAATTTAGTAATCCTTTAATATCCATTCCGTGTGTTTATTTATGCTAATGCATCCATTCGCCTAAGCCACTCTTTAGGAAGGACAAGAAACCATGCCATAAATGTAAGTCAAATGTATGTGGATGTGAAGTCATTAAAAAATAACTGCTTGCCTACACCTACCTGTATGTGAAGTCAGAGCAACAATAAAAAGTTTTTGAAGAAAAAAAAAAAAAAAACGGGTTGCGTAAAATTTATTGAGCTATTGCACATAGTCAGGAAGATAACAAAGGCCAGAAGTTAAAAAATGGAAAAAGAATATTGCATTCTTGGGTTCATCAGGTCATGTTATGTACCTGAGAGTTGATGGCTTGAGAGACATGGCAGATGTAAAAATGTAGTCTTCTAAAAGACAGTAGACCTTTAACAGGACTTATCCTCTGATCAAAGGACCAGACAAGAAATGAGCTGGGAAAATTGTTGAAAATATGTTGTATAATAATAATGTACATAAACCATTCATATTTGCAAAACTACAAAAACAGGCAACATAGTTGGAATTGGTACTTTGCGTTAAAGCTTTTCTACAGTTGTTTGTCTCTCAGAGCTGTAACTTAGTAACCCTACTACTTAAGGTTACTGATTGGAAAAAAGCTATGGGATAATGGGCATGTTTGACTTAAAACAGGATTTGTGTTTGTAGTAGATGGAATAATCAATTTAAAGCTAAATACTTTACTTTTTATGATTTTATTCTTCTGCAATAACTGGCTTTTGCAAATGGTGAACATGATTCAAAACAGTTATTTATCTGGTCTTTATTTTTATTTAAGAAATAAACTAGCATCAAAAAGTATGAATGCCAACTTTTTCCAAAGATGATGCAACAGAACAAAATAACTTTAAAGAAATTAGTTATTCGTGAGTGCTTTTTTAAAGACTGGATCAGATATAGAAAGTCACAGGGAGACAGAAAGAAAAGAGGAAAAACAAGCCCATCAAAGCAAAGGATGTAAGATTATATGACATTAGAGACAATCCAAGCATAAAGCATTCAAACAAACCTGGTAAATTTATGACTTTGGTTTTCTACAGTGGCATTAATATAAAATGCAATGCTAAAAATAAGAAACTAATTCCCATTACCCCATACTGAACTACCAAAAAAAACTTGGTTGTATTTTATTGAATCCAGGTCTTTATGCCCTTTACCTATGCATTACACTCCAAGAACTCAATGAACCGAACAGAAAACAAGAGCAAAACCTTTGCTGTCTGTTTTTTCACTCTGTATTACCTTAAATAGACAAAGCACTGAATCAGTCCTGCAGCTGTAACCAATAATTACCCAACTGTGGAACCAATAAATGACTAGCAGACCGACAAAAAGCAAACTCAAAGATTTCTGTTTCTCTATGTATCCACACTTTCACCAACACTCTTAACTCTCTTATATTTCCTCATTATAGAATCAGCCTGGATTACTCATCGCAGTTATTGGTACACAAGTAATGCAAGGCCAGGGTGGTGCGCTTAATTGTCCCTAGTCCAAGAATCGGAAGGAATGCAGGTCACAACTGATCAGAAACAGGGATTTGTTTGGCTGTCGCCTGCCCAGGACTTGAACCCACAGTAGCACTGCGATGGCCAAGTCCAGAGAAGTAACCGCAAGTGCTCTGCTCGCACTGAGGTCTGGCCTCTCCCTTCAACAACCATGCTGTGGTCCACTGACCAGGGAGGCAGTGCAGGGAAAAATGACTAAAAATAAACACCATGCAATTTCCAATTTAAAGCTTCTATCACACTCCAGTTTTTTATTGAAGCAAGGAGAGACATCTAGAAGCAAACACCGTCGACTAAGCACACCGTATGCACACGCCTGCATACATGTACTGCCTCCGTAGTGGCTACCTTGCACATCTGTGTTTGCAAAGTGCAATAAACTCTAAGTCACACCAGATGAAATCCAGAAATCTCCTTCATAAAGCTTTTGATGAAGCCACTTGGGGTCTTCTTTTGAAGGCATGTGACACCAAAGCACACCTGATGCATGAATGAGAAACCACAACAGTAATCTGAAGTTCCTGTCAGGCACAGTGTTGGACAATGCATTCTTTTGAAAGAGGCCTTCTGCTGCGACAACTCCTCCAAATGCAGAGAGGAGAAAAACCTCAGCTCTGCATGACAATGAGAACAGCAATTCACAGGAGGAACCTGTATTTTAAAGTGTTTTACATAACTTCTCATTTAACACAGCTTCTCATTATGGGGCCAGAAAAAATGCAGAAAAACAATTGTCTCTGAAGTTTAAATTGGTAAAGTCACAGTCCAGAATTGGAATCAAACAGCAGCAGACCAAAAGCGGTATGGCAGAGCTTTGATTTACAGACGCGTGCTAACAAACACTAAGCACATTCCTTTACTGTGACGCCGATAGGCGTGAAATGAGTCTCGCACCTGAGTTGTGGATCATTGCATCTCCTCCAAAGTTATCCTATATGCTGTTTGCTCTGAACAGCACCAGCAGGGAAGGTGCGTGAGGTGTCTTGCCCAAGGGTTACAAGGATGAACTCCTACCTCCTAGGCTACTGTCACCCTATTTTTATTTGTAGAAAAAATGTCATAGCAAGACCACACACTCTGCACCCTACATGTTGACTTTAAGCTTTTCTTCTTCCCAGGTGCTATTCTATGAATAACACACACCAATTTAATGCAGGATTAACTACACCCATGCACAGATCTCCAAACTTCAGCTTTAGAAACTGACGACGACAGCTCAGAAACAGCACATGCAAGCTGTCTGAATCCCTGGACACCATGTGTGAACAGCACACTATTTATATCAGATTGACCTCTGAGCTCTGGGACTGAAGGCTTGATGCTTGAGCCATTTACAGGGTCACTCTTAAAACAAATTCTTTAAAGAATGTAAATCGCAGAACAACTTGCTACATACTGTGACACCATTGTTGTTGCTGAGCTAAAGTGAATGAAATTACACCCAAGCAGTAATGCCAATGGATTGAAAACAAAGATTGGGCTCATTTTTAGTACGTCAGTGTTTGTTTTATGTATTTTTCACTGCTACCTTCCATTTGAAACACTTCAAAGTTTCTCTGTCACATCCTGTCAATGGAAGCAAGCTGGCGTCTGAATGTGAAGCAAGCTTGTGGTAATCTACAACCACCCCAAAAGGTTCCATCTCCCCAACTCTGTGTAAACAGTCTGCAATAACACAGATCTGAGAGGACAATGGAAGACCCAATTACATTTTGAGGTATGTGACATCCCTATTAAACAAAGATAAAAGCACATTAAAGTATGATAGGTTATGCAACTATGTTTCATTTGACTTTGAAAGGTGAGTAGGTGATATTGCTTTTCAATGTACTTGAGTCCACATGGTCAAACTAGAAAGCCAAAACAAACATTTCTAAAGATTTTGACGTTAGGAAGCCTTCAAAAGACATAGAAAGAAAAACAAACAGAAAGAAAGTGAACTATTCTTGTTGTGCAATTGTTTTCTGATCAAAACAATTGCACCATTCAAAACAAAAACATTTCGGTGACTTCAAGGTATTTAAAAATGGCTATGATATTGTCGAGAAAAAAAAAAAAAATCAAGCTGTTGCAAGATAAATAATGCAAAAAGTATCACCTTGATCCTGAAGATATGTTGAAAGCAGATTGCGGCACATTCTAAAGAACAAAGTTCGTCAATCTGACAAGGAAATCACATCAACTCTGCCCAGCTGAGTATTTCATCCCAGTCACTGTAACAGGAGCTGTGAGGTCACAGGTATACAATCCTGCACATTCAGTACAGTCTCTCTGCTTCATTAACAAATATGTTTATGAGGAATAAAAAGTTTGCTAGCAATAACAGACTGTGCCTTGCATTGAAACCAGACCTATACAGTTTTTTTGTATTTTTTTTTACATTTTGTCATGTAACATGTTTGTAATGTTTCTATTAATCTAAAAAGTATGCATTTCAGTTCTACGAATTCATGTCAGTAACACTAGTAAATCGAGTCCCCAATGTGTGTAAGTTCAGTAACAGAAAGTCTCAGGATTTTGTTAGAGAACATTAAAGTACCACAAGGTCCAGTGGTACTTTAATGTTCTCCTTGACAGGTCAAGGAGAAAGTTGTGGAGGAAACTTGGTGACTCGCCCAAGCCTAAACCTCCATGCTGGCCAAAAGGAGCACCAACCAAAGAAGAAGTCAAGAGGTAAATGTTAACTTGGGAAGAGCTGAAGAGATCCATAGCTCTGGTCGAACACTTTGTTGACAGATCAACTATTGGTGAGGCACACCATAAATCTGGCCATTTTTGAGGAGCGCAGTTTGCCACAAAGCATTTAGGAAACACACCAAACACGGGGAAGAATATATTCTGGTCAGATGAGAATAAAGTTAAACTTTTTTGGCCTACATGCTAAATGTGAAGTCTGGAGGAAAATGAACATGGCACCATAAATACATCATTCCTTTGGTGATGCACAGCAGTGAAAGCATCATGTTTTAGGATGCTTCAAGGATAGGGAAGCTATTCAAATACAAATGCATTTCACAATTTTCATTTGTGAGGAAAGTTGAAAAGTATTTATTTTCTACTTTACCATGGTGGACTACTTCCTGTCGGTCTGTCAGAGGGTGAATATTTGAGCAAGGTGTTGAATGAGTCCCTTTACTTACAGGTATGCATTTTTGTTATTCAACAAAAAATAACGTCTCTAAGTCTAGAAAAAATACATAGAACGTAAACTTTGTTGTTTTACATGTTCAAAATTAATTTATTACCAACAACCCTTCAGAAATAGTAAGAGGTTTTCATTCCAGCATCACTGAGGGTAACTAAGGTAACCACTGTTTGGCTCCATCAACATTTCTGCACCAGGTGCCTTGTTCAATGATCCAGCTTGGTTTGGTAACCTAGTAACCTCATCAACATGCTTAGGGCAATTGTTGGTTTAAGTAAGAGTGTTCAAGTGTAGCTCAGCTGATTGAAGAATAAGAACACAAGCAATAAATATTTGTATACATACCTTGTGTGGTGCTTTCAGCAGCCTGTGGACTCCAGCTACCTGATCGATCAGAGGAATATCTTCCCTAAAGGTATACAGAGGCGGTCTGGTGGGCTCTGGGAAATTGGTGCTGTTGAAAGGGTCGGTGTCATCTAAGAACTGCACCCTGCATGTAAGCGTAGCCATGATGTATCCATTCAAGGTGATATGAAGTGATCAGAATAGTGGATGCGGCGCTGAAACCTCTGACACCAGCGCAAACCTCCTCCTTCACCTTCTCCTCCTCCCGCTGCTGCTGCGGGGGCTGCGAACTACCGGCAGGTTCTCTGCAGTGGCAATCTCCCGCACCCTGTTATCCTTGGAGCTTCCCCATGAGTTTCACACTGCGCAGATGGGGCTGCCGCAATATTTGGTCCGGGATAAGTCGCTGGGAAACCGGACTGGTCAGAGCGCTGCCGAGGCGGACGGAGCGACAGTGTCCAAGGGCATTGCAGGCAGACTGCGGTGTTCGGACGGGACTGCTGCACTTGGTGTCTGGTCTGCGAGAACGATGCATAAACTCTGCCAGAGGGATTCAGCAGTCGGACCTGAGCCGGCGGACCCACAACAGCTCATGTTACAGGCGCAACCGTGACCTCTAGTGGCTAAAATAAAACGTGCAAAGAATATCGACTTTGCAGTTGATTTGAATTAAAATGTTCCGTAGCAAAACACTCAAAATATAAAATGTCAATAAATATAACATATCACATATTTTGTTTTATACAGCTATTTATTGCATTTACATCCACCAAATTCTAAGTTCTGTTTTAAAGGGAATGCAGGCCAAGTCTGCCTGCATAGAACCATTCATGCAAGGGGTAATTTAAAGTGCTTTAAAGAACATAAGTCAGATAATTTAACGTCAAATATACCTCATCTGAAGCATCAGACAACAGCATACAAACATAAGATAATCAAATAAACGCAAAAAAACATTAAGATAATAAATCAGAAAATAAAAAATGTTAAACATGATGTAAATTTTATAGCAGTCTTTGGCTGTTAACCCACAGTCCACAATTGTGTCTTTAGTCCTGTTAAAACAACAACAAAAAACAGTTTCTGCACTTCTCATGTTGAAAATGTTTTAGATTAATTTAAAAATAAAACTGAATGGAATAATGATGAGGTAACAGGCTGCAGATGGGAGAGAAGATAGAAGAAGGCAGCTCTGAGGAGAGAGAAAGAAATGGCACAGGGGGCAAGGAAGAGCACAATGGACTAGGAAATGACACTAAATAATTACTAGACCTTGTATTTTGAGGTGTCATACAAGACAAGATGACAGGTGTTTGTAAGCTCTGTCATGTTCGGATTCACCCTTCGGACCCACATGCAGAACCAACAAGTCCAAGTAAGGAAATAAGGTTTATTTTCAAAAGGTACACACAATTGACAGGTCTTCAGACCCTTTCTGGGGAGCGGCTAGCGTCACACAATCGGAGGCGCCTGGAATGAGAAGTAGGTTACTGAAGGTCAGGCAAGAGGGGATCAGAAATGTAATAGGAACAGCTTACTTCAGAGTGGTTCTAGGAAGCTCTGGGGAAGAGGTGTACAGGGTCCTGTGTGGAGGATGGTGATGTAGATTCCCGAGGTGAGTGCAAGGTAGGCTGTGACAGAGAGCCAGAGGTCTGATGGGGCAGAGCGAGCTGGGGAAACACGGCGGAGCAGGCAAGCAGGAGGCTTGCAGTGAACGAATCCTTCTAGAGATATCCAGTGACGAGCCACAAACCGGTAACGTCAATCATCCAGCGCTGAGTGAGGGCTCTGCTGCTCCTTTATTCCCAGCACTCAGATGAGGCTGATGAGCTCCACCTGTGAAGGCTGCCCCGGCTCTCACCCAAGATCCTCACTGGAACAGATGCATTACTCGCACTCACACACACAGGAACCCTGACAAGCTAGGGATTAAAAGTGTGATAAAAGAGATTTAAAAACAGGAATAGAGTAGGCTTGTATGACACTGAAAGGTAACTTGTTCCATAATTTAGGAACAACAACAGCAAATTCTTTTTCACCTCATCATCAGCAATAGTTTTAGGGACTGTCAGCAGTAACTGATCTTTTGCAAACAATAAATTGGAAAATGTGACATGTATTTTTGTTAATTTTCAGATAATTCAAAGGTCAATGCTTTGCACAACCATGTAATTGCAGATGCTGAAGTTTGTGAGTAAGTCTCTTTCTGTTTTTCTTGTATAGTGAGGAAACTAATTTGGCAGCACCTTAGACATTATAATGATCATCCATCCATCCATTTTCTAACACCCTTGTCCCTAGTGGGGTCTGGAGGGGTGCTGGTGCCTTTCGGGCGAGAGGCGAGGTATACCCTGGACAGGTCTCAATAATGATCATAGAGAAATAAATTGAATATATGCTAAGACCTACAGCACATATCTTTTGTCTGAGGTCAGAGCACAAACATCATAACACCCAAGAAATGTGATGTTATATGGTGGAATAAAGCTGAAAGACAACAAATAAAAGTAATAATTTAGCTGTCATTTGTGGTTTACTTGTATTTTTCAGAGTAATGATTTAAATTATCTTGTTCACCGATGCCAAAGTCAAGACCTGAAGTATTAAGCACCTCCTCCAACACAGGTAACTCAAATATTATTTTCCAGGAATCATTAGACTTGAATGACTGAATGCTGAAATTTGATGCAGGTGTGTTGAAGAAGGCACCTCTGTTCTTGTTTATAAGTTTTGCAAAAGTCTTTTATACATACAGTACTTTTGAAAGAATGTCGCAACCGTGCTTTTGAGATTCGAAGGGGCAATGCATGCCTAATTTGTATTAGATTTTTTTAAAAATAACTTCTTATAGTGTCTATTTGCTATTATTGATTACTTGAAGCAGTATCAATGGATGGTAATTACTTGTTGGGTGAGGAGAGCCAGGAAATGAAACATATTTATTGTTGCCTGACATGATCCAAAATTCTTTTAGAGAAAAAAATACTGATATGATTGTGTGTATTTTTGATATTAGTTTGACATGGATCATAAACAATTAATCTAATAATAGCACTAATATCTAACTTATTTAAAGTGGCGTGTTAAATACTGAAATAAAAGGAAATCTATCCTTTACTCAAATGTGAGGTAATATTCCATCTGTCCAGCAGGTGTCACTGTGGGTTTTCATCAACACTGTTAAAGAGCTGATGGGGTTTTCATGAAATACAATGAAATTTGTAAATCTAATGTCTTTGTGGTTGTGTGTAGGTAACAGTGAGGTAAACAGGATATTGTGAGAAATAAAATATAGACACATTATCACAGTTTCAGTCTTTATCCCATGCTGTTGTTGGATTTGTTATCACCAGCACATCATGCTGTGCCTCACATTAGCTTGCAGAGATGCTTTCTAAGATAACAATAACACATCAGTGCAACAAAATGCTTAAAGCACTTATTGCTTGTGTCTTATTCAGTAGCTGCCTGTACTCATAACACCAAATAAAAACAACAAAATTCAGACGTTCATTACATTAAAAAAATAATTTAAGAAAGAACTAAAATTAAATTAAAATTATCCCACTATCTTCAGTAACAACACACTTTTACTTCACTCATTTTGATGACAAATCTGACATAAACATTCAGAATTAGCTGAAGATTTGGTAAAGAAAACTGTTGATATGTGCTATTCTAAGTTTCACGTGTCTACATTAGGTAATATTATGAATAGTTTACACTTCAGTAGGTTATAAGCTGCCACAAGTTTTGTGGATGAAAACGTTTCTGTGCTGGGCCAACAATTTAACTCAACTCAGCTTGCTAGCAAGTTAGATTTGCTGAGCTTCTGCTCCCAGAGGCAGTTGTTGCCAAAGAACAGCTAATCTGAGCTGCAGTGGTTAAGGAAAAGATTTACATAACATTGCAGGAATTTAAGTTCAAATAACTCTTTTAATTAATATTTTGATTGCAAACAAGTTTGAATTATTTAGGTTTTGATAAATGGAGAACAAAGCAGATCACGTTATAAAGGAAACAAAATGCTTGTTGAAATTAATCATGCCAAGTGATTTATTAATATTGAGATCTATTTAAGCTTGTAAGTGTAGTAAGTTGTTAAAACGTGAGCAATTTGTTTTTGTTTATTTAATTTAGGTAACATGGTATCCAAAAGGTGTCACAATGTGCCATTTCTGAGTAAGTATTTTTTATAATGTAGTCAGAATTTCTTTTGGGTGTTACATAAACAACACATGATTTCAACTCAATCAACACATTTTTAGACTGAGCAAATAAATCATTGAATCTACAGAAAAGTTTATGAATGCATGGGATACCAAATATTGTGGGTCTATCTTAAATTTGCTCTGGTTAGCATTTTTTTGGTTTCCGTACCATGGAAAAGCCAAATAATGATAATGATATCATTAATTATTATGATTTAAATCACAAGATTGTACTAACATGCTCTTTCTATAGCCTTTAAATTTTACTGAAAGGATTACTAAACACATTTAATTATTGTTTTCAGTCATAAAAGCATGTCTATGTCTTTTATTTGACCTAATCATATTATGTATTACCTTCACACGTCATCTTATGGCTCACTTTCAATTATCTAAGGAGGAGCTTTGGCTGCATTATGACTGTAGCTACTTGTTAGTTTCCCACCTGTGGACCTAAGAGTGATGTAATGTTGCATGATGAACCCTTAATGTAACTTTTGTGTCACATGTCAATAGTTCATGTGGGTGTATGAGCAGTGGGAATGCATGTCACTGAGGGTGACATCCCCCAAGCATGTGTGCATTCTGAATCACACGCAGGTACGTAGTTGTCCTTTTTGTGCGTGTTGTGGACGGACGGTGATATTGTCCCCAGAGCGTCACGTGCTGTGGAATATGCTGGCTGCCTTTGTTGTCCCTCTGCCTGTTCTGCTTTTCTGGCACTTTCATACAATGGTGCACTTGAACACTGCGGTGTTATTAAGCCTTTCAAACTACTACAGCTTGAATTCCAACTCTCGGGAAAGACAAGCATTCTAATGTAGGACACATGGCACAAGAAACACCATCGAAAAGTAGTAACCAGAACCAAGCGTAACATCAAAGCAAAGGTAACAATGCAGCCTACACTCTGTGTGCGTTTCCCTTGAAAATTAGATATGATTTGCAGTGTAAGGTGTATTTCTGAAGCATGGTTGTGTTTGATAGTTATAAGAAGTCAGTATGTAACCTGTTCTGAACAGCTATCAGAGTGATCATTAAGAAAACCGAAAAATCAGTTCTCATTGAGGAGTTAAGCTAACAGCTCCTCAAAACAGGTAAAGTGTGAAGCAAAGTATTGCATGATTTGAAGAAAACTCAAACTCATACTGTCAAACAGACATACGGTCTGCTTAACCAGACCATATGTATTTTTTGCACCTTTTCACTGGTTTGTGAAACACTTTTTATTATTTCCTTGAGTAGACAATGATTAAAGTCTTACATTTATGTGCATTTGTTTTGTATGTATGGACTTGAACTGTGGATGCACTATAATTCACATTTCTTGAACCAGAACAACAGATATGAGAAAGCAAAACTGAGTGAACAATATGCAGTTTCGTTGAGAAGGAAGTATTTACCTTTATAAACCAGATAACACAAAAAGAGAGCTAATGGTTACACAGTGAGAAACTCCTAACGGGGTAAGTCTCTCGATACGTTTCTCCAAATCGTTAAGAAAACATTAGGACCTCACTAATGGTTATGTGCTTGTATTTATTATATTGTTTTGGGAGCAGTTGGAGCGTTCATCTTAGCAATCATTCTCAGATGTACAATGGAACTTCAGAGTTACATAATTAATTCAATCCAGCTTGTAACACACTTTGGATTACTTTGAATACATTTACATTTACAGTGGTATATCTGGTTGAGACCATGGACAGCACTGGAAGAGTACTTGAAAGGTTTTACGATTTATATTGCTATTTGAAAGAAGAAATAATTTCCACTATGACTGCATTTACAACATGTGCTACTCTCCTTCCTGGGCCATTTTTAATTGGCTGAAGCCGTAATCCACAGCACCCACAAATCTCAGCATCACTGGTGTCCTGCACATGCACATGACATGCACTTTGCATTTATGCACAGTTCATGTATTTAGACCTATTTATATTTGATTTTCCATGGTTTAATTTTAGCCTCAAAGATGCCAGTTAATTTATCCTACTCAAAAGAAACAGTTCAAATGGTCATAAAAATCTTTGTTGCACATGGACCTTACAGACTGTGTTGGGTAAGGTAGTGCTGATGAAATTGATAGTCTTTGCTCCTAAATAAACCTGGGATAATTAATGTCCCTACAGTTTACCAGCAATGGGGTATATCTGCCTGTCACACACCTAACAATGTGGCAAACCAGACATTACTATTATTAAAAATTATTAAATTGTTTTTTTTTTTTACATTCCTTCATTCCTTATCTAGGCAATGTCTCAGCGAGCTGATACGTCCCACTGTGGTGGGGTTGTGGTTGAATTAGAATCTGACAACATCGGGGATTCAAGAACTCGAAGAGCAAGGAAAATACCGGGTAAGGTGCCCCTTCTGGGTTCAGCTTGAGTTTTGTGTATGCAGCAAATTCCCAATGACCTACTTTTATTTTCACGTGTTTCCTTTTGAGGTTCAGCTCTTATCTACCTCAAGGGCCCCAAGTTTCTCATCTATGTGAGTGGAGCATTATCTATGTGGGTAAGAGACATTTCTGAAGGGAGGAAACATGGCGAACAATAGAACAAACAGCAAAGCTGTCCTTTTGACATAAAATGTGTGCAGTTATACACACATTTATTAATGACATTGTGTTTTGGATTTAACAGGGTGACCGCATGTGGCACTTTGCAATCTCTGTGTTCCTCATTGAGTTGTACGGCCGCAACCTGCTGTTGACAGCAGTGTTTGGATTGGTGCTGGCTGGGTCAGTGCTGTTGCTTGGGGCTTTAATTGGAGACTGGGTTGATCGCAATCCTAGGAATAAAGGTGTGCACGATTATTTCCCCACTCCTTTGGAAACACTATCAGGTAGCAGAGATGGAAAAGTATTGATAGAGATCAGAAGAATCCAATTTTTGACCAAGAAATCTGCTGGTTTTGTGTTCCACCAAGGATGTGAATTTCATTAACCTGATATCTAAAATATATCAGTTTTTTGATTTGATCATTATACTTTCCCAGCAGGACTCCATGAGTACAGAGTGTGCATGAATATGTTACGTCACTTAGATTTACTTTTATACGGTCATGTGTGAAAGTCTGAAAGTCTTTTTCTCCATCTTCTGTTTTAGTTGCACATGCATCTCTTTTCATTCAGAACACCTCAGTGACTGTATGTAGCATTGTGCTCATGCTGGTATTCTCATATAAGGAACAGATTGAACTGATCTGGGATGGATGGTTTACTGTAAGTAGACTTTAAATACTGGCTAATATAAGCTAATAATTAGAAATTAACATAGAATACATGTAGCTAATGTACGGCAAATGATTTGTTGATAGGATTTGTAAGTATTATTACATAAACAAGTTAGTGCTGTTGTTTTTCTTCCCTCTTTTCTGTGTCCCTGTTTCCTCTACTTCTGAGCTTGTGGCTACTCTGTGCCATCATAGTAACATGTTGCATCGCAAAACTCACACAAGGTGGTTTGTTATACGGTGGTGATCATCCTGGCAGATGTGGCAAACCTTGCAAGTACAGCGCTGACCATTGCCATCCAGAGGGACTGGATAGTGGTTATTACAGGCTACAACCGAGGCCACCTGGCTGGTGAGAAAGTTTACTCTGCATCGTTGTCTGTACTAAAGGTCTTAGATTAACAAGCTCCTATTTTATTTATTTTATCTAAATTTTTTCTGAAAGTCTGTGTGTGGGTAAGCTTTCATCTCGGTGTGTTTGATCCCAACAATAGGAATGAATGCAACCATGAGGAGGATAGATCAGGTGACCAACATCCTGGCCCCACTGGCAGTGGGACAGGTCATGACCCTGGCCTCTAACGTGGTTGGCTGTGGCTTCATCCTGGCGTGGAACCTCTTTTCTCTCATTGTGGAATTCTTCTTCTTGTCAAGAGTTTATCGAATCGTTCCCGCTCTTTCAGTCAAACCCCCAACGGTTGAGGGCGACCAGGAGTACCTGGCGAGGACAGAAAGGAGAGGGTTGCAAGGTACAGGAGTTTTTTCACAACTGATTTTGTAATGTAATGCTAGATCTTAAAATGTAAGTAACAGAAGAAAATACAATGAGTGCATCATGCATGGAATGCGCCAACATATGTCCAACTTTACTCACCAATGACATTTCAGATGCCATTTTTTTTGTCACAGGAACACATGTTTTGTCCCAACAGGATTTTTTGTAGAATGCAGCTTTATGTTCCTGGTTCAGTTTGGGAGTTTACAGAGAATGAAAAAAAAAAAACTGCTATAATGTTCTAAAATTACCTAAAGCATAGAGAAAGTAATGCATTAATTGCTTTGTAGTTTATTTCTAAAGAAACTGTGTCCTAAAAATGTATATACCCTGCTGTCCATCTTTTTTACTTTGTATCACACTTAAAAGTCTCAGATCATCAAGCAAATTTTAATATTTATTAAGGGGAATAAACTGTACAAATAATTGTTGTCCTTAAAAGTAACTGTACCCTAAACCTAATAATGGGTTATGCTCTGTCTGGTGGGAATAACTTCAATAAAGTCTGTGCAGTATTGGGCAACATTATTTAAAACTATTTAAATCATCAAGATGTTTTTTTGAGAATGAGATAGACCTTTTGTTCATTTTGACCATTTGCACTTCAAATGCAAATGGATGCTATTTTTCCTCAGTCTCTTTCTAATTGTTGAATCATAAACACAAATGGCATGTGAGATCTGCAGCGCCCAATCAATCCAATGAATGTTGTTCATTGGAGTTTCCAAAGTTTTGAAAATAGATTTGCAATATTTTTCTAGATGACAAATATTGTTTGTCAACGCTGAGCCGTGGTGTGCTGGTTACTTCATGTTGACAAACAGGTTCTATCAGGTTCTATCAGGTCATAAGATGGGTTTTCTCTAAGTGATAACTTAATTCTACAGACCTGGCAATAAAACCTCCTGGAAAGTAATACAGGAAATGTTGTTGGGTGAGAAATTAAATTTTCACATCTGGTCAGCTTTGCTTGGATAGTCCCTAAACACATGAAACCATTGAAAAGAGCTGGTTGTATTTATACAGGTTTGCTTTGATGTTAAAATGAGTTTTGTGATCTGAAACATTTAGGTGTGTTTTGAAATGCCCCATTCTTTATTTGGTTTGTGACATATGACATCACATATCATATCAAAATTCATCCTATACTTTGGATTGTATCAGGGCATTCCTACTTTAGCCACAACTTTCCAGTCAGAGATACTTGTTTAAAAAAGCCAGACATTCAATTCCATTAAATTTAACCTTTTACATTTCAACTATGAAATGTTTGCCTTAACAATATGATGAGTCAACAGATATGTAAGATATTTGTATTGGAATTTTTAAAGAGTGGTGTTGGTTAAAGTTTTGGGTTGATTATCATTTTAATGTTTATGATTGTCATTTTAATCATTTTAATCCATTTTTTCCAATGGATTTTGTTAGAAATAATTATAATTTTAAAGAATAAACACAATGTTTATGGCCATTAACAGTTTAAATTTGTGTGGATGATCTGAGTTTAAGATATATTTATGAAGAGACATTAGAAGTTAGAGTAGAAAAAGTTACTAAAAATCAACTCATGATTCAGCGTTCACAGCATATAAACTAAATGATTGTTATTGCTCTTTGTTCTCATTAGGGCAAGGCAATGATGAACTATCTGACCCTCTGGCAACGAGCAACTGCAACACAGACATGCATCTTAAAGAAATCACCAACTTGCCGCTGTGTTTCCAAAGGTTTCGCTGGCTGCTGAGCACATGTATGGATGGCTGGAGGGCCTATTATCGACAACCTGTCTTCCTGGCTGGACTGGGTCTGGCTTTCCTCTACACTACAGTCCTGGGCTTTGACTGCATCACTACTGGCTATGCTTACACTCAGGGCATAAGCGGCTCCCTCCTAAGTCTGCTGATGGGCGTGTCAGCTATCACAGGGTTGATGGGCACTGTAATGTTCACCAGGCTCAGAAAGTCGGTTGGCTTGGTTAATACAGGAATCATCTCAAGCTGCCTCCACCTGGGTTGCTTGTTGCTGTGTGTATGCTCTGTGTTTGCTCCTGGCAGCCCTATAGATCTTAGTCTGCTGATGCCCTACTTTAGCTCCGGTTCCTCTGCTGACCCTGGAGGAATGGCAAGCAAAAGGCAAAAACACACTTTTCCTCTTTCGGGAGGGAGCAATCAGCCACTGCTTCCAGATCGCTCCTCCATACACTGGACCAACAACACCGTCCTTTTTGACAACGTCCCATCTGGAACGGCACCGGACTCTTATATATCCATTATTCTGCTATTCCTGGGTGTTATCACTGCACGCATTGGTGAGTACACCAACTTCAAAATGTGGGTGATAATTGTTCAGGAAAAGATTCATAGTATATAGTTAGAATAGTGAAGACTCCACAAATTCAAGTCTAGAAACCTCTGAAAAAATAAAGTAAATTGTGAAAATTGATGAAACATATCTAGAAATACCACATCCGACATCACAACTAAAAGTTCTGTTAAAATGCCAGTGCAGCAAGCATTCCCTCAATCGAGGCTCTGTGAAATTATAGGTAGGCTTTATTAAGTTAACTCCTACCTATAATTTCAAAACTACAAATTTGTTTACCCTTGTATGTCTTCACATATTTTCAACTTGCAGCCCCATACTTTGAGGCATTCTGTTGGGATTTATGTATGACCAAAACTAACTTCTGTATAATTATGAAGTCAAAGATAAAGGATATAATTTTAAAATACATGTTTTGTAAAAAAAAAAAAAAAAAAAATCAGTTTAAAGTTCATTATCATTCACAGTTGTTCATTCTGATAGCCCTAAATGAAATCTATTTCAACCAGCTGCCTTCAAAAGCCACACAATTAGTACATTATGTACACTGGAGTGTAATTCAGTCTCAGTTGAACAGAGCTATTCTGTGAAGGCCTCAGAGGTTTGTTAGCAAACATTAGAGAACAAGCAGCATAATTAAGACCAAGGCATACAGCAGCTCAGGGATACAGAAGAGAAGAAACTCAATGCAGTGTTACATTACAAAACAATATCCCAAGCTTAAAACATATCTTGAAGAACTGCTTATCCATCTGAAATGACAGGCCAGGGAAGAGAAGCATTATTGAGAGAAACAGACAAGAAAGGCCCGGGTAATTTTGGATTTGCAGTTCAGGTGAGGGAATCTGTCAACAAAACAATTGTTAGTGTGTACTTTGCAAATATGTTCTTAATAGAAGAGCGCCAAGAAGAAAGCCATTGCTAAACAAGCCATCACAAGTCCCATTTTTCATTAGTCGTGCAGGGGACACAGCAAACAAGCAAAAGTGGTTTGCTGGTCTGGCTAGATCAGAGACCAAAATGAGCAGGGCACATAAAGCTGAACACAGGGAAATACGATAGAGGCAGCATCTTGTTTTTCATTTCTTGGGGTTGCAATGTTAAAAACAAAACTGTATGGATCAACTTTTAAAGAGTAAATGTATATGCGTTTTCAGGTTTGTGGTGCTTCGACCTGACTGTGACCCAGCTTCTGCAGGAGACCATCTGTGAGTCAGAGCGTGGAGTGGTAAATGGGGTGCAGAGCTCCATGAATTATCTAATGGACCTGCTCCATTTTATCATGGTGATTTCTGCTCCACAACCTCAGCACTTTGGCATCCTTGTTATCATATCTGTAATATTCATCACCACCGGGCACAGTATGTATTTCTTGTACGCACACAGAGCCAAGAGAAAACACCGCCTCGAAACATAAGAAGGAGACACAGCTTAGATATAAGCACTGGATCCACTCTGCACCTGGGAAATGAATGTCTCCCCTCTGATCTGTGACTGCAACACTCTGTTCGTGACTTAGCCATTCATTACAACACTTCACACTTGATTTCATGTGTGCAACTGAAGGAACAACACGAGACGAGTTCTCCAATATTCTCCACATCCTAAGGTGGCTGCCACAAATGAAGCAATGAAACATCTAGGAGAAATGTCCAAATCTGATGGACAGGAGGACACAATGGTGATGACTAAGGCATCAGAGGATTTTGGTGCAAACTCTGCAGGGTTACAACAGCTGTAAGACTTTTGAGCAGGCCTGCAACCTTACATGGTTTTATAGATGAAGGGGTGGATGAACTGTGAAGTTTTTTTTCTGGCCTTCACTCAGTGAAGAAAAGATGAGAGGAAGACATCAACATGAATGAATAGAGGGACAACAAAATGGTTCTTTGACAAGTGGCATCGATGTTACTGATCCGTCCACTTGGAAATACTCCAGGATGTCCAAAAAGGAACATAAAGGGAACTGGATGTGAGATTGTTTGATTAAAAAAAATACAAGTCAGCCTCCCCTTTTAGTGGACAAAGTGAATGGAAAAATAGCATTTCCTTCACCTGGTTTGTTTCTCTGTGGATGAATCAAGCAAACATTTGCCTTGTTATTTATAATGATATAAAACTAGCTGATGGATTCAAACGCCAAAAGAAATCTCATCATGCCTTGCAATAGTACTCATATTCTTTTCATATTTTATTATTACTCAATGAGAGACTTTTTCTTTTCTGATAACTGACCACAAATAAGTGTATAATTGTAATATGGAAAGAACCAAATGTATCTTATTTTTTTCTTTTTAAATACACTTTTGAAAAGTATGGAGTGCTGTTGCATTAATCCTTCTGATACATTCTTTTTACACACACCTTTTTCTGCTGTCACATCTGCAAGTGTTTTTGGGTACATTTCTTCTGGCTTCATAGAAACAGAAATGTTTTGTTTTTCTGTTTTTTTTTTTTGTTTTTTTTGCAAAAAACTGAAGTTCTGCCAGAGTGGGGCTGCTTTAACAGCTATTTTTCAGAGTCTTGCCACTGATTCTTCACTAGATTTAGGTCTGTACTTTGACTGAACCGTTCTAAAACTTGAAAATGCTTAAATCTCTGGCTGAGTCATGGAAAGTGTCAGCTTCAGTTTGTCTGTCCCTGACATGACACTATCACCTCTATGTTTCACTGTGGGAGTGGTGTGTTTAGGGTGCTGTTAGTTTTATATCTGTGGGCCACACATTTCTTTTCTTATAGCATCCATTGACATAAGTAGAAAATCTTACATAAAAGCCATAATAAGTGCTAAGCTAATAGTTGCCCTCTCGACTGATTCTCCCACCTGAACTGTGCATCTGTGCAGCTCCTCCAGCTTCACAGAGGGCCTTTTTGCTGCTTTTCTGATTAATGGACTTCTTGCTTGCCTTCTATGCTTAGGTATGTGGGCCACTACTTGATAGGTTTGCTTTTGTTCCATACCTTTTCCGTTTAGGGATAATAGATTGAATACTGCTTTGTGAGATGTTCAGCTTGGGATCTTGTTTTATAATTGTTTTCCAATTCTCCACAACTTTATCCCTGATCTGTCTGCTCTGTTGTTTGCTGTTTGTTCAGCAATGTTATCTCACAAATCTCACCAGTTACTGAAAATAAATGACACACGGGTTTCTGATTTAATGACTTCTTAAAGAAGTGATTAATTTCTTTCTTTAAAGGTATCAGAGTTAAATGGGATGAATGCAAATACATTCCACACTTTTCAAAGGTTTTTTTTTCACTTATTAAAAATGATGTAGCACTTTTTTTTCCATTAAATGATTATCCACTACTTTGTGTTGATCTACAACATAAAATCACAACAAAATACATTGAAACTTGCGGCTGTAACTTTAAAATTTTTTAAATAATTAAAGATGTATTATCACTTTTGCAAGGCACTAATTAAAACAAACGTAAATGAAGATGGTTTTACCAGACAGGTTTGTGTATATAGATTAGCTTAAGGTTTCCTTAATTATTTCCCTTGTTAGGTGTGAGATTATTAACTTTAAAGAAATTCAAGGGTAAAACAATATTGTTGTTTTAATTTTTGCTTCATTGTTTTATAGTTCAGGTTAACTAAACTGTTACCTTACCTCAACTAAGAACAAGAACACATCATACAACTTACTCTCAACTACCTAATGTCATATTTCATTAATGTACAGTAGAACTATCAACCATGTTCTTTCAGCTGTTAAACAAGTATCATATCTCAGTATATTTGTTTAATTTTGTGCATTTTCTGTATGTTGTCCTTGTTTTATAGCCTGATGTTTGTAACAATAAAGATCAAGATTATCTTTGACTTAAATAAATATATGTATGAAACATTTTTTTGTTGACTGACTCTGATCAACACCTCTTGAGCAAACCTGGGGGCGTTCCTGATGAAAACAAAACTAAACTAAAACAACAACAAAAAAATAAATAAATAAAAGACAGGAAAGATTAAAATTTCATAAATACAGCTTGTGTACTAATTAATAGCACATGGCATTTTGAACATCTTTTGGTCACTGAATAAAATCATTTTCAGAAGTCATTTATCATTCTATTACATTATCAGTCATGTGTCAAGTCAAGTACTCATAGCATCAGACTCTCAGGGTCTCATTCTTGTTTTTTTTGTCAAGATGTGGGTCTGTTGGCATCTTAACAGCCATGACATTCGGTGCGCACTGTAGGGGTTCATGACTGAATGTAAAACAGCAGGAATGAGAGTCAGCTCCTCAAATATTGAGGCCATGAATCAGAACTGGAATAAAATGGGCTAATCAAAAATGACAATAGGATAGAGTGGGTGAGTGGATAGATGTGGTGAAAAAAAGAGCGCAGTCAAAAGACAATGCTTGTGATAACTGAGCTGTTTGGGTTTCGATCTTTACCTGTGGACACAAAATATGTGATCAGAGATACAAGCATAAATGTCCTCAGTAGAGCAACTGGCCTCACCCACGGAGAGGATAAGGAACCCCATCACCTGAGTTGAGGAACTGATTCTCTGAAGTCAGAGATGGTTCTAACATCTTAAAACAATGCTTCTTCGGCAGCTACATTTGCATGTCTTCTAGAGATCCTGGAACTGGCCTAGAACTTGCTTGACGAATTAAATGTCCCTTCTGAAACACATAGGGACATAACAAGACTAAGCAAAACAACAAGAAGTTCAAGATGAAAGAGTACACATCACAAATCCTGAAACACCCAATTAAAAGGCACAACAACATGTCAAGACAAAAATGCTGAAGAAAAAGGTCTACCTTCTTCAAAACATAGAAAACAAGTAAAGATGTGCCATTTTGTAGGAGATCAGTGACTTCCCCACCAGATGGTCAGGAAGGTGTTAGGGACTCTAAGAATAGCAGAAAACAGCAGTGATCCTGTAGTGGGAATGGCATGACTTCCACTTTGAAGTCAGTCTGCTGCCTCTGTTAACCTCCTCTCCTGTCTCCTCAAAAACATAATCTCTATTGTAAAAGAAACAGCACTCCCATAGTGTACCGGTCTCATATGTGGTTTGATTTTGTGCCTTGAAGACTTTAAAAAATAAGCAGCTTCCACACGACTACAAAGGGCAGTCTGTGTTTTTGTGGTTTAACATCTCTGTTAAAACCGAAAAGGACTGGGAAATGTTTCTGAAAGAGGGATTCTGTAACAAGCGGAGGAAAGTTTCATCACTTTTTGATTCTTTTGCAGCGCAGCACACCCACAGTAGCAGTACAACTCCCAAGGTTGCAGTTGTAGTCCCTGTTTACACAGCGGAAGCTCACTAACAAGTCTGACTTGAGGCGTTCTCACTTGCTAATTCATTTACTTGAGAAACTAGGTCAGTGGTAGCACATTATTACTAGATTCATCCTTTGGCTTCATCTTATTTTTCTTTCCTCCGTGGAATGATATCTATTGTGTACAAGAACAGTGCTAAACACTGCAATGATGGGTTGTAGCCCATACAAATGCATTTTTAAAAATTATTTTAGGCTCATTACATTTTATGTATCTGATATTAAGGCAGCCTTCCCAAAACCTTTAATCAACCATCATCTGGAGACTGGACTTTGCACAGAAAGACTGATTCTCATGACATGAGGAGCTTTTCTCATTCCGCAGTCTGCTTTGTCACCAGCTTGAAGCAGCAGTGCAGTTAAATGGCTTTGCTTGGATGCAGTCAAGCATCACAGTGCTGACAGAGGTGAAAAAATTAATAACTATAGTAGATAAAGTGTTCACATCGAGAAATAATGTCTTTGCTTTATCTTGTTCTGTGTTTGTGCTGAAGGATCACACTGATCCTTTTTTTATGTTTAGGTTATCAAAGCAACAGCCTTCACATAAAAGACAAAAATGAACAGTATAGGGTATGCTCTTTCAAAGAAATGCTTTATGCTTTTGAAGAAAAAGCATAAAGCTTGAATGAAACTGAAACTAGCTGCACAGAAACTAGCTGCATGTTATTTTTAATGACATGCAAAAGAGCCAGTGTTTCCCTTGGAATGAGTCGTAAGAGGAGAATCGGTAGAGCAACATCCCCAATTTGTTGCTATGGACTGACAATGAGATAGCTAAAGGAAGGGCACCGTGCTTTTCTCTCAGGTCGAAGGAAGGAGCATGATGAACCTTCCTCAGACTGATGTCAGAGCATAGATGGCGACAAGAAACATCTCACTGGAGTTGTTTCAGCCAAAGATTAAATAACCATTTAAGGGTAGGGTGTTATAACATCTTATGTTTTTTTAATTTTTTTTTTACTTATTTTGTTTAGTGTTTGTCGTTTGCAAAGAAATGAAACTTAAAAAACGATGAGATAATATGTGAATGTTTCTTAGCAAAAAACTAGATATTCATTTGTGTGCCCTATTTTTATTGTGCATAAAAATGTACTGAATTTAGTAAATGTCTAAATGAACTGAGCTTACTTACCACTTTTCTGGTACTATCAATTACTTTTACACCAAATTCACCCAGCTGCACTGACAAAAAAAATAGAAAGGAAAAAAACATTTCCATCAATACACAGAGAGGTAATCAACATGGGGTTAAATGAATTGCCTGTTGGTACATCGACATGTGGTGATGAGAAAACTGGAGTCAAATCCACAACTTTCCAATTGCAAGACAATTAATCTTAACCCCTGAGCCACCTTAACACTTTAATGATTTTTCTGAATTTTTGTCCCTGTCTCAGAATCTAACTGACAATAAATAAATGCAACAAGCAAAACTACTGTGACTTCAATTATGATTGTATTTTATTTTATGTTATTTATTTACTAGGCAACTTTGCCAGTATTTTAACAGGAGGTAGAATTACTGGAGCAACACAAGTTATATTCTCCTTTGCTTAATCCACTTTGATTGTTTTTCAGCCCCACAGTCCACAAAGCTCTGGCCTGATTTGATAGTGTCTACATCATAACGTTCTTTTGTCTCCTGTACCTATTCCATACTTAATACATCACCACCCTTAAAACATTTGACCTTCTGTTACCCTGCCCAGTCCTGACTCTCTCCTGCATGGGAGTTTTCGAAACTTCCTTTTCTGGGCTGTCTGGCTCACCAGATGTTTCCTCTGTTCTCCAAAACCCACTCCCCTCCCATTTGGTGAAGGTGCAACACTGACAGAGTGGGGCTGTGTCTTTCACTCGTAGTCCAGCCCATGACTCACATAAGGAGTCCAACCGAGGACGTCTTTTAGAAAGATCTGAACAAGGTGCACAGCACCTGGGATTTACTTAGACAACTCTGACATACATAGCTTTTCTTTATTTGGACTACTTTCACACAAACCAGTGTTTGGTGTTTTACTTCTTTTAAATCCAGCAGGTCATTAGCTGACAATGTCGTGGGACTGTGGTCTCAAGTACATGTTCTCTACGTCCCCTGTACTGCAGCAGGGTAGCAAATGCATCCTGCAAGACAAGGAGGACCTGTCCAGACTGGAGATGGTCCAGAGATTGGCGAAGGATGGCTGCCGGTTCCTGCAAAGCCACAGCAAGGGTCCAGAGAAGACATCTGAGGTGAGATACACAAAGACCAAGTCTGTGATTTTCACTGCAAGCATTTATCTGACTTCTCTGTAGTATCTATAATTAATCAAGCTGTCAATATGATATTGTACAGCTCTGACGGCATGCTGTATGCTTTCATTTAGTTAGTGTATTTGAATAGAATATCACAGAATATTCCATTAATTGTTCCTGAGTGAGGGAAATTTCTAAATGTATACAAATTAAGTACATAACTTAAGGAAAACTATATTATAAGATATATTTCTAGATATTTGTGAAAAAGAATGCAGGGTTCAAAGCTATATATTAAGTTTTGTTGGAAGAAATGGACTCAACAGAAGCAGAGAAATATTACTGCACAATTGTAAACAACCTTGTACAATAAAATTTGACCACATGCATATTGTCTGTTTTCAATATCTAAAACAAAACCTATTTACTAAAACTATCCTCTGTGCTCCTCTGGATGACTATCACATTAATTCAAAGTGAAGTCTATTGAAGTTACTTGATACATGCAGTCATGTTAAGTAAGTCAGAATATATGTGCATATTTTAATATCTTTTAGAAAACAATGCCATAACCTATACACAAGTTTTAAGCATACTTTTCATTGAGCCCACATTACTGTGTAAAAAATAAATAAAAATAAATTCTTAATCTGATGTAATATTTAAATCTTGAATGTTAAACATCAAAAATGTTGAAGGATTATCAGGATTTAAAAAAAAATAAAAGCTTGCAAATTTCAGTCTGTGTGTAAAGAAAACGATGTTTCACATAGGGAATGGTGTTACTGAAATAAATGAATATTCTAATGTCATTCTAACTTATTAAGTATAACTATGTATGTAGTCAAATAAGTATATTTACCGTGAGAACATTTCGTCTAACTTCCGATGAAGTTAGACACAGAAACCATCCTTGTGTTCAAGTGCCACGAACACATGGGTGGTGATTGTGGCACAATCCATTTACAACATCTGCTACTTCTGAAAGCATAAGTGCACACACACTGTCCAGTCTCACCCGCCTGTGCTTAGAAAAATAAAAAAACATTACATCAGCCCAAGAGCTCTCTGATTGGGCAAAGCTCTGGTGGGTTTAGCTTCACCCTTCCTGCCAGCTGTATCGGCTAGCTGGACTTTTAGACAATTGCAGGAAAGGTTGACGTCTTTGGCTGGACTGTACTGGCAGTACATTGTGTGGTCTCTGGGTGGGTTCCCGTGCGTCAGATTTGTGACCTTTTCTCCCTAACAAGGCCAGATCTTCTCATCTGTTAAGCATTTAGTAAAGTTCACCACCTGCGTTAAGCCGCCACCAATCACAGTATGATCAAATGTCAGCAATGTAGAATTTCGGCATTCTATTTACTGTGCTAAATCTCCAGCAGTAGTTGCATGGTGTACATTTGAAATGCTATTGAAAATCACAAAAGATTGACCACAAGTTTAATACATCAACTAATCTAGAAATCAAAGTATTACATGAAATTATCCTGTTTCTTGTTTGCAAAGTGATCCAAACTCGTGCTGGAGTTCACCCAACACATACTGTACAGCATAATGTGTGATTCATTTAAGTATGTGAAATCAGACATCAAGGAGCGTAGAAATCTGTTTACTCCAAGTTGAAACAGAATGGCCAAATATACAACAATATATTTGTTTGATCTATTAGAAGATCGAACTCTCTAAAAAAAAAGGAGTTTCTCAGAAAAGAAGGAGCTCTGTTTTCTCCTGAACCCAGATCCGGGAAAAGCTGAAGACAATTGATGGATGGATTTGACAGGGGTGCTGAAGGCTAAAAAGTACTTTTTTAGAGCTTGTCTGAGTTGAAAGTGTGAAGTTTGATGCTTTGCTGTATACCACCTCTTCTGTTTGCTGTATACCACCTCTTCTGTTTGCGTAAATATAGTAAAATGTACAATAAACTCTAAATTTGCGAGCCAGTTTTCATTATTTGAGAAACTAAGCTACTCTTCACCCTCTTGCCATCTCATGCTGTTATTTCTGAGGGAATTTGGACTCGTCTGCACTCTGACAGTACTGACACTTTGCAGGCCTCACACCATACATGCCAGACATGAAAGAGGACAGAAAACATCTCAGGAACATGACTTTGAGCAGAAGCCTGAGATCATACTTAATAGGAGGACTTCTTTAGAAACATTGACTCAAGATCTTTTCGACCTGTGTTGCATTTTAGTCACCGGCTCAGGGGATCTGGTTGTTTGTCTTTTGTGTTATGAGTCTGTCTCCCACTGCACACAGACAGTTATCCCAGAGAAGCTGTGGTCAGATCAATAATTCATTCTGAGGGGGAAAGGGACATCCACACTTTGGCTTTGGTGTCGTGATTTGAGTCAGAAAAGCTGTGCATTAAGGCTAAAAGCAAAGCACCTGGTGGATCTGCCTGGAAATACAGAGTATATTTCACTGGAACCAGGAAGCTAATCATCATCCTTTCATCAGGTTCAGATTCTGTGAACAGAAGTGCTGTGGCTCCACCCTTTTATGGTCGAAAATACACAAGAGGCATTTTCTTTGTGCCTGTGTGCTGGTTACATCGGGATCAGCTGGAACAGCTTTATGAGATGCGCTCAAAGTCATGAATCACACAAGAAGCTGCCAGCATGTATTAAAGTTAATATTCCATCCTGTGCACATGGGAACATCCCTGCTGTTTTTGCAGCAGTCAGTCTTTTTGTCTCTGTGTGTCCTCTGGTTGAGTGTTACTGTGCCAGGAAATCCTGCTTTACTGAAGGACCATGTATTTGTCTCCACAAAATACAATTAGGGCTGCAAACTGCAGCCACTTCCAGCCTGTCAGCCCTGGCTAATTGCATGAACAGAGGTGATTCATTGACTGATGACGACTGAAGGAGGAGGTGTATAAGCAAGGAGCTGATGCATGATTGTGTATATAGTGAAATCTTCATTAGGGCCAGTATATCTGATCTGAGTCCTGCACTGTCCAGATCCAATCAGGAATTGTGTTACTGCAAGCACAACAGTTCTTTCTCAAAGTGGAGGCTGCAAAAGACTGAAAAGAAGACAAAGAATTAGAAAATAATATGGCTGCATTTTGCATGAAGATGATTAACTTTTAATCACAAGTTTACAGAAACGTCCTGTCATTAGCAAGAGAACCCTTCTTGATAAGAAAAGAGAAATGTTTCAAAGATGTGAATAAAACATGAAGGGATGGTCTTTGTAAAAACATATAAAATATAGATCTTAGTACAGTTGGAAAGATTTGTGTTTGTAAGTTGTACAAACACAGTGAACAGTGAACCACACAGAAACAAATCAATAAATAAAATAAAAAGTAATACAACATAAAAAAGGAGGTCGGGGGGTCAGGGCGCTACTCCGCGGCAATATGTAAATGGTGCTTAAATGGACAGAGTTGTGGGAATTGTACGTTTTTGAACTTTTTTTCATGAAACATCTGCAGTGTTTCATAAATGCTGTATAGTCAAAACAAAAATCTTGTATTTTTTTACACTGGTTGGGAAAATATGAGTGTGTTAATGCAAAATAACCAAAAGGTTTAGGTGGATGATCGTGTCTTGGAAGGTTTGTACTGGGGGAGTTACTGTGTGGATCAAACCCTAAGCACAAGTCCAAACCATTGTTTGTATGCACAGTATAACCAAATGACAGCTTCAAATAGACTCCCTACTTGGATATCCCCCATAATTTAATTGGCTCTGTGCATAAATCAGTAATTTAAATATGTGACTCACTTATGTTAATCCCTGAATGGGCTCCTGCGATAAGGACCAAATAATGATATATGTGGACGTTTTCTTTCTATTTCAGAGCTGCTTTTGACAGTGTATTATGATGGAAATCAGAGGTGATTTATGTGAGAGGGAGAAAAGGGAATCTCCTTTATGACACACTCAGCCCCCTCCTCTTCTTTTTCTCTCTCCAGCCACAGAGTGACGAGGCAGTCCGCTTGTGTGTGAGGGAGCGGGGCCACGATGTGCTCGTTCTCCGTCGAGTGTTGTCAGAGCAGCCAACGCACACTGCATGGTCGAGGGGAGGAGGGAGGGAAGAGGCAAAGACCAGGAGGTAAGCCTATCCACTCCCTCCTTCCTCTCTCTCTGTTTCTCTCTCTCCCTCTCTCTCAGCTCTCCTTCTCTCATCAGCCTCCTCCTCTGGCTCTGTCGCTCACACACTCACTCAGGCGTGCCCACATCTCAGCTCTCCACTCATAAATGACAACATTAAATACATATAAATGAGCAGCATGGGGCTGTGAGACAGCCTTCCCAGTCATACTGAGGGGGATCCCTCGGTGTGAACGCACCCGGGTGGATGCATGAAGGTGTCACGCAGCAGTAAGCGCAGCCGGGGTGAGGGCACGGCAACTCTTCAGGGATGGGATCTCGTCCTCAGCCCCTGAACCTGCAGAAGGACGGCAGGCTGCTGCTGCCGCATGCAGCCCTGGTTGAGCAGGAGGAGGACGAGGAGGATGAGGAGGGCTTGGAGGAGAGCATCAGCACCAGCACCAGTCGAGCAGAGCCGCAGACGATGCCCACCTTTGACGTCCCCTACTTTCGTTACATAGACGATGAGGGAACAGAGGGAGAGGAGGAATGGAGCAGCAGCAGATCTCTGTCCTCCATCGGCAGGGACTCCTCCGCTGACTCTGTTGTGTCTGACAGGTATGCGGTGGTGTCAGGGACCCCTGAGAAGATCCTGGAGCATCTGCTGGGTGACATGATGCTGGATGATGACCGAAGAACAACGCAGGGGAAGGAGTCAGGTCAGGATCCTTACTTTAACACTTTGCCTCTCTTCTTTTAAACTTACTTTGTCATGTCAGGGTATGAAAAAGCATTTTGATATCTACTGCTGCAAACACTAGGAGTTAAATTTACTGATTTCTGAAAAAAGGACAAAAAAATGATATAAAATGAAGTTTCCTTTACCCCTTCTGGTCTCCATAATGAGCCGGTGCTGCAGTTTGTCTCCAGGCAGTATCATCAGGTTGATCACGAGTGCCTAAATGTTCCAAATGTTCAGCCTGTTTTTTTTAAAGCTACTCACTTGAGTTTTCTGTAAGCTAGATCAAACCCACTGAAGAGTAGCTTGTCAACTATGGTACAACACATTATATTCAGTTTTCCTATTTGCTTTGCCTTTTTGATGCAAATTGTTAAGATAAAACCTATCTTTTTAGAAATAAGCTACTATACCTCCGGTGACATCACAAAAGGCATAAGGGAACTAATGAGAGCAAATTTAAGTTTTCTCTTAGTATTTCTGCTCTTTATTATCATGACTCTTGATGAAGCACACAAGGTTGAACCTCAATACTCAAACTCCAAACTTAGTTGTATGTCACAATGCTTACTGAAACCAACTGATCAGCTAAATCATGCCTCCCGTGATGTCAATTTATCCCTCATCCCCCAAAACACACAGCATAGAATTTATTTTTCTTTTGGCTTCAGAGCGTTTTTTTTCTCCTACTATGTGTTTTTGGAAATCTTACTATCCAGACTCCTTTAACCAGCTATGTTTTTACTGTCAGTTCATTCTTTTTTTGTTGGAAAAGAAAATAGCACAGGATTAAACCAGTGAGAAATATGCAACACTTCCTCATATCTTTTGAGCGTGACTGCAGTGGACTGCACCACATGAACTCCAGCCCAGCAGCAGCGACAAATCAACACATTTCCTCTCATCCCAGCAGGTACATGATAATGTGACACTGTTGCCAAGGCAGAGGAGACCCTCTGTTGCTGAAGCTGAAGATGTTTGCTCAATGAGAGACGATGACTGAGAGCAGTGCAATAGTCAGACAAAGAGAGAAAGAAAGCAAGTAAAAAGAAGGGGAAAAAAAAAAAAGATTTATTTTCTCTTAAAAGAAGAAACTGTCATCAGTGGAGGCTCAGATCATGATTAGCAGAAGAACTGAGTAAAACTGATGTCACTGTAGTGCTAGGAATGCAGTTTTAGATGGAGGAAGGAGTTACATTTAAAAAAATAAAATAAAACTGCTCACATCCTTACATAAAAAAATGGCTTAAATTCATCATAGGTCCATTGCTCTGTGATATCATTAAGCAAACATCTCCAGATGGATTAAAAATCAAATCCCAAAGTCAAGCAGCCAGAGACCAGAGGAGTCATGAACAGCAGCTAGTCTTTACTCAGAGATGTTTAGTAGTTTCACTCCTGCTGGGCTGTATGTACCTGTTTGCAAAGGTTGTTGTTCCTTTGATGCTACTTCTAAGCTGATCCACAGAGCTTTGCAGAAGCGTGGTAGACTAAGGTGTTCTGATGCCATCAAACTCAAATACATTTTTCTTTGAACAGTCCCCAAGTTGCTGTGTTTGATATTGCTTTTTTTAGATGGAGGAAAATGACTGGATTTTTATATGATTGGAGGTGTATATTAGTAAATTAGGATATGATTATGCTGAGAAGTGTGGTGTGAAAAAATAAGTCAGCCAACCTTGGCTGCACAGCAACAAAGCTGGTCTATTAAGTCTGGTTCAACACAGCAGATTTCAAAAATGGCAGCCATCCCATCAGCTCTCCTGCTACATCTAGCTGCCCACCCATATACTGATTAAACCCCGCCTTCTCAATTTACACCAGCCAATCACATCAGCCTTCCAGAGTGGTGGTGGGGGCAATTAGAAAATTCATTTATTTCAGTAACATGCTCATATATTGTAAAGACTCATTTTACATCAGGAGACATTTTTCAGTTAATTTTAAAGAGCATACAACTTCAGCACATCTGCATTGCTGGCTCTGTTTTTTCTTGTCTTCCTTTTAACAATACTCCATAGATTATCTATCGGTTTTAGGTCAGGAAAGGTTAAAGACCAGTCACGCACAGTAGGTATTGATAGTCTGGCAGTGTGGACAAGTGCCGAGCCATGGTGTACAAAGGAAATCCACTTCTCTATGGAGCTTGTGGGCTAAATGAGACATGTCCTAGAAATGAATGTATTCAATATAGACTTGATAAAACACAGTGGACCAACATCAGCAGATGACATGACTCTCAAAATTGTCACTCAGTGTTGAAACTTCACACTGGACCTCAAAAAACCTAGATAAAAGAGTTAAAAAAAGAGTACTTCTTTACTCTTTCTACGCACTCTGGGAGATTGATTTCCAACTGAAATGCTATTTTCATGTGAAAAATGGCTGATTTCGCCCAGGTAGGGCGCTTCACTCCGGATTGTTCAGGAGTCATAAAGCAGAGAACCCTCTAAATCAGTGGTCCCCAACCACTGGGCCGCAGACCGGTACCGGGCCGCGGACCAATTGGTACCGGGCCGCGCAAGAAATAATGAACTACTTCCGGATGTTTTTTTTTGAAAATCCTAAACCGGATTTTACTGGTTACGTCTTGCGCGTCATAAGATAAGATAATAAGATAAGATAAGATTTATTTGTCATTCTCATCAACAGATTACAACGAGATTGAGATTTGCTCGACTCGAGTTAAGATGCAGGTTATGTGTATATGCATAATGTACAAAGATAAAGAAATAAATAGTACAAAATAAATAGTACATCTTTAGCAATAAGCTTTTTATTGTGAAGGGTGTCGACGACTGTCAGTTGTCTTTGATGACTGTCAGTCATTATGTGTCATTTCTACTGTTGCCCTGAGGTGCAAACCACTTCAACATTAACATACAGTAGTTTAATTACAAATTACAAAAACACAACATTAACGAAGCACAATTACAAATTACACAATTACTGGTTATTAATGGTGTTGTGTTTTTCAATTTGTTGAAATGGTTTGCACCTCAGGGCCACCGTACATTTCTGCATTAAAAATCCTTCTTCTTATTGGTTCTTTTGTATAATTTACTTAATCATAGAAACTTCATTTGGAGTTTTTTTAGTTGTAAGCAATTATTAAATAACTAATAATAATTAGATAACAGTTAAAACCTATCACACTTATGTCATAAATATATATGATTATATAAGTTTTACTCCTTAGGTTAAATTACTGGTAGTTCTATTTTCAGTCAAACTCTGATTTACTGAGAAGTCCTGACCTGCACATGCAGCAAAATGACTGTAGCACCTATTTGCAAATCCTCAGCTCACAACATTAAGAATGCAGAGAATTTCTTCTTTCTCAAAGCACAGAGGCATGTTTGAGGGGAAACCAAACATGAACCACAGCTGAGTGAAAGGCAGAGAGTTTTCCTTTCCTTCCTTTGCGTTCACAAGTACCATGCAGGACAGTTGCAGCTTTTCCTGGGCTTCATCTGAAATGCAGTTATTGATTCCTTCGCTGCACAGAGCAGCCAGCTCTCAGAAGCATGTTCTAGATCATTCGTTTCTGTAATGACAGGATCTCCGTGGTGTTTTGAGACAGGACGAAAAGGAATCCCATTAGGTGAATGACTGTCATATTCAAAGATAAAGGCTCTTGTTTGCCGCTAAATAAATAAATTAAAAAAAGCTACACATTGCTGTGCTCACTGTATATCACTCATTGATCAGCACAGAGCAACTGATCATGTAATCTGATTAATTATTTTGAAATTATATCATCAGACAAAATATAAAGTTAGACAAATTCTGGCATTTTAAAGACTAAAACAAAAATACTACAAATATGTACTAAATAAATTCAGGCAGAAGAAACACTTTTCAAATAATTTTTTTTAGTATTAACTATATACACAAAATTAACACTTAACATGTACACAGTCTGCATGTGTACATGTCAGAACGTTTCCTGAATGCATGGGCCCGGACCGCCGTACCCTCTGGCATTGGTCATGTTTTTCAGGAACCGTTAATCGTTCATGTAACTTCTCAGGATGAAGAACTTCAGAAATGTGACTGTGGAAGCTGACGTTTCCGTTGGGGATATCTGTGCTTGCTGAAGCTTGTTTACGACTGAGATGGTATTTTAGGCTTGAATAGTTTCGGTGATAAGTGCACTCCTTTTTTGCATAACTTACACACAATCATAGTACTTTCCAGCACAAATTAACCACCAGTGGGCCAAGAGAAGCAGTTTTGTCTATCACACACACACACCCACATACATTTTTCATGGCTATAGTCCCCCCCAACTCACACCCTTCGCTGGCCCCTGATTATTTTGTTGTCTATTTGTTGCTTTATGTGCAAAGGTATTTTTTGCAATCCTAAATTATGTCTACTTGGACAAAGTTTTTTCTTCCTCAACCTCCTTTATTGTCATTTCATCTAATGAAAGGTGACGCCCCCCCCCCGGGCTGCAGTCTCAGGCACCTGTCTCCCACGTTATGTTTGTATGTTGTTCTTTGGACAGGTTTTACTGAAATGTGAATTTCCCTCTAGGATTAATAAAGTATATTCAATTCAATACTTGTATTTCTATCCATATTAGGACTTTGTATTGACTTCAATTCCTTTCAGTAACTGGATTTATGCCTAACCCAGACATTTTCCCTAATCACGACTAGTATATCCCAAATCCTAATTCACAGCTTACCTCTACACACAACCCCTGAGCCTAAACAAGGGGGAACGCCATTATAACCACACTTCGTCTCATTTCTAAAGACAAATGGGTCTCTGTAAGACATACTGATCTTCAGGAGGCTAGTAAATATACCAGAAAGAGTCCTAAATGTGCCAGCTATTACAGAGGATTTTACGCGGGTAAAAGTGCTACAGCTTGTGAGGTAGTTTCTAGTTCCCTGCTGTTCAGACTTTCTGTTAAGGCTGTTTCACTGTGTTGTTTATGACTGCTGCATGCATGTGAGAGAGTAACCCCCTCATAAGCGGGGAGTTATGTATGCACAGCTGCTCTGAACGGATTAACATAATGATGTCGGTGAGTCTGCTGGACCGGAACACTCACAAAAGACTCTGGAAGCTGCGGTGAAATTAAAGGAAGTGATTTACAATTCTTGGTCTAAGGCCTGTATGCAGAAGACTGATCCTACAATATGAAATAAAATTTTGTTAAATGGATAACTGGATGTATTTTTGACTTTTTGTACAAAAAAACAATGGGTACCAGGTTGAGAAATTATATGTCAATATAAAAATATTTACAAGAGCAATCTTTCTAACAAAATACATAAGAAATTGATCTGTGATTGCAGCGCTAACATCGAATGACAATATTGAATTATTAAAAATCTGTATTTTCCCTTTAATTCAGTTCACTTCAGTTTAACACAGTTTGATTCAGTTCACTGTATTGACTTTGCATTAATTACACAGAAACTGAGTAGCAGAACAATTAGCTTGACTTGGAATGAATCACATACAGATGAATGAGCAGAAAATGTGCACCTTAAAGCAGATTAGGATGACCGATATGAATTATATCAGATTGTTTCTTTTCAAGTGCAAAAATAAAAACACAAGCTTGAGAAACATCATTTGACACCGTCACGTTGTTAGCTTATCTCCATTGACGCAGATGGCATAAACTATTATGAGAGTCTGAAGATAATGTAAGTAAAGGCTTCTTTCAACATGCCAGAGTAAAATATGCTTGAAGATTCTGTTTACTTTTATTTCCTTCAGACTGACGGCAAATAATTTTGCTCTAAAGAGAAGTTTTTTCATGTTTTCCTGTGCTTAGCAATCTCTAAATGATTTTTGGCAGTAAAGAACGAGCTATCCTTGTGGTATTAAAGTGGAACATGGAAAAAAAGTGAGGCCATATGAATCATAAGTGCAGCCTAGCAATATAAGCAGTTCAGAAGATATTAATCATGCAGCTGTCGGGGTCGGTAGTGTTCCTGCCCTTCAGCGTACTGCTGCATTAATGAGGCTGTGTTCCTGCAGCCTTTAAGCCTGTTTTCCTGTAATAGCATACTTTTTTTCAAAGTGGAAATTCTCTCTGAACATTTGCTACTGAAACATACACATTTTTGACCTTTATCAATATGTATGTGTCTTTGCAGATATGCTTCTGGATGACTTTCTACTCACATACCCAGTGTTCATGTCAACCAGCGATTTATGCCAAGCTCTTCTGGGACAATATCCTTGCATGGAGGTATTTCTGCAGAAGCATTGCAATTATTTATTCCTAATAACAGACATAAATTACATTTACGAACAGAAAAATGGGTGTTAAAGAAAAGCAATAGTGCTTCAGCTTCCACTCACCATTGAATCGTCTCATTGAATGTACGGAAATCTGATCCTTAACCAGTATGCACCTATTGCAACAAGCGGCACAAAATTAAGGAGGACCTGAAAGAGGTTCTGGAGAGGAAACAGAAAGTCCTGCACCTGGTGTGGCATTGGATGTCTCTCTGCAAGGAGTTCCTGAGAGAGGACGAACATGTGAAAGTGTTCCTCAAGGTAGGAAATATCTGTGGAAATGAGTGGAACGTGAGATGAGATGTGGAATGATGACAGACAACTGTGCTTCCAGAGTTTGTACCGTTACGTGTTCGATGATCTTTATGAGCACCCAGCCCTGGAGAAGGATGTGATGGAGTTGCAGAAATTCTACCAGCTAAGACGCAGACAGTAAGTAACTGTATCTGGATTTGTTTTTTATTTTCATGTGTATAACATCCAGTAGGAATGACACATGTTGGTGGTCTAAGAGGAACTTTTGAACACAAAGACAGAGTTCTTCTCTCCAGGCCTCCCTTTTTAGCTTTTCATCAATGACTCCATTCAGAAATTGTAAAGTAATTTCCGTGCTCTGCGGTTTTATTCTCGGCGATTTAAAGGTCATTTTGCTCTTTATCTGGAATGGAAGAAAGAGAGGGAATTCTGGTTTTAAGAAATAGCGACAAGAGCCTAGAAGTGGTTCTCACATAAGAGAAAAGTATAAGCTATAAAAAGGCAATAGAAATAATGCAATGCCTACATCGACTCTCCACTGCGCTGCCAAAAAACAGACATGGCTCAAAACACAAGTTGCTGAGTTATTCCAGAGTGTGGCATTGGGGGCTGGGGGTGAAGTGGGCATTTATGACAGATTTGTGTCTTGCAAAAGTCTTTATATCATGCAAACTTGAAGAAAATTTACATTAACGTATAATATTGGGCTTTTGTGTTACAGACCAACATAGTATGTGGCTGTAAAGGGGAAGGTTACAGGTTTACTTGAATACACCTACATTAAAATCCAATGTAAACAAATGTTTCCAAAGCATACCTAATCCATAAACAGTAAAGTCTGTGTGGAACTGAATCTCATTATAAATCCAACTGTTCTGTAAAGCCTCGGTGGTTTATTAAAGAACATTTTGAACAACCAGCATCATGAGAATCAAGGAACACAGCAGACAGATCAGGAATAAAGGTATGTCTAACTTAAAAGCAAGATACACTTGCAAATCAATATTCAGGGCTTTGAAAATCACCCTAAACTAGTAATCCCACCTATAAAACATGGTGGTGGCAGATTTGCGCCATTTCCGTTAGTGTAGATGGGTAAGTTAATGACTTGGTGTTGGTCTCCCTTTATATATGTTATATGTTGGGGTTTGTGGTTATAATGTGACAAAATAAGAAAACCTTTGAGAGGTGAAAGTACTGTTCAAGGCACGTACAGCATTTTCTTTCTCAAGAAGAAAGAAATTAGTGTTTGCAAGTGTCCAATCACATCAGAAAGATTCTCTTTAGCGCAGTGACAAGAGAGTCCCTCAGGCCTCAGACAGAGAATGTTGCAGAAAAGAAGATATACTGTGGAACTCCAGCAAGCAACTACAGAGTCCGAGTGTGAGAGCCAGACATCTTGCTGTTGGACAGGAAAGGTCAGCCTGAAGGAATGCTTAGAAACTTTAATCATGGCAGACTAACAGCAACAGACGCTGCTCTTAGCAGGGGTCTGACATAAAAGCCTGCAGGTCTGTGACCGATTAAAATATGCCAGATTTATTCATCTATGACACTGCCATATAAAATTTTACTCTTAGGAGTGATGTGCCTTTGAATTCTGCCATGCTCCACTTGATTGGTGACTAAATAGTGCAGATAATAATCAGTTGATTTCAGTTATTAACTTATCTTTTATCCAGTACTACATTCCCCCCCCAAAAAATCCTGCATCATAGAAGCTCATGTCAAAGACTGCGCACATTCATGATAATATATATTATCAAAATGTCAATAAAGGTTAGATAGTTCATGTATAATTTTATGTTAGTTCACCTACTTTATACATGTTAAAATCTTTAAAGATGTCCTAATAGAAGTTGGAAATGTAAAATGTGGTTCTGATTAACTAATGTATGTGGTCATGATTGATGTGTTGAAAAGGCATGAAAAACTAAAATGCTAAAGTGATGCTTTGTTGTATCATTTTAGTGTTTGTTTTGAATCAAAAATGAACAAAAATTGTTATTTTGGTTTCTAAACAAACCCTGAGTAAGCAGACTTATTGCCCCGCCCATCTCCCTCTTCCCCTTTGTTCAGCCACCAAACTGAATTTTTCCCCTGGGAACATCTGCATCCGTGTAGTTCAGTCTTTTTCTGTTGGTGCTGATATCTCAGCCTGCCTTTATTATGTTTATATCCGGTAAGGGAAACCCACAACTCCTACCCCTTCATACTGCTAGACTGTGTGTGTGGGTGTTACCCACTGACATAATCCTGTATTTATGGGCTTTTCACAATCAGTCCTGTCTCAGATGGGGACAAGCTCAGCCGATCCCACTGCTGTGACAATCTGCTGCTGTGTGAAAAGGTGTCATTTTTTTATAGACGGAGGCCCCTTCCTCCCAACCTGCCTCCTGATCAGCTTCCATCTGGACTTTATGTGCAAATTGAACTTCAAATCATATGATTCGGAAACCTCGCAGTGAGAACAAAACCCAATTTGTGCTTGGCATTCTGTATCCTCATGTGACATGTGAAGTCATAGATATCCACAGTGACTCTGCTCTTTTTGTAAGGCGGGGTCTGTTTAGATGTGACAAAGGGAATCAGGTTTTTCATTAGCACAGGGCTACTGCTGCTAGCCCCTGAGAAGGGATCCCTCAGGACCGGTTCTGTGCCAGCACGCCTATTGGGATGCAAAACTCGTGAAAGCTGAGCGATGAACACAGGCACAGGGCTATATATCATGCCGACCAGAACTAACCGATGAGAATTGGATGATGAAATGAAGAGATCACTTTGGAATGTCTAAAATCTGCTAAGCACTTTAATCTCTACTTGACACTGAATGCCAGTAATGGACTGAATGCTGCAGAGGATGTTGTGGATAAATATATACCCTGTTTACCCTGATTATAGACTTTATAGGGTTTAGTTGTCATTAGCAGATCGGTGAGTCTTTTTGTGGCTATGAAGGCTGGTGTATTTCACGTTTTCTCTTCTGTTTTTATTTTTTTGTAGCACTGTGGATGATGATTCGCCACACAGAAATGTAAGTGAGAATTTCCTGTTTTATGTCTTTAAAAGAGACAAGTTGTCATAAAAAACAGAACTTTGTGTTTGCCCTACAACATATCTGGGGTTAAGGCCATAAAAACCTGTATTTTTTTGTTTTGTTGCTCAAAGTAAAATTCTTAACATGCGTTATAATCAATGGATCTTCCCTTATTTTGCTTTTTAGGGTAGAGCTCTTTCCCACCAATTGAGCTTGAAAGAGAATGGGCTCAGATCCAGGATCACACAGAGAGAGAACAAGGAAGGTAAGTCCTGCAAGGTGACGTTTCTTGGACATTCCTCCCATCATTACGCTATTTTCAAAATGAATGAAAGGAAACGTTAAGCTGGGAGCTTGAAACAATAGGGTTCTTTCCAAGGAATGAATGACATGTTTGGAAATGCAAATTCCTGACTTACCATGTTTTTCACGTTTGGATCAGTTTTTATTTGAGTGTTGATTTGCTTATCAACTCTCAATGTACTCTTTAATCACGTAAAAAGTACATTTTGATAACCTATTAGTACGTATTAAACTTTTCATTAAGCCCACATTTCTGGAATAAAAATAAAAATGCTTTTTATTAGCCTGTGATTTTCTCATTTTAAATGCATTTTCATCAATTCTTAAGCATAACATTATATTTAACATAAAGCCAGCAGAAGTGTTTTACATTCAGTTACATACATTAAAAGTACAACAACAACGCTACCTCAAAAGGATAAACAATTTTAATACTGAGCTGCAACGCTAACGGCCTAAGAAAAGCTTAGCAGCCTGCTAGTTAGCTTATTACATAGCAAACAATCAAATTTCCAGAACTTATTAAAGTAAACAAATACAGTAGATAGTTATTTCTTTTCTCTTTTCTTAACATAAACGCTCATGTTGACGTATAAGCTGCTACTTACAGGCATTGCTTCGAAGAACTTGACCTGGAATGTGGCGTTCATAATAGACACATCTGTTCTACCGCTAGCAAAACAAACGTTTTTTGTTTTTTTTTGCTAGCAAAACAAACGTATTGACTAAACAACATAAAAGTCAAGCAGTTCCCTAAAAGTCCAACAGATGGCAGCAATGCTCCATGTAAAATCAAACACCCACAGCTTACAGGACAGTGTTATTAATCTCAACTCATGAATTGAGTTACTGAAAAAAAAAACAATCAGTAATATTCAAACTTATTAAAAATGGCTACATCTTCTTTTCCAGTTCTCTGCCGTGTGTACGTCACGATGGACTCGTATCTTAGTGCGAAGGTCCACTCTGAGGTGGTTTCTCAGGAGCTGTTGCAGGCAGTGGCAGAGAGGATGGATGTTCCTGCATCTGAACTGATACTTGTGGCCATTACTTATCCTGGAGGTAAACACCACTCTGATCTCTTACAGCACACAACCGTCACAGATGACTCGTGGTACTACACATCTCACCTAAAGAGTAACATCTTAGAGCAAAAATGAAGCTTTCAAGAATTGTTTTGCATTATGAATAATATTTAAACGCAGACCATGCAGGTACAATAAAAGATTATGAACTTGTTTTCGTTGATTGCATTTTATGATCAGTTATTCAGCCCATCTGTGGTGGATAATAAGATGAGTTAATTGCATTGCCTTGTTCAATCCATTGCAGGCCAGTATCTGTTTTCTGTGGCAGAAGTAACTGGTTTCCTTGGAGCAGAGGCTGCCACTGAGTCTTATCTCTGAGCACTGATAGATGCTTCCAGGCTACCCGACTCATTTTTAATGGCATTCTGCTGTTTGTGATGCGTTTTCCTCTTTGCAGGTAGACTCCTCCTGCAGCCTCAGGACAGAGTTTTCTCCAATTCTTTTCGGCCAGTGGGGAGGCTTCATGTGTGCAGGAAGGACCTCGGTGAAGTCCTGGTAGGAACGGCATTGTAATTTGTGACTTTGATGGGGCTCAGGAGCAGATTTAGTGGGAGAGAATTTTGTCCAAGAAAAGGAGTGAGGAGATTGTTTGAAATTAGAGAAACATAAAAGACAAAATAAAAATAGGATGCAAAGTTCTAATGAACACAAGTGCTTAAAAACATTCCTTAAATAAAAAAATAATAATAAGCGAAGTGACCATAATTTATAATTTATTGGATTTTATAATTATATGTAGGTCACATTGCACTATGAGCTTTGGGATGTCTGGCCTAAAATCACATAAATTCAAATCAGTTTATTTCTATAGATGCAAGCTGAGCCTTTTGAGAGAATAATATAAATGATCACAAAAGACAAAGTGAAATGTAAAACAGCCTTCAAAGAAGACATATAAATAAGAAGGAACACTGTAGAACAAAACACCACAAATTTTTTAAACAAAATCATATATGAACCAGGAAAATAAAACTTGCAAATTGACTCAACCAACCATTAAGAAAATCTCAATAAGATCCACAGCTGAAGACAAAAATTTAACTGCAAGACATTCCATTTGGTCATTTTAGTTCTTAATATGATAAATAATAGGGATCCATTTTTGTCAGTCTATAATACAGAGCACCTCCATCATGGGTAGGATTGCCAAACCATTATCTCAATTTGGAAAGTTTACAGAAATCAAATTATTGACTGATTACTCTGTTGTGTAATTCTACAAGAAAACAAGTGCTTTCAAAATTACAACTTATCTTAGCAAATGGATAATAAATTCACATCAAACCCTCCTTCAGTAAAATCTGACTCCTTGTGTCTAAAATGGGTTGTTAAAATGTTTCTGCCTGAATGTTGGTTTCTTCCAGAAAAAAATGTTTTAAACGGACTTTGGCAAATAAATAAAAAAACATCTTATATGTGTTTTTCCTCTACAGAACCCATTTACAGATAACTCAGAGTTGCAACAGAGGACGGCTCGCATGCTAACTTTAAATACATGGGATGTGGCTGTTGCACTCACCAACTTTGACTGGACGATTTTCAACTCGATGCACGAGGTTGGCCTCTATTTGCATCCTTAAGCGCAAATAGTTACCTCTGGATGTGTCACCTTTCTTTTTGTCATAGCTTACTTCAGTTTGGTTAAAGTTTTTTTCTTTTTGTCTTACAGCAGGAACTGATCTACTTCACCTTCAACCGCCATGTTTGCAGTAGCTACACAATGCCATTAGAGACGCTGCTGCAGCAATGCAATGAAGTCCAGCTGTGGGTCATGACTGAGGTGCTGCTGTGCCCGACGCTCTGCAAAAGGGTCCAGCTCATCAAGAAGTTCATCAAGATTGCTGCTCAGTTAGTCACTTTTCACCAAAAAAAAATTACTGATTGCCTTTTAATACTACTTTGCTGTAACAGTAGCCTTGATTTGATTGAGAATTCAACGCCCTCTTGTGGCAAACCATTAGGTTGCACTTAGTTTAATTCTTTTGAAATATAACCCTTAAAATTCTGTTTTATTTTTTTCTAGCTGTAAAGCACAGAGGAACCTCAACAGTTTCTTTGCCATTATTATGGGCCTGAATGCTGGTGCTGTAAGCCGCCTCAGTCAGACGTGGGAGGTTAGATTTCCTCTTTTCCTTCTGACATTAATTTGTTATTATTTGCAGCAGCAGTTGAACTACCTGGAAAAAAAATATAATAACCAATGTTTCTGTCCCTGCAGAAAATTCCTGGTAAATTTAAGAAGCTGTTTTCCGAGCTGGAGACAGTCACAGTGAGTCTACTCATAGATAATTGTTATATTACCTATCACTGCTGAAAGCAGAGCGTTGATGTTAATCCATGCTGCACCAGGGGATACAAGTAGCTAAAACCAAACACGTTTTACTTCACTAAGAATTTCAGGTTTATGTGATCATTAGCTTTGAATCCTTCCAGAATTCACTTCTAACAATGTCTGCTTGCACAGACACACACATCCTTCCCTGGAGAGTTTTGCTGATTTTGAACATTTCTTCACAGGATCCCTCACTGAACCACAAGGCATACAGGGACTCCTTCAAGAAGATGAAGTCCCCCAAGATCCCGTTTCTTCCTTTACTCTTGAAAGGTGTGTTCCTTACTCTTCTGCTTCAGGAGCCCAAAAACTTGACATTGGGGTAAAACGGGGAGTTGTCACAATCATTGGACGATTCCATTTTTACACCCAAATTTTTCACTAAATATAAATCTTTTCCCTTTTAGACATCACATTCATCCATGAAGGCAACAAAACATTTCATGATAATCTGGTCAATTTTGAGAAGTTGGTAAGTTTTGGTGTCTTTTATCTTCTGGACAGGAAACATACAGTATGGAAAATGCTTAATCAAAGTCTCTATCTGTATCCTCCAGCACATGATAGCAGACATGGCGAGACTCATCCGAGAGTGTCAGCAAGACCACGTGGGTCAGTATTCAGATCACTTGTCACGCATGATGTGATGTTTTAAACTGGTAATCACAATGAGACCTGTGAGATCTAAATCGTCAGTGTTTTTTTGTTTGTTTGTTTTTTTTACATCAGCTATTGCTGAATTTTATATACAAGACATTCACTGGTTCATTGTTAAAACAATTCTTTTAACAGAATTGATGTTAAAAGAAAAAAGAAAATCTGACTTAGCATTTGAGCTGCCGATCACTCAGAGCTGATTAAAAAATAAATATCCGATTCCAATTTCTGTCCTACTCCAACCTCTGGTTGATGGATCTACAAGGTATTTATAGTTTCAATGAGACGTGATGACAGAATGTTTGAGAACCATTGATCTAAAGCAGTGTTTCCTCAAGTCACACCGTCTTGCATGTTTTAGATGTTTTCCTGCTTCAGCAAAGCTGATTTCAATTGATGGCTGAGTAACAGGCTTTTACCGAATTGCAGACATCTGAATCAGGTGTGTTAAAGCAGGGAAACATCTATAAACATGGAGAGGAGTGTGCCTTTAAGACCTCAAGGCACATTATAGAGTAGTTAACTCAGTCCAATGATGCATTTGAACTGAACCTATACTTTTCAAACTCTGCAGTCAACTTCAGTTTATCATTCCAAAATCTAAGGAAACCAAAGAGATTGGTTCTAGTTATTCACTCTGTTCCAATTTCTAATTACTTTTGGATAGTGTTTCAAGCATTTGAACACTTGTGGAGTAATATCATCACAGGTTAGAAGTAAAATAATGTTCTTCTTCTAGGAAATGGAATTGCCCAGAAGAGCAGCTCAGAGGTTCGAGCCTACACTGATTACCTTCATGTCATCGACAATCAGCAGACTCTGTTCGAACTGTCACACAGACTGGAGCCTCGTGCGTAGACAGGAGTTTTTTCTATTCTTCCCACTCTGTGGAATTGCCAAGGATCAACCGATCACTGTCTCAGCTCGTAGTGCCCAGGACTCGGTCAGCAATCCTTGGAGGTATGCATGTTTCTGACTCAAACACACAAGATGGAGTAACTCAATCAGGAGGCTGTCACCAGAGACCTAAACAAGCAGTGAAAGACGCATGTGAGGAAGGCCGCAGAAACAGTTTGGATCCACTACCACGTGACTGATTCATTCAACTATTACTCAACTGGAAAGCTGCAGCGCCAGCGGCTGAACTGCAACAACAGCAGAAGCCTTGAGTGGCAGCCATTTATCAAGACATCATTATGGGGTCCAAAGCTGCTACTGTTTTTATGAAGACCTGCAGATGGCAGAAGTTAGCAAGGGAAATTTTTCTTTTTCAACGGCCCACTGTAATGAATACTTCCAGTTGATTAATACTGTTCTGCTCTCAAGTGACTTTAAATTGCATTAATACTCATGATTCATCTTTCATACCACAACAAAATCAATTAAAACTTTACATACAGTGCTAAAAATAAAAAAGGAGATTTCTACTTATTTCTCAGGATTAAAGGAGACCTATTATGTTTGCTATTAAAAGGAGTTAGAATAGGTCTACGGCAGGGGTGGGCAACTCCAGGCCTCAAGAGCCGGTCTCCTGCAACTTTTAGATGTATCTCTACTTCAACACACCTGAATCAAATAATGAGGTCCTTAGCAGGACTTGGAGAACTTGACTACACTTAGGAGGTGTGTTTGATCAGGGAGACATCCAAGAGTTGCAGGACACCGGCCCTCGAGGACCAGGATACCCGTAGACCCCTGGTCTACGGGCTGTAAAATAACATGGTCATAACATGGTCATTAAATTTCTTTCTCAAAATCATTGGAAAATGAGATTTCACCTCCTCTGTTCTGCCTGTTATGAGCTCCTTTCAGAATTATCTGGTTAAGGCTGGATGTTTGGGGTTTTTTTTTTCAGGGTTTGAACTGTTTCTAGAACAAAAATGTCTGAAAACTTTGTATAGTAGGTTCCCTTTAGCATTTATTTAGAACCAACGCTAAAATTAAAAGTTCAAAAAAGTTTGCAAAAGAAAAATCTGGAGCTCACAATCAGTGAAATCAAGAGATCTCAATCAAAGAAGAGAAGAAAAAAGCTGACACTAAATCAACAAACTGTGACTAATGGGGGGGGATGTTTTAGGTCAAGTGAACTGAAGGTCCAACTTTTATTTTAGCTGATTAAAATCTATCAATATTCAGAGTTGCTCATTGTCTCAGAAGCCCACAGACAGTAGCTTCAAAGCCTAACTTAGATTGTAGTACCTATTTTAATCTTTGGGAGGAACAAAACAAGGAGGTAGACCCAAGATTTGAAACCAGCCTTGATTCATCTCCTGTTAGCACAAGAACAGCAAGAAGCGCCTTACTTGGTTCTTCCTGGACCTCTGCTAGTGTGTGGTTTCAACATCGTCTCTCGGCTTAACTGACAAGAAATCCAAGGCACAAATACAGTACTTGTTAAAAGACCCTACAACGACCACCTTTCCAAAGTGTTGTGAGGACAAACCAGAATATAGTGGAACATTCACATAAAAGTATAGTTTTCTTCTTGACATAGTGAACAATGACAAGAAAAAGCAGTTAACAAAACCAAATCTCCGAAAAGGTATACAAGACCTCCCTGACTCTGCTGGGGAAAAACCTTGATTAATTCTAAGATTTGGTCACAGTCTTGGGACTTCACTTACCCACAACATGAAGGGTAAAGAGTCATCTCCAGGAACTGCTCAACCAATCAGAGAAGTTCTTGAGGTAACACGAGAGCTAAATAAACTTGAACGGTTCATTAAAAAAAAAAAAAGTGGATTCTAGTATATTTTTTTTTTCTAAAAATCAGTCCTTTATACTGACAGAGCGAAATCATCAAAACTTCTGTTATATTAACTCAAGACTGAGGTTGTTTTCACATTACTATTTTTCTACAACATGTAATCGTTCCGTTGAATAAAAAGAGACAGCAATTGTTTAAAATAAAATAATAGCTAACCACGATTTTTTTTCTTTCCTTCATAAGTTTTAAACTGGCAAGATTTTTCCTGTGAGAGACTTTGACATGTACAGGCATTTAGAAAAATTTTTTGACCATACCAAAAGTTATATACTTCCCATATTGTAAAAATTTAGAGACGACTTTCAGGGAATAGAGGGTTCTTCTGAACAGATCTGAAGTCCAGTGAGGACTTTTAAAGTGACCTGAAGAAATGCATTATTAATTTGCATAGCACATTTTAGCAAAAAGGCAATTCAAGGTTCTTTGCTTGATGAAAACATGAACAACTAACATTTAATTTTCTTCAATGTCTTCAAGATCATCCAAATCCTCACTATAAAATTTCCTGAGTAAAGATTAAAATTAATCTATATTCCAGTTGTTGATCAATAGACTTAATTATTAAAGCAGCTCTCTAATAGTTCAAAGGTCAAATATGATGTGTTTGTATTCTATCGAAGTTTAAAAGAAAATACAGTATAAAGTTTGAATGCAACAGAATAAAATAGTTCCTGTGATAATTGTTATTCACTAAATCTGTTTTAAATGAGTTTTAGAAGCTTTTAGCACTTAATGAATGAATTTAATACTTACAGATTTTTGATGAGTTAGCTAAAGATTAGGACAGACAGCAAGTTCCTCACACATGGGGTGTTTGCAAACTCAGCAATCTATTCTTGTAGTGAAATATTGCTACATGAGTAAAACTGTTCAGTTAACACACACAAAGATGTCTGATTGAGATTGTATATGTTATGACAATGATTGTTGAATATTTCATTTTAATATTCCAGTTGCATATTTTGTCAGTGCATCATCTTTCCTTACAGTACTTTTGTTATTGGCAAGTTCTGTTTATCAGAGAAGGCTTTACTCAATGCAGGCTGTGTAGGAAGCTCAAGAATGTAAAGTATACTGTATTTTACCAGTATGTTAAACATACCAGTAGTTGCACTTTACTGCTCTGGAAAAAGTTGAATTGTTGACAAACAAAGGAGTCAGGAATTGGCATCAGCTTCGTTATACCAGAAAAAACAAAGAAATTTATTGAAAACTAGTCAGATTTTCTTTAGCTAATAAAACAAAAGCTGCAGAGTTGCAATAGACTGAAATTTACACAGAAATAGAAAGCAATAGCAAAATGAAATGACAGCACTTCTGAATTAAAACTGTAAAATTTCTTCCTGTGCAATGGTCATTCTCATTGCAGTGTACAAGTTTAAACCATAATAATGTGTCTTGCAGGATAACTTCTAGAACCTTTGCTTAGCATATTTTAAGTTTCAATCCAGTGATCATTATGAGATAAATCTGCTTTATCATTATCTAGTTCTACATTTTTATTCAACTATGTACAGTTGAGTATTTATATTGTCTCTGCATATCGATATTTATTTAATTCTTCATGTGTTCTACAGATTTAAAAATTATCATGCTTTTGTTTAATCCTTTTTGTTCGCTGCTCTATGTGTCCAATGATGAACTGACCACCTCTGTCAACTGTGCATGCAATAAAACCGTTTCATGCACTGACCGAGATTCTGTGCCTGATTTCTAATCACTAGATTTGTAAAGTTCTGACCTGCTGATATATATTTTAGTAGATTTTGATTTCTCTGAGGACTAGAAATGTGAACAAAATGCTAAAAATAGAACCAACAAAGTTGGTTCTATTTATATCATTGAGATGGTAAAATCCTCCTGGTCATCAGACAGAGGTGTTTATAGTTAAAAACCAACTAAATAAAATTAAAGCACAAGCTCCTTAGTCCTTCACAAAACAGAATATAGCTTACTGGTTTAAATATTTTTCTCCTTGCCTCAAACTAAAGATGTGCACCAGATAAGAGATATTTTTTTTATGTACATTCACCCATCCATTGTCTTATGTTTACCTGAGATCAGATCACTGAGTTAATAGTTCTAGGGGGGAAACCTAGGCATCCCTCTCTCAGGTGACACCTTCCAGCCCATCAAACATAGACACTTAAGTGAGGCATAATTGAGAATTTAATAATAAAAATTAAAACTTAGAAATTGTGGCACGAAAAGGAGCAAGGCACTTAACGAGGAAACAGGGCATAAAGATAGAGAATCCAGCACTGACCAAAGACAAATCAAGAACCTAAATAGCAGGGAAACAGGTGAAAGTGATGGCTAAGTACAGGTGAAGTCAATGGGCTTAATTACTCAGGCAGAGTGATAGACTAATCAGGAAACTAGCAGGGAACCTGAACTGAGAGAAAAAAGGAACAAAGACCAAAAGAAGAAACAGGCCTAAACAATCATCAGCAAACATAACACTAAGAAATGTGAGGGAGGGAGAAAGTAATGTGACAACATCTTTTAGAAAATAATGACAATAAGGAGAATACATCAAAGCTAAAGAACATAGAAAATAATCAGACATACAAAAGAAAACCAAAACACTAGAAGATGATGATGGTAATAATCTAATAAAACAACTTGATGACTTGATGCAATTAACTTGGTTTCTTTAGACGGGAGAAAAATTAGCTTTGAATATGCCTTAATACAACATTTGTTGTTAATCTGTGCTGAACAAACAAGTACATTAAAGGGAAAAGTCAGAACCATGTGATAAAGCTTTTGAATGCTGCATTCACAGGATAGCTGGTCAAATGCAAAATCCTCTTCCTGGATCCCAGACAATTTCTCAGTTCATTTCAAAACTTCTTTAACTCGTGAGTCAACCAATAATTAGGTTAATCCTGTTATTTCAAGTGATAAAAGTTTAAAGTTTCTAAAAAATAAAAGAAGTTAAGAGAAGAAAATAACTTCCAACTCCTGTTTTTTTGATGGGGGGTGGAGGTGTGACCCAGATGCCCTCTCTGACTTTTACCAGGTGTCCTCTTTGGCCTTTATCATGACTTATCCATGGCACGACCCCCCGCCGTGCCGGGGCCTCGCACCCTGCCATTTCCTCCCAAACACTGCAGGCACTGTATCATTTCCCTGTCACCAAATGACTGGCTAGCTGCTGCGGCGTGCTAATGAGAGGAAGAGAAGGCAGATGAGGAGAATCTGCAGGAAGACCGGCTCTTCATTTCCCTCTCCTGGAATACAATACAGAGAATCAATCTTCCATCCTCCATTTGTCTGTCTGGAGCCACTGGGGCTGCAGGGAGGAATTAAGAACAACACAACAGTTATTATCGTCGGAGAAATCTTATTGGAGAAAAAGGGCTGGTTTGATCTCCCCAACACCCCAAAAAACACCAGTGTGATGCAGGGCTGCAATTTGAATCGCATTTTCAATAATATGGCCTCTGTTAACCCCGATGACATTAGGATCATGAAGTTAGCAAATGGTTTATTCAAAGAAACTACAGAATAAATGTGAACCGTTTCTTTAAGAAGTTAATTTTCTAGTAGTATGATTAATTTTGGTCTATACAACAATTCTAAAATTTGACTTTTCTGAAATGAACAGTGTTTTAAGCATTTATTTCTAATAAAACAACAATCTGGAAATCTTCTCACTTTTCAATTAACCTCAATTAATTTGATAAGAACAAGATAGCATTTTTTGATAAGATCATTCTCTCTATGCACTGATTCAAACTTAAAGGTTTTATTTAGTTCTGAGTAGGTTAATCAGATGCAGACAGAGACGAGAAGACAGATAAAGGATGGGTAATCTAATGTGTTGCTTTCTCATACAAAGCTATCAGTTCCTTTCAATAGGTTTTTGCAACAGGCTTGGCTGAATGAATTACACTAGTCTGTTAGTATTCTGCCTCCGCAGTACAAAAGGTCAATGTCAAATGGACCTCATTTAAAAGTCAATAGCGGCCATGCACATCATCTCCTGGGAATTTGGTCCGGGATCCCTCCAGACAGCATTGTGTATCATTCAGTTAGCAGAGGGCAGCCAGAGAGCTTTTTTTAATCTTGACCTTCTAATAAAATATGCTGCTCATCCAAAATTACACGGTCTAATATAGAGACATAAGCTCCCGACAAATCCCAGTCACACTCGAGGGAGATGAGGAGCAGCGGTGGACGCAGACACAACAGGTTCAACACTGGCTGGACACTAATCTATACCTATGTAACTCCTAAAATAAATCAAAATAAAGCTATGAAACTAAATGTCAATGACTGTGTCAGTGAAACACATACATGATACTAATACTGCTTACATAATACATTTTGTAAAAAAAACAACAACAAAAAAATATATATATATATATAGAGAGAGATGTATAGAGAGAGAGAGTTTTTTTTTTTTAGCACATTTTTAAGATGCTCCCTCTGACCTAATGACTTTCTCACACAGACAAGAGCAAAGCAACTCCAGCTAGCACCCAGTGGGGTGGGGGCTCTTTAGTTCGGAGGTGAAAGGCCCACACATATGTGGAGCCGCGCTGCTTTGTGCGGTACACTGGACATTCAAAGGTGTTCCTGAGCTCCTGCTCCTCTGCAGGCACAGCTCTAACATACACCACTGGCATGGCTGGGGTCAGATCTCCAAGGAAGGCCTCAGAGATGATGCCTGATTCAATGTCCCAACGAGCCCCTAGGAGGACAGACATAGACATGTTCCTGCTCATCCCGGCATACTGTAGGTCTAGTAAAGTATAATAAAAACATAACTGAAGACAGTGGTGGATATTTTTGGTTTATTGATTCTGACCTTCCATAAAGAGTCCATGGATGTATGCTCCCTCTCTTGGAGGGTGTCCAAAGTCCTCTTTCATCTTCTTTGTTACATCAACAGTTAGAGTCATTTTGTCCAGGGGCCATTGATTCTTGCGAGCAATACTCTGCAGTACAGCTGAGAAAGCACATCTCCACATGTTATTTGTGTGAATTTTATAAAACATTTACTAGGTTTATGACCCCTAACCGCCTGCTACTATTCCCCTCCACTTTCAATTAGAAAAATAAACATTCTAGCTATTAAAATCATTGTTTAGGTTTCATGAACCCTAAATTCAAATAATTCAAACTTCTACTCTAAGGTAGTATGTATTTCACTTTTATTTTCTCAGACTTAATTTTTTCAACTACAACTCACACATCCACTTTCTTTTATTTAGCATGTATGTACTGTTTTCCTTCAACATGGTTGAGCTTAGGTTTTGAATCTCCTTCAGTTCAGGTCCTTCAGCAGCTACAAGGTAAATATGTTGTTAGTTAAAACTCACCAGTAAGGAAGGATTGTGGGTTGAAGAATCCTGACAGCCAAACAACTGCAGGCAAAACAAAGTCTTGAGTCCAACTGTCCAATTCATGACAGCTGGTCATTAGATCATTCAACCTACAAAAAGTAACAAATTGTTTTGTAGTAAAATCGTATAACCACTAGTGTCATTATACATATGACGGAACATTGTAGTTTAAAAGATTGAGATAAAAATATACCATTGTGCAAGTGTTTTAGTTGAGGGATAAGCCAGTCTAGTCCAAGAATCTGGAACTAAATCATTGAACAACGCAGACTGTAGTCTCTCCATACTGGAGGAGATGGTGAGTTCCCCCTGTGGAAAAGGGAAAGCCCTTTGCTAAAACATAAATATACAATTTATTTACAAACTGAAATGCTAGTGGGCAGTAAACTGTACCTTCAGGCCAGCATCCAGCTCACTGAGGGACTTCTTTATTTCTGCTACCAGAAGATTCATGCGTTCACACTCCTGGAAGCACACTAAGACATAGGGGCTTCGCTCTGTTGTCTTTCCCATCATCTCTGAAACATTATATTCCTCAGGAAGTTTCTCCAGGATGTCTTCAATTATGGCCATAATCTGTTAAATGAAAGCACACATTACACGGTGCCTTGCAAACCTACTTATACCTCTTGAACATTTCACCGACCAAGATATGGCCGTGAGACTGAAGTGATAAGATAATCAAAAGTACCCTCTCACTTAACTATTATGCACCATTCTATCTTAGCCTGTCATAAATAGAAATTCCCTAGATGTATGTGGTTGTATCATGACCAAAATGTAAAAAAGTGCAGAGGACATTATTACGTTTGCATGTATGCAATCTCCGCATTTTTTCATCAGAGCAAGTTTTGTGCTTCCTCACCTTCTCGTCTGTGCTCTCACCGGCTTCATCTGTTCTGAATGAGTCTTGGTGCTGCAGTTCCCACAGAGATCTGAACATGTTTTCTGAGGTGGCAGTAAGGCACTCCAGCTCGGCATTCGGATGGAGACCATACAACACAGGGTTCTCCGGGGGGAGGTTTTCATCGACATAAACATGGTAGCCTGCATAGTCTAAAACAGGAGGAGCCAGAAATCCTGGACACAGGAAGAGCTCTGCTTCAAACTATGAATTTGACAAAAAAGAAGAAAAGACAAGAGTTCAGAATCAAATTGTGTCTTTAGAACTTAACATAGAGTGGATTTACAAACTGGACTGGAAAAATCTAAAAACCTGCTTTGTTTTGAAAAAAGTGATCACTCAGTGGAGAAATAATGAATAAGGACTACCAAGTTAGTAAGTTTAGATTACAACTGCCAACTTGAAGCATGCAATGTGATTACAGGTATATTACAACTGAGACTCTAAGTGCAGTTCCGTTTCTTATCTCAAGAGGGCACTCTTTACTTGAACATCAATAGAAAGACATTTAAACTTTTTATACATTGGCACTGCTGAAATCAACATCACAAAGGTAAAAAAAAGAAATTCAAATGAGTTAGTTGAAATATTTGCACGTTCCACAGTTTAAAGTAGCAAAAAACTGTGATATTTTAAACAGTTTTGTGCAAACTGGAACACCTACGGCTACAGTACAAAAAAAAAAAAACTAAAACAAAACGGAAACCCCTGTTAGGTCCAGGGTTTTAAACATGAGATCTCTGGCTTTTAGAGGGAGGGAGGTAGATTCCATACAACAACCCTTCATTTACTTGAAAGAATTATTGTCTCAGGTCAACTCCTAGCTTACCATATTAGGATTTATGAATTCTTGCAGATATGTCTTGCAGAGTCTTCTATCCCAGACATCAGTGATGTGCCCTCCATACATGATCTCTCCGAACAGATAGCGCAAGTCCTCCCAAGGCACCTGCATGGACTTCAAAAGGAAAATTAAGAAAAAGGACATCAGAAGGTCCTCAAAGAAATAAAGAAAAACATCTTAAATATTCTCAGAACTGAAATACTTTGAACTTACTGCAAAAGCATTTATACATGCAGTCACGCTCTTTAGGGTGCATGGCTTTTGGGTCTACTTATTTTGAACACAGCAATGAACCATTCTTTTTCTTTTTTGGGTTGCTCTTTGTTTAGCATATAATGACATGGTGGAATCTGTGGCGTGTGCGGTTTTCTACGCTTTGACTTCACTTATGGGAGATTCAAATAAACTTAGAACCCGTCTAACCCCAGATCATTTATACATTAAAACCTTGTAATAGTACTTGCTTTTTACCATGACTGCATATATATTCTTTAGGTATTCCATTAAAATTTGAAGGGTCAACTACCCTATAATATCCTATCTAGGTACCTTTTGCGCACATGGGGAAATACAACAAAAAGATGTTTCTTTACACAAACTGATGCGCTGTATGACAGCATAGTCTCTGCCTCAGTGGGAGATTATGATCCCTGAGCGTGAAGGAGGAAGAACAGAACATGCAATTCATAACAAATTACAAAAGCTGTAGGTTCAGTATCATTTGTACCTGTATTGTTTTGCAAATTGCTTCCTTCATCAGCTCTAATTGCAGTGATCACTTATGTAGCGTTGTGAACTGTCACATTGGCTGCGTGTAATTACATTTAGGATAACGCTTCATTGCCCTCCTAATGAATCCTCTGTATACGCACATACAGGTTAGTGTTTGGTTAACGTAATGAAGGACATTCGTTTTTGGAGGGCAGAATACCTCGGAGATGTAATTGGTTATGACCGGAGTAATGGGAGTTCTAAGAGAAATGCATTAGGAGTTGTGAGGGGCGCAAATCTGAAAGAATGGATTTTTTTGTCTTTGTGAAATAAAGCTAAATTATAGGTTGTGGGTTTGAAAAAAAAGACAGTAATGAGCATTTTTTACAAATACCACTGCAACAAAAGACTTTAAAGAAATAATTGGAGATGCTTCAGAGTAATTCAGCATCCTTGTCTGACTTTATTGTCGATAATAATACCATTATCTCTCTAAATTTGATCATTTAGGTAGTTGTAAAAACACATTAAAAGTTTTATTTAAAAAACTAACAGAAAGAAATGAAAAAAATATTTTATTAGAGAATAATAAATACCTTTGAGTTGCCCTCCAGGTAGTTATATAAAATATGGGCAGAGATGGTGAGGTCTCCTGTGCTGAAGGGGTAGTTGTGGTTCCACCCTTGCGAGCCAAATTTTCTGCGCTCTGTTATGCAGGCATGGAAGAAACAGAGGGAGAACAACATGGAGTTGAACTCTTGCTCTCTAGAGCACATATCCAAGGTGTCCTGAGAAAGAAAAAACCCCCCCAGAAAAATAGATGTCAGGGAATGCATGTCAAAACACACCTGACTGTAAAAGTATTTTCAGCTCACCTGGCTGAAGTTGTTGAGGGCAGTGTGTAAACTGGGATTCATGCCAGATGGGGGTTCGTTTGTGATTTTGATGGCGTTCTCCAGCATGCCTCTGGGGATCACATGCTGCGTGGGGTTCTGTGCTGGTTCTGCAGTGATGAAGACCCGGTAGCTGGGATGTCCATCCGCTGCCATTGTCTCCAGGAGAGCATCTAGCAAAGGCAGCCAGCGGACCACAAGGTGTACATTCTGAACAAAAAAATTATTAAGAGGTTTTATTGCTAAAATTTACATTTTGTTAGGTCAAATTAGTTAGAAAAAGATTTTTCTTCACTCTAGACTTGTTTAAAAGCCCTCACCAGTTCTCTTAGTTCACAGCTTCTCTCTAAAGTAGCCATTTGTGGAGCTGATCTAGCCAATTAGGGATTTTATTGAACCAAATTGAGTTTATTTCCCTTGTTCCGGGGATGAGATGATATCATTAGTGGCACAAGGAGGCTCAGAGTGCAGTCTGGTGTCGCTACAGTTTCTGGTGCAAAGAGTAAAAGGAACTTGTACCTGTAAAATGACCCAATGTCCCTGTTTAGAGGCATTCCTGAGAACCCTCTCTGCTACCTCCTCCTGCCCCTGTCCCAGAGACACATTGTGTAAAGTTCCCCGGTCAATGAAAAATCCCAGCTTTAAACCTGCATTTAAAAAAAAAATATATACATATTTTACAGTGTACGTCTAAATTAAAAAGGATACGCAAGTAACAAATAAAAAGTGTGGTACCTAGTGTCTCAACATCTCTTAGTGGATCCATTCCAGGTGAGAGAATGAAGAACATGGACGTTGAAGGAGTGCTATCCTCAAATAATTTTTCAAATTCCAGCCTATTGCTCTCTGCATATTTAGTTCCCATGCGTTCTTCAACAAATTTCCTATGAGAAAACATTAAGAGATGAATGCCAGTACACAGACATTGAAAATACATGTCCGCATTGCTTTGCAAAATTATTCATAACCCTTAAACGTTTTCAGTTTTCAAGTGTTTGAGAATGTCTGTTCGATAAAAGTTTATTTGTACACTTTTATAGACTAAAAGTGCTGTCCATTCTTTGGAAAAAAAAAAACAGCTGACGCTCTTATGGGAGAGTGAACATTTTTAAACATTAATCAAATCGTGCCACACATTTTCCATTTGATTTAGGTCTTAATATTAATTAGGACATTTTAACACTTAACTTACTTTGATTAAAATCACTACATTGTGTCTTTGGCTGTGCATTGAGAGTTGTTATCCTGCTGGGATGTTTTTATGCTTAGAACGAGTCACAAACAAGTGAACTGTAAATTAAATTTGAAGGTAATTTCAGTTACCTTCAGTCTGAAGGTAACTGAAATTACTGTAGTTTATCAGAGTAAAGCGTAAAAGGTAAAGATAATTTTATTTATATAGCACATTTTCAGCAACAAGGCAATACAAAGTGCTTAAAGAACTAAAGCATATGCATGCCACGCTTTTAAGATTTTTAAGCATTTGGAACTGTTGCATAATTTTTGTTCCATCACACAATTTTTGGTCTGTCACATAAAACTACATTTAAATTCACTGAAATTTTCACTTGTAACATAAAAACATGAAAACGTTTCAGCAGTATCAATGTTTTTCCAAGTACGGTTGTTTAATTTTGGTTAGTTATTTACTTCACTGCATAGGTTAGCCTATCAGGTCTGAGTGCTCTCAGGATGATGAGCTTCTGAAGGGAGCTCTTATTCTTCCAGTCCAGAGGAAGCTTTTCATTCTCAGGACAACTGGATTCAACAATCTTCTTCCAGCGTTTTGCTGAGTTTTCCACATCTTTGTCAAGTCCACCGAATTCCTCCATTGTAGAAATTGTCTATATCAAAGTACATGACATATTCACCTCACTCTGCAGTGCAGCACAGCATTTAGAGAAATGTGGCTCACAAAACGCAATTATTGTACCGTACCTTAATGGCCCCCCAGCTATGTGGAGAGAGGAACGACACAGCACTGAAGTTTGTAGTTTGCACAGGGAAATGAAGCAGGAACTCAAATTCCTGGGGATCAATCAAACCCTGAGAGAGGAGAATCTAAGGGGAGAACCAGTTTTAATAGTCAGATTTACAATATAAGTGACTCTGATATGTTTTTAGTAATTAACAAACATTAAAGAAATTCTCAAACGTTCTTAACTTTACAAACTGAATAAGTGTCAGTAAACGTGAAAAAGCCAAGTGAAGGACAGCCTTCAAAGTCGGACAATTCCTACGAAGAAAACAGTTGCCGCGGAGACAGATAATTGCATTATGTTATAAGATCCAACCCCCTGTCAGAACCAACTCTCTGAACAGCAGCCAGAGAGCAAAGTGTGAGAGATAATCAATAGCCACGTATGGTATTGCTGACTGCTTTTAATTGAAGTTAATGTGGGGGCAGAAAAGTACTTTGATTGATGAGAGTGACAGCAGGCCCCACCTTTGAGGGTGGACCTCGGTCCCTCACCTGGAAGGCAGTGTGTGACAAGAAGGTTAACTTGTCTCTCTCAAACAGGCCCTGGCTGGTATACAGGAATACAGAATAGGTGATGGCCTCAGTGAGGATGCGCACCCTGGTCCTTACATCCTCATCCCATTGTGCATGCTCCATTGCTTTGTTAAACACCAGGTTAAAGCCCTGGAATAAAACCAAAGAAAACAAAATTATCATTAGCTATGGTCACTCAGATAATTAAATGCTTGAACTTTTTCAGGTTGCCCATTACACCACAAACTTCACCAATTTCATTAAGGTTTTTGTGATAATCCAATACAAAGCACCAAAGAAGCAACAAAGGAAAAAGAAATTGAAAAAAGGAAACTGGTTTTCAAAATTTTTATTGTAAATACAAGTCTTTAAAGTGTGATGTGCATTTCTGTCTACCTCAAATGATTCAATGTTTGGTGTAACACCCTTTTTACTGCTACTACAGCTAGCAGGTTTTGGAGATGGTTTGTCTCTACTATCTTTGCACAGCTAAAGACTGAATTCCTGACAAATTTTCTTGCCAAAATAGCTCAAGCTCAGTAAAATTGGATGGAAAGTATAAGTACACCTTATTATTAAGTTTTCCACAAATGTTGAATTGGATTTGGATTTTAATTTGACAAGTTTTCATATTTCAGACGTGTCCCCTACATGGTTTGTGGTAAACTACAAAAGACCAACAGATGGTAGCTCATGAATGTAAAATGGAGAAAAAAAAACAGATTTTAAGTATTGAATTTACATTTTTGCAACTGTAGATGCAGTAAAATGTGGACTGAAAATATATAAATTCAAGTGGAATGAAGAAAAAGTGTGTGTCAGTCTATCACATAACATTCTTTTGAAATACATGGATTCAGTGGGTAAATGTGACATGATATGAACAATTTCAAATTGACATAAATACTTTTGCAATGCACAGTTAAATTAAATTAAAAAAGTTTTTTTTGATGAAAAATTCAAGGTTTCATCCAGACTAAAAGAGAAAAGACAACATAAAGAAAAGCTGAAAATTGGTCAAGAGAAAAAAAAGAGAGGTTCCTCTGAGAGCACTCCAGGGGTGAAAGTTTCACCTTGAGAGAAAACTGGTACATGGGGTTAATCTTGCTGAGGTCATTGATGATAAAAAAGAGGAGTGCCGCTCTCTCAGCTGCTGGGCGGTATAGTTCTCGAGCCTCGTTGATCTTTGTCTCGTTCTCTCTGGCCTCCACCACCTGTGAGTTCCAATTGCAAAAAATGAGCTATTAGGCTCTCAGTCATGCTCCAAAACCCTCTCATTACACATATGCCTAAAGACACATCATTTACAGCTAATGCAATAAAATGAGCCACTTGCTGTAGTATGACATTTAATATTACCTAAGCAACCAAAGAAAAAAAATGCCACCAGAACCATTTTTGTGTAAGAACTTTACCTTGGATTGAATGTGAGTTGCCATGTGCTTGGTGTTTTCAAGTTGCTCTACCAAAGAATTGTCACTCAGAAAATTACCATCGGCTGCAGACAAATGACTCAGTAGGTCATCTTCAAACTTCTTGAGCTCAATTTTGAAGTGGTTTTGTTGCATGGTGAGCTCCATCTTGGTAGATAAAATTTCAATTTCAAAGTTGTTTTTGTAAACTAAAAACTTTCACGAAGACATAAAAAATGCTTCAGATCACCAACATCTAACCAGGTTTACCTTTAGATTTTCCAGGTCAGGTCTCTCACTGGAGACTACCTGTCCTAGCAGCTGGTCCCCCAGGCCCTGAGGCGTCACCGTGAAGTTAATGAGGGTGGTCTCGGCCTGGAGCTCAGGAGGGAAGTGTGGATTGGCCAGCTTGGTGTGCAGAATGAGTTGAAAGTTCTTGTTGTACTCACATTCCTTGTCCCCAATAAGAATACACCTAAATAACAGAAAAATGAAAAAGATTGTCTAGATGTTTGTGATATTGTGCTTAGTAAATTAAATGTACAAACTGAATAGAATGAAACATACAAAAATAACTGCTTTAATAAGTGATGTAAAAACATACAGTGATGTAGATTGTCTGATGTTGGCCTAATGTCAGTCAAAAATAACATAACAAGCAAATACACTCTGAATGTCATTTTGAGAAATCCCAAAACACACCATTACTGTCAAATTTTGAAGACTGGAACAATACATTTTGATTCTACTATACTATATTAAATTGTTTATGGCTTAGCCCCACCCCAGACTGCAAGAACATGTAGACAAACAAATTAACCCAAGCAAGCAATACAGTATTTTCAACACTTTTGTTGGTTTCAAGGTCACCTTAAGTTGGAAGAATTTGTAGGTTTTCCAACAATACAGCTTAAATCTCACTTTATCTTATTCTTGTTAACCCAATAATGTACATCACTTAATCTTGTCTTATAAACTGATCCAACTGACAAAAATAAACTAAATTAAATAATAATTACACAAAACCAAATTGCTTCAAACTCATAGCATTGATGGCCCTCTAAACTAAGCCAATTTTAGCCTTATGCTTTCATGGCCTGCCAGTCCAAAATGATACCAGTTTTGTTTGCATTATGTGCAAACATCCTTGCACAAGTACAAGATATGATAACAACACCAGCCAATGCTTATCTACTCTTGTGTTTCAATTAAATTAGCAGTTGCTTGACGAACCTGGTGGCTTTTCATTTATCTCTAATTGCCCCTTGGATGTCAGGCAAGGCCCCAATTTTTATGGCAAAAGATCCTCATGGTGTAGATATGGTTCAACTCTATATCTTCACAAGCCAGAATTAATGTACTATTGATAGAACCATTACTCCACCAAATTAAAGTCCTTGCTGATGGATTGGCTTGTAGTCTTCCGTCAGCCATGAAAGGAATAATTAGTATTCATTACTTCACACTCTACAACATTCCAATTATTAATGAACTTCAGCTGTGGAGCACTACCAGATCCATCATGGCTGACCCAGCAGGTTGTATTAATCATCGACAGAAACAAGTGTGCGGGTCATCTACAAGGAATAAACTTATTATCAGATTTAGTATGATAAATTGTTACGTCTGGACGGACAAGACTTCAAAAAAAGCTTAATGAATAACCACCAAAAAAACCTCAATATTAATGCTTAGGCATGGAAGAGCAAGAAGGTGTAAGCATTTCAGAGAAGCAGAACATCATTATGTGGTATTTTCTATTCATGCTGTGGTTGTCGACACTATTGAATTCATTGTATTTCAGGAGAAGGGATAACTGTTGTACTTCTCCAGCAACAGTTTCAGCCTAACTTAAATTTGTGATGACAAACCACAGCATTAGGAGATGCTTTTGAAGTCAGATTTGAACTCACATGGTTATTCTGCAAATTAATTTGGAACAAAACCCTTTTGGGATAGTTTGAAGCTATATGTAATAATAAATGTAATCCTAAATAATAAACTCAACCCACTTTTGTTCTACTGGTCTTAATTTTAAGTCTGCCAAATTTCTTATGAGCCGTGTGGCTCCAGTTTATAAGGGTAATTGTTACAATCTGGCCTATTTTCAAGCACACAATGGTCTATGGATTTAACAAATCAAGCTAACCAAAGTTTTTGTGACCATCTAAAACTCCTTTCACAAACACTTGAAGGCAGGATTAAGGAACTTTTTCACTAACTATTGGACTCGCCAAAGTAGGCCATATTGGCAAATTTATAAAGGGGTGAACAGGTTTCATGGGGTGAGGGACTTATGTTGTGATAACTTAGGGTTTGTACGAGCAGCCAGAACCAGTCTTTAAAACTGCAGGTTTTATGAGTATTGCTGACGTCGATGCTTTAAAACAGCCTTTGTTGTCCGCCACGCCTGGCCGTATTTTTAGTATGCAAATGCCTAATCCTAAATTACTTTGATTGGTGTACAGAATTTCATTTTCAATATCCCTAGAAGAATGCTCATGAAGTGTACCTATACCTGAAGAAAAATTATATATGAGGACTCATTAGAGTGCTAACATATTCATAAGGAGATTACTGAAAGAATTCAGCAAAATGCCAGATGATGGAAGGCTACTGATTCTAGTCTGTTACAATGAAGCTTTTTGTGAGAAACATAAGACCTCATACATAACCATATTGATCCTCAATTCAGCGTTTACCCTGAAGCTCATGTATTCAATATTCATCACACCTAAAAGAATGTAAACACACAAATATACATCTATCACCCACCTTGAGGGGTTCGATCAATAGCTTGACCTCAGGGGTTCAGAACACAAGCCGCAAATTCATTTATAATCTAAAGGGGGGCCATAATAATGCATTTAGTCATGTCTCACTGATGTTTTCTAGTCCTATTGTTTCAACTTTCTCGTATATTGACTTATTAAATGCACTGATTTCACTTTCTGTATCTCTAATGTTTCCCAGGACTGAAATGTTTCAGCACTAACCTTTCTCTTTTAATGGTTCTTTTTCCCAGAAGATTCTCCAGGACTGGGTCTACCTTTTCTGGGAGATTCTCTATCAGGATGGTTTCCCCACAGACAAGAGCTTGTTCAATAACTTCTATATACCTGCACCACAATAGAAAATCAAAAGTGACATGAATGTATAATATACTGTATTTTATATACTGTAAATTTTTTCCTGATTTTATTTATTTTTTCTTACCCTTTCTGTCCCAGTCGCACCATCCTGAGTTCTGGTTTCAGTCGGTTTCTGATCCACTTGATGGCCTGCTGCTGTGGATCAATGATGAGTGGCCAACGCTCACTGGTGGTCAGGATGGCTGCATTTTCAGTAGACATTCTATCATTTGGCAAGCCCTGGTTGTGCCAGGCTGCCACAGTGGCATCATCTGTAAGCATGAGGATCGGATCCAGGCCGTCTGTCAGGGGCACAGAGACCTGGAACAAAATCAGGGGATTGAGGTCACTTTGGTGGACTCTACTTCACAGTGCTGGAGTTGTTTACAAAGCAAATATGTATCTTCACAAACAACTGTAAAATTATATATATTGTATATATGAATCTGATTTTACCTTCTGTGACTGAAGGAAAGGTACCCAAGAATTTCTGAAAAGCTCCACACGATACTGGCTCGTAAAATAACCCAAATATGAAATGAACGCTGAGGCGAGGAGAACGTCACCACAGAGAGTTTTTTGCTGTTTCTTGTACTGGATAATCGCTTGGGACCAGCGTTCCTTTTCTTCCTGTATGAGGTAAAAGAGATAGTTTAGAATTTTTGAAGTGGGGTTCTGTTAGGAGGACATAAGCAACTAATATCTAAAGTGTACTAGATAACTTTCTTAAAGTCTCCCTATGACTCCAGATCAGTTAAACCTTGAGGCTGAAGCTAAACACTAGCCTGAGAAGGACCAAAATGTAAGCAAACTTCTACACCTTATAAAAGATGTTAAACTCCAGTCCTCAAGGGCCTGTGTCCTGCAACGTTTTGCAGAGAGTCATATGCAGAGATCTTTGTGTCATCACACCTGTGTCCACTAATTAGATCATTATTCTGTAAAAGTGGACTTTATGAGAAGATAATCCAGTCATTTATTAAGGTATGTTGGACTTGGGACACATCGAATAGTTATAGGACATCAGCCTTCAAGATGTATTCTAAACCACTAATGTGGTTTCTAAAATGTCATAGAGGGTTATGCAAAAATCATTTTGTAAACCTATAAGCCATTGTCACATTTGCTCTGGGAAGGTGCTTGAATGGAAAAATAATTATTTTGTCAGAAAATTTAGGTCAGATATGTCACCCCACATGTCTATTATTTTAATCTGTGATGTGCATGTTATGTTAATGACTTGTTACAAACTCTTTTTTTTCCCTCTTTGGTAGTTAACCTCAGTAGAAACACAACTCACTTCCATTCAATGGTCTTCAACTTACATTCCAAGTGTAATCATCAGTTCTGGTACAAATACAATCCTGGTGCAATGTAAACGAAGGTTTAAAATGTACTAAAGTAGAACTTCATCAGCCGTTATGTCACTTTCCTTTCTATTTGATTGGTGGTGTGTTATATGAAGGAGGATATGTACTTCAGTCTTGGCCCCTACTGGATTCCAGGGGTCTGCCACCTGCGGCTCTGGAGCCACACACCAGTCTTCCTTGACTATTCATGATTTCTATTAAATACTGTAGTACTGTGTTTCACAATACAAATGCAATCTAACAGAACGACTATATTTTGCAGTTTTCATAGGTGTGTTGATGCAATATTTGCATATTTTCATATCAGACTAATATAACAATGAATATGTTATTGCCTTTCAGTCTCACTTAAAAAATTGTGAACTGCAGCATGACTTTGAAACTCTTTCAATGTTTGTATATAAAAATTTAAAGTGGAAAAAACAGCAGCACTTGACTTTATCTGTTGCAAACTAAGAAGATTTCAGAATGCATCCAGAATTGAATGCATCAAACTGCAACTCTCTGAATAATATCTTACAAATTTTGTGGCGATTCTCTCTGCATCAATTCAGCATTTATTTAAACCTTCAATACTGTGACTGTGATGGCCTGCAGCAATAAATCAAGCATGGCATTTTCTTACAAGGGGCTGTGGATTTAGAATATGTCACATAATAAATTCTCAGACAGTTAAAAATCACTATAATTTTACTCTAATGTATTATGGATCGCCTGTAATATCACTCAGTCTGTGGTGAGACATTGTTAATTTCCAACAGCTGTTGAGGCTTTGAGGTAAGTTAATGATTAAATATAGACGGTCTGATTTATTAGTCTGAACACTATTGCTTCCAGGTCAATGCAATAAAGACAAAACATTTATCTTGATATGCTTAAAAGCCAAGATGTTCCATGCAAACAACATTTATTCTGTGGAATAAGAAAGTCGAACTTGTAAAATGGCCACTAAAATCACCATCCGTTATTTCACATCAACACAAAGGTTTTCAGAAAAAGAACATGAACAGAAAAAGTAAAGATTTATATTTAATTTATATAATGTGTAGAGACACAGCTTACAACTTCCTATTCACAGTTTATCACAACAAATCTGTGGAATACATTTTCTGTCCACACAAAATCTGTTCAATGTTCAGAAAAAGGGTTATTTGTTTAGCCTTTCAGCCATTTCTCCCCCATTCTTCATTTTGGAAAATGCTCAAATAGCCGGTTGCCTGGTTCAACCATGCGTTTTCTCTGGACCACCCACTAACTATCTCACATGTCCACAGTATGCTGCTGCACCAGGCTGTAAGATCTTCCTCTGCCTGTTCTGCTCATGCAACTGTCAAGGTTTCCTGCCAGGACATCACAACTTTCAGTCCAGATTACTAATGCAATTTGATTACCAGCATGTCCCCCAGTCAAATCTCAGTTAATCTGATGCCAGTTTTAGGTTCAATAGCATGACCAAACTCCTAAGCGTCACATTGTTTACCGTTAGGCCTTTGACGAGTCGGTTGGCCAGCTCTACGGTCTGGGTGGTTTGTGTCACCTCCTCCTGACAACTGATTTTCTCAGTTGTAGCTCTTTCAAACTGAGCTGTTAGACTTTGGAGGTTGGCATCAAGATCCTAGGGGGAAAAAAGCAAATCCTGCACATGAGATACTACTTACAAGTACTTTTGTACTAATCTGCATTTCCATAAAAATAAAGAGATGATCAGCCACAAAAAGGTCATTGATGTAGAAGCATAAAATGGTGGGCAGTCTAACGGTATGAAGGTTTGCTGCTGCAACTTCTTAACATTTTGACATGTGAATCTAAGCTTATCATTTAGCTGGTACATGACTTTCATTACTAAAATTAAGCTTTTGATGATATTCCTATTCAATGAGAAGTGCTTGTAATTAAGTAGGTCAAAAACACTCACTGCCAGTTTTTTTTGAAGTACCAACAGTTTGGCTGTTTCCATTTCCAGCTCTGAATTAGCTTGTGATAATGCAGAGCGTTTTGGGATAACCTCACAATAAATCTAAACAGAAAAAAAAAATATTCCAGAATGATGCTTCCAACTTAATATTTTTAAAATATTCTAAGGCCATATCAAACCTCATAGTATCTGACAATATTAATAGTCCAAGCGCAAAGTCCAGCTGCAGCTGTAGATTTGGTCCAAACTAGATCAGGGTGGAAGTCTGGCTTTCTCAAATACTGTTGCTTCACCACAGTCAGGCAGGACTCAGGAATGTGTTCTTTGTCATATGACACCAGGGCATGTAGAAAATCATCCACCTGATGAATAAAAAAGGAGAATTAAATCAGTTTCCAAAGTTTAATGTAGAGATTGGAGAAACGACACGTGTTTGTTTATAAAATGTTAACACAACATTTTAATCGGCAAAAGGTCAGTCAAACCATGTTGTTCATTTATGTGTCCACCAGCTTACCATGTGTGTAATGTTTGTGTGTCTATAATTAATTTTTAATCACACTTGCAGAAACTGTAGTCATGTGCAGAGAAGCAGTTAAACACACTAGTTCCACTAGTGGGTGTGTAAGCGTTATAATAGAGCCATCGAGCTACAATGTGAGCTTTGGAGAGCTGTTGGGCTGCACCTGGGTCAAGGACCTTTTATGAATTAGACCGACATTAATCAGGATGATGCGATTGAAATTGTCACTGCATAACCTTGCCCATGAAGGCCCGCGCCGCCTTCCAGCTCCGATCCTTAGGTACGCGGCCATGAGGGGCCAGCAAGACCATGACAGCGGCTGCAACATTGGTTACTGCTACTGGAGGGTTTGGAAAGGCCTTCAGCTCAGTAAGATTAACCTACAAAAACAAATGACTGATACTCAAAAATCTGTTAAAAAAATAATAAAATATTCTATTGTATTTTAAGTACTGAGGATGTGGTGGAACCTTATTGAGGGTGTTTAGAGCTTCCACTGCAGCTGTCAGTGAGGGCTCTGCTTTAGCGAGGTCATTTTCACAATCCTTCCGTTTGACAGCAATTTCTGCCTGCATGACAGCAACCTGTGCAAAAGTAATCATTACAACTAAATGATAACATGTATGTATGGTGAATAGAATATGTGATGCCAAAAAAGTGCAAAAACCAGCACATAAGAGGTTCTCTAACCTTTTGTGCTTCCACATCTGCTGCCTCTCTCTTCTTGCTAACTTTCTCTGTTTGCAACCCAATTTTTGTTAAAAGGGCTCCAATATTTTCATTTTTTAATGTAAGCTGAGACTCTTGCGATGCCAATTTTGCTTTCAGATTATCAACCTAAAATCAAAAACAAATGACATGTATGAGAGTAAAAAAATAAAGCGATATTGCTTTTTAAATGCCGAAATGAGCCAATGAGAGGACAAGTTGAAGAGACCAGACCTGTGCAGCAGTGCTTTGGAGTTTCTGAAGGCCATTGTCAAGTCGGTTCATTTTGTGCTGAAGCTGAGCCCGGCTTTTCTCCAGAAGGTTTCTGTACAAGGTGATTTGCTGGAGAAAGCTCTTGGGGGTGGTGTAATTGTACCTCTTCTCATTTCGCAGGTATTTTTCACTTGCCTGGTTGACACTGTTGTGAACGTAGGCCATGAAAAGACTGATGGATTCCTGGACAGCAGGCTATAAAAATAAGTGGGGTTGAGGGGAGAACGGGGTGAGCTGGATTAAGTGGGGTTTAACATCCCCAACCTGATGGGCACTGAAATATTATCTTCATAAACTTTGAATTCATCTACAAGTTCTGCCATCTTACTTGGCTGGCCCTGACTTACTCAATCTGAAATTTAGGTGCAGCCAGCAGGAATGATTGGGCTTTGAGACCTCTGTGAAAATAATGTGTTTAAAGCCCTGACATGCTGCTTGTAAAACATGCACACTGTTTACATTATATCTGCTCCCCTCCAACTTTCTAAACAGCTGTGGTACCACATTTCAACTATGTATTCATGATACACATCCCCTATTAATCACACAGTTAGCAATCAATTAAAGCTAAAACAAATGAGCAGAGAATATGAAGATCAAACCTAACCATAACTCACAAAAAGCCATTGTTAATGATCATAGATCTGTGAGATGAGAAAATCATTATTAATTAAGATCTGACATAATGCGTTTTGATAAAGCATGGTGGGTTGCTTTAAGATGCGAAGCAAGCTCATTGATTGGCCTCGTATAACAAATATTATGTATTTCTAACTTTTAATAAATGACTACTACATTTCTTAGACTCCTGTCTCCTAAACAAGATAAACAATTATTTATGACTTTAGTTTCAATGTGTCATACATTGGCTTGTAGCAGCATTATAAATAAACTCAATCTCATTCATATCAACACAAACCTCTAAGTACCCAACTCCTTTAGATTTTAGCTAAAGCAACCTTGTTATCAGTTCAGCCAATCAGCTCAATGTCTAAATAACAACCAATGGACCGTTTTATGTTTTAGTTGATGCTGTTGTGTTTACAATAAAAAATGTATTTTAACCTAAGAGTGCAACAACGTCTGAGCACTACAACTACTATAAACATCATCATCACTCCTGAATATGACCATCCACAGATGTACACAACAACAGGGAAAGTTCACCGTCTGGCACATGTTCACCTATGTAATGAGACTTCCTGGTTGTGACAGCTGCGCCACCTTAGAGGGTCGTTATGTGCTTAATCAGTCTTCTCTCATTAACATAAATGACTATGGGTTGTGATCGTTACGCTGCTATGATGGAAAACAATGATATTCCTACGCTTACTGTGAGTCTCTGGGCATGTGTTCGGCAATTTGTCAGTATCTTGCTGCAGCACTAACGATGAAAGATCTATGGAAAACTTAATTCAGCTGTGCTGCAATAATTAGAAAATGTTCATTGAAGTCTAAACCATGCAAGTGTCAAAGTGCATGATAAACCTTGGCAAAATACCATATTGTCTATCTCCAGTGCCTTACAAAAATGATGACACTTTTTCATATTTTGTTAGACTACCATTACAGAACTTGCAATATTTTTGAGGATTTTAATTGATGGACAAATACAGTGTACCGTAGTAAATAATTGTGAAGTGGAAAGAAAAACATGCATGGCTTTCAAGTTTTTATTAAACAAATGAAAATCCAGGTAGAGGTGTGTGGTATAGATTTCGAAATGTCACACTAACAATTAAAACAAGATTAAGATAACAAGCAATATCCCAAACTTTGGGGATTTCACAAAATACTTTTCAATGCATCATCTAAAAGAGGAATGAGCACATCCAAACTGCAAATTACCCACCGCATGGCCTAAACTTAAAAGACCAGCAATGAGATTACAAATTAGACTAGCAGACAAGAGACTAAGTCATGTAGGGGACAAAACATGTCAAAGAACATTTTGTCAACATTTTGTAATTTTGTTAAGAACATTTTGGTGTACATGCAACAATCTATGAGTGGCTGAGAATAATTCTGCAGAACATACTGTCGCAAGATAAAAGACATTTTGGCAAACGATGGAGCAATACAGGGTCAGTTTTCTTAAAGAAAATCTGTTCTTTTAGAAAACTGCTGAATCTGATGAAAAAGACAAAGAGAGTTTGGGGATGGAAGTTTACCTTCCAGCAGAACAATGACACTAAATATACAGACAAAATTACAATCCAGTGGCTTAGTTCAAAGCACATTCATGAATAAGAGTGAACAAGACAAAAAGGTAAACCTAAATCTATTACAAACGTTTTAGCTAGGCTTTCAATTTGAAGTTTACTCAACCTATTCATCCAACCTGGCTGAGTTTGAACTTGAAACAAGAATTAGCAAAAATATCAGCTCATAGATGTGAAAAGCTCATGGAAACATACTGTAACACTGCGTAGTGATATCTAAATCTGTGTCACCATAAAATAAGAGGTCGTGGGTGGAGAAAGAGCAGACACTGAGCGGGAATAGCGTAGCTTTGCAGACTTTTATTCAACCGTCTAACCGAACAGCCTAACGTCTCCGCCCCTCATCAGAAAAGAAACCCCCCAACGAAGAGAGAGAAAAAAAACCTCGAAGAAGAAAGAAATATATCCTCTGGAAGGCACAGCGCCCCCACTCATCCATGCAACATCCCCAGCAAATAACCAATCTCACATAAAACCATATTAATTGAAAAGGAAAAATAAATCATCTTACAATACTACACTACACTCACAGCTGTAATTGCAGCAAAAGCTGCTTCATCAAAGAAGTTACTTAAGGAGTCTGTAAACAATGAACGCTTAGTTTTTAGATTTTGGTTTGAAAAATAAATAGAAAACCATTTATTTTATTTTACTTTGGGATCATCAATTGCATAAAATCCAAATAAATGACAAAACTACGCACATCATACAAATGTTGAAATGTATACTTTATAATATATTACATAATGAAAATTATATTTTCTAAAATAATTTCATTCATAATTTAACTATTCAGGCTAAATGAAGAACAGATGGTGATATTAGATTCATGTATCAACAGGCTTACCTCAATTCCATCAATTTCATGGATGAACCTGTAGCTCACCGACTGCAGAGCCTCAGTTGTCCAAGGATGAAACCAGTCGATGGTTGTACAGTTAATGAGAGCCGGGAACCGACGGGCCCTGACACGCAGGGCATTGCCAACAGGAGACATACACAGTACTACCTGCAAGCAAAAATCAAAAAATCTGAGCATGTGTTTTACCAAGTTTCTATATAAATTACAGTATGTCCAAAAATCAAAATGAAGTGTGTACAAGGGGGATAACTCCCCTAGTTTCAAAGACTACGAGCAAGCTGTTGGTGTAAAAAACAAAAACCTTGGTGGACGCCTTACATGTGAATTGAAAGCCAGTTCATCCTTTTTTAATCTAATTTATCTAGTTTTCTGTATTTGCTTTACACAGACTCTCAAAATACATACTTTTTAATATTTTGCAACAGCTTTACTATTAATTGTTCTGGCTAAAAACAGTCCTTGCAAGCAGAAAATATGTTTATACATTGTTTTGATTTCCAGTGTCCTTTTAACGGTTGGTAAAAGTCCTTAAAGATGTTCTTAATTCTTAAACTTCACATAAAAAGCACTATTAAAGACACCACAGTTTATATTCAGAATATCTTCACCGTAAGTTGTTGTTGCACCCGGTGTGTAAAGAATCTCCAGCAGTTCTCCTTGTCATCCAGCAGTCCAAGGCTGCGCACCTCTCTTCTCACACTTGACACAATGTGTTCAATCTCCTCCTCACAGAAGATCTCTGGACTTTCACCTAATAGAAAAAAACCTCTAATGACAAACTGAAGAGTTTTGGCAATTACAATTATTTAGTTCCTATTTCAGTGAAGAAAAATTAGAAAGACAAAAGATATCTGCTATTAAAACTGCACAAATAGCATGGATTTTGAATCTGACCTGATGCCAGTATGTTATTAACAATGACCAGAAACCGGTCATCAGGTATCTGTGCATCTGTCAGAAGCAAAGTCACGCGATGATTCTTTACTCCAGCCTTTAGTAATAACCCAGCAAGGTCCGTCTGGAAAAAAAAATAGCGAAATAAAGCCAAACTTCACAAGGAAAAGTTGTGATTATCAACCAAATGTGAGGTCCACTGGAAAATTCAGGATGTTCAATAACCCACTGGATACAGTATGGATTCCATTTTTAAGTAATTAATGCTTAAAATGAAACATGTAAAGCATCAGTGAAATATTAAAACACTTGAAAGTGGCTCCTAATTGTATCTGACAAACATTTCTTGCTCCAGTGAAGAAGCTGAATAACAATGAATTGCAGTAACAACCTGAAGCTGAGCAAAAAGAGTTAAATCAATAAGTTGCAGTAGTAAATAGAGCAGGGACTTTAAGAAAATGTTTATTCAAGTAGTTTAATTATCAGTTTAATCTGAAAACCATGGCTAAAAAAATGCATTTAAAGTATAATTGACATTTACATTGAGGTCCTGGATGCTATAACCCTTTCTTGGTGTGATTTGGAAGACTTCCACAGAAGACATGTAGGAAGCGAGGCGAGTCAGACTCTGCTTTCCGCTGCCCCCCACTCCCACCAGCAGGCCATGAGACCTCGGCGCCTCCAGGATACGGCTGATGCGACAGCTGGTGACAATATAATCTTTTTTAAGTCATGTTATGCCACATTTATTATTATTTACTACTATTAATTATTATTTCTATTATCATCCAATCATGTTTTATCAAGCTCATTATATCAATCACACATAATGTAATAATAATAATAAGTCAAATGATGCTCACACATGTTGTATGGCATCTTCAAACAGTACAAGGCTCATAGTTGGATAGAGCTCATTGTAGCTTTTTAAAGCCTCAGTGAGGATGGTCCTGAGCATAGACCAGTCATTGAAAGGGGCATAGGAATGACTTCTGTCCATGTTGGCAAAGTGGCAATAGAGTAGGTTCTGTTTGTCCACTTTTTTATCTTCCAGTCCCTAGAGAAGGACAGAGGTGTAGTTTTTCATGTAATGATTGCAATCTGTAAGTAAAGAACTGAAGTTTATCATATTTATCTTCATATGAATTGCACCTCAAAGCATTCATGCACAGTCTCCATTTGGATCTTCTGGAAAAGCTGCATGTCCTTCATGTCTACCAGTCTGTCTGAATAGACTCTGCAGGACTCGTGCAGCCACAACGCCACCAGGTCAATACTGTCCCTCATGGTCTGTGGACCAGCTAAAAGGATACCCTAAATAACAAGAATAATCATGTCTATATTTTATTTTTAAAAAATTAAGTCAAGCATAATCTCAGCTTGTTATATACAATACCTGAAAGACGTTTGACATGTCTCGAAGATTAAATATGTAGTGAAACTTGATTGCTGTGGGTACAAAACTCTGAACCATCTTGTCATGAAGAGTCATGAGAGCTCGAACAACAGCAGCAGCAGTTTTCTGGACCGACTGACTGAAAGCTCTTTGTTTTAAATGCCCACACAAGATCTGACCATAGATTGATGCCCGAGACTCTGGCGAAGGGAAGTTTACTGCAAACACTGAGAAATGTCTCTGTTGAGAACAAAAATACAGTAGAAATGAACATGACATTATCTGGACATAATGCATGTCAAATTATCACTGTAATAAATTCTCAAATTACCAAAAGAAAACTACTTTCTTAAGCAGATCTCTCTTAAAAAAGTGATTTTACTCTAAAAAGAACTTTTACTACGTTAAATAAAATGTACATACATATACTGTATGTTTAGTAAGAACATATGTAAACCATCTAAAAATGTTGCTGATTAATTTAAATTAAATTGTTACAGTTGATTCTTTAATAGCCTCAGACCTTGGAACTTATATCTTTTACCTTTTTCTCAGTTTCTTGTTGTCTTTGTTTTTGTTTTGTTTTTTTGTTCAAAATTTAAACGTAATTTAAACATTTAGTGTTTAAATGTATGCTTTAAAATAAGATATATAGGACGTCTTTATGTTATCTCAACCTCACAGAATAATTATAACCAAAATTATGTTTATACTTCACTAATCACATATTTTATAAGTTTAAAAACGTTCTACTCTGCTCATTGCTAATTTTGTCCTGTCAACAATAGTGAAATCCTGATAACACTTCTGATAAAAACACATGTATTATCTTTGTATTGACTCACTACTCTTTCTGAATCCACAAACTCTCAAAAGCCTTTCTTTATGTATAGAGCAGGCTTTTTTGGACCTTACAGAACACATTTGTAGTGAAATCTAAAATAAAGATCAGTGCACAATAAGGAGCTGTTTCATTGTTAAATGTACCTGTAATCTGGGGTTGATGATGAAGCTCCCAGCGGCTGGATTCATGCATGCAACATACTGGGTATTTTGGACTTCTTTCAAAGTCAGTTTCTGTCTGCAATACCTACAAAGTGGATGAAGAAAATATTTTGTGCATTATACATATTTGCAATTTAAGTACATACAGTAATGCTAACTTTCCATGTTATAAATAACATGTTGCTGCTATTACCGGTCTGTCAATTTTGCAAGAAGTTACTGCTAGAGGTTACTAAGCCTGTCAAGAGAATGTTTGTGAAAAACCTCTTAAACACTTTGACTTGTTATATACGTTTTGCAAGGTTATATCTGAAATAACATGTAGGTGTGGGGGAGGGTTTCTCACCAGTGTCCAAAATCCAGATGCTGACGTATAAGAGCATGAGGCTGCACTGTTCCATAGCTATCAACAGCTGGTATGTTCATGTCATCTATAAAATAGACTAGCCTCTTGTTGCCTACAGGTGAGTAGCTTCTCCCTGCTCTTTTCTCTAATGGTTGCTCTAAAATCTCTACAAAAAAAGTAACAATGGGAGTAAAACACAGCTTAGAAATAACACGTTCACTGTATTGCAAAGAAATTACTTGAACTTTGACATTCTGTCTGTCATATTACAACATACAGTACATACATCATATTACACAACTAAATAAAAAACACCAGAGACTATTGTCTTAAAAAGTTAGTTGTGAAGGTTCTGAGGTTTGTTATAGGCATCATCAAGACCACAAAACACATTGGACAGGCCAGAGATGAAAATGTTACTGGTACAACCACAAACTTACAATGAAAGTGACATTTAACTAAACTGACAGGCCTGAGAAAAGAGATTATTAGTCAGAGAAGCAGCTAAGAGGCCAAAAGTATCACTGAAGGAGCTACAGAGATCCAACTGTTTGCATCTGTTAACAAAGGCCAACTATTAGTCATGAATCTAAAAGGGTGACCTTAAAAATTGTCTTTTTGAAGGAAAGGAAGAAGAAGTCTGGCTTGCACTGTGGCACAAGTCATATGGTAGATACAGCCAGCGATGACACCAAATTTAAACTTTTTGAGCCAATATGATATAAAATCAATATTGCAGAAAGCTAATATTGCACATCACCATTCCAAATGTGAAACATGGAAGTAAAGGCATCATACCGTAGACATTTTTGCACCAGGAAAGCTAGTCAGAGTTGATGGAAAGATGAATGGAGGTGAATACATGGCAATCCTGAAAGAAATCCTGTTAGAGGAGCTGAGTTTTAGAGGAGCTGTTAGAAGACCACAAGCTTAGAATGATGCCCAAAAAACATACAACTTTAGTCAGATTTACACTTTACAATTACAATTGTTGGTCTTTCTCATATAATCCTAATGAAATACACTGGAGCTGCTGTTAGAAATGTTACAAATAAAGGTGACAGGTTAGAAACACTTTTACAATACAAAAGATGTAGGAGATTTGTAAGGGAAAAATCCTAGTGACTGACGTTCTCCACACCTTCACCCTCTCAAAATCTAATCATTGCCACCAGATGGTGCTACAGTGTACTTGATGTGCTACTGTGCAACAAATCAAAAACCCACTCACCTTGCAACATGAGGGAGGTGGTGTAGTAGTTGAAGGGTACTTTTGAGGTTGTGTAACTCTCTGACAGAGTGTCTAACTTGTTTCTGACAAGTTCAGTCTTTCCCACTCCAGCATTCCCTACAAGCATCACCGGCTGCCTCCTCTCCAGCAACAAGTTCATGAAGTAGCTAAGACGCATGGTCTCTGCTGTGTGCACCACAACAGCCTGCAATCATGGGAACAGCAGGAAGATGGAGAACAGAAACATACATGGTTATTATGGCTTTCTTTGAGTGTGATTTATTGACAGACATGTGTTCAGTGAATTGTATGTGATTTATAATTTCTTGGATTTCCCCAGAACACCACAACTATTCTGTCATAATAGCATCATTTGCTCAGAACAAAACCCCGTTAATTACGGCTCAGCAAGAGCCTTTGGAGCGCAGGCAGCTGTACGCAGGAGCATAAAGAAACACAAAGGAGCGTGGGTGATAGCTCGAGTCTTGTTGCTCATGTCTTCACCCCCACACGCTCCAGTACAGGGAGTGGTAGACGGTAATCAGACTCAGTGGCAAGCCTATCTTCCATTTCAGCACCCCTGCCATAACCCCATGATGTGACTTTACCCTCTCTTATTATGTTCATTGAAGCATACAAACATTTTTAATATGCCGGCATTGTTCATTTTTGGTTATTTTGCCTCTTGTGATTGTGATTATTTGTCAAACACTTTTCAAAAGTTTGCTTTTATTGCTCAGTATTCTTCTCCTCATAACTTGCAGGAGTTTTTACCTGTAATGGTGTGTGGTTTTCCACTTCAAAGCTTGGTACAACATCACTCCAGGGCAGAAAGCGCTTGGTCTGGTGGTCAAGGTAGTAGTCAAAAACTGTTCCTTGTGTGGGGAACTTAACTGTCCTCATTTCTTTGGTCCACCACTGACTGAACTTCACTTGGTAATCATGCAGCTGAACATTCATAAAAAACAGAAAAAAAACAAATGCACATTAATTTATTGGACTCACTTAATTGGCTCAAAGTTTAACTAGATCATCTTCACAACTTTTCCATTATGGATTAAAGGAATTCATGTAGCTTGCCTTGATTACTTGTTGACATTAATTGATTTAAGTCTGTTTTTATTCGTCCAAGCATGCTGCCACAAGTAACAAACACAATATCTCAGAAAAAATACCTTGTTTAATGTAGACTAACAAAAGGACACAAAATGAATTTCCTTTTTTATGACAAAGCAGTTATAACCCAAGATACTGAATCTAATATCCCAGCATTGATTCAGATATTTTACAGGGTCTGCTCTTATTTATTTAATATTTTCTCTGACATAGCAATTTTCTCTAGCAATTATGTGGCAGTGTTAAACAGGTTGTTTTCTTCAAGTGTATTAAACAAAATGTTGATGTTTTGGGAAAATAAAATTAAATGTATTACTTTAAATTCAAAGAACACAGATAAATCGTTTAATAAAAGCTAAAGCTGCTGAGGTTTTCAGTGTAAACTCACTGAATTTAACTGGAGTATTGTTTAACTCCAGTTATTGGTCAGCTTTGTCCAATCTGTACTTTCAAAGCTATCTTGGTACATAACTATACTACCTTCCAAAACCTGAAGTAGTCTAAAGTATGAGTACTTCCAATTAGGCAAAGAAAAATGTGGGTTTAATCGCGTACCATAGCAGCACAAATGTGGTGAACATCTAAAAGAATGACAGCCATAATAAATGATGAGGCAGCAGAAAAGATCAAGTCATAGGAAGTCTTATAAACAACTTTCTATAAAATTAGACACACTTGTCTGCTTCATCTTCATTTAGTTTGATTAATACAGTGTCAGCAGTTTGGTCAGTTAATATTAGCCTCAGTTATTTTTTATAACTATTCTCTTCTTTGACAACACCTGAAACAAAGTCAACATTGTATTTGGCTAATTTACTTCACAAAGCAAATGACTAATGAATTACACTCTAAACTGAATATGACACTTTCATCATGAATTGTAGGCCAAATTGGGTCAAATTTCTAAAGGCTCAAGTATTTCCTTAAATAACTCAAAACTAATGAGTCACCTGATCTTTATAGAGGGCTCCTCCAAAAGCCCAGATGCAAGCAAAGGTGAAATATGTCTCATAGATTTCACGAGGAGAATCAGCAGAAATATTTTCTGCAGTTAAAAGGCAGTCGAGCAAAGTGCACAGTGTCTGAATGAAGAGACAAATAATAGTAACATGTCAGTTTTATGACCATGAAGATTTACAAACAACAATAGATATACAGATAAATATAGATATCCACTTATACAGTAAATATGTTTGCTTGTTTGTTTGATATTTACCTGTATCATGGAGTTCTCCGGGATAGGAGTTATGGTTTTAAAACTTTTTTTCATCTGCTCAAGACAACGAGGAACATATTTATCAAACAGTATCATCAGGTGAGCACGTTCTGTCTGCCGCTCCCGTCTATCAATCCAGCTTGTAACGTACCTGAGCAGCAATGTGATTTGCACACTGTAAGCTAAAATTAACATTATGCTACAAACAGATTAGATTTCAGGTGGATATTAAGATAATAGAAATGTATAAACTCACGGGTTCCAGCCCAAGTCCTGTTGGTTAACATAAAGAATTCCTGCTCTAGACACTGTAGCAGGTGTGGCCATCTTAAGATGACTGATTTCGAATACAAGCCTCATGGAAAGGGTGAGAGGCACACGCTCATTACTGGCCAGAGTCAGGACCTAAAAGATTTTCCAAATCATTACACTTTAAAATGTGCCATTTGAGGCCCTAAGCAATGCATACAATAAATAGACACATATCTTTTCAGTCTAGAATTGCTATCTTAAAGTACTATTTTCAATGGGAAAAAAATAAAAAACAAATAAAAAATTAACACTGAAAACATTTATCGCTCTGACAAGAGGCTGAAAAGTACTTAAACTCCAGGAAGTGATGACTGAAGGAGGAAGAAACATCTTCTTTCTGTACACACCACCTTGGTTGCAATGAGTTGTACAATAGTGTATGAGTGAACAGGAGGGAGGTACCTTGTTATCATCCATCACTGTGTTGAGTGATTCAATCCACATTGGATCAATGTCTCCATCCAACACAATCCACTTAGGCCCATGGTGGGAGATGTTTGCCTGCTGCCGCATCAGTGATGAAAGCAAACCTTGTACAGATATTGAAGGGACCAAAAAAATTGGAAAGAGTAAGCAAGGTTTTCACATATAAGTAAAACACTTCTGTCACAATTTTGTTGCCCACATTAAAGACGTGGGTCGAATAAAAATGCTGCAAAGTTCAAATCTCCGTCCCCATTTTACCTTTTACTCCTCACTTTGATGCATGTCAGTGTAACAGAAATACAAAGACCAAATTCTTTTACATACAGCATCCTCATTAACTATTGGCACCCATAGCAATAATTATTAAAAAGCCTAAAAATTTGCTTCTTTTTTTTTTACTGAAATAGCACTCTCACTCACATAATTTTTCTTACTCTATACATGAGTTTTGTCAATTTTTTAGTGGGGAAGAAATTGCATATATAAAAAAAAGATAATTAATTCCACCAAAATCTCTTGTTCGCTAGTCCATAACATCTAACAATCCCTGGTGAATTTTTAAATTCAGACAATAATTTGTTTAGAAAGTTTAAATTAGAAATGTATAACTTATTTTCTTGGGGTATGAAGATGACAGCTAAGAAGAGGTCAATTTCTCAACATCTCACTTTTATGTATGTTGAGGCTCTGAGATTCAGTGGGGTTGTATCTCGATCAATGGCCCTGGGAAACATTGGATTTTCGTCTACATTTTACAGAGCAAGATTAACGCAACTGCAATAAAAGATTAGTTTACTTTAGAATTATTTGCATATCATTACCAGAGGTAATAAATGTAGAGGGCAATATACTGTCTAGTAATTGAGCAATTTCCTCTGGTTGTGTGGAAGTATGCAAACATGAAGCTGCAAATCGACGAATGATTTCTAATCTACTAAGGATTTCCCTTATTCTTGTAGCACCAGCCTCTTTACCATCTTTCCACTCCCGAGTTGCAGGATGAATGAATCCAAAAAGTTCATCTCTGTCAATCGCCTTTGGATTGAGGTCATTCCAGACTGGCTTCCATCTTAGCTTTACATATGTTTTATGAAGAACTCTCAGAATCTGTTGAAAATGTCAACACCCCATATTTGACATCTAAATTACAAAGTGATTGTATTTTGTCACATAAAATAAAACAAAAGTTTCACCTTGCTTTTTCCAGTTCCAGCACTTCCGATGACAAAAACAGAGTGACGAACTGCCATGAGTTCTTCCAGCTGTACTGCCTACCACAAAAAAGATGTTGACAAAATCATTTGGGCCTTTTCTCTTTAGGAAATAATTTTTTCACTGAATGACCCACCTTTAGAATAAAGGTTTCTTCAGGCTGCAATCCAAGTTGCACAGTCGATTCTCTAATGACCTTCTCAAGTTCAAAGTTTCTTTCTCTCTCAACTTCCAGGCCTGGAAACAAGTCCCCAAGCAGTCCCAGGAAGGCTGTCACATCTTCAGTCACAATTTTAGGCATATTGAAGTCCCGCAGTGCACGCATCAACACCTTGGAAGTAATATTCCATTTTAAATTAGACCATACTAATATCTTGGCTGACTATGGAGGGATAGACACACATAAGTCACCTGATCCTCTGGTCTTGTTTTGTCTTTTCTTCTCAGAGAACCAGCTAGAACCAGAACAGATTTGACAGCACGCAAACCCCAATCATAATGGTCCTAAAAAGCAAAAAAGACACATCACCTCTACTCCTAATGCTATCAACAGCTTTCCTGTGTTTTTTATATTGTGCTGCTAAGTTTTACCTTGCTAAATAAATCATTTCTGCTCTATGTAGCCTGAAATTTTCCTGCAAATGATTTTTCTTACCTGCTTAGAAAGTAACTCTTTGCAGAGACTGTAGAGTGTAGTAAACTTCCTGGCTAAAAGCTTAGCACTACGGAAGCCTTCTGCCACCAACATTATCTCACAAATAAGCTCAGTGTCAGGCACCACCATGGCACAGGGCCTATGCAGGACACAAACAGTTTTCATATTATTTTTTTTTTGTTGATTAAAAAACAATTTGAAGGAGAAACTGGTGTTCATTCCCACCTAAAAAGGGCCTTTAGGTTCTCAGGTAGCTCAGCCCTGCCAGCATAGCCTGGGTTCATAGTGATAAAAATCCCAACTGATTTTTTTAAGGCGATATTCTGATTGAGGAACAGGAACCTAAATAGAAACATAAATTGATGGTGAAATGTACACAATTCTATGATAAAACTTGAGCATACCAATACTCAGTTACTTACGATTCCTTCTTAGAACGAACAGCGTCTTGAATGGTTTTGATCTGAACTGCGACAACTGACAAGACATCCACAGGGATACGGTTGAATTCATCAAAGCAGCCCCATGCTCCAGTCTGTGCAAGACCCTTGTAGATGTTTCCCATGGACTTTAGATGAACAAAGCAGAAATTTTGCAGATTGTAAATTAGCCACAGGTTAAAGTTATTTACAAATCAGGCTATGTGCGACACTTGATTTTATTCAGGAAAATTACAGAAAAGGAGGGAAATGCAAATGCATACAAAACAAATTCCTTTTGCTTCCATTTTATAATACACTGTCAATTCACACTTTTAGTAGTTCAACTCACCTTGTAGTCCATCTGTTCAGAACAGTTGAAGATGTACACCATGACAGCCATGGCTCTGCCGAGATCCTTTGTAGTCTCAGTTTTCCCTGTTCCAGCAGGGCCTGTTGGGGCTCCACTCATGTTCAGGTGGAGTGATTGAGTCAATGTGATGTAGCACCTACAAACAAAAGGGCTTTTTATTCATCATTCATGTTGTAATCTTACTATGAGACTGAAAATCAAAAAAGATTTTGATACCGGTCTGTGAGGGGAGTGATGACCAGACGAGAAGTATTCCCGATATACTCGTATGAGTAAAGGAACTGAGCATCACAGATGTTGACATAGCATTGTTGCAGTTTCTCATTCCAGCAGTGTCGAAGCTGGGAAAGCCACTGGAATGCCTGAGAGTTGGTGACCTTTGAGTTGACATAAAAGCACACTGTTACTACACACACCCTCTTGATAAACGCACATATTAAGTTAATGATGACAAACACTAAATTCCAGCTAAAGTACTTTCTAAGTTATCTGAATCAACCTTTTGGTCAATGAGGCTGGCAACAATGTCTCTAGCATGGACATCAACAGTGCAGACACTCATGACCTTCTGTCTGTCGCCAGGACTCAGCTCACCAAGGAGCATTTCTGTGAGAATGTTGAGTTGGAAGACCTTCAGGGGTAAAACAGAGTCAAACAATAGTAGTCAGAACAGAGAAAACATGGGAGTGAAATGACAACAATATTTAATACTACTTGGGTCAAGCTCTTTGTGTCAATGATAGGTCTTAAACGAAGTTAAAAATTCACTTCAAGAAAAACATTGAATCCACATAAATGAATGTGGACCCTGTATCGGGTAAAGCATTATTTGTCCCCATTGTTGCAGGAGAGCAGGTTTAATCAGTGCATGGCTATATGCTAGATGAAGATTATCCAAACATTAAGCCAAGGTCAAGTTAACCTTTGATTTTACTGATGAAACTGGCAACCGTGACAACGTGACAACTAATTATGAGCATAGCCCATAATAAAACTCCTTCAAGCCTGAGCAAGGCTTGAAGGAGCCTGACAATGTGATCAATGTAAGCATCATTATGAAGAACACAATCTCCACTTCAAAAATCAAATTTAAAAAAATAAACAGCAAGCAACAAACAGTTTGTAGCTATGCCAAAGAAAAAATCTAACAAAAATGTAAAAACTACTGTTGCTTTCATAAACCATCATGACAGTCTAAGCCAAGGACCTACTTTGTGTTACGCTCCATTAATGTTCTCTTCTCATTGAGTTGCACAAACAATCAACAGTTATAGACCACAAAAGGTTTGGTATGACTTGTGAAATATGAATTCTGGTTATTATGTGTTATACTTTGCTATCAAACATAACCTAATAATTTTTCAATAGACTAAAATCTTTAGCAATATGAATTGAATTAAAACCACACACTTGTCTTTGTGTTCCTTCAACCTTAACTGAACCTTTAACACAATGAATGAAGGCCCATTTTTATTCCAGTGAAACTATGTGGTAAAAATAAAACAATGTATTTTATCAGCAAATACTTTATTTTGTGCATGGTAAACTGGCATCACTTTGAAGATGAGCCAAAGTTTCTCAGTAGAACCTCAATGCATCACACTGGACCAATAGTGCATTTTTATAATGTTTTGCTACGATCCTTTAGTGCTTGTGTTTTGAGTCTTTATGTTATTTTGTCCGTCTTTTACATAAATACACAAAATATTATTTCTTTAACCGATTTCTTCGTGCTTCAGTTATACATTCATTCAGTTTTTTTTCCCATTTATTTCTTGCAAAGAAACGTTCATTAAAAACAAATTATTAACCAATCTTACCTGTTTCTTGTTGTAGTCTTTTAATGCCGACTCAAATCCTTCTTCTAGTCGTCTAAAAACAAGCTCCATATCATTGCTCCACCAAATCTGTGATCCAGTGAGAGCAATTTGAGAGGGGAATTCAAGAATCCACTGCTCTCTGGATCTGTCCTCATATAAAGACACAGCTTCAGACAGGTGAACCTTGATACAGTTCCTCATAGATTCCTCAAGACGGGTCAGCCACTCTTCCACCTTATGTTTAGGATTTTTACCAAAGGTTTTTTATTAGAAATGTCTCAGACATAATTTACATCCCATCATATTGAATTCGATCTTACCCGTCCAATACAGAAACAATCAGTTTGGAACTGGACATACTCTCTCTCTTTGCTGTACATGCCCAAAGCATGTTTAGGATTGTGCAGCACACCACTTGGGTTAAACTCAAGATCTGACATGCTGTCAAACAGTTTTGGAAGATAAACAGTAACCTAGAATAAGAAATAGGTCATTACCCTTATTTGAAATACGTGCTTAGCAAAATGATAGCGAAAGTCAGTAACTACATGTAAAAGTTGATAGGTATTCAGTGAAACAAAACTGATGTAAAACTCTGCATTACACTACCTCCTTTGGGCGACTCCATTTGGAGAGGATGTCCAACAAGTCTGCAGATGAAATAAAGTAGAATCGGGGAAATGCAATTCTCTTGGTCTCCAGATATTCTGCAAGACCTTTTTCACATAGAACCAGCCTGGCAGAAAGCATCAACAGGGATAGTAAGCGGAAAACATCCAAAATATTTCCAATTATAGCTTAAAGCATGGGTGACCAGCTCCAGTCCTCAAGGGCCGTTGTCTTGCTAGTTTTAGATATTTCTTACTACAGCCGATTCAAATGGTCCAACAACCTCCTCATCATGTCAAAGTTCTGCAGAGGCCTGTTAATGAACCATTATTTAATTCAGGTGAGTTGAGACAGGGAAAGAACATGTAGTATACTGGCCTTTGAGGATTGATTTTTGACACCACTGGTTTTGAAACATATACAAACACCTTTTTTGCAAGTCCTCTAATTTTTCAAACAGATGTTGCTTGTTGGTGGCCTCAATGAGGTTTTTAGTATTAGCACTGTCCAGCATTAACTCCTGAAAGAAAAATATGTTTAAAAGAATGACATTTGCATGACTTGAACAATCCTCACAATAACATTCATACCTGATATTCAGCATCTATTTTTTGAAATTTTAAAGCATCGTCAGGAATTTGTTGGTGAATGTCATCGCAGCTTTTGAAGATGCTTTCAAGGTGGACCCATGTTCTTTGGACCTCCATCCAAATAGTTAGCACACAATCAGCAGCAGTGAGCTGACGTTGCAGTTCCAGTGCCCGGTCTAAGAAGTGAGCCACATGCTTGCTCTGAATGACATTCTGGAGCTGAATCTTCAGGAGGGCAATATAAAGGAATGTGTAAAACAAAGCTGAAGAACATGAAGCCTAAAAAAACTCCATTAAACCATACAATACCATATAATATACCAAGTTCCGGAACTATATACCAAGTTCCGCATAGAATACAAAATTCTTCTGTATACTTTTAAGGCTCTTTACAATCTTTCCCCACTATATCTTTCCAATCTTATTCATATTGCCACTCCCTCTCGTTCCCTCAGATCATCCTCCTCCATCCATCTGTCTGTCCCCTCTGTCCGTCTTACTACCATGGGGAGCAGAGCTTTCAGTCGCTCTGCTCCCCAACTCTGGAACTCATTACCACCTCACCTTAGAAACATAAAGTCATTCCCTAAATTTAAAACCGAACTTAAAACACACCTTTTTAGATCTGCCTTTTCAATATGACACAATTGGTTTGCTTAATTTTTTTATATAGATTTTTTACATAGATTTATATATAGATTTCATATAGATACATTGTTGTGTATTTATTCTATCTATTTTAATTGCTACATTTTATATTGTTTTTGTTACTTTTCGCTCTTTGTACGGTGTCCTTGAGTGCCAGAAAGGCGCCTTTGAAATAAAATGTATTATTATTATTATTATTATTATTATATCATACAATAAAGCACAACAAGATAATGGGATGATTCTAGACTTTAATGTATGTTGTTAACATTTTATGTGATAGATCACACCAATTTTTTCTTAATGTTTTCTTTCAATTTAAAATTCAATAATCTGATGTGTATTTTTATTCAAGCAACTGAGTCAGTGCTTTGTAGAACCGCCATATTTACAACCATTGTATTTAAAGCTGCAAGTCCTTTGGAGACTGACATCTTAATATTGTCTTTGAAAAACAAAAGCTCGCTCTTAGTCACTTTGGAGTGAGAACATATGTCAATATCAATGTTTTGAGCTTCTCGACAACTTTATGCATGACCTGTCTGGTGTGTTCCTTGGTCTCATTGGTGTGTTCACCAATATTCTCAGGCAAACCTCTGATGCCTTCACAGAACTGTTGGACTTACACTAAGATTATTTCATGCACTCCTTTTGTGACATCTGAGGACATTTTGTGGCAAATTATTTTGTTTAAATGTAGTAGAACAAAGGAGGTTGCACTTTTTACTGTGGCCAAAAGTGAAAAAGTCAAAGTGGTACAAATATGTTTGCAAGGGAATGTAAACTAAATCCAGAGTAAAAGCCCAGAACACCCAACTACCACACAAACTACGGCAAGACAATGTCACTTATTGAGAACTTTACATACGTCAGTTTTGTTTAAGAACACATTCCACCTCATCAGCAGGGCAACCCAACCACTTCAACAAAGATTTAGCCACTGAAGTAGCAAGGCTTCTAATTGCTGGCTGTAACCCTCCCACACATCTGTTGTGCGTGTTCAAAGATCACCAAGGAGCAACAATGCTCTGCATCCCCCAAGCAGCAATAAATCTCAGGATTCAATAGGCACCCCTTTGCTCTCAGCTGTGCCATCAGACATTGAAAATGGCACACCATTCTGCAGTCTTAGCTTAAGAACTTACAACCTGTCCTCCTTACAGAATTTCTTAACAGAAATTATTGTACTTAAATTTATAATTTATTCTTTTCCTCTGTGAAACCACAAGTTAAAGTTTTTAAAAGGTTAAACAACTACCTGATGATCGTCAAGCATTTCAATAAGGTCCTCATTAAATTTGAGTAGTGGTAGAGATGTCTGGTAATGTTCCTCGTATGAAAGCTCTGTTGATCCCCATGCTTGGCTTATTTCTGTTATAATCTGAAAAACAACAGAGTGGTCATTATATTGATAACATTGTTAAATTACAAAATGCTTTAGTCAGTTTTATTACCTGTTTTACATGCACTGTGGATTAAAATGACATATGCCAAAATTGTGAAAATACAAAGTGGCAAAATAGTGAAATGACTAAAATCTACCACAATCCTTTTCTTGAAACAGTCTGAATTAAAGGCCAATTTACCTCAATACATTTGTTTATAATTGCTTCTTATACCTGCTGTGCCTTCTCTGGCATATTTTTAAACACCTTCCTGATACTGAAAATGACTCTTTGTTGTTCAGTAATTATGTCCTTACCAAAGGGTGTCACAACCTAGTAGTGCAGCTTAGGTTCGGGGTGTTCATAGATTGCAAAAAGTTCATATCTTTGACTTTACGACTAGTCAGTCACTGGTTAAGCAGAAATTGTCTGATTTCAGTCACCAGCAGATTTCTCAATCAGTGTATTTCTATTATACACCGATCTATGGCAAATAACACTAAAAATATTTGAAACCTTTGGTAGTGTTATGTATTTGCATCTTCATTTTGATATTTACTTAAGGGTTACAGATGTACCAGTTTCAGGTATTCAATTTAAAATAAATGAGAAAAAAACCTTTTCGATAGCCAATTCTTTGACTGCCTTATCCACTATAATGCTGACTTCATCTTCAAATAAATGAAGCTGCAGAGCCAAAAGATTCTCCAAGGTGGTTGTGTCAGATACAGTGAAGTCAACCTGTTCAGAAAGAAATACATTGATTCAAAGCCCAAGGTTTCCATCATGTAAGACAAAATGTAGCACAACTCCGGTAGTCTGTATTTACAGACCTTTGTTGTTCTAATCAGCTGCATCCAGTGGCGCTCTCGTATTGCTTGGCTCTGTAGTTGAGTCACAACACGCAATGATGTCAACAACTTTTTTACATACAGGTCTAATCCCACATACACATCCCAAAAGTGTGCGTCTTTGTCAAGCTTCCGTATGTCCTACAGAAGCAGAAGTTGGATAAGCATAATTAGTTATTATGGACATCTGTTGCAAATGGTAATGATGCGTAACTGTAAAACTGCAGGAGAGATAAGGTGTGATATAGCACTGCAGGTAACCTTACACTGGCAAAGCTCCTCAGTTCTGCATCCATCTGCTCCACGTTTATCTGCCTCCATTTGGTCTTTGTCCAGTTTTCAACAGTGCTCTGTAAAGATAAAACAATCACACAAAGAGTTAGCAGAATGAAGGTCTTTAATGGTGGCAGTTCAAAGACTGCCTCGTAAAGAGCAGACCAGTCAAGTCATTTAGGTGCTAGAATATTCTGATGATGTAATACATCTTTTGGCTGCATTTACAGGTTCTTCTGAAAAATGACATTTCAGAAAGAAGAATAACTTGCCTGCACATATATCACAATGTCCCATAGTTCTTTCAGGACAGTGATTTCCTGTCGACAGAGCTTGATGTCTCTGTAGTCGGGAATAGTTACATCAAACAGATTTGTGGACTCTTGTAGCTCTACTACTTCCCTCTCCATATCTCGGATGGCTTTTTCTGACTGAACAATACAGAAGGACAGTTAGTCAAAATATCCTGTATAATAAAACAATCTCTATCCCACAGGGGCACTATAGGTTAATACTTACTTTCTCCAGACTAGAATAGGGATTCAGTGTATTGTAACTGAAGGGTGCGTTTGCTTTGAATCGCTCCCTGAATTTGGCTTGTTTTACCTGAAAATAAGTAGTGATTTTCAAGAACAGCACTGTGGTTTACTTTTTTTCAAACATTTACTTTCACATTTTACTTATTTTACTTCTCTGAAGGTGAACTCATATAAACTTGATGTTAAGAACCCTGAACAAAACTCCACATTTCCACAATTTCATATTACTAACACAGGACTTTAAGAAAAAAATCAGGAATTGAATATTAATATAATTTACAGGATTTTTGTAACAACATGTGGATGCTATAAAATGATTTGTCACCTCAAAATCCATGCATCTTGTTCTCAAAACTATCACTTCTGCACTTTGCATGGGAGCAACTTCATTCTTCACTTTTAAGGCCAGTTTTTTTACTTCACTCCATTTTTCTGGGAGTTCCTGTGAAATAGCAGACTGAATTTAAATTACCTCATACAGAACACTGATTTCTTCATTAAAATAAATAAATTAAATAATAAAATAGGTGCCAACCTCCATTTGAGTGTAGAAAAGTTCAGGTATTGTCACACCATAGCGTTCTAGGAGGAGTATTGTGCTTCTAAGAGGTTCAAACATCATATCTATGGCACTTTGTCTGTCTCTGACAGCAAACAGGTGGGTCATAACATCAATAAAACCTTGGTGGTCTCTTTTGACAGCAGGACTGTTCAACCCCTTGACAGCTACTTGGAGAAATGTCTGCAGCTCTTCAAGACTGTGTGGTAAAACTTGCACACTTAAAACAATTGATGTTATGATTTGACTTGACTTGAAGTGAAGAAATATGGAGAAATTAATGTTACCTGTTCATCAAATATGTCAAGAGATGCTCTTTAAAAAGCCAGCTCCACATTTTAATTGTGTTTAGAAGACTGACTTTAAAGAACCTGCAGTCCACTCGAAGCCACCCATCAAAGACTCTAAAGTCTTCAAGTTGATTAACTTCAGCATGCAGTTTCTCATAATAATCAATCTGTGAAATGAAAATGAACAACAAATAGCACACAAACCCACCATATTGTGAAAAAACATAAATACTGGAATGTGTTTACCTGTTCTCTGAAGTTCTCGGTTTTAGGGGGAGAGTCAGGGAGCACATCTGCTCCACAGGCCTCCAGCTCGTCTATTGAAAGACCACGACCAAATCTGAGAAACTGCCTGAGGAACTCTGCTCTGTCATCCTGCCATAGGTGGGTGTAACAATCAAAACATTTCTGGTAATTTTCCATTTTCCTAAGAACACTCTCCACTTTAGCCATGATTTTCTGCCTCAGATTTGATAAATCTGGCATGTCATCCATGATATCCTGCAAGAGTTATGACACACAAAAAAAATCATCAAAAGCAAGTACTAGAACTATGGCAGATTAGTTTTATTGTATTTTAGAAAATTTACTAATTTCCCTGAAAGAAGGTTAAGGCTTAAGAATATACCATTTATAAACATATGTACAATTAACAAAACATATTTCTCTATATAAATTCTTCATAGTCTTATACAGCATTCACACTAATTTATTTCAAGCTGACAATATGATTTGTACAAACAATTTTTGCCAATTTTAATTCTGAGTTTTATCTACAGTGCTATTTTACATACATACATACATACATACATACATACATACATACATATATATATATATATATATATATATATATATATATATATATATATATATATATATATATATGCAAGCATCACCTGCATTAATGCTAAATTCATTTTGGCCTCTTAGGGGTAAATTTGAACCATTCTTTAGGAATGAATGATTATTATAACTTCAGTTAATTTCAAATACAAGAAGTATGAATTCATTGTGGAACAAGGATCAAAATGATATAACAATAGTCTTGAGTAATAAATTTTTAAAATTGTTCCACAAATTTCCAAAAGGTTTGAGATCAGCATCTTTCAAGGTGATTATCGTTAGTCTGTTTTGTCCACCCCAAAACCAGTTTAAACATGTTTGGGATCATTGCCCTGCTATGGAACACAGAATTGGGTTAACTTTTCAACCATTTTGTTATTTATTTGTAGTGAAATAACTTTAAAAAATACTCAATTTACAATACAGCAGCCGGTTTTTCATTGCACCTGTACTGCTGGCAGGGAAACACACCCCCAGCATGACGCCAACATTACCATGAATATTAATTGGTGCAGAGTTTGAGTTACTTTAGATCCACCTAATATTCTTTCAGTTGGAATACAATGTGCAACACGTAAATATTTAAACCTTGAGCAGAGTACCTGATAGGTCTCCATGCTAAGATGACCAGCAACCCTCTGAATATACATAGAAGACTTGAATATGTCTCCAATCAGTCCTTCCACCAGTTCATAGAGACCATCTCCTGCATCTCGGTCAACTGAAGGATTAAAACCTAAAACTGAACCATTCAGCAATAACTGGGCTTCAAACAGAGGAGGCTGAGATGGCCAAATTTCCATATTGTCCACAAAGAACTGAAGAGAGTGGTTGATGTAGCTGAAGAGCCCTTCGACTAGCAACTCGTCCATATATTCCAGGTAGGACCTCCATCCTTCTGAAGCAGGATCAGCATAAAAAAGGACCATATTCTCCTGGCGAAATATAAGATAAATAGAATTTTAGCAAGACATTTTAATTTCGACTCAAAAGTAAAATGATGAACAGAAGATACACATTAGTTTAAATGTGCTTTAATTAAAGACCACTCCACAACTTGTTTTTTGTGGAACCTTGATAATGCTTGGCTGTTTTTGTCTCCACTTGTAGTATAAAAAACTGAAACCCCACACACCTGTATCAGCTGATGAATGAATTCCCCATCCCTCTTCATGGAGTTGTACTTCCTGCTTACATAGTCCATTTTGCTCTCCAGTTGGATAAGGGAGCCTTTCTTGTTGTCCTTTCTGCAGAACATGGCCTTCTTGCTCCAATCCTTTATAATTGATTGAATTGTATCAGAGTTTTCCTTGGCTCTACCGACTCGGTATGCAAGGTCTTGGACCAGGTGCTTTGTGCTTTGAATGAAGCTCCAGCAATCCTGATCCTGCCATGTGAGGCTGGTCTCTGCTTTTGCTAGCTGCAAGTCTATGGAGACCAGCTCAGCTCTGATGAGAGGAAGTTCCACCTCCAACGCGGTCATTTTTAGCTTGTTGTAACATTGTACCACTAGCTGTAAACTGTTGAGATACTTAAACACAATAGAAAAGACGTGGAGTTGTTAGGATGTATAGAGGACCTTGCAAAAATATGAATGTTTTTAACCTTTTTTTCCACATTTTATGAAAGTACAAAGTAGAAAATGATTGTAAAGAGGAGGGCAAAGAAAACTGTTTTCTATTTTTTTATGGATTTAAAAAAAAAAACTCAATCAAAAAAATGGGATGTGCATTTGAATAATAATTCTGCTTGATTACAAATGTTCTTTAAAAATGTTTGCGGTATTCACTGGCCAGGTGTGCTTGCATAAAAATAAATTACACAATGTTGGACTCTATTAAATTAAAGAGACAATTTGTTGCTCTGGACATTGTGTACAGTTATTACTATATGCACGATAAAAACAAATCTTTATTTGTAAAATCTTTTAAAAACCATATATCACTGCAGTTTGACTTTACAGTTATATATGAGTCGATCAATCACATCTAAATAATCTAAATAAAATACATTGACATTTATGGCCTTATTGTGTCAAAACATAAATATTTTTGAAACATGAAAATGAGCATGAGTACTTTGTGCAAGACAGTAAACATCTAATAAGTATGACAAATTGCTTGTTATTTAACTCAATAAAGCAGGCCATGTGTAAGGAAGTGGAATGCATGTTTCATTTCACCTTTGTGAAAATGTCACGCTTGTCGAAAACAGTTATTGCCGCTGTAGGAACGGTTTTCTCACTGAGTGTGTGGATGTACTTGACATCTTTCAAAATTTCAGCAAGCTGAGGAGAGATAATTACAAAAAATACAGAAGATTATGATTTTATAAAATATTAAAATACAATGTCTATGTGAGATTAGCACCTCAAGAAGATATTCACAATGAAATGTCCTCCTAAAAATATCAAACTGATTTTAAACAGTTTAAGGGGACCATCAGTTCATGATATTTTAAGAAACAGACATTTTATTGTCTCGTATCAAGTCTTACAGGGACCTTATGCCATTCACCTTTGGATTGAAGTTGACCGAGATCAGTCCAGATGTGGGATTTCTTGAAATCAGAGTCTGGTTGAGGTTGATGAGGCAAGTCTGTTCCAAACCATTACACCAGTGACTGTAAATGTCCTCTTCATACTGGTCCAAGAGACTCACCATGTCCCGGTGAGTGCTGTACACATTCACCATCTCCACATGTTGTGCAGACCTAGAATGATTATATAAAAGACAATGTCTTGTCTATTTCAACAACAGTATAAAGGTTTATTGTCATATTTTTACTTACATATTAAACAGTAATCTGAACTGTTCCCATGGTGTTTCAATGCGTTCTTTGAGCATTTTTGCCCACTTTAAAACTCCAGATGTGTGCGCCATATTCTTCATCGCACCACTGTCAACCTGTTAAAAAAAAAGGAGAAAGAAAAAACTAAAACAGTTTTATGTCATGTTAAATTTAGAATGCTAATGAATTTTTTGAGGGGAAAAAATTACCGGATTGAGCTGAGATTTAATCATAAATTTACAATTCTCTAGCTCTTCTTTGAAATGCTGCTGAAGTAGAATAAAGGATGGACGAAACAACTGTCGGATTTGACTTCTTTCCAGAAAGGGTGCAATAATTGTTAGCATCTAAAAAGAAATGCCATTGTCTTGTTTAATTATTTTAATTCAACAGCCACTTAACAATCATGTGTTTAAACAATAAACAAAAACATACTTTTAAAGCTGATTCCAGTCCAGCGCAATCCTTGAAAGCCAAACAAAGCAAGTTGGCAAGGCGAAGTTCAAAGTCTGCAATTCGTCTTTTGAAAGTGTTACAATCATCTTCAAAAGCCTTACATCAATAAATAGAACAAAAGGTCAATGAGAAAGAAAACAGAATAAATTTATGAACTACAACAGTTTTCATGCACAGATCTTATTTTTGTACTGTTTGGATTTACTTAAATCAATTCCAGCAAAAATAAATAGACTTTTTTTTACCTGCGAGGTGAGGTCAAGTGGATTGTATTTACTGTACTTTAATGCCTGGCAGTGGTTGGTGAACTCATTGTGTATCTTGGCTACTTGCTCACCGTAGAACCTTCCTCTAATGCCACCAAGCTCTAGCTTCTCCATCATTTGAAATTCCAACATAGTTTCAAACAAGTTCTACAAAGAAACAGTTTGAAAGTTAGAAAATTCACAGCAAAATATGAAAACTGAAAGCAAAACTTAAAAACAAAAGGAAAAAAATATATACATCCTCTTACCTCCAGCTGAAGCATGCGATTCATGAATTGGTTGTAACGTGAAAAAGCCATGGCAGATGGGAAATCCCAAGGCGGATATCTTTTTTGCCTGGCTAGCTTCTCCTTCTGGGCCTGGTAACTCTCTCTGACACATCGGAGAGCTTTGACTACCTTCTTTATCATTAGCAGACTTTCCTCTGTATCCTCCCTGTGTAGCAGATCGTCAGGGAGGTATGCAGAAGCCTATAATGAGAAAGTTTACATATATTAATGTACACACAAGCAAAACCAGCAGGAAAAATTTCATGGTTTGAGTTTTTCAGAAGACTGATACCTGTTCAATGAACAGATTGCAGAGTTCCTGGAGTAACACCACGATGCGAGCCGGTCTCTGATAATACTGGCAGTTGGTCCAGATGAGGAATAGTGTATGAAAAACTGCAGGGGTGCATTTCTCCATATCAATAAATCCATTATTTTTCAGCTGAGACAACTGTGCATCTAGTGGCCGTAGATACAGGTCAACATCCTGGGCTTCTTTAAGGGCTTTTCGTTTTGATTTTGGAGAAGAATAAATAATCATTTTAACAAAAAAAGAATGAATGTTACATGTTTTTGTGATTCAACTAAAATGGCCTTAAAAACATACCAGGTACAACTTACCATTAGACACATTTCCTATTAGAGTGTTGATAGCTGGAAGGTAGCTGCTGTCCATCACCTCCAACACTTTCGCCATAATTTCAACACTGGAACTCTGTAGCTGTTAGTAGAAGTTCCAAACACTTAAACAGGAGCTGCATGAAATTGTATTTTAGCCAATAGTAGGACACATAATCATACCTGATGATGAATACCCTCAAGATTGCTCTTTCTGAAAGCCCAAAACCTGATTTCTACATCAGGCTCTGGGTTGCAGCCTGTCTGTAGGAGGTCTGATGAGTCCTGCTTTAAGATTTTCTGAATCAAACTGCTCCACATGATAACCTGGGTCTCAATGGTATGAGCCAAAGTCCTGTCATAGTTTTCATACCTTTGAGTGGAAAATAAAAATTACTTGAGACCAGGATTACACTAGAGACTCAGAATATTAGTGTGTCCTTACATTTTAAATGTGTTGTAGGATTTTTCCATCCAGCCCGTTGCTGTTGGAAGAGGGAGGACAGTTTTTCCTAAAACCTGCCCTTGTACAACGGATGTCATACTGCACATGCTCTCTACATGTCGACTGATGTCCTCAGAAATCAAAGTTGGCCACATGGGATGATTTTTGCCATTGGTCAGTATTGGGCCACATACCTTGTGTAAAATCACAGTCCAGAAAAATGTTAGGAACTCTATTTAGTCCATGCAAAGGTAGTCATAACACTTCAGTCTTTATATATTTTGTCACAAATGTCAATGTGTTTTAAAAGGCTTTTATGTGATAGACCAACAAAAGTGATACAGTGGAATGACAACGATGCAGGCTTTTAATGTTCTTGCAAATAAAAATATGAAAATACTGCTGTGTATTTATATTGAAGCCTCTTTATGTCAAAATAAAATTCAGTAAAACCAATTGCCCTAACTCATAACTCCAAGTAGTACATGGAGTTCATTTATATGTCATCTAATCTCAGGACAAGTACAATGGTTATTTGAAGTCTTCAGAGATTTGCAAGGAAACACTGGAGAACAAGCAGCATCCCGAAGGCCAACGAAGACACAAGAAGGGTCCTCTCAAATCCCAGAACTAAATTGAATTGAGAGTTCATGACAAGACTTGGGGACTTATGTGTACACTTTCCAACAAAACTTAGTAAGCTTGAGCTAGGGAGAAGAATTTAACAAAAATCTAAAACTCCAAATATGTAAATATGCTGGACTACTTTGTAATGATTTATCACATACAATTTTAATATATCACAGTTTGAGGACTGCAGAGTGGCAAAATGTTTAAAAGTACATGAGGTTTGAATACTTTTCCAAGGCAATATTTATATACAACTCAAAATAAGAGTCAGCCTTATTTGCCAAGTTTGTGGACAACTGACACACATTCTTTTGGTTATTGAATCACAAACAGAGTAATCACCTGTTGTATAGCACCTGATAGCTGCAGCAGAGGCGATGAAGACAGGAGACCAAAATTCAGAAGCCTCCTGCAGTTCTCAGTGTCAATAGGAGCAGGTCTCTTCTTGAGAATGTAGATTTGTCTGCTTTGAGCAGCAACAGGTAGGACCTGCACATGAAATAAAAGTGAGACTTTGAGGAAAACGCTGTCATAAAAGTTTTTTTTTTTCTTTTTAAACAAGCACTGAAGATTGCAGGTCAACCTTACCTCATTTGAAGCAAGCACACAGCGTTTGTTGGTTGATGAGAAATATAGGATTGTCTGTTTCTGGAAGAAGTCCTGGAGCAGTGCTTGAAACTCTCCGCCCGCAGCACTCTGCTCCCATGTTTTTCTCTGCAGCTGCAAAAGAAAACACACTTTCTCCCCGACGAACTTAACTCTGACGTCTTCAAGAAAAGATGGCACAATTAGACTTTCTTCGTCTGACATGTCGCGTCCCCGACCATAACAAGCTGAACTCTTGCTCGCCCCACACCTCCTGACAATGTATCTAGAAAATCAAGGCGTTTGCGGCAGTTTCTGGACAGTGATTTAAGCGACTCAGCGTCCGAAAGAAAACTCTAAGTTGCTGCCATTACGTAGAAAAATGGCACGACCTCTTACGTCGGTTTAGCATTGTGTTGCCTAGCAACGCACACTATCTGCAATCACAGCCAGTTATTCGGCTGAATAGATAGAAACAGATAGAAACGTTTGTGTTTTATTTATTTGTGTCCGTGTAAATAGCCATCTGCCCGCAGTAACAATGCAGACAAATCTACATTCGTCGGTTATTTCTAAATAATAAATCAGTTTATAGTAAAAGACTGAACTGAATCTGTGTATCAAAGGGCCATTTGTTATATTTTCCAAGCATATGGTCCCATTTTAAAGCACCATCAAGCAATGTTACCTTTAACAAATTGTTATTGAAAAGTGACAAAAACAGTAGGCATTTAAACTGTGAATTTGGTTCTTCACAAAAGATACCAGAAAACATGCAAGTATGCAATAATTCATGACAAAATCACATTTTATCCGCAACAAATGTTCATAGACGGTTTGCCTTAAAAGCTCACATTAAGACACTACCAGTCAACAACTTAGGTCATTATTTACAAGCTTTTTGACTAAAGCTTTTTGAGAAAAAGTTATAAGTTTAAAACTTTTTTTTATACTTTTCCTTTAAAAGCACAAGTTAGAAAATTGTGCAGTAATTTGTCATCAGAACCTCTGAAACAATACTATGTATAAATACCATTCAATGAAATTACAATATTAAGTCTTATTTTTTTAGAGAATGACATTTTTGCCAATTGTAAAATAGCCCAAACTCAGTCATATTTAAACCTTGTTATTGTAGATTTTGCTGAATTTCCTCTCCAACCTCAAGTTATTTGTAGGTACAAGTTTTTGTACCTACATGCAACTAACAGGTTTTTTTGCATGTCACCAGCACAAACTATGAATAATCAAAGGACAAAATATAAACAGGGACATTCTCAAAATATATAAATAAAATAAGGGTGTTGTGGCAAAACATTCAGGAAGATAAGAAATCAAGAAAGCTTGAATCAACCATTACAAACATAAAACAATGCAATGTGACCTCAGATTTTGCGGCGTGAAAAGAGTTTGCATTTTCTTTCTTTTTTTTTTTTGCTTGTAAATTTCAGTATTTCAGAACATCAAATAAATTTAAGATAAATCAAAGACAACACAAAATACAGTTTTTAAATGTTGTTTATTATGAAGGGAAGAAAAAAAATCCAAACCTACTTGGTCTTGTGTGGAAAAGAGATCATAACAATGCAGTCAAGCTTCTTATTCAAATTGGTAAAAGTCTTCTAAAAGGTAGGTCAATGGCATGGACCTACCTTAGGTGAACTTAACTAGACTTTGTTTAGCAAATTAAATTTGTGCTTAGGGCATATACCTTAGGTTGGCTCTATGTAATGTCAAACTATATAAATCTAGAATATTCAGTAAAAAAAAAAAAAATTCAGTAGTATTGTGCTTTCAAATGCACACCCTATTTTTAAGTTTTCTGTTGCATTTGGGAGAGAGAATGCACTTTATGCCTCCATATATAACAAATAGGAGTGGTAGATGAAACAAGCCACCAAAACATGTATTAAATACTTGACATATTTAGCAATTGAAGCAAAAGAAATTTAGTTTTGAACAAAATCAAGCACAAACACCAACTTAAAAATGTAGTACATCCTTATCCTTTATTGGTTTCATTCTGTTTGGGAAAAACTAGCTTGTACATATAGGACAAAGGGGGTTTATCCAAGTTTTTAATTTTGTCATTTTTCAGTGTGGGTTGACTACCTGCAGGGGGCGCCGCTTTCTCTTTTCACAGATTTTTAGGAGACATGAACAAATAGCATGAAACCACAGCAATTTGTCACTTGTGCTTTTATAGATAGATAGATAGATAGATAGATAGATAGATAGATAGATAGATAGATAGATAGATAGATAGATAGATAGATAGATAGATAGATAGATAGATAGATAGATAGATAGATAGATAGATAGATAGATAGATAGATAGATAGATAGATAGATAGATAGATAGATAGATAGATAGATAGATAGATAGATAGATAGATAGATAGATAGATAGATAGATAGATAGATAGATAGATAGATAGATAGATAGATAGATAGATAGATAGATAGATAGATAGATAGATAGATAGATAGATAGATAGATAGATAGATAGATAGATAGATGTTATATAAAGAAAGTTGGCTGGTGATTGAGAGTGCTACATGCGTCAATTGTTTGGTGAACTCCCGTCTATAAAATAATTGATCTCATTGACTAAATAATAACATCTTGTCACTTGTATTCCACCTGTGTTCTCCATGTGTTGGTGGCAAATAATAGTGTACAAGTGGTGAATTGACGCCCATCCAGCAGCATAATGAATGTTAAAACCCACAGTACTGTGTTTTCAAAACTGAGAGTGGGATCTCTGCTGGCAGATCTTGCCAAATCCTCAGAGATAGGGCTAAAGCTCCTACAGGGTGTTATGTAAGCCCTGGAATTAACAAATTTGTTAGCCCACATACCCGAGGGCATCTGGTGATAGATACGGTGTCCTGAGGGAGACCTGAGGGAGCAACAGTGGAACAGCCGGTCGTTTATCTTGAAGGGCTTGTTTTTAAGAATTCCTCTGAGAAACAAAGGCTTTAAGGGCACTCATTACCTAACAACTGGTAGGTGTTACACCAGATGGCATTCATTAGTGTTAGATTCATTCTTATATTAAGTTTTTCAGTGTATTAAATTAATACAATTATTTAGCTACAGTAAATAAATTGAAAAACTCCTATATGTAACAACAAAACAAACAAACAAACAAACAAAAAAAAGAAACACGATAAATGATAGGATTTGGTTGAGGCCAGTTAGGAAGGAGTTCACTTAGGATGGCCAGGCCACTTGTGTTTAAGGGTTAGTTTATCCCATTTAATCAGCATCCTGAGAGACTGGCACTGCCCCCATGCCATAAAGCCCAGCGCTACTCTGGGTTCCTCAAAATGGAGGGAAGTCCCAGCAAACAATGTTACTGTCAATCAGCCTTAACCTGAGGTGGGTCCTTTATTCCCTATATAGTATACTTGTGTAATCATTCACTCCATAAATGCAAATTACTCTTGTTGGGACAAACACTAGGTAAGGATGCAAAGAGTAGTGTTTTTCTCTTTCTCTTTCTCTTTTTTTTTTTTTTTTGCAAGGCATGTAGTGTGTATGATACTGTACCCAGATGTACCCAGAAATTGGGCTACAGCTACTCTTGTTAAGTCACCACTGAACCTGAGACTACATGAGAAGTATCTTATCTTGGTTGAGGAGAAAAGAGGTGGAATGTTGCTGAGTGATTCAATTTTTTTTTTTTCTATTCAGTTGTAAGTAAATGTTACACTTGATTTGAAGTCAAGGTCTCTGAGTCTGGAGGAAGAGTAGAGAAAGGCAGGATCCAAGTTGTTTGAGGTTCAGTGGGAAGATTTCACAATCACTGAAGATTTAGGAAGCCATGACATCTGCTGGTGTAAGTCCAAAAGTACCAAAAATTGGTTTATTTAAACGTGCTTGATTGCCAGCAAATATCCCCTAAAAAGACTGTGGAGCATTGTGAAGAGGAAGATGATACACACCAACAATGCAGACGAGCTGAAAGCTGCTATTAAAGCAACCTGGACTTTCTTAGCACCTCAGTAGAGGATCCCAGTCAAGTACTGAGTGCACACATTATGCAGTACATGGTTGTGCTTCTGTTCAGGTGAACATTTCTGTTTTAAAAATCCATTGACTTTGTCCAAAAGTCCAAAAATTAAAAAAAGAGTAAACACTTGCAACATTTCACTCTGGCTGGAAGAATCCATGTCATAAAATACATGTCAAACTTTTACATTTGAATTTGTTTGATGAATTAATTTTTTGATGATATTCTGATGTACAAAAAAAATGCAGTTGCACATGAAAATGACACCACAAATCTCACTTTAGTTGCAAAAACAAATTCCACTTGTCCCTGTAGGGAGTAAAAAAAAACTCCTCTTGGTCTAGTTGTCTGTGCTGTTGAAAACACATTTTTCTAAAAACCCCTAACAAGATAATGAAGACACAAGAGATCGCTTCCTGCAATTTGCAGTAGCTCTTCCGCTTCGCTTAGACCATAATTTGTACCTGTTTGGATGGCACAAGGAGTCGGTGGTTTGGGGTTTGTAACAGGGAATGTCCCAAGGGGCTCTGTCAGCCCAGTACGATTATAAATGACAAAGCAAAGTGAGCCTCCTTGGCTGGGGCTTCCTCTGGGCCTTGAGCAGCATTTGCAAAGCGCGTGCCCTTTTTGATTTCCTAATCCCTGCACGGTAGGAGGAATGTTGGCTCTGTCCGTGAGGTATTCCGCTCACAAGTCGTGATTTATGCTCAACGGTAAGAGGAGCCCAGGTGTGGTGAAGCATCTGTAAAAACTTTTAATATGCACACCGCATGGTCCACAGCAGGGGCCTAGATCAAGGATTAGCCCCAGTCAGTAGTGTTGGTGGTGGTGGCTTTATTGATTTACCAGTCAGTAAATGATTAAATGATTAAAATACACCTGAGGCCTTACAGTCAGATGGGTATTTTACAGACATGCACATACTGTATATGAGAAATTCCACTGCAGAAGTAGTAAACAAGCAGCTCATTTTTATTTTGCAATAAAATTCTTGATAAGTGTCCTAACTACACATCATACTCATTGTTTTTTAATTATTGCCTTGTTGGCTGATCAATTGCACAGTTTAATTTGAGGAGGTTGACAATTCCTTGCACCACAGTAAATGTCTCAGCATAAGGACAAGAGTGTAATAAAGTATAAAAAATATAGTTCAACAAGAGATGCAATTTTATTTCTCTTTGTAATCATCACTTTGCTCTGCTTTATTTAATTTCGATTAAAATTTAGAAAATTCTTTTTGGAAAAAGGATTGGAACTCAATTATTCACTTCATTATAAATGGTAAATAAGTGTCAAAAAGCCAGATTGTCTGGCTGGCAAGCTAATGGTCTAATGGGTGTGTGAATTCCTATTTCGGCTACACTTGTCCGACATATAAGTTAGAAATATAAACTTACAATTACTGCCAGTCTTCATACACACCAGGCTGCAGAAGTTCTCTGACAATGACTATAATCTTCCATTTCCCCCAATAGGGTCATAACACTGAAGAGGGAAACAGATGTAGCGCATCATTAAAAGTGATGACACTAATTATGCCATAACTTCCAATCAAAATGAAAAAAAAAAAAAAATCCATTCAAAGATTTATTTGGATTCCTTCCTGCCAGTGAGGCAGATTTTGTCATGACATGACACAGACAACTTCATGTGCGCTAACAACCCTGCTGCCGATTTAATAACAGTGATCGGTGTTAATCACCCACCCTTCCCTTTCCGCTTTTCATATTTCTCCTGAGGGCTTTACTGTATGACTGCATGGACTTACCTGAATGCGTCCGCCTCATCTTCTAATGGCTGCTTTTGACTCCACCTCCTTACTTTTACTCTGAGGCTTGTTACCTTTAAGTTGTCTAAATGGTTCCTGGAAGTAGATTCACATTTCAACTCTACACTTTACCATAAATCCCCAAGGATGACTAGTTTTTTTTCCCAGCATTTTATTTTAATAAGTGCACTTTACTAACAAAAACTACAAACTGTAGTATAATGACAACTAGATGAAATGTTTTTCTCTCATACTCCATCTATGGGAAGCAAAAACACAAATTATTTTTGTGCAAAATCACACAAATGAGAAACACTTGTGAAATACATTCTAAGAATTTAAAATGCATGTCAATTCCACAAACGAGCATCTAGGACTTCTTTAGAGACCATTCATCTTTGCTGACCTTTTCCTAACCGTACAAGAAAGGTTTTAAATACTTCTTTAAATTTTGATTCTTGCTCTTTCCCAATATTGCCACTAATCAAAATTATTGAATTCAGAAGCATTACTCTATTAAGATTTACTTGTAAAATATGTAAAGATTTAAAAACTGAAATGCATTTGTGTTTTTAAAAGTGTTTTCAACATAGTGTGTACCATTAACACCAATGTTGTTTATATCCCTGACAGATTAAAGGATATAATTCTTATCAATCAACCAAGAAGTTTGTTTTATAGTGCCAACTCATGTAAAATAGGTTTTGTCAAGTTATTCATATTCTTAGAATTATTTTCACCTATGGTAAAAACAATACTTTGCTCAATTGAAGACAAATCATTTTGACCACATAAACGTCAACAAAAAAAAATTTGTTCAATTGAGATTATTTTTGTCCTAAATATAAAATATCTTTGTGTTGATTTTTAATAAATTTAATTGTAAATATGTATTAGAAGTAGGAAGTCCAACAAAAAGTGCTTCTAATTGCCTTAATGCAATCTGAAATCACACGTTTGTGATAACTGTCAAGACGTAATTCTTAAAAAATTGCTAAAACCCTTTATTTCCTTGTTATTTAAGCGTGTTGAGCGGCTCTAGTTCCCTAAACCAAAAAATTATTTTATTTCTGACTTTATGCCTTAAAATATACCTTCTCAGGGTTGCGTTGCAGATTCATTTAGTCCTTACTGTGCCATCCCCCTGTTCCCTCACTCTCCTTCCTCCTCCTTCTTCTTTCCCATGTCCATTAGACCTTGCAGACTAATCGAGCAGCACCAATTGCTCCCGTGGTGAGATCATTAAGTAAATTATTTTAAGATCAAACGGTCAGCAGCCACAATGAAGTCTTGTGTAATGGTAAAAGCCTCAGAAGCTTCCACCCACCCCTCTCTCAAATTAAAGCCCAGTAGGGAGAGCTCTGTACCTCTCAGGTGGATGCCCCCAACCATTAGGCCTTTTAGCTGCAGGCTAAGGTAGGACCCACTAATTGGTCCTTTGAACAAAACTAACCCACTGACAGGATTCGACTTGCATGCAGCTTAACAGTACAAAATTGTTCCTGGCCGAAGACAGCAGCCTTGGTCTGCAGTAATGGTCGACATACAGAGAGACAGCAAGACAGCAGCATGTAGGTAATAATATTTAATCTAGTAGACAAAGGTAGAAATATATTTTTTTTTTTACAGTTTGGCTTTTTTATTTGCCTACAGTTCAAAGAAGAGAGACTGTTGTAAAAAAAATAATCATGTTTTTACTTGCAGTGGTTCCAGTTCTCTGCCAGTTTTTTTTAAATTTATGGACAGATATGTAAACCATAACAAGACTTTCAATAAACATTTATTTTAGAGCCTCCTGCTTTGTAGGTTCTGAAATATTTTAATGAAAGTTAAACAAAAGGCAGCAAAAAACTGAGTATCCCAGCTAAGTATTAAAAAGTTAGGGTTAAAGGTTGAACATCCACTAAAGAAATAAATAATTTTCTCTTGTAAAAACATATGGCTTTTTCAGAAGTGTCTGATTTGTCAAATATTGTCAAATAGTTGATGCTCTTGTACAAGCAAAGCAAATACATAGTAAGAATGAAGTTGCTGTGAGGTTATTTTGTTGTAAAACAAGTTCAAATCTATTCAAAGACTAATATGATAAAAAAATAATTTATATGATCAGGATTAAATATAACATTACTTTCTTACATTAAAATTAGTGGCTGTTCATACAAATATATTTGATGCCTGTGGCATGGCCCAACCCCATCCAAACTTTACAACCACTAACTAAATGATGAAAATCATTCTGCAAAAATAAACTTTAAAAAACAAACAAAATAGCAAAAATGTGAAACAGTCTTTAGGTAACTTATCAGAAACATTAAGAACTACGTAATAAATCTTATATTAATTGTTATATATTGTTTACATAGATGACTCATGCTCTTCTCAATCTTCAGATGCATTCAATAAATCAAGATATTATTGAAAAGTTAATTTATTTCAGTAACATTATCATGAAGTGAAACACATTAGAGATTAGAGATTAATTAGACAAAAACTACTGTTTCAACATCTTTATTTCTCTTAATCACAGCCATCCATCCATCCATCCATCCATCCATCCATCCATTTTCTAACACCCTTGTCCGTAGTGGGGTCAGGAGGGATGCTGGTGTCTATCTCCAGCTAACGTTCCAGGCGAGAGGCGGTGTACACCCTGGACAGGTTGCCAGTCTGTCGCACTAATGGAAGCACAACAATTAAAATTAAAATATTATTTAAAAAAACAGGAGTGCGAGCTTAATGAAAAGCATGTTTAATACCTAGTTAATGATTTTTATTTTCGAAATACTTTTGGGGATGTATCTTCTAATTTATTTAATTGCAAGTGGGTTAAGTGCAAATAAATTCTTCAAACTGTTATTTATTCCCCCCCCCCCCCACAAATAGAATTGTTTCATATTTCTTTAAATATGTTTAAAACAATGTCTGTTCAGGTTAGAATAAATCAGTTGAGATCTGACCAGTCTGTGTATGATTTTGAATTTGGAATTGTAAACATAAATTTGGTAAAGCTTCTTAGTAAAAAAAACAAAAAACTGATTTTAAAGAAAACCAGTTGTGTTTTCTGGCAGTGCTTACAATGTGCACTCCACAGGGGGAGCGCCCTGCTTCAGTTTCTTAACATGCAAATGTCGCCGCTAACACCCCACCTAATGTGCCGTGCTGCCTAAGGAAAAAAGCCATATCAAAAACAGCTACTTATTAAAATGTTATCATTATTGTTCAAGTGTAATCTGAAAGCCTTGTGTGACTTAATCTTTTATTACATATGTTTAAAAAAAATGACATCTGATCAGGAAACAAAGGAAGAAGTTAAAACCATTAGATACTTGAAAACTATGTGGGTGAAAAGGGGTCATTTAAATCGATGTGTATGTGATATACAGGCTGTAGAAAAAAAACCCATTAGAGAGCGATTATTCACAAAGTGTTGTCTCTGGATAAGACATTTGTCAGTTTTGCTTTTAGAAGGTCAAAGTTTTCCTTCTCTTAACATAATTAGGAGCATGTACAGTATGTCCATGAAAAGATCACTTAATGTATACATGACACTGAAGTGCATCTGCTCATGTTGGCCTTTTCAAGTGACTTTGTTTGCTATAAGGTTATTTCACACAAAGGGTTATAAAGCTGTGGACAGGATTAAAGGTTTAATGCTCAATAAAACATTAACTCAGCAAGACTGAATAGTTTCATTTTTTCCCTCCCCACAAATAAAAAAGTGGTGAAAGTACAGTAACCAATGGTGTGGGAGATGGAAGCCAATGCAGCAAAGTGACTGTGAGAGTGATTTATCCACCTTTGACATGAAGCGTCACTATCATCAATCACTGGGTTTTAATTAGTGATGGCTCCCTTTTGTGGCTGAGAAATGTGCATGTAATTCAATTTGGAACCTACTGCTGGTTTGAGAATCCCACACAGATTCATTTTAAGTTTATACACTATTAGAGTGCTTCCTATTGACAGGCCACTCGATTCTTTGCATGACATGAATGAACAGCAGTGCAGTTAGGAACACCCTGCTTCTATTTTGATTTAAATTATAAGATAAACCAAAGATTTTCTATATGAATGACTGCAATTTCAAACTTCATGCTTCATTTTTAAGTCTTATTTTATGTATGTTATGCACAACATACATTTAGAGTGATGCTTTCCTAGAAAGTGATCTCATTTTAGTTTATATCCACAAAAAGCTTTCCATCCATCATTTAAATATGCTTTTCCTCTGATATACACTTCAGTAGGGATCTTAGCAGATAACAACTGATGCAAATAAATTAAAACAATAAGAGCTTTGAGAGTCAAGGATGTCAATAGAGATGTTAAAATATCAACAGCAGTTAGTTAGTCATCAAAAAAATACTTGAATGTCTTTTATCTGCCACATGGTAATGTGTGTCAGTGTAATCATGTTTATTTCACAGCAGTCATCCACTTCATTGCCAAATAAAAGGCTTCTTTAACATCTGAAGTATTGCTTTGTGTTGTGAAGTTGACCTCAACAATGCTACACCAAAAAGAAAAAATATTATAAACTACAACTTTTTCTTATTTTCAACTGATTTAATGTTACACCATGACAGTGAAGTGAAAACAAGTGGACAGAACAAAGAAAAGACTAACATAAATATGTAATGGAGTTGAGTTAGTAATTTTGCTAAGACTACATTTTTATTAAATGACTATCTTAATTATTTTATAATTAATATAAATATAATCTTTTCAAGTTTCCAATCCATAGTGAAGTTTTCTTTTGTTACTTCTACATATATAATTTATGTAGTATGAAATTAAAATACTTGAATATACTAACATGACAAACAGCTAAATTTCAAGGGTCAAAACGAGATTAACTTGAGTTATCAAGACAAAATGTGAAAAAATATGAAAATTCTAGAAAATAGATCCACATTTCTGTATGCTCCTGCTGTCAGTATTTTTATATTCTTAAGGTCTCTTAACTTTTTTCTTACTACACCACCTATAGTGCTGTGTCTAAATACATGCTTACAGGCATCTTGGACTATATAGATCTGAAAATTCAAGCTTCTACACAGAGTATGGCCAAGTGGTCAAAACAAGGTTGACTGAATTGCTTGGAAAAAGAGCAGACAATCCTGCTGATGGAGGCCTTCAAGCTACCCAATTAACCAGCATGTTGAGGTGAGTGAATCATGACCATCATCCATGTAGACTGAGTGTCAGATACGTAACTGTTATAACTTTGTATGATTTTGAAACACGGGACACATATACAATTATGTGACATTGTTGTCAAACAAATTTGTTAAATAATTCTGACTGAAACATTTTTAGGAAGAGGTGTATCCAGACTCTAGCATTCAGAATTGTTGCTCACTTGGTGTGCCTTTATTGCTTTTCTTTTCTTTTAATTTCTTTCATACATTAGGTTGAAAAAAAAAAGAAGGTACCTCAATATGCAAAATACAATCAGATTATTTACTTTTATTATCAGGTCAATCCTTTGTAATGTCAGCCTTAAGGTGTTGCTGATCCCACAACCTGATTGTGTCTGTCCATGTTGAAATTTTCAGATTTAATGTTGTTTTTGTTCGTGGGGAGAATCAGCTCCTTTACCAATCAGTTTCTTTGATTCCTGTTTTCTGTTTAACTTTTGAAGGTGTTGATTGCATTCTGCTTTTCCAGCCCCCCTCTGTGGATTGCCTCTAACAGGTACCAAATCAGTGTCCCCAATTCAATGTGAGCTCATGCACCTCACAATCAAGCTGTCATTTAGTCTACGAAAATCTGGCCACGCCATTAACTGATGTGCAGAGAGGACAACATTCCAGAGTGCTTTCTGTGATTTTTTATTTTTTGAGTTTGTGTGGGTGTGTGTGTGTGCGTGTGTGTGTGTGTGTGCGTGTGTGTGTGTAAAACACTGGGATTTCACCCCCTTTTGCTGATTGACCCCAATCAGTCAGGAAGTGCCAGAATCACTTTTTTCCAAAGCATGGATAACCTGATGACTGATTAGGCTGGAAAACATAAAATTTGAACACTGCATAAATATTTATAATACCCCGATGCCTTAAAAAAAACACATGTATTTACCATGTGAAAAGAAATTAATATAATTAGCTGATTTCTATAAATAATTACAAGGTTCAAGTGCACTATTTTGCTGTTTGTAGTAATAGTTCTTAATATTGTGGATGGCAACTTCATTTAAACACATCACATGTATTTGCTTGCAATTCTGGGTGCAGAACAGGTCTGACTAAGAGAGCACCACTGACGCCACCCTTATGCCGTGCTGTCTGAGTCCAAAACAGGTTAAAACACCCCACCTCAACAGCTCCAGGCTTTTCCCAAGCAATAAACATATTTTAACACGATTGCAAAATTAATGCATCTTAATGCATTTTACATTTGGTGCAAAATCTGCATGTTTAATCACACATAGTGTTTCAATAAAATATTTGTGTCATGTTACAAATATTTTTGGATATTTAAGTCAGTGACAATGTCCAGAGGCAATGAGAGACAGGTACTTCCTATATCCTGTGGTTGATGGTGAGGGGCCCCCACCTGGGCTGTAATCACCTGAAGACTGATCACAAAGACCCAGAGTGAAGTGAATTCCGTCTGTCCGACTTCAAACGCAGGAGGATAGTAAATCACACAGGTAGATGACACTGGGCGGCCCACCAATCACTGGACTTCACTGCTTCTGCCCTAGAGGACACAGGAAACAAGTATTCCAACAATGTTACCTGACAACATGACAGACCCATTTCAGCAACAAAATGTTTTACGTGTCTGCCAGGGTGAGATTAGGTGCCTTAAACACAGTGGGAGTCACATTCTAATACCAAAGTTATCATGTGCTGCTTACTGTAAAACTTGCTGTGAACTAAGCATTTTAATGTAGGATGGGAAGCAGAGTCTTCTGCACTCTATTCTTTGGAACCTGGCATAACACTTATGAACACTGTTTTTGACACAATGCTTACAATAGCGCAGGTTACCCTGACCTGTCTTTTCTCACTCACCTGTGTGCTTATATTTGCACACTATTTCTACTTTATTAACTTTGTTTTCTTTCTCTTTTTTATTTCAATAGAAAAATCACCTGGTCCAGTAGTTCTGTATTTACCTGGCTGTCATACAGAGTCCTTGATGAGGTTATTTTTGTGCTATTTTTGAGGTTGTTTTAGACTTTATGTGTCTGTCCAATAGAAACGTATTCTCTCAGAACTTCTGCATTTAGCTGTGTCGCTTTCCTAGATGGAGATATTGCTGCTATTTTCGAAGTTATTTTTACCATAAAAGTACTCACGATTCCATGCTTCTGTGCTTAACTGTATCCAATTTCTTGTAGGAAGAATTGACAGACCTATTGTTGTCTGTAACTAGTTTTCTTCCCAACCTACTAGAATTCCTTGTTATGTTGAGTTGTGTCACTTTCATTGACTACCAACTGACTTAGCTTCTTTGTATTTCTCTCTAATAGGAAGTACTGTCAGCTTAGTGGTTATGTGTTAAGCTGTCTTTTTTTTTCTGAATAGTGCATTGAAGTAGTGACATTACTTTTGTGTGGCTCGTATGGGTCTGTGCATTTTCTTCTCCCAAAGAATGTCAACATGGTTCGGTACTTCTGTGTTTACCTGTGTCTCTTTCCAAGGTGGAACTACTGACAGAGCTGTTGATGTCCTTTACTGTATTTCCTTTCTCATAAAATATGCTCTTGACTCTTTTTCTGCATTTACTTTTCTATTTCCCAGACAGAGCCATTGTCTGAGCTATCACCACTTTTAACTTTGTGTAACCTCCTTCTTTTGACTAAGTAGTATGACTGGATTGGAGTAATTAGTATAATTACAAATGAATTATATACTCTAATTTTCAATGTAACTGGACATGAATTAATTCTGATTATCTTGCAAAGTGCGTTGTGCTAGTGTTTATTGCACATTCACACTAAGAATTAATTAATTGAATCTTTTAACCATATCATTCCAACAGTATCATTAGCTCAGTTTGAGTTGATAAAATCCACATTAAATCAGTTTCTAAGAAGCTCACCAGAAGTATTTAAAAAAATAAATGTGTAGTTATTTTCATAACAGATTGCAAGATTTTCAAGATCTATACAGTGAAATTCAGAAGACTGATTTTAGGGAGAGGGAAGTCTGAGCCTCCCTTCTGAAGCTGCTACCCCCGCGACCCGACCTCGGATAAGCGGAAGAAGATAGATGGATGGATGGATGGATGGATGGATGATTTTAGCATTTCCATTATTGATATATAAAACTAAATTTGAATGACAACCTTTTCAGTCTGGCTAATTTGTATGCAGAAAAAAAAAATAATTCCTGTACATTCGATGTCATACTTACAGTAAAGCAAACCCATTTGCTTTGAACTTTGGGAAGCACACAAATTGACAAAAACAATGAAATACGCCAATGGTGCACAACATCTTTGCATGAATTTCATTAGTGAATTTAAAAAAATCAAGATAAGAGGTGCATAAGTATATTGGTTAGATGTCCGGCTCTTGAGAAATCTCATCTCTGTGTATATTATGTCAGAGCAAAATGAATCAGGAGCTCAACACCAAGGTCAGTGTGATATTTCAAGGCTTCTACTTTACATGGCTGCATAGCAAATGAAGGCCTTCAATCAAATAAGATTGGGTGGATGGACAGTAGGTGCACCAACACTTTGTGGTAAGAGCAATGACAAAGGAGTAAATCCATCAAATAACGGAAAAAAGAAAAAGTACAAAGAATGAGGAAAAAATACTGTTACCAAGTAAAATTTCTGCTTAAAAATTAAGCAAGGCTTTTGAGATTTCAAATGAATGTCAAGTTAAAAATTGAAGCATTGTTTTGGACTTATTTTGAAGTAAAGTAATACATTCTCTATAAATATTTTAAAAAATGCTAAATCCTGTATGAAACATTATTTTTTATATATTTTTACAAGAGCATTTTATATCAAATATGCATAAATCCCTGATATTCCATGTCATCAAACTCAATTTTAGATATATCTTGGATACTAACATTGAGCCTGTCCATCCTAGAGGAATACTTTTTTCTAAATATAACTCACAAACCTGGTGCTGCACTGCTTTAACATTCAATACATTATCTTATGTGCAATGCCTACCGAAGCTGAAGATGTTTTTTTTCCCTTGCAGAGTGTGTTGGACAAATTAAAAGCCCAGCCAGTCAGTAAAAGACCAATTCATAAAGGTGAAAAAGTGAGGCAGCGGCTGTGACAGGGAGGACCAGTGAAAAATCTCTGCTGACCCTCTCATCCCTCTGCTCATCTATCTCTCACTACTGTCCACTGATACATTTCCCCTCGTTGATTTATGGGAGAAAAAAAATGTCACGGTGGAATGGGCTTTTGATAAAATTGTTGGAGAGATTCTGGGCAATAAATCCCGCTCTTTACATCCAGGTTGCGGCTACTTTCACATTCTCAAGTCATCAATAAGCGTCGGCCAAACATGACAGCTAATCAATAACTTTACAATATTCCGGGCAGTTTGGGAAAACAGTAACATTTATATTTAACCGAAAGCCACTAGGTCACACCTTTTTGTGCTACACAAACAGCAAAAAAGGGGTGCTTGACTGTAACTTGAGCTGAAAATATGTCATGTTCTGTTTGCATTGCCAGCTGGAAAGGAAATGTTCTTTCACAATGACTTAAAGATGTTTGTTCAGCCACAAAACCAAACTCATAAATATTTGCTTTACCTTTCTTAAATACTGAAATTCTGGAAAGAGGCAACCCAGTGTCTTAAATTTTACCCTTAGTCTTTCAAAAATTGTCTCTGCTACCTGGAAGGGAAAACAATCCAATAAAAAGAGAGTAACAAGTTCCGTAATCCATAATCCCTCATCAGTCATGATGGAGTGTTTCTGACAGGAACTCTTCAGTCAGCCGAGTGGCGCCAGGAGGATGAGTGATTCAGCAAACCTGCCTGGTGTTGTCTCTCTGGTCTTTCAATCTTTTACGATGTAGCTAGGAGAAAAACAATGAGCCCGTTGCTCAGTACAGGTGTTTCTCAGAGGAGACGACTTGTAAAAACAGGTAGCTTTCCATTGAGACGTGAAGTGACTCACATAAAAGGCCTCTGCTGCTGTTATAACTCACAACTTCGTGCTGGCAGTCTGCCCAAAGCCACTGAAATCACTGCACTGTTTAATTTCCACAACAAGATAGAATTTATATGTAAAAAAGTCCCTGTGTAAAAAAAGGCATCTCAGAGTTTTCAGGTATTGGGTGTTATTTGCTTACACTGCTGTGCTGATGACTTGTAAACTGTACTCCAGGGTTCTGGCGTACAGCTTACAAATTAGATTGGTGATGGATTTTAACAATATTTTTGGGAAAACTAATGCTCCTGGATAGTGCATTTACAGAAATAGAGTAATGAGTTCAAAAGACATTGTGTGTCAAGAGTGTCATTTGTGTACAATAACTCTGTCCATGTACTGTATGTTTTTTTTAATTCTTAGTTTCATTCCAAAGTGGTCCTTATGCCAAAAAAAATTTAAATTGCTCCAATTGAATTTTCCTGAGCAGGTTAAAAGTATAATTGATCTCAAGCTGTGAATGTGAATGTTTGTCTAGCATAGAACAATCCACTACAGATTTGGTAAGTCTAAGTATTTTAGTTTTTACTGCAGGAGGATCAATTGTTTTCTTATCTCATCTTAAACAGTGAAATTGTCCTTTAATGCTATTTCATAAAACCTACTCCATTGTATTGTATGCTGGATTAAAACCCCTGTTTGTTCGAATTTTCACCCCAAGGATCAATGTAGTTTTTCATGTGCAGCCCAGAACTTTGTGAATGCCTACGTTGTGCAGGAAGGGACAATAACTAAATCTGTCAGAAGGTGGCGCAAGATACAGCAAATTACAGAAATTTAGTGTTTGATTAGGAGCAGAAGAAGAAAATCATGAAGGAAGCTTGAACTAGAGGTAGCAGAGATTTTTTATTTCCCCTGTTTGGATAACATACTTTTCATCACAATACAATACGATACAGTATTGCAGTCAATACTGTATTGATTGTCATGTGAGAAATTAATGTATTCTTTCTTTTCTGTTTCTTTCTTCTTCCAAGCAGTGTATAAACCAGTGTTACAAAGCAGTGTTGTATAGTAACGAAGTAAAAATACTTCACTACTTTACTTAAGTATATTTTGGAGTACTTCATACTTTCCTGGAGTATGAAAATTTTTGATGACTTTCACTTTTACTTCACTATATTTCCGAACTTAATTGCGTACTTTTACTCCGATACATTTTCAATGTGTGGTTTAGTTACTCGTTACAAAAAAGCGAGAGAGAGAAACAAAGTGTTTTGATCCCACCTACTGATTAGCAAGTAGGCTACCGAACAAAGTCGGTAGCCTACTTGCCTGGGCTTGTTCATCACCTCCAATAGGATACACCTGTTTCGCTTCTCCCATTAAACACAAAGCAAGTCTCGCAATCAGCAGCAGTCACATGGAGGAGGAGACGGAGACCACAACGACTGCCACTACGTCGGACACGGCTCCAGGGGAACCACCAGCTGGTGATGAGAGCCCATGGCCTTATTTAAACACAATACACTCTTTCGTGGGTGTTAAAGATTCGTCGTACCGCATGCAGTTTATGTTATTCCTGCGCGAAGATGTGGAAATTCTATCTTACAAAAACTCCCCGTCCAACTTGAAGAAACACATCGAGGTAACTTCTTATGAAATGGTTATAATCCTCCTGTTTCAGTAACTATAGCTTGGTCACTAGACACTATTGTATTGTGAAACGTTGACCATAAATGAACTTTGTTTGGCATTGTTTCAGTTCCACACGTGGTGTATTTAGCTTAGGCCTAATGTTGACTGTAGCAGGCTACCTAGACTCCTCTGTTCAAGGGGGGACAGAAGCCATAGCAATAGCAATTTAGACTAAATTTAACGAATATAGGAAAGGCATGCAAGTTCAAAACCAGGTTTACAGATGCCAATAAGCTGCTTTCCCTCCCAGTTCTTTTTTTCTTTTGCATAATGACCAGTTGTGTGCACCACCTACTGACTGTAGCATTGACTGATTCACTGATTTGTGAAGTAGAGTAATCGTAACAGCTCTTTTTCTTCATGTTGGCCGCATTTTCTGTACTATTTATTTTTCTCATTTTCAGCACTGACCTTACTTGAAGGGAAAACTTAAGGCTTACAAAAACTTTGTATTTTCTGTCCTGGAGGGTATACTAAGAAGCTGGTTCAGTTGTAAAGCAGGTTACGTTAACCTTGTGCTATAGGTAAAGCACCTAATTTTCTTAACTAAATTATGCCTGCAGGTATATCTATTAGCAGGTTTAATTTTGCCTGCACTTGGTTGTGTACATTATTTTAAGTGTATTTGACAAGTTTACCAAAATATAAAAAATGTCATTCAAACTGCATTTGCTTTGTTTTACTTTTTACTTGTACTTTTCATTACATTACTTGAGTACATCCATTTTTACAGTAATTTCCATACTTAAGTACAAGAAGTTTCAGATACTTTAAGACTTTAACTCAAGTAACATTTCAGTCAGTGACTTTGACTTTTACCAAAGTCATATTTTGGAGAGGTACTTATACTTTTACTTGACTCTGAGATTTCAGTACTTTATACAACACTGTTACAAAGAACATAAGATAGTCGTTGTTGCTGTTGTTAATTTTATTGCCGAGTGCTTTTACACGGACGTGCCGTCCGGTTAAACTGTAAATAAAGTAAGAAAAAACAAAACATCAACACTTAGTATTGCAGAATTCAATCAACACAAACTTAAACATAGATTTATTAGCTAGGCTTGACTAACCAGTTATAAGGCAGTTTATTCTTAGAACACTTCGTCATATAATAAACATCGGCATTCAACTATCAGTGCAGCAAACACAGCTAGCATCGGGCTAATTAGCTCTAGCAAATTCAGTAAACTCACGCTTAGAACAGATAACAAAAAGCTAATCTCCCCACAGCTTACAGCATTAATATAACTCACCACGTTGGGCAACACTCGTGAACGCCAGTAGAATATGATTTTATTGTAGCTTCAGCTTGTTAGCTTCAGCTAACGGCAGTCTCGGTGTATTACTGGCCTGCCGTAAGTTTCTTCTCTTGTTTCACCTCCCCTCCACTACCAATGCAAAACAACTACAGAGCCCCCTAGCGGAATGGGAGGAGTGAATTCAACAACCAGTGCATTATTATCCACAAAGAGGCTTTACTGAAAACTCTTACTTCTGAATGGAATATGGTGGCTCTGCTTAATTAAAAATAGTTGGAATAGAGATCAGTTAGAAGGGTCCAAAGTCAACTTTAACGACATTAGCGGCCCAGTGTTAGGCAGTTGTAGCATTTTCAAAATTATGTCCAAACATTACTTCCGAATGCTGAACGTCAATGCAATGAGCAGCTTGTGACATGACTTTCAATACAGAGTCTCAAGCATAAATTCAATTGATTGTAAAACTGAAAACAGATATCTTATAATATCCTAAACCTACAAAGACGATATTGCAGGCGTACATCTTATTAATGTCTCGTCAGACACACGTTTTTTTGAAAAAAATATTGTAGCATGGTTTTATCACCATATATATCACCACAAAACCTGTATTGATGTATACCAATGATTTAAATAAATACATTTTAGAACAGCTAAGAGCTACCTTTATATTGTCCCTACATTACTATGGGCTTTAAAGGAGAACCCAGAGAACACACATTCACAGGTTGTGCAGGGCCATACAGCGACTGATATTGTTATTATTTTACAATATTTTGGAGAAACTTGGAAAACATTTACAAGTTGTAAACCAAAGGGGGGAGGTCTTAATGGTGGGCAAACCTGACAACAACTCAAGAAGTAGTTTCTAGCTTTCATCTGAATTGGAGTGTTTGACTGACAACACTCCAATTGTTGTCCAATTGTTGACAGTTTGACAGGTTAACATTGTCAAGCTTAACCCTCTTGCCTTAATTTTAAATGACCATAATAAAAACCTCACTTTGTTAAGAAACATAAAGACATTTTTGCATTTGGACTTTCGAAGTGCTACATGGTAATGCGACTCATTGTCGGCTATAAGTCACCACCAAGTCATTCAGGTAGATTAATCAGGATTCTAATCTACAGAAGTCTTTGCCATTTTCTTAAAGCTACAAGCATTGTGTTTTTGTCATTTCATTCTGTCACCATTTCCTAACTTTGCATGTTTAGAAGTTTGTATCCAAAGTCATGTATTGCTTTCTGTAAGGTATGCGACCCTGGCTTGCTGATTTGGTAAAATAACATATACCTGGGGTGCTGTGGTGGCACAGGGATTAAGCACAACCCACATATGGAGGCCTTAGACCTTGACGTGGCCGTCACAGGTTCGATTCCCTGACTGGTGACCTTTGCCACATGTGTTCCCCCTTCCCTCATTACCCACTTTCCTGTCAATTTACTATCAAAATAAAGGCCACTAGAGCCGATAAAACCTTTTAAAAACATAACGTATACCTAATTTTAATTAAACTGACTCTTAAATACATGAACCTAATGGTCTGCCATTTGTGAAGCGTTATCCGTTTTCTACAGTTTACTGCATTAAACATTATCTTCTAGCAGATGGTTGCTCACTATTTTGGGTAGATCAGGGGTCACAACCTTTCATATTTCATAAGAAAAAAAAAACTGTTCCAACCAAATCCAGAATCACCATCAGTGTAAACAGGGTATAATATGAATTTAACAAAAAGTAATATGTAACTATATTAAAGTATTCCTGTGAAGCATTTTTATTATTGCTTTTCTCCATAATTAAACATACCAGGAGAAAATAAACTGATATTACTTGAGCATACAATGGCTAGCTTAAACATACAATATAATGAGTCAAAAGAAGAAATGGGGTTCAAATTGGCAAAGAGATAAATTTCCAGGGAGTGCTGTGGACTCAAAAGAATTATCAGTTAAGAATGCTATTTGGCTTCCTTTTTGTTACTTCATTTTTTATTGTAAAACACTTTATTATTTTAATCTAATATTTTTTTTTCTGTGGAGCACCTTGTGATTTTTAAAAACTAAGATCTATTTAATTGTTTGTTTGCAATGTAGTCCATTGTGGCACGAGAGATAAACCTCAGAGTGACAAGGAGACAAACACTGAGCCACTTACAAGAACATGTCCTGAAGGATCTCTGCACTCGCACAAAAGGTCGAGAAATGCTGGAAGATGAACTTAAAGTGCTTCAGAGACAAGACTGTCACCAGAGATGTGAAAGGAGGAAACAAAAGGCAAACAGAGACTGAGAGGCCGACTTTGTCTTTCAGATTAAAACCCGAGCAACAACCAGCAACAAAGACATTTCTGACAGGAGGAGGAAATGAAATGTTTACAGTAGAGGGGGACTGATAAGTGAGGCCGCACAAGACATTGGAGGGGGACTTGTTTGGATTGTCTATTTTGCTTCAGATTGGGAGTGGTCATTCTTAAAACAGGTGTCACTTCGGGGGCATTGAGAAATGGCAAGTGGTGCACTCCCCCATTTTATTTAGGCCATTTGTATGTCAACCAACCCCCCAACACTTTCTATTCACCTCAGTGTTCACATCCCCCACATTTGTTTTGTCTTTAGAGAGAAACTGAAATACTGAGAGAGCATGTTAGTGATTATTTTCACATTTACACTGGAGTGGTTTAGCTGCAGTCACAGAGGATGCTTCTATTATGCAAACCTGAGAGACTAGGGGGACTTTTGAATTATTTACATCGGTTGTCAGAGCCTGGTGTGATTTCAAAGAACATGCACCCCAACGCCAATTACACTACACATGTTAGCTAGAGGGAGATGAGACATTTTCTCTGTGAAAGGCAATTTTTTTCTGATCCTTCCAGGAAGAAAAACATCATGTTAATTTAATGTTTTCAGGCCAAAACGATAAACCATCCTCAAAAAAAAAAAAAAAAAAGAAAAGAAAAAAAAAGGTTGCTCTAGTCTGCGTAATCACAGCACAGAGGAGCAGAGGGCACACGTCCCCTGTGCCTCGTTCCAGTGCTAATCTTTCATTTCATAGGCCATCTCTCCATATCAAACAACACAAATGGCTCAATTTGCATGACAGGATTTGTAACATGGCAAATCAGGTGTCAGACTCGATTAAACATTACACCGGCGCACTATCATAATCAGCTGTCTAATGAGTGTGAGAGGCTTGGATGGATCAGGGAGAAGGGCTTCTCCACGCTGCCCAGCGGGGGGCTAGTGGCTAAGGGATTAAATTTAGAGATGTGGTCCCTCCTGATGTGTTGAGGCTAGAGCTGTGTTGTGCTGTCAAGGCACAGAGGACACTGACCACACACACATATCCGTTTGGGAGAGCCTCTATTAGGATGAAACACACAAGACAGCCATGGAACAACATTTGAGGGCCGCTTTTACTCCTGTGGGTCTTGAGCTTTGAATACTAATGCTCTGTTTGTTACAGAGCAGACCACATTGTGGAAAGAATCATTAGGATGTAGCAGACACCCTGTGTGATTATTAGTCTTACAACACAGGTTGAGCCATATTATTGAGCACCTTCTTACTTGCTATCATCTTTAACCCTTTTCTTCAGAGTTTACAGGTTGCCACCCACATCTTCCAGCACATATTGTTTGCTGCAGAATTTGCTCTGATGCTAATTCAGCTACCAGCCGTATAGATGTACTTCATGCGCTGCAGAGACTTCCCTGTAAGCATCAATGCACCCCCCCCCCCACCTTCTCTCCTTACCCCACCCACTGCCCTGCTCCCCATTCGGGATGACCCGGGTGCTGTTCCGAGGGTTCCTCACACCCCAGAAGCTGTCAGCGGCCTCCTTCCTTCCCATGAGCGGAACACACAATAGAGAAAGGGCTCCGGCTGAGAGGTTCAGTAGCCATTAACCCCTACCAGCTGTTCCTGCCGAGGGTATTCTGTGCCACAATGCGTGCCCCCCGAGGGGGCCCTCACGTCCACTAATCTAGCCATTGTTGGCGAGGAATGCTGACAGAAGAAAAGAAATTTTTCTTGTGTCCATGCAAGCGTGTGTATCCATGTGTGAGAGCCGAGAAACGTAGGGCTAATTTCTATAGTTGCCTGTGACGAAGGGGGACCATGAAGAATACCCTATTTAGCTGCATGACAAAATTCTGCTGCTTCAAATTGCAAAAAATAACAATAGCAATTGTTTTCTAGTGGACTTCTTCTCACTGTCCATGACTCTGAATATAAACAGACCAAAACAGGTTCATGTCGGGTGACCAAAAACTTAAAGCAACTTTATATTTTGATGCATGGCCACACAAACAGTAGGAAGCATCAACAATTTCCAAAGCCAAAGAAATCTGAGGAAAATTATTCCATTTTGGTTCTTTGGATTGAGAATATATTAACAATTAGTCCATTTCAATTAACATGGAAATTAAAACAGTATTTTCCAGTCAATTTAACCGGGTGCAACCATTAGGGGCTTCTGGTGTGCTAAGCATGTTTGCTATTCCATTCTATCAACATGAAACATAGAGAGAATCATTCCTGCTGAAAAGTAAAAAAGCAGTTTTGATATTCAAGTAAATTTAGCGGTCTACTTTTTATGTAATGTGAGCTTCAAGAACAAGCACAACAAAATATCTCATTAAAAAAAAGCTACCATGGGAAAATGAGAATTGTTGATCACTTGGTAGTTGTGTTTTTTCATTAAACAGTGGTAAATGAAGACTGGGGGAACAGTTTGCACACATTTAATCTGGTTGGATTTTAAGGAGTATGTAAGTGGTAACTTTAATAGCAAAAAGAAACCTAAATAAATTATTAAAATGTACTCTCACATCAAAATATAGTTATCCCAAATTGATTTCACTCCAGTACATAATTTTACCTACAGATTCAATTTCTTTGATTCTATTTTTTTTTTATTCAAATTATTGAAAAACAAGGCCATTTTTTTCCAATGAACAAATGTGTTGTTAATCATATAAAGCATGGAAATTTGGCACAGTTTATTAGCACCAGAATTATAACACAAATGTAACATTTCTCAGTCCAGAATAACCCCTCTAAACACACATCACAAATTTTCAAGCATGCAAACATGTTCAACTTTACCAGTAGCATTAAATAATTAAAGCCTGACAAAAACATGAACTCTCTCCAAACAGAAACTTTATCAAACAGAACATGCATGAGTTTCTAAATATTGTTTAATACTTCAACATCTGTGAAACGGTCTGGTTTGGTACATGTCATGCTTCTTTCAGACCATTGTAATGCAAATTGAATGCATGATGAGAAACGTCAAGCTTACATTAAAAACTTTATAACTCAATAACTTACAGTTAGCTTACTTAGAGATTGTTAGTCACAAATGCTTTTGCTCTGTGAAACTGTTTGCAACTTAAGATCTTAAGCAACTTAAGATCTTAAGTTGCAAACAGCTTTTACACAGTAACCTATACAATATGCCATTACTATAATTGTCAAGATATTTTAGTTTAAATCTGTGTTTTACCAACTGGACCTTTTTTTAAATTAGCACTGTGTTGAAGGAGCTAATGGACAAGTCAACAAGAATGTTTTAAATTTAACTGGGGGCTGGTCATTCACTACTTGGTGCCTTTGTGTTTTTGCAACCTACTATTTCATGAACTAAATTCTACAAATTTCTACCCACCAGCAGGAAAACATATATGGAATTTGATACCCAATGATTTAAGGTGATTTCTTAATATTGTACTCATAGACTACTCTTAGGAAAAAACTATATGACTCTAATGAATTAGAATAATGCTTGAATTACCCAACATCATTAGCTGGGCTCACTTCTAATCACATGTATGATTTTTTTTGTACCAAAACAAAGAATTGATTCTTCTCATAATTGAACCACTGTCTGGAAAATAACATTACATCTTCAGTTTTTTGTTTTGTTGTTAGACCCATTTCTCTTTGGTTCCATTAATACATTTTCGGTGAAAACTAATTTAAAAAAGCATTTAACTTTAATTAAATGGTACAAACTCATGCTTAGGATGTTTTCGCATTTTATTTACGGTATTTTCCGAACAGTGAAATTCCTGAAGATACAAGATTTCTGTCACACAGTGATGACTTGCAAACTTGGCCTGTTGATTTTGATGGAAGTCATTTTAAGACCAATATTTAACACCTTCATGCTGTCCGTGTAAGTTTATATGGGAGATTCTCAGATTGTTATTCACTCCCTACTGTGTAAAGTCAATAGATGTGATATCAGCACTGTTGACAGGAGCAGGAAGCAGAACTCTAAAGCTGTCGGCAGCCTGTGGGATGCAACGTTTGCATGAGGTAAAGTAAACACAACAACACCCAAAGGCAGGAGGAGGGACGCTTTTAAAAAGAAGGTCTGTTAGGTACCTTTAAAAGAGAGTAGGTATTTTTTTTTTGCCTGCACTCTGTTCCACAGTTTGCACTGTGTTGTGACAGCCGGGGAATCCGCGTCAGTCAATTATACGTCCCAACAGACTTTTGTGCTAATGAGTTGGTGCAGCCATCGGCAGACTTCCCCTGTCCTCCAGAAAAGATCACTTTCATTGCTTGCAGAACTAATTCAGAGCACAAAAGTGGGAGCTTCACCATTGCAGCCTCTTTTACTGCTCCTTTTGTGGGGTCTTTAGAAGTGCGCTGAAGAGAGGGCCCAGCGCTCAGGCCTCTTCATCTCCAGTCCATTGCCTGTCATTAACATACATATCCATATGAAAAGTGTGGTAAGGCAGGAACAGCTGTCCAGTAAAGAGGCAGTGATTCCCTCTCCCAAAACGCTGACAGAAGCCTTTAGCCTTCCTTGGGCAATAATAAACCAAACCATTTAAACAGTCATTCAGACAGTGAGAAAGAGTTTGGGCCCTTAGTGCTTCATTCACAGGCAGCAGTGGCTCTCGCTGGCCTACAACAAATTCAGCAAACCTTAGAGAATAATTGGAGGAAATGAATAAATGTAAATATGCTGGCAGCAGATTAAAAAATGCTTTTAAAGAAGGGCTGATGCTTATAAGTTCTGGACAGAAAAACCAAAAATGTATGTGAAGCTGTTGCAGGTTCAGTGGCTTCTGTTTGCTGTGCTGTGAGCGGCTGAGTACTGATATAAAAATGGTGCATTTGTTTGCAGAGGGAGCTTTGTGTTGAGGGCTTTTCACCCTGGGTAAAGTGACTTGGTCTGAAGGCGGTCTTAAAGAGCGAACTGAGCAATCCTCTTGTTTAAAGTTGAGCAGTGGGCATGGAGACAGAGGTTAAGTGGCTTGCCCCAGGTCACATGCGAAGTCATTTACTTAAGGTGGATTTTATCATCTAAACCCTCATCCACTTAGACCAGGAGGTTTTTAAGCATTTGCTTGGTCCCTTTACTGAATTATTTTTATGGTGTGCTATGTGTAAAAATATCTATTTTTTTAATTATGTTTATTTATCCTTTTCTCCTTAAAATACCTCAAAATTACTTTTGACAGTTCATATATATCCTGATGTTTAGGTTATTTAGAATATGATTCAAGTTGGGGAAAAAAAATCAGACATTGGAAAAAAAAACAGCCAAACATGAGGACAATTAAATGAAAAAGAAAATGAATGAAAAAGAATTCATGGTTTTACTACATATTCTTATTTAGCTGGTGCATTCTGGTTTTGATAAAACTGTATTATGGAAGCCATTAAATCCTCTTTTATGTTTTATCAGACTTTCCCATATGTTTTTGTCTTCCAAAGTGAAATGTAGAAATTATTTCCTAAACAAAATATACGCTTCAAAAGTTGTGTTCGGCTGTGCTTGCAGAATTTGTTTAAATATGTTTTTTTTTATTATTATTTTTATAACTAATAAAATGACTTTCCCTGAGTGTTGGTGGGCTTTGGGGACCTTTTTTTTTGCAGTTTGCGTCCTTCCACTAAGTGATTTTCTATGCTTGAAGTGCTTCGTCCTCTGCTGAAGAAAGTTAAGGAAGAAGCCAAATCTAATGAATAAGAAAGGCCTTTCGGTTAAAAGGGATCTGGTTTGTCTCTTCATGGATCGTTTTTTATTCAGCTTTAGAAAGAGGAGGAATCCTGATTGATAAATCCCCTCTCTTGCCCCCCTGGTGCCTGTGACCCCAGAGTCATCAAGTACAATACATTGCACGTTAGGTTTCCAAATCTGCAATAGGAAAATAGAAGAAGCAAATTTGTGTCCAATGAGGGAGCCTCGATGCCCTTTTGCTGCAACAATTATTCAGAGGCTGCATGCCTCCCTTACTACACCACCTCCCGCGTGTGGATCAGCACCATCCGAGGACTATACAGTAATGGCACTTGTTGCAAGTGCTTAAAGCCATCAGAAGTGATTTTTCTTCTGGAATAGCAGCCAACACCTCAGGCCTTTACCTATAACACTCGCCTTTATGGTCTATCCTTTATTTATCACAGTTCCGTTGTTTGTTGTCTCTGTAAACTCCCACTATTCATTAAAAAAAAAGGAAAAGGGGGTAGGGAGCAGAGAAAAGCGGAGCGACAGAGTATGAAGAAGCAGATCCAGCCGGGGGCTGTTGTGAGGGAGCAGGGGGTAAAGGGGAGGGATTAGGATGACTTCTTGAACACATTTTCTCCCTTTTGCTGCAATTAAACAAAGTAGGCCTGTGATTAGTGCAGTGCGGGGAGCAAAGAAAAAGACACCCTTGAATCCCAATGGAGGGACCTGACTGAGCATTATTTCCTGACAATGCCTGAGTTTATTGCTGAAACCTGCTTACTCTCCTGCATGGCAAACCATGGGAACTCCAGTCAGGTGGAAACTTCTTCTCCTTTTCTTTTCCAGCTCTCTGTCCCCCCACCCCACCTCCGATCATGGAAGCCCTCTAGGAGCTCACAGTATGGCTGAAGCTACACAGCTCCCCCCTAGTAACTGAGATGTTTAGGATAAGCTCTGCCCGGGTTTTGTGCATGAGCTCACACTTGTCTGCTGTTGTTCGTACACAGTTAATGATGAGCTTCCTCTGTTTTTTCCACACCCCTTCTCTCTCTCCTGTCCTCCTCCTCCACCTCCTCTCTCTGCTCCTTTTCTTCTTTCTTATTTGAGTCTAAGCGGCTGTTTAAGTGGAGTGCCTCCTCCCTCTGGCTCTTGGGAATGCTCTCAAGGGGCCCTTGCCTGGCACTGTGTGCATGACACATAATGAAAACAATTTTACGCTGCAGAGGGAAGTATGAGGCAATTACGGATGTGACAGCCACCTGCAGATTTACCCCCCTGCAGGCTCCAACTGCACTCTCCCAACCACCACAGCATTGCTACAACCACTGCACAGTGTCACCGCACTGGTACACCCTCCTCTCCCCCCACCGCTTCATGAATATGTGATGGCTTGATGATGTTGTGAATGGCTGGGGCAGGTGAGGAGGGGCTGAGAGAGAAACTGGGGCTGTAATAAGTTGCCCAGCTGGAGATGGTGTTGCGGCTCTGTCGCCCTGTGGCAGTCCATAGAGGCATCTCTCCACAAGCTCTGACCCCGGGATCAGCCTCATGAGGGGAGCCAAGAGATGACGTGACAGGAGTGTGCAAAGCGTTCCCCCAAATCTCTTGTTGACCAATTTTACACATGAAGCCAGGCCCAAAAGCCCAAGTGGCAGGCCTAACAGAGCCCCTGATTTAATTTGATAACCTGCTTAGTGAATGTGAATTAAATGAGTATTTCAAATACAAATTATCTCCTTTCAGCGCCACGGTTTAAAGAATTACTCTTTTGGTGTGCAAAACACGTGTCTCTGGGCTGCTTCCTTATTTCACATTTGCTTTGTTTTATGTCTCCATCTACTTAAATCTGAGCTAGTTATTCCTGTCTCGCTCAAGTGTAGTCACGAATGAGATGATACTCAACACCCTCACCAAAATGTTTCAGTTCAAACTTTTAAAATTGGACTAGCTGTGCCAATTATGTAATGTGTGCTTATTTTTAGTCAGGTTTTGGCGGATTTTCTGCCTCACACCGACTGCCCATTGGGTCAGACAACGACTTTCTGGGACCCTAAATAGAGTGTTGTTGTAAAACTTCTTTGCTGTCAGACATTTGCGTAATTGTTATGTTTAGCTTGTTAAAACTCTTCAAAAACCGATGCAGATGAGGCCATGCATACACCTGACAGTCAAAAGCCAAGGACGTCCCCTGATGGGGTGCAAACAAAATCTCATGTACTTAATATTATGGTAAAAATTCTTTCTTTCATATTTAACAGACCTGTTCTTGTTATTTTCTAAGTAGACTGTTTATTTTCAGCTTATTGGTTTACTGGTTCCTTTGGTACGCCTCCTTACATTTTATGATACAAAGCACAAAATATGCACAGTTCTAATTTTAAGCCTAAATTTCAAATGTTAAGTTCTTCTCAATGTGATGACTAATTCTGCATGTTCTTTGTACTTATTTAAAAGTGCACGCAAGGTCAGTGCAACCCCGACAGACCACGCACAGAGAAAAAAAAAACTTGTGGGGACCAAATAACCCCATCTCTCAACACTGTGGGAGCGTTTAATCATGAATTATTGCTGCCATGCACATGATACCTGGAGAATGTTGCAGGTAAAACTATTTATTACCAGTTTTGACAACATTAAATTGGTGGTTCACATATTACTGATCCCTTTGGTACTTAAATAGATATACACATATTACCGGTTGCTTTGGTGTTGAAAAGTATATTAAAAAGAGAAAAATATATTGCTATCTTTATGTACTGCTAAACTTAGTTCGCACCACAACAGTCAACAAATCCAACTGGTTTTTTCCACTTACAAATAGACTCTAACCTTCCATGAGAAATCACACTCACCATTAGCAGCACTTTAATTTGCTCGTGCCTCTAGTTGTTTTACAGCCCAAAGCTCCAGGACACGCACCTTTGACCTGCAGATTATTCTGCGAGGCCAAAGGGAGTGTTTAATGTCTACCAGTCCCCCTGTGAACTGTGTCTTGAAAGCCCGATGTGTCATTAATAGTCATGGTTTACAGCAGAGACAGCAGCATGATGAGTGGATCCCCTGCAACATCTGACACACAAGACGCCGGCTGATAACAGCCGCGCAGCGCACAGACGAGGATGTCCTACATGACACAGAGCACAAGGGTATGAACAAAGACACCTGCTGGAGATATAAACACAAAGCAAATCATGAGTGCTGATCACATGAAACACAGGTGGGAGCATGGTGAAAAATGGCCCGCTGAGAGTTGATATTATGCAATGGTTTCTGTAACCATCAATCCAATAAGGAATGGGGACTATATTCCTCCAGTGCTCGGAAGTAGTGTAATGTAATAGATGAGAGGATCAAGGTGAAACTGGAATGAATGAGTGAAAACAGCATATCTAAGCACGAGAGATATCACAGGAGACAGTGCAGACGGTAAACTAAGGAGCAAAGAGATGAGAAGTGGTAAATTAATCTTGGAGCAATATCTCACAGAAGAGAAAAGTGCACCGGTCTTTATTTCTTATAACAACTCAAGACAAATGACCACCGCCGGTACATTAGTTCTGATAAGGGACATGCAAGAAAGACAATGGCTTTCAATTCCTGATTTAATCAACCCCTGGCATGATGTACTTCTGGAAATAACAACACAAATTAATCAGGAATCAAGACATGGAGACGGGGGTGCAAGGGCAAGTGCCTGACTGCTCTGCATGGCTGTGTGATGAAATATACATAGTGCAATAAAGGGTCCGCTGCTGGCAGCACAGCCTGCCATGGGGATCGGCACCTGTGAGATTGAAGCTGTGGACAGCGTATTACCAAAATCCCGACTGTACTGAATTAATGAGGCCAAAGCATCAGTGTGTGCACGTTTGATCCGGGGAGTCCTAATTTATTTCCCCTTTCCAGCTCATCCTTTACAAAAATGACAGTGTCCTCTTATCGATTTTACACTCAGAGATCAATCAACCTTGGCCTGACTCAGAGAAAATTTACGCCCCCCCCCCCTCCCTTCCCCCCAACCTCGACATCCCCATTCAGAGGAAGAGCTGTAGAAGACCCCCACCACACACAATCACTCACACATGCACACAAAACCGCTCCCTCCTTGCGTAGGAACCTAGTGTGTTTAAAATGAGCTAATCTACAGCAGAGGAGTTCAGGCTGATTTGAGTCCTTTTCATAACATGCTGTCTGTATCACACTCCCTCACCTCAGGCGAAGCACAAAAGAGATCAGAGGGAGAGCTGTTTATATATACAAGTAACTACACACTGACAGCTGCCAGAGGATAGCATGACTGGACTAAAAATAAAGTATCTCGGAGCCTCCAGACTGTCACTTTCATATTTCATACCCTGATAAAAGATCCTTTGACGTGCTGATGAAGATGGCGACGATGCCAGGGGCCGCTGCTCTTTGTGATCCCAGCTCAGTTGGATGGTGGGATATTATCCCTGCCTGTTGGCCTGGCACTGGGACCCAAACGCCAGCTGTACAGAGATAGCTGTGCTGACATACTGCCCCTCAGATGGGAAGAACAGTGCCAGTGATTCAGTGGTACCTGGCACTGGGCAGCAGCAGCCATTAGCTATGACCATTGCCTTGCATTGGGTTAATCCAGGGTTAATTCTATTGGCATGTCCAGCACAGGAGAGATGAACAGACTAACAGCGATTAAACTAATTCACAAACTAAAGGCCAGGTATGCCTGGCATTATCACGCCTCAGAAAAAGAAATAAAAACAGACATTTCTGGTTGTCCATTACATAAAAAAAATTTAAAAGAAACAGAAATTTGTCATTTCACTTAAGTCAGGTGGAAGCAAAGTAACAGGTACAACAGGCAGTATGTTAGGATCAGGTTTGGGAAGCACTACACTAGACTCATGAAGACAAGCTGTGTTTAAGCTCCATCTGGCCATTGGAAAAAAGTTACAATTGAAGATAGTAGTTTCTGGTACAACAGTGAGTTTACAAAATATTATACCTGGCAGGATTGAACAGTAACACGTGTTGCACAAGTTTGATGACAGTGCTGTGAAAATCTGCATTGTAAGTCCCCACATTTAATAGTTTTCAAAATATTAAGTGTAGTAATCATTTTTTAGCCAAGCAAATGTTTCAAAGTTTCGATATATACCTCACCTTCCTACGCTTCTTGTTGGAAATCATTTCTAGGTCTTTTTAGTACTTATAAGCTGCAACTGGCTGGCTGGTTGCACAAATTATATGTCATCACTACATCTCTAAATCAATCTTTGAGGTCGGATTAATAGTCCCAGCACAAGTCAAGAGATGCAAACCTGTGACTCTTGGGCGTAACAGAGGCAAGCTGACTGCTACTGCTACTAGCATCATGACTTCCCTATCACAAAACACATGAGTGGGGCAAAAAGTCACCTTAATCATCAAGATGTTTGAGCTTGCTTGCTGTTTAACTCTTTCAGAATGCTTTGTCCTTTATGTTTACTTCAATTACGTAGCAATATATAGAGATTACAAGTTCCTGTGTTTTCCAGGTTTTGTTGTTAATTGAAATCTGAACGGGCTGATGATTAGCTTTCTACCAAATTGGTTTACAAGGCAAATTGATATATCCCACATCTGACTACTTTTATTAGTATCTGCTACCATCAAAGCTGTACTTCATTTTCTCATATAAGCTTTTGTGATTTGATGTCTTTCTACACGGAACAGAAACTGTTGCAGATATTACCTTCACAGAACGTCTCTTCGGGAAATACTAATTGACTTAATAACAACAGGTATACAAATAACTATGCAATTGGGGATTTTCTTTTTCTCTAACTTGGGAATTTTTTTTGCCTATTAAATATTCCACTCAAATTTGAAAGGTTTGAATTTCTTAAAATTTTTCTCAACAGGTACAAACTGTGGTTAGAACTATGTATAATTCCTGTGACACCAAAATACATTGCATGTAATATGAGACTTACATACAAAGTAAATTCTAACATCAGAAATAATTCAGTCCACAGGCAGTTGTCGTCACGCTTGCAGCTGCCATAAATGGAAAAACAACCACATTCAATGCTTTACAAAGCTTTAACAGTAGTTAAATGCACATGATTGATGGTGTGACAAAATATTTCTATATCTAACAAGTCTCTCACATGGACGAGGTTATTATGCGCTTATTACTGTCACACGTGTCCAGGGTATAACTAAAACAGTCTGTCTTTCAGCAGCACTTTCCACACACAAGAAAAAAAGGGAGAACACACTCAACATCAACATCATATCAAACAAATGACACTTTATTCTGCGAAACCAGAAAGTTCATTTACAAAGGACTAGCTGCTGCAATCACTGGTCTAATGTAGTAGTGCGGTGTAAAAAAAAAAGGGTAATTGGTTTGGTAAAGATCGTTTTCCGTCGCACCATAAAGCACTACACAATAGAAAAGGTCGCCAATTAAGCAATCATGAATACCAAGTACCATAGCTGATGAAAATAGGCCAGTGGTTTAAATAGATTTGCAAGCAATTTACCTTTTCACAATGTTGGCAATCTGATGCAATTTGCTTGCAATTTTGTCCGCTTTCAGGAGCACTCTGCGCTGACACTGAACGGTGCAAATGGCAAAGAGGACCACGTAGAAAATGTAAAACTATCTTGGCCACATCAAGGTATCAGAATGGCGCTTCATCAGGAAAATTACAACAATTAGCATAAGTGCTCCAAAATCAACACTTTAAATGTCAGCGCCAAAGGTTGGTGCCACAGATGAGCAAGGGGTCCTCCAGGATGGACTTGCCATGGAACGCGAAGCAATCACCCATCATCTCTTGCTAGTGATGGCCCCACAATTGCTGTGACATTCTCTCAGGCCTGTCATTCTCAGTCACGGATGGGTTTATTTTATTTTTTTCCCACTCTGCCTTGATTTGTTTGCTGCCAGAATTACCTTGCTCAGGCTTTTTTTTTTTCCCTCACAACTTTCTTTGCATAGTGGGACACATCTATATATCTAAGAGTTTTGTAAAGAATACATTGCTTCTGAGTTAAAATTTGTATGTATTTCAGAGAAATAACCAGGCATATTGTCTCCATATTTTATCCATATTTTGTGCACACATTTATTGGTATTCCGAAGCAAATTACCAATAACTGTAGAGCAACTTACAGGATTTGACAACCCTAGAATTATTCAAATATGTGAAATTTTAAGTGCTTTTTTTTTTAACAAGGATTCTTCTGCAACCTGTGGCTCTGAAGTCACATCTGACTCTTTGGATTCTTCACAGCGGCTCTTAATTCATCTGTACAGTGACTTTAGATATAAAAGTAATAAAAACTTGACTTTTCTGTTTTCATCCAATGTCTTTGTTGAATTTGTGTGTTTTCATTTTGGAACAGAATCTGAAATCAATTGTTTAAGGGTCACTATAGTCTAATTTAGTAGGAGTGACGGAAAAATGGTGGTATGGATTGTGCAAATTGCTTACCCCTTGGCAAGTTAGGGAAGGGTTGAATTCAAAGTGAACTTCTGCTGTCTTAAACAACTCCAGTGAAATATTTATTAGGCGTTTCTATCAACAGCTCAAGAACCACTTCCTGTGATCTGCCACCGCAGAGAGAGTTTATTCCTCCAGGCTGTCTCTCTGATGAGCACCATACAACTTGAAGTAGTCTTCAACTACTCCATTCAGAAACAGAATAAGCACATTTGCACACCCACAACCTACCTTTATAAAAAAAGATATATATTTTCTGAACATACTCTAAAAGTGTAAGTTGGTCAAATTAGAAGATAACAAAATCAAAACCAAAAGCACTATATTCCAGTTAGTTTGCACAAGAATAGAAATAGATTGATCCTGACTCTCACATTAGTAAATATTATTTTTATTTTAAGAACTTATGAGTGTAATAGATAACTCACTCCAGATTGTATTAGCCCATATGCAACTTCTATGACAAGTTTTTCATGTGCAGAAACAAAGTCATTTAAATTTATTATTATTAATAATAATAATAATACCTAACATTATTGGATAGGTATATACAATAATTTTAAACAAGTTTGACTATATCCTCTATTAATGTGTAACAGTTTGTAAATCCATCTTAATGAAACTGAATCAATAAGGCTACACAAACTAAATCAGAACGACAGCGACACATATTTGCTGAATTTTAATCAGAGACTTCGGGATGCTTTTGTATAAAAGAAAAAATGACAAGTACTGACCAATTTGTTTTTCTCACTGCTGGAGCATCTGAATTAATAATTATTGATCAGCTGCTGAAATGAAATATCTGACAGATTTTGTGATTTAGACCAGTATTGACAGTCAGAGATGAAAGGGGATAAATCAAGACTGTCTCTGTAGTATCATTTTATTCTATTCTATTTTAATTATTATTTGTTCTTCAAAATTAAAGAATTAGTGTAGTGAAAATATGGACGCTATGTGGTATTCAGAATAAACATGGAGCTGTGTGAATGAAAACACCATCAGTTGTGGTTGCCTGTCTGACACTTTCCTGTGTTTGTTAATTTGTCCGTATGGATTTCAGCTCATTCCATCCCTCTAATGTTGTGTTTTGTCAATATCTGGTCACAGTGTTGTCTATTCTTCACTGCGGCGTATTTAATATTTACCAGCATCTAAGCCTTGTTAAAGCAAGATGAATTAGCCGGCTGCCGATGGATTTGCTTTCAGCTCAGGATGCACAACAGCGGAGTGACCAAGAGAAATCAAGCCAGGTATATAGGAGGAAGAGGAGGAAGTTTGTGGTTGCTGACCTACATTTAAAAATAAATCAAGGGGTTTCTGTGTAAAGCTTAAAAAACTTAAAAGATAAAAATGAAAGTTTGACATATTTACCTTCATTGTAAAAAATATAGATGCACAACCTTTTTTTTCACCATATGTCATGAAATTCCACTGAACTTTTTTCTTTTTTCTTTTTGTGGTTTCTTAGCATTTGTTTTATATTTTTCATTTAAGAATAATTTTTTTTTTAAATGAGTGTAACAAACTTTAGATGTTTTCATAACATTTCTTTAGAATTTTGTATATTTCCCTTACAATTTTATGACTTGTACTGTGAGTATCCTTTCAGATACTCAAAATATGTCACATATGTCACAATGACTTGTTGAAATTTTGGCTCATTCCTTCCAACAGAACTGGTGTGACTGAGGAAGGTTTGTTGGTGATCTTGCTTGCACGCACATTTTAAGGTCTGCCATTAAATTGTTTTAGGGGGCTGGGATTTGGATTATGTGATGGCTACTCCAAAACATGGACTTTTTGATCATTTAGCATCTTTGCAGCTATTTTGGCCACATGCTGACGGTCGTTGTGTATTTGTAAAACCCATCTGTGTTCAACCTGTATTTTCCTGGGTTAGATGTTCCGTGTTCTTGGCACATTTCCAGTCTTCGGTTCCTTCTGCAGCAAAAACACAAAATTATGGTGCCACCGTTGGTCTTCACAGTTAAGGATAAGATAAGCAAGTCATAGATGTAGACAGAATTTATTGTCATTCCATTGTACAGTTGTACATTTGCAAATGTACAAATTGAAAGAAATTTAGTTGCACATGTAGAACCATGAAGGTCTTCATCAGTGAGGGCATTGGCAAACTGTAATCTGTCCTTTCACGTTGCTTTTGTTGTAATGGCTTCTTCCTTTCTAAATGGCTGTATAGCTCCCGTTGGTTTGCACATTTCTCATTGATAGATATTTTCTTATACATATTTGAGTTTTTTTACAGATGAAAGTGGCATCAGGAAATTATACCGCGTGATGAACCAGACTAATGGAGGTCTCTAGCTGATATCTCATGATAGCTGATTACGTTAGATTTTTTTTCTCCATGATTTCACACCAGGAAACTGTATTTGAGATTTTGCCTTAAAGTGCATTCACAGGTGTGTTTCCAGTTACGATTAAAAAATCGTATGCTGCAAATTATACATTCAGCTTACAAATTCAGCACATTATCACATTGTGATTTCCCAAATAATTTAAAGCAATTTAAACAATATTTTAGCAAAATTAGGATATCGTATGCATATGATGTTGGTTTTCCTTAAACATAAACAAAATGAGCTTATTAGATGTGAAATTGAAAGTACTTACAAAAGTTTATACCTATTTTCTTTCCTTGCATGAGCCAGTGTACTTTTCATTAGTGGGCTTGCACGGGCCCCCGACTCAGGAGCGGCCCCCAGCGTTAGAGGGGTTTGTGAGCTCGGCTGATGATGAGGCTGCACAGATGGGTTCAAGCCTGGCTCCCTGCTCACTCTTTTGTATGGACCCTGGTCTCTAATTACAGCTGATGAGTGTGTATGTGAGGGAGAGGGGGTAGGGGGAAGATGGAGTAGAGTAGACATGGGGGTGAGGGGGTGGAGGGGTTGCACAAGCAGGTGACAGGACGAGGAGAGGAACCTGTGGCAGATCCTCGGCACCATCAGGCACAACGTATCCGCAGCCTGACAGCTAATTAGAAACGACACGGATTTCTCCCAATGTAACAGATGTTGCCTAATCAGTCCAGCTCGGGAGAACCCTGCGCCAGCAACATTTCATGCACAATTTAACCATCTAAAAGGGATGAAATACTTAATGCATTGTAAGGCCAGCACAGCTGTTTCTCTCGTCTGCGAATCTCCCAGTCAAAAAATATGCATGTTTTATGTAACTCTAACCGAGTGTTTCTAATGCCATAATAGCTAAGAAAAAAAAATTGCTGCTACACATCTGAAAAAGATTTCAGCTCTGTTGATTTCTAGAACTTTCATCAGAGGAACCAAATAGGTTGCAACATTTTGGTAATCAATAAAAACACATGAAAAAAAAGAACTAAAATGTATCAAAGAATTAATGCACAAAATAAGACAAACTCAACTATGTCACAATATAATATAGTGTTGCAAAGTGTCCGTTCTCACACCTCATAGTTTCATGGTGCTTGGTATTTTAGCGAGTTGCAGTTTCAGTTGAATCAAGGTATTCTTTGAAGAGCAAGCTGCTAATTATATCTATATGCAGACAGTACAATAAAAAAACATCACAATTCTCAAAAAGCATGAAACTGTGATGGTAATAACATGTTTTATTTGCCTCAAAATCAGATAAATGTAAATTTGTATCCCCACTGTTTCTTTCCAATCTAGAATTCTCAATCAACCCCCCTCCCCCCACTTCTCCTGTCTGCTGCAGTGTTGGCTGTATCTCCACAACGCTGCTGCATTTTTATCTGATGCACTAGATGACAGGTAATCTAGTAATCTAGCTCAAAGTTCCAACAATTGCACACAGAGAAAAGAAAAAAAAAAGGAGAAAAAAACCCTGGCTGATGAAATCTGAGCAGTTATCACACTAACCATTACCTGTCAAGCCCTCCGCTTCAATTTAAGGGTGCATCAATTTTCTGAAGAGGAAATCAAGGGCGAGGAAGAAAAGCGGTGCAGATAAACAGTGACAAAGGCCTCTTTTCTGCTGCTTTTATTTATGATGGGATGTTGTGTGTGGGGACCCGGAGCCAGAGCTTTATCAGACCAACTGATACATCTCTTGATAGCCGGAGGGGGAGTCTTCACCCTTGATGAAGTGTTGCGCTCACCAGAGAAGATTTCAAACTTAAAATGACTTTCCCTGCTCAAACGCACTGCGAAGACAGGAGGGAGTCCCTGAATGGCGTCTCGCTGAGGTGACACACTGAGCAAACAAAGACACAAGCTGTGGGTCTTTGAAGCTTTCTCGACTGATGATGTGTAACAGTTGTTTTTCTCTCCTTTCTTCACTGTCTATATATATATGTAACTTTTGCTTTATTTCCTCAACCATAAAAGACATTTTATGCATAGCTAATCCAGATTCACAACATCTTTATCTTTTTTTTCCATTGTTATAATTATGCAGCACATGTATGTTTGCAGGATTTTTTAGTCTAATAGCCTCTTTTTAAAATAAGACAATTTTGGGGGCTTCTATCCCCAACAAACTCCCCCCAAAATGGATCAATCTTAATTCTAATTAAATTATTTTAAACTAATCAAATTTAATTTATTTCTTTTTTGGTTAAACAAAAAGTTAACTTAGCATAACATTGTTCTTTCTCAGCCTTTATTTCTTCAAAAATAGAAATAAAACCAAATATGTAAAGCAATTGTGGACCACTAAATATTTGTGGGAAAAAAAAATCAATAAAAACTCAGTATCTTATAGTTGACTATGTGGGACCAAATGTCATAAATGTAAACACTACTAAAGACTTTATTTGGTAGAACCATCTGCACCTCCACTGGTGAGCTGCCTATGTTTCTATCACTATTTCAAGGTTCAGTTCTTAATTTTCTATCCTAGAGTGTTTTAGAAAAAGGTATTGTCTGGTTTGTGATGGACATTAGAAAAACTTTTGTCAGGTCCAGGTTCAAAAGGTGTGTTAAAGTTTTAATCTTATTCTGCCAGACACAGCAAGCAGGTTTCAGATTATTCCCTACCATTCAACAGCAAAACATGTCATTATGTCTTTACTTCTGTCAGTTTATATCCTCCTTTCAGAGACTTTGCATTGTGACACACTTCCTGTTACTTGGTGCAACACTATCAAGGAAATAAACTTCTCCCATGGTGATTGTCATATGGTGATGTCCTTTCTTTATTCAAAGTCTGATTTGTTGTTTGTGTAATACACTGCTTGCAATAGTTCAGCTTCCAAAAATTAACTAAAGAATCACAAGAAGAATCTTACGCGCTCACTCATCATTACACCAATCTTTGACCTTTGTGATCATTAAGGGGCCAGGAGAGAGTAGCAGACAAAAAACGGAGAACTGCAAGATAAGAAAAAATAAAACACATTAAAATGAATAAGAAATAAATGAATGTTGGATCTCATCAAAATCTGTTCTTTTTATCTCCTAAATTAATGCATACAAATATTATAGTACAAGGCCAGAGTAGAAAACATAAATTTTATAGGGGTCAAATACTGGTGTCACTTGTGTATAAATATGTCTATTTCTCATCACTATGTACTGTAAGTAATCCACTTACCTTTTTAAATAGCTTTTTGTCAATGGCAGACAAATAAATAACAGACAAAACAAATGCATACTGCATTTTGTGAATAATAAAGGCACCTTTAAATAAAAATATATTATTGACGGCAAGAAACACCAATTTGCTGTGTTAGGAAATGTATGAGTTGCTTGTTCTCTCTCTCATGGGCCTCATGGTTTATTGGTGGTATGTTAAGTGGGAGGTGGGACTCTAAACCCAGTGCGCTAATGCTTTGAAAGCTCTGGGTGGATCTGTGAGCTCATGTTGGACATATCCAGACGAAGGGCTCCCATGCTGACAGTTAACGGAGAACACAAACAGCAGCCATAATTAGATCCATCTACTGTTATTGACAGGTGTGCTGAGACTCTGGGACGGATCAATACACACACTCACCATATTGTTCCCAATAGCCAATAACTGTAAAAATCTGTCTTATCATTAGTTACAGAAAAATAATTAAATGTAACCTTTTACGTATTAATGTGATAACTTCAGGATGATGAACAAAATCCTTTAGTTATGTTGAAAACACTGATTGGGCCTATTTAACAAGTGACTTCCCTGAACCAATATGGACTGGTTCGTGTTTACAGGGAACACTCAGTAGAAAAAAAGAAGAAAAACCATTTTTACAGTAGATAGGAAGATCACCTGTTGTTGAGCTTAATCATGCGTTTCTGCTGCTTTATCTCACATATAATATATAGGCGCTCTTGCATGAATGACTGGCCCACCACATCCCGCCCACCAAATGCTTTTCCCCCACTGAATAGGCCACCCTCAAACATTGAATCCATTATGGACAATACCAAACACTCTCCCTCTCTCTGCCATTGACGATTGACCCCCTCAATATCTTTCTCCCTATTCAGGATCACTGATAGCTTTTAACTGCCCCACTTATATTTCCGTGGATGCGACCCTGCATTGACTGACTGGCAGTCTCTGTGTCTGGATGCAGTGCAGATGGCCAACTCCTTTTGAACATTTGACAATAAAACCAGCACAACACTGGCATCTTCACTGCAGAAAGCATAGCGGTACACTGTTTTTTGTAAGTTCAGGTGGAGCTTAATGAGAGACACACATCATAATTGATACCAATCAACCCAGTGACAAGCAGAGTGAGGTTTGTGTTGCATTTTGTCATGTCTGCGTCTCCGCTAACGACAGAGATGTGCAGCAGCACATGAAAGCTCACGGTGCTGAAAGGATCTGTCACTTTACCGCTTTTCACTGAGTCACTCTTACTTAAACAAGAAGCTCTTCGAAAACTTCCAACACTTAATGAAAAGAATTAGCTGCGCACAATGCACATTGGAGGGTGAGGTGAACATGCAAGGGTTTAACTGCTGTGAAGTAAAGTGGAAGTTATATAAAAAGAAAAGACGAGAGTATTAAACTGAGCAAAAACTGAGCATAAACATTGCTTGAAATGTTGGCTTTCTGTCTTGTGACAGACTAGTGCAAAGTAGCACATAAAGTAAAAGGAAAGTGATATGTGATGTTTGAAAACTTTAATACATATGCTTCCCATAAAACCTCACTAAGCTTGATTATTTTCACAAAATATCAAATTCTAGATGTGAACGTCGGAGGAGATAGAAATCCAGAAGACTTACAGCTATTTTTGCAAAGTACTGACTCAGAGGGATGGCACGATGGAAATGCATACAATAATTGTAAGATTTTTATATGTAAAACATTTTAGAAAACTATTTGTTATGTCATTCAACTTTGCAATTTAACTCTGCTTTGTGACAGTAGATCACCAAACGTCCTAAAATGTAAAAAGTGGAACTGCAATGAGTTGGCTAACTTTGCTGGGTTCAGCCTCAGATAACGGACATAGGACATGATGAACGGATTTTAATATTTCTGTCCTTTAACCCGTAGGACCGGCTAATGTCTTTTATGCCACCCCCTCATGACCTGCTCTCACCCCCCCCCCCCCCCACACACACACACTGTATCCTTGGTTTTTCTATCTGAAACACCCATGCTCACAAGCACACACACCAGGAGAGAGAGGGCTGTAGGAGTCACAGTTAATGGGATTACCCCGGCAGTCCCGAGGCAGCCCTAACCTCACCTCTAGGTCCCAGTGTGGCAATCAGAGGCATCAGCATCCTTAACGCATCATGGAGAGTGCTTGTGATACCACGCTGTGGGGACCTCTGCTCTCTAACCTCTTAACACAGCAGCACTCTAGCTGGAGTGACCTCCAGCGGCTTTAAAGAGCTACCCCCAGAGGAGACCTAAAAGCAGCATCCACCAGGTCACAATATAAGACACCATTAACCCAAAACCTCTCGCCTGGATTCGGTACGTTTAAAAATCTCTCCTCTGACAATCACAGCAGCATCAACACTTCGCAGGCTGACCCCATCACACAGGAGTCAGGATACTTGATCTTTAATGCGAGGGTCACATCTCTAATGGATCTGTGCTTGTGTACGTGTAGATGACAATGGGGAGAAATCCCAATTTTTATGCTGCTTTGATACTGAAAACAGGAGAACTGGTACACATTCCTTCCTATCCACACTCCCAACACGATTACTTAGAAATGAAGCGGAAAATGGAAGCGATTTATTAACGAGACATTAGAGGCGCTTTTAATAACCTTTCCATCCTGCTCAGCGGGGAGCTGCGGATTACACCACACAGGTTTCGGTGACACCAGAAAGGAAGTCCCCCGCCGGGTGTGTGAAGAGCGCAGAGGGACACAATGCCCAGCCTGGGGTTCTCACATCCCGCTCTGGGCCCTCACCCCGGGGGGAAGGACAATGGGTTAAAAAGGCATGAATGTCCTGCCTATCCAGGATATAATGTAGGTGGCTGCCACTGGGTCTGAAAGGCCTGACAGAGCAGCGGAGGGAGAACCACAAAGAGGCCGTAATAAAAGAGATTCCTCGGGTCAGTAAAGCATTGCATTCACTGTGGGCTCCATAGCTCGCACCCTATCCTCTCACATTCATCGTCAGACTGCAACAGCTATAGGAGATATTCAAAACAGCAAAACTGATCAGTGAAGTGTAAGTATTGTTCTGTTGTCTGGGAATAAATCTAATTAAAAAGTCAACAAAGGCATGTGCTTTCAGCCACGTATTCATATCTGGCACCTTTTTGATGAAGATTAAAGAACAAATGTCCATAAGACCTGACTAACTTAAGTAGCAAAAGTAAGCATCCACACTCATTAAACTTATTTGTCACATAACATACACACATTTCAATACATTTTACCATGATGTTATGTGATAGACTGACACAATTAGTCTATTATTGTGAAGTGGGAAAAAAGTGACATGATTTTTTCATTTCTTTCAACAAATTGTGATCTAAAAAGTGTTTAAATTTGTAATCATGTGCCCTTAAAAAAGTTTGCGGAAACTTTTTCCACTGCAAAGACAGGAGGAAAAGTTTTGGGATGCAGCTCTGTTCATCTACAGAGAGACAATTCTGCCCATTCTTCGTGTCTGCTGTCTTCCTTGGTCTTCATGTTGCTACTGTTCGCTAATGTTTTCTAACAAACCTCTGAGGTTTCTCCAGACTAGCTGGATTCATGTTGTGATTAAATCAAACACTTGCAGACTCTATTTCTTAATAGCTGGCTGAAAGACGTTTGGACATGTTGGATTTTATTTTAGAGTAAAAGGGTGGTAAATAAAAAAAAAAGTATTTTTATTTGCGAACAAAATGTAAAATCCACATAACATTTTCTTTCCACTTTACCGTTATGAAACACCATGCATCAATGTGAAATAAAAAAAAAGCAAACTGTGAGAATACCTTTCCAATTCAGTGCATATTTAATGAGAACATTGGTAGATAAATCTACTAGAACTAGTAATGCACTCGATAAGTTTTAAGGATGAAATGTAAGGCAGTGATTGGAGCTTATCTGAGTGCACACAAGAAAAACAACAAAAAAGAGAGTTGAGACTGAGAAGTGTCACTCCCCCTAAAAGCAGAGAGAAGGATTAGAGGAATTCCTCAGTATCAGGTGACACATTTTCGTGCAGAGCTGTGAGAAATCCACAGCTTGATCAGGTTCTTTTAAGCAGCTGCTGTAATCACAAACTAACCTTTTTATTGACTCTAGCAGTTTGCAATTATCCCCAAATCTAAGAACTGCTGGATAAACTTGCTTCTGACAAATCCAAATCATCAATCAGTCCAATTCATCAGCTGGGACAATCAGATAATGCAATGCAAGGAGACAAAGGGTGATGTCCACATTGACACATGCCTTTACTGCTTCCTTAATCTAATTAAGGCAAATAAACTTATAACAGATCTCCTCTGTGACCAAACCACCAGTGAGGAAGCTAATTTGCTTTCCTTGTTGTGGCTCCACAAACAGATAATACTGTTTTATTACACAAAGGTCACCAGGGAAATTAACTTCTGGGGCCAGCAAATAAAAGAAAGGCCCCAGCACTCTGAATAACAAGTACACACTGATTACATTCAATCAGGAGAGTCCCCACTTAGGACGAGACTCTGACCTTTCTGGCATCTCTTCGCGATATAAGATACGCAAACGGCAGGTTGAGGCAGCTTGAATGGGACCGTCCCCGTGTTGTATTGTGGAGACAATCCAGCGAGGCAGCTCATCCAGATCATCCGTTTGACAGAAGAAGTTTGATTTCAACAGCTGGATACAAATTCACGACCAGGCTCAGAGAATTGGATTGATGAAAACTCAGGTGAATTCCCAATGAATGAAAACTTTTAGTTAAAGGCCAAACTCTGTTTTAGAAATCTTTTCAAGAAATCAAATCAAGCAATCATCTGCTGATAATCTACATTCAGTTCCTGTATTGTTTATCGTTTCAGGTTCTCCAACAAGCACCAAGCTGGATGTTTCTTTTATTATACACTTTCATTTCATTTCGCTCCCCTCTTGCCGGTGCAGTTAGTCACTGCCAACCCTCTTTGTTCATGATTGATGTTTACAGGTCATAGCAATGCTCTTAACTCATTACTTAGAAAGGGAAAGATGGGAGCACTTGCTGGAGTGAGATATTGCAGAGGAACACAGGGAGCTGCTTCAATGAAGAGACAGGGAAACTTAGCGTCAGTGTGATAATGGCCGCTGAACTATTGCATGTTTCAATCAATGGAGACAGAAGTAAATAAAAAACCAGAGGGGGAAGATTCACCGGCATCGATCCCGCCTCAACACAGACCTTGCGGACAATCTATGGTTTGGGCCGGTGATGCTCCCAGTCATCCACAAAATCAATGAAACCCATCCTTTCAATAGCATCCAATTATTAGCACAAAGTAAAGGCAGCCTGCAAAGATAAATCAGAAAACTTTATAGAAAAACGACACCGACGAGACAAATGCTAATTGGAATGTGACTAATGGGTGATCCTAAAACAATACTATTAAAATCAACAACTCTCTGTCCATAGGTTATGTATCAACAATACCAGTCCAATAGAATAAAGATTTTCCATGTTACTATATTTTCTACAGAAAAATTTACTTTTGTAATATTTTTTGCAATACTTCAAGTTTTGGCTTCTTCCAACTAAAAGAAAACCTTTATGTAAATACAATCAATTATTTAGAATTTTACCTGGCCAAATAAAATACTATTTTTCTATGCATCAGCAAACTCAATGAAGAAAGATCACAGACCAGGATTTAACTGCAGGAGGTTCTTGCTCTAAAGCATCAGTGCTGACAGCTACACCACAGTTCAACCTTATATTTACTTTTTGTTTTAATCTAACCTTAAATATGAATTATTTTTTTAAGCAAGGAAAGAAAAAGGTCACATTGCCAATTTATTTTAACAAAAAACACAGTGGCACAGTTATTGGCACCAACAATTTAAAATCAATTACAAAACGAATCCATCCATGAAGCATCTCTTATTTAAACTTTATTTATATGTTGAACAGAGTTTCCATGATTTTTGTTTTCATGGAGTGAAGCTTGCTGTGACAGAGAGGCCTAGGCACTTCAACACAGAAAATACAAGAGAACAGGCCATTTAGGTAGAAGTAGCTTGTTTGCACACTTCGATATTGAGCTGAAGACAATTAAAAAAAGGAAGTAACATTTTTAGCAGATGATTTAACCTGAGGAGCTTTGGTGTGAGCCTGTCAGGCCACTCCAGCCCTTCCAGAGCACTACTTGTGGTGTGACTCACAGCTGCTGATGTTTAACGTTTCCTTCGTCTGGCCTCTGAGCAATAATCCTCATTAATTTCCCATCATAGTTTGTGTTAATTAAAAAAGCTACGAGTCTAATTGCCGTTTAATGTAATGATGCTAAATCTCATGTTCATGTGTTCAGCTCCACCCATCAGCAGCTCGTTACTCGGACTTGCCGGGTTTAATCAGATGGAGAAGGAAGACTCGTCTCTAATTATCTGCTCCGCTTCATCATTTAATCTTCCTGAAAAAGCTCTTCACATGTGCTGCAGCCTTAACTCATAATACATCTTCGCTGAAACAAGCAGCTTGGCCAGAAACTGCTCCACCAATGCAATTATTTATGTGAAAATTAGTTTATTGAAATTTCAGATAGAATGACTAATTGCTTCATATATTTTGAAAATAATTTTGTATCTTTTCTTACAAAAACTGTGAAGCACTGAGACAAGAGATAGCATATAATGATTTCATTGTTGATGCTAAAAACCTATAGTACTACACAAATAAATGTTTTAAGTTAAAATTAAACTTCAGATGCCTAAACTCAGAAAGACGTTGAGTAGCAAGGGCATAGCTACAGCTAACTTGCTTCCTTTCTGTTTCGACTTGGTCATAATTTAGCTCTTAACATGCTTTATTTGTTCTTCCAAGTGTTTATGTGTGGATGAAACTTACAGAAAGAGTTTGGTAATTAGTGTTTTGCTTTGAGTGTTTTTCTTATTAATATTTTTCAGAGGAAGGTGCTTGGTTGGGGCTCAGGCCTTTTACAATCACTTTTGGTTGAGCTTTAGCTGTTCATCCACTAAAAATAAGATGTGTAGTTGGTTCAAACTGACACAATCCTTGTTTGTTCTTTAACTAAGCTAAATCTACAGTCTTTTTCCAGTAACAAATTTGATTTTATGTGTCAAATGTACCATCCAATATTTTTATGCATACAAAATAAGGTAAGACCAGAATTCCCTTAACTTTTTATTAATCTAGAAAGTACTCCAAAATCAGTTCATCTGATAAGCCACGTTCTGCTGGAGATTACTTTGTGTTAAAGGTGAGTTTTTCCTCTCCACTGTCACTATATGCATGTTCAGTAGGAGTGATTGCTGTAAAGTCAACGACCACGCAAGCAATTGTTCACTCTACATGCCTGTCCAGGAAGAATGGTTGCTGCAAGTTAAGGAATCAATGCAGTCTGCTCAAGGTTTCCACAGATAGAGTACTTTTTGAACTAATTTGGATAATTAACTGAGCTCAGTGTATTAGTTTTTGATAACTAGGTTTAATTGGGATGTACGTGGGATTCAATTGACATTTTTGTAAAGTGCGTCAAGGTGACATTTGCTGTGAACTGGTGCTGTTTTGTGAGTTCGCTTTAAAGGTAATTTGTCCATCTCATTTATTTTTTTACTATCTTAAATCTGTATTCTTTATAAGTCCGTTTTTTTATATGTTTTATAATAAGACAAATTAAAAATATTTTACAACAGATTCTCAAACAGTCAGAAACCAAGAGCATGAGGAGTATTTTTTTTTTCTCTCCATTGCCTGAAAGGCAAGTGCAGTGCACATGCTTGCACCATGGAGGGAGGGCATGAAAGAAATCTGATTAAACAATTAGTGTCAATTAGCCCCGACCAAATCATTCTGCAAACAATTGGTCTCTAGTGCCCAGCTTAATTACAGGCGACTTTCAACTCCTTATCAGAAGCCACGTTGCCCATGATTCATGTCCGACTCGGCGACTGTCCCTCAAGCACCATCAATTACCCACAAGTAAACAAAACACAAGGAGAGAGAGAAAAAAAAGAGGAACCGAAGGAAACCAGAGCATAGGCTCCCAGGTCTGATTAGCATACCTCTGTGTATGCTCATCAGCTGCTGCGCAGAGAGGGAATCAAACCAGGGTGGAAGACATAGGATGAGATTTTCAATGTGATTCTGCAAGGGAAGATTTGCATAAATGTTGAAAAAATAAACTAATGCCAATGTTGCTGCTTTTAGACAACTGAGGTTGTCTGGAAGTAGACGCTTTATTAGAGTTGGAGTTACTGAAAATCGTGATGGCTGTTGACAGTGGAGATCTTCTGCAGCAGTCTGTACAGCACTGAATCTGAAAAAGCCTCTGACTGAAGATGCTCTGCCTTCCCAAGATAGTCTCAAAAAAGTTACATGTTTCAGATGAAACACATTTTAAGACCTGACAAAGATAATCTAAGTAAATGCACTTTCACATCATGATTCTATTTATCAAAGGACATTGTAAGACAAAGAAGTGCAAGAAATCACTTAATAGAACTTCTGTTAACATTAAGAAGGTTTAAGATCCAGAAAAGCAACACATTTCTCAATATTATGAGAGGCTGTCTTGCTTGCCTCTTTTAAAATAAGACAAAAGAGAGGTAGTACGAGATTTGGCAACAATGACAACTGTGGCAAAGTTCCTAAAATAATACAAAATACATGCGTTATATTTGCCAAAAGACATGTTGATAATTCTCCAAAGATAAGGGGAAAATGTTCTGTGAACTTACATGTCAGAAGTTCGACATGTTTTTGGATGTTATTTATCTTATGTCATCTGGTGTAAAACTAACATTATTTTGAAAAATTGAAAAATAAATAAACATTATACATGCAGACAAACATGAATTCAATTCTCTACAAAAAAATCTGACTGTCTAGTTATCAGTGTGGGACTTTAAAATGGGAGCATTTAGATACTGCAACACGTTAATGATAGAAAGTACATAGGCAAGTTCACCTACATTACAGATCCAAACTCAACTTTTTGCTGTGGCCTAGTCAAGATTTGAACAGAAATTCAATAGGGATGCTGCAGCTTTGTCTTAAATAGGTTATTCTTGCTGCAAAATCCTCAAAGATGGCTGAATTAAAACATTTATGCAAAGAACATTGGGTTAAAATTCCTCCACAGGAATTTGAACGGCTCATAGTTAGTTACCAGGGTGAGGTAGTTGGTTTGGTTAGCTGTGAAAATCAGAAAAAACAAGCATAGACATACTTTTTTACACCACTCTATATTGTCACCTGGCAAATAAAATTTCATTAGATTTCGTCTTTTGTTGGATATCCTGTGATAAACCATTTTAACATGAAGTTTGAGGTGTGCCAGCGGAAACCAGTCTTGAAAGGTGAGGTTAGAGATTTTAATGCACAAACACCCCCACACATCCCGAATGCACAGAACGTGTGAAGGAGAATGACAGCAGGCACTATGACATGTTAAATTACCCCAGTGATGTATAGCTTAATGAACCCCTTGTGTTGATCACGCTCCACATTAATCAACAGCCATGAACAGATTCCCTTATTTTCTCAATGCTGCCCTGATAAACTGCAATTTCATTTAACCTTGGACAGCAACTTTAATAGCTTCCACAGGACAACTGTCAATACTTCCCTGGGTATACAGTGATTAAATTGCAAGGCGAGAAGTGTGCCCAGGCTCTTTGCTCATCCTGTGCACCCCAACCCCCCACCCGCCGGCCCCCTTCCTGCTTCAATCTGCCCCCGACAACTTTGTTATCTTAAATCACAACCTGTATTTCCACACCTGCTGGAATCACTTTGAATCATGTGCAAACTTGGTTACAAAAAAACCAAACTTCTAAGCAATTTATAAAACATTGAGTTAAAAGCCTCCGCTATTTCCATCACATTTTCCACCTGTTTTGAAGTTTGTTGTTGACTATGAGCTGAGTGGACAGGATAAAACGAGACAGTGACAGGGACTGACCTGAGGCCTGTCATAATGATTTTCCATGATATCCTCCACCCTTGTCAATTTGGCATAAATTACCAGCCATGAAAGGCCTGCTGGCTGATTAAAACCAATTGTCTGGGTAGGAAAGGACAAGGCAACCTCTTTATTATATGATAAACTAAGTTAATGGAAGAAGACAATCTCCCCTCAGGGAAATCGGATAGACTCTTAATTAAAGCGTTGTGTTTTCTCTACAAGACGGGGAGATTTTTCCATTATTTTTGCATGCAACAGAGTGAAACTTTTCAAAAACAAAAATGTGATAATGCGAGGCAACCCCGCCAAGAAGAGCAAATACATTCTTCCTGTGTGAATACCTGACAAGAAAGGAATGAAAGAACAAGGATCCTGTAAAGATTGTGCATCAGGCAAATTAAATCACCCTAAACAAATGATGCAAACATGTGTTTTTAATAGATTTGCTTATCAAAATCAAACATGTGACACTTTATAATTATGCTTGAACACATTATCACTTCCAGAGAACATGTTTCATTATCACATCAGCAGCAGGAAAAAAAAAACAAAAAAACAGAGAAAACCATCATTGTTTCGACTTTGACTGCGAGCAAAGAGCAAAACAAGTTTGCCTCTCTCTCGATGACATAACAGCGCAAGCAAACATTTCTCTGCTCCTCGATGCTCGTTGGTTTCCTCCACCCACACTTGAGTGGTGACAGGCATACACCCGCACTTCCATTATTATCCAACACAACAAGAATGCCTCCAGGAGGATAATTACTGAAACTCGAAGAGCCGGGGCTAATCCTAAGTACTTCACTTTGTATGACGGCCTTGCTCGCCTTGTCTTTTAGCCTGCCGCTCACACTGACAAAGTGCAACGCCGGGCTGAGAGTCAACAAGAAGACCCCACGGCCCACGGATGCAACAGTCAAGCCAAAATACGCCATTATCTTGATTTGTTATAAAGAGCTTGAGCTTGAAACATACTTATCTATAACCTCAGGCAACTAAACAAGCAGTCAGAGACAATGCATTATAAAGATCCTTGTTCATAACCTATAAAGGGAGTATTGTGGTAATGAAGAGAAGAGGAAGTATAAAAGAAGCTATTTACAGTCCCTTCTAATAGTGTTTATACTCACCTTTTTGTCAATTTACTACTATACATAGTGTATACTATTTGGATTTTATGTGACAGACCAACGTAAAAAAGACTTAAAAAAATTACATCTGCTTGTCTTTTGTAGAATGTCTCTATCTATTTTGCACATCCAACCATTTCTGTCTAATATTCTCAAAATAACTCTGTCAGACTGGATTAAGGGTTTCTTTACAGCTCTGGACTTTGACTGGACCATTCTAATATATGAATATGGCTTATTCTAAAACCTTGAACAGGAGCTCTGAGTATAGTCTGTGTCTTAGTCCTGCCTGAAGGTGAACTTCCACCAAAATGTTGTTTTGTTTTGCATGAAAGCTAAAACATTCAAGTTTGGTCTCATGTCATTAGACCACCTTCTGTCACATATTTGTTACAATCCCAATGGGGGAGTATTTGTCCAGCAATTTTGAAGGTTATAGGTTAAGTTCAAGCTTCCTCCTGTCACATGTCTTAACCCCATGTTTTCTGCCAGTATGTGTGCTGGTGTATTAATGTGTGAGTGTAAATAGGTCAAGGAGTCTGTTCAAAGTGTTTTGAGTGGTCACTTTGACTGGAGAGTCGTTGTAAAAACATAGTTCATGTCTTCTGCATTGCTTTTGGTAAACAAAATTTCCCTTTGCATTTTTCAGCAAAGACTTTCTTCTAGACTATTTTCTGTAAAACTGGAAAATATGACCCATGAATAGCTGTTGCTCTTCCAGTATCATCTCTTAGCAGATTCTGTTAATAAGGCTCTCCTTGCCTTTTTGGTGGGCGACCATATTTTGGGAAATTTGCAGCGCTACTGTACTCTTTCCACTTTCGTATGACGAACCGAGATGATTAAGATGAGATGTTCAAAGTTTAGGATGTTGATTTCTACCCTAACCTCACTTTGCACTACTCCACAACTTTATCCCTGAACTGTCTGCTGCGTCCCTTGGTGTTCATTATCCTGTTCTGTCCCTCAGGCAACCACTGAGGCCTTCACACAACAGTTGTATTATTATTTTAAAATTAGTTGATTCTGAACGGAATTGGTTGCAGGAAATTTTATTTAGGCGTATCAAGCTAAAAGAGATTAACACAAGGGCATACCATGCTGTGTAGATTTTTAGCAATGACGATTTGAAAACCATAAGTCCACTTCCTTCCACTTAATAATTCTGCACTGATTTGTTTTTAAATATCACATGAACTCCTACAAAATATTCACTGAAGTGTGTGGTTGCGATGTGACAAAACCTTAAAATATTCAAGGGGTGTACATATTTCTGCTGTCAAACCTACCTTGACTGATGGCTGTTTAGACGGATCATTAACAATCTTTCCTGACATATTCCCGTGAAAAGACCCATCACACAGCACCCACTGTAATTCTGAAGATCTTTGATATTTAACATACAATTATCCTAATATAGGGGGAGAAATTATGCCCATCTGCACCACCACTGACATGGTTTCCATGTAAACCATCAACATGGCAGCTGTGAACAAAGAAGCCACTGCCAGGGGTTGTCAGACATAACAAGCAACTTTAAATTAAAGCCTTTAAAGAGCATCAAGAGGGTAACAAGCTGGTGGGGGATTTTTTTTTAATGACAATATTTTACATTTTAATTTTGACCTCTGGGAGGCAATGATCAGTTTGTGCAGTTTGATTTGACTTAAAGTTGAAAGGCAGGAAAAAGTTTTTCACCGGCTGTGTCTATTCATCTCAGGAGGATGGAGTGGGACGGGGTGGGGACCAGAGCCTCCCAGTTCTGCCACACAAAGCAAGGAACAGCTGGCTGATCGATACCCGACAAAGGCTCAGAGGTTAGAGCAGTCAAAAGATTGTTAACTAGCCAATTTATTTGCCAGGCGTTTATATCATTGCTTATGGTTCAGTGCACCCCTTCAGCAAGGCCGTGCTGCCCACCTGTGCTTGGAACAGTTTCAGAGCCTCTTCAGACGCTTTCGTGACCTCGTGGGCAGCCAAACACAGAGAGACAGAAAAGATACAAGTGGATACAACGGACTGGACTGTAAGTGTAGATTCCCTGTAAGTGCATGTGTATCTACGGTACGTTTATGTGAACACAACACAAGCCACCCCAGGGCCTGTACCACATGGCTCTGCAGTCAGCGCTCATGGCTGGCTCATGTTGTGAGATGGCCCAACAGGCTGGCAGAGAGGGAGACCCTTTCTGTGGCTCACCCAGGCGGAGAGAGGGGCTTCCTGCACATCCTTTGTCACACCATTTGGGCCCTTGTGTCTGAGGCTGCCCTGCGCCTCCGGACCCACTTGGCAGCCGCTCCGCAGACGGACATCTGCTCTCTGCAACCTCCTGGCAAAAAGAGAAAACAACAGCATGCAAACCCTGCTCCACTCTGACTATTTACAGTTGAAAAAGTATTTGGACCCTTAAAAAATTTGTCACATTGTGTTCGATTACAACCCCAGACTTCAGTGAATTGTATGTAACAGACTAACACAAAGTAGGGTATAACAGTGTAGCGGAAGGCAAAGTAAATATGCTCTTCAGTTTTTTTTTTCCCAAATCAAATCTGCATTTGTGTTCATCCCCCTTTTATCCAGTTGCCCTTAAATAAAAGCCTGTGGAAAACACGGATTTAAAAGCCTCGTCGGCAAGCAAAATACACCCCATTTAATCTCAGATGCTTTTTGGAGCAAACACATAGAAGATGTTGCTACAGTCAGATGAAACTGCTGTGTAGCTGTTTGTCAGCAGCAAGCAAAACGCTGTGAGCGCATGGTGAAATATTAATGCCAAGCAGCATCCCTACTGTGAAGCATGATGGTGGCAGCATCATGCTCAGTGAAAAATTATGGGTAGTTCAGGAGACTTATCTATCTATCTATCTATCTATCTATCTATCTATCTATCTATCTATCTATCTATCTATCTATCTATCTATCTATCTATCTATCTATCTATCTATCTATCTTTCTGTCTGTTTGTCGTATTTTCTTTCAGTTTTATTTAACAGACTGTATTAACTTTCTACTTGTATTTGTGACCTATGTGCTGGCAAGCCACAAGTGATTACTTTTCTACCTTCTGCACAATAAGAAAAGGAGTTCTTGACAGATTCAGATTACGGAGCTTCTTTGAAAATCTTCACGAGGTAAAAATGGTATAGTCAGTTCTCCATCCATGGCCATGACTCCAGTTTTTTCTTCCTCTTCTCTCTCTCTCTCTCTCTCTCTCTCTCTCTCTCTCTCTCTCTCTCTCTCTCAGATGCGGAGTGATTCTCCAGCACGCAATATTGAACAGACTTTGTTCGTGCTCAGCGGCCCAGAATAACTCGGTCATTATGGTAGCGAAAGGGACAGGTTTTGAGTTTGATTTCATGATGGTAATATAGCCCCTGCATGTGCGCAAAAGGAGAAAGCCCTTCAATGGGGACATCTGTTCAAGTGCGGCTTACAGTTACAGCCGTGCGCGTAAAGGCGAACAACCTGTGCGCACCAGAGGAGCTGACAAGCGACTCCTCCTGAAAATGCAACAGGCGACACAAGAAGTTTTGACGCACGTGTTGATAAAGAATAAATTGTAAACCTTACTTTATCTAATCTGTGCATAGATTTGGCAGCTATGTGGCTTCAGCAGCTATGTTGCCTGTCTGGGGTTATCGCAGTGACCCCTGATATTACTCGTTCTTGTTAGTTCGCTTAGTAATTTGTCACCAGCGGCCAACATGTGAGCTGTGGTGCGAACATCGCTTTCCAAATGCGCGAAACCACAAAGTGTACACGGTTGGAAAGTGTCGATTTCTTAAAAGAAAACCAACTACAAAAACAAGCAAATACAAAAAAAACGAATGACATGGCTGGTGTTGATTTGTCGATATAGTATTCATAAAAAAAAAAAAAAACTGAATATAAATTTTGGTATATGAGTTCACGAGTATGAAGAAGAAACTGGGTTCAGCTCAATATCCCCCCGCCGAGTTATTCCTAATTGAATTGCCAGTGTAACATTTATCTGGCACCGTTTCACGATCACACCGGAGAGCAGGAGATGCTGGTGTTTTTCCTCCGCCTGACAGCCAACGTCGAGGGTCAATCAATGCGCTGCAAAGGAGCGGTGGAGCGCGGTATGTAGGTTTTATTTCTCGCCATCACTTTTTATTCGCGTCTAACGCTGGGGCAAATTATTCGCCGCTTGATTTTTATACCTTGGCTTAGTTTTACGAAAAATAAAATAAAATAAAAAAAAAATAGATGTAGCTAATTTATGTCCAGTGATAATAAAACAAGTGGAGATCTATTTTTACAAAGTCAAAATATGTATGTAATTGTATGCAAATCAGTGTCGTTTCCCTTTTATTTAATTTTACTTGTAAATATTACAAAGTATGTCTAAGGTTTGAAAACGTTTGCAATTAAATAAGATGCGTAATCCAAAAATGATCAAGTCGCTCAGGTGGTTTCGCATCAGACAAAATCTTTATATTATTCACTCCATATTTTTCTCACACCTAAAGGAAATTCAGGGTGAACCCAACACAGAAAAAAAACAAAAAAACAGCGGTTGTCCAGTCCTAGAAACATAGGAATTAATCAGATTGTCCATCTATCACGCTGCGCAATAAAGGAAGCGACACGGGTTAGGGCAGATGATGTGATGAATAATCCCTGGTCGTTTTAATTAACTTTTCCCTGTCCCGTAATGACCAAGCTGGTCAACAGACCCGGTCAATAAGCATGTTAATATCAAACAAATAAAACTGCGGATGATTAAAAACCTCCCGCGTTATTAAATTTGAAATTCAAATGAAATTTATGCCCCCAGCTCACACTGCATGCTAATGACTACAAACGCGCGTTGCCTTCAAGATCTTATTATGTAACACGAGCTTCTTATAGTTTTTCATTATTATTATTTTACCAAATGTCAGTGGAGAAAGTGATGAACCAATTTAATTTAACAGGATTGTTCTATTTTTAGGCTTAGATTGGAGTCACTTCTTCTAACAAATTCCTAAAACCAAAACCGGTCTTGTAATTAAAAAGAAAAAATATATACATAATTTTTTTTTTTGTTATGTGTAATGGTTGTAAATCTTCTAAAGTCAACCACGCCGACCTCTCATCTTTTTCATCTGCTGCTTCAGATGAACATGGTTTATAATGAAATGAATAATCTCCCCCAACACACACACACACACACACACACGCACAAACGCGCGCACCACCCCGGAATGCACCGTCTATAACAGTTTTAATCAAAACTGTCAAGGTAATTGGACACAATTACAGTGATGTGAAAGTTTGAGACGATGCAACATAAGTGCACGAGCAGAACAATGCAGCCTTTATATCTTCTGTAATGCCCTGTGTATATTAAGTCTATAGAAGTTAAAACATGCAAATTCCCCTTTGAGGCGGAATAATTGTATGATTTCAATAATAAAAACAATAGAATAGAGTAAAAGGTCCAACACAACTTTAGACTTGAAGCAAACAACAGCTTTCCTTACAACCTTCTATTGGTGAAAAGGGAGAATCTACAACTTTCTTCTGAGGATGATCTTAATTTCAAAATAGAAACTTTCAACTTTATTTTCTGTAGTGATTAAAAGAAATAAAATAAAAGAATGAAAATTTGAAAAGTTTAATTAATATCTCTGAGTGTAAATTATATCAGTTTAACAGCTAAGAGACACTAAGCTTAATTGGGTAACATTTAAGGAGTTACTGTGGTAATTTCGATCATCTGGTTTGTTTCCCATTAAAACTGAACAAACACAAGAACTTGGTTGTTATTATTGCATAAAATGTTACAGAAATTGTAAAAGAGAGCAAACAAATCTAGACCATGAAAGCATGTAGATCTTATTCCTGACCACCAGAACTAAGATGTCCTGCTGAGTAACAAAGATTGGATCATGTCTATGAAGTTTAGCTTGTTAGGAAGTTTAATTTTAGCCTTAGCACTGTCACTAAAATAGTTAAAGCAATAAAATGTTTCCAAAATGTAAACAACTTCTAAAACTTCTATTTCAAGAAATCAGAATATAACACCGTTTTTCATGGAAAGCACAGTTCAAGATGTAATGTTCAAAAGCAAGAACTGCCTCCAGGTTACTGATGTCACTGGCAGGTTTGGCTTTAGTATTAACACTGTCATTAAACTAATGAATGAAATGCCTTTAAGACAGTATGCACTTTTAGAACCTGCTTTGTAAAAGTAGCATCTAATCTATACTTATGAAAACTGCAACTTAGATGTCATTGACAAAAAACTACCTCAACATGTTTAGTTTACATGTCTGACTTTAACCTAATCGCTGTCACTAAACTAGTTAAAGCTGGAAAACAAATCTAAATTGTTACTCCAACACCAAAGTTCTCTGAATCACAAACCTTATGAAAGTTTGTAATTTTTACTACAATAATATAATATATTCATTCATTGTGCAAAAAATAGAAAGACATCATCATTTTACTACCTCCTGACTGGACTTACTGAACTGAATAATCCAACATCTTCAGTTATAATCATATGAAAATATTTGTTTAATATATTTGTCACCAAAATAAAGTGCTTCATCTTGTTATAATTTAACCAATACTGAATGTTAACTTTACGAATTATTATTTTTGGTTAACAGTGTAATTACATTAATGACTAAAATTTTACACATTCCAAAATTAATCTTTTGAAGTGTATTTTCTAAGCTCATGTTGACAGTTATCATTTAATTCCACTGGTTTAAATATTCCTGTTATTCCTCTAAGTCAGACTAAAGAAAAGAAGAAATAATTCCAAATGACATCTTTCTATGTTTTTCAGAAATGTTAGAATTTAAGTTATTGAACATTACAAAATGTGTGATTTAATGTCTTTTTAATGGCTAAAATCAAATGTAATACAGAGTTAATATTTATAGTGTTAACTGTCACTTTTTTTTGCACGCTGGCTTCAGTATGGCTTCAGTAAGGCCTGTTGCCTAACTCCGCAGGCATGTTTGATTGACCCCATATCATGATCACTCCTCCTTCTTTTTCAAATTTATGTTATGAGATCTGTTCTGTAAATTTTCAATAAGTGCTGTTCCCCCTCCCTTAATTCCTCCTTCCTAATTCACTCTCATTTAACTTTACCTTCCTTCCGCTGTCTTTTATTATGGCGGGGGTGGGTTGGAGGGTGGAGAGCTGTCTGGGTAAGGGGAGGGAGGGGGCTCTTCTATCGATGACCTCACGGTTAGTATGTGGCAGTGCGGCGGGGAAGGGGGCAGCTGATTGGTCGCCCGTGTCACACAGCGCCACTTCAAAGCCAGAGAGGAGCCTACAATTGTGGAAGAATGGGCGGAACGCATCATTGTGTTGCACACCTCTAAAAAAAAAAAAAAAAAAAAAAAAAAAAAAAAAGTAGAAGAAGAAGGGGGAAAAAAAGCAGCGCTCCTGATTCATAAATATAAAAAGATCCTCTGAGGAGGGCAGTGTTTTTGTGTGATGGCAACTTCACTTCTAGGGGTGAGTCGAAAAAAGGGACTTTCTTTCTGCTTTTAATTAGTTCTTGTCATTGTCCTGCCGTTTGGAGGGGGATTAAACTTACTGCAGCAGAGCCAGTGCGGTGGTTATACTTTCAGCAGCAAGTTCGTGGAAGTTCGCTTTATAGAGCTAAACAAAAAACACGCATGGTTTCGCTCGTGTTCAGGTTGGAATTTGTCTGCACTTTGACGTTGTTCTCGATCAGGTAGGAAGTGATGAGAATCTTAGACTAGAACTTTAAGCAAACTGCTGCCAAATATTAAAAAGCATTTCAAACATTGTGAGCAGTCCTTTTCTGAAATATTGCCATAAGCATCTGCGTTTTACCTGCTGAAGTTTTAAACTTTGCACAGTGTGACTTAGATTTATCTTTGTGTGTGTGTGCGCGCTTTTAGGAGGAGCCGAGGTTAGGATCGACTCCTTTAGCCATGTTGGCTGCAACATGCAACAAAATAGGGAGTCCGAGCCCTTCACCGTCTGCTATATCGGATAATTCCTCGTCTTTTGGGAAGGGTTTCCACCCATGGAAGAGAGCCGCCGCCAGCAGCTGCAGCCTCGGCTCCGGCCTGTCCAGCTTCGGGGTGTCCCGGAACGGATCTGGCATTGCCTCGGACTCTTTCGGCAACAACGGCTCCAGCGGTTCCAGTGCCTTCTCTCTCACGTCTGGGACATCGTCCGGCTCCCATTTCGGAAACGATTACTCCGTTTTCCAAGCCTCGAGCAACTCTCAAGAGTCCAGCCATCAGCCGGTCTTCATCTCCAAGGTGCACACTTCGGTGGACAGCTTGCAAGGCATTTATCCGAGGATGAGCGTTGCGCACCCGTACGAGTCCTGGTTCAAGTCATCTCACCCCGGGATTCCGGCGGGAGAGGTCGGCACCACCGGTGCTTCTGCCTGGTGGGACGTGGGAGCAGCGGGGTGGATTGACGTTCAGAACCCGAATGGAGCAGCACTACAATCGTCCTTGCACTCCGGTGGACTGCAGACCTCCTTACACTCTCCCCTCGGAGGATATAATTCTGACTACTCCAGTTTAAGTCACTCTGCTTTCAGCACGAGCCCCTCTCCACACCTGTTGACAACCGGCCAACACCTGATGGACGGTTTCAAGCCGGTAATACCCTCTTATCCGGACACGAGCCCCTCGCCGCTAACTGGAGCAGGTGGGACTATGCTCTCCGGGGGTCCCCCCGCAGCATTAGCTGGCTCCCCCAGGTCCTCCGCTCGACGGTACTCGGGCAGAGCCACCTGCGACTGTCCGAACTGTCAAGAGGCGGAGAGACTGGGGCCGGCGGGCGCCAGCCTGCGGCGGAAAGGCCTACACAGCTGTCACATCCCTGGCTGTGGGAAGGTGTACGGCAAAACGTCGCACCTGAAGGCACACCTGCGGTGGCACACCGGCGAGAGGCCGTTCGTGTGCAACTGGCTGTTCTGCGGGAAGAGGTTTACGCGCTCCGACGAGCTTCAGAGGCACTTGCGCACGCACACGGGCGAGAAGCGCTTTGCGTGTCCGGTGTGCAACAAGAGGTTCATGCGCAGCGACCACCTGAGCAAGCACGTAAAAACTCATAGCGCCGGGGGGTCCGCTGGCTCCGGCTCCGGGGGCAGCGGGGGGAAGAGGGGTAGCGACACCGATAGCGAGCACAGCGCGCCGGGGAGCCCTCCGTGCCATTCCCCCGACTTGTTGCACCCACCTGAATCCACCCAGGGAGTGGGCATGAATGGCCTCTAAAACTGCATCATGTTAGGTAAATTAAAATTGAAGAATAAAAAAGTCAAACGAGTGGACATACTTTAGTGTATGCGATCAGCTCCATCCTGACTGTTGTCAATTAAGTGTTTAAGTCTGCAAACTGCGTCATTTCAGCTGTGCCATCAAAAACGTCAAAATTAGTGACTTCAGGCGTGAAAGTGAAACTAATCTCTTTTATTTCTCAGAATGACATGAAAAAAAACGCTTTGAAATATGGAGGCCTTGGAAAAGTTGCGCTCCTGCTGTCAAAACTGTCCTAAAAAAAAAAACCCAAACACTGGCACTTTAATATCGAGCAAAAATGTGTGTGTGTGTTTTTGTTTTCTTTGCCACTGCTCGGTTGGAACAAGTATATTCAGATTTTGTGTAGAATTGTGAAATTATGAAAATTTTCTCTGTTTAACACGTTCACTCAACAGCCTGCAGATTAGTGCGCTAAGTTTTCTAGGCCAGCAAGCGGTAACTTACACTTTACTCTGCTGCAGAAATGTTGTGTACATAAATGTAGGTTAGAATAATTACAGCCCAAATGTAAAGGTGAGCAACGTATTTGTCCAGGAGACGATTTTTGTATAGGTATTTCTAGTTGTATATGGACTCTAGTAAATATTTGAAAAAAATATATACGGATATGTACTTGGATTTTTTTCTTTTTTTTTTTTTTTTGACCTGGTATGAAATGTATTTGTGGGGAAATATTTAACCACGGTTTTTCCTTATTTGTCTTTTGTTTGTTTTCCTTGTATTTAGGGGATCTCTCATTAGGCGCACTTTGAATTTATTTGTATGGTTTGAAAATCATTTACTGTTTACCCGCTCGTTTAATTTAAGTAAGCATGTTGTAAAGTGATTTTTTTTTTTTTTTATTTCACAATGATGATTTTCCTCTTTTTCTCTCGCTCTCTTTCTCTCACTGAGAATGGCTTTTTATGGGAGCCACTCAATAAAGTCAGTATGAATTCAGAAGCAACTTTATCGACTCAGTTTTCTTTTTCCCATTGTCGAGTCGATAAAATCAATTTATTCTAAAATGACGATTTATCATTTTGAATGTGCAAATATTAATGTTGAAATGTTGTATGTATCGGATTTTGTGACGTTCAACTGGTTGCTTTAGCTGTCTTTGTTTTGCTCAAACCAAAGCAGGAAAAGTTCTGCAGCGAAAAACAATTATTTGACTTCTAAAGAGGAAGTAAATACTTGGCATCTGTTCAAAATTTAATTGGACAGAAAATGATTTTCTGTGTAATTATTAGAATTAGACAGAAATTCAGCGGTTTTAAACTTTTAATGGCTCACTATAAAAACACACTTAATCACTGCCATCAAAGCGAAAATCAAGGTTTTGCGACTTTAAATCAAACATCTTTATCTAATCTTGCTCTTGTTATAATTGCTCTCCTTGTTACATTTTCCTTTTTTTCTGGAACATGTTTCTTCAAGCGCTCACCAGATTAAAAAAAAAAAAAAAAAGCATTCAATTTTGCTAATCACGATCAGCTGCCAGCAACTATGCAGAAGGTTTTAGTTTTTTAATGAGTAAATATTTAAATCATTTAACACAGCCTGTATCTCTAAAAAACCTTACATGACGCATTTACTAAAACGGTGTTCTATTGTCTTACTTGTTATTAACCCAAAGCTATAAATTGTGAGCTACAATGAAATTCAGCGTATATCCACCATCTTTTTAGAGAGCGTAGCGGTCTCTTGATAAATGTATAGGATGCATTTAGCCAATTTGATTATTTTGACCTTATGCTGTATTATTCTCTGGTTTATGTACAATGCAAAATTAGAGGTGTGTGTGTGTGTGTTCAAAACTTTCCTTTTTATTTAGCATGATTTCTATTTTCAATCATAACCTTTAGAAGAGATGTCTCCTGTTTAAATTCAATGGTGTTGTTGTTCCTGGATTTAATCAAATCCACAACGCGGATGTTTACGGGACGCAACATCCCCCCTATAAACTGTAAAAACATAAAATATCTGCAGTGAAGTATAATCTTGTAAACAATTATGTTTTTTTTTTGTTTTTTTGTTGTTTTTTTGGGGGGGGGGGGTTATTACTTATTGGGTCAAAGATTGTTTTTGAATCCTTAGTCTTACTGTGAAGAGTAAAATAGTGTCAGTATCCTTCAAACTTCTGCTTTCTTCGGCTTCCCACCAACACATTTGCAGCGCCATCTAGCGTTGTCTAAACTGTCAGTCTGTCTGTCATGCATTGATCATTGTGTGAAACGCAACAGACAAACTTTGAAGAGAGGAAGCATTTTGTAAAACTCCTGCGTCACATATGATGCAGGAATAACCAGTACTAACACTAACTTTTGATCAACGTTTTTCAATACAGGCTGAGAGAATCTTAGTTGAAAGAAATAGTTTTGAATTAAATATATTTCAAGCTGAAGCCCTATTCTAAGCAGCAGTTGGTCTGTATTGGCACTGTGGCTGGTTGTCACACATGTCAAGGTTTTAAAACAGGCATGAAATGTGAAATATGTTCCCTGCTCTTTTTCTAACTTTGATTATCGATCCACCATCAAGGCAAAACTACATTATCTACTTCTCACACATTAAATAATTCACAATAATATGCTAATCTTGTTCAAATTTATCATTCAAAGTTGCACGGTTGTATACATTTCTAACCCTATTGATGTTTCCACGTGAAAAAAGGCCACAAATGACAATAAAACAATTGCAATAACTTTGTGAAGTCCTCGTTGATAGCTACAGGGACAACCGATCCTGCTGCGAAGCTATTTGTCACTGCTCTTTGCCGTAATTAACAACAAAAAAAGAAAAACTAATGCCAATTTTGAGCCGCCACAATAAGATTTGCTTTAATAAAGTGAAGCCTACTGTAGGATGACTCAGTGACGGACAATTAATGCAAAAGTAGGTAACAGTCCAACCTTGGTCCGCCCCTAAATTTGGTGGCACAATCTAGATCTTTTAACTGCTAAAAATCTGTAATTTAAATGAATCTGTGGTTCTTTTAGGACAGTTAGTCAGACTGCTTCTATATTTAACTTTGTCTCTCAAAATACTTCGAAATACTTAATAATTTAGCAATGAAAGACAGTAAACGTAATATTACCAGATAGTACTCAGTATTTCTTCTTATCAGCAACATCACAAATAAAACTGAAAAAGTAGAATGCTTTAAATTTGTATACATTTCTTCAGATTTTTCTTTGTTAGTCTTGTACTGTGATGCACAAGTTTACAAAAAAGAACAAGCACAACGGTTTTGTTCTGGATCTCTTTAGAGAAAGAGAGTGACTCTAAGATTCAAATCAAAGAAGTAAATTTTTGACTAATTATATGTCTGAGTGTTTTTTTATAGAGATATGCTAATATGGCACCATATAAAACTACCTTCCACCTGTATCCTTCAAGAGCCTGATAAAAATACATTTTAAAAATCTATAAAGCAGTTTTTAAATGCAAAAGAAAAATTCAGATGATGAAACAAAATCGTTTATTTTCATCCAAATACGACAAAAAACTTATTTTCCTCCCTTACTTGAATAGCTTTTATTTGATTTTTCCTATTCATTTAAAAAAGCTTCCCTTTAAAAGTAAAAAAAGGAAAGAAAACAAAAACAAATCAAATTGAAAGCTGTTTAAATAAAAAACAACACACACACACAGGGAAAATGATCAGATTTAATCTGAAGACTCATTTACCTCGCATGTTGTGTTTGCTGCGCTGTGTTGTTGCGTTATTATCACCCTCCCAGAATGTTGTGGTGTCAGTTAGTCCTCAGAGGAACGTCCAACCACAGGCCTGATTTAAATTAAGATGGCCTCAGGAAGTGCCCGAGTGCCAGGAAAAGGAAAAGGAAGGAAAACAGCCAAGTGGGGATGGGGAGACCACAAGAACTACCTCACAGCTTTGATTCAGTCTCTTGGAAAACAGGATGGTTATAAAGCCAAACTGGATGAAAGCATTCGTGATTTTAATGATGTATACTGTCGAATAAAGCTTCAGCTGAATCTTATGATACGGTGCACCTTTTTTAATCCCCGTGGAGTTCTTGCACACCTCTCTCCGAGGATGCATCTGGGGCCAATTTTGTGGTTTGAACTGCCAACCACACTGTCATCAAGCCAGCGAGTCTCCTGGGAAAGGCAGTTGGATACGTTCCAGAGGTTAGTCCAAATAATTAACTGTAAATTCAGCAAGACTGCCAAGGCTGTGTTTGTACAGGATGTTGTACAGTTTAAAATTAATTTACATGACAGCCGTGAGTGGAATATAACCTCAGAGTGAAAGGCTCCTGGATTTAACATTATTTAATGACTCAATAAAACAAATATTAGGTCACTTCAGCTTCAAATGTATACATAATAATAATAATAATAATAATAATAATAATAATAATAATAATAATAATAATAATAATAATAATAAAACACTTCAACCAGAGACAAATTAAATCCTTTTTTTTTTTTACATATATAGCCTTCAAAATTCTAACCAAGTTAACCAAGATAATAAAAAATGTCACTTATGTGAAAGGAAACAGGGTCAAAATGAAAGTAAAAATAAAAGCCTAAGCTATGCAAAATTCCTGAGCAAAGGTTATTCATGGTACCAACCACACACATTAAACTCAGCAGGTAGGTTAACCACGCCTCTCAGAGTGCCACTAACAGACAGCAGCATGTCGAGTATTGTTGGTCATACAGCAGCACAGCTTGTGTTCTTCTTCAGATATAAATTAGCACATTTGATAAGCCTTCAGGGCGGAAATATAAAAAGAAAAAAAAATAGCCTTCAGTCCTGTACACCAACATTTTCAGTTACAAATGCCTGGCTTAATAAAAGATGCAGATAAGTTTGTAAACCAAATGCAATCGCGCCTCAAGAGTTTTGCACTGGAAGAACAGTGAAATGGCGCCATCAAGTGGTTATTATGTGTAACTAACATTCTTTACTTCCACGAGAGATTACGAGGTCATGCAAATATCCCTGAGAGTAAAATAAAAACCACAAAATATTATACGTTTGTGAATAAACAAATATACCTATGCTAATGGAAAAATAATAACTCATTGCGGTTTATCCTATTTTTTAGAGAACACTGTACAAATAGCAGCACTGATTAACATGCAGCAAGGAAATAAATAAGTTAGAAAAGTTTTTTTTTCAGTATCACAGGACTTAGACAAAAAACAGTTTTCTTCAGACAGCGGAGTAATAACTTGAGAGGAGATAATCTACTTAGAAATACTTAGCTGCATTCCTTAAGAACTGCTTATAGCTGAACAAGGCTTTCACTTCTAGACAATACAAACAACTGAAACCTGGATATTTGATGATTTTTTTTTAGTCTTAAAAAGACCAAGCACTGTTTACATTTACAATCAATGTAGCACAGAGTATACTAAACCCTGTAGTGAGATTAAATAGATCTGTTTTGTTACTGAAACTGTTTCTAGCTGTGATAGAGGGAGATGGAAACGTGTACAATTCTAACAAAAGCTTAATAGCTAAACCCAAGCGGGACAGTAGTTTCTACGCTTGGATAATTTACTTCAAACAGCAGAAAACTAACCCAGTGTGTGTAGGCTAAAGGTCTGTGGGACCTGCCAGAGAACAATGTTCGGTTTACATGCTTATCACCAATCTCTCGCTCTTGTCGAAACTGAAGGGGACACACAGTTTCAGGTGTTCATGGACGTAAACACGGTGTTGCACTCTGGGTAGTGTAGTTACCGCGCGCGGAAAGCCACTCCTCCGCGTGCGTGGCTGTAATTATTTAAACTTCCAGTCCCAAAATGCTCTCTGCGTGGGAGAGCAAACAGAGCCGAGGAGGGGTTGGTGATCTTTGAAGCTCAGCGTTAATGAGTGGAGACAGGTCTCTTTAAGCGAATAAACATCTGGTGTTGGCGGTAAGATTCAGCTTTTGTTTTTTTTTTATATTCCAAGTAAATGCGATTTTTCTTTGGAGTTGTATAATAGGAAGCGTGGGTTATAATGGCAGGCTTTATTAATCTGTAACTACTCAGTGGGTTGTTCACCTGCTCAGACTTTACAGTGACATTTAGTGGAATGTACAGTAACCCTGATCTTGTTCTAATTTTATTTTGCCATATAACGCAGCAAGCAAAATATGTTTATGGTCATATTCATTGGATTATTTATTTAAGAAGAAACGTGAACAGACTGTTCGGAAGACTCAGTGAGAAGCAGCCTCCGTGTCCTCTGCTCAACAAGACCGACCTGTTTTTGTTCATCGATGTAAGAAAACACATAATTAATGACTGACTCACTATGCCAAGTGTTCAAAAGGCTGTCATTTTACACAAGCGAGTGACACGGTGAAGAGCTAAGGCTTTATTCTAGGGTTTGAAACACTTACTAGACAAACAGAGAGGACCATCTGAGACTTCAACAATAACTTTAGTCAGAAAGAAAATGTTTTGAAACCTATAGACAAGCAAATAGCTGGTATGCAAGCCCAACTGATTTTCAGTTGATTATTATTGTTGATATTATCCTACTTGAATCAACGGGTTTGACAGCCGAGGTTAATTTGAATATTCTTTTTGTCGTCACTCCATACGGGAAAAACCAATGTGAACCGGTCCAACAAGAATTGAAATGTATGATGAATGTAAGAGAGAATAAAAACAGTTCACTGTTTTAATTTGCTGGTAACACAGTTCCTTAAAACCTCATGTTGTCTGTTATGGATTGACTGGAGAAACCTTTTCAGTGAATGGATTATTCATAAATTAGACTAAAATATCTTAAACAATCAAAATAAATTTTTGTTCTGATCATTGTTTTTGCTGAATTAAAAATGTGTTTAAAAGCACCAACATCGCAAAGAAAATATTCTGAAAAACCTGTAGAAAGCTTGAAGAAATATTGATAAAGATTACATTGAAAAATTACAAAGAAACCAGAGTTTTTGAAAGTATGAAGATGAAGGAAATAGAGATGAATCAAGTCAGTTGTACTGCATAACTAAAACAAATGTGGGGAAACAAATAAGGTAATTTTCTCTGTCAAATAAGAAAATGTTCCCCTTTTGTAAAATATGCCACCTATTGCTTAGGATTTTAAAGTCATTTTGTCAGTGTTGGAAGTTCTTCTAGAGAAATGCTGGAGAAATACTAGAGTCACCAGGGTTTTCTCTTTAGCATAGAGTAGCACACTGACCTACAAGAAACAAACTAATAAAAATTTTTCAGAAAAATATTCTCTAGCCTGAAAGCTCTCTTGTTTTTTTTTTTTTGTTTTCTCAAATTTTGTGATTCCACATAGGAAACATACACTTGTGTCTTGCCAGACTAACTGTATCTGAGGACAAACATTAAGTTAATATAGTTCTCTTGTTCACAGATGACAACATGGCAGCTGAAAGGAATATGTCATTTCGTCGGGTTGGAAGTATCATGAGGAGTAGATCTGAGGGCACATTAATTGATCTCAGTGATGATACATCATCCAGTAATAACTTGAATGGTAAATTTCTAGACAAAATTATCAAAGATGCTTCAATATTTTAAAAGACGTACTGACCAAGCTCTCCTGTCTTAAAGGTGGCTTTGTACCGGGAAGAACATCAGATTGGCAGATTTCACATCCAGAAAAATTGGTGTCCTCTCAAACCAAAAACCCTTTTTGGAAAAATCTATTGGGATCCAATCCATTCCTTGACGATATTGTTCACAGTGGCACATGTAAACCAACTTCCAATGGGTCAGAAGTAAAAACAGGAGGAACAGCACATCCAGATGATGGTAATGATGATGGCACAAGCATATCTTCTGATGAAGACAGCATTGGGAACTTTAGTGTGAACAGACACAAAACCAGCAACCAGTCTGGGAGATGGAGGAGTGCTTCAGACATTCTCAGTGATCTGGAGAAAAAGGAGCCAAAATTTAGGAACAACTCCACACCACCTGGGCCTGTGCTAAGCCCAGACTTTGAGTGGCTGAAGAATGACAGAGAGGCCTATAAGATGGCCTGGCTGAGCCACCGGCAGCTGACCCGCTCCTGCCTGGACTTAAATGTGATGAGCCAGAGCCCTGGGTGGGCCCAGACCCAGGCCACACATTTTCAGGTTATTAGTAAGATCAACCACAGCGGAGGCTCAGTACAATTACCTGAATCCAAAATTAGCATTCATGTCCCACAAGGGCACGTTTTGCCTGGAGAAGTTCAGGAAGTGACCCTGAAAGCTATGCTTTACCCTCCTCCTGGCCTCAACAATAACTTCATAACAACCATGAGCCCACTTCTCGAGGTGCTTCTTAGTAACATCAACACAAAGGAGTGCTTGTCCTTGGAGATGAAACTCTCAGGGGAGGTAAAGGACAACCCTGAAAGTCAGGTGATGACCACTGTGTTTGGAATGGTGTCTAACAAACGACAGGGCCCATACACCAAAATGAACGACTGTTACGTCGACAAGAACTTGATTCGGATGAAACTCCAGGATCTGAAGACGCATTTTTTTGTGATAGCAGTGGCAGAGGCCTCTGCTCTCCAGCCACCCACCACATCAGTTTGGGATTACCTCAGTCGACAGATCACAGTTGCGGTCTATGGCCCAAGGTTCATCCATCCATCATTTAAGGTTGTAATAGTCGTCTGCAGCCATGAAGATGTTCCACCTAAGCTTCCTTTCTCAGATGTATGCAAAGGTAATAAAAACGTGCCCCCACTTGTGCTGCAACTTTGGGGGAAACACTCATTCATACCAGATATGTTGAAGGACTTTACTGTAGGGGTGGATGTTAAGGGCTCAAACTTTGGAATAAACTCTGAGGACAAAGAGAAAAAAGTCAGGCAAAGTCAGCTCAAGATTGGTACAGTTTTGCATCTACCAGTATCAATATCCTGCCCTAGGAAAGCAGAGATGACTCCTTTTCAGTTAGACATACAAGTGATAGAATCAAACTCGTCATCAACATCAGCTGACTTTCAGGTTTCTTCCCCTCCTGCACCACCCATCAGGTCAGAGAAGAGGCAACCAAAGAATGTGAAAAGAAAGACTGATATTGCAAAAACATTTTCCATTCCAGAGGAAAGTGACTCAGATTTACCCAAATTCAAAGACATGCCACTGACTCTGCAGTGGTACGGGATAGCCCTAAAGACAGTTTTACGTCAGCCACACGTAGAATATCTCCTGGAGTATTTTAAGGGTGATACCGTGGCTCTGCTGTCTAGAGAGACTGTCCGGTCAGTCGGTAATTTGAAGGTGAAAGAGTGGTACATCGGATCCCTCAGAGGCAGAATTGGCTTGGTCCACTGCAGAAACATCAAACTCATAGCAGTGGACCAGGTCATGGACTTCAGTGATGCTCAAGTCACCACAGCAGTTCTTTTGAACAACATGACACTGCCCTTCAGGAAGCTCACGTACATGTATTCTGCCATCCAGACATTGGTCACACAGCACATCACAAGCTGGAGAGGTTTTGCAGATGCTTTAGAGTACAAAAACGAGCCTCTGGAAACAATTAAGAGAAGATATGCAGAAAATGACGCTGATAAGGTGGCTTGTGTTCTGGAACAGCTGAAGGAGGACTGCCACAGTGAGAAGTCAAGGAAAAAGTTCCTGCATGAACTAATGGTGGTACGTGCATAAAAAGGGCTTTCAGTAAAATGTATCAAACTCATGTCTGTCCACGCTGTGTTGGTAAATCCTTTCTGTGCACTTGTAAAAATATTGTGTGTTTTTTTTTTCATCATCAAGGGGCTACTGAAGATGAACAATGTGAATCTAGTGGCTCAGCTCATTCAGAATACAGTCATTCTGTCGACAGCTGTGGAGCTGGGAATTCGGTGGCGGGAGCTTGCAGAGAAGATGGGAAAACTAACCAGCGCTCAGATAGCTGCTTATGAAGCTCCACACCGAGGGAAGGACGATGAAGTCAGTCAGCAGGTCAGTTTAACAGTCAGTAAATGAGCATTATTCTTTCCTGGATTTATCGTGTGTCACCTATGTGTACATCTCAATAAACTAAAACATGAGAAGTTAATTTGTTTCATTAATTGAATTCAGGTTTCTACAACTTATTATACCAAGGTACATCTCTGGACTTTGATTTAGCTATTGGAGGACTTTCCTTTTTTTAAAAAAATGTCAGCCAGTGCTTGGTGGATTTATTGGCATGGTTTTAGGTTATTGTCTGGTTTCAGGATCCAGTTTTGCCTCAACTTACTTATTTTTTACATTTTTTTATTTTACAGATAGTCTGACATTTTTTCTGTTTCATGATTGCCTCATTCTTGCATTAGGATGGCTGTTTCTTTTACTTCAAAACATCTTTGATCATTTTTAACATTTAACATTTCTGATCATTTTTTAACTCTTAAATCGTGCTCTTTGACAGTCCATGTGGAAGCCTGCCTATGACTTCCTGTACTCCTGGAGCCTTCGTTATGGAGACAGCTACAAGGAGATGATCCAGGAGCTTCACCTGGCCCTGGATAAAATGAAAAACCCTGTCACCAGGCAGTGGAGGCATCTGACCGGTGTGCTCATCACAGTGAACTGCTTAGACATCTTTCAAGAAACAGCTTTCCCAGAACCCTAAATGTTTTACGCTGTTGTGCTGAAACAGGCTTTGTGTGAAAAGCACTAAACATGTTACATACTGACATCTTTACTTAAGACACAAAACTCTCAGAGAATTTCACTTTAGCTGAAGTTCTCTGAAACACCATAACTAGCGAGTCCAGGCAGGCAGTGATTTAAAAGTGTTGAAGATGTCTGTGCAAATGTCAAATATGTGCAGAGGAAATTGTAATTTTGCTTGTACTTATGATGCCAGTAGTGACTTACTGATGTCCTTGATATTAATAATTTCAAATGGTGTAGGACCCTTTGTGTTATTTTTTTTATACATAGCAGAAATTTCTCTGTAAACCTTTTCCCATTCAAAGTGCACTTTATTTCTACAAGTCTTCAATGTTTAAACAGCAGATTCAGAAATATAATTTTAATCCACTGCATTTGAGATTATTCATACATCAAGTCAATAGTGTAACCTTTTGACTTTTAAATGATATTATGTTCTGTAGCATTTATTGCACTTCTGGACATGTTTTTTTTAAATATATTTTAAGTAGACTGTAAAAAACACTGTTAAAGTAAAAAAAATTCCTAAATGTCATGTGGGCATGCAGCATTGGGAGTCTGAATTTCTTTTTTTTTCCAGGTTTGTGGTGAAAATAAGACTGTTTTACCAAAGGAAAAGTCACATAAGATGCTTAAACAAAAGAAGGTGTCTTCTATGTGTCATAGACTGCTCTTTTGCATATGTGTTATTTTCTACTATAAAATTTTAGATAAGTAGGAATATTATAATTTAATAAAGGAAATAAACAACACAGTGACTGTATCTTCATATCATTAAGTTTGTCCTAAACAATAGTGTGATCTAATGTGATGTGCACACAAACAACTTTTATTTCCATTATTCCCAGATGGGGTTTTGGAAATGAAATGAGAATGCATATATTAAAAATGCCTTGCAATTGTGTCATCATGTTATTAATTTCTAATAATACATAAAACTATGAAGAACGTCTTGTCTATATTGGTTGTAGGACTAATTTTTAATTTGTTAACAACAAATAGAACTTGAAAAATCAAGAAGGATCACGATATTGAAAATAGGTCCACAATAAAAATTGGATTACAAAACCTTTGAATCTCTGATGTAATGAAATAGGGTGAAAAGTGGAGACATTTTTTTTTTTCAGGTGCAGTGAGGCAGTAAATATTTTGACTAATGCAATGTGACTGGCTTTGTTTGGAGCCCTTTTTATAGCAGCGGCAGCAATCGGAGAGTGCAACAGTTATCTAATGAATATTGTAACCTGTCAGAGAGTTTCCATGTTTTCAAGCTGACTGGAATGTGAGGGTGGGTGTGTGGGCGTGTGTGTGTGTGTAACTGTGACTATATGTTTTTAAAATGTGCACAAGGCAAAAATATCCTACGGGCTTATGAAAGACGCTGGATTCAACTTTAATAATTAATTTCTGGGAACATATGAGAAAAACAGCAGAACCAGGCAATGAACGAGAATCTGGAAAAAATGGCTTTCTTGTAAAAATATGTTCCGTCACTGACATATTGTGCTAATTTTACATCATTCTTTATTCATATTCTGGGCTTTTTCAAAGTAGAACAGATTGAACAACCGAAGAGCGTCCTACAAAGGTCCTTTTCATTATGAGTCTAATTTGGTGATCTTGGAGGGATTAAGTTGGACTCGAGGCAATGGACCTTACCAGAGGGGCCGCTTCTCATTGGCTGATGCCCATTCTACGTGGTCACGTGCGTGGCCGTCTCACAAACACACCGTTAGCTAAGTACAGCATAATGGCAGAACCGATACAACTTCTACACCTTGAAGCCTGTCTGCTACACAGTCTTACTTCTGCTAAACATATCAATATGCAATGTGTCTGTATCTGACATACACTAAAGATTTTATTTTAGCAGAAAAGGCTTTGGACTAAACTGTTACTCCTGTTAGCCACGTTAGCACCAAGTACAGCTAGTCAGTCAACCATCACTGTGTTCAGGGAAGCGCTGATTAATAATCGAGAAATAAATATCAAGCCTGGAAACTTGATATCGTAACGGACTGAATGTTATGTTTTTAGGCGGCGGTTGCCACGGTAACAGGTGTGCTTAAACTAAAGAGAGAGAGAGTAAAAAGATAGGAGTGGTGTTGAGTTGATCACCTGTTCGGGTTATTTTACCTTTGTTTCCCTTTGTTGTGGCGCATTACAGCCGCTGTAGTTTCTAAACGTTGGACTAATTACCTCGTTCGTGAGTTTACGTCATTCACAACAAACATCAAATAGAACAATATATTTCATAAAATTTTAACAAACAAATGGCTTCTACCGTGGTAATTATGTGAAATTAAATTAGTTATATCCCAACTTCAGAAGATTTTCCTTTACCTTTACAGAGCTCTTTGGTTCCTCCTATCAGTCTGTAGCTTCTCATATTGACGTCATCAAACCAAATGTCAGATCTACCATAACTGACTGACACCTGCTGACCTCAGGTTTGCAACCAGCTTGTGACTGAGAAACCAGTAACCTCCTCCCAGATGATGACATGAACTTGTTAGTTCCTCTGTCCATTGTAGTAGCTGATATATTGTGAAAATCTGGTAGAAATGATGCACTACCAGAGTCATGTTTACGTAGAAACAACGCGCCGCGAGGCTTTGTTTGTGAGACTTGCGGTCACGTGGGTCGGTTGTGGGCGGAGCTTGGTAAGGTCCATATCGTTTCTATTTGAGAGCAGTAACACTGCCAACATCCAAGTTGCCTTCAAAATACAAATGGATAAACCCTTTCCAACATAAATTAACATGATGTAGTAACTGGTAATTGAGATGGTACTGACACTGGTGAGAGATGTATTTTACCACTCCCAGAGTAAGAATACATTTCTATCACAGTTCACTCTTAGCACATTCAAAGTTAACTGACTACTTTCTGCATGCTTTCAATGCCAAATCTTCCAAATCTTGTGTTAAATAATATCATATTTGATTACATTTTCTAAATATGATTAAAAGAATGCTCATGGGGTTATTAAAAAGTTTTAGTATTTGGAAGTAAAAATAAAATATATTTTTTTATTGAATATATGTTTTTTTATGCCTTGGAGTATTAAAAAAATATGTATGAATGATATTTGATGTGAAAGAAGAATTTTAAAGACTTTTTTCTATCCTATACAATTTTCATCATGAATAAACGAATCTTGATCTAACCCCAGAGTTGGTGGAAATAAAGGAAACCCAATATTTAAAAAAAAAAAATAAAAATCCTGGTCATGCTCAAATTCAAGATAAATTAAGTATCTTGCATCACTGACAAAACCTCGAAATAATATTTCCTATACCAGCAGAGATTTAAATGCTAAAAGTAGATTGAAAGGCACACTCTTCTCTAGCATATGCTTACATTAATGAAAGAAGTCTGCCAAGTTTTCTAACATACACATTTACACTTCAAATATTTTTGGATTTTTTTGGCTCCCTAGCGTGAACAACAGCAAAGCTGACTGTTATTTGGAATCTAAAGAAAACCTATATTGATTTTAGACAATTATTTCGCAACAATTCTATCTAAATCCACAAAATGGACTGAGGACATTTACTCCACTGGGTGGCGCAATTGCATTGTGCAAAATGAAAGAAATTAAGGCCGTTAGTTTCTGTCACGTGTCAAGAGTCAAAACGTTTCACTTCAGAAACAAATAAAGGCTTCAGGAATGCTATGACATTATTACATTTTAATGATCTTACTTTACTTTATTTTATTTTATATTACACTGGTGTTTCCTAAGTATATAAATATTTATGAATAAATACCAACATAAGTTTCATTTTGGATCTAGCTTATTGAACATTTTGTATCATACTTATATTAGTAAAATGATATGAAATGATACCTAGTTAATGCACATGAGTAAGAATGCTCAGATTTTGCCTCCAGTTTCAGAAACCCACAGCCACAAGGGTCCATCTACAAATCACTATTATGAACAGAAGCATTCCTCTGTCCTCTAGGGTATATAGAACTTCATTTGGTTTGTCTTCATGATATATGTTTAGGCCAAGAAGTCATTTAGTGCTTAATTTATTAGCCTGCTGATTTATGCCTGCACAAACATACTAAAGGTGGTATCTCCCAGCCCCACTATAGCTCTACTCGTTATTCCATCCTCTAGCACTTTCAAAATGCACTCTAATAATCTGGTTATAGATGATGTGAATGTGGAGAAAGCATAGCAGTGAAGAGAAGAAAAAAAACCCCAAAACTATTCCGTTTCTGTTTCTGCACTTCATTTGTTACTGTTGCTTCAGTGAGTCTGAGGAGGATTGAATGCAGAGAAAGTTGAAAATTTCTCAACTTAGAGCTCAATTTATTCAGAAAAAAATTAAGCCTGGTCACGACTACGCACCAACAGAAGGAATCTTGACATGGGTTCAGTTGTCTTAGCATCAGTACAAAGCATTGTGACTCATCTGTCCTTGTTCAGAGGAGAAGCTCTTTAAAAAATAATTTCAGGATCAGTTGCATTTACAACGCCAAGGCGAGCCTGTAAAATAAAATCCAGGTTTCTAATGTGATGTCAGGTCTGGTCACAAAAACTATAGAGGCAGCTGTAGTTTGGTAACCCTGCAGGGATTCATAATTTTCACTTTACACAAGAATTTGTTTGTGTTGCAGGTTATAGGGTGTTGATTGTTGCCCAGAGATCAGTGCTTTTCTTATGACTACCAGCCTACATGGAGCCTCTCCCCATGGCCACCGCTGGGAAGGAGGAAGTTCTTTACAGAATGACTCACAGAGAGGGGGAGAGAGAGAGAGAGAGAGAGAAAACAACTTGCAGCATTTGGCAGCAGCATAGAGAGAGTTTGTGAGTAATAGGCCATCCACATCCTTGGACACCTCACTTTACTCGCACTCTCTTTTTCCATTAGCCAGCCTCAAATGATCTGACTTTTGTAATAGTGGAACACAGCAGTTATAAAGATTTGAGACAATTAAAAGACACATGCCAGTGCTTTTTTACCTCTTACGGTATCTGAACCTTCAAAACGTTTTAATTTACCAACAAAATTTGATATTGACATGGGATGATGATGCATGTAGAGTAGTTTTATTTATTTATTTTTTCTGATAGTTGAATGATTTATTGTTGTTTAAGTTATTCAAAAATAATCTTACGGTACCAAATTTTGCTAAGTGAACCTGACCTGTGGGGACAGATCTAATATATCTACAATGACAAAGTTTATGTCCTATTTTATACTTTATTATGTTATGTCTAAAACAGTGAGCTTTGTGTGGGTCTAAATGCTAAGAGTGTCTTGTTTTGGTCTTATACCATACCTAACAATGGCCTGATCATCTTTAGATGAATGCTCAATTTGCTATGCATAGTTTCTGATTGACCCCAAGTTCTTAAATAATTATGATCTGACTTTCTTGGAAAATAAGGTAAAGTTCTACTTTAAGCAGTTTTCTTTTTTCAGCTACTAGGAGAGAACATGCTGGTGTGATTTGTATCATTGTCTTGCTGCATTACCTAATAGTGCTTGAGTTTAAGGTCTTAAACAGATGGCTGGAGATTCTCCTTCAGGATTTTCTTTTCTGCTTGTCAATATTGATTTTTATCAAGTTGTCTAGACCCCGAAAAGCAAAGAAGCAACCGCCAGGGTTGACTGTTGGCATGATGTACTTTCTCCATCCTTTAGGTTCACCAGGAGTGCTGGGGCCCACCCCCAGCAGTCAATGGGCGCTGGAGGGACATTTCACCAGTCTATCGCAAGGCAACATTGACAAACAACCATGCCTAAGGAAAATTCAGAGAGTCAATCAACCTGATAGCCATGTTTTTGGACTGTGTGAGTACCTGGAGAGAACCCACGCAAGAACAGGGTGAACATGCAAAGTCCATGCAGAAAGACCCCGGTCCTGGAATCAAACCTACGGACTTCTTGCTGCAAGGCAACAGTACTTCCAACTGCACCACTGTGCAGCCACTCATGATGTACTTTCTCCTGTTACATTATTAAATCACAAGTTACAGGATACATACTCCAAAAAGTTACAAGCTTCTCTTATCAGTCCACAGAAGAGCTTGGTTACTGTCAAGATGTTTTTTGGTAAACATGATTCAGGTGTTAAGGTTTTTGTGATCTTTGCCTTTCCCATGGATGCACATTTTGCTCTGTGTCTTTCCTCTTTATTTAATCTTTAACACAATACTTAACTGAGACATGAGACCCATAGTGCTTTATATGTTGTTTTCTCTCCCAAAGCTTTAGATTTTTGAGATCTGGGTGTAATGAGCTGCATTTTGTGATATGTCAGCCTACTTCTTGCTGTTAGGGAAGTTCTATTCAAGCGATTTATTGATTCTAAACATCTGGCAGTAATTTCTCCTGAGTGTGGCTTGTGAAAAGGAACCAAATGATGCGATGAATCACAGTTAAGTTTTGATTTTACAAGAGGGGCGATTATGCATTCACATGGGGCCAGGATGGTTTTTCCCTTTACAAATTAAGTCATCATTTGAAAATTTGTTTTTTTAATTTACTCAAGTTGTCTTTGTCAAATCTTTGGCAAACATTTATTTGATCATCACACAAATGTAAATGCAACAAAGAAAACAAAACCAGGAGAAATATGACAAAGGTTTTTCTGGCACTGTGTTAATAGAAACTGATTTTTTGACAGTTTTAGGATAAATATACTTGACTATTTTTGGTTAGATAGTTTGGAAAGACCCTGCAATTGTTGGTTCGAGACCCCGAGAAGGGCCCTTATTCCAGGCTTAGGAAGTGGTGGTTTAGATAAAAGGGTAAATAGACTTTTGTGTGTCATTAAACAAAAGTGAGCTCTTTCATTTGTGAAATAGACAAAAATAACAAAATCTTCAAAGAATAAACCTGACTGTTGCCTATAGAGTTTGCAGCTACTGATTTGAGTATGTAGCATCGTATTTTACCATTGCTGATTCAGGTGTGAATTGTCCTGACTACAGCACTGTATTTATAGTTTAGTAATTTAGTGCAATGGTTCCCAAATGGAAAATACAACTAATTCAAATAGAAATTTGAGCAGTGTGAAAAGAAAAAAGCCAAACTGTTTGTGAGATAATTAATGGGGTTAGGAAAGAAGTAAAAACAAAGTTTAGATCTGCACAAGTGTTTTTCTTGACTCAAACAATATTTAAATCTGAGTAGATCACAGGGGGCACCAGACCTGCTAGCATTTATTAATCTATCAAACCTTACTTGTGAAACACTCTGTGGTTACTGCAGTCCAGTCAACTTTAAGAAGAACTGACAAGTTAATAGACCCAAAGTCTCTCTGAAATTTTAAGTATTCCAAGGACTCATGACAAGCCACATCCTAAAAGTGATTATCTTGGCTAATCAAGTGTGTGAAAATACAATATTAAGCTTCAGATACTTTCTGAGATCTTCAGTTGCAAAAAAACATAAGATCTCCATAAAATGCAGCACTTCAATCTGGACTGAGTATCAATGATTTTCACCATAACCACTGCTGCTTAGTCTTATATTATGGGCGTATGCTTTTAGAAGCTTCCAGCAGATGGTAAAAACAGGCATACGCTGCAGGTGTCTACACTTTCTGGCAACAACTCTGTGAAAGGCGTAAGCCCTCCATGTCTCGACAAAACTTCACCATCTATTGAGAATGAAACTGTTCAAATCTTTTGGTCGTGCAGAAGAGTAAAACAGGCAATTAGTTGGATGGCGATGATCAGACATCATCCAATTCAATTGAGAAAAACTACAGATCTGCGGAGGGCTGAGATGTGGTGCGGTGATAAATCTGTCAGAGAAGAGTGTCTCTTTGGTTTATTTCTGTCGACCGAGGGGGAGAACAGGCAGGGCTGCAGGTTTTCCATTCCAAAAACAACAGAGCTGCAGAGGTAGGCTCATTGTGTCGTGACTGATTGCTCTAACTGTAGGAAGAGGAGGAGGAGGAGGAGGAGGATGCCTCAAACTGACACTCAGGGAGGAGTAAAGGTGAACCAAAATGTGGGGGAGATGGGAACACAGCTGCGGTTCAGAGGAGAGGTAGTTTGTATACGACATGTCATTTAGCTGTGACTTCCTGTAAAAAGGTCTAACTATTTATCCATCCATCCATCCATCTATTGGATGATGTGTGATCAGAGTGTGATCGATCCATGAGCGGCCCTTGTGATGCTTTTCATTCGCCCTCTGTTGTTTTTGGCTGCAGATTGGGGTCCTCTCTCTCCAATGTCTCCTCTGCCCTCATCGCTCCCCAGGTACTCCATCCCCCACCCCCACACCTCTGCCCATTATTCCCTCGAACACTATTCATCCTCATGTGCAGCTGCAGCACTCTGTTTGACCTCCTCTCTCCTCACAGAGTCCTTATTAACAGGGACTGTGGTGGGAGTCCTCCCAGCACGTGTGGTTGGAGTGACGAAGCACACTGGACTACCGTTGTCAAGCCCATCATATGAAGTCTGCTGTTATGTAGCAAGGCATGCTTTAGCAGATTTTTATTACAGATGCAAATAGATAGCTAGTAATGTATTGATTTATTTTTTTTTTTTTTCTTGTTAACATTTTTTGGCTGAGATCATGGTCAATGCTTTTCCTGAAACTTTGTCTTATGAAATTTGAATTAGTGTTGTAGAAAATGAAATTTTTTCTGCCATTGTCACAGTAATTGTTTACCTTCAGGGAATGTTTAATCAAAAACATGCGGTCAAATGACCGTAGGTCAAGATTAAAACGAAAACAGTGCTTCACTTTTTGGTTTGTCTTATTCTTCACCAGGAGCAGTATCCATATAAGTGCAGATGAAGCCCTAATCCATAATCTAATCAGAGTAGTCTATATTTACTGCTGAGAATTGAAAATTACATTTACACTTTGTCCCTCTGGTTTTGTCGGAGTAAAAACGTATAGCGTATAAACCAATGGTTATCAACCCTTATCCAGAAAGTCCTTCAACAGTTGATGGCATTACCTCCCAAGGATGCCATCAAGTGGTACAGAAGCTATTTAAATCACCCATTTGTTTATTTTAGGTGTGTTTAAGTTTCAGTGCAAACCTAAAACTTGTAGGACAGTGGATCCTGAGGACCAAGATTCAGAACCACAGGCATAGATAGCAGATGAAATTATGGCCGGGCTAAGAGGTTCGAATAGACTCATCTCATGAAATGATGTAAGTTTGAAGAGATCAGAAGATAATAATTTTACAAAATGTTCAAAGATATTGAATAACATGGGTCATCCAAAGATCAAACAGCCTCCCCTGGTGGTCACAAACAAAAGACACCTCACATGATTATTTTTTACTTTATGCTTTAATATCTTTAAAATGACAGCAGCACAAATAAACATTTTACTATCACAAACGAGCTCAAACCTAGTATACCTGTTTTTTGTTGACTTTTTTCAGTTTTTTAAAATTGATTAATGAACTTATGATGACCAACTCTTAAATTCTTATGATCTTTAAAATGGTGCGGGCAGAAATTAAAACTTTCTCAGCACTAATGTAGCAGAAACGTGTGAGGGAAACAACAGCATCCTAACCGTCAGTAGGAATGAGGTGGAGAGGACCAACAGCTTTACAATCCTTTCTGTTCATGTCAGGATCTCATCTGGTAATGTAGCAATGCCCAGCAGGTCAGCAGCAGCTGAGCCGACACACCTACATCCATGAGACCCATGTCATAAATACTCTGCCACTCCTGCCATAAAGTCCATCCAGGCAACATCCCACACCCCTAAATAATAAATAACTGCAATTTCACAATCAACTTTATTATTAACAAACTTTATTGTCTACCTAATTTTTACAACTTCTCTTATCATTTTGACTTCGTCTTGTCATTTTGAGTTTATTGTTAATTTACCTTTTCCACAATTTTCTTGTCAGTTCAGCTTTTTAAAATCAGATCAATATGATTTTACTACTTGATTATAATAATTATATATTACAATCAGGAGCACAGGAGGCCAACCATGTTTTGGTGGGGGGTTTTTTTGGTTTTTTTTGTTGATCACATTTTTCTTCATCACATTTTTTTAATGTGATGAAGCTTCTGCAATAAACCCTCCCAAGTGACGAACAATGAAAATCAACCATATACTGTAGATTATATAGATTTATATTTTTGTTCATATTTTTGTTGTTCAAAATGTTCATTAATGCACAACGGCTCTGTTGAGCAAAAAATAATAATAATAAACATTGCAAAAAATCTGAAATGAACCCTGACTGACAAGTGTTTCACCAATGTGATGTTACTTGCATACAAAACTATGTTAATGTGTATGTTCACAAATAGAAAAAAGTACATGGTTGATATTCTATATTAAGCTTAATAGTGTCCCTTTGCATTTTAGAAACTAAAAAGGTTATTTGTTATCAGTGACGTAATTTTATTGTTCTTATTTATGATTGTAAGTTTCCCTCATACGTCTAAAGATCTTTGGTCTTAGACTAATTTAACTAGGTTAGGGTTATCACAGGGATACTGTATGAGAGAAACAGTGTTGAATCTGTGTATTCAAAAGGCAACATTTCAGTAACACGTCCCACAAAAATGATAAAGTTACTGATTCTCCATTAACAGATATTTTCAGTGCTTAGGTCAGTGTGTTGGTCTCTCCTCTGTAATCTGGTTGAATGTGTGTGGTCGGCTGCATGGCATCCCATCATTCAAAGGCAGCAGAAAATGTATGGTACTGAACATACATTATAGCTTCAAAAGGAGAAGAAATACTATGTCAAGTTTGCTTAGTGGAGTGAATCCTGTGTTTTTCTTCAATTCTTGGGTTGTGTTTTTGTTCTTTTGTATAAAATTTGGTCAGTGAAACTCTTCTTCAAACCTGTGGAGGAGGGTCTCTTGTTTGTTTTGTGTGTGCGTGCGCGCGTGTGTGTGTGTGTATGGCAATGCACTGCTGAGATGCCAGGTCTTCCACAGACCCTTCGTCACGCTGAGCTGCCAAGCTGTGAAAACATACTAGACGTTTGTTGGTTTCCAGCGGCTAATAAGGTGTCATTGTGCGCCCGACCCGTCTGATGTGCCACAGAGCCATTATAATCACATGTGCACTTCTAAAAGATCTATTACACTTGTGCAAATGCACGTATCCGCCTCTGCGTGCACAGAATCAGCCCTTCATTCCACAGAAATCTCCACTTTTCACGAGATAAGGCTGCAGGACCGAGCAGCCTTCTCTGTTTTTTCTCAGACAAAGTTAAACTGTGCTCTTAATAGAAATGCCTTCTTGAGGCCACGATTAGAACCTGCAACATCAAAGCACTCGGCTTTCAAAGGCTTTCTTTTTACAGCTAACTTCAGGAGTCCTGGCTCCTGTGTGTCCAGACAGCTTTTATAAAGGACTGTTTTCATCATCACCTCTCAATTCAGTACCCCAAATCCTCCTCCGCCACCACTGCACCTCTGCTATCAGAAAAATCATGTTACTCTCTCTGGATTTGTCTTGAGTGAGACATTTTGAAACTGTTGTTGAGGGAAAAAATGTACAGCTCTGGTACTTGACCTTGATAGTCTAGAAAGGGTTGATTAGGAGCTATCAGCAGCTCCTTTTTGAAGAACGCACTTCTGTCTTTTCTCATCCCGCTCGGTTGATCCATCTTGGCGAGCTGGCACTGGACCAGTTGTGGCTGGCTTTTTAATGGAGTGAACATGACTATTGCTGTCAATTGTGGGGGAGACTTATACATGCGGAGGACCTCAGTTTGTTATTTCAATAGATATGAGAGGGCCGATAAAGAAAGGCGGCCGTCCGAGGGCCAGAGCTGAAAAAATAAGACGGGGTCTCTGCGGATCTGCAACTGACTCGGTGAGTAAGAGCCAGAGTCGGGTCTGCCTTGACGTGACCTCTGGGAGGGGCACCTAATGACGCCTGGGGGTCACTCCTGACTGCTGTGTCAAATTGCATGAGTCAGTCATTTACATTAGCCTTTACAATAACACCCCCTCAATGCAAAGTGATAAGAATGAAAAATGTCTTTACCAGTTATTTTTCCGCTGCTGCAGGAAGAGAAAAAAAGCCTCTATCGTCACATGGTAGTACAGTATGTGTCATTTATCTCCTTCTTTTGCACTTGTACTTGTCATTCCAAGAGTATCTCTGTAAGTGACCGATGAAGGTTTACTCTTTATTAAAGATCAACACTGGAGGAGATGTCCTCTGATGACATCATATTTTCGGGAAGCAGCTGTGTTTTCTCATGGTTACTTCAGCAGAAAGTTGAATTCTGCAGAGAAATCTGCTGAAAAACATAAACCTACTGTGCGCGTCTATTATAGTTTAAGACTTGTTTCTTTTAAAAGTGCCAAAAAACTGACTTTATTATATAATGTACAAACCAGCTGCAGGACAGCTGGGACAGCTCTAGCAATTAGGTCATTGAAACAGTGCTTTTCATAAGTATTCACACCCTTTAAACTTTTTCCCCATTGTGCGACAACTACAAACTTGAATGTGTTTTTAGGAATTTTATGTGACAGACCAAAACAGAGACGCGTTTAATTATTTTACAAAAGTTTTACAAATAAAAATCTGAAAAGTGTACCATGCATATTTATCCAGGCCCTGTGAGTCAGTACTTTTTGGAACCCCTTTCTCCTATAAACTTAAAATCATTTCAGTATATATTAATAAACTTTACGTATTTTGAGACAGAACTTTTGTCCATTATTCTTTGCAAGCTCAGAATGATATCAGTGCTAGCTTTCCACCATACATAGCCGTTATAATATTGGACAAGTTACATTTTGGTCTCATTTTGCTCTTCTTCCACGTCCTGACTGTAGCACCTGCATTGCTTTTGGCGAACTACTTATGGCTTTTGTTCTTGACTCTCTTCACACTTCCATAAAACCAAGATTCATGGAGTGCATGACTACTCGTTGTTCTGTCAGAAGATTTTCCCACCTGAGGCCTGGATCTCTGTAGCTCCATGGGGCTCTTCTCTGCTTCTCTGATTAATGCTACTCTTGACATCTGTCAATTTGGGTGGAGAGTATAGGTATAAATTTGTCATTTGTATCTATTTTCGAGTGCTCCATGAGACATTCAAAACCCTTTTCCCCAAACCCCCCTCCTGATCCCCAACCCATTTCCCCTACCAAGCAACACATTTCCTCCATGACCTGTCTGCTGTATTTCTAGGTCTTCATCACGCTATTTGTTGTCTAATACCTCTGACAAACCTCAGAGGGTTCCACAGAACAGGTGTCCACATAGTAAACGTGATTCAGTAATTGGGTTAAACTGTGTTACACTGAGGGGTATGAGAGTAGAGTGGCTGGGTGAATGTGAATCCCTGAATTTGGACTTTGGTGTCACAATATGACAAAATGGAAGAAGGATTTGTACAAGAGTGAATTAGGCAGACTTCCATATAATTATTAGAATGATAAAAGTGTGTTCTAAACATAATAAATCCATCCATTTTCTACATCCTTTTATTCCTGGCAGGGTCGTGGGGGGTTGATTCTTATCTTCAGCAGTTGGTTGTTGAGATGCAGGTTTCACTTGGAACAACCTGTCAGTCCATTAAAGTGCAACACAGAGACACAAAAGGCAAACAACTACATATAAGGGCAATTCAGAGGAACCAGTAACCTAACATATTTTAGACAATGGAAGGATGCAAGAGAACCTGGAGAGAATCCACACAGAAGAAGATAACACACAAACTCCAGAGCCAGGATTCCGAAATGCTCAAGTAATGTGTTGATTTTGCTTTTTTTTTTTTCCTGGATGACTGACAGTAATTTTGATTTCAAGAGTGAATTAATCAAAAGAACACAGTCACTAATTGTTGTATCATTGTCTTAAATGCTTCAAGCCACTAGTGTCTTTGTTCTTCTTCTCCAGTCTGCTTATTATGATCCCAGTCAGAAATAGAAATGCTAATACGACCACAGGCATGTTTCTGGTTTAAACTTGACCTCGCTGATTACTGTTCTTTATACAACTGTACTTTTTAACAATACAACATTTGTCTAAAAGAGTGGGAGGCTTTTTCAATCTATTTCTCATTCCATTCCACTGTGCTCCCATGGTTAAAAGAAAATTCTCTTTGCGAGGTTTTACTTAATATTCAGTCTTGTTTTTTCTTACTGGCTACTTTTTTTTTGTCAACGTAGCAAACATTCACTGTCATCCCGATTGTTTTTCTTATGGTCAGAGGGTTTCAAAATTGTCTTAAGTTATTGGGTGTGGTCTCTGGTAGCCAATGTATTAGGACAAAAAGGGAAAATGTAACAAGAAAAACAATTTGTTAAGAACCATGTATGACCCCAGGATTCTGACAACATGTTAATTTATGTGTTTCTGTCTTTGGATTTTTTTTTTATTATTATTATTTTTTGTAAATGTCGTGCATTTAAGGAATTAGGTTTGGCTGGTGCTGCATTGAATAAAAATACCAATTTGCAATATAATATTGACCACACATTCATCCCTCCTTATCTTGCACATTGTAGGAAAGTCTAAAAAATGACTTTTGTCAATTTAAATCCTTAGTTTTGGGATTTGGGCTACTATTGGTTGCAACACAGCACATTGAAAAAGTAAAAGATGTGCACATCAGAACATATGATATGCATATCAAAACTACACTAGGTTTTTCTAGTGTAGTTTTGCGTTATGCCATACAAATCTAGTGAGAAGTTTGTATTTATCCATTATGGGAGTGGATGCCTTTTGTATGCTGGGATTTTAATAAAGTTTTTGAAGTGATGAAATAATGAATTAAATTATATGGAAAACATTAGTACAGAAACATTAGTACATTAAATTCAAAAATTTTATTTTTGAATTTTGAAGCTTTGGGGCATTTATTTTATTTACCCAGAGTCATGGACACACACTTTTAATTATTTTGTCTTCTTCATCAATCCATAAATCATCAACCTATATTGCTGGAACGTTATGTGTCTAAATTTCAGCTTTCTTGTTGCTGACTGCCGGTGAAGATGAACCATTTTGAAGTGATTGTCTGTCTTCAGCATTCCAACCCCTTTGTGTAAATCATCATTACCACTGACAGTGAAGCAGTCATTCAGCATAATGCTGCCGCCACCATGCTTGACAGCTGGTATATTGCTCTTAGGTTTGAAACTCTCACTTTGACTTTCAAATGTTGCTGCTTTCACTGTGGATAAGAAGCTAAATTTTTGTATCATTTAACAGGCAACAGTTGGGTTTATTTCCTTTCTTTATAAAGTGACCTGGGGCCCTTTTAACATATTACCAAAGTCTGAGCCTGGTGCATTGTTGTGACTTTGTGTGGATTAAAGAAACGCATAAATGAAATAAACGTTTTGCATCCAGTTTTTATTTTTAAATGTACTACTGCTGTGTTTTATCATCATTCACAAGGAAAAGAGAATATTTCAAATGCATCATTAGTAACCCCAAAATATACTGTTGATGTTCTTGAGGATTGTATAATTTTTTTTATGTTAAGAATAACATTACATAAGTTAGATTAAAGAATTGAGTATCCTTAAGAAGCAATTATTAAGTACAACCCATCCTCAAATATTTGTACTCACCAATGCTAATGGTTATAAATTTGCTTTGCTTATGAGCCAATTTTAAAGGATGACTACTCTTAAAGTACTTCAAATGACATGTTTATGTGCAGGACTAAACCTTTGTCTCTACTTTCCATTTTAATTTAAGGAGCAGGCTCATCAATCTGTCATATAAACCTTTAGTTTAAATCTCCTGTGTTGTCTGTTCTTTTGCTGAGAGCCCTCCAGATAAGGGAGAGGCCATGGTTACTCAAGTCCGTTGAAAAATCCCTTTCCTTACCTGTGTTGCTGCAGCAGGTAGAGCATAATGAGATCAGCACCATGGACAGGGGCACAGGACAGGTGTAGTCACCTGAAACACACTCAAGCTGCTCTATTTTGTCATCATAAACAACGAATGATTGCAAATTTCAAACATTAAAAGATGACATTTAGAATTTAGTTTGCAAAGAAGGAATTTTGATCAAAATCACCAACAAGAATAAATGGGGTGAGGTGGTCATCTGTTCTTGTAAAAAATGTAAAAATTGAAATCTAAAAAAAAAAAAAAATAATCTCAATTCACACTTAAACAAGCCTGTGCTCCCCTTAGAACAATACCTCACTCTGAGGCCTCCAACAAGATGTAAATGGATGTTTCACTGGTGTTGTGACCTCTGACCCAGAATGCCCCCCTGCTTCCTGAGCCAGATGCTGCTCCTGTGGACCACAGTCTTCTCAAACCTAAACAAAGTAATCCTCCACTAAACAAGATGGATATTGTATCACCAGCCTTGTTAATGCTGCAGAGCCAAGCACACAGAGCTTCCCTTCTCTCTGCTCTGAATCAGAAAACTTGAACAGCTTCCACTGTGGATTTAAAAACACAAATTGCATGGCAATATATTGTATGCTGCTGCATGTATAAAGTACTTTGATGGTTATATTTTTGCTGAATGGAAACAAATGTTTCAGGCAAGTTATAATAAAAAAAGAAAAAAAGAAAATTAAAATGCAATTTGATTATATGTTGTATTCAATGCCTTTCAAAAGTATTCATAAGCCTTGAACTGCTAAAATATAAATAAATTTTGATGAGGGGTACTGTGATAGACCAACTGAAATAGTGTAACTTTGTGATATGGTAACAAGACACGGTTTTTCTGCTTTTAATTAAATTTTAGAGTGTGGGACGAATACAATCTTCTTCGCTAAACACCTCAAGGTTGTTCAGGTTGTACAAAAAGGATGTTTGAACAGCGACCTTTACAAGTCTCGCCACAAATTAATTTTATTGTAGTACTCACTTTATGCTTAGGGTCATTGACCTGTTGGAATCTGAATGTCCATGGGAGTCTATAATCTTTTGTCCCTAATGGGTTTTTGTGATGGATTGCCCTCTAGTTAGCACCATCAATCTTCCTATCAACTCTGCTTGTCTTTCGCTGCCAGAGGAAAAGCATCGCAATGGCATGATGCTGCCAACAGGATGTTTCACCTGGTGTTCATGGTGATGTGCAGCATACCACAACATTTAACATATTTGCTGTGCCCCCTGCATGGCTAGTGGAAACCATTATTTCTTATGACTTCCTTTTTACAGTGGCTTTCTTTGGCCACTCTTTTCAGTTCTGTTTTTGCTCAATCTGTCACTTCAGGTGGATAGAGTTCATGTCTTGGTAGGTTTGCAGTGGTGCTGTGCCCTTTCCAGTGCGCTCCAGAAAATGCTCTGTGAGACGTTCAAAGCTTTTTCTTTTTGTTTGTTTTTTAAACCTAAATCTGCTTTAAACTTCTCCTCCAAATTTTTGTTGACATTTCTGATGGATTACTTGGTCTTCACAATGCTTTTCTTTTTTTTCTTTTCTTCACTAAATCTACTTTATACATTTGAGGCCATCACAGAGCAGCCGTTTCATCCCAACTAGACTTCTGAAAGCAGCTGGACTGGAAATGATTCAAGGGTATCAAAGTGAAGGTGCTAAATACAAATGCTTGCCATAATTTTCAGATTTTTGAAAACCATGTATCATCATAATTCCTCTTCCGAATCGTGCATTACTTCATGTTGGTCTATTGTACAATATTTTTAACGGCTGCCACTAAAGATTGTGGATTTTTGATAACAAAATCAGAAGATTTTCCAGAAGGTGTAAAAAGGTTTGCAAACCATTCTGGTTAAAATTAGTTTAACCCTGAAATGTCAATCTCAAGATTTATGAGAGTATTTCCTAAAATCTAAATATATTTCAAAAACCTTTGATTTTATTAATCCAGCTTAAAAAAATTTGACTGCAATATTGCACAAAATATCTCAGACATCTCAACTTTTATTTCTGTAAATTTAGGCCATTATGAACCACAGCTAATGAAAATCCCAAAATCAGGTTTTCAGTTTTCTGTTAGACAAATAAAAAGTATTTTTATGGAGAAGTATGTTCTACACAATCATGCAAAAACCTGCATGACCGTTATCCATTGGACAGTCACTGACAATCTCCACAAGGGGAACAAGTCACAAAAGGTAATTGGGAGACAAGCTTGATGTTAACAAAGTACTGTATGCAAGCATGCCATTAGAAAATTGAGTGAAAGGAAAAAGTGTGCTAGAATCCATTAATTCATACAAAAGATCTGACCAAGTACCCTGTGCATTTTCTGTAGCTCTGCAGTTATCCCTATTGCTTGCCCATTCTTTTTTAACTACACTTTTTTTCTTCCACTCAACTTCCCACAAATATCTACTTACAGTATCAATGTGTGAATGTCCATCTTTGTTAGTAATGCCATTTTGTGGTTTACCCTAGGGTGTCAATGACTGTCTGCTGGGCAACTGTCAAGTCAGCAGTCTTCACCATATTGCACAACACATACTATAATGTTTGTTTGTTTACTCCTCTGGTTTCATTTCCATTAGCTGTAAATTATAATCATCTAAATGAACCTAAATAAAGGGTTGTAACACGTCACGTTGTACGGAATGAACTCATCAAACACAAGATTCATTTTGTCAATTGATTTCTTGCTTCAAATTTGTATTTTTGCCACATTAAAATTTAAGTTGCGTTTCTAAAAAGTTTAACAAAGAAACTTGAGCTTTCTGCAGAGCTTCTCAAAGAGTTTCTCGGATGTTCCCGCCCCTCAATTCGCGTATTTCAACTTCTCAGCCAATCATGTTCTCCCAAACAACAAAAAAGTTTACTACATGTAGCCTATAAGAAGTTCTTAAGTTTCTCAACTAACAGAAGAGTTTTTTCCTCCAAGGAACCTATTTATGGATTGTTTTGCGGTGGATCTTCAGGTGGACCATCTCCCAGACTTCTCATGAGAGGGGAGTGAATGCTCGGACCCCTCTCTGGCCCTACGTCTTCTCAGGTGGGAGATGTCTGAGGAAAATCTGGGGGAAGAGTCGGGAAGCTCCCCCGTCTCTCCTGTGGACAGCCTGAGCAACAGCGAGGGGGAGCCGGACAGGCAGCCGAAGAGAGGCGGCGGGAGGAAGCGGAGGACGAGCAGGAAAAGCGGGGACGACTCGGACAGCCCGACACCGGGGAAAAGAGGGAAGAAGTCCGGCAGCAGCAGTCCCCAGTCCTTCGAGGAGCTCCAGTCGCAGCGGGTGATGGCCAACGTCCGGGAGCGACAGAGGACCCAGTCCCTAAACGAGGCGTTCGCGGCCCTGCGGAAGATTATCCCCACGCTGCCCTCGGACAAACTGAGCAAAATACAGACCTTAAAACTCGCTGCCAGGTACATCGACTTCCTCTGCCAGGTGTTGCAGAGCGACGAGCTGGACTCCAAGATGTCAAGCTGCAGCTATGTGGCTCATGAGAGGCTGAGCTATGCCTTCTCCGTGTGGAGGATGGAGGGAGCTTGGTCCATGTCTACATCTCACTAACATCTGGAGACTTTTTATTATTATTATTATTATTATTCCTTTTGCCCAAAATGGTACGCTTAAGTTTTGTTCTACTAACATGCATGACCCATAACTGATAAAAAGTGCTGCCAGGTGTTCTGAAAATATTATGCAACCTAATAATCCAGTAGTTCAAAGCTTAGTTTGCCTCTCTGCAAAGTTTCATGGCAAATAACCCGTTATCTAACCTACAGGTGACTGCTGAATCTATCAAATTCTGAAGGGACATTCTGGAGGAGTCCAATGCTGGAAACATGGGATCAACCAAACCAAAGACGACTCTGTGGCTCTGCATGCATGAGGACTGTATGTATATATATATATATATATATATATATATATATATATATATATATATATATATATATATATGTGTGTGTGTGTGTGTGTGTGTGTGTGTGTGTGTGTGTGTGTGTGTGTGTGTGTGTGTGCGTGTGTGTGTGTGTGTGTGCGTGTGTGTGTGTGTGTGCGTGTGTGTGTGTGGAAAGAGGAAGAGGCCCCTATTGCTGGGGCCCCATTTTAATGAGCTTTCATGTTGTTGGCGAATGTTACAAATATATGTAATTTTTATTTCTTTCTTTACCTTGTTGAATGCATACATTTGGACTTATTTCTGTGGAGATCAAATTACATGGCTCACGGCTGACTTTGTGGAATTAACCTGTGCAAAAAAGAAAGAAAAGAAAAAAAAAGAAAGGCAGAGAGAAAGAGAACTTTCAGAATGCAATTATTTATTTATTGGTGAAACCTGTTGCCTTGAGAAATACATCCTGTGTCTGGAATGGAAAAGGAAGTAAAAAAACAAAAAAAAAACCTCATTCCATTTTTTATATTACCTTGTTTTCTGTAAATGTTTGTATATGTTTTTGCAATAAAGAAAAAGACGATGGGAAATATCACTTTGACATCACTTTGACTTTTTTTTATTACCCCCAAGTTTTATTATATTAATTTGTACGATAATTCTCAGAAAACTGGTATATAAATTATGAAGATTTCATGCGTGCCTGATATGAAATGCGCTTACACTTGGGTACTTGGATAAACATGAATGACACCACATGAGCTGTATTGTGTAGATCACTGGGTTTGCACTTGGCTGCTTTCGAGTGCAAAATAGTTAGAAAGAAACCTGTCTACTGTTGGCGCAGAATTTGAAAATAATGACCAAAAAAATTTGATAGGTTGCTCGTAACTCCTTCTTCTTCTTTCTTTCTTTTTTTTTTTTTAAATACAACTGATTAAATTTAGGAGGCGTTTTATTAAAGAGTTGGCAGACTGCAGCTTTATAAAAAAAAATCCCTGCTTTTACAGAATTACATTTTAATTAAATATCTAAAAGCGTTCCCAGTCTCTCTTTTCCTCGCTGTGTTTACAGTTGGATTAAAGTCTGTGCCTGCAGCTCTCTTTTTATAAGTAAGTTATACTGAGGTCATGTCAGCCTGCTAGTGGCCCAGCCTCTTGCTTGAACGTTCAGGAGCTTTATTTTATCCTGCATGTAAGTTTTTAGCAGCATCAAGCTTCTTTTTTTTGTGTGTGTGTGTGTGTGAACCTGGCGATCCGCATGCGCATCGCCCCTGACAAATATGGCACTCCCGATTATTGTCAGTACATAAATCTTTCAGTGACCACTGTTATCGCGTAGTGATTGATCTCCGGCGATCTGGGAAAATGTTCCTCGCGGTCCAAATCAAAGTGCGCGCGCGGTCGTAGGTGTGTAATTGGCTCGCGAGGCATGTATGGAATTCCCAGATGTCTATGAAACCCAAGAAGGCCGCGAAGGTGCGCGGCTCGAAGTCTGCACGTAAAGGCACAAACACGGAGCAAAGCACACGGGGCCAGGACTGAGAGAGCGGCTGGGAATTCATCTCAGGGAAACGAACACATTCTGAGCTGTTTTGGTGGTATAAAAAGTTCATCGCTTTTGAAAGCATTTCATCAATTGCAGCCCCTCATGCAATGTAAAAAAAAAAAAAAAAAAGTTCCTTCCCCTTCTCTCAGAAGAGAGGAGTTGGCAACTGACACGATGCAGAGGCTCAGAATGAAACCTATTTAGAACAGATGTTAGTATTTTTAAAAAAAAGTCACGTGAAATGAGCAGATGTTCAGAGTGTGCAGAGGCTCGCCGGGCAGCGCATAGCTCTGCAGAGAGAGCTCCGAGCTGCTCGGTGTCGGCCCTCTTTCTCTAACCTTTAAAGAAGCACTTTCAATAATCACCTCAAATTTGATGTTGATTTGGATTATTAAAAGGGAATATCTCCAGGAAACAACCCGGATCTGACCGGCTGCCTTTTGCTCAGACTAGAAAAGGTAAGATGAAAACAGTGAGGGGGAGAGCCTGCCGCTACTCGTGGCTGTGTGGGGACTTGCTTGTATGTTTGGCTGTAACGCAAAACGCTCAAATGAAGGACAGGATGTTTTGAAAAGAATCCAACACGAAAAAGGTCCTGCTTCAGTCGAAGTCTAGTGGAGCTACTTCGTAGGGTTTGTGTGTGTGTGTGTGTGTGTGTGTGTGTGCGTGTGTGTGTGTGTGTGTGTGTGTGTGTGTGTGTGTGTGTGTGTGTGTGTGTGCGTGCGTGTGTGTGTGTGTGTGTGTGTGTGTGTGTGTGTGTGTGTGTGTGTGTGTGTGTGTGTGTGTGACTGTGTCTGGAAGAAGAAGGAGGCCCTAAAAGGGGAACAGTATCCGAGAAACGGGGCAAAGATTTATCATCCAACCTTTGAGAAAAAAAAAAGAACGAATGATGGATTGAGCCTGACGCACATTACAGCAGAGCTGTCAAAGATGGATGTTTATATAAATATACATGCTCTCACTGTTGAAAAAAAAAATCATATTTAGAAGAAGAAAAATGTATAAGGTTCTTCTGTTTCAACTGGAAAATTATTATTATTATTATTATTATTATTATTATTATTATTATTATTATTATTATTATTATTATTATTATTATTATTATTATTATTATTATTATTGTCAGATAATAATAATATACAAAACACCAGCACCATTTATTTTATTAGTTTTTACTAGTACAAAATATTTTATTTCAGCCTCAACGGTTCAGTACTTTCAAGTGTCAAATTATAGACTCTTAACTGTTTATTTATTTATATTAGTTTGATAGTGAATTAGAATTAAAGTCTCTATGATTGCATTCACCCTGTGTAAGCTATATATATATATATATATATATATATATATATATATATATATATATATATATATATATATATATATATATATATATATATATATATATATATATATATATATATATAATTCTGACTTGGAGTGGGCTTAGAAACAGGGTAATATAGTAGTTATTTAAGAAGTTGAGCTGCAAGGCTGAAAAAAATGCTGCTACGGATTTAAAGCACAAAAACAGATGAGAGGCTAAACAGAGACAGACAGCGACAGTCCAAACCTGCTGAATAAATAGATAATGTGACTGATTGCTGAGAAGGTGCAACATGTTTTAATGTGAAAGGAATTTTAGTTGTTCACACAAGTAGGAAACAACAAAAAACAATGTAAATTATTTTTAAAAACGATACTCAGTGGGCATTTTGTTAGTGTACACAGAAAATTATGTCCTTGTTGAACATTGTTAATAAATAATATAAAAGCTTTTCCGTCTACAGCTGCTACCTTCAGATGTAGACAATGTTTCCTCCTGAAAGTATTTTTGAAGGAAGTTAGACAAAAACAGCAAAATTAGAACATATTTAAAAGTGAATAAAATATTCTATAGCCTCTATCCACCATTGGTCATCTGACCTTTTCATGCTTTTAGATTTGAACAGACCAATGTATATCCCAACGTCTGATTTGGTACTTTTAATTAATATATTCAGAGCTTATACATGGCAAATTATTGATGTTGAATAACTTTACTTTGTCATTCGATTCTATGGTATGTGTGAGTCTCAAATGCACAATAAATATACTTTTCTATTTATTCCATTTTATTTTACATGGAGGCGCAGGTGTATTTCAAAGAACAAGGGGCCACACCTAATTTCTAAGCATATGATTATGATCTGAACCCAAAAACATATTTTAAAAGATGTGCCAGTGAGTTTTCCCCCAAAGTATTTAGTCAAGCAACAGACATTTTTTTAATGTTGTTATTGTTTAGTTATTCATTTTACTTCAGACAAAGTTAAGATAATTATGTGCCTCTTTTCTGGTAGAAGCAGAACTTGTTTCAGAATCTAGAATTTGCTTTTTAGAAGGGAATTGCCTGCTCTGGCCACTGTTTCACAGTTTTTCTATACAATTTTGCTTGATTCTGATCTACCTTCAGGAGCTATTTGGGCAGGAACTTAATCAAATATTGACTACAATCTTCTGAATGAATTAAGTTGCCCTTCATTTTGTGAAACTGCTATTTGAATGGCTATATACAGCCTTTGTCTTAAAACTTGCCTTTGTGACAACTGATTGCACACAAAAACAGAATTATAAAATCTTTGGATTCTTCAGCAAAAGCAAACACATAGTTTGGTAATTCAGAAAAGAATTAGCAAGTGTCAATTTAAAAGAATGCTTTTTGCCTTGCCACCACAAGTTGCTCTGAATAAATGAGTGATTTCATCTGTAACTGCACCGAGTCGCAGAAAGCAGCTCACAGGCCATAAAATTGGGTCAGAGTGATTCTGGTCTAACTGAGTCCAGGACGTCCAAATGACAGTCACAGAGTGTGCACCTTGTGCTTAACCTTTGTTTTGCGTGATGTGTGCCACCCAGGCTGCAGAACAGACGTGGATCGGTGTATTCCAGAGGTATACACAATGATGTCACGAACAGGAAAGGGGCTGGAAAAAGGTTTGGCACCTTTAAGAATTGGCCAGATCTCTCCTCCCAATTGGCTCAGCAGATACGCTGGAATAATAAACAGGCAATCAGAAGGCAGCGTGAGCATACACAAAGGCATTGCAAAACTTTGCAGATAATAAAAGCAGATCTTTCACTTGAGAGCGATGATTATTTGTGCTCCTCAGTTGTCCATAAATAGAGGGCCTCTTACAGGAAGTATAAACATACAGACAAAGTGGAGTCCAAAGCAGTGATTTCAAACGGTTCTGTTTATGTTCAATCAGGACGGGGTGGAACTGTAGCCTTGGTCTTAGCATGAAACACAAAGTATTGTTTCCTGAGGGAAGAAGGGAGGGTTGGAAACTGAGCTGTGCATCTCATAGAAGTCATAAAATATAAGCATGAGTCCTTATATTAAATGCACAGACTCATAAAAATGTTAAACATTCTGTGTTATTCAAAAGTCTCTTAAATTCTAGATTATTGTAGCAGCCACAAACACCTCAGATGTGACCTTTTTACAGTTAGCCACAACAAACGTTTGAAAGTTTTTATGACCATGAGGTGTTATGATCAGAAGTATTTGAATGTTTGCAAATGTGTCTCACACACACATCTACACTTATTTTTATTAATTCAATAGCTTTTAAAATAATCCAAAATTAAGTTGTGATTAGTCCAAACTTTAAACAGTGAATACTGTGAGACTTTTTGTTCTGGAGAATCTCTATTTGTGTGCAAGCTTTAAAAGGGAGAATAGCTAGTAACAAAGTTTTATATACAACAATGATTAGTTGGATTTCCATTAACCGTAAAATTGCGCAAAATCAGATTGCGAAAAGAAATTTGCTCAATAGAAACATGCTAATTTAGAAAAAACTCATTGTTTGATAAAAACGTTTTGTGCTAGGTTGAGGCGGTCTTTTCAGCCATATAGAAATAGATGTATTTCGCCAAATTGCAATGAAAACATATTTTTTGCATCACTTTCTCAACAGCTGAACATTACTAAATGCATAAACCACATGAAGTAGTAAGGGGAGAATGTTTGTTTTGTTAGTTTTGTTTTTTTTCAGACAATGTGAGCTCTTAAAGCATCACACAGTTCATAAAAAGTTGTGGTATTTGAATGTTTTGAATCTCATCTGAAAAATCTCAGACTACAATTTTTCCCAAAACGATGCACATGTAGACACTCCAAAATTTAAGGGGCTTGTCGCTCTAACACCTGAATAAGACGTTGACGTCTCATCATGGTTGAATTATGAATATATCTAACTGTTTACCTGCGTTGTTGCCAAGATTTTTAATGACTGGTGAACAAGCTCATGCAGTGCCTTATAGAAACACTGCAATCTCAAAAATGTGTTTTTTCGACATTAGAAGAAAATAGAAAAAGATTTGTGCACGTTTGTAATAGAAATACAGCTAATGTTTACATATCTCTTCTCTCTCTGAATTCAATTAAGTGGTGTAAAATAATAATGTATTCAATTATGCGACATGGTCACATGCTTTGCAAATTCCATCCAATTGGCTGCCTGAGAGCAGCAGATTATCTTAGATTCGGGATTAGACATGAAATGAATCAGCACCACAAAAAGCCTCGTCCAGAACTTCTCAAGATTCCGACATTGTACACTTTTCTTACCTTTGTCTAATTTTTGTACAAAGTTTCTGCCACGTTTTACTTATGTTTTTATATTATCATTGATATGATCTTCATTCAACCCTCAGACACTTTGTTTCAGAACAAATTTTCTTTGCTTTTTTTTTTTTCCATTTGTTTCTAAAGCAATCCAAAGTTGAATACTTTCTAAAGATGTTACAGCCTGAGCTGGTGAGGGCAGCTGCTACTTCTTGCCATGGGACAGTCCACTGGCTGTTCTACAGCAAGCACCAACACTGCTTGGTGCTGAGCCTACTTTGTTGGCTGGGGTGTGGACAGCTAGGATACCCAGTGTGGTTGCCTGATAGGTGACACAAAAAGTCTGGGCCACATTAAGGTGTTCTGATTGATTTGATGAGTTGGGTTTCTGGTCTGAGAAACTGACGTTCTCAGGCGCCTGAACACTTTGAACTCCGCCATGCTTTGGCCCAATTTTCTTCCAAACTTTCCATGCCGAGCTACAGTTTGATATCATACTTCACTAACAGGCCACAACCATCCCAAAAATCCCAGAGAGAGGTCAAAAAAAGTTTGAATAAAGTTAGCTTTGATAATGTTTCCCATTAGTGGGAAGAGTTTTCTCAGTGGAATGCCAAAGGAGTGTTAGGATCTCTGTTTTACTTTGCCTTTATGCTTCTCTTACTAAAAACAAATTAGCAGAAAATAAGTCTCAGAAAGCTTGTTGATAACGATAGTCTTGGAGTGTGTTTTTATTCAGTTTGAAAATTATTTTTATTTTTGTCAGAAATGCAAAATCTCTTTGTTCCTTCTTTGCTGACTGAAACTTTCACTGTAAAAGGTAAATAATTAATCTTTCAGGACTGATTTTTGGCAGGTTTTCACATAAGAATGATTCTGATGAATATAATTAAAGTGGCTCTAATTTTGCTAGATGATTTCCACAAATAAATTAGCAACACAACGCCTGTATGGGTTTTAATCTAAGCGGTCTTCTCTTTCACGTGAATTTAGGCAGAGCACAATCTGTCCCTTATTGAGGCAATGGAGTGAAATGTGCGGTCCTTGCATATTGCCCCCGGGTGTATAGCAGGCCTCTAATGATGCAGCATCCCTGCTCCTGTCCCTAAAGGCGCTCAACTCCCTGGGTATTAATCCCATTGCCTTCATTAACCTGCTGGCCCACCGGCCCCGGCAGCACTGAGAGCCAGGAGTCTAATCTCATGCTCATAATTGATGTGTTGTTACATAAAGTTACAAAGATCTCCTTATTCCCCTCGTGTCATTTTAACTTTACTCTCATTCAGATAATCAGGCTCTTAGCAGGGAATGGGATCATGGGGAAGTGGGGAAAATCCAACTGGAAATCAGTGGAAAACTTTGTTCCCTGTCTATGTTGATGTCCGGGTATCAATGAACGCACAGGAGAACACCGAATGATAAATCTGCTCGATAAAAATACACACCAAAAACGTTACATAATAATATTAACAATATTTAATTGTTTGTTAAAACATTCACCCTGTGAAACAGCTAACTTTACTGGCTTAAATTCACAACACATCTGATTCCAGCTCAAGGTGCAAAGTAAAAAGCTATTCTATGTGGCATACTTATTCTCCTTTTAGTGCATTCATAATTCTTCAACAATATTATTTTCCTTAAAACAGAGTTGTAACCAACAGATGATGTGTATATTTTAAATAACATGTCCCCTGGCTTAAATTTTGTGCATGAAATCTGATTCATTTAAATGTTTTCTCTCATCCAAGGAGGAGTTTTGGTGCTGGATGGAGACCTCTGACTTCGCTGACCGCAACACTTCCAGGTCAGGCGACCAAAAACATGACAAGCACGTCGTCAACTCCTGTATGCAACGAATGTATTGCAAAATCTGCTGACAAAATCCACTGTACTGACTTTTATAGCTGTCATTGCTAATTAATCAAGGTGATTGTGAATGCAAATTTCTTTTTGAAAACAGCTTTTTTTTTTTTTTTTTACTGTTACTTCATGACTGAATGTGATTGTAAATGAGTTTGTAATATACACATTATTGATTACACAAACTGAACATCAATTTAAAAATCTTTAAAATAGCAGCCCAGCTCAGTGTTGAAGCAGGACACTCCTGTTGAGAAGCCTGTGCGATTTGTCTCCTCTATCTGCATGCTGTCAGGCTGCTGGCCTCATCCTCCTCTGTTTGCGACCTTAGTGCTAAATCAAGTTCAAAGAGGACCACTGGTGTTTGGCAGATAGTTTTACATGAGGGGCAGGGGCAGGACCATTTGTTTGGTCAACCTCTGGCTCCCTCTTTGATTCGCAGCTATCTGTGACCCCGTGGCAGAGCGGCACCACTTAAGGCTCTTCATTCAGGCACAATGCTCACTGATAAAATCAGCACCGGAACTCACTTTACTTTCAGCCACTGATTTTCCAGCTATAATATTTACTGAATGTTCAAATTTAGCAACTTTCAAAAATATCCATACCCTTTGATAAGTACATCCAGACATTTCAATGTATTTCATTCTGACTCTGTATTATAGAATCAAGAACCTGTGCATAATTTTACCTGCCAAACAAACTCCAGCTGTGTGTAATTTGATTTCCGTATAAATACAGTTGTTCTGCGAAGGCCCCAGATATTTGTCAGGGAACATCAGCAACAGCAAGAAGACCAAAGAAACACAACATATCAGGGATAGAGTTGAGGAGAAGTTAAATTAAAACACAATATCTCCTGTACTGAACAACTCAGAGAGCTCTGCCTTAAGTGACGGGCTGGCTGGGATGCGGTTATGCCCCGATCAGCAGGGACAGAAAAGCTGGATAGAGTTCATGTGAAAATAGGCCGATAATGATTAGAGACTAGGGTGGAGAGTAACCTTCACACAGAACACGTAACCAAGACATACAGCTGGAATATAATCAAGTGGTTTGAATATAAAAGCATATTACTTTCTCTTTTTTTTTTTTAGAAAAAAAGTGCAGACCCAACTGAAAAAAATATATACTTGAAAATCTAGCTGACGCTACAAAGCCCTACATCCAACCTGCTGGAGCTTGAGATTGGACTAAAGTTTCAGTTTCTAGATGGGCAAAAATATTACAGCTGTAATTGCAGCACAAAGCTATTTTAAAAAGCATTGACTTGAGCGCAAATATACTTCTATCACATTTTTACGTAACAAAAATTCGGAATTCTTCCATTTCACAGCTAACTTTCCGTTGGTCTGTCACATAATCCAAATAACCCACACTGACATTTGTGTTTTCTGACATACCAACATTTATTAAAGTTCAGAGGTATGAATAGTTTTGAAGGCACTGTTGGAAGACCTCAAGGCTTCAATAACCACCTCACTTTTAGGTTTATGCCAGATTCAGTTGGTTGATATTTATAAAGTGTATGAAAGAAAAAATAAAATATGGGTTCCTGCACCAAATTCTCATGTTAAAATGCCGTCCCGGTTCTGTTTTGTAAAAATACACACAGCTATAACAAAGGCATCATCTGTGATGTGATAGCAGCAATTCAGTTTCCAGCCTTGTTCTGCTGTTTCTCAATCAGTCTGGTGATACAGAACATTTTCCAAAGAAATGCACGTGCCTTTCCCCTGAAGACAACTGAACAAAATTGGAAACCCGTCAGGAAAAATAGTCCTGTGTTTGCTTTGCATTGCAAGTGTGTTATCACGTTAAAAGAATAAATAATGCATTGTTATTTGATATGTGTTGCTGTGGGGCAAAACTGAGGCATTAATAAAATTACATACTGATTCAAAAGAGTCACTGACTGCTTCATAGTACAATTGATTTCACATTTGTATGCATTTTGTTTCACGAAAATATGCATTTTTTTTTGTAGCTGTTGATGACTTTAGGCTTAAAAAATGTTATTGAAGTGTTATTTGAAATGGTGGACATCATAAAAAAGTCAACTCCCTCTGGTTGGGAGACTTTTTTGTAATCTACAGAAAGCTGGATCTTTTCTACTGTCCTTGGAAACAAATGTTTCAGTGAGTAATTCAAGAATTGTTTCCAAAAAATAAAAAAATAAAAAAATAGAGATCTGGCCAAAGCTTTGGATTGGATGTGTTTCAATGAGTCACCTTTTTTCCCATTGCACTGCTTTGCTCTCTTGTACTCTTATTTTTGGTGCATTTTCCTGACCTTTAACACTTGCCCCAGAGAGATGCAAATGCCCAAAGAACATAATGGCTCCCTTCCTGTGTAAAAACCAGGCCCGTAAAGGAAGATAATTAGAGTTGTCATGACAACAGGGTCCAGCGGGCTGATGGAGCCATGTTCGCTCGCAGAACTTCAAACGGTACCAAAGCTCCACGGGCTGGTACATGGGCTCTGGTTTGAATTACCCACTGACTTACAGCATCTCTCTTCGAATTCGAGATCAATATGGAATACCTCCCCACCTCCACCCCCTGCCTTCCAAAAAAATATCTGAAAACGGAGAAGAAACAGCCCAGTTAGTTCTGGTCCAGACATACACAGAAATCTGGGTTTCATTAGAGACAATTATCTTATCTGTTTCATCTCAATGCTGCCCCAAGGGTTGGCAGGCAGATCACTGAGCTCGGTGCAGTTTGGGAAAGCCCACAGCCAGCCAGAGGCCTGTGGATCAGGTCATTAAAACACTCCTGCCCCTGCTGCTAGTGATAAAATATTTTCATGCTTTTGTAAATAGATTTTCGTCTTTCAACCCCACAGGACACAAAAAACACAACTTTTCTTCTGTAGATGTCCAGGGAAGATGAGGAGTCAGCTGAAACTTTGTTGGCTTTGCTCTCAGGTGGAGCTGCATGAGTTTGTCTTTGCTCGTATCTCAGCATATAGCTGCACTTTATCACTGACACGGACCTGGGTTATTGCAAAGTCCAGTCGACTTTGTTCAATGTCGTGTCTTGAAACGCAGCACAGACACCTGTCAACGGCACACTGCAGTGGTCTATACTTTACTGAGAAACATGAAAAAGTCATGTAGAAATGAAAGCAGTTCTCTGAGGTGTTGTTCATGATAAAGTGTGGTTTGAGAAAACATACATACAGTCTGGATAGATTTAGAGGAGCAAATCTTTAATGTCCTTTCATTTGTTTTGAAGCTGTATATTACTGTATATTAATCACCTGAGAGAAGAAGAAGACAGACATATTCGACGTAACATAGTATTGCTCTATTTTTTAAATTACCCATTCGAATTTCAACAAAATTAATTCAAATAATTCAAAATACATTTTGTTATAGATTAACATTAGAATGAAAGACAGGTTTGAGCTGGTGATGTGTTGCCTGTGAATGAGCCAGCTTTTAAAGGCGACTCCAGGTAGCCCCAGAATGAAAACATAACAATGCAGGAAAAAGTATCATAAAATGGAAACGCACGCGTGTAGGATTCAAAGTGCTCTTGCAAAATATCCACACTGCTCTGTACTCAACAATCCTCCATAGTCTGAGTAGAATATTTTTTATAACAGCAAGTAAAGCCAAGGATCTTAGCCACTTTACCAAGTTCCTCAACCAGTTCGTTAGCATTTTAACAAGCAAACTACTCCATTGTTTTTGTAAACAGTTATTTGACCACCCAGAGCTTGAAAATGTCTGGGTGTCACAGACAATCAGTTGACACATTCATCTGAAAAAATAAATACAACAAGGTAGCAAAGGCAACACACTGTACTTTCATGATGTTGAGCAGGGTGAATGCTGCACTCCTTATGCCAATGGTAGGAGTGCTTCAAAGGCAACACTAACTAATGTCACAGGACTTACTGTTCCAATATAAAATAAACTGTTTTATTTTCTCTTATTTGAATGCCATTTGTAACATGAAAAACTCAGTGTGAACGCAATTAATCCTGACGTCATCCAACAATTCTCTGGGGGTGAATGAAATATATAAACTTTGGTACTTTGTACATAAAAGCATTGTGAAAGTTAAGTGAAAAGATAAGTAAAATTTTATTTGTGTGGCACGTTTCAGAGACCTAATATAGATCCCAAAGTGCTCCACAAAACCAGAACAACTGAAAACAAGAAACACATTAAGCTAAAATATAGAGAAGTAATGCTCTCTTTAGTTGTTTTAAATATATTAATTTAAACTGAATGCCCCTGTTAAATCCACAGATTAAATTGAATAGATTAGAATCCTTAGATTAAACTGAATATTCTTTGAACCGTGGCTTTGCTGTTGCTTTGCGCGATTCTCCACTTGTTTCTGAAAACCCTTTGCTCCAGTGGAAGTTGGAGCAGTTTGTCCAAATGATATACAGAGATTTTCAACATGTTACTCCCTGTAGTGTGCTATGTAAAAACACTCAGAAGACAATGACGGTAAGACAGCATGATGCAGGTAATTTGATTCAAAGTGAAGAACATCTTTTGAAGAAGGATGTGGTTCCAACAATTCATATTGACTGTTACCAGACAGAAGACCAAAGCCTTTGGCTCTTGTCAAGCCCTGCTAAAAAGTACTAGTAGCTGTAGCATATTTCAGCACGAAATGTATGTTGTGTGTCTTTCAAGAAAACAATTTTGTTATAAGTGATACCTCCTATCAAATGTCAGGAGATCACTGCACATGAGAGAAGAGCAATATCTGTCTGTAGAGGTGCACCACAATGCAGCAATGTTCCCAAAGCTTTTGCTAAGACATAAATAGCGAACTTTGTACAATCCATTTGTTAACAAAGAAATATCAGGCATAAATCTCCTTCAGAATAGTTGTGCCTTAGTATCTTTTAAGAAAACAGAGGGACAGCCTTAGGTAGTCTGGCAGAGTTTGGTTCAGAAAATAGCTGTTAATTTTAAGGGAAGATCTCCTTTGCAGGGCTTTAATGGTGGTGATAGTAAAAGAGCAGAGAGGGGCCCTTCGGAGGACCCTGGAGCTGTAATTGAGAACCCTCCTCATCAGGGGTTAGGGATCACACAGGCAAAGACTTCCCTTCATCACAGCAGAGCCTGGAAATGCAGGGGACAGCGTGGGTCAGCACAGCCGCCCTGCTGTGGGCCGTTACAATGGCAAACAACCCATAGGCTAAGCAAAACAGATGACGAATACAATAATATAAGGTATTCACATGAAGGTCGGTCATCTGCAGTGATCTGTCTCCATTCTCAGGGTTCCATTTTCTCCAAAAGTAGGAAAAGGTTAATGTACTCTAGAGAGAAATCACTCCTGAAATCAGGACACGCTCTAGAGACTCTCTACTGAAGGCATTGAGGGATCCCAGCCCACATCTATCGCAAAGATATTTTCTTTCCGGTTCTTTGTTGTGTGTACCCTGCCGATGGAATCTAGCATCCTCGTCAAGGGGAAATTTTATGACTTATTAACTGTCAACAGTTCATAGCCTCCAAGGAGCCATTAACCATTCTCCTGTGGTCACGCCGAAAATGCCAGTGTTTGAGTTGGACTCTAAATGTTTTTTGCCCTTCTCCACCCTGTGTACAAGTGCAGCAAAATACTTCACTTTCAGCCTCAGATCGTTGTGTCCAGATAAGAATAATAATGTGTTTGCTTTGTTTTGAAAGTACAGAAGGAATTGTGTGGATTTATGGACCATGACCACAATTTATCACAACAAAGACAATAAATGTAGAGAAAAAAAAGTTAGGGCTAAAAACCTTAAATATTTACATGATTGCGTCATGACTACATCAATACATTGCTGTAATAATACCATTTATTTTTCAACTTTTTTTTTTTTTTTAAGTTGAGCTATACCATAGTTATATTTGCACATGAGAAATGGTGTCAGCTGTACGACTAAATCATTTATCACCAGCCAAAAACAACTCGGATGAATAATTGAGTCCAGATGTGGTTGATTCAAGCTAGATACCAGGGTTCATTTCCTGTCTGTGCTCTGTAAGACAACCTATTACACCTCCCAGGCAGCTGCCGGGCACACCGGCCCCGGCCTGAGTGTCAACACTCCTCAGGTGTCAGCACAAGAATTAAACAAAACGCAGACACCCTAGTCTAATCTTTTTAAAGAGAAAACCGAGGGACACCAAAGGACTTTTAACAATGTATTGCTATCAAAGTAGCTGACCATATTATAGAAAGCATATTATTAACAGCTGCTGAAATAACACGAAAACCTGCAGAGACATCAGCCTGAATCAGTCAAGATGAGGCTCGACTGGCCCTGTGAATGGTAACTCATTAGTTGAAAATTCAAAAGTATGATTTTTGTGAATGCATCATGTATTCTGCCCACTAAATCATTTAGTACACTATCTCAATATTTGGATGCCGAACACAAGACAATAAATCTGATTTGCTAGATTTTTGTGAAAAATAAGATCTCAATTCTTATCCAGTCAGAGTAAAGGTTTGTCTAATTGTAAAACTGTTTTAAGGACAATTTCACATAATTCACTCCTGGTTTGACTAGTCCATGTAATTAAGTTTTTAAGCATTTATCATGCTATTGTGGTTTTAATTGCAAAAAAAAACAGTGAAACCTTTCGTGGCCTTCAACACTGTTTCTCTGTGTTATTCTTTTGATTCTTCACCCTCTGCCATAGTTCATTCTTTACCTACTTTGGATCTACTTTCTCTAAGGAGAAACACACATAGGGCTTTTTCACTGAGCCTGTTCCAGTTCCCAAAAGTGATTTTGAACCAGTGTCACATTTTTTCACCAGAAGAACAAGGTTCCTGAAACCTAGTTCCAGTCAGGCACCCTGGAATACCCGGTTCTTCAATCTTCTCTCACATATTGTCACCTGTTTCTTATATAAATAATAGATCACTTACAAAATTAAAGCTACAAATGAAATATTGTAAGTGTATTTGTCATATTATCTCAAGTTCTCTTTTATTACAGAAAAGTCTTAATCAGTGCATCTTAGGTTTATTGTTGTATTCCAATGTATATATATCCTCCTGTATTTCAGAGACCCAAAATTCTCTACGCTCATTTGTTCATAAAATCAACAGAATAAGATCTGATCAACTTCTTTGGTCTGACTTTTTAAATGAACCTGTTTGGCCACCAATTCGACCAGCATAAACAAAAACCTTTATGTACATATAACAGCATTGTAACATCCACATAAACTACCTGTCAAATAATTACAATTCCCGTGAAAACATGCATGCAAGTACATCAATGAACTATAAGGAAAATTCAGAAATTTATGAATTCCGATTATTCATAATATCCCAACTATATCCTGCAACATACTGGCTCTGTGTTACAAATTCAAAGCATCTAGAGGATGCAAACAGTAACACATTTCACATAAACTTGCCTGCAGTAGCAGTTCTCTTGTTTATTTTATATGCTAAAAGATCTGGGAGGCCATAACTCTTGTTTGGCCTTAAAAACTATTCTCTTCCGGGCCTTTGGGGCCATGTGGTAACAATTAGGTTCCCTGACTCGGCCATGCAGGTGACTGACACTGGGTGACCACTCCTCAGCACTAGTGCATGTGCTAATGAACCGGAGTTTCCTGGATGTCTCTTTTATGAGAGAACTGATTCTAGTTTTTCACCCAGTTGTCTCCCCTGAGACTGTTTTTGCAGCAATTTTTGAAAAAGTCCCTGGTTTTATGACCTAGAGCATCTGTGGAGTGCTTTTCAGTGCTTACTTTTAAAACCATTGTCATTGTTTGCTTTTTTTTTTCTCTTTTTTTTTTTGGTACATTCTTTTGGAGACCTGGTTTTTCTCGGCTGTGGATTGAAATGCGATTTGCAATGTGCAGGTGGGACCAAACCTTCTGTCTTTCAAACCAAGCTTTGTTTTTCTCCTTAAAGCCAGGATCCATATTTTTCAGCATGAAGTGCATGCCAGTTTCAAAACAAATAAACATCAGCCGAGGAGGTTTCTGTGAAGAAAATCAATCCATGAAAGGATGTCGAAGTTGTTTGGAAGAAAAGGTAAATAGTGAAGTGGAGTGGCCTACACACTTTAATGCAGTGTTTACTCTGTAATTAGTCTTTGCAGAATGAGATTCCTGACAGAAAGCCCTGAGACGGTGTGGCATGATAAAATAAACTACAAACAGAGCTGTTTCAAGACATCCTTCATGGACCATAAACCAAAACGGCTTCAAGAGACCACAACCACTCTCTAATTTTCAAAATGGGTGGTCTGGATTTTCCTTCATCTTGCCGTCATCTTCTGTTTGCCCTCTTTTAATCTTATTTATTCTGCTCATTTCTTTGCATTTGTGCTCCGTGCTCTTTGTTTGTTTTTTACCTCCTGGTGTTTGTCGCTCAACTTCCTGCTCGCTCCCACCCTGGGGGAACCTGGTTGGAGATCCGACTTCAGACTCAGAGCTGATGACACAGCCAGGAGGAGGAGGCGGGGGTGACTGGAGCTCCCTCTAAACTGTGTCACTGTCCACCTGAGCAAACAGAGTATGGAGAAGCTGTGGGAGAGAGGGGGAATAGGAGGGGGGGAAGCTGGTAGGAAGACCAAGGTCCAATTGGTGAGGGAGGACTGGCAGAGTGACAGCAAATGTACAATAACATTAGTCTTCCGCTTTGGCCCAAGTGAGTTCTCCTTCTGGACTCATCTCTGCCTCTTCGTATTATTCTTCTTTCTTCTGTTTTTTTGCACGGATCCCTAGCCAATGGAAACACATTCCTGTCATGCCTCACTGCTGTTCTCTGTTTAGATTTCTCATTACAAACAGCATTACACGCATGGACTGGGACTGGACTCAGCACAAGCAAGGAGAGGGCCATGGACCTCAGTGCTGCACCACCTCTGGTCCAGAGATGGAGTTCGGTCTGTCACATTGTGGCAAATAGCCCCAAATCACAAACATTAACTTTGTTTTTCTCCTTAAGAATAAGAATTCTAATAATTCTTAATTATTAGATCATAATTTCTAATAAGATTGTTTTTTTTTCTTCTTCAACAGTTACACAAATTTTTATGTCTGCAATTGAGAAATATGTTAAAAAGAAAGTAAGGCTGCTGAGTACTAGACAAAAATCTTAATCATAATAACTTTTTTCATGATTGAAATCAGCGTTGTTTTAGTCGCATTTATCCATAGAGTTTGTAAGTACATTGCATGAATTAAAGTTAAAGAGTAGACGAGAAGCTGCAGCTACCAAGGCAGTCTCTCCATCATTTCTCTTTCAGTGCAAAGGGCTTTGTAAAATTTGGATAATATCCCAGTTTAAGAAAAACACACATTCTTAAGATCCCATCTGAATCATAAAAAATAATAAAATATTTAAGTTCTTAAGTGGAATACTACATCTTAATTTTCACATCATTGTGTTGAAAGGGCTATGTGTCAAAATAAAGCAATGTTTTTTTGTGATTCTTTTGAGTTGAATCCAGAACTGGAATACAAACTCGGTTAATTTTATTACCCTAGCCAAAAGTTGGAAAAGATGGTGAAAATAAATCTGGAATCATAAACTCTACAATGTCCACACACAATGTGATTATTTTATATCCATACAATGTGATTATTTTATATACATTATGTGGATTATATCATAAAAACATCTACAATGTCCATATAATACATACATAATAATAGCAGAGTCTCCTGCAGATTTGAGTTTGTAAAGTGAAAGTTTATCTATTGATAAATCAATGAAGAATACAATGTCAATCCTTCAGATTGGGTGTTTTTTTCTCTTTAATCCAAGATAAAAATGGTTTTAACATCAGTTGAGAAGAAATGTTTTCTCTGCTTATTTCCGTGGAGTTAACCCACATTTCCTGCATAGAAGATCTGGCGACATTGCATTAAATGTCCTTTTTTCCACAAGCAGCCACACATCTGTTCATCATATTCCCATTCAAGAGACATTTTTCTATTAAGACAACAATCCGTTCTCTGATGACCATAAATCATTTTCAAATGGTGCAGATACAGACACTACGTCATCAACCATATATGACATTGCCCTTATAGTTTAGTATCTCTAAAGCCTCTTTTTGTTTTAGGATCATAGTTTGAAATTATTTGGAACGTCAAAGGACATGGAGATTATGGTTTGTTTAAAAATATCTAATTCCTGCTTTCAAGATTTTGAGTTTTTCTGGCTCTAGAATACTATGATATATGCCCTTTAAGCACCAACGCTTGTCTCAAGGGTAAACCTGAAAGCTTTCCTTTTTGGACCAACTCAACTGTTGTTGACCTTCAGGCATTCTGTGGTTGCCTTTTCCGATTGCAAAGTCTCCAAGAACTTGAACAGAAACCCTGGGAATTCTGAAAGCTTTTTCTTTTGATGTCAAGCTGTCACGAGGAATGCCAGCTCTTCTCTTGATTTGAAATTTCTTTGTTATGTTGGGTTATGACGGAACCCTCAGTTTCCAGCCAGACGATTTATGATCATGAAGTGAAGCTGCCTCACAGGATACCAGAGCTTTTATGGAAAGCAGACCTCCTTCCTTCTCTCCATGCTCTCTCATCTTAATCCAAGCTTTCCTCCGAGACTTGGATCTGGGGAACATTGACTGACACCTGACTAAGTCTAGTAGAGGGAAAAGTTCAAGTTGCACCACATAAAAATGACACCTATAGAAAAATCAGGTTGGAGGACGGGAATGCATGGCCAATTGTTTCGGTAGTCATCATTGATTTCTTTCTTTCTGATGATTAGACAAGATTAATTTCATTCAACAACCCATCACAATAAGTTAAATGAGACTCCGATCTTCACCTTACATCAAAGGAAAATGACATTTAATAGACCAAATAGGAACAATGGCATGCAATGTCACCAACTTAAAACAGAGAGTCTGATGTCTGTTTCTGAAAACCCATGAGATTACGCTCGCTGCTGCAGCCAACATATATATGATAAGAGAGAGTCAACCCTTTTGAAGATTCAATGTGGGCACCCTTTTATGCATAGATGGAGTAATTTATGGACAACAATATTTATGTTCTCCTTTTATCTTTGATGCACTGCACATTTTATTTATGAATCTAAGTGCTGACGTGTCGAGATGATGAAATGCTGTCAAGCATCTTTCTCTTATAAAGAGTTACAGAGTTACCCTTCAACGCAAGGCTGCAAGAGAGGTGTCTTGGAAGTGAGCATTTTAATTCTTTCTTCACAGAGCACACTTATGCACAGAAAATATGTGCTGTGCATTAAAATGTAAAAAGATTTAAATCGACCTTGGCCTTTCCCCAATCCACCAGAAGTATTAAACAGAAACAAACAAAATAGAAACTAAACTTGCAAAAAAAAACAAAAAAACAATCTGTTTTTAAAATCCATTTTAGTGTTTCGTTCAGCTGATTTTTTTGAGTAGACAACTTGCTTTGGATTGAATTTTGCCCAAATAAATTGTGCTGAATGGGTTGAATTGTCCCATGGATTAGATTAAATATACAGTTGGATATTAATAGAACCTCTTTGTCCCTTTACCTACCTTGAGACAACTACTGTAGGGAATTGGTGAATGAACTAATTTTAATTCCTTTCATATGTTTATGCGTATTTAGAATGGGTGGAGTAATAAATGAGCTGGAGAACTGGAAACATAAAAATTTCTCACAGTTTTAGCAAAAAATCTGATCTATGTTGCTACATTCAGAAGACAAATCAAAATCATTTTAAACCTTTAAAGGCTGGATGCAGCAGTATAATATGAAGCTAGTTTAAGATAAAGATGGGAAAGATAAGCCTTCCCGCTTTGACTTTACTAAAATCAACCAAATTACATCTTCTTGAAGTCAGGAAACCATTTAAGTATGACTTCCTCGGTATTCAGCTATGAAGGGCGTAGAAATATGAGCCAGCTATTCTCTTTTTCTACTAACTAGCTCTCGCAACCTGGAGCCCCAACTCATGCCAAACACACACACATATGCAGCCCCGCACGCCCACGCCCACGCCCACACGCGCACCCCGACATGCACACACACACCCAACCAAAAATGAATTTGGAGTAAATGTTTTGTTTTCACTGAGCACTTTTCACGTATAAAAAGACATAGTCCAGATTGTAAAAAGCTGAACAAAAACAGCCACAGTGAACCTTATGGGGGAGAAAATGTTGACATCACATGCACTGTGACAGCAAAGGAGTTTTTACATTCTACTATTTATTTTGGGAACATCAAAAAAATGAAGATTTTTGTTTTTGCTGTTTCTTGAGTAATTTCCCAGACAGTTACTTTTTTATACTTGAGTAAAATATGTTGAAGTGGTGCTACTCTGTCTTGATTACAATTTGTGGGAACTCTGCCCACTTCTGCACTTTTCTAATTTACTATACTCAATCACATCAATTTTAAACAGCCCACAACACACCAACCTCTGTGCCCGTTTAGAAAGCTTTCTCTGTACTGTTTCTACTGTGGGAAACCTTTTACTGGTTGTGTTTGCCTGTGGGCCTGCATCTCTAGTAGAACATCCTCAGCCTTTAACAAACTTTGGTTTATGTTCAGCTACCTCCATATCAATTTAGTTTGGGTGTTTTTAAATAAATCACACCACAAAATTAGTTTATTAGTTATTAATTTTGTAGTAGCCATGGCAATATCCCAATCTCATATAGTTGAAGCTGATTTAGAAGAAAGACAGCAAAACAGGTGTTGTTGCTTTTTTTTAGATGTAAAAATAATTTTGACTACAGATACTTGCTTTAGTGGTTTTTCATGAAATTTGAATAAATGTATGTAACAATGTTAAAAAAAAAAAGAAGCATCGTAAGCTGTCCAACTTGCGGAAACCAGGTTTCGAAACAGGAATGCGAGAAAGTCTGTGAGCCACCTGTTTCTCACTCACTTCTGCTGCACTCTTGGCATAATGCAGGCTTGTTCATGGCAGATTAACACCAGGACATATGAGGTGGCACTGCCGGCTGAACCTCAAAACAAGAGTGGGGGCAGTGCCGTTGATACAATTTGTGGCATCCTGTGCATTTAAATCACATGATCCCTCTGTGTAAAATGGTGATTTCCCACCTTGTCCATAAAAATGCCTGGTCACGATGTTCAGCACCAGCGTGGGCACAAAAAAAATAAATTCCCAGCTGGTTGGGTAAGAAATTCTTACACTGCATTAGTGGTTTGTGTCATGTTCAGGCAACAGCATGCCTACGCTGTGCTGTTCCACTAAAACCGTGATGTCGCACCACGGATGTGTCACAGAGCTGTTTCACACCCTGGCCTGGACCCAAACCAGTCACACAACATGAAACTGTGCAGCTCATTGCTTATTATGAATTCTGTGAATTATACTGTAACTCTCCGGGCCTCTTTCTGACCCTGCTGACTTCTAAAACTTTTCAAACCTCAGATATAAGAAAAAGTGCATCACAGTGGTCTCATACATAATTATGACTGTGCATGTTCATAAACATCTTCAACAAGACAGTCTGAAATGAGATATTATGTTATGTTATTCTGGTTTATCTTCAAATGGATTCCTTAGGCCATGCCACTTAATTCAAAACAACACTAAGGTTACATGGTCTACTGAATACAAATGAAGGTCTGGATTATTTTGACTGAAGAAATTTGACTTATGACTTAGCTTTATATTTGAAAATAGTTCAAATAGTATAGACATTATACTTGGATCTGCCTTAAGTCTAACAACATGCATTGATTCTTGTCTGGAACATCCAGAGAAATAAAAAAATAAATAAAAATAGATAACTCAATTTTTAATGTTCCAAAAAAAACAAATCGTGAAGTATTATATTTACATCAGAGCAGTTGATTCCATGTTTCGACATGTAGTATATTCTCAGTTCAGTGGACAATGCTGTACAAAGACAATAAATGTTCTTGAACTTTTCCAAGTTCTCACATTGCAACCACAAGCTTCCACATATGTTTCTGATATTTTATTTGATTGAGCGACACATAGCAGGGTCGCAGTGTCTGTGAAACAGATTAGATAAAAGGATATAATTCACATCTCCTCATTAAATCTGAAGAAAGGAATCCACACAGGATGATTCTGCCACCACCATATTTCATAGATATTGTGGTCAGCTGGATGTTAGTGTTAGTTTTTTTGTTTTTTTTCTGCCACTATTAGGTTTTCATGTAAACGATGATTATGATCTTGTGGTTATTATATGCTAAACCTTCATCGCATGCTGTGACAAACATTTCACACTTTCTAGACTTTTGTTTATGAAAACATGTCTAAAAGAGCATATTATTTTTTGTTGACTTCATAACTATGCACTATTGTGTTGGTCTTTAACATAAAACCCTCTTCTAAATTGATTAAAGCTTAAATAGTTTGAAAGGGTGTAAATACTGGTGTTGTACTTTTGCACTGTAATTGAATGGAGAGGTTATTTGGAAAGTGCAGAAGAGGAAACATGACCTCGAGATTTTTTTGCTTTTTCAACCCGCTCTGACCTGCTACTCAGTTGCCCCACCACATGTCCTGATCCCCACACAGATGTTTTCCTCTGGGATTATCCCATGATACGGCATGTAGTACAACAGACAGTGATCCCCTTTTAGCAAAGATGGCTCCCGAGGGCCTTTTCAGGGGCCCCTTGTTTTTATTTTCTCACTATAAAGTGATAATGAGTTGATTTTTAAGTTTTCTTTAGAAAATATTACACTATTGCATTTTTTCCTTTGGGTTGTGTTTTATCACCACTCTTAGATCAATACGGAGTAGAAGCATATTTGTTCAGTGATTTGTTAAAATTGTTATTCAGAGGTTACAATTTGTTTTAGTTTGATTAGTTTTTAAATACTAAGGTTACAAGGTGTCTCGCATGAGCCATTACTGCTGCCTCTTTGTGTTTCCCTGATGACTGCTTCCCAAGTTTCTGCCTCGTTTTGCCATAAGTCTAACCTCAGTGGTCCGCAGTCATAAACCACTAATTGCAACATTTCAGAAGATCTTAGCTTGAGCTCGAAAGGATCTTTCAATGTGAACTTAAAGAAGAAAAAAAACTAATAACGAGCCCTCGGGGTGTCATTTTGCCTTATGTTGCAGTGGAGCAACAATTACACACACATCCAGTCCAACTAGCTGCAGAGTGTCAGACTAGAGTTTTATTGGCTCTTCTATTGGGCATTGTTCAGGAAGAAGACATAAAAAAAGTCAGGTTAAAAGATACTGAAGAAGAGATTCTTTGGATGCAGAGCCCCTTCAATGGGTCTTGTCCCTCAGTGACTTAGAGTCACTGTGTTTCCTCAGTATCACCTATCAGTCAAGTCAATCAGTGGCAGAGATAAAGCAACTGTTTAAGCTGAAAGCTTTGAGCACAGCAGGCAGAAATCTCCCCTGGGTCTCTTATCTCATTAAACTTGAAAAGGATATTAATCCTAAAAAAGCCAAACTTGCAACAGGGATGGAAAAAAAAAAGAGGAAGACTGGTGGTATTGTCAAAATAATCAGTGCTGTGTTCAAAATGTGCACTTTATTGTTTGTTTTTTTAGTTGCGGGTTGGATTGACTTGCATGACAATTGTTTAACAAATTGGTAAAAATGATTCATTACCCTAATCTTTTAAGAAATTGTAACATTATAATTACAAATCTCCTTGTGTTTTATTTGGATTTGTTTGTGATAGAGCAAAACAAAATGCTATATAATTATGCAGTGGAACAAAGAGAATACATGGTGCATATCTGAAGAGGATGCCACGCAATTTTACCCAGATCCCTTTACTGTGATACCCCAAATAAAATCCAATGTAATCAATAGGCTTTAGAAGTCATCTTGTTTGTAAATCAAGTGCAAAGGTGGGTAATTTAACATCAGTCTAAATGCAGTTGTACTCTGGAGGCCTTAGTGGTTTGTTAGTGAACATTAGTGAGCAAACAGCTTCATGAAGACCAGGAAGGGCAGCAGGCAGATGTGTTGGAACACCTACTAGAGCAGCTGAAGAACTTAAAGTGGCTCATCAGCTGAAAAATAAAAGAATTGGTATAAGTGCATTTTTTTTTGACATATCTATCTGCTAAACTGAAGGAGCAGGCCCTAATCAGAGAGGTGGCCAACTGTGGAGGAGCTGCTCAGATCTACAGCTCAGGAGGGAGATTTTATTAAACAGAAAGCAAATGTTTGGGCATTTATTTGGCATTTAGGGAAGTTCCATGTCAAAAAAAAGGCAATGATGAAAAAAAAACCCCATAAAAAGTCTCATTTATTGTTTGACACAAACCGTGAAGAGGACTACACAAATGTGTACAAAACAAATGGACAAAACATATCTTTTTTTTTTATTTTTACTTTTTAGCGTTTTTGAAATTTGTGAAAAAATAATTCAACACACCATTTTAAAACAAGCATAAATTCTTCTACCACCATATTTCACTGTGAATTCACTTTTGTTTGCCAGCAATCAAAAAGAAGGTTACAGTTAGATTGATGGAGATGGACAAAAACTTTTGTGTTTAATGTAAAAAGTTGGCAGAGACATACTCCAGTAGCGCAAAAGGAGGTTCTACAAAAATAGAATAAAATAAATTACTCAATGGGGCTCAAAACAAATACACAGCACACTTTTCTGATTTTTATTTGCAAAAGTTATCTCAGATCTTTTATTATTTTCCATCCACTTCACAGTTATCACATAAACTAGCAAATTAAACAAATTTAACTTTGTAACTGTAACGTTGACAAAATATTAAGCACTTCTAAGAGGTATGCATAATTTCACAAGGTCTTGTAATTATAGTTCACATTGTTTTATAAGATAAAATTGGCATATATGTATCAAAATGATAAAGCATTTCATTTAATGCTTTATCATCAAATGTAAGTGATAGGCATGAAAGAACAAAACTCTGTCTTCAAATAACAAAGATAAAAATAAAACACATTAAGCAAAGACCCATTTCCACAATTTAAGCTGACATCCAGCTTTTTTCCCACATTATTTTTCAGAGGCGCACATTTCCCTAAAGCACGCACAAAATGGTGTCCCATTTTACTACCAGAGCTACACTATCCCACACCTCGATTAAGGTTAGCACATGGAAAGAAAAACACAGAGTTCTACAGCGAGATGCCAGACTTTGTGAATCCTGACAGGCACCAAAGGAGAGCTGGAAGTTTTCCTCCATGTTCTCTGTCATACTCAACCTTGGTGGGCGACACTCAAAAATGTTCACCTGACAAATGACTTCCTCATTTTCCTGAGGTTTGTGCACATTTATGTGTGTCACACTCCAACATAAGCAAGATGATGACAAGTTAAACTACATGGATGTGCTAAAAGTTACCATCGGTTAATCCCTTTAAATTAACTCTTTGAGGAGTTATAAAACTGGCCACTCCTTCCAGATGAACTGAAAATGGGTAAAAGTATGTGACACATGAAACAAATAAACCTACAAATGACTTCTGTTATTAAAGAGGTTGAAAAGGAGGGAGACAAATATTTTTACCATATGTTAGGAGTTCACAGCCTAACTCCAGCGGTCAGAACAATCATCCACACACACACACACACACACACACACACCCACGTACCCCAACACACATACGCACTCCAATTTAGGGAGACTAATTACCTTCACACTTATGTTTCTGGTCTGTGGGAAAAAGTTAGAGTACCCAGAGAGAGCCCATACATGCACTTGGAGAAAATGCAAAGTTCACCCAGAAACACTTGGGAATGGGATTTGAAAAATTGACTTTCTCTTGTATGAAATCCGATTAGTCTTTATATTTAAATAATTGCAGACATTAGCTTACAGATCATTCTGTGTTGTTTTTTTTTAAACCTACCTTGACATCTTTTGTTATTCGACCTGAATTTCAAATTCTGCCGAAGCAGAATACTGAAATAAAATTCACTTCTTACATTTGGATTTGGCGTGTCCAATCAGGGCTATTAGTTCCTGACCACAGCTGGCCAGTCATTCTGAAACCTTTGGCATGTGCCCTTGCTTGGACCTAAGATTATCTGTAGCTTTAAAAAAAAGGTTAGAGATCACGCTTAGAAACAAAAAATGCAAAACATCTCAGCTTTTCTCGGTCAGCAACTCCATCGACAGGTGCTTTACGTTCACACCTGACTGAGCAACGCTGTGTTTAGCCAGCTGGTCTGAGTAAACAGGGAACTTTGCTGGGTCAGGGTGACCACAGCTGCTTGATGAATTTATTGTTTCTACTGGAGCAGATATATTATTAATTGTGGTTTTGATCTGAAGTTACAATTCTTCACATTTCCTTCTTGATTTGCTAAAGTTTTGAAGCAGTCTGAAAAAGTAAGGCAGGTGTCATAAACTCCATGTTTATACTGTTTGGCTCGCACCAGTAGCAGGGGAAAAGATGTAATTTAGAACCTGGACCCCAGAAAGAGTGTTTTCTTTTATTGGTAAATGGAACGCATGAACAAAAATAATGTTCGCCTTCAAAATGTAATGTTGACTTTGCACATATTCTAAAGACAGAAACAACATTTTCAGAACCACTGGCATGTGCAAGGATTTACATAATAAAGGCTAGAGCTGAAACACGATTTCTACATTACGCAACTGCAAAACATTTAACCTTTTTGCTTCATGGTCTGAAACCATCTGATTTGATGTCAGTAAGTGAGAAATAAGGTTTGTATGAAAGCAATAAGTTTAGAAGGGTGGTTTCAACTTAAAAGCAAAACTCAGGGAAGAGACGAGAAAAACATGGCAGCTGAAAGCAACGGTAGCGTCCCTGGTCATCAGTAATACCCAGACTGGAAAAATGCACCTGTTAGAAATGTAAAATCTTTGTGAATTCGTTTAGATTACGAATATGTGAGTCACCTGTTAACTCTGCAGGCTTTTATTTTGAAGAATCAAGGCAGGTTACATTCTCAAGTGTCCAATCGATCGACTGGACACTTGACAGATCTGGGAGAAACTCTGTTTGTCTAAGTTTGTGTCTTGTGAATGTTTGTGAATGTGGATTTGTCGTCTTTACTGCTGGCACCACATGCAGACTGGTTTTACCAGTGTTCTGTTGTTGATTCAGGAACTGCTGCTTTTGCATCCTTGATGGTTGTGCAGGAAGCTCTACTTCTGCTTCTGGGTGTGACTCGGGGTCAAAGATGCACCACTGTACAGCCGCGCATCTGTTTACAGCCATGTGTATAAAGTGATGGTGTAAACACTGAGTTGGAGGTCGGAGGCCAGCAGCAACTTATTTGCATAAACCTGTCAGCTTATTCTGAAAGGAGCTCAAAAGAGGCAGAACTGAGCAGGTGAAATCTCAATATCTGACAATGATTTTGTGTAAAATTAATTTAATAAACATGCTTTGCAGAGCCCATAGAGCTATCCTAACTTGTTTAAAACGAAGCATATTAGGTGCCCTTCAAAATAAAATGCATGAATTACTACAGTTGTTTTGCAAGGCCAGTACAAAAAAATTGACTCGGCATGTGGGCTGACAAAAATCCCAGCCCCAGTACCCCAGTAGAACCACAGCAGGTGTTGTCCTTCTGTTCCAACCTTTTTCTGATATGTCACTGGACTAAAATTGAAAACGAGGAGTTATTCATAGGCTCCTGTGGTCCCTAACCCCCACAAATACCAAGCCTCCAGTGTATTTGCAAAATACCAGAATAATGAGTACATTTCTTTGTGAAGTTTTCAATATACTTTCTTATTTTCTTTGTATTTAGTAGAATAGCTGTACGCTGAGGGTCATTGTCTATTTAGAAGACTTGCTTGCTTCCAAGCTTTAACTACCTGATGTCTTGAGATGTTATTTCTGTATTTTCACATAATCTTCTTTCCATGCATGCTGGGTAGTGCGCCCGTTCCTCCTACAGCAAATCAGCCACACAACATGATGCTGCCATTGCTCTACATCACAGTTGAGCTGGTGTGACCTAGTCAGAAAATTTGTCCTTTTTTTTTTTGTCTTCAATTGTACGATGATTGTTGTGAGCAAATCCCTTAAATTTTGTTTCTCCACACCACTCACTCTAAAAATATATTCATTTGTCTGTGTGTCTATACTGGTGAAGTGTAATCTGACTGTTTTTTACGTTGATTTATAATAATGGTTTCTTCCCTGCCGAGTGGCCTATCAGCTCATGTTGTTGCCTTAATAGATGTTTCTACGTTTAACTGAAATCTTTTAAAGACCATGATATTACCACATTGTTTTGACAAAATAATGTTTATAAATCTAGAATTCAGATTTTTGTTAAAAAAAAAAAAAAACAATGAGAAAATCCTCTACAAAAATCATCTCATTATACACACTTTTTTCATAGACACAAACTTTTGTATATGAAAAATATGTTTTTTTTTGTCTCCCTGCCCCAACCATACTGTATTTGTTCTCTGCGTGTGAACGCTGCATGGCAATAACTCTTTGTTTCATGGTTCTGAAGGTGATATAATTCAGATCTCTCCAAGTAATGGAAGTAAGCAAGTTGGCTGAATTCTTTGTTATTTCCTTACACCTTTTTAAAAGTGCTTGTTTGCTTTTACAACTGGCTCCGTGGGCAGCAGGGGAGGGGCGGTGCAGATGGATTTGGGCTTCGTTATTTTTTCTCTGCCTTTGTAACAGCTCATTTAAAATCACAAGAGCCTGAAGTCCAAGACAGATGGGGCCTACTTAAGAAAGAGTCAGTGTCTAATTCAAGTAAAATACTTCCTAATGTGAGGTAACTCGACACCTTTGTGAAAATGCTTTGGGCACTCTGATCGAAAAGTTTTCGAGATCAGTTGACCAGTTTTGGATATCTGTTGCACTTAACATAAAATCCTGAACAACTGCACACAATCAGGAGCAGACCTCTAATCCTTTATGCAGCATCAGCAAATATTTCCAGATTTGAGTATGCATAAGTAACATTGGATATTGACTGAACTACGCTGGCTTCACAAACTAAGCTCACTGTGAAATTGCTTAAGCTTGGTTTAAAAGTATTCATGCAAAGTCATATATCACAAGCTCGCAGCTCACCTTATCTGCTCCGCTGCTACACTTTCACATGAAGCCGTGCCCCTTCACATCAAAAGAAATGTTTTAAAGTCCCTTAAGCTCCCTTTGAAGGGTCACATTTAGATCCTCCTGAAAATAAACAGCTGGGTCGTGGAAGGTATTGTGGGAAAAGCAAGTTGATACGATGATTCAAACAGTCCGTCAGAGTTGTTTATTCAAATTTATCCAGAATGCCACTTTGAATTTATTTATTTTTAAAAAAAGAGAACTTGTTCGGAGGTTGCTTGCTGGCTTTGTTCCTTCATGTAGCATCATCATTAGAAAAAAAAAATTAAACAGCAAGAATCTCAGAGGTAATTTAACTTTATTTTTTTTTTAGAAAAAAAAAGGTTTATCACACAAGGCAACAAAGAGGAAAACAAAATGCAAACTGCTATGAACAGACCACAGTCCCCCCCCCCCCCCCCTCCGTTCACCCACCCACTGGCAGCGAAGGGGGTGGGGGGTCTCATTATAACCAAATCAAAGGAGCGGGAGAACAAGAGTCGCATTGTTCTGATTGTGTTTACTTACACTAAAAACATTAAAACCGGACAATCTGACTGTGCAGCATAAGACGGACAGTTTTGATTTCTCACATGAATCCAAACACAGAACCTTGGAGTAGGATTTTTTTTTTCTTTTCTTTTTTTTTTTTTTTTACATTTAGTCGACAGTAGTACTAACAAAACAGGAAGGTTCATGACTCTGCAATACATTGGACAGATCACTTTAAGACAGACTATACACGTTGCAATGGGCACTTTCTGGGGGAAAATAAAGGTCCCATCCATGTTCTTTTTTTTTGTTTTTTTTTTCTTAAGTAACATCAACCCTGTGTGTTGAGGTAAGCAGGCCGCAGGGGAATATGAAGGAAGCGATTCCCTTTAAAAAAAAAGGAGTCCCTTAACCATATCCCCACTCACTTTGTAATTCGTCTTGACAGTAAATCAATTCTCGAGCCTGGCCCCTTGGACTCCTCCGACACTAGGTCCTCCTCTCTCAGCATTCCTGCACACATGAATCAACTCCTGGCTTCTTGAAGGCATTTCCTGCCCGACCCTCTCTCTTTCTCCCTTTTTCCCTGTCTGACTCCTCTGCTGAAAGCTGGGCAGGAACTCCGTTAAGCTTTGATTTTGGACCCAGAGAGGAGGAGGAGGAGGAGGGCAGGGAGAAAAGGAGAAGAACTCGACCTAATGCAGGGCTCTGGCTCTGCGATCATTCCAAGGCGGGATGGGATGGAGACCAGGGGTGTGTGAAGGAGATGCCTGCACACCCAAGCCAGGATTTAGTGCTTTATCCTTCAAATTGCAATATGAGTTTCTGCCCTGTTAGGATTTAAATGTGCATTCTCTCTAAGACAGATATTCCACATTTCCATTGTGGGAACACTGAACAGTGAATGTTGTCACAGGTTTTCATGAAAATAAAATTAAATTAAATTTAAAAAAAAATGATTTAGCTTCCAGAACAAAGAGCAAAGACTGATAATATTTGAATATTTTATGGAAAAATGTACAGAATGGAGGCTCGTCGAAGCTGTACATCTGCTAATGCTTCCCTCTACAAATCATCTTTGATGCTAAATCCACAGTATATGTACATAAAGGTTTGTCAGTTGAGCAGACTCCAGGTGACCAAAGCGGCTCTTAAAAAGAAAAATCTAAAGTGTCTTCATATTTACAACCAAGGAAACATACATATCTTACAGCGATCACAACACAAAGACCACAAGCAGAGTCTTAACAGTATAGGATGAGTGAGGCTGCAGCTGAGTGAGAAGAGGTCATATGTTGTGACAGAGCTGGTCTACCGTGACAGAGCAATGTCTGACGTGTATGCATGCGTGCAAGTGTGGATGTTTGTGATCGTTGTGAGTGGGTGATATCAACTCCATCCATTCTCTCAGATCATGGCTCTTATCACCAGCCTCCCTTTGACCTGGTGGAGATAGGTGCTCTGTTCGGATACTAGGCGCCGATTGGTCAGAGCCTCGTCCTCACTATCAGCTGGTTCCTCTTTGACCTTGATGACCCCACAGTGAGCATCTGGGAGCTCGCCGCTCGAGCTGCCACTGCTGCTGCTGCTTAGCGTGTGCTTCCGAATGACTCCTCCAGGGGGCAGCCTGTCCTCCTGCATGCTCTCCATCTCCTCTCTAGGCTGCTGCTCCTCCTGCTCCTCCTCTGATTCCTGCAGGTGTGTGCTGGGCTGACGTAACTGCTCAATGGACTTGGATAACAGCTGCAAAACACATTGACTTGATGTTAATGCCGACATCCTGCATCCATACACATATAGTTAAATGAACCTTTTAAAGCAGCCCTAATTGTAAATGAAAGCGAAATCCAATCCCTCACAGAATTTGTAACCACATAAAGTAGTCTAACATACGATGACGAAGAAGTATTTATATCCACAGAACCTTTTCACATCTGGTGACATTATAACCACAAACTTTAATTTGCTTTATTGAGACACTGAAGTAAAGAGGACGGAAGATGATACATAATAGATAAAAAAAAAAGTAATGTGGAGTCCATTTGGATTGAACGTTCCTTACTCTGACTTTTTATAAAGACAATTCACCTCAATCAACTGCTTACAGAAGTCTCCTAATTGGTAATTAACACCGTGTCCCAGTGAAAATGGGTCCGATTACCCATTTGGCACATATACCAGCTTTGTGGCCAAGAGTTATCAAACTTTCTGGGAGGTTGACTGGACCAGAAATGTAGAACAGCATCAGTACCTTGCTTCGTTAGTAGCAATCAGAATAAACAGCTTGTATAGGTTTTGTTGTCGTTTTAAGTATTAGATTTCATCATAGCAGAAGTGTGTTCTCTTGTGAGAAGAGCATTTTTAATAGGTTAGCATCAGATAACCGATAATAATAATAATAATAATAATAATTCCTTATGAAAAGTCGCATAACTATAAACAATCCATAATAACAGGGAGAAATTGAACTGCCAGTTATCAGCTTGCGTTTTTCTTTTTTGTATTTTATATATTACCAGAAAGTAGAGATGTAGTTTGATGCCATTCTTCTTTATGCTTCTACATTAATCTGACTGTATTGTATTAAAAATAGGATCACTTAGGAATGAATGTTAGTAAATAATTATTATGCCTTTATTAAGCTATAATATTGCATTGATCTGATTACATATTTCTTTACATAAATTTGATCTTGTTTTCTTGCAAAGTGCCTTGAGAAGACATTTTGTTATTAATTTGTGCTATGTAAATAAACTGAACCTAATTGAATTGAATTATTTGCTTTCTCAGCCTTTGCAGATTATTTACCCACAAGAGGGCTCCAAAGCCAGGTTGTCTTTTTCCTGTCAGCTGGTAACCAACAGCATTGCTATCTGCAGAATCTAGGCCTTTTATAAATACCCTTTCATCAATACGAATTAGCCTCTTTAGCATTGCATTAGTGAAAACCGTTCGCAACTGTTCCTATAATCCCTAAGCTCCTGTGGATTTCCAATACAGCTCTCCCCCTCCCACCACCTCTGTTGCTAGCGTTGGAAAAATAGAAGCAATTGAGGGATGTTTAAAAACAACCGTATAAAAGCCACTGCTCGGAAATTAATTAGGGCAATGTTTCAGAGCTGCCTCTCAATAAACACTAAGGGCTCATCCCCGATTAGTGGCCATTTATAACCTCCACTTAAAGAGGATTTACTTGCAATCTCATTGGCCTGAGTGATCAGAGCCGGCCCCGTTGACATGGTTCTAAAGACGCTGTTGCTATTATTTTCAAATGAGTCAGCTTCACAGAGAGCGTTTTAAATTCACTCTTAATCGTGTTTTTAATGCACAAAGAAACTGTGACATGTTAAATTTCTATTGTGCTGCTCAGTAAGTGCTTCTTTAAATATTTTTAGGTATGAGCTCCTCTGTGGGTCCCATGGCTCTGTCAGGACCCAACCCTGGGACACATCAGCTTGTGCGCTCACACAATGCTGCCTTTCATGCCGTCGGCCACCTCACACTAGAATAATGTCAGTCTGTGTAAAGCCAGGTCACTACGGCCAACTTACAGAAACACAAATATTGCCACAGAGGAACAAAATGCATTCAAGGCTTCTTTTTTTTTTCATGGGAACTAAGATGAATTAAATTTCACAGCGTTAGCATGTGAGTAGAACAGACGCCATGAGCTACGATAACAGAATTATTGCAGAGGAAGGATTTCTTCCTCTTTTGAAGTCAGGCAGAAGTTCTTCGGTTTGCAGAAATAACAGCAGGATTTTGAGGGTAGGACAGAGTATGAGCCAGGTCCGCAAAGTTGAGCTGCACATACTCTCTCACAATGACTAAAAATAGAACCACACTTGTGTCCTTAAAACGATTAAGCCAAACTTCCTACAATAAACCGCGACCTCATGAGAACCAAAAATGGACGCTGAATGTTAGGAGGAGCACTGTGGGAGTCATGAAACTTGATGTTTTACCTTATTTATGTGGACCTGCTGCTGGTACTGTTTCTGTTTCTCCAAGAAATGCTGGTGCTGCTGCTGGATGACGAGTTGGGCCAGTGTGTTCTGAGGCAGAGGTGCTGACTGGGTTCTGTTCAGGGGTCTGTGTTTTGGTAGCTTAGGGCGACTGCTGGAGGGCCGATCCTTCATGACCAGAGGGGACTGAGCGTGGGAGGACATGGAGCCTTGACCTTGCCGGAGAACAAAAACACCTTGGTAAAGTTTTCCAAAAATCATGCTGTAAACACAGGTGCACAAAACGTCTGTAGTAAATCATGCATTTTATTTTGAAGGGCTTTGTTTTAAACAAATTAGGACAGGTCAAAAGTTTGACCTGTATTTTAAAAAAATGAATACAGATATGTTATGGCCTAGACAATCATGACATGATAGTTGTCCAGTAGACCATATGGAGGTCAACCACAAAAGGTCATCGTTAATGAAGCTGAATGAGTGCGGTATTGAAGCACATTGATGGAAAGTTGAGTGGAAAGAAAAAGTGTGACAGAAAAAAACTGCACAAGCAACAGGGATCACCGTTGCCTTGGGAGGATTATGTAGCAAAGCTCATTCAGGAGTTTAAGTTAAAAATTCCAAGACGTAGACTCCAGCTGGATATAGAGCTTCTGGGGCCACAGCAGTCAGACGTTTCGGGTCTGTTGAAGGTATTAAAGAGAACTGGGCTTCCTTAACACCTCAGCTGATGCAGTGATTTATGAAAAAGGAGCCCTATCTTGTCTCAAGGCTGCTTGAGAGACAAAAATAGTTTTCAGTAGGCCAACATCTCTATATCAGAAAAAAAAAACATTTTCTTTTTGTGGTCTTTAATTCTCTTTAATTTAATTCTCCAATTTTCTGAGGAACGTGATTCTGGGATTGCACTAGCTGTGCACGACAAACATCAAAATTAGCTAAAGCTTTAAGCATATTAACATGGTTTTATTGAATCTATATAATATTTGCCTCACATTCTGAATCTTTCAATGATATCCTAATTTATTGAACTGCACTTAAAACGCACTTTTAGGTTCTTCTCTAAGGTGTGAAGAAACTAGATGCTCACTGAAGTCAGGTAACAGCCTTACCAGAAGAGATGATCTTCTGCTGCCTGATTTGCTCCTTCTGGAGGAGGTGCTGGAGCAGAGCCTGGTGGCTGGGGCTGACCTTTGACTCCAGGGCTGTCTGAAGTGGCACAGGGCCCAGCAGGTGCCCAGGCAACCCATGCTTGATTTCCGTCGATCTGTCATTTAAGCCCATAGCAGCCTAAAAGGGGGGAATTAAAGTAAATTAATTTAATCAATATTGACCTTTTCTACATTCTAATTTCCACAAAGAACAATAATAAATTATCTTCATTGAAAATGGAGGTAACAATGAATATGAGAGTCTAACATTGGTGTATACCTGATAAATATTTTGTGGAATGTGCCACTATGCAAAGGATGATATATCATGTGTCAAGTTATCAGGAGTTGCACTTGAGAGCAGCGGGGCTTTTTAAAAGCTGTGATTAATGAGGTAACAGGGGAGGATAAGAGCATGCTTGACACAAGACACTGCAGCACAATATTTATCTAAGCCCAATAAAATCATTTGGGGCCACAGGTCAGTGACCCTGCAGTCATAAAGAGAGTCCAGAAAGCCACTGATGGCAGGTTTTGAAGCTCCCACACTGAGATGAATACCTCACATCCACAAAAGGGCCACAGTGTCGTACACTGTGAAATATCATGCAGGACGATCCGCAATATTTGTACTCACACTAATTGGTGTGGATGTAGTAGAGAGCCCCAAGGAGATATTGGGTAAGGATGGAGATGTGTACAAGCTCAGCATGGACATGGAGCCCTCAGGTCGGAATAATCTTGGCTGGGAAGGCCACCTCTACATCAAACAAGGAGAAGAGAGCGAGAGAGACAGATTTAAGTGGATGGACAGATCTAAAGATTGCACTCAAGGCAGTTTCAAAAGGAAGCAAGATAAGTGGCATGAATATAAATGTGCTATGACAGGAGAAAGTCAATTTTTCTGCAAGTATTTTTGATGGCAGTAAAGGTTTTTCAGACCCTCACAGAATGAAACCAGTCTTGATTCACAAATTTATGTTTCTGCAGGTTTCTAAGCCCAAAGTGCAGTCCTCAGTTTCTCAGCTTCCCAGTCCCCACCTTCAGGCTACTCTCTCAGAGAACATCAGCACTGGGGTATACTTCCTGTACCCAGCAGAGCAGCAGAGCAGCATGTGGTTTTGGAACAGCCATGTTTATCCTTCCAACCCCTACCAGTATTCAGTGACCTGTATGTGGATATCCGGCCCGTATTTGACCCAAGGGACTCTTTCTCTCTGAAAAAGGATACCTAATGTAACGGTGCACAAACACTCCTTGCTTTTGCAACAGGCATGGGGTCCACGGGGATCCCTGCAGTCCACCAATGACTTTCATGAGAGCGTCTACTCAGGCCTATACAATAGCAATCCTGCATGTTTATGTTGTTAGCGTGTGGGTATCTTTTGGCTACCAGCGCCTGGGATATCAATTAAAATCCCCAGTTTGAATGTCTCCCCAAGCCTCAACCTTCAACCTGGTGTCTGTCAGGGCATCTCTCCCTTCTCTGTGTCACTGGAGGTCCCTAGGAGAATAAACAGCAATGTGAAGGCAAACACAGCTGCTCTGTTAGGATCGCTCGGAGATGTGTCATATCTGTCAAATATCATAACTTCCAGTACTGTGAGCTCAGTCTGAGGCGAGTTCTAGTCCGTAACTTCGCCAGGAATCAGAGCAGCTCACGCAAATGAAGTGAACCCTATGAAAAGACAACGCAACTTTCTAAAGAACTATTTGTCCAATATGGATTTTCTTTTCTCACTGAAAGACGTAGTGAACTAAAATGTATTTTTTGTACAGCTTCAGTGAAAAATAGTGTAAAAGTAGTAAAAAAATGTTTTTATGTTTTTAACATCTTTAATACTGATACCTACAGTATGTGGTCAGTACTGTTATTAAGTTTCAGCAGCTGCAACCGTTACTGTTTAATTTTACATATAGCATAAAATCTATGAAGGTAAATAGGAGAAATAGGTCATGTGGGTTGAGTTGTGCCTCTTTAATGTCATCATGGAGGTCATTGTCAGTGAAGTGCAACAAGCAGAGGGCAGCTGTCCACTTTTATGGCTGCAATAACCGAATGTTTTATGCCATGTTCAAAACAATTAACCAATCTTTGTGCGCACAATTTATACACTTACCTCAGTTTTTGTTGTTGTAGGCAGAGAGGAGGGTCCGTTTTCAGCCCCCAAGGCACTAGAGGCCCCTATGGGAGAGCTGGGGCCAGACCCAGGGGCGCTGTTAGTTGGCGCTGAATCTATGAGACATCAATAGTTTGCATCGTCACACTCTGAGCTGTGTTCAATTATCTAAACTAGTACATAAAAACAACTAATGTAACTTTAATCTAACATGACACAGAAAACAAAAAACATATTCGTGCATTGGCTGCTTCAGTGACTGAGTGAGGCATACCCATAAGCTCTAAAGCCCTCTTTTTGTAAGGAGTAATGATGTTCCCGTCTCTTCTCTTCAGCATTGGACTGCTTCTCCTCTCTGCCACCTTCTGCTTCAGTCTGGATCGTACCTTCAGATTTGGCTCAGATGCTGCAAGACAAAGGACAGGCGTTCTGTATAGCATCCAAATCACACAACTCTGTAAGGAGAATCAAGCCTTCCAGTAAAACAAGATTGTTTCACTGCATTATGCCAGAGTCAGATTGTACAATCCTTTCCATTCCCACAGTTATTAATCCAAAAACAAAAGGAGAAATAACGGCAATGCTGCCATGTTTTGACATGCTACCATTTCAGTGTCCAGCTACATTTTGAATGAGTCAGGATTGGACCCATTTCCACATCATCTGGACTACATTAGGTCGAGCAACACACAGGCTCAAAGTGAAAGAGTCTGCTACCTGCCGCCCTGGTGACCACAGCCTGATACAGTAGCAACAGTTAAACTAACACAAAAACATGGCAGATGTTTCAGGCTTCCTCCACATCCCCCGTCGCCCTAATGCAAACCAGAGCTAGGACCAAATGTATCGAGTCCAAACACACGGCTGACCACGTCACAATGCTAATGCAATATCTGTCACAGTAGACACGTTGGATAAAGAGTTTCCATCTGGTTTTTATGATGGGAACTTGAGTGAATATTGGCATGTTGTCATACTTAGGATAATCAAATCATTTTAAAACCTCAATTTAACAGGGTTGAATTTATTTCAGCAGAAATTCAGGCAAAGACAGACTTTCTGGCCTTGTCGTGATGGATGATTATTAACTACTACTATAAAACCAATAACAGTTACATCAGATAAGATCTTGCCTAAATTCATCAACAATTGACACTGATTTATGAAGTGCTTCATAAAAGTATTCATACCCCTCAAACTATTTTACGTGTTCTCACATTATAACCACAAACAAGAAAATGTATTAAGTGGGATTTTATGTGACAGACCAACACAATTGAGTGCACAACTGTGAAAAGTAGTAAACAGTTTTCCTTTACTCTGATAACCCTAAATGCAATCCAGTGCAACCAATTGTCTTCAGAAGTCAATGAAGTTCACCTGTAATTTCATCTCCGTATGAACATCAAAAATTTGGGAACAAATAGCTTCATGAAGGCCGAGGTCAGGGAAAAAGTTGTGAAGAAGCTTAAACGTGGATTAGGAAATAAAACATTATCTCAAGCTTTGAAAAGCATATGAGCAAAATGAGTAAAATGGTTGCTCATTTTGCTTGAACAATCACTTTCTTACATGTCTCTATGGAGAAATAATCAAATAAAAATACATTGTCTCATGGTGGGCTACAAAGAACTAACACTGCACATCACTTGAAGAGACCATCCAAACCATGAAACGTCCAGAAAAGTCTTTTGAGTTGATGAGAAGATGGAGGTAGCTAAATGTAAAGGAACAGAGGAAACAAGCGCTGCAACATACTTAGAATTGGGACAGAGGCTCCCCTAAGTGAAGGAAAACACACCTTAATATACATTTACACCTGCTATAGTTTTGAGCAAAAAATGTCATATTTGATCGGGACATGATTGTAGGTTGAATGAAAATAAAGTTTAAAATTTTGCAAGAATTAATTGGTATATAAATAAAATTGAAAGTGTTTGTGTTCGCCTGGTGAACCGTGCTCCTGTTTAGTCATTCGGTTATGTCTCAAGAACAGCAGACTTCCAAATGAAATCCCACAGCTACTTTTACATACTCAAACAACATGCAGAATAGATTAGTTGCTTTTATTGTGACTGAAAGCCAAAGCAGAGAGATGTATTACAGTTATGTAAACCCTTCTGTTACACAATAGCCAACCCGTTTCAATTATTTAACTCTGATCAATAGTTAAATAGGCCTTTCTTGTTTTGTACATCATACGGTTACACATAGGAAAGTGCAACTATGATGTGGAAACACTGCGGGGAGGAGGAAGAGGAGGGTGATCGTGATGGCGGGGGGGCAAGGCGAAGAGAGTGGGTCGCACGCTGCTATTTTTGGCTTTTGTCAAAAGCAGCAAAACCGTCTTCCCTAATACAGACCTCTAATCCTGTGGGTGTGAGGTAGAATAATAATAATAAAAAAAGAGAGCGCGAGGGCGGAAGAAAGGAGGCAGCAGAGATAAATGGAGAGAAATCGCTGTTGGGAGTCATATGAATTTGCTTCACGCCCTGCCGCCTTGATTGCTTTCTATTTTTACACGCCGCTGCCACCAAGCTACGCATCCCAATTGGTCGCCACGGGAACGCAGACAGCAGCGCATGAACAAACACTTTTTTACATGTCTCTATGGAGAAATAATCAAATAAAAATACATTGACGCATGGTGGGTGCAACAGGAGGCTACAGCAAAGCGTGTATGCTGAACACCTGGGTCACTTCTGCAATAAAACCCCATCTCACACAAGAAATACTACAATATGTTGCAATCATAAATCAGTGTCATTAATGGTCCGCCTATCTTTCGTTAATCAGATGTATAGCCCGCCATCTCTATTAGTGATTCTTTATTAAAGCTGGGATTGGGCCAGATGGCTCTCTGCAAATTTAGTTTTCTGTAAAACAGAACACCAGCAGAGCATTTTGCTGACATTAATTTTTTAAAAATAGTTTTAAAAACAATGCTGCTCTGTATATTTACAGACATAAGCTTAATAACTATATGTCTGTCTCAAAGAGACTGTAACTCTCCTTGAGTCTCTGAGTTTCTTTGACTCAAAAAAAAACAACAAGTTTGCCCTTTTTTTAAAGAGAAATAAAACAGTTTAAAAACTTATTTTGAGTCAGCTACTTAGGAATGCTTTTGTTTATTTAGTAAGCCCATTAAATGTGACCTACAAAAACGGATGAACCAGTGTCATGTCTAAACATAAACAACTTAGCTAGGAATCCAGTTTAAACTGGATCAGGAAGTATCTTTATATCAGTAATCAGGTGCAAGCAGAACTTGTCAGATAAACTGTTTGACAAACATATGCATCTCTTTTTAGTACATGTATGTGTATGTATCCTGACAGTGCCAACAGATACCAACTCTGTACCAAGATTTGTATTGGTAACACAAATCTTGGTTTCCAATACAGTTTTTTCCTCTCCAAGTATTCCACTGTGTTAGAATAAATTTAACAGTCTCCTGCTAATTTAGCCTCTGCTTAACAGCAAAAATATGACAAGTTAGTATTTCACATAACTGTGAGAGTATAGACAGGTATAGATAATAGATAGATGGATATAATTGCAAAATTAGCAGTTAACATCTTTCCTTTCAGAAATATAACATTGATTTTCACTGCTATGCTGATAACACTTTACATTTTTGTTTTTCAATCAAATCAGGTTATTCAGTCCAGTTACTCACCCTACAATCAGGTCTTGGCAATACAGCAACAATGGATGGCACAAAGAATACTCTATTCCAATAACAAAAGCAGAGGATATTGTTCTCACCAACCAAATAATAATATTGAATATGTAGTATCTCCAAATATTAGATTTAAATAACAATGATTGCATTGAACTGAGCTGAATTCATTGAGAATAGGAGTGTTTATGTCCTCAATCAGTTATTGTAAACTTGCAAGAAAACACCAATCTACAAAAGTATTACTGGTCTGCAAGGACCTAATTTGTGACAAAGACACCCCCAACCCACCTCTCAACAGTTTAAAAACATGTTGGTCTATACAAAAATATGCATACAAGTATATAAGATAATATATAAAATTTTAAACATACATTTTTAACATACAGTCTAATGCTTTCTGGTGTACAGATTTATATTTGTAGGACTATTATCGAAAATCTTTCCCACACCTGCTGAATACACACTTCTGGTAAGTGGGTCAAGACCAGAGTAGAGCAGGGTGGGGTGTGTTGGGGAGATGCAGCTTTTACTGCCCAGCCACAACTATTCTTACCACAGACTATCACGTGCTGTCAGCCGAGTCTATTCTAATTCCAGGAATTGAAACAAAGAGGATATAAGCAAAGGTAACATGTAAATCACGTGGCAGTCTTTAACCTGCTTTTTGAGTGCTTGAGAGAAACACAAGAGTGTCAGTGACGCTTTGCGTTTATAGGGATTATGAGGCTATAAGTACATGGCGCCCTTAAGAGAAGAGATCAAAGCACGTATCATGGTTAGCCTGCAATTTAAAGCAATAATTGGCTACCAGATCAGAACATACCACCTAAACAGATAGAATAAAATTGACTTCAAGTAAATCTTCATTAAAAAATACTAATGTTTTGTAAGTTTTTAGGGACAAATAACATATTTCAAAAGCTTCACCTCATTGTGAATCTCAAAGTCATACAGGAAAAGTTTGGGCTTGGCAATCCAGTGTGGTGAAGCAGTGGGGAGTCTGACACGGAGCGTTCTAAGTCACCTCTACTTTGTTTTAAGAGAGCTGTCTTTTCTTAAACAAACAGTCCTGTCAGGGTTCATCCTGCCTGTGCGAGCTTTAAGTCTGCAACACCTGCCAATCAGTTATCTGCGACAACCAATGGTTCGGGGAACAAAACTACCTTTGTGTCCGTCCCCTGTCTCGCGTGCCAAGCTCTCAGAGGACTTTAATAAAGATCGACAGGAAGTGGGGGAGGATGGCCCTGAGCAGGAAATGACCACATATAGATTCAGGAATCTATATCTACAGAGTTAAAAAGAGTTTTGCCGTTCACAGGACTAAGGCAGAGAAACCAAGTTTCTTATGATAAATGTAAATTTAAATTCTTCACTTCTAAGATTTTTCTCTTAACTCTATTCAAATTAAAACTAGACAACATCCCTTTTTATTTGGGAGAAAAATGTGTTGTGAATCCCAAAGTTAGTTTTAAAGGACATTTATTGGTATCTTAGATGAGAAACTCATGTGTTGTGGACATATTACAAAGATAAAAAGAAGTCATCTTTTAAAGTTTTAAGATTATTTTCTGATGTGCTGTGATATTATTTTACTATATGTAATTCCTCTGCTTGATATTCAAATTGTGCACATATGCAAAATGATATACCTGCAGCTCATTAACAGGGGACATAGAGGATGAGAAAACATATTGTATTTGGTGACCTCATTGCCAAATTATGAAGCTTTTGCTTCTGCAAACCTTTACACCCATATAAGAAAAATCAGAACAACTGAGCGAAAGGAATCATTCTTATTTCCACGTTAATCCCCAGAGAACTCCCTTCAACTTTAAACCAACAAACCTGAGCTCTTTTCTGGTGGAAACTTTATGTTTATATTTTTAAAACAGTTTTGAGGCACCATATCTCAGGAAGAATTATTCTGCCTAAATTATCCAATTTAGCTATGGACTACTTCAAAGCACCTTCGAGCTGTGGTTGATCATTAACATACGGACATTAACACGGCAGCTTATTAACACCAGGACTGGAGACGTAACAAGATCTCCTGACATAAGATTTCTTGTCAAAGCGGAGTCTGTCTAACGTAACACTATCCACTGTGTCCGTCTGTGTCTGTGTTTAACTGTTTAGTGAAATAAGTCAAGGCTATCGTTATGGGCTTATACCTTATGCTTAGTATTGTTTTGTGCTACGTTTGAGACTTCTATTTTGAAGTAAGACAGGAAGTAGCTCTTAGGTTGCACTGTTCACCTGACAGAGTCGACAAAAACTGCATTAAAAAAGGTCATCATCACTTTGAAATTATTTGTGTGGAAACATGTAGGAACAGGGTTAGGGTTAGGGTAGCACCGGATAACTACTGTGAGAAGGGTTAGGGTTAGGGTTAGTGAGAAGGGTTAGGGTACTAACTAGCCTACTGTGAGAAGGCAAATTATTATCAGTGATTATTACATAATCAGATATGACAAATTAATGTTTTTCTGAACTTGACAGAGGGTGTATCATACTGACCCTAATATCGCCTCGACATAAGTCTAAAAACATCTTTCTTGAATTGACAGTAAAACATATCAAGTCTTTCAAGCGTTTAATTTTTCATAAACAAATTCTGAAAACTATGTATGTTGAGGACGTGTATGTATTAAGGTTTTTATGTTTGTGCTGTGTTCGTGTGTAGATTAGCAAACCTGTCTTCCTCAAGGGGAAGTCGTCCTTGCTCTCGATAGGTGACGGCAGAGTGTACTGGCAGGTGGGCGATGTGCCCAGTGGTGGAGAGCTTTGGTCCAGGGATGCGTGGTGTGAGGACCTGATAAAAAATAAAGAAATTTTCAAAAAGGCAAAAAATGTGCCGAAATATTCAACTTCTTCCCAAAAAGTAATACAAGTCACTTACGTGTACCAGAGTTTGGGATGTTGGATGAAAGAGTGATTGGCTCCATTAGTGACTGGATCCTTTGCAGATTTGTTCAACAGAAACTCTTGGAGTTTCTGCTTCACCTCTGTGCTGGCCACTGCACCTGTGAGACCAAAAGGCAGAACCAAAGGGATTGGGGTTACCCTAACTTGTAAATGCCTGGATCTTCACATTCGATGTATATATATAGATACAAAGGTAATTTCCCTGCATCCCAATTTAAAAACAGCAAGACTATATCAAAATTTTCCCCCCACAACTCCTGTAACTGAGTATCCTCTCCTCACCTAAGAAAGCCACTTATGTAGGAAGATCTCCCCCTAGTGGTCAAAGGGGACAATAATGTTGCTGCATACGTGATTCTGTAGTGAGTTTCTACCCCAGAATATGGTTAGAGTTACAGAGAACAGCTTCACATTACCTGACTTGGCAAAGTCATAAATCCTGTCTATTATTAACTATAAGGTAAAAACATCAATGAAATGCTATACCTGGCACTATTTTTATCATGCCATTGGAAGACATTTCTTCTAAATTTGAGCTTTAAAGGTCACCGGAGAACTGGATGTCATCAGTGCTGAATAAGTGCCATCCATAATTACTTATCAGAGGCCTAAAGCCAAGCCCAGAATTATGAGACAGTTTGATTTGCTGTTGAGAAATATTTTCTCCACGATCAAGAGACATCAAAAATTAACAGCCTGTCCTCATTATGAATGGCAATAAAATGAGTCTAATTCTTTATTGCTCACATTCAAGTCCTTGCTTTTCCAAATCTAATTGTGATTTACTTGCAACTAGCAAGTCATTTTAATGAGGCTGTCTTAAACAGGAACCCTGCTTTCTTAAATTACTTGCCGACAGTGTTTAGAAGGTATTTTGTCCAAGAATGAATAAGCATTTTCCTTCACATTGTCAGTGCTGAGTATTAACTATTTCATGCAAAGAAATACCAGCTCAAATGTTTGCAGTATCTGGTGGGGTTTTGTGAGAAAAAAATTGACATTTTAAATGAAGTGTCAGGGAAAGAACACTGTCCAATCGAGCATACTAGGAAAAACACTACACTATACAACACTATAATGTTAGGATTACGACAGAAAATGTGCTTGCTCCAGTGGGTAAACTGAAGGGAACATTTATCCACTTTATTCTACTCAGCTCATATATGTACATTTGTCATAAACCCCACTGATATGCATTAAAGATAATGGAAAAGGTTCAGCCTTATAATTGCTTTTGTCATGGGCGGTTAACTTTGTTTTGTAAAATATTCGCCCCTGACAGAAAGGAAATCGCGACGATGACGGTGCCGAGCTCTTACTCTCTCGGGAGCGCTCCTTGCCCCTGAGGCTCAGGCTGGAGACATGCTGCTCTCGTCGATGCCACTCCAGCTCTTTTTCCTGCTGGTTCTGTTGTTGTTGCTGCTGCTGCTGCTGCTCCAGACGGCGCTCCTTCTCAGCGAGTTCCTGCTGCTGCTTCATGGCCTGGAGCTCTTGCTGGAGCTGAGAAAAGCGGTGCTCACATCAGAATGAACAGAAGTAATTGTAGAATCAAAGAAGCTTTTAAAAACTTCCGCTGTTTCTTGTTTTGCTGCAGTAAAAACTCAACGCTCCAGCTAGATGTATTTTTATAAAATGTACTGCAAAACCTTGAGTCCTGCTGAGTTGTTTTCCTTCTGCTGCACTCTTTTTATGCTGTCCTGAGATACACATTTTTGTACTGCATCTGCACTAATGTCATGCTGTGCTGCATTCTGTTGTTTCTGTTGTCATGCTGACCTCCATGCTACTGCTCAGTGCAATGCTAACCTTGAGATGCTCCTGAAGCTGAGCCTGGTGCTGACGGGTCAGCTTCTCGTGCTGCTTCTGAAACTCGCTGATCAGTAACTGCTTCTGGATCTGCTGCTGCTTCTGAATGAGGAGCAGCTCCTGCTGGAGCTGCCTCTCCCACAGTCCGGGGTCTGAGCCTGGCCCCAGCATCCTCAGGTCTGTGCGTAGGTCCAAAGGGGACAGGGGCTCCACAGCCAATGGCACGTCTGGCTTAATGTCGACTGCGGCACAGAAAAAGGACAAGATGTAAGATTTATGCTGTTTTTGTATTTCAGCTGTAACTAAATGAACGGTTATACGGAAGATAAAAAATGTGCGCATTCACTGTGAGAAAGAAGATCTTTCTCTCCCGTGATCCTGGAAAGCCTGCGATTATAATAGCATCTATAAACAGTCTCACATACGTCATTTCAGAATCCACTGGGGGCTGTTGTGTGCACTTTGAGACTCGGCAGACATGTGACACAAAATGTTGAAGCAGTCATTTAAAGTATTTACATGAAATCTGTTTTCCCACTGATAGATAAATAATTGCAAAAATGTCCTCCTCCCCATCTGCAACAGAACATCCTGCAGATATTTCCCCCTCTCATTAATAATGTATGACAAAAACAGGCCGTGAACCTGCATGAGTTTGTAAATTCATGTACCTGTATGGTGTTCTCATTTCTGTGCTTCTGCACAGACAATGCAGCATGCACATTGGTAAGAAGTGCCTCTCTATTATAGGTAATTGCCTGATACAAAGTGACAGGGCATCCCCTTTGGTCTCCAGTCTCTATATATAGCCAGTTCTGCAGAAAAAAAAAAATCAATGGCCAGAAAAGAACACGAGACACAGATTTACTTCATCGTCCTCCTCCACAGAGGATGATTAGTGATTGTTCAATATTTTCCACGTTCTCTCTATACTTTTTCATCTAATTCACACAATTGGTCCCATCTGCCTTCATCAGGCTGACCCTGTGTGCACTTAAGTGGAGAGTGAAAATTTTCAATTAATTTTAAGATATGTGCCAGGACAATGTCCAGTGTCTCGGGAGTACCTATACCTTTAGAATGTTTTCACATCTTGAATCATTACAATACAGTTTTCAATATTTTGAATATATTTGAGAGAGATGCATAATAGTACAAAGGAAGGAAAATGGCACAGAGGTTGGATTTCTTACAAACATGAGAAGCAGAGCACAAGTTTGGATTTAGGCCCCTGAAGCAAAACACTGTACAAGGGATGAATACAGAGAGAGCGAGAGAGATTTGCTATTCCTTTTTAATAACAATAAACCAATTATGTTTGTTATTCTTAAAAACTGATATTGTTGCTGGGATTTTTCCTTTTACTGTTTGAACTGTGTCACTATGGCTGCTTCAGTGAAAGTGTCAATAAATGCCACAGAGACATATTAATAAATGACTGAACCAAATCATGCAGTGAAGGGTAAGTTTATTTTGGAGTAACTTGTGGGCATGTGAAGATCTGACAGAATTCAGTGAACAATTTAAACTTAGAAAGACTGTGATGCTTCTTATTGTAGTTTTCATTGCCCCTACCGTGTTCACCCACCTTTTGCGTCACTTGCAGCCATCTTCACATGTAAATGCTGAAACCTTTTGTTTATTTTATTTATTTTTTTACAAAATAAATCAATCTCAGTCAGATTGGATGGGGAGCCGTTTTTAAACAGCAATTTTGAAGTCTTTACAAAGTTTCACAATTGTATTTAGGTTTGGACTTTTACTAGACCATACTAGAACATGGTTGTATTTTAATCTAAAGGTGTTCAAAGTCAATCGAACCTCAAAAACTGGTACCCTGCATCTTTTCGGGGTTTTTTTTTGGTTTTCCAGAACTTTGACGTGATGTAAAGTAAGTTGGGCCATTTGATTTAGCTGTGTTGGAGCAGAAACATATCAAAGACTGGCAGGACTCTAGCCATTGAGGACTTATACTGGACAGCCATGATATAAACCATTCCATTCAAGCTCAGACTCTTTATCTATGGGGTCATAGGTATGCATGAAGCCTCAACAGCCTGTAGAAGAAGAAAAGTATGATGCAACCACCTCCACATTTCACCAGTCTCAAGTCTTCTGCAGGCACAAAGGGTTTCTCTTCCAGGATTGCTCTGTAATTTAGCTCCATCCATCTTACCATAAACACTGACCAGCTTCTCTGTCCCACCACCATGTTTCACCTTGGAGATGGTGAACTTGGGGTGATGTGTAGTGTTTTCTGGCAAGCATATCATTTTGCATTTAGGCCAATCTCTCTAATCTTCTCTTAATGTGGAGAACAATGTTTCATTTTCCATCCACATTATAATTATGAGCTATTTTGTGTTGGACTATTATGTAAAAGTACTTTGGCTAAAAAGTAACAAGTGAACGCTTTTTGCAAGGCAGTATAGTTTCTGCGGTAATTGAATCTAGCGGATAAAGGTTAGTTAGCCTAATACGATGTGATATTCAGAGACGCATCTGGACTGTATTCTGTCTCCTTAGTGGCAAAGCTGGACAAATATTAAAATCTACTTAAAATTCCAGGGGCTAGATGGAGATTTATTGAGTCCTTTCACTGGCTTAATCTTCTCAAGAGGTCACATCTGAGGGATCATCAGCGGTGCCATTACTTCACCTGTTACTGGAAGAACTAAGCCTGCATAAATTGTTACACACATGTCCATATGAAGGCCCTGTAATAAATCTAAACAGAGGTTGTAAAAAGCGACAAAATCCACAGGAGACCTGAGCAAAAAAAGAAAAAAAAAAGAGTAAAAAAAGAAGTGCCCCTTTGCTCTCTGATGTTGTAAAGCTCACTGGTGCTCATTTGTTTTGTCATGTGTTTTTTTAGTTCTGCCACCCTTCCATGTGCATGCGCCGGTGACGATTAAAAATAGAAACATTAAAGCGAGTGGCGCAATCCCAGTCTGTGACAACCCCCCCTCCGACAAACACTCACTACGCACACACACACACACACGCCTACACACACTCCCCAGTATCCACCACCCTAACTTGCTGCTGCCATGGCAACGCTGGCAACGTAATTATGTCTCCCTGTTCTGCAGATATCAAGTCTCACTGCATGTCATCTCCTGCCTACAGTGTGCGATGTGACATGTTGACTATTATATCAGCTTTTTCAGCTCTTATATAAGAAAGGAGTCCCGAGCCGGAGACAGAATGAGGGGAGACGTTAGAAAAGCATTCAACAGCTCGGTTCTGAATCAATGGGGAGAGCGACTTAAAACGTGTTCAAAAGAAGTGAAGACAAACAGAAGGGACTCCAGCGCTGTCATTTTTCCTCTCTGTGTTCTAAAAACAACTTCAATCGGTTGACAGAGAAGGGCAACAACATGGCAGACACATCGAACAGGCACCTGTAGAACAGGCACTTCTCTCCTGACAGGGAATATTAATCTTAGCTTGTAAGAACTTGACAAAGGAGCTTTTTGTAGTGGGTGCTGTGAACCTGTGAACCACAGCACGGCTCAGGGAGCCAGAGAGCCTTAGTGCTGCTTTTAGCTAATAGACCCAAATATAGCTCCCCTACCCAAAGTGAAAAAAGAAAGATGAAAAAAAAGGAATAAAATCCCTGCTGGGAGGTCTAATTAATCTCATATTTCATTCTGTATCCTGGCTATGAGTGGCATTAAGGATCTCCACTTTGATCGGCACATCAAGCGCAGCCTCCACCAGAAAATCTCCATTTAGCTAAACAGGATGGGAAAGCTTCAGTAGCCTCACATGCATATGTCTGCTTAAAGTTCACCGTGCCAAATAATGACAGTGATGAGGAAACACAAGGTCTTAGACTTAAGCAAGCACTGTTATAGCAACAGTAAAGCCTTGATCTTTGATATGTGTGATTTTTAGCTTCCCATGTCATGACTGACACAGAAACAAGGATACCGGTATGCTTAGTGATGCATTTTTCAAACCACACATCACATCAGACTTGCAATGCCTCCAACTAAAATCTCATTTATTAATTCAAACTGCAGTCTTTAATGACTTGAACTGAAATCTGGTGTTCCTATATTATAAAAATACTCTACAGGCAGAGGAGAAAGCAGAACTAGCAGACGCTGAGGCTAATTTTAAATGTTTTTCTGAGCAGGGTCTTAATATAGACGACATGCAAAAGAGTGTCACAGTTGTGAGGCCACCGGCTCTATTTAACACAGGCAAAAATAAAACGCAGTGTCACATTTACATAACTTTTAGCTAATTTCTGAAATTGTCGCTCAATAAAAAAAGTCTACGCATTCTGGGACAGTGGTCCAGTCTGTGACATTGACCCCTACAGGGAACACTTCATACTGGGTGCCGCTTGATTGGTGGAAAGTGCACAGAAGGACCAGTAGGCGTTGGTAAACAAGAGATTTATGAATGACAGTTCCCAAATTTGTTTTTAGCACAGGAGGAGCAACAAGCACCCTGTACCGTGCCCAAATTCCTCTCCCAGCAGAGGTCCTGCCAAGGGGATATAGGGTGACTCATTGCCTGTGACCACACTCCCACTGCAGCATCGCACCACCAGCGTCTCCAACGTGTTTATTCCTATAACCAATCTGTCTCTCATTAGCCCTGCTGGTGCTTAGAGTGACAATCACAGCCTTAATTTAAGATGTTGGACGGCTGCCTTTTTTTGCCTCAGACCACATTAGCAGGTTCCCATCCAAGAAAGAAACACACATCACAAGGGACATTATGCTACTACTGCACGTGAGAGGGTTGGAACGCAACGTTTCACTGTAACAAGTTTTTCTGTAGCTGAAGCATCGCCATGCCTCACTGAATGCGACTGAATCTTAGCAAATCCTCTAAAAAGGACAAACAGGCTAAAATAATTTAAGCTCTTGAGCCTACATAAGGATCTTGTTTTATCAGTTGGATCTGCAGATATTTCTGAGAAAACTATTTCAGAGATTAAATGGAGTGGCATTTTAATATTAAACAGAGATGAATTCCTCAAGTGTTTCTTAGGCAATGTCGATCTCTCATATTCTTGAGATCTGATTCTAATTTTTACCAATGCCATTTTTACGTCACATCAAATGATGGATGAAATATAGCAGGTTCTTTAATTTTACAAAATGATAGCCAAAGATTTAGAAGACTGTCTCCATTTATGAATGAAATTATAACCTTGAGCTGATCTTTCTTTTCCGTTTTTAAAAAAAAAAACAGACATCAGAGCAGTAGCTAATGAATTTATAGACTGAATTTATCTTAAAAACTGGGGAAGAAGAAAATCTGATTTCTTAATATTTGACCTGCTGATCATTGATTAGTCACCCAAGAAAAAAGCTAATTCCAGTGTTTGACTGATAGCATCTCATTAATGTTAAACAAAATTACCATCGCCTCAAACTGGTGTTTGTTAAAGGCAAAACTTAAATATGTGACTTTGAAATTTTGTTGATTTGCAGCCAGAGAATTACGTAAAAGTAAATATACCACATGCTGTGAAGCAACTTCATTTACATCAGTTCATAGTAAAGCTAACCTATCTAACTTTAGGTATTTTCTAGTTATTACATTTCGTAGCCAAATGTGTGCTAATTTTCAGTTTTTTGCCACAGAGACTAAGAACACACTTGGTTATGCTGTAAACATGAATGTATGTGAGCATTTAAACTGAAATAGAGAGGGGCTGCTTATCTAAATTCCCCCCGTCTGCCAGTATAAATAGAAACAGAGATACAGAAGATGTTTGAGGGCAAAAAAAAAATAAGCCGATGCTTGGGACTGCAATGTGGTGCTGGATCTCTCATTAAGTGCCTTGTTATTTTGAGCAGCTGGTATGTCTAAAGCAGGAAACAGGTCTTTATTTTTAAGACTGCAGGCTCGTCCTTGCAGCTGAGCCAGAGCTGTGGTTAGGGAGGCTGTCTGCTAACAAAGAGAGCAAAGCAGTGCCACCACGGCTCTTTGACTGAAGGAAGCCAAGCGTTCAGTTTTCTCCTGTCCTGCTGTTACCTCTAATTATTTACACGACAATAACACACAATGCAAAGTATGACAAACATGAGCAAAAAAAGAGAATTAAGCAGACGACTGACGTTTAGGAAATGCTTTTTACTGAAGATTTTTAGGACGCTCCTTTACTTTGCAGCAGTTGTCCCGATGCTTGGGGACAAAATTTGACAAGTGTGCGGTCTTGGAATCAACTAAACCTGAATTCAACTCAACCTGAAAAATAATAGTTGTAAAAATTCTTCATGCTTTAAATGCTTCAAAAGTCATACCAGCTTAATTGACTTAACATTTACATACTCAACCAATAGTCTAGATCACAAGTTACTCCCACAGATGTGTTTCTTTTGTTTGTTTTTTTGCATGCCGGATGCTGAAAAGTTTTGAGATCCGCTGCTCTGCATGCTCGCAACATTTGCTTCACTCTGCATAATCAGTAAATTCCTAATCTATTCATTAGTCAAATGGGTCATTCTTTCCATTTTTAGCATTCTATGAACCACAGAAATCCATTCAACGGGGAAAAAAAAGGTCCCATAACATTAACAGTAGTGAACTATGCTAGTCTAAGGATGAATTTTACAACAACAGGAAGAGGAATTTAGAAATGTCTAGGGTATTTATAGCAGCTCTTATGTCCTTGGAATCTTTTTACTCCTAAATCATGTAGTTTTCAGGCAGTGCTGACACCAAAACCTGTCCTCTGCCTGCTGTTTTGCACCATCTCTTCTGTGGTAAACACATCAAACGCACACTACCAGAATAGATCCAGGACATACATGAGTGGACTTGAAGGGTTTTGCATTGTTCTTCTCTGAAAAGTTTTATTTTTTAGAAATTTGTATGATAATTTGAGCAAAAGGGGAAACTCATTAGTTTCTCTGTTCTGTTTAAGAACCCACCTGTGGATTTTTTTTTTTTTTTTTTTTGTGATAGAACCTTATTGGTCCTGATGCTAATCTGAAATTGTGATTAACCCCCTTTATTCTCTGATCCATTTGAAGTGTGATAAAAGGAAGGAAGAAAGATAAGAACTGTGTTTCAGACAAATACATCACAAATAAGCTACTTAACTGACACCGGAGCTTCTTCACATGCTCTTTTCGTGACAAAATAACAAACAGAAAACTATTAGAGCATTTTTGATATAGCCTATGTCTTACTGTGAACAAACAGCCAGAGGAACCCAGTAAACTCACTCCGTTCTACACAGAGACATATTTTTTGTGCAGATAATGTTAGTCATCGTCATGTGGTTAATTCTAAAGTGGAAAGAACAAATTAAAACAGGCAAACGCAGAATTCTCTATTAATATCTGTTCCGAGGCGCTGTTATATCAGGAGCATGCGAGATGGAATGATAACGCGCACAGACGCCTAATCTTAGCAGGCTAATGCCATAAGCTGAAAATAACTCACCTAAGAATAGCTGACCCACAGAATAAGCAAGGAGCCTGAATTCAAGTGCTTGCGCTATACGGGTCTTGTTTGGTTCACAAGCCGCAAGACAATAGGGGAAAAAAAAATCCCTTCTTCTATAGCCCGATGGTTATAGAAGATCCATAAGGCTTCAGGTACATTCAATGGCAGTTGACACTCTCACTTTGTCTTGTCTTAATTATCCTGAATCCACTCTATTTTCACTTTAATACTAAAACATTTATAGCCAATGTAAAAAGTAGCTATAAAATTTAAGTGTACAGGCAGAAGCTCGTTAAACCCTTCTGCCTTGTTCTATTTCTTTCTTCTTCTTTTTTTTTTTAAATGAAGTTACGCAACTGTAGGATAACATTTTCACACAGCAAACAGTTTCATCTCTGTCATAATTTCTAAAGATACTTTCGAGTTTTCTCGGCAGTCACATGGGGAAACAGAAGAAGAAGAAGAAGAAAAAACAAATGAAGTGTGACTCATGTCGCTCTTGAGTCAATACAGTAAATAGATGTTACTCATTCTGATGTCAGCTGTGAACTCTTCAATTCAAGTCCTAAGCCCAAAATAGAACCGCTACGGAGTTGGTGGTAAATGTCCAAAGAGAAGCCTTTTAGATGTCCCCCTGATTTCAGTATCTCTGTAGCCTCCCTCCCTGTTCCCTCAAAAGTGCACGCTGGCATGGAAGCTTGCAAAACCCAACATCCCTGTCATGTTCACGGTGAGTCATTTCAGTGAGCTACAAGCAAGCGGAGCAGAGTTCACTCCATTTCTGATTTAAGTCAACGGGGACGAAAAGCACTTATTGTCAGAACCCCACACAGAAAAGCAATTCACACCGCAATGTATGTCAGAGGAAAATACCTTGATTCGGGGAAAAAGTTTCTGCTCCAAGTGGGTTGAGATGTCTCCCACGGAAAAAGCGCACAAGAGTTGAGAGAGTGAGACAGAAAGATGGAGTGGGTATGTGCATGGGAAGCACGGAGGGTGGAAGGGATTTGGGAAAAGCACAAGAAGAGGAAAAAGCAGGAGGACAGAGGACTCCTTAGGATGAGCAGAGACAGCGGGGCGTGAGATCACCTGAGTTGTTCATGTTGTGCATCTTGCTCTGGTTGGGGAGATGCTGGTGTCCGACGCGCCCCTCTGTTGTGGAGAAACTTGACTCGCCCTCGTAAATCGTCTGCAGCATACTCCAGTCAGCGCTCAGGTCTCATCGCCAGCCTTGCGTTTCCTGTCACCAAGAGCCACCCCTCAGAAGCTCGGTGGGGGGGGAGGGAGACCACGACGACGGGCGACTCTCCCTTCCTCTGCCTCCTCCTCTGAGGAACTACTCTGACTGTAGAGCTCTAACACAAAAACTACACACTCTCTCTGTCTCGGCAGGGCAGCAACTCTCCCGGGAGTCCTGCTTCAGTCTGGTCCAAACATCAACACAATGTTTGGAGGAAGATGGCAGCAGGTTCTGATTCTTTTATCTGCCTATGTCCCTGCGTTTCTGTCTTCTCTCCCCGGCAAAGTGTCCGGGCAGAGAGGAGAACGTAAAGCTGAGTTGCTGAGAAAGCTGTGTGTTCTGAGCACCTCGTACAGGCAGAAATGCAAGCCGAGGAGGGAGCGAGCTTCATTTGCATGTGAATCAACAACTGCGGGGCTCACAGGTGACAGAAATAGAACAATGGCCAGCCCTGGCTAAAAATAGGTCAGGCGAGGCGCAGGGATTGGAGCAGCATTGATGCGTTTAAAAATACCACACCAAACACAGCTGTCTTCTTCAGCTCCTGCCAGAAGGCATGTCTCCTGACTCGCTCTCTGCAGATGGAGGCTTGAAACCTCTCTCTATCTCTCCTTTCTGATTTGTTGAACCAGTGTCTCTCACTCTATTTATGTCTGTTTTGTTCTCTCAGGTGCAGGAATAGGCTCAGCCTCTTTCACCCTGATGTTTCCAAAGGAAAAAGGCACCTTCACTTTACATGTGCATGTTGGAGCACAGGTAAGTCATTCGCAAAAATAATGATTCTCTAGGGGGAGTGATAAACACAAATTCGTGGTAACCTGAGCAATCTGTTAAGACAGTAAATGAACAAAATGTCCCTTTGAGATGCAGCATGCAACCTCGCTGTGCTAGCTCAGGGTATGCACGAGGTTCAGTGTGTATCCAGGGCAGGACGGCGACTCAGGAAGCATGCTTTCAGCTCACCAAAGGAGCCAAGTGTAAGATGGCATTACAGCATGATCGTAATTACATAAACCCCTCAAACTGTGTCAAGAGCACCTCTTTAAGATGTGAAATCCTATTCCACAAAAAAAAAATCCTTGACACTATTTAATGTTGGATTAATATATATATCTACAGTATATACATATATTTAGTCTACTTTTACATTCACCAAACTTGTGTTCTGATGCGTTTCACACACATTTGCAGGGTTTTTTTCCCCCATTTTTTTCAATTGATTTTTTCAAAACAAAGATCCACATTTAATACAATCTGACTCGCTTCACTAAAAGGCCAAGTCAAATGTTCAATCTGACCACTGATGCAGGGTTGTGTTTGTGGCCAAGCAGCCTGCGCCTTTAAATTTTTCATCTTCCTTCATAATTTGACCTGTCCCCCTGCCAGGGGCGTGGAGCCAGCACAGCTATTTTTAGGTCTGGAGCTCTGACGACTGGAATACGAGAGACACAGAGAAGGAGTTTTTACTGTGTTGTTTCAGCTGGACAAACATTTAACCCCCTCAATCCTTTTATCGCTGCACAGCCATTAAGCCAAGAAGGAAATACTCAGCTTGTGGGCTCTATGCAGGCAGCGAATAACCCTGAAGCTAAAGCATATGAGTGGCGTGATTGCTGCTATTATGCAAACAAGCACTACCATGCATAGTCTATATGGGTGTTGATTACCGCAAAATTCAGGAAAGCACCATAGTTTGTTTACTAAATATCATCATGGAAAAAAAACTAAATAATTTTATATCAGAGCTGACTGTTGTGCAGAACCACAGACATCTTTGAGGGGGTGAACATTTAAGAGCCACATCACAGTTGAACAGGTCTGACAAACTCCTGATCTCCATGATTTACTTTGGGCTCTCATTCTGGCTGGGATGGTGAGAGTGATAACAAGCCCTCAAGTCCATGGTAAAGATTGCTAAAGACCCAGAGCTCCATCTGTCACATTAGCTGTCAGACTAGGCCGGCTCTGACCCTGGGCTGGCCTTCCCATGTACTGAGGCCGAGCTGCTCAAAAGGAGACACAAGACGGTCAGGGCAATATGAACAACTATTACTATGACATAGTAATAGTGTCAGGAATTTTTGCATAGAGGTGGGGATTTCTTGCGATGTTGCCAGGTATCACAGCATACCAAGTTTTTACAGGATTTGAATTTAAAACCGGCAAAGAATTTCATCTCATTATTGTCATGATTTACAGTTCTTAATGAGAGCCCAGAGGAAATGCTAGAGTGATCTGACTTTTCTCCATCTGTGCAGAGCACGGAGTAACTTAGCACCATCTCAGATGAAACTATGAAGGGCTGAGCATTTTCTTATTTATTCATAGCATCTCACGTTATGGTATCTGTCTGGATCTCAGCTCAGTTCAATAGAAAGCATTAAAGGTGAGCAGCGAATTAGCAGAGAGCAACACATGTTTCTGAGATTATATAGTAGCAGAGAATAATAAAGCCTATACACTGCAGGTCACCTAGCATAAAATATGCAACTACAACTTTCTCTTACTTATAAGTAAAAGAAATTTGGCAGTTTGGACATTTTTCTTGTCAGTAAAACCACCGACAGTCTTTGCACGATAACTCAAAGGGGGCTGCGAGGGGGCTCTCTCTTTTTATGATCAATGTTTTAAAACTGCAGTAAGCAAGCTACAAGTGGTTTGTCTGCTAACCCCTCAACTGCAAGACTTGCCACAAAATAGTTTTTTTAGACCAGCAATTTATATGTTATGTGCCTGAGCACAAATAAAAAGTACTTTCATTAATTACAAAGACTTCATTATTAGTGTCAACTTTAAGTAGATTCTTGAAAAGCCTCAGCCTTGCCCTACTGCATGTTCCTCAAAAACAACGCACTTCTCTTAGCTGCGATTAACCTACACTTTTTTATTTATAACTAGCTTCCTGAGGCTGATGAGGGATTGCAGGATTGGAAATAGCTCTGCCCAATAAGCAGGGTCCAGTAAACCTGCAATGTGGCAAGCCCATTATAGCTCCAACTGCGTCACTGGCGGCCTTTGTCTGCCTTTAGTCCTATTAAAGCATTGAACGTCAGCATCCCTGCTGGAGAGCCACTCTGCTCTGCGCTCCAGGGGCCAGGACTTCACTGTCTATCACCTCCCTCATATCAAACAGAAACTCTATCTGTGTGAGTGTCTGCATATTTGCGCATTGATCTTCAAACTAGAGCAGTGAATCAGCATGCATTAAAAGGAACAATATTTGATATGAAGCAAAATGAGGGAATTCGTCAAAATTCCACTGCAATTAAAGCCTTTCAATGTAAAATCTGTCAGTGTACAATGCTGAAAAGAAGTATTTCCCCCTATAGATTTCTTTTGTTTTATGCATTTGTCACAGTTAAATGTTTCATGTTGTCAGGCTAATATGTTTATGAAACAAGGATGAACAAAGCAGACACTGGAAGCAGTTTTCTAATGGTGAATTTATTTTATGAAAAGAAAAAAGCCATCTAAACCAACCTGGGCCTGTATAAAAAACTGAATACCCCCTAGAGCTAAGTGGTTGTGCTTCTATTTAGAGCAACAGTTGCCTTTAAGCATTTGTAACAATTGGAAATCATTGTTTTACATCACTGAGAAGGAATTACGACCCATTCCTCTTTGCAGAATTGTTTTTAGATCAACAACATTAAAGGTGTTTTAACCATGAATCTGCATGTACAAGATCATACCACAGAATTTAATTCACTGTTGGACTTGCTGGTGTGCTTTATACTATTGGTTCAGCTTGAGCTTAAGGACACAATCTGATGGCAGCACATCCACCTTCAGAGTGTTCTGCTAGATCACAAAATGTATGATTCTGTCAGTGACAGCAACAAAGAAGCCCCAGACCATGACATTGCCACTACCATGTTTGACTGTTGGTAAGATATTCCTCTGAAATACTGTTAGTTTTTCAGCAAATTTAACAGACTAAACACCATCAGAAATCTTTGTCTCTTTTATCCACATAATATTTTCAAAAATGTGTTGGGAGAAAGATGAGAGGTCCACAGAGCATAGAATGTTGTTCTAGGTTATTTTGTGACCTCAAGCTCTCTTGCAATAATTCACTTTAAAAAAGCAAAAACCTGTAAAGATGGATAATACTTTCTTTCACACCACTGTATGTAAACTTCATTTTGTTACTATTGCCTTTAATCAGCTCATAAATATATAAACATAAGAAACAGACACTTCCCCTTGTGCCACTTCCACAAACTATACTCATAACCTGGCTTACCATGATTTTTTCCCTGCCAATTGAGCCCACACATATCACAACAATTACAGCACCAGATACAAATCAAGTCCCAAAGTTCTCTGGCTTAATCACCATAGCACTGCAGTCTTGTGACACATTGTGCATGATGAAACCCAGCAGGGAGGCAGACTGCAGATAAAGGAGGGGAGCAGAATATAAGTGTTGCAACAGATATGAGAAGGGAACAAACGCCACGCCTTCTATCATGCTCGATCTGACCCTGAGAGCATTTTGTTCCTTTTAAAAGAGCGTGACCCGTGCGTGGGAGGGGATGAATCGGGAGTGTTTTGTTGTCTTGTTCTTAATGAACTTAAAAGCTGTTCATCTCTAGTGCTGTAGTTACGCAGATTTCATCATGCTACCTTGGGAGACGAGTGGCAGATATGATTCTGTGTAGGTGCCAATTTCTCCATCCTACCCAGTGGAAAAAAATCCTAAATAATTGCAACTTCCCACATATCGCCATACACTCCAGCAGCCCCACCCTGTCCCCTGGGTTCAGTTTCTCTAGAGGCCACCTCGCAGTTCTGAGGGCAACCAGGTGCAGAGGGGAAATCACCTTTCTACACCAATTACATCAGCCAATGATGAGTCACCGTTGGCTGCAGCGAGGATCATAGATCAATTTGTGGTGTGAAGTCATAGTCTGCACACCAAACAGAGCTCAATGTACCTGTTAAAAGCGCAGAGTGAAGCTTTGTCACTTCAAACGGCCCTTTTCTCCTTTTACCTTGTGGTAAGGGTTCATAAAAGCACAAAGGCACCATAACCGATGATTTGATGGTAAAATCTAATTAGCCTGTACATCTGGGTGAGTTATGTGAGCACGTTTCCCCCACTAATGATTTAGGTGCTCTTACTTTTATTGGGTTATTCTGTCTGGCATCCTGTGGAATTTCCTGCTGGACGTTCAGGGTGGTATGGGTTGCATTTAACAGGTTGGATCAAATAGCATGAAAAGCATTAAAACGCTGTAAAATGCAGTCACGTTCAGAATTTAACCGAGAGACATTTTCAGCAAAGTTCTGCAAAGCAGCTTGTAACAGAGTTAGATGTGGACAGCCTTCTGTGTTTCCGGTGAGGGTGCCATAAAAGTGCAGAAATAAATCAATGCAAGCCAACATACATATACAGTTAAACAATAACAACGTGACAAAGACAAAAAAATAATAAAAAAAACACACATTTTCAAAGCATCCACTTATTGTGAACTGACCTTGAGTCAGTTTGCTTTCTAACTTTGAGGTCCTCGATCAAATGCCTTCATCTGCTGCCATGGGTTTCCTAAAAATAGATGTGTGGCACAAAGGCAGACTGGAAACAGAGGCCAGCTCTCAGTATTTCTACTGATCAATGTGCTCATCTCTGCTGGAAATCATTGATTCACTGTTTGTATCAAATTGACCATGGACCTGTTGCACAATGATGGTGTTGCATATAAACAACTCTGCTTATGTCCCAATTTGTACATGTTGTCCTTCTTTGTGTCTAATTGCTTAGGAAATCACCCAGGCTTTTCTCTTACTTTACTGAAATTTATGCATTAGTCAGCCCTTTCAAAATATCATTATCATGTATTATGTAGCTTTTACTTTATAGTTTTTCTGCCCTGAAACTAGGGATGCTTGACAATGGGGAGAAATAATAATTATTGTTATTTTGGTCAAGACTATGACCAGTGGCATATTGTGTGGTGCTCTCAAAGATATGCTGAAAGTGTTTTTTACCAAATAGTAAAGAACACAATATGTGAGCATTGTTTCCTTATTTGAATATACTTTGCCACAGCATTACATTAGTGCAACATTTCTGTAAAGTACACATTCAAATATCAGTATATTCTACACCAACATAAACTAGAGTGCTTGAGTGTTTATCAGTCAGTTTGCAGTAACATAGATCATAAAGATAGCATCTTTATGATGATTTTATTATTATTATTATTAAAAATCATGAACATTTATCTCTTAGTCATTCTGTCACACAGACTTAATGCAGGGATCTTCAACTCAAGTGTTGAGAGGCCAGTGTCATGCTGCACCTTTTAGATCCGTCTCTATAATCCTTGCTCAAATAATTAGGTCTCTAGCAGGACTGGATTCTTTAGAACTTGACTACATACTGAGGACGTGATCCATTTGATTCAGGTGTGTTGGACCAGGGACACATCTAAAAGTTGCAGGACACCAGCACCTGGACTTAAAGGACAGTTGTTTGGCTCTAAGCCCATACAACTGCCCTTTGTGCACTTTGATTTTGGTGTTCTTCATTTTTGGGTCATTTCATTCCTGCCTTACTTTACATAATATTTTTTGAAGAACTCAATGGGCAATAAAACTTTGAATGTCTCAAGGGCTTTGGTGGTGCAGAAACAACATCCCTGTGTGAATTGACCAGTAAATGTCTTGGTCACATCTTGAAGAGAAGTGTCCGTTTGAGATCTCTTTCCATGGCCCATTGGCCTTGTGCCAAACCTTTGCATAAGATAATATACCCAAACCCATGAGAAGGTGAGTAAACCAGTCATCCCTCCTATGACACATTTGAAAAATAAAATCCAGAAGGTAAGTGGCTTATACTTTATACAAGAGTCTAACAAAGAGAAACAAACCAGAAGCTGCACCGAGCAAAACAGTTGTTGTCCATTGTTCACTGTTCACAGTTTTGTTATTGTCGAAGTGAATGTATAGGGTGAAAAAATCTTAAGCCATCTACATACTGTATAATTTTAAAACTAATATAAGACTTGAACATGTCATACTTTGCCAACTCATTGTTATAAAATCTCAACAAAAATGTCTTTGTGAATGATAATGTCAAATTGTTTTATTTTTATTTGAGCAAAATTAAATGGAAAAAGGCTGACAGAGACATCAGTCAACAATAAATGGAGGTCAGGAGTGTTACTTCTCTTGTTCCTAGAGTTGGATGCTGAAAAGGAGAGGGGAATAAGAAAAGGGGGATAGCTGTCAAAGCACTCATTGAGCAAAAAAGGATACATTTTCCAAATTACTTGATGTTTTTCACATGTTTTTAATCATGAGTCTGTCACACTGATAATCACATACAAGCTGCTGATTTGAGCTCAAGAACATACATTTTCTCCCTCTACTTTTACAACTAAAGCTTTTGTCTTGGTGGCTAATAACTGCTTGGTGTGAACCCATCTTTGTCTTATGAAGACAAAACTCATTTAGATCACATCAGGATATGAGCAAATTTCAAGAGATTCTGCGTTTTACAGTCAGTTCATCCATTCACATTTTCTGCATTGCAAAAGTGTTGGAGGAAGCAAAATGTTTTGTTTAATAATAGGAGCCATAGAGAAAATTGAAAATAGCAGTATAATTTGTTGCACAGTAAAGAGCACACGCTTATACATCAACATCCCTGAAAAGCCTCAAGAAACAAAAAGAAGCAACTGCGTCATACAAACACAAGGCCAAGCAGACACATGTGACTTAGTGTAATTCAGACAAACTTAGCTGACCTTAAAAAAATACCACATGGATTGAATAATAAACAAAGGTTTTCTGTTCAGAGGCATTTTCCTGATTCATTCTGCTACTTAGCTTGATTATGAGTTGATAATCAAAGCATCATCTTGCCTCAAAGCTACAGTCTGAATAATCAGAAGTGAATAAATATTTTTGTTATCTTGATAGAGGGTTTAGGTTTCTTATTTCTTTAGCAAAAAAATTTTGAACGTTTATTTGAAACAGTTACACTACTTCCTATCAAGAAAAGTAATGCTGTTAAATAAACAGCTAAAATTATAGTTACTCTGACTTCATCATTGACATTTAAAGATGCAAACAAAACTTCATTCATGGATTTAAACGGACCTCGGAAAATAGCAGAGTGACAGGAAATCGAGTTTGCTATGGGAAGGGCGGACTGACGCTTATTGTCCGAGCCACTTCCACCTACGCCACGACCACAGAACAGCAACACTGATCTCCTCCTGTGGTGCCTCAAAGGTCTCTGAAGTAACAATACTTCTGAAAAATAGCTCTTCCTCTGATTATTAAGGCAGCCTCATGCATGCTGGGAAATGTCCCACAGTGCTCTGGCCACCTCTGTTACAATGTTAATGTCTGAACGGCTCCATATGCATACAAGCTGGAGGGTATTTTTAAACCCTTTGCTGGGGTGACCTTGATTTTCTGGATCTTTTTATGGCATCATACCCCCGACATGTTTTCCCAGCAGATAGAGACAAAATTCACTATAACAAGCATATTTAAGCGCTTAAGCACAGTCTGAGAAATGCACTGCTAAGACATGTTCTATTTTTAACTAATCCACATAAGCCCCCATTTCCTACCTATAAATAGTTCAGGGGTCATCTCACCCTTTTAGAAGGAAAATAAGTGTAGCGCTACAGTTGCTTCAATAACTGAATTATTTCTATCCTACTCTCCCTCTGTCTTAAATGTCCTGCTTGTTCCTACATTTTACTGCTACATTCTGAATAGCATGCTGGCACATCTATACGGAGGGTTGTATCATTAACAGGGTTATAATAATAAATCTTGCTCGAACTATCAGTTCTATCGCTCTGTGAGTTTCATCAGCTCAAATGTGCCAGAAAAATGTTCCTGTAAATAAAACAGGGATTTGTGGTACATTGTCCAAGTGGTGTCCAACCGCTACCTTAAAGTAACAGTGCACCCTACAGGTTGATTAGAACTAGGCATGCTGCAAGAAATGGAAAGAGAAATAGCATGGCAACTAGCAAGCTTTGTGTAAAGATCCAAACAAGAGAAGATGTTGTAAAAGTACTCGTAACACAGAGAAGTAGAGTCAAAGCAGAACATATTGATGTTACAATATTACACACACAAACATTTAAAATGCCTTTCATACTTTGTGAACCTCAAACATAAATATATCTTATTGGTATTTTATTTTAGGTAGACAAATATTCTGAAGTGAAAGAAAATTGAATCATGGCCAGTTAGGACAGAGAGCATTTGTGAGCATCAATTTTTGATTGCATTTAACCCTGGACTTTGATTAGGCCATCCAAAGACAATTATGCTTTGATCCAGATTCTTTTATTGTAACTCTGATTGTATGGTCAGTTTGTTGTTTATCTAGAGGAGGAACCCTTTAAAACTGCTTGTAGTCTATACCAGATTTTCTTCCAGGGTTGTCTTGGGCTTTTTCCATCAAATTGTATCCTTTGTTGTATCTCTGCTAAAGAAAAACATCCCCGCAACATGATGCTACCACCACCATGTTTCCTACTGGGGATGGTGTGTTCAGTTTCTCATTATACCAACAGCTTGTTCTTAAAAAGGTTTGCATGCATAAAAACAAGTGCAAATTTGATACAATATGTCCAATTAAACCAAATTGAAAAACATCATGAATAAACTTAAATACTGTGCCATGTTACTTAACAAACAAAACACTTAATATGTTCAATTCAGAGACCAGAAAACCATCCTGGAGTCAAAGTTCCCTTATGGGCTTGTATGAAGCAAATTCATGTTGTAATAAATTATTATAGGCTTACTGTGGCTTGCAAAGTTTGGGTCAGGATGTAATATCCCATCATTTTTCAGAACCTGCCAAGAGTGGGATTATGTTATCACAGGAGGATTAGATATATGTTAAACCGGGGTGATCTGCACCACTTTTGGACACAAAAAATATTGCAATTTTTTTTTTTGTGCCCACAAACAAGTGCTCCTTGTTTGGAATCTTTCAAGATCAGGCCTGAAGTGCTTTTCATGTAGGACAAAAAGTAAAGTTTGAATTTAGTCAGATCAGACTCTCAGCCTTCATCAACATGTTTGCTGTCTCCACTACATAGCTTGTGGAAAACTGCAAATGCCTCTAGCAGTTGGCTTACTTTCAACACTGGGTTTTTTCTTGCATTGTTACATAAACGGCAGATTCATGAAGTACATTGCTAACAGCCTGTTGAGAGATTATCTAATTTTAGCTGCTGGTCTCTGTGGGTCCTCTAGAGTTACCATGGGGTTCTTGGCCACTTCTCTAACCAATGCTATCTTTGCCCAGCCTGAGAGTTTAGACAAACCCCATATCTTGGTGATAATGGATTGGATGCTCCGAGAGACATTTAAATCTTATGATAGTGTTTTATAATCCAACCCTGCTTTAAATTTGTCCTCAACCTCCAAAACAATCCCTGATCTGCCTGTTGTGTACTTTGGTTTTCATGATGCTGTTTCTTCATTAGTGAGCACTAACAAACGTTTGAGGCCTCCACAGAAAAAATGGATTTATACTGAGATTAATATGTGCACAGTTGGTCAGTATTTGCTAATTAAGTTACTTTTGATGAAAACTGATTGAGCTTTAATTAGGAGTATTAGAATCATGGGAATTAAATACAAATACGTGGTAGAATATATACATATATATATATATATATATATATATATATATATATATATATATATATATATATATATATTTAAATATATATTTGTAAAAGCACAATAAAAACCATGTATAATTTTCATTCCACTTAACAATTATACACTCGTTTGCTGATCGCTCACATAAAATCGAGTTTAGACCCAGCTAATTGCAGTGTCAGTTGCATAGGGCTTACCAAGCTTTCTTCTCTCTTTTATAAAAAGGTGTGGAAAGCACCAGCACAAAGACTAAAACTGTTACTACTGTCTGACCTCCAAGAATATGAGTGTAAAACTCAAAGATGTTCAACAAGGTTTTGGGATTCCCACTATTATATCAGCATTTTAAGCTTAAAGAGAGTAAGAGAGAGAGAAAGGACAAATACCCATGTGCTGTGTTGCTTCTTTTTCTTCCTTCTGAACACATTCATTCACATCATTGTGTGCTTTAAAATACATCTAAAGGACGTGACTACAGCTTCCTTTTCAAGGTACCTGTCATTTTTCCCTTGTAAAAAGATTAAATACTTCACTCAATAACCTTTTACAAGAACTCTTTTTATCTTTTTGTTTTTGATGAAAGACTTTTGAAGTAAATTCCAAGACTTTTACCTCAAATGGAATTTCCTTTCTGTTTTCACAGCAAATTGGCTGGTAAAACCCTTACACACCTATCTTGCTAATGTGGATGCCACTCTTGGATATACAGTTAGTGTGTCCAATCTCTGTGTAATCTCTGGATCCGTTTGTTCTGCACATTTCATGCTGCGCGGGAAGGGGCTGCAGCCATGACCTCCTGCTGTCCCATAAGTCAAAAGATGAGTCGAGAGGAGAGGTGAGCACCCTCAGATGAAAGGCAACAACAAAGAGTTTAGCAAGATCTGCAGCAGGGTTGTCTGGGTAAGGCATGACGACTAATGGGTTTGTGAAGACTGAGGTTTATCTGGTTTTGCCATCAAAGGAAAGAAAAACCCTTTCCCAGTTAGACAGCAATTGGTATATAAACATTACATCTACCGCTTTCACTGATTTCACCTTGCAGATTTTACAGAACCGGATCTAAACAAAGCAGATGTACCTGTGCGTAGGCTTACTGCTCAAATACACACAAAGATGAGATCAATCCAAAAATAAAGTAGAAGGAACAGCAAGTCCAAATAATAACTGACTTAATACAAAAAATAAAAAAGTGTATGAACCAAAAAGAAAAAGTACCACACCGAGAAAATTCATAGAATCTACTTGAGGATGGAGCCTTAAAATCCCCATTTTTATATTCACACAAGAGTCTTCACAAAGACTTGAATGATTCATCCTCCCAACTCAGTTTGGATAGGGAGTAAAAACAAATGCAAGTGGGGTCCCCCTAGAGAGACCAGAGGTCTACAGTGAGGTTGGATGAACAACAGTGAGAACACCAGGATAAAAACCCACTAAGGTTTCTGTGTCTCAGCTGCAAAAGCAGCCAGATGCTTCCCCTTAAGCCACAATTCTCCCTTTCACTATCTAAAATATTCTTCACACATACACCTACCTACCCACACAATTCACCACCAATCCAGGATCAAGCTCTTTCTTGCTGTTCATGAGAGCTGAATGTCCTGCAGTGCAGCTGCACTGAATATATTTGGTAAATGCAAATAAGATTGAAACCACAAAGAGAGGAAAAACACATCTAAGTTAGATTTGCTGCACCTTGGCTACATGCAGTTTGTCTGCACAGTGTCTGCCGTACAGCAACACTCATGGCGTTTAGCAGGAGCTCAAGCCAAGAGCAGCAAAGTAAATAAAGGTGTGAACAAGACTCTGTTTCATTTTTAAGACTGCATGCCAAAATGAAGCCCAGAACTACTCTCTGTGATTCTGTTTAACCTCAAAAAGATACAGCACACATGGAGAAGCCTAATGGAAACCAGGACTTTGGGAAATGTGATGCATAAATGCTATTCTTTAAAATGTAAGGGAAGAAGTATTATTATAAAAAGACAAAGGATTTGTGAGTTTCACATAACTGTGAAAACTGCACAATGTAGGAGGTTTATAACAATTTTGAGCAACGCTAGCCTGGTCATTGCCTTCCTACACAATTTTGCTCAATTCTCATCTCTTTTCAGTGTCCCATCTGGGATTTCTCCCATTGAGTTTAACTTCTCCAGTTGAAAGCGAACAGATTAGGAGCTCTGAATAATTCTGTAAATGTTCTGAGATGTTTAGAATTATATTCTGGCATGGTTACAGTTTGACAATGGCTGCAGAGAACGTGAACGAGAGGCCACGCTTCCAAATATATAATTAACATTAACAGTCATCCCATTCAGCTCGACACTTCTCTCTTCATCGTGGGCGATGGTTGTTTACAGCGCAAGCCTTTTCCGGTAAGCTTCATAGCGTCAAACATATGTCAATGCTAAACATTAGTAATTAGGTAAAATTTAAAACTTCTACAGAGTCCATGCAGGTATGAATAATTTGTTTCTCAGTAGCCAAGGGTTCAGACCCTCGTTGCCATGCATAACGTAGAATAAGGAGCATATTTTTACCAGGCTAGTGCAATGCATGTCAAATCCATTAATGTTCTTAAAGATGGTTAGATTTTGTCATGCTGCAACCATAAACCTCAGTGTTATGTATTATGATTTTATGGAACAGAACACCACAACGTAGTGAAATAGAGGGAATGGTTTATTCATTCATATATGTTTATGTATATATATATATATATATATATATATAAATATATATATATATATATATATATATATATATATATATATATATATATATATATATATATATATATATATATTTTTTTTTTTTTTTTTTTTTTTTTTTTTTTTTTTCTGAAACATTACATGATAAGTGTGGCTATGTGTGTTTAAAGTTTTCCTTTGCAAGGTTGGCCTCAGTGTCTTTTACATTCTCTGACATTTTCTCTTCCATTATTGTCATGAATGTGGCTCCATCCATCTTCCTATCAACTCTAACCAACTTTTCAGGCCATGCTGAAGAAAATCAGGCCCAAAGTATTGATGCTGCCACTGTATTTTTACCATGGGTGATGGTCTCTTCAGATTAATGTCCATACTCCATTTTGGGGCATCCATACATCCATTTTACATGTAGCTCAAAAAAGTTTTTGTCTTTTTTGGTCAGAGCAAATTTTGTTGTGCTAACAATTGTTTTGTTAACAGTTTGTTGTGCCCCCTGCACTGTTTGTGATGAATCAATTATGGAACTTCATATGGCTTTCAATCCACAATAGCTTATTCTTGCGTCTCTTCACAAAGACTAAAATTGTGGAGTGAAAAACTAACAGTTGCTCTGTTAACAGATTCTCCCACTCAAGTTGTGTAGCTCCTCTAGAGTTTCTATGAGACTCTTGGCTGCCTTTCTAGTTAATGCTTAACTTATACTAAGACAAAAATATAAATTTAGCCTCTTCCTGTCCAGGCTCTACGGTAAGGAATTCTGAATACAAATGTACTCCACAATTTCAGATATTTATTTGTAAAATAAACTGGAAACAATGTTGTTTTCCTTATGCTTTCACAATAGTGCACTACTTTACTTTAGTGTATATAATAAATTGCCAATGAAACACAATGAAGTTTGGTTTGCAAAGAGACAAAATGTGAAAAAGTTAAAGAGACTTTTTCACATTTGCAATGCCTTTGCAATCCACTGTTTATTTATTTTTATTTTTTCATTTGTCCATTCCAGAAAATGCACTGCTTGGACCTTAAACCTGTCCCAAAACCTTTTGTAATTATGATAATATTCCCTCCAGAGTGTAACATCTTTGTAAACTCCGATGTTATGGGAATCTACACAAGTCACTTGAAACAAACCCGTTGACACCTTTTGTGCAGCAAAGAGTAAGGATCAAAGAGTGAGACACAGCCGAACATAGACCAGGTCTGTCCTCTGGGCATCATCATCAGCTCCTCCCCCTCCAGGCCTGCTTCACCTTCCACAAAAAACTCACTGACCCAAACCCATTTTTTCCAGTCTAAGAGAAATGTCAAGTCCAGACCTAGAAGTCATCGCTTTGAAGGGAACACAGCAGCCAAATATAGCTCGTAGCCTCCACGCCTCCTGACATACATCAAGCTCTACAGGCTCTGTGAGCTGTGGTTAAATTTGGAAAAGTGCCATGCAGTCACTTACTATTAAACATCATAACTATACAAAGAAAATTATACCCAAGCAGCAGAGTATGCACTGTTGCCTGGAAACCTAATGCCATGTTAGGGATTCATCTTGTTTTGAAACAGAAAACACTTACAGGCCAAGCCAATAATAGATCATGGAGCACATAAAAAAATAAAATGGAAGCAATTCAAGGGTGTCAACAATGATGGCCGATATAAAGCAGAGAAGTGGACTGGGAGAAATGCACATTCAAGAAAGAAAATCTCAGTAGTTCTAAAACTGAAACCACTGAAGAAATGATTACTGTTACTCATTTATCAATATGAGACGAGGCACAAAAAGATAGTTTATTTTTAAAAAAGGGTGCAAGGCACAATTTATCAAAGCTCACTGACTTGTTTAGATATTACAGAAATACATAAATTGCCTCTGGCCAAGAAGATGTGAATCATTTCTGTTGGGATCCGGTGAATCATTGCAAAATTTGGAAACCTAAAATGTCCAATTGGAAAGAAACGAGTTGCATAAAATATGATCGGTAGAGGTGTCAAGAAAGACAGAACTGTTGCTTTTTGTACAATCATTTCCTAATGCTAAATTGTTTTCCCAACTGAATTAGTGCACTCAAATTAAATGTTAAATGGACAGATTTTTTTTTTGCTGCAGGGTCTTCATAATATCATTAGAAATATGGCAAACACCAAGTTTAAGACAATAATATCAGCCTGCCATAGCTAGCGTGTATGAGACAGCAGGGATATCATGCAGCATGCTGGCTCTGTGAACACTTCTCACCAGTTCAATAGACTTATCAGGTCCCCTGAATAATTCACAGATGCCTGCCAAAATTTGTTCTTTCGAAAACATTTTGTCTCATTAACACATTCCTTGGTACTATGAAATTATGTGTCAGGCTGAGTGTAAGGTGCTGATAAAATGACTTTCTCTCCATGACACAGCTCAGATGGTACCTGCCCCCTCAAGCCATCTGAGCAGTGTAGACATCTGTGAGCTGCAACCTGCCAAGAACAAGCCTAATGTAAAAATATCAAAAAATATTCTGAAATGGAAAGACGGCTGGAGGGTCATTTGGACAAACTGCAGTGAAAAGCCTTCATGTCAAGAATGAGCTGTGTTTTTCCTCTGTCCCTGTCTAAATGAAAATGTACACTGCCAGGTTTCAAATTTATGGGTTTTTCTGACTGCTCTGAGAAACAGCTCTGAAAAGCTGTCAAGGCAAGAAACCTGTGGAAAGAGCGCTTTTTACCAGACGCCAATATCCAGCTGCCATTTGAAAACGAGTTGAATTTGTGAGAAACGTTTTTGTTGACATCACAAAGTGTCCATCAAAATTGGAAGATGTCAAAACACTGTACAGCATAATTCATCACAAGAGCTACAACCCTTAATCTATTTAGATCCAGAATAAAATTAATTCTTTATTTCTTGTTTAAAACAATATTTATTGTTCTGTGGATGTGAATGTTCAGTAATTGCTCGCTTCTTTATGCTTTTCTTTTAATTAGTCATATCATCTTGTGATGTTTTAAAGAGGTATTGATAAATTTTTTATGCATTAGTCATATTCCATGGAGAAACAAACCATTTCCAGAGTAATATTTAACTCTAAGAAAGATGTCACTTATTCTCATTTGTTCAGGGTTACCTTTAAAAATTCTAAGAATAACATCATGAGGTTTAGTTGGTTGAAGTTGGACACAGAGACACAGATGTGGCAAATGAATTAGAAGGTTTAATGAAAACAAACTTACAAAGATAACAAGTAACCAGGTCAGGAATAAATAAAAATCCAAGGAGACACAAGGAGAACTAGGGAAAGTGACAGGGGTAAATAAAAGGATCCGGCAAGGAGTGGCTGAAAATGATAAGCTTTAATACTGGAAGGTTGCATGCTGAGACAAAGGATCTAGGGTGATGAGTTAATGGGTGTGAGTGAAGGGAGCAGGAGGCAAACTGAAGAGAGGGAGAGAAAGAGAGTGGCACAGGGACGAGAGAGAGTACATGGGGGAACAGGAAATAAGTACAACTCAAGAATATAACTATACTAAAGAAACATATTAAAACTAGAGTAGCTAAAAATAATTAGAAACATTAAGAAGAACTGAACTAAAGCTAAACAGAAACAAGATTGAGTTAAATAAAAGAGGAACAAAGAAACACATAAATAAAACCAAAACCCAACTAAACAGCCCTAACAATAACATAATTTAAAACACATTAAATGGCAATTTAGCACAACAATGTGATCTATAATACATGTGATATAAGTGGTCTAAAAAGATATTATTTATGATTTTTATTATTAATAATATTTTGCACAGGCTTCCAATTTTATCATCATCTAATCAATGCATCTTCTTCCATGTGTTTATTGTGTCCCCCACAGGACTTTTCCAACAACAGCTGTTCTTGTTTAGTTTCTTCAGATACCACTGAATCCTTCACAAACAACTGAACTTATACCTGATTTTATTTAAGATGATCATACTAGAGGGAGGAGAAAACAAATGCAAGCCAGCGTTTTAACTGTAAGAAATTTGAAAGCCAATGTATTCTTTCCTGTCCACTGCACAATTACTTACCACTTTGTGTAGTTCTATCTCATCAATAAAAGTTCATGGATCCAACAAAATGTAAATAAGTTTAATGAACAAACCATATTGTAAGAAAGGAAGCTAAAAAGTTATTCACACCGCTATAAATGGTTTTGTAAAAGTCATTGCAGTTTTATGACAACTGCGTGATGCATCCAAGCTAATTGACAATCTTTCCAATAAGCACTCTCCCGCCTCACTTCTCCAGTGATGAGATCATACTTCGCAAGCAGGTCTATTTATAGATCAGAGCGCCCGCGCTACAATAGCCCCCATCCATTAGCAGTCTGTAAAAGCAGAGATGATGAGGCAAATAAGTAATCGGAGAGAAAAGACATTTCCTGTGTGACGGATGTGGGAGGGATGTCACGAACCGTGAGAGTCTCATAGAGACTGTTCCGGTCCACTTTCTCTGGCGGACTCACACTGCAGAGTGAAACGACCACCTGTTTGTCCGCAGAATCAACGACCAAGTCAACTAATAATGCGCTGATAAAAACAAAATTATAATAGACGTGATAGTAGTAGTCTATCTCGCTACCTTTACAATTAGTAACATAAGAGAAATGAGCACAATAAAAGCCACATGTCATATAATAACAATCTTTGACGATAGAAAACATGTCAGTCTTTTTGTGAACACTCTTTTAGCACACCTGTCGCGTTGAATTTGTCGTCACATTAAAAATGAAAGGACTGCGAGTGGAGTGTTGACGGTGTACCTTGAGGTGGGCTGGATGTGATGATTGTCTGAAGTGGGATGAGGAGGACGCAGCTATAAATAGCATCCTTTGGTCTTCAGTTATAAAATCCCAGGCTTGTTGAGACACTGACAGACAAGAGTGTTGTCTTCTTCACTTCATGGTCCCCGCATAATCTATGTTCTCCCGTCCAGCACATCGAATTAGATATGACAATAAGTTTTACTAGGGCTTTATTGTTCTACTACTATATGTAATCGTTTTAAATAATTAAAGTGGAACTATAAATTATATTCCAAACTTTTCCTGTGATAGATTCACCATAGCTATATAACATTGCTGCATGAGAGGATTTAAGTTTATGAAAACGGTACTGTTCTAATTGTTAAAAAGCTATTTGATTTTATTGTATAACCTGAAGTTCAAAATGTGAACAGCTGCAGTGACGCACCTTCTAAAAATAATACTAGCTCCAAAAGACTATTAAAACGGGAACAGTGCCATCTAATGGTCGTACTGGCAATTGTCAGATGGGAGAAGCTGATTTGCTTGTTTTGTCCATCAGTTAAATAAAATAGTTATGTCCTCGGCATGTATTGTTATTCATAGTCATTTAGAAGTGTGGGAAACACAAAATTAATTCAGGTTTTTGTCTTTATTCTTCGGTAACAGAGAAATAAAGTTAATCAACACACATCTTTTTGTCAAATTAAATGCTTTAAAGTTTTGTGACTTGGTAGATTTACAAACAACATTACCTGCAAATATTCAAATAGCATTTAAATGAAATGCTATTTCATATAAATGAAGTAGCATTTCAATTAAAAATTGTCATTTTTTTTAATTACCTTAATTCATCCTTAAAATTCAGGATGAATTTTAAGAACCACAGCGTTTCAGTTTGATTAGTGAATGTATATTTTCAGTCCTGAGTTCAATGAATGTAAAATGTTAAGAAGATTTAAGTATAATTTTGAAACTAATATAAGTATACATCTGTAGAAGGATAGTTAATGAAATATAAAGCAAAAGAAAATCAGAACTTCTGTGATTTGGGTTACATTATTTTCAAATTTAACTAATTATTTATTTGACAGTGGCTTATTCTTAATAATTTCTTTTTGTGAGGAGAAATACACCTGAGGACTTACGAGACGTGAAGGTCACTGTGAACTTATGCTTTAGCTTTATACCTTTACAAACTCTGCAAGCTCCATATCCTTTGATTTTTGCTAGTCTTTATATAGACTGTCTCAGTATAAAATTAAAAATATGTATTTAACACAAGTGGATCCTTTAGACATTTACATATTTGTTACTTTTTTGGTAAATTTAAAATCTTGTCAAAACAATCAACTGAAACTATTCTAAAAACAGCAACACAGCATCACATTTTCACAGTATTGGTCTCTGGCATTCAAGAAAGTTCACCAACTTCTTCCAAGTCTCCTCAAATTGTCCTTCTTGTCCCCCAGTTATATAGGTTAGTCTTTGCAGCACAACACAGGATGCTGTCTCTTTTAGTCATGTATTTATTGAGGGTACATCCATCTTCCTCCAAGGTCAGGGACAATGTACTGACCTGCAAGAGACCAAGGTCAACTAAAATAGAATGTCTTGTGTCAGTGCCTCTCGATGAATTCATCTTTTATTCCAGTAGTATAACCTCACCAAAATATTTTTGAAAAATCTTACTTTCAATCTAACAAGTGGGATGGAAAATGGTCTGGAGAATTTTTTTTTCTAAATACAAGAACTGGTGGCACAATGTTTTGCACCCCCTCTAACAATCCCTTAAAAATAAATGTAAATTAAGCATATGGTCATATGCTTTACATAGTTGTTGGAGAGGAGCTTCATGGAAAAAGCATATTGGGTTCTACTATCATATATGTAAAGATGTGGAATTTGCTGCACGATATAGACTTTAATCAAAATTGTGTGCTGTAATCAGATGAGATTCAGATTGAGCTATTACAAAATAAAGACTCCAGCTGGGTTTGACATGACACACAGGATGACAGTGGAAAAGCACTTTATATTCACTGTATGGTGAAAGTACTGTGATGTTGTAGGCATGCTCATCTTCTAAAAGCAGTGGAAACCTTGTTGTAGAATTTGGCAACACATCTCTTTGAAATACCAGAAGATATGATATAAGAATCTGGTGAACTCTGTCAGAACTGTACTGTTCCAAAACACATTAGCAAATCAACACAGAAATGCTTCACCAAACACAAACTCGTCTTATTTTAATGGCCATCTTAGACCCCAGACCTAATTACTAGGAAACATGTGAGATGAACTGATGAGAAGAGAGGATAAAAAATTTGTCCAAATACTTTTGTTGTTTTTTCATAACACTTGTATGTTCAACAAATTCCTAAGATGACAGGGACTTGGTAATTATGTGATCCCTGGCTGTGCATCATGGGAATCAAGAGCATCAAGAGCAATGGGAAACCGCCAACTCAAAATGTTCCCGTCTTTGCTCCGTCCAGCAGCAGCTGGGACTGACATGGCAAAGCAACATCGCTTTCATCCCAGGATCCCGACTGTCCAGCTGTGTTCTATCTCTCATCCTGACAGACGTCTGTGAGAGCCAAACATCAGAGCATCACAAGGCACTGTCCTTCATGCACATCTGTGGGGCTGTCTCTTCAAGACTTCACAGCTGTTATCAGGAAACAAAGGATCGTGTCATTTTTCAGCAGGGTGTTTGCTTTGGTAAGAAAGCTGTGAGCAATTTTAGTCCTGACAAATCTGTGGCCATCAGACTCTCAGTGTTTTGCTGTTTAGTAAAACCTAAGAATATTACTTCTGTCCTCATCTATGCTTATTTTGCTCTTTTATTCCCTCTCATTGCCTCCCTCTTTCACACTTTTGGAGTTGTAAACTGGAGTTTGGTGAAAATAGAGAGTCAGAGTTCAGTTTTTAAACCAATGGTGGAAAGACTAAAGGCATGTACACAGGCATCTGTTTTCTTCATTTGTGCCTTTGCTCCACTGTTCCTCCACCTCCTAATTTAATTTGCGGGAACGCGGTTCCATCACAACCACCCCTGGTGAGACGTATTTCTGCTAGGGTTGCTGCGGCTTTTGTGGGGTTTAGTGACAGATCCAGGGGATTACCTACAGCAAAGGTGACCAGTGTGCAAGCAACGTTATCCACAAAACTCCAACATTTTTCCCTCCTCTTTTCTTTTTTGTTGTATCCACCACAATGAAACGTGAGACTACTCAGAGAAGCTGGTGAACATTTCTCACATTCTTTCTGACTCTTGTTAATCACTAAATGCTGCCTTTCTTTGCGAACATACTTTATTTCCAAATTCTATATCTATTAAATGGGGACTAGTTGTTGATGTACTTTTAAGCTCAGGACCCTGCAAAAGCAGTCTTCAAAATAGAACATTGTGCCAACTATTGAGCTCCATCCATTTTTCTATCCACTTTGACCAGATTTCCTGTTGCTGCAGTAGAATAGAATTCAAATGGCATGCCATTGTCCTCATCGTGTTTTACAGTGAGGATGGTCAATACTGTCAGCCTCCTAAATTTAGCCAAAAAGGTCATTTTTTGTCTAATCTGACCAGATCTAACTTTTTTAGATGGTTTTTGTGTTCCCTACATGGCTTGTGTTGACCTACGAACAGGACTTTGTATTTCTTTCTTTAAACCATAGTTTACTTTTTGCCCCGATTGTCTCACCTGTCCGGTGAATCTCTGCAGCATCTCTAGAGTCAACAAGGAGTCCTTGGCAGCTTCTGTAAATAATGCTCTCCATTGCCTGGCCTATCAACATAGGTGAATGGTGATGTCTTTGTAAGACTCCAGTTGTGCCACAATCTTTCTATTTTTGGATAATGGCATGGATTGTGCTTTGTGAGATGTTTAAAATTTAAACATGCATTAAACACTTCACCTACCTCATCTCTGATTGTTTTTCTTGTTCTTGATGCTTTGCAACTTTGAGGACTTCATAGAACATTTGTATTTATACTGACATTAAATACATGCATATAGAAGTAATTTAATAAGCAGGTTACTCCTTACGGCAGTTGGCTGCAATGGATTGCATTGGCTCAATACTTTGTGTTAATCTAGCTCACAAAGTCCCATTAAAAATGGTGAAGGCTATGGTTCTAATTTTAAAAGGTGTGGGAAAAAATTGAGGATTGTGAATACATTTGCAAGGTACTTGGACTGTAAAAGATGCAAAGTTCTGCATAAAATGAAAAGCAGTTACACCTAGGGATAATTTGTAAATTAGCCCCTAGGAGTTTATTTGAGTTGTCTTCATTACGTCACTATGGGTGTTCAAACACCATAGACTGCAATTGGGTTTGCTGAAAATTGTGGCCGTGTGCCTGCAACAGAAACATTTAGTCACGGACGGCACCATAAAGAGATTTGTATCCAGGCTTTATTGGCACCCTTCCATTATGTACCTCCTGTTCTTTCTGTCCGCCCTGTTTCCACTGGGTACAGGAAATCACAAACTATTTACTGCTGCTGTGGCTGCAACAATCCAAAAACAATGTCACATCGTGACATCTGGGATCATTGTGCAACATTATGCAGTTCTCAAATGACATCCATTGCAACACAGAGATAACATATTAGTCTATTAGTTTGTTTTAGGTCAGTTCAATTTATTATCTTTTATGACAGGATTAACTCTAAAAAGTTATCAAAATGCCCACTAGACTGAGAAATAATTGTAGGTATGGATATTTTACATCAAAGTCTTGATTGTAGTTGAAGAGTATACCACTAGAGGGCGATATTTCCTCAATTGGGATAAGCGCATACATCCCACTTAGTGCTTATTTGCAGAACACTCAACTTTCCTTGCATATTCAATATGTAATGTATACATAACTTATCTCCAGTCTTGTTTAGCTTAAAATGTTTTTTATTATTATTTAAGAGGTAAACTATTCCAGTCGTCTATACATTTTAAGAGAACATAATTTTCTAGTATTTATGTCTCATACAAGCTGAAGGATGAGTCACGCTTATGTGAGTAATAATAAATAAATACAACTTCACTGCCCAAAAAAGCATTTTATATTAAGCTAAAATTGACTCTTATTATATAACACTACAAAACAAAATAGATTTCACTCTGTTTTAAATTATTTAAAATGTTTTCTTACAGAACACCCGTAAGAGAGTTCCTAGAAACGCAAATATAATGTTGCGTCTGTCAAACGCTAGTGTTAGCAACAACCAACCACGAAGTCTCTTACTCATACGTTGCGCTCAGTCAGCCAATTATACGCTGTCTTTTTGAGGTGGTGAAATACGGTGGCGGCAATGTTATGGAGTTTCCGCTGCCTCTCTGCTTTCATGCCATCAGCATAGGACGCTAACGCAGGAGCTAAGCTAGAGTCCAGTTAGGCCTCTATCAGAACAACGAGGGAGACGAGACCAACATTTCTTTATGAATCTACACGAGAACAGTTAAAAAAAACAGAAATATGGTGGTTCTCAAAATTCGAGACCAGGTAAGTCAGCTTTGTGTCAAAAATGGTTCATGTTAGCTTAGCTTCTCCCAATTTCTGCATTTGCCAACGGAATGTAATTCGTGGCTAGTCTCCGAAACGGAAGCCTTTTAAATGCATTCACTTAAGCAAGCAACAAAATTGAGGAGAATTGTGTGAAAAGGAGTGAGTTGAGGTCCACCCTGACGTTTCAGATGTAAAACCTGTTGTTAGCATCAATAAGAGATTAGCTGTTACGAAGTTAAAACCAGCTAATGATAGTGTTTATACCCAGCAATTAGTCAGAGCCGACATAAAAATGATGGCTACTCGTATGCAAAGTGATTAGTTAGAATACTGGGATAAAACGTCAACCAAAGTGATCTTAAGTAGTCACCTAAAGTGAACATGCTGTTGATATCAGTGGTTAAATCCCTGTAATGAAGTGTGATGTCAAGGGCTCTGTTTGACTGTTGCAACTGAATGTCTGTGACATTATTTACACTTTGGTAAGATGCGCTGCACAAAATTGTGTAGTGTAATAAAAAACATAAAATAATAACTTTTCGAAGTTGTAATTCTCTTTGAATGGAACAATAACTTTATTATTGAAAGACAATGAGAGCTATGCATAGCTATGTGTCAGTTTAGCCATTTTGTGTGTATTTTATAAAAAGTTAAGTTGTATTCACATACTTTTGTTAATGTGTCTAGTGTGCATGTGTATAAATGTTTTCAGAGCCATTTACTGACTTCTACTACATGAATGTCTCTACTGCAGGTGTATCCATGTGCTTAATGCTTATAATTTTAATGAGATGTTTGGCATTTTAGTGGAATCAGATATAGGTCCCTTTCTGCTATGTTTAACACTTGACACCTACTTCTGAAAGTGAGAATAGCTCTCTCTGTTGCAGTTGAAGGATTTGTTTTTGCACACGGATGCTATTCTTGTCACATATGTACGTGCATGTGTCCTTTATTGTCTGCGTGCTTGAATGATCGTGTGGCTGGGGCTCCTGTTAGCCAGTGGAGTTGCCAGAGAGCTGTATCCATGGTGATGGTATTAAGTGGCCTGGCTTCTACGTGAGGAGAGGAGGTGCACACAGGCGAGCAGCTAGAGAGGAGCGTAGAACATTTCCCTCAACACTCGTCCGGGACTGGAGAACCATAAAAAGCTGAATGCAGATCTTTCCTTTTGTGTGAGGAGGATTTACAATTAAATACTGCAACAGGTGGAAAAGCTTGGCAGCTATTCACCATTTCTGCTAGACAGACATTGATGATGCTCATTATTAGAGAATTGAATGGCTTGCCTTTTTTTTTTTTTAAAAAAGCAGCTGGCCAAAACTTATGCAACACATCCTGCTATTGTTGTTTGACCAGATTATTTTAAAAATGAAACCAATCTGAAATGGCTCACCTTTCATTTTGTACTGATTAGATGTTTTCTCTTTGACAAGAGAAAGACATTCTCACTTTTAACCCCTTATAAACTTCTGAAGTGATTTCTAAAACTGGCGCAGTCCCTTACAAAAGGGTCCATTCCTCTTGAACGTATCCACATTTTGTCATGTTACAAACTTCAAATGGACTAAATTGTTGTAGCTGTTTTAATTATACTCACCATTCAAAAGATCTACACCAATATGTAGATCTTTGGAACATTTTGTGTAAATTTAGGGCTGCCTTACCCAGGGGCAGTTCGACATGCAGGCGCAACAGAGGAATGGAAACCACAACTTTCATACTGTGAGCAAGCAACTCTTCCTGTTGAGCCACTGTCGGCCTATGTGCTTGTTTAATAGAATGTAGAGCATAGTAATGCAATGAAAGGAAAATTATACATAATTTACTAAATATTTGCAAATATCTAAAAAAAAATGTGGCTTCATAAGTACTTGATTCTGCTTTTACCCTGACTTCTCAAAATAAAATCCAGTGTCAGTAGTTACCTAAAGAACTCTCTTCATTACTAAATTGAGGCCAGCTGTATGTAATTTAAAGTCACGCATTAATCTGTGAAGAAGTTTTAAACATGAAGTTATAAAGCAATTCCCTAAACCCTGGACATCTTATGGGGAGCACTGTTAAAACTGTCATCCAAAAATGGACACAGAATGCTAAGAGACCCTCGGTACATCTGGAGGGGCTGGAGAGATCAGTAAGAAGACGACTATTCGCTGTGTACTTCTCAAATCACAGATCGGTGGTTTATAGAAGATCAGCAAGATGAAAGCCACTGTTGAAAGAAAGCTATAAGAAATCCCTCTACGCAGTTTTTCAGAAGCTGTATACAAGACATCTGAATTGAACTTTCTGACCTACATGCAAAACGTTGCGACTTAACTAGCACTAACAATATCATCCCGATGGAGAACAATAGCGGTGGCAGCTGCAATGATTGTTTTCTTCAGTCAGAACAAGGGAGTTTAGCATTGTTGATTGGAAGATGGTTGGGGTCAAATACTGGGAATCCTAGAAAACCTATCAGTGACTGCAAAATACTTGAGACTGCAACAGAGGTCTGACTTCCAGCAGGAAAACACACCCTAAGCATACAGCGAGAGCTGCTGTGGAATAACTTTAGATCAACAAATCAAAGTCCAGACCTTAATCAAACTATCTGTAGCACAACTTAAAACTGACATTCATAGATACTGTAATGTGCTTGAGGCAAAGAAGAATGGGCAAACATTTCAGTTATCTAGATGTGTGAAGCTGCTGGGGACATACGCCATAAGACCTGCAGCTGTAACTGCTGTTATTTATTTTTTCCATTAAACCTATGGTTTTGAAAGGGCTATGCATACAAATGCATAACACGTTTTCTTCAGATTTTTAATAAAAATAGAAAATGATGTCTTATTATGCACAATGGCCATAAATGTGGTAGTTTGTGGTTGTAGTGTGAGAAAATGTGGTAAAGTTCCAGGGGTGTGAATACTTTAACGAGGGACAGTATGTTTGTATCTGTAACAAACGGCTTTGTGAACGAACCTGTATTTGTGTTTGTGAGTCACTGGCACATACTGTAAGTGGAAGTAGTACAGAAATGATCTTTGTTCAGGGTTGGCTAATTTTCTTTTTACTTGCAACTTGTAGTTAGTTGCTCAAGCTCTGCCATACATACTAGAAGGCGTGTTTTCTGCATGACCTCTTCCAAACTGCATGGCTGCACTTTACATAATTGACTGGCTGGGTTGCCTGGTGGGTTAAACGAGGGAATATGTCTAAGTGAATTAATGTAATTGTACATGCTGCATTGTTCTGAATGTATGCAAGAATGAATTGGCTAATGGATGCAGCTTTATGGGCAGAAGTAGACTGTTCAGATGCACATCTGATCAGGTTTTTTTTTCTATTCTTAGATATTAAACCTTATTTAACATTTACATAGATCTGAAAGTATAATTAGTACTAGATTCAAGTCAATGTGATAACCTTGAGTACCAACTAGCCACAATTACACACTGTTGCTCTGCCTACACAGAGATTGAAGATACAAAATTAAAATTAAAGATAAGAAATCAAAACATGATCATTTACAACATAAAGTAACAGTAATGCAGGCTGCTAGTAAATTATTATAGCATATTCATTAAGTTATATTATTGCCATCTATGACCATTCTTCATTTTGATTTTGATAAATGGACTTAAGAATATACATAAACGCCCACTAAATGTTTCATTAGTTCTCAAGTATTTGCTATTCACAAGTATGCTCTTTGCAGAAGTATGAATAGTTGATGTTAGCAGTTTGTTATTGAGTCCGCTAGAGCTTGTGTTCTTTTTTTGTTAGCAGACACATTGCTCTGAGTTTGCTTATTGTAGTTTTAATATTGTCGCTTTAACAGGACTGATGGGTGGCACTCGTTTAGTTTCCAACCCACAACTGTTTGAACGTTGGAATCTTCCTTTTGTCTAAGCATAGAAAAATGTGTTGGCCTTCTTTCAGGAAGCTGATAGTGAGTTAGTTGGCTTGTTTTAAAGTCCCATCTGACAATGGAGATGTGGTTATAAATTCCTGTAGACATTCTTGATGCAATTATCTTGTTTACTATATTATGTGTTTATCTCTATACAGCCAGCCTAAGTTGTGTAAAACCTATGTTTCTTTGCCTTTGTGACCTCCTGTGGAGGGGCGTACTTTACTATTTTTAAGAAGTCAAGCCAGGTTTCACTTGATGCATAAGAGTTTGACTTTACAAAGAACTTCATTTCTTCTGCTTTTCTTTTTTTTTTTACTGTCAGATTTTTTGCTGCTTGTGATTCTGTTTGGATGTGTATCAGATCAGCCGCATGCGTTTTTTATTTCTTTTGGTGAAGCTTATCTGGAGGCAAAGTGAAGAGGGGCAGCTATGTCTAATTTGGATCCTACAGACAGAGCATTCACTTAAAAGACTGATATTCATCTCTGTGGGATGGGATTTACTTTGTTTTGCTCACAAACAAACAGTGACAGTTTTAGGAATTGCCTTCTGCGTAACTGCAGAAAGGATTTCTGAGAACATACTACGAAGTGTAAAAGCATGATTACTTTATTTACAGCTCAGTTACAAGGTGCTCTCACTGTTCTACATTTCTGTGTAATATGAGAAGATCTAATCTGTGAGCAGATGAGCCGTGTGTGTATCGTGGTGCTTAATGACGAAGACCCTGACTTCTTCTGTAGCTTGAAGGTTTCAGCACCGTCTTTATTTTTTTTTTCCCCCACCTTCTGTTTTCATGACAAATAATACCTAAAAAGTTCTTACTTGCAGCTCATTTGGCTTACTTTATGTTTAGGTTGTTCTAATGGCAATTTAATATAGCGCTGCATGTTAAATACATTTAAAATAAGTGCTTCAATGCATTTTTAACTGTTTTTTCACAGCCTCCTTTGCTGAAAGCCATTTTCAATGTGGACCCAGATGACGTACGCTCTCTCATATTCAAAAAAGAGGATGTGAATGTGCAGGTAATTCCAGCAGCCAACTATATCTGCATCTATTTCTTCATATTGTTCCATAATTTAAAATGCATCTTAAAAAAAAGGGAATTAAGTATCTCCAGTGTGAAGTTGTCCTTGGAAGGCCTTATGCAGCACTTCTGTCAGTTGTTGTAAACAAACCAGCACATGGTCTGACTTTACAGTTCTCACTGCATAATCTGGCTCTGCTTAGTTTATTGCACACCTCACCATTGTTGTTCTGGTGAGGGTGTTTGAGCCCAAATCTTCCTGGTGCACTTGTTTGGGTTTGACTGGAGTGGAATAATAAAACAAGGATTATTATATTTTTTTTTCCAACATGCATTTGTCTTTTATAAAACTTTTTTTTTCTATTAGTGCCAGAGCAGAGGCAACAGGACTGTAACTGGAGGAAAAAAAGCAAATGAAGCAGTTTTGTTTCTGATTAACCACAGCAGTCTTTCTCTGTTTAATTATTACAGGATAACGAGAAGCGAACTCCGCTGCATGCTGCTGCCTATCTCGGAGATGCAGAAATTATAGAGCTACTGATTCTTTCAGGTAGGTTCCCTAATCAGATTGAAGGGATCCATTTGACCTCAAAGAGGTTTTTTTTTTTTTTTATCTGATGTACTTTGGTTCATTTCAACAGTATGATAACGATGAACATTTTTTCATCTTATGATGTGCAAATATTTTTAAAATATAAAATTCTGCTGAATAGGTTGTGGTCATATGATGTTTGCATTAAACATAATCACAAGTAAGAAGATTTTTATTTTCTTGTGCCAGTGGCCTTTATCCACAGTATTTTGACAAAAAATGGACAGAAAGAGATTCAGCAAAGCCCTGAACTGGTTTCAAACCCTGAATGCCTGGGTCAACGACTTTTAGCCTTCATGTGTGGAGCATCTGCTCTAATGTTACCCAGCGTGTCGCCCCAATGTAGTTAATTGCGTGGCCTGTCCATATTGGCTGTATTTTTTCAAAATTGACAAAGTACTCCGTTTTCAAATTTTTATGTTCTAAAATGTTTCCAGTTTTTTAATAGCTTTGCTTTTAAATAAGATGTAAAGATGAGCAATGTAGAGTTTCTGCACAGTTTTGAAATTGCACCTCAATTGTAACAAACTATTTGTTTATTTTAAAATAAGGATGTTAAAATTACTTACAAAAACCTTCCAAATACACATAACACAAAGCACTTATCAAAAATAATTTTGAGGACTAGAATAGAATTGCATTGAATAAAAATAAAATAACATCATAACTAATAGCCGTTAATGACAATTTCTTTGAGATACCTACCTACTTGAGGTTATTTCACGGGTTTTTTTCTGGAAGGTCAGTCTTCTTCCGTTATGACTTTAGGGAAGAGCAGGATCTCTTTGCTGGCCCCCTTTCCTATAGTGTTTTGGAAAACCTGGGAGGGCTGTTTTTGGTTACCGTCAGTTCACAACCTCTTGCTTTCCTTCAAAATGTCAGGAAAAGCACCATAACTTTGTGAACAAATAGATTTATGCTGTGTGAGACTTTTGTCCTGGGACGGTGCTGCACACAGAAACTTTTCACTTTTTCATGCTTTGCACACATATCTCTGATCACTCTGGAAAGAAGCACCTGTCCACCTGGAGTAAAAGCAGTACTACAAAGACAATGCTGAGGGTTTGACTTACACAAGAAGCAGCAACATGTGAAGCTTATTTGCTTTTCATGGCCATCCTGCGCATTTGTATGCAAAGTAAATGTATTCACAACGTTCACTTGCCATTCTAATGGGGATTAGCCCTTTACCACACTGACAAATCAGAAAGTAATTTCAACACTGTGCTGTTTTTTATATGTGGAACATAAAACTCCAAAGTAAATGTTTTGTTCCTGCTTTTAGCTTCAAATAGGCTCACCCACTCTGTCCTCCTCCTTGCAGGTGCAAGAGTAAATGCCAAAGATAACAAGTGGCTGACTCCTCTGCACAGGGCTGTGGCCTCCTGCTGTGAGGTAGGCAAATGTTCCTCTGGTCTTTTGTCATGCATTCTTTTCCATTCTGCTAAGCTCGTATCAGAGTTTAGCATAATATCAACAGTAACATAAGTCTTTCCTGCAGGAGGCGGTCCAGATTTTGCTGAAACACTCTGCAGACGTGAACGCCAGAGACAAGAACTGGCAGACGCCGCTTCACATTGCCGCAGCCAACAAGGCAGTTCGTTGTGCCGAAGCCCTCGTCCCCCTCCTCAGTAATGTGAATGTATCTGACCGAGCAGGCCGAACTGCTCTGCACCATGCGGCCTTCAGCGGTCACTTGGAGGTAATGTTAACCCCCAACGAGGATTCCAACAGAGCTGCACATGGTCTTCTTGTTTCATAGCTTGCTGTTCTCCTTTCTTAGAAATATGCAGCAGAAACTGGAGTTTACTTTAACTGGTCAGACCAGGCTTGCTGTCATGTTTGTGTGTGCTTGTCTGTTAATACAACTTCCTGGTCTCCTTCTTTAGCTCACAGGAAGCCTTTCTGAGTGCCTCGTAATTGTGTAAACACAATAGACTTTGTACTGTTGAAACTTGGAACAAGAGCTGCATTTTTGACCACTTGTCATAAAATGATCAGCATGTTCTTATGATCTGCTCATTTTCTGCTGTTAGCAGCTGTGTCAGAGCTGCCATGGCTTTGACACAGAATTTCACTTTGATCTGCTTCAGACTCAGTTATGGAAATATTTGCAAATATTTAGTTCTTCTGACTTGAAGCTGCTTATATAGTGTAATTATGTGCTGCTTATCAGAAATCTTAAACAGCTTGTGGACACTTTCTTCTTTTTTCTTTTTTTTTGTAGAAATGAATTGCATAACAGCTGTTTTTAGATAATTTTAATCTTTCTTCCAGGAAGTAAATTCAAGTTTATTAAAGGCACTTGGAACTTGAGTAACATTGTGACATAATCTGCTGCTTTGTTGCTGATGCATTAAAATTGACTGTTTTCATGGTTGTATCTTTTTATAACTACTGCCGTCTTTCTTTTCCAGCATATTGGTGAGAAAGATTAGGAAAAAATCAATTATTTTGGGATTGATCTACATCAGATATTAGCTGTATGTGATGTTGACAATCAGTTAAACTCTTTAACTTTCTATAAATAATCAGGCTCTTAAAGGAATAGGCCATAATTTTTGCAACTTTCTGTGATGGTAATCTGGAGGTTTTTGTGTTTTTTCTGTTGTTGCTTTTAGATGGTGAGGCTCCTACTCTCCAGAGGCGCAAACATTAATGCTTTTGACAAGAAGGATCGTCGTGCAATCCACTGGGCAGCCTATATGGGTAAAGAACTGAACATTTCAATCGTTTTTTGTTTTCTTTTGCTTTGGAAAAGGTATTCTTGTTGCTAGAGTTTTTAAAGCTTTTTGGGAATTGATCTTGGTAGTGTGTGGGCATAATGAACCCCTTTTGTTTTGTCTTCAGGGCACATAGAGGTGGTGAAGTTACTAGCTTGTCACGGAGCTGAGGTTGCTTGCAAAGATAAGAAATCCTACACCCCCTTACATGCTGCAGCCTCTAGTGGAATGATTAGTGTTGTGAAATACCTTCTGGATTTAGGGGTGGATGTACGTCCCACACACAAACCTCTCATCAGCACACTGTAGATGTGCTTCAGATTCTTGCTTAATGGCTCTACAGTTTTTCCTATAGCAGCAGTAGCAATCTTCATGTAAACATCTTCTTATGTTCCTGTTTAGATCAATGAACCTAATGCATATGGAAACACACCCTTGCACGTGGCCTGCTACAATGGCCAAGATGTGGTTGTGAACGAGCTTATCGACTGTGGAGCTAATGTCAACCAGTTGAATGAGAAGGGTTTCGCACCTCTTCATTTTACCGCCGCCTCTCGCCACGGGGCACTCTGCCTGGAGCTGCTGGTCTGCAACGGTGCCGACGTCAATATAAAGGTAGGAGGAACTTTGCATCAGGCAGGGCTTGTTGTGCTTTTGTTCACTGTTTATCAATACTTGAATATCTTTGGTTAAAAGTGGGTGTTGCTGGTTATTCATTGGTGTTTTCTTTGTTTAAAAATGTACATATTGATAATCTGCCTCTTTTTTTGGGTTGTGATTGGCTAAGAACTTACTGTAGTCAAGACTTGGGTGAAAATGTTAACTTTAAATGTCATTAGTTGCCTCCTACTCATAAGGTAACTTATTATTATAGATGTTGAAAGTCCTGTGATGGTGCCTCCACTGTTGTAGTGATTTCTTGCACAAAAAGCGCAATTGATGTGGGAATGTGACATCAATTACATTTCTTCTGTCAAGTCTACAACTACGGTGCCGTAGTGTTTATAAAAATCTTTTTGTTTTGTAAAATATCACCTTTATTGTTGAGCCCAAGTCTGGAAAAATGTGGAAGTTCTGAAATTGATCATTTGCGGAAGCAAATCTCGATTTTTAGACAGATTGAATTACACTTTATAGGTGGTGCAGAAGTTCTGTCTTCCATTCACTAAGGGATGAAAGGTGACAGCTTTAACCCTTTATGACTTTGACTGTTTGGAGCTCCTGAATGTGTCCTGGGCCATTTAAAAACAACACTTGGCATTTGTAAACCAGAAATAATAGACAATAACATAACCTGTGAAACGTTCATCCACGACATGTTGGCTTGAACCAAAAACACTTGTTGTGTAGTAGTAAGGAAAAATATTCCCCTCTTTGATTTCAGTGTTTTTGTATTTCATCTTAGAGTAAAGATGGGAAGACTCCGCTCCACATGACAGCGATCCATGGGAGGTTTTCTAGATCTCAAGCAATCATTGAAAACGGTGAGCACAAACACAATCCACTTTGTAGTTCCTTGTTGCCCTTTAGAGTTTTGCAACTAACTGCTGGCTCCTGTTTTTTTTTTTCTCGTATTCCTGAAGGTGCTGAGATTGACTGTGAAGATAAAAACGGAAATACGCCACTACACATCGCAGCTCGATACGGACATGAGCTCCTCATTAACACACTCATCACTAACAAAGCCGACACAGCAAAGTAAGCAAACCTCTCTGCTGTTTTTCTGCAAGTGTTCCAACTTGTTAAAAGCTGCTTTTGCAAAGAATTTCAGAGCTCATAGTGCTACAGTACTTAATTGCAGATGAAGATGGGCATCTTTAACAGGTTGTCATTTCCCTAATGTAGGAGTCGATTTGCAGCTCTATGCCTAAAAGGATAAATTACTTTGACAAGGTTAAAGAAATTTATGTGACTTTTTTTGTTTTTCAGACGAGGAATTCACGGCATGTTTCCACTGCATTTGGCTGCTCTCAGTGGCTTCTCAGACTGCTGCCGAAAGCTCCTGTCTTCAGGTTATTTTATATTAATTCTGTATGACAGGCAAACTAAAAATGGATTTCATTTTGTATTTTTATAGATTAAAATAGTGGAGCGTTTTTCAAAACTCTTTTACTCAACACAGGCTTTGATATTGATACTCCGGACGACTTTGGAAGGACATGTTTACATGCTGCAGCTGCTGGAGGGTGTGTATAGGAGACCTTCAAAGATATATTATGAAAATAACATAATTGTGATGTAATTGCATTTTAGTGATGTTATAAATATCTATGCTTTCCTAGAAACCTGGAATGTCTCAATCTTCTTCTTAACACTGGGGCAGACTTTAACAGAAAAGATAATTTTGGGAGGTTAGTGGCGTTTAAAGATGCATTTGGATCTAGCATAACATTTAAATAAATATCTGATGTGTGTGTGTGTTTGTTTTTATTCCAGGACTCCTCTCCATTACGCTGCTGCCAATTGTAACTACCAGTGTTTGTTTGCTCTGGTGGGCTCTGGAGCCGGCGTCAATGATCTGGACGAGCGGGGCTGCACTCCTCTCCACTACGCCGCTGCGTCCGACACAGACGGAAAGTCAGTAATCCTTTGAAATTTCTGTATTTTTAGTTGCAAATGTTTACATATGATTGCAAAAAAGAGGGATGATCTACATGATTATTAATTTGATGGTAGTGTCCAAAGATATACGCTACAATGTGGTTCTCTGGACTATTTGGCTGCATTTCCAGGTGCCTGGAATATTTACTAAGAAATGATGCAAATCCAGGGATCCGGGATAGTCAGGGCTTCAACGCTGTGCACTACGCCTCTGCGTACGGACACCGACTTTGTCTGGAGCTGGTGAGGGATCTGTGCCATTTAAACTTTTTTGTTGTTTTCCTTGTAGTTTAACTTATTTCCTCGTTCATCCTTTTATAGATTGCGAGTGAAACACCCTTAGATGTGGTGAGTAGTGTTGCAGCTTTTTCCACTGTCAATGTTTGTACTTTTCATTCATTAAAAATAGACCACAGTTACATATTGTAATGTGTTCTTCAAGAATTGCAAATTAATCTCATAAGTTCTAACTTGTAATGTGTGCAGCTAATGGAAACCTCAGGGACAGACATCCTGAATGATTCTGATGTCAGAGCTCCCATCAGCCCCCTGCACCTTGCTGTGAGTAGACTTTAATTCTTAGTGGAGTCGCTGCAATATTTAGATCAATAGATGACTGGTTGACTTTCACTTTGCAAATTCCTTTAAAGACCACAACACAGAGTGACCAGCAGCAAACTAACCTGTCTGGAAGCGTATCTATCTGATAAATAACTATACTTCGTAATATTAACCTGATGTTTATTTCCATTGCGGTTCTGTTTTTGTATGTGTTTTCTGGATGGAAGTGGGTTGACCATGTGGTTTTTGTTTTTAGCTTGTGATAGTGATGCAACACAGGATTGTGGGGGTCTACTGCAGCAAAGAAGCAATGTCAGTGGTGTGGGTTTTTTTCATGGTGTTGAAAGTGTGAGGAAATGTATATACAGTACAGACCAAAAGTTTGGACACAACTTCTAATTCAATGGGTTTTCTTTATTTTCATGACTATTTATAAGGCAAGAAATCCCACTTATTAACCTGACAGGGCAGGTTGACCTATGAAGTGAAAACCATTTCAGGTGACTACCTCTTGAAGCTCATCAAGAAAATGCAGAGTGTGTGCAAAGCAGTAATCACAGCAAAAGATTGCTACTTTGAAGAAACTAGAATATAAGGGGTATTTTCAGTTGTTTTACACTTTTTTGTTTAGTGCATATTCCCACATGTGTTATTCATAGTTTTGATGCCTTCAATGTGAATCTACAATGTCAATAGTCATGAAAATAAAGAAAACACATTGAATTAAAAGGTGTGTCCAAAAGTTTGGTCTGTACTGCATAATACAAATAGTTTTGTGAGGGCAAGTATCCATTACCTATTACAAGATCTTCATGTACTCATATTTTGTCTAAAGTGCACCATACCACATTGATTCAGCAATGGGTGATAATGACATGTATAAACTGATGGTTTTAGTTCATAGTGGAAAGAAAGAAACAAAAGTTAGGTTTTTCTACAACATTATTGGAGAGAATTTGATGGATACTTAGCTTAAAACTGAAAAAGCAGAGACACTCCACAGCAAACCAAGAACAATGATGAGAAAAAGATTAAAAGCCCCTGCTTATTTTCAGCCAGCAGCGTGAAAAGGTGTCGGATTCCTCGTGATGGAGAGAAATCAAACTGTGGAAAGCCAAGGGGGTCATGAAACACATTCGTTTCTAATGCCTGTTGAGTTGAATAAACTCCTAATAAACACAGCACAGGCGTTTAAAAGATAAGACACCAGTCTGTTAAAAGATGTCTTAAGGCCTCCTTGCTCTTCTTTGTTTTTCTGTTCAAACCAAATTAAAAGAAGTTTAGCATGAGTTACTTTAGTTTTCTGTTTTACAAAACCTGTATTCTAATTCATGTATTCAGTTACACCACTTGTGTAAATCAACAACAGAAGTCCTACACTAAGCTTAATTTTTGTTCAAATGTTTGGATATTTTAGTTCAGTAATACTTTAATACCCCAAAGGAAAATTAGACTGGCAAAGAGACACTTGGTTAATAAAACTCCTATAGTTTGGACTTGATTTCAGTATCATCATGACTTTTTTTTTTTCCAGGCATACCATGGTCACCATCAAGCTATGGAGGTTCTGGTGCAGTCTCTGTTGGATTTGGATGTTAGAAACAGCCAGGGACGCACACCCTTAGACCTAGCTGCCTTCAAGGGCCACGTGGAATGTGTGGATGTTCTAATCAACCAGGGAGCCTCCATTTTGGTCAAAGATTTTGTCTTGAAGCGGACCCCCATACATGCTGCAGGTATGTCTCATCTGAGGAGAGAAACCTTGTGAAATTTGGCATTTCTACGGTTATACACTCAAACACAATGCCACGCGTAATGCACATCTCTCTTTTATGCAGCTACTAATGGTCATTCAGAATGTTTGCGCTTGCTGATTGGAAATGCTGATCTTCAAAGTGCTGTAGACATTCAAGATGGAAATGGACAGTAAGTAAAGAAATGTCTTGCTCTATTTATATGTTTGTGTTTAAAAACAAGTGCTAACATTTTTCTCTAATGCATTCAAGGACCCCACTGATGCTGTCAGTCCTCAGTGGACACACCGACTGTGTGTATTCCCTTCTTAACAAGGGGGCCAGCGTAGAAGCCAAAGACAAGTGGAGCAGGACGGCCTTGCATAGAGGAGTAAGGAGAGCTCATAATTTTTCTACTAAATATTTACCTTAAATATCCAGAGTTTAAAATTGCTGATACGAACACATTTAGAAAGTGGCACATGTACTTTTGCACATAGTTTTTGTCACTGACTTTATTTCCTAAAATATTTGCAATAAACAATTTAATAAAAATTTAAAAAACTAATTTTAAATAGTTTAGGAGATGATTTCTGCATAACTGAATGAACTTTATTAATTCTTGATTTGTTGGGCACTTGAGATTTATGATAAATTATCTCAATTGCACTTTGATTTGTGTAATTGACCTTTTATGTCTGTAATTTTTTATCACATTTTTCCAAAGTGTTTATAATTTTTGGGCAAAAGTTCCCAATTTGTACAAAAGTGAAACATGGTGCCACAAAGAAAAATGTTGAAGTAAACACTGAAGTGTTAAATACATGAGGAATTATGGCAATGAAGGAAAATATATGTGAATATTTAACTTCTTATTGGTTACTTTATCCAGATTTATTTTTTATTTTTCTGTTTGTTTTTACTTTGGGTTTTAGAATTTCATTATTGTTTTGATTTTGTCATTGCCTGTGAATTTTCCAACTATGTTTTTAAAAGCCAAACATGCTTATGCTTTTAACATCTATACTCATATTTTAATCATTGTATTTATGTATAAACCTTTTGTTAGGGCTGCGTGATTACATCGCAATGTAATGTTATATCGTAACATTACATGATATGCAATGCGGACTGTCAACATGAACATGTTGACAGTCTGCCAAAACAGACAGATGGAGATCTATTCTTCATAAAAGATTCTGTCGTTCTATGCTCTTGTACAAATGCATCAGTACAATGTTCCTCCTTTTCTTTTAAGCAAGTAGCTTTTATGTAGCAGGAGTGCACTTAACCTGAGTGCTGCTGTTGTTTTCAAATAAATTATGTCTACCTTGCTGGAAATTATGCAGTTTTTTTCAAAGGCCTTAAATTGAGCATAGGGTAATACAAACATCTTTGTTGATCAGAGTTTTGTATGCAGTTTTTTAAATAAAATAATTGCTACAAAATAAATATATAATTTGACTACAAATAGTCGCAGATGCTAAGCTACATTTGGAATATCTCTGATACAAGCAGTAGAATGAAAACCAAGGCATGATGATTAGCAACAATTGATGACAAGAACATGTCAAACAAAATATTCTGATATAATTTTTGTCTCTTTAAACACTGCTTTAAGATGTGGGACCCTTCAGATATTGGAGATTTTATTCTTACTGTCATAACTATTAAAACTGAACTGAAACATTACTGAAACACATCTATGTGCCATTTACTTAGTTGTGCTTAGAGATTTGCTTGCAGCAGAATATCCTTCCAAACAAATCATCAATAGAAAATGTCCTCTGTCCTCAGTCTGTGACCGGTCACGAAGAATGCGTGGAGGCTCTGCTTCAGCACAGCGCCAACGTCCTGGTGCGAGATTGTAAAGGGCGCACGCCGATCCACCTGGCAGCAGCTTGCGGACACATTGGGGTACTCGGAGGCCTTTTGCATGCTGCCCAATCAGTGGAAACACTGCCTGCCTTAACAGACAGCCAAGGCTACACCCCACTGCACTGGGCCTGCTACAATGGTACAGACAAGGAGGTTGAAAGACCTTTTAAACCAAGCAATCAATGAATATTGATATTCTCAAATGTATATACCTGATGTCGTAGCATGTGTGCACTTAAATGCAGGCATGCTGCTGATGTAGCAGACGAGAATAATGGAGCACTTAAAAAAATGCTTTTTATTTCGTTTTTCCATTCAGTGTCTTTGTGCACCCAAATGTGAAATGTTTATGTTTCTAAAGTGGTTATTAATCAAAGTGGTCTTTCTCACAGGTCACGATACGTGTGTGGAGGTTTTGCTTGAACTAGAGATTTTCCACAAGGCTGAAGGCAATACTTTCAGTCCCCTCCACTGTGCTGTGTAAGAGTCTGAGCTTGTTTATGTTTCACTCAGTGTGTGAGAGAGCCCAGCTTTTAATAGATTAAACATCCAGCCTTTCTTTTCCTGCTCTCTAGAATCCGTGACAACGAAGCTGCTGCTGAGATGTTGATAGACACCTTGGGCCCCGCCATTGTCAGCGCCAAAGATGGCAAAAACAGGTACTCCTGATTATAAAGATTTCAGGCTCGAGAGTTTGTAAAAGGCTACTTCTTTTTTTTTAAGTGAATGTATTGTCGATATTTTAAGTTGATGATAGCGTACTTCATATTCAAAATGTCCTCAGGACCCCCCTGCATGCTGCTGCCTTCACCGATCATGTGGAGTGTCTACAGCTGCTGCTGAGCCACAACGCTCAGGTCAACTGCATCGATGCTGCAGGAAAGACCCCGCTCATGATGGCCGCTGAGAACGGCCAGACCAACGCTGTCGGTATGACTGGCTCAGAACATTTAACTTGATATGAATCGCGATAGTCAGGCTGCCTTTAAATTACAAACTATGAAATATCAGATTAGATTGAGTTTGTTTTTTTCTTGCGTTTCATACCCGTCCGCACACAGAGCTGCTGGTAAGCAGTGCGAAAGCAGACCTCGCGCTACAGGATGCTGTAAAGAACACAGCTCTTCATTTGGCCTGCAGTAAGGTACGGATTGCCATCTGGTGGTAGTATTTACATTACAGCTCATATTTCAGGTTTTGATTATTTATTGCACATATTTAAACATTTTGTGGCATCTCTACCACACTCTCAACAGGGACATGAAACTAGTGCCTTGTTGATATTGGAGAAGATTACAGACAGAAACCTCATAAATGCTACAAACGCCGCCTTACAGACGTATGCATAATATGAGTTTTTTATCTTTTCATACGGAGTTTTGGATACAAATGCCTTTCTAACACAGACATTTTTCTATTTTGTTTAGACCTCTGCATGTGGCTGCAAGAAATGGGCTGATTGTGGTGGTGCAGGAGCTGCTTGCAAAGGGAGCCAGCGTCCTAGCAGTCGACGAAAATGGTAATTGCATTGTAGCGTAGTACATCCTTGTTTTTAATTGTGACACGGTTATTTTTGTGAGATGTGGTCCAGTTTTTTACTTGCGTTATAATCCTAGCTTCAGAAAAAAATGATGGCTTGCTTTAGAAACAAAGTCCCACAGGAAATTTTGTATTCTGGTGAGAGCAATGTGCTCCTGCATATTTATTAAGAAATTAGACACTGAGCCAACTCATTAACTTGGCAGTCTATAATCATAAGTAAATATTGCCCTAAATCATGCAGATCACATTTTTATAAGTAGTACTGGATCTTATTTTATTCAGTGAATGTGTTACCTTTTAACAGAGATCAGGAGACAAAGAGGGATTGTATTTCTGTTGTTTTCTGTACTTCTTACTTTTTTCCTCAAAATGATTCACCCCTGACTGATTATGTGGAAGTTGGACTGGTTTTTGCCTTCAGCGACTAATTCAGTAATTACATCAGTATGTAGAGTTTGGGGTTTATGTGGAGTGACTGTAGCCAGACATGTGGTCAGAATTTAGTATATTAATTAAATCATTTGAGAATGGACAGAGTCAAATAACACATCTTCAAACTAGCTTGATAAAATAAAATCTGAAGGCCTTGATTTAGGTCATAAAAGATAAAAACACATTTAAAAAGATTCGTGTTTGCTGAGAACTGTTGCATGTGAAAATCCCCTCGGGAGGTTTTCTTGTGGAAAATGTGCCGTTCTCTTTCAAACAGGAGACTAAGCTGTTCCAGTGTGTCACTTTTGACTAAGGAGAGTATTTTGATACTTATTATTTAGATTTTGTATATTTGTGAATAGAGAAAATTATTTTTAGTTTAACTTTTACAGGTTAAAATGACAAATAAGTCACATTCAGTAGAGAAGTTGGGAGGAGAAAAGACATTCTGCTGGTAAAACCATTTGTTAACAATGCAAAGCGACTCCTGTGACCAGGAAATCGCCTCAGACGGAATCAGCTGCAGGGTGAGGAGCCATCTGCCACAAGCGGTGCTGCCAGATAACACCGACTAAATATGACATTGGATTGGTAGACTTTGTAGGGACCACAGACCAGGGGCCTCATGCATAAAAGAGTGTGCAGTTTTCACAGTAAAACTTTAGAAAAGGACAAATTTAGAAAAGTTCGGGACACAAAAAAATTCAGATGTATAAAGCCGTGCGCAAGCACGTGGCCGCGCACCTCTCCTTTATGCATCAAAATTTGCGGGAAATGGTGCGCAGCTGCTAGAAAACTGCCATCCAGATGTGTCGGCGCATTCACCCTGTATCTGGTGTTGGTCTGGAAATCTTTAGCTCATCAGGTTTGTCAGACCTGATACTGAAAGTCTGACGTTTAGTTTCAGTTTATAGAAAAGTAAAAGTTTAAATATCATTTAAGGGTTAGTTTCACAGAACTGAGCCTGGTATCTTAAAGCTTTGCCTCCTTTTGTAATTTAAAAAATGAGCACCAGAATTTGTCAGGTATTTATGTCATTTATTATTTCCCAGGACATGTTTGCAATTGTTTTCTTTTTTTTTTTTGTACACGTTTCATTGTTTTTTCAGGTTACACGCCTGCGTTGGCTTGTGCCCCCAACAAAGACGTTGCAGACTGCCTGGCACTCATCCTGGCCACCATGATGCCTGTGTCCCCCTGCACCATGGCACCCACCCTCCCCTTCAGTGCCGTTAACCACTACACCACCAGCCCCTCCAAGAGCGTCACCTTTGACAGCCTGCCTGCGCTGCGCGCCGAGCACAGCTCTTACTGCAGCTTCAACAACATCGGCCATCACGACGGCTTCTACAAGGACGAGGAGCTCAATGACTCCGATTCAGAGACGTACTGAAGCGAACAGGAGAGGAATCGCGCTAAATGCACAAACGCATACACTGTGTCTTAATATATAAAAAAAATAAAATAAAAATCAACCACCCACCACAAGCTTGGGAGGGCTTAATAAGACGCAAGCCCCCAACAGGAGCTTTAGGAGTCCCCACCAGAGAGCAAAAGAGGGACGAGGTGCAACAGGCTGGCCCATGCTCATCCCAACCTTTTCCAGCACACGCCGTCCGTTAGCCGATGCTGGAGCTCAGTAACCACTGCTTTACCAACACTGACCTCTCCAGTGTTAAAAACTGAACTTGTTGGGCAGACGGCAGCTGTTTCAAGGCAATAACACGCTGAAAAAAGGTGCGCTTGCACACTACAGAGTTAAACCAACAGGGACCAAAAGACATGGACGAATTTTAACTCTGTTTTATCTGCGTAAATGACAAAAAAAAAGAAATTTCAGGTGGTTTATTGATTAGGAAGGATAAGAGAAGTTTTAGTTAAAATCTGCACACTATAACCATCAGAAGGACTTTTACGTTTTGTAAGTCACACAGGGGGATCATTTATTTTTCAAGATCAAAATTTTTATACACCCATTTTAATGTCTTAAACTCATTTTCCTCTAGGAATCTGATTCACTAACCTGAGTAAATTTAAGGCATTTGGTACATGCAATAGGTTAGTATTCAGTTGATCCACCTTTCCTTTGTAAACTCACCTGTTTATCACCGTTTAGAATTTAAACAATAAATTATTTGTACACTTTTTGTTTGTTCGTTTTGTGCCTTCATTAGTTACTGGAAGTATGGGTTTGTAGAGGCAGCTGTGAAAGCGTGCTTTCGGTGAGTAGGTCCACTATTCTGGCACTGAGGCATCTGTGACTCTGCTTTGCAATGAGAAACACTGTAAACCAATGACAGCATTTTGGAAAGCATTTAATTTTTCTTCTGAGTGACATTTTTTGTTTTTCTCTAATATTAGTTTTGCTTGCTTTAACTTAAAAGAAACCACTCGCTTATACCAGAATGCAGAAAACTCAAGTTTTGTTCAAAAATATTTTAACTGGAAATATGTACATTTGCTAGAATCAATAGAATGGGAAGGATTTTTATTTCTTTTCCATGCTTTTTTTCTTGAAGAGGAATGAAACTAGCATGTATATAGAAATTATGACTGTGAATTCAAAATTCCAATGAGTTCTTTCAGTACTGAGATTGCTGTATATTTTATGAGTAATAAATGAGTTATTTAATAAGGAGCACTGGTCTTGTTTTTTCAGCATTTCCTATAATTGTGTTTGATGTGACAACAGAAAAAGTTTTTTCAAAATATTGAAGATGCACCAATGAGGCTTTTTATTGAATGATAAAAATTTTGCTTTCTAAGCTTTTTCCCCCTCAGTTCTAAAGCATACATTTAAGGGGGAAATATGTGCTGCAGAATAATTATTTTTGACAAGATTATCACAAGGCATGCATCAGAACATATGCACTTAACCTTTTTTTTATTATTACACCCTAAATTGCATCAAAATGGACCTTGTTGCTAATGTATTTATATACTGAAAATTGTGGAAGTTTTTAATTTTGAAACAGTAAATAGGAAAACAGATTCTTCAGTATTTGAGCTGCAAAATGTGTGATTCATTGATGGATCTCTGACTGTCACTGAACTTGAAATGTGATGTATTTCATGTGATGCTTCAAAAGTACTGCCTTTAATAACTTTAAAATATGTTCCCAGCTTTAAAAAGGATGGAGAGGGTATATAAGTCTTTACAGGTGTTCTTAGTACAGCGGTTCAGTTTAAGATTAATAGTCTGCCAACAAAGTCTAAAGAACTTAATTCTGGAGAATTTGTAATTGTTTTATGAACGAGAGCTCACTGGCTCTTTAAGCCAACCAGGGGACACTAAGCTTTGCCTTGTGCTGGATCCAAGTTTAACACTGCTGTTAAGTTAGAACTGACCTGAGCCAAATGAGCTGAATCCTAAACAAGATTCTGAATCTTCATCCAACTGCTCTGAGGGCGGACACATAGAGTCTCTCCGCTGATTGGTCTTCATCCCGGAAACGGAACAGAAAAGGGGTGTATCTATAGTGCTCCGCAGAGACGTCACATTGGTTTGATCTGTAATATCCAGCTAAATACATATATACATATATATTTAAGCTTCTACTCAGGAGTCATGGACGAAGTGACAGGCGCTCAACTCATTGCCGAGTCTCTGAAAACTCAGGTGAGATCGGGCGTTCAGGTGTAGCTTTATCTCTGCAGAACTGTGTCAGAGTTCATGTTCTGGGCTGCAAGAATTGCTAAACTTCATAGCTTCATGCATTTGATGACTGATCTCATTTAGATACTGCTTTTCCCTGCAGAAAGTGGAGTACATGTTTGGGATAGTCGGTGTCCCTATCATTGAAGTGGCCATGGCTGCACAGGCTGCTGGGATCAAATATGTGGGAATGCGTAACGAGCAGGCGGTAAATGATCTGCACGCCCTCTACTACTTTAAAGAGTGACCAAATCCTTACAATATAATGATTAGATCTCACAGATTGTTCTGTCACCCCATAGGCGTGCTATGCTGCATCTGCGGTTGGATACATAACAGGCAGGTAAGACCTCTGCTGGCTGAGCAGAACAATGTGCCCGGGCTGCTGCTGTGTTTCTTTCTTGCTAACATGTTGCTACATTCCTGTTGACCTCTGAATCCAGACCAGGAGCCTGCCTGGTGGTGTCTGGACCTGGACTCATTCATGCTCTGGGTGGGATGGCTAACGCTAACATGAATTGCTGGTATTGCACAATATTGAAACGTTTCTCTTTCACTGTCACCTCTGTTGTTTTCATTCACACCCCAAAACTATTACATTTACAATTATTATTTTTTTTATTTGAAAATTAAAGGACAACATAGAGTAAGTACATAGTTATGAAGAGATATAGTTTTCAATTTTGTTTCCAAAAAATACATGATTAGTCACCTAATTATTAAATGAAGTCCATTCAAAGGTGGCGAACATTATTGATCAAAGAGAATCATGAATCTAAATAAGGGAACTGAAAAGAATTGAGACTGAGGTGGATTAATTAAACTGGAAATGACTTTAAAACTGCTCCTTAGAGACACTCTCTACTCAGTATGACTAAGATTGTACTATTTTAAGAATGGGCAAAGTTGGTAGAGACACCCTAAAAGATCTGGAGCAGTAGACGGTTCTATATTTTGACTGAGAGGCTGAATGTAATCCCAACGAAACATTACATTAAAGTTTGAGATTGTAAAATGTCAACAGGTTAAAGTAGCGGGGCAGTAAAGGCAGTGTTTTTTCTCTACGCAGGCCAGTGCTCGTGATCGGCGGCTCCTCGGATCGAAACCAGGAAACAGCAGGGGCCTTTCAGGAGTTTCCCCAGGTGATTCTACCTTCCTGTGGGTTTTTCTTTTACTCTGAGTCTCTGCTCTGACTCCGGTTTTATTCATTCTTAGGTGGAGGCGTGCCGCCTCTACAGCAAGTTTACCGCCAGGCCCAGCAGTCTGGAAACTATCCCATCAGTCATAGAGAAGGTGACTATGTTATTATTTGTTTTCACGTAAATAGGATTCCTTAAGAATGAATTAGATTTGATCATATTTGTTCACTCATAGGCAGTCCGCACCAGCATATACGGACGCCCGGGTGCTGTTTACGTTGACATCGCAGGGGACATGGTCAATGCTAAAGTAGAGCGGGACAAAGTCAGGTTTGTTTGATTTTAATGCATCCTTGTTATCTAAATGGCCGCTCAAAGTGTAAAAGAATAAGACAAACCGATCTCTGCAGGGAAGTGTCCTGCTGTCCACCTCCACCTGTGAGTTTGGCCTCCAGCGTTGCAGTTGAAGAGGCCCTCTCTGTCCTAAAAGCAGCAAAGACACCTTTGGTCATCATTGGAAAGGGTAATACAAAGAAATGTTTAAATTTTTTTTTTCAAACTTATAGTTTGAAAAAAAACTTTTTTTGCCTGTAATGCAAATTAGCTGCAACAGAATGAGGCTGTGAAGGTGTGTGTTCTGAGCAGGAGCAGCTTACAGCAGGGCGGAGGCTGTGCTGAGGGAGTTTGTGGAGGAGAGTGGGCTCCCGTTCCTGCCCACACCTATGGGCAAAGGAGTCCTGCCCGACGATCACCCCAGCTGTGTGGCCGCTGCCCGCTCCAGGTCGGCCACCCGCTGTGACCTAATCAAACTCCAGAACTGAACATTTACATGTTTTTTTTTTTTAAATTATTATTTATTTTCTACATTTTTTGCTTAAATTCTGCAATGAAAGAGATTTATTTTTGCACATCTTGACAGAGCGTCTCCCACAAACATTAATCTAAACTTGTTATTGCTTTTATTCTTTTTTTCTGCTGCAAAGAGCTCTTCTTCAAGCCGACGTCGTTCTTCTGCTCGGAGCGAGGCTAAACTGGATGCTGCATTTTGGTCTGCCACCCAGATTTAATCCTCATGTTAAAATCATTCAGGTGTGTAAATGTTGTAGCCAATATTTCACTAAACATAAGCAAAGATGTTAAAAACCTGTTTGCACAATAACCTGCTGCTGCAGGCGTCACTGTACCGTAATAAAAACGAAACCAAACGCTTCTGCCAGGTTGACCTCTGTGCCGAGGAGATGGGAAACAACGTGAAGGCACATGTTGCTCTCCTGGGGGACGTTGGTGCTGTTGTATGTCAGGTATGACATGAGATTCAGTATTTTAGCTTTCCTGTAGATGTTGACTGATTTAAATAGTTGCATCTTTTTTTTTCCTTCAGCTCCTGACGTGTGTCCGCAAAGATGGCTGGAAATATCCATCTAAGACTGAGTGGTGGAGCGCGCTCAGCCAGAAGGTTTCTGCTAATGCAAAAATATCAAAGGTGGGTCCGACTGCTCTAATTTCGGACAAATCTGCTGCTTCAAACTCTTTGCAGATATTCCTAATTGAGGCTCTTGCTTTCGTAACAGGCTCTGGCTCTTAAGGAAACATTGCCCATGAACTACTACACTGTGTTTCATCACATTTCTCAGCTGCTTCCACGCGATTGCATCATTGTTAGCGAGGGTGCTAACACTATGGACATCGGACGCACCATGCTGAATAACTACCTACCCCGACACAGGTAAGGTGTTTTATCAGCATCAAGTGGCACAGAGTGGACTGACGGAGATGATCGCACATCTGATAGCTGCTCTGAAATTAGTGTATAATATTTTTTTGATTTATCTGTGATTAACTTTTTCTCTTTTTTTTAAAGTAAATTCTGAAACAGTATTACTTTCTACCAGAAATAGTCGTACGTGACATTTCTTTCCAACTTAATGCAATTATGTCTTAAATTGGTTAAAATGTCAAACATCAATCCCAGGATTAGCCCTAACCCTTGATCTTTCAAAATGAAACATGTGATCAAAGGACGCTTGCAGTGCAGTGACACATTTCTGAGCACCGCTTAGATTTTTAAAAAAATGTGATTTAAAAAAAATCGATATTTTATTTGTAGCGGCATAATCTCAAACTGATGCAACTTTGGAGGTGGAGGGAACAACCTTTAATTAGAACACATCTCTTTTACTGGGTAAAAAATTTTGACAAGAAATAATTTTTTAGCAAAATAATAGGTGGCAGACTTATTGGTTGCCCTAAACTAGGGTGAATAAAATTACCCAAATTAGTTAATGGATTTTTCCATGTTGTATTTGGGAAATTATACCACTGTAATAAAAAGATTCCTTATCCCAAAAGATTTCACATATTTTCATAAGGGTGCCAATAAAATTGGCTGAATGAAGTCAATATAGGAGCCTGTGTGGCATAACTGTGTTGATGTGAAGGTTGGATGCGGGCACTTTTGGAACGATGGGAGTCGGCCTCGGCTTCGCCATAGCAGCAGCTGCCGTGGAGACGACCAGGATCAAACCCCAAAGAGTCGTCTGTGTGGAGGGAGACAGTGCCTTCGGCTTCTCCGGCATGGAGGTTGAAACCATGTGCAGGTCTGTTACACAATTTTCATAATACAGTCATGTTAATTTTCCAACACCAGGGTACATATATATATTTTTTCCTTTTTACTAGGTATAATCTGCCTGTGATCATAATTGTGGTCAATAATAATGGCATTTACAGTGGAGTAGACGCCGACACGTGGAAAGAAATGGCAAAAATGGGTGACCTTACCTCTGTGTGAGCCTTTCATTAATGAGAAAGTGCAACATGTATAATCTAATTTGTATTTCTATGTATAATCACCTTCCCATATGTGTACTCTCCTTCAGAGCGCCTCCTGTCTCCCTTCTGCCCGATGCCCGCTACGATGAGGTAATGACAGCGTTTGGAGGTCGAGGGTTTCTGGTGAGGACTGCAGAGGAGCTGCGCGACGCTTTGCAGCTCTGCCTGACTGACTGGGAGAGACCGAGTCTGCTCAATGTGCTCATTGACCCTTCATCTGACAGAAAGCAGCAGGTACATGAACACCTCTGTAATTACATTGATCAGTCATGGTTCTGATCTGAATTGACTCAGTTTTTATATAGTGCCTGCTAGAAGTATTCATCCCACAAACCTCAGTATATTTATGTCAATATATGAGATTTTATCTGATTGACCAACATGAATCGATGCATGATGAAGAAGTGCAAGGAACCGTGTCTTATTTTGCTTGTTTCTTTTTACTAAAACATATTTTAAAAAGGATGTGAGCATTTTATTTCTTCCCCCGTTTCTCTGCCAACCCTAAATAAAATTCAGTCCAGGCAATTGCCTCCTGAAGTTACCTAATTAGTAAATGATCATCCACATCAACTGACAAAGTCCAGTCAAGGAGAGTATTCATTATTGAAGCAGCCACTGTAACAAGACACTAAACACTAGCTACGTTTATTTACATTCACAGTCGAGGTTAAACAGGATGTGTAGGGTGAATTCACGCCACCCCGTGGCCTGGGTTGGTAACTGCAACAGACAGGAATATAGATAAATGCAAAATCTTATGTACTCCCTTAAAGGTAAAAGTAAAAAGGTTTAGGTAATTTTATTTATATAGCACATTTTCAGCAACAATGCAATACAAAGTGCTTTACAGGTTTTTAAAAGGAAATACAAACAAAATAACAAACCAAAAGAAAGAGCAAAGAAGAAAAAGCTAATAATGTTGATCCAAAGTAAATAAACTAGATACTTCTATTCAGGGTTGGTAGATAAGTTTAAGTAAGTATCCTCTGGTCCAATTCCTTTTCTGGTTTGGGAGAATGGGAGTCTAGTTGCTAAGGTAGTTTTTCTGGGTTCCAAGTTCTAATCCCTGTTCTGGGTTGCTAAATAAGTGTAAGTAAGTAAGTATCTTCTGGACATCTGGGATGCTAGATAAGTATAAATATTCTCTGGACTTTCTAAGTGTGCTCTAAATTTGTAGAAGTAATGAGTACTCCACAGTTTCTAAGTAATAATAAAAACTAAATGTTCCTGTTCTAGAAGATTTTTTCTGGATTCTAAGTTCGTTCTAATTCCTTTTCTGGGTTAAAAGTGAGTACTCCACAGTTTCTAACAAAATAAAATAAAAACGAGGAAAAGACACATTAGGGAACATGGCAACATTCAGACAAAACAAAGGGCAAAACAAAGATATGAGTGAAGGCGGTGACATCATAGCGCCATGAAACCACGTTGCTCAGCCTCCCAGCAGAAGTCCGATAAGATGTTGTTATCAAGGCATGATGTCCTTGGGAGTCCTCAGTTGCATGGATAACAGGAGGGGGTGAGGTGGGAAGAAGCATTATGTTTACATATCTTCAAGGAGATGGAAATATGCAGCCCTTCCAAGGCAACACGGGGAAAACCAATTCAGGCAAAATGTCTTAAGTCGGGTAGATTATAAATTTCTTTGAATAAATCCAGGGTGAATCCCGCCGGGTATGTCCCCGCAGGACAAGAGGGCTCTCCTGTGCCAAGTCTTCTTGTTGAGAAAATGTGATCAATTGCATTGAGAGACCGGTTGACCATAAGATCCATAATCTGTAGATTTGGAGGATGTGCAAAGAAAGGCTCCAAAAATATAGAAAAAGACAGACAGGGAGGGAGCAGAGGAAAAAAACGTCAGCCTTCACCGAGAGCAAAAGAGAAAAACCTTTTTTTTTTCTTAGAATTGTTTATGATAAAAACTTGCCCAGTGTAAGAAAATTTACATTTTCTTACAGCATAATTTCTTAATGTATTTTAAGAAATAAAAGGATCAACAAATGTAGTTCCCCTTTTACTATATATCCAGAGCGTACACGTATTCCTAAGCAATATTTTTTAGATTTTGTAGAAAGTCAGGGGGAGCACAAGAACCTTTTGACCCTCACAGCAGCACAGCTGGCTGTCCTTAAAGGATAAAAGAGCGCTGCAGTTCAGGATTTGCATGGAGCATCAAACAGCTCGACTCTCTTCTCATCCTCTCACCGCTTTGTAGACCGACGTCCCACCCTGAGCATTAATCCGTGCACCCCAGGTGCATAGCCGAACTGTTGTATCTCCCTCACAATCCCTTCGTCTAACTCCAAGCTGACCTTTCTATTTCAGGGATTCTGTAATTAGAAAGCACAGCCCGTCTTTGTTTATGTTGAATGTATCCACGCAACCCTCAGCAGGCAAATCTGAAGGTTGCGTGAAGGTCTGTGTCTGGTGCTGAGCTCCGCGCCTGAAGAAAACCGGTTCCTTTTTCTGAAGTGGGTTGGTTAGGTTGGTGTTTAGCATCTATTTATGGTTATGGAAGACAAAGTCGAGTCTGAGAATAATGAAAATAAACCCCATTGGTTTGATGGATGTTATATTAACAATGATAACCTAATGAATTTTGATGGTGTCTGTTTACAGGAGTTTCCTTGGCTCACACGCGCCAACCTTTAAGACTCAAACCTTCATCCAGAACGTCATCTGATGAGCAGTGGAAGCTTTAAAACATGAAACTGTTTTAATTTTATTGATTGTTCCTATGAAATAATTAATGTTTTATGATTCTTGCTACGTTTTAGGAGCTAACAACATTTCACAGTTCACACAGTGAAACCTTTTTCACAATAGTTAGCATTTTCTTCTGAAAGATTAAATATGACCTGTTAAGATAATGAATATTGATATTGTTTAATAAAATAAAATAATGCTTAAAATTATGTGACATGACTGTTGTCTGGGCAGACAAACCAATAAAAGCAAATGAGGAACTTAAAAGTGCTATTGATTTTTCACATTTTTCCTCATCTTTCAGGTTCATATTAATGATACAATAGATGATCCAGATAATAAAAGTGCAATTATGAAACAACTTTCAACTACACATTTATTACATACACTTTCTATATTGTTGACTGATAGACAAGATTGTATAAAGTTAAAAAATATTCATATTAAAGTTATTGATAAATTTAAGAGACAAATTAGTAAAAGTTTCAATACTGTGAAAAAGTGTTTTTCTTCTTACAGACTTCTGTTTTTTGTTTCTGTAACACCTAAATGTTTCAGATCAGAGATCAAACTACGTATCAGAAATTTCCTGAGTAAATACAACATGGAGTTTTTAAATGATGCTCTGATTGAGGAACAGACCTAGCCAAACCAGCATAGCTCTACGGGAAAAATACAATTGCCCACATTTTTTAAAATCTCTTTTCTTATTAACTCCACTCTTCCAAGAGGTAAAATAAACCAGAACGATACCGAGTTATGTACAGACCTCACTCGCTTCGATAAAGTTTAGTGCCAAATGGCATGTGTTTCAAAGCAAAGGGAATGCGGGGCAAAAAGATTGCAAAGACCTTTCTCATATTTGTCAACAAACATCTTGATAACTCCTGAAGACTTTTCGCAAAATGTCATATGGACTAAGAAAACAGGTGTTTCATTTTTGACACTACAGTGCAAACGTAAAATGCATTTTATCTTGCAAAAAAGAAAAAATAGCAGCAGTTTCTAATTGAGGTCACTCTTTCCTATGTTGTCCTATTTTCAGGATAGCAAATTGTGGATTTGTCTTTATTAAGACTCCCTACAGAGGAGTGGAAACAATAATAAGACCCCTCTACAGTAGTAGGGATCTAATATTGGCACTGAAGGCAGCTGGTGTGCTGTCTCCTGTAATTTTAGAGCACACTGATGCGGAGGAAAGATTTAATGGGTATTGGTCAGCGTACTCTCTTGTGAAGGCGTAAGGGAAACCAACAGAACGAGCGAGCAGAGAGGGAGAGGACGGTGAGGAGAGGAGCTGAGAGAGAAAGGCAGAGTTTCAAGGCTGCTGTGGCTCAGACGTAAAGTCGGGCAACTATCTGTGGCAGCATGACTCTTCTAGCTGTTGGACTGTGTCTGCCACTGTGGTTTTCTTTTTGCCTGGCTCAGTCCTCATTTCTGGACAGCTTCCTGTCATTCCCAGCAGGTAGGAGCATGTAAAACCATGAGCTTGCATATACTGTATGTGGGCTGTTGTGTCAGTGAGTTACTGCACTAGTGCATGCATTACACCTGGGCTGAGGGCTTCTGGAAATACAGATTGTGAGTATCACTGTGATCTCATCATAATGTCGAGTTGTTTTGATTTTCCTTGTTTCCCTTGAAGTAGACTGTAAATGCCTCTATAAATAGTGAGAGGAGCTTCAGTCCGTCTGCGAGAGGCACTTCATATCTGTGTCTGGGTGTCATGATTTGATATTTTGCACCTGTTTTCGTGTTGCTTATGCTGCTTGTGCATCTTGTACCCTCTTGTGAGGTGTCTACCAAAATATGTCGGCTCACTCCACACTGTTGCTTCTTTGCAGATGGATGAGCACAAGTTTAAAGTTAAAGATTTCTTTGCTCATGCTTACGATGAGGCCAGAAATGAGTTGTGACAGTATGGCCAGTCATTTTTGTGAATATTCAATATCATTGAAATCAGCCATCATTTTTGCCAACCAGTTTGTGACTATTCTGCAGTAGCTATATTGCATTACAGTAAAACATTTGCCCTCACTAGTTCAATATTTAGCAGAGATAGTTAAAAAAGAAAAACAGTGCTGCTAGAACAACTAGCAGGCCAGAAGTTCCACAAGTAAGACATGGTGCTGGACTAGTAGGGCTAACTAGAAGACTTTTCGACCTCCTAGTCAGCAGGAGATTACCTAGACTAACCTAAATGAATAATATGTTAAAATATTTCAAATGCTTTTTAACATAAAGGCCAAAAGCAATGTTACAAATCAAGCAGTAAACATTTCTTAGCCATATGAGTTTACTGTGCAAATGAATTGCAGCATTGCACTAGCTATATATTGGAACATTAACTTCATTCTGGTAAATTAGTTGACATTTTGAAATGCAGTAGTTTACTAGTCTGGGGGGGAAAAAAACTTCACCCAATTAACTAACACACACTTGGGCATAATTCCGCATTTTAAAAGAGCAGACCATTTACAATATTTTTACTATTTGCAAATTGCTGCACACTGGTTAACCAGTTAACAATTTCAAATAGAGTAGCTTACTAGTCTGGCTAAAACACTTCACATAATTAACTAATGTGAAGTTAGTTATGCTTTACCAGTAGTTTAGTTCTAGACATACTACTCAAGTGGTAAACACTTTGTAGCTGCACTAGTGAACATGTACAATATTTGGCATTTTTAGTTGCATCAGCTCTGTAACATTGACAATTGGACTTCCCTTAAGTCAACTAGCATCCTTCCACTGGTCAACCAGCTAATACATGTTTCCACCACCATTCTGCTCAAATCAGTTCCAACTAGCTGAATAAGTGAAGCTAAGCTCTTCTTCTTGACTAATTTTCCATATCAGTGAACAACTGTAATAAAGTGCACAAATTCATTAGCTGACATTTTTTGTGATCTGGACAGCAATGGTCAAGTCTTTAACCAGTCAACAAGTGCTCCATTTAGGCTCTTTTTTTTGACTAGCCTAATTCTTTAGTCACTCTAGTTGTCTGGTGTACACATTTAACGATGACAGGTTTAACACTTGACACTAGAGCCATCCATTGATTTGGTTTTATTGTTCACTGATGCGTCAAAAGCCAAGCTGAGACTTTAGTAAAAATAATTTTAACTAGTGTAAATTTGAATTAGAAGGTAAAAACAATGGTTGATTTCAAGGGTACTGAATATTTGAATAAACTGCTTGCTATTTGGACAGGTAAATAAAGTTGACAGGTCAAGAGAACTGTTTAATCGCTGGCTTAATTTGTGACTGCATGTACGCTGTGCACAGCTCTCAGATCCCAGGAGCAGCAGAAGAGATTTAACCCATGCTGTTTACTGAGTCCTCCACCACCCCCGCTCTTTCCTCCACCCCCTTCACTTTGGCGCCGCTACACACTTGTGAGTCATGTGACTTTCTATTGTGGAGTATGAAGCTGTTGATATGTCCTTAGGTTCCAGTCATATGGGTTGCTAGATATGTTTGGGACTAGAGTTCTCCTGGTGTTTTGGTTATGTTGTGACAATTAAATGTAGATCTGACTCATTCCAAGTCAAACCTCATGTTTCACAGGAAGAAGACGGCCCACGTCATGGCAGTGAGTCTGGCCATAAGAGTAAAGGTTCTGCCTGTGTCCAGGGCCCTCCTGGCCCCGCTGGACCGCCTGGGCCTCAGGTAAAGCACCAAACTCTAAGATTCAAGATCTTGTCGCTGACATTTCAACACATCCAACTCATCCTGCTTCACGCACGAACAATTATGTGGCTTGACTACAAATCACTTCATAGGAAGGAACAAAGTGTGACGAATCAGTACTCTGGCAAAATATTTGCCTCAATCTCCCCTCCAACTTGATAGTTCCTGCGGAGAAGATGGGGATTTCTCTGGCCCTTACAGCACAACAGTCCATTAACACTCCACATTTAGCTGCGACACAAATAGCCTTTTTCCACTGCCAGCCAGTGTGCCACACATCATTCTCAGAAACTGTCCGAGGAGCTGGAAAGGCGTGCTGTGTCGCGTAAAGTCCAGGGATCTCCGACGCACGCCGTGCATGCGTTTGTGTTTTCAAGTCATGACAAATATATACATAAAACAACCATTTTCATTCTGTTTGTGCTTGTGAGCCACATCTGCGCTGCTGAGAAATTTGAGTTTCTGTGAGTAATAGGCAGCTTACCTCAAGCGGTTGTTGAGGCTTCTGCTTACACCACCAGATGGACTGCAGTCCAGTCTATCAAAAAGACCCATGAGGCACTTCTCGAATCAATAGAGACCAGTCAGCCTTCAGCTAATTAAAACTGCAGCTCTGCTCTCCAAGAAGCATGTTGCCGACAGTAAAACTAATTTAGATGGCTATCTATGTGATTCATAACCAATTATTTTTGTGTTTTCTTATGATAACAAGGGTCCCCCTGGATTTCCCGGAATGAGAGGGCCTAAAGGAGAAAAAGTAAGCAGTTTATTTGATTTCCTCATCTTGTAATTATTCCTGAAAAGGCAGATTGAATTGACCTGTTGCACATAACTGAAAAATGCTTTTGGGAAGTTCATTAAGTGCCTGCTGTCCTTGTCCCCTCCTCCGCATCCTGTCGTCAGGGAGAAATCGGAAGACCTGGGCAAAAGGTGAGAGTCCCCGTTAATCATGCCGTTCTCCTTTCCTCTATAAGTGAATTTTCTCAAAAAAGCATCCCCTCCACATCCCCTGAAAGCGAGTGCACATCAAGAGAGGCACTGTGTGCGAGTACACAACCTTGACAGGAGACAGAGCAGGCAGGCTGTCAGGATGCAAGGGATGCAGGGGCTGCTGAGGCTAAACACCTCAGACATGCACGCTGACATGATTCAGCGTGCAGGCATCAGGATTCGCGTTCGAGATTCGCAAACAAACAAGAGACAAACAAGAGTCTCCTGATCTTCATCTGAAGATCAGGAGACTCTTGTTTGTTTGTTGGAAAAATCAAGATGAGAAGTGAGCTCTAAAACGTTCCTGTCAGTGTGGCGGAGCTGTAAGTGCAGCCCCTTACCGAGCAGGTTTGCAGCACTGCAGTGCAATTTAGCTTAGTGCTTCAGCCAGATCATTAATCATTTTATTCCCAACAAGCAAAGACTCCTAGTTCTATATACAGCCATCATTTAATTAAAGAGAGCAAAGTGACAGTGCTCGTTAAAGCCATTCTGCCTCTACATGTGCAGCAGGAATGGACAGATATTGCACTGTGCTGCCTGTCATCTAATGTAACATTCAGACTTCTCTTTCTCTCTCTCTCTCCCTCACTCTCTCTCTTGGTTTTGTTCTAAACCTGTAAAGCAAAGTGCCAATAAAAGCCCTGATATCATAAACTTACAAAACTGATGTGTCACACCAGGGTCGGACTGGGCCTCCTGGGCTTCCTGGGCAACAGGGACCAGCAGGATGGCCGGGACCACCTGGGGACAAAGTGAGTAAGTTAGACCTCATAATGTAGACCGTATGAAACGCCATATTACCAACACAGCACCTTGCAGAAAGTATTCATGCCTCCCGAGCTTTATCACAGTCAAAAAGCACCGCAGAGCGTTCAGGAGACCTGGTGGAGAGGAGGAGTTCAGAAAAGAAGCAACTAAAAGGCCCACAGTCACAGTAACTCTTGAGCAGCAAAAATCCACAGCTTAGGTGAACAAATTGGTTGACAGGACAAATATTAGTCCTGCACTTCACAACACCAATCGTAATGGGAAACCGACAAGAAAAATGGTAAAGATTTGGGAGCTCTGTTCAGATGAGACCAAAATGAAACGTTTGGCTCTACAAGCAGAGCGCTGTAAGAGGAAGAAAACTAACACTGGACATCACCTGAATCCAACATCCACACTGTGAAATATGGCGGTGGCAGAATCAGGCTTTGGGGAAACTGGGGTATGAATGCTTTTGAAAAGTTGTAAATAGCAGGGATTAAAAGTAGGGGGGGAAACATTTCCAAAGGAGGTTTAATTTGATGTGTTTTTAAGAAGTTAGCCTGCTCCACATGTTTAATTTTATTTTTCTATATGATCAGGGTGAAAAAGGTGACCCGGGTTTGATGGGTTTGCCCGGATCTAGAGGACCAATGGGGCCAAGGGTACGATCCACACATAAAGCATTGATGTCAACGTTACTCTTTTTTCCCCCTGTTGTCTCATTATTAAATCTCTTTAATCCTAGGGTTTACCTGGGTACAAAGGGGAAAAGGTACCTCATCATTTTGCTCATTTTCGCTTTGAAGGAGATAGTAAACCACCTGAAGTACATACACTGTTTCTTCTCTGTCAGGGTTCCCGAGGTGACCGTGGTGAGCTTGGAATTAGAGGAGACAAGGTGAGCATGATGCGTCAGCAGAGGTTTGAATACATGTGCTACATGAAATATGAAGCATCTGCTGTTTTCTGTTCACAGGGCGCCATGGGTTTCCCAGGAATGCTTGGACAAAAGGCAAGTAAGGCTCAAACGAGCAGAAGTTTATTCTCTGTTTTCTTAGGAGTGCAACATTTGACTAGGTAAAATATAAGTTAGAATTATTATAATTTTTTTTAATGTTCCATTGATCTCACTTGTTGCGCAGGGTGAAATGGGTCCAAAAGGAGAGCCTGGAATCTCAGGAAACAGAGGACCGACAGGCCGACCTGGAAAGAGAGGAAAACAGGCGAGAAGATTGTGTTAAATTGTGCAGTATATTTAAAAAAAACATATTGGCCTTTTATTGAGTTGCTAATCCCTGCACATCTTCACTTTGGGAGGAATTTCGTGTAAAGCATTAGAACAAGTTAAGAATTGCATAAACTACTGACTTAAATCGATTGCTGCATGGTTATCATATGTGCTGTATATTTCTAAAGCAAAACTTGAATTTGACATTGACATATTAAAGTTGCCTTTATTTCAGAAACACAGTGTAAAGATTTATTGTAACTCTGTACACTTTATTTTGTCTCAGGGACAGAAAGGAGATCCTGGAAAAACTGGACCTATTGGACCTGCAGGTCCTCAGGGATCACCTGGTCACCCCGGACCTCCTGGTTCACCTGCCGCAGGTACATGTGCAACAAGTTTCAAAATTTCTCTTGACTTAAGAGAAAGTCAAGAGATATGAGCTTAACTCATGTCTTCCATAGTCACATTTCTTTGTGACTATGCAGAACTTAGATGTCAAAAGATTTTTGTTTTTGTGCTATTTTTCTTTGGCTTAAAGTTTGTCAAAGGCTGAAAGAACTCAGCAAAAGAAAGGCACACTTTAGAGCAGTGGGCCATGCATCACCAGTAGTCTTATATAGCAGTAAAGAAATGTGAGCCCCCGAGTTGAAACTGGAGGCTGCGATGATGACATCATGTGGCTAAAGTAAGTTTACACATGGCAGGCCTCCCTACAGTTTAGAAAATATTATGTCACCACATAATCAAAGTGACATTTAACTGGTGCACTAATTGAGTCTGCTTCTTGATAGATTAATCATTGATACTGTATGTAATGACTTCCGGTATTTAAATCACCTTCTGTTGCCTGCACTCTTAGTTATTGATTATTTTTAGCTTATTCAGACAACCAAATGCTACGCGTTGACATTTTTTCTGACATTTATTCATCCTTTCTGTTTTTTTCAGCAATACGTTGATAATTCATGTCTTTTCTCATTGCAGGTCTCTACATGGTTGGAGCAAAAGGGTCTCGAGGTCCACCGGGTCCTCCTGGAAACTGTGGCTGCAGCTCCCTCAGTACTTCGCCATTTGACGATTACGCCAACACAGGAAGCTATCCCAAAGTGCCTGTTGTACGGAAAACGTTGTGTTGCTATCAAACCAATATACTGGGAATTATACATAAAAATGTCAGTCAAATGTTTTGAGAAACTAAATTTGTTAATTATGTAAAAGTGTTTAGGTTTTTCCACTATACAGCCATAAAAAAAATGGTTTTTATTGGGATTTTATTGTGATCAACACAAAGGATTGTTGTTCTGGTAGAAGCTGAACCTCTGCTCCCGTCTCAAGTCTTCTGCGACTGGTTTTCTTCCAGTATTATCCCACATTTAGCCATGAGTAACTTCTCTGTCCTTGCTGAATAAAAGTACCCCCATAATATGATGTAACTGAATGTAATCAATTTTAATAGCGTACAGTTCAACAAGCCAAAGTATCTGATCAGACTTGTTTGCGTTTCCGTTTTCTTTCAGATATTTGTGGTGAGTAATGAGGAAGAACTGGAGCGTCTTCACACCGACAACGCCCTCGCATTCCGAAAAGACCAGAAAACGCTCTATTTCAAAGACATTGATGGCTGGCTGCCAATCCAGGTTTAACTGCATTCAGACTTTTGTCCAGTCGTTTCTTTCTTATTCTTTTATTCCTTCTTTTTTAGGTTTTCCCTTTTTTGTTCAAGTCACTAAAATTCTGCAAAAGACCTTTCCATTCCAGATGACGCCCTTCCAGTCCATGGAAAATGCGCCCGACGATGAAGGTTACTGTGGTGACGGGATAGTGCAGATCTCCAACGGGGAGGAGTGTGATGACCGGAACAGAGTTGTCACAGACGGCTGTGTCAGTAAGTACACGCGAAATGTTCTTCAACAGCCTCCTTAGTTCTACTTTGCTGCGCACGTATAACCTGACCTCCACACTCCTGCTGTCTCATCTTACTGTAGAGTGTAAACATGCTTACTGTGGAGACGGATACCGCTATGAAGGGGCTGAAGAGTGTGATGGAAAAGACTTTGGATACCAAACGTGTAACTCATATCTTCCAGGGTGAGTACAAAATATACCTGTGCTAGACGGCACTGTGCAAAAGCCTAGAGTGAGTTATCACTTTTTTATATTTATATTTTGGTAGAAAAGAGAGAGATTTGTTGACTTTTTGTCTAAGCTGCTCTTTTTAAGTATTTCTTTGGATTTTGCTGCTTTTTGTCTTCTGTCGATATGGTGTTGGTCTTCACATGATGTTTGTTTGCAAAGCCACTTAACTCATGCCATTATGAGCCATTCAGACATAAAAAGCTCCTGATTCAAAAGAAGCATTGAGTCTACATATAGAGTGCCTCGAAAAGCATTAATTTCTCTTGATGTTTTTCAAACTTACACACTACAACCACAAACTTCCATCTATTTTCATGCCATGTTTTTGTATTAAAGCAAGGCAAACTAGTTCAGAATTATGAAGTGGAAAGAAAATTATTTTTTAAAGCTTTTTAGAGATAAAAACCTGAAAAGTGCAGGAAGAGTTTCTCTTCACTCCTCAAAGCTTGACAGAACCGCCTTTCAGGGCAGCTACAGCTGCAGGTCTTTTGCGTTCTCTACTAGCTTTGCAAGTCTAGAGACTTAAATTTTTTTGCCCATTTGTCTTTTTAAAGTAGCTCATGCTCAGCCAGATTGGATGGAGAACATCTCTGAGCAATACTTTTAAAAGTCTAGCTGTAGCTTATCGTTTAAATATAAATCTGGATCCCAAGTTTCAACCCTTTTGAAGCCTCTAGAAGGTTTTCCATCCATCTTTCCCTCAACTTTGACCTGCTTCTCGCCGCTGATGGAAAAAAAAGTTGTCATACTTTTTCCTTTTCCGTGTGATAGACCCAACAGTTATTTAGTTTGATAACCTAACCCTACTTTAAACTTCTTCACAACTTTCACCCTGACGTGTCTGCCATATTCTTTGGTCTTGATGATGAAAATGTTTTAATCATTTAAAGCATTTACAGAATTGATACAATTCGATTCAAAATTAATGTAACAATCCCAGGGGGAAATTAAATGTAGCTCATTATCTCGAGTTCTTCAAAGAGTTGTTGTAGATGCTGATGACTGTGAGCATGAAGAATTTCCTGTAACAGTTTCATGAGGAAGATGTTCAGGGTTCTGAGTTTCTTGATTTTATGAAGAGTACTACTTTGCACCATCATGGCAGATGTTCCAGATCAGTGCATATACTGAGGTTAAATCAATATTTATGTTTACTAAGTAGGCAACGTCTGAAAGCAGATCATTATAATTTATCTTATTTAGGAATGCTTGAGTATAGAGGCCCAAATATTAATGCACACCACAATATTTAGATTTCTATTTGTGTAAATTTTGAAAATCCTTACCTGATTTTAGTTCTACTTCAGAACCATGGTCTTTTTTTGTGTTCATCTAACTAAACTCCTTACAAGATCAATTTAAGTTTGTGACTGTGACATGGCAAAGTTAAGGAGTATCAATACTTTCACAAGGCAGTAAAATAGAAGACTTGATGAACAGCAAATGTTAGACGCATTTTCAAACACCTGGTTACACAGTTTGTTCCAGTTTCTTTTAACTGAATCAACTGATCAAGAAACGATCAAGTGCTTCTCTCAGCTTTTCTGTCAGGATTGTTTTCCTGACACGGTGTGTGAAAGATTTGACTTTCACACACTGTTCTTCTGCACTATTATGTGTTTTAGGCAAGACATTTCTACATATGTCTGCCCTCCACTTTACTAATTTATAAACACACATATTGCACATTAGGCTGTCATGATCAGATACAGTATAAGAAAGTGCATACAAAAGCAGCCAAAATCCACAGAAACTAAACATAGAAATATTGCTTACAGGCATTTTAAGCGATAAGAAAATTTGGCTTATTCAATAAAAATACAAAAAAATTAGGTAGGACTAAAAAAAAAAAAGAGTGAACGGCACTGGATGTGTTATGGCACTACTGTATGAGAAATAATAATAATCATCTTGAAGTAAACGTATTTCTTCTGCAATTATAGGTCTTATGGTTTCCTCAAGTGCACACCGTACTGTGTTATTGACTCCACAAACTGCAAATTCTTCACTTGAGGAGGAATCTGGATTGTGCAGCCGGATCCTTTGTGTAATGCTGCTCGACACGTGACGGGACTGTTTTCATGCCAACGACGAAAAAAACATAACACGAAAAATGCCCTGAAAAAGCAAAAGACTCGGCAGGAAGAGGCAACAAATGTTCTACTGAAAAAGAACAAAAAAGCTGATATATATGTACAAATGCTCACATAACCCATCTGTTTTTCTGCGGAGACGCCCTCCCGGTGGTGGAGGCGTCAGAAGCGTGCAGGACAGCTGCACCCTGTCTTAACGAGCAGGACTTCGACAGGCCGCACCGGACTGGAGCCAAACCTCCTGAATGCGACGGCCACGCAGGCCTAATTAAGAGACACTGCGTTGTGTTCCAGAGAAGCAGCAGCTGGAGCAGAAGCGCATTTATCCTGACCTGGTTACTGCAACAAAAGAAACAGGAGAGAGGCAAGCGGGACATCCAGAGATATTCTACTGCAGGGTGAATGACAGCAAACAGCTCTTGCATGAAGCTGGGCTAAACCGCGCTCAACTTATCACAACATTAGTATCCAAATTTGCCTCTGACACTGCAAGGCAACAGGACCCACTCTGCTGTTTACTTAGGTTGCCAGGACAGGACACTTAAAATACTTTTTTTTTACTATTGTTTATTTATTGTACCCTCTCAGTATTAAGGTATTTTTGATCTTCAAACGAGATTGTTTCTGCAGAGATGATTCACAAGGTGTAAAAACCTTCAGTGGTTGACTTCGCGTCAGCGTACATTGAAACATGACAGTTACACTCAGTCTGTATAAATCCAAACACCAACTCAGGAACTGATGTAGCTCCACACATGTCTCACTGTGTTTCTTATTTTATTTTTTTTTAAATGGCTCTGACTGTACTCTGACGCACAGAGGTAACACAAGCGAAACCTTTGACACATACAATAATGCATAATCACGTTCCTCCCCTGTGCTTCAAAGCAAAAACAAAAGATGTGAAGGCTTGAAACTGTTATTGCTCTTAATTTTCCTCATTGCACATAACCAGCTGGACTTATCTGTAGCTGCTAAGGGGGAAGGAATTAAAAATTCCTGTCTGTTCTAAGGTCATTACTGTATCTACTCTTAATACCTCTTTATCCAGTTTTGTCTTATGAAGCAACGGAGAAACTCATTAGTATCTTTAACTGCGTACATGTAGTCTGCTGTGTGCTGAAAATAACCGTGCCGATATAAGCTGACATTTTCCATAAGCTACTGTATGAGTCCCAGTGCCAAGAAAGACTTTTTCCGAGCTCAGACTGTTAATGCATCATGTCTGCATGCATGACGGTGGGAAATACACCGGTTTTGTCAAGCGTTGTTTTGTTAGTCACCATTTGTTGGCATAACAGGCGTCTTAAAGGAGTGCCCTGTCCCAAGTGTAGCTTATTACCGTACGTATGATGAACCTTATAGTGATGAACTGTGTCACGAACTACAGATGAAATATTGTTAGAAAACTGCTGTGACTGTCGTGTCTGTGTGTGATTCTGTGTATGCCCAACAATGCTGGAACATGCATGTGGTAATGTACTGTACCATCAGGCTTCAAGAAGTCATTATTATTATTATTATTATTATTATTATTATTATTATTATTATTATTATTATTATTATTATTATTATTATTATTATTATTATTATTACGCACTGTGACCGGATGTTTCATTGTTCTGATATGATTTTTACAGTAGCTGTGGGAAATTTTGAGAAAAGAATCCAATAAAAGATCATTAAATGACCTCATGTGATTGAACTGAGATGCTGCTGATGTCTCCGCACCAGATGTTAATTAGGTAAAAACAAAACCAGGCTACCCTGAGTGCTGCATTAGAAAGAGTGGTAAACCCATGAGATGGTGGCAGCATCATGCTGAGGGGATGGGAATTGTCATGACCTCTCAGATTTTTCTTTTGAAAATATTTATACGTTTTTTTATGGAACCTGAAAATACCCCAAGGAAGGAATGAACAATGGAAGGATGGATGGTTACAAGACTTTTATCTTTAGTCTGTAATTTTCAAAATTAGAAGGTTATGTATAAAACAAATCCATATCCATATGTTGTAGAGCAAGAAAAAAATGGCCATTTGGCAGATGTGTGCAGCTTTTATACAGACTGGAATTAAACAGGAGCAGCTTATATATGTATAAATTGCCACCTTTCTCATGTGAAACATGGGACAGGGAATAAAGTCTAAAAACTTGGATACTCTTCATTAAAGTTTATCCAGAACTGAATACATTCATATATAATCCATAGTTTATAGGAGCCCTCAAGAGAGGTTTCCAGATAATCTGCGTGCCTCAGTCGAGCCCATCAGAGCCGGGTCTGCACCCAGAGACCAGCTCAGGGCAATAAAAGTTGAAAACGGGCAGCTAGCCAGAACTGCAACTGAGATGCTTGGGGCTGCATCTAACTGTGTAAGTATATTAACATACTGCTTCCCTTTTCCAAATCACATCAAGACAATTTGTCCACGGAGATGCCTGAGTAAAAGCGTACCTTAGCATACTCATCCCATCATGTGCAATTCCTCTGACCAGGCCAATTGCATTTATTCCCGCAGATGTCTCAGTGCTGGAACAAAAATCACAAGCGCATCAAGAGGTGGTTCCACAGAGAGGCAAATAAAATGCATGCCAAACCTTTTTCTTTCTTTTTTGTTTTTTGTACTTACAATTGTACTTCCCTTCCACTTCATAACCATGCAGTACTTTGTTTTGGTCTTACAAGTCAAGTTCAAATAAAACACACTGAGGTTTGTGGTTGTTGCAAACCAGGCTAGGTATTGATATAGTGTGCTGATTTTTCAGCTGACTTTTATTAGTGCTCATTTTCCATTTTTGTACAGTTTTCACTTTGAAACACTGTAAAAACTCGAATGAAGCATAAATTAACAAACTATTATCAGGCAAAGAATATAAAAAAATAAATTACCCTTCTAAAATCTGCTAATTGGGCAAATTTTACGAAATATTCAAACATTTCACAACAGAATATTATTCTTGACAAACAACGAAATATAAAATACCTTGATCCCACTAACTTCCAGGAGAAACAAAACCAAGTGGTATGATGGTGACTGGCTTCTGGTCTTCCTTATGCTCTAAATGTGAGTTGCACTTCCTGTCTGTTATAGTTAACAAAATAAAAGCCCAAGAGGAGGCAAAGAACTTTCAAATTAAAAAATTCACTCAGTCTCCCTCCCTCTCTAGGTCATTTACGGCGCTTGAAGTTAAACTCTTATTGGCATTACATGAGCAAACTGATATAATATAATTCTCATTCTGGTGTAACACTACAGCTGTAGGATGAGGGCAGACCAAATGTTTACTGCAGGAACGGAAAGCAGGGCAGGACCCAGGCCAAGTGACAATCTCTGACCCACAGGAAGGAATCACTGGCACGCAGAGAGGCGTGTTCTTGTCAAGGACACAAAGTCTAAATACTCGTTTGACACAATCGTGAGAGATTATAATTTAATTAATACAAACCACTGACACTTTCCATCGCTGCTGTGTAGACCAGCTATAACACGACTGCATTATTGAATATGTGTAGGTTGTTATGGCTACCACTGCAAAAAATTAAAAAAATAATGATCTTAATTCCCATATTTAATTTGAAATTATAAGAAAACTTACTGCTCAACAAAACATGCCTAATTAAAATGTTTTAAATGACTGGAACTGCGATTAACAAGGCCGGAGCAGGAACCAAATGTATCTTTATCTTTCCCTCAGTGAATAGTGAGGCAGAAGCCAAGAAAGGTAGAAAAATATCCTTGTTAGCGAGAAAAATGCAACATAAATGGCATTTTGAGGTCGTGAGTTTCCACCAGAGATTCAATATACAAGCCAAATGGTTGGTTGTTTCTTTCCTACCATAGAAAAACAAGTGGAGTTCATCCAACAGTACATGTGTGCAATATTTTGAGAGTAACTTAAAGGATCTACAGGACATTCAAAAACCAGTGACCAAAGTGAGCTTTTTGATAATAAACACTCGAAATTGGTCTGGTGTCAAACTCAGAATGTGTGTCAGAGCACCTCAAGTTTACTGTGACGTTTGGTGGAGGGTCAGACCTTTCAAATTCAAATTTGAATATACTTTATTGATCCCAAATGGAAATGAAATAATTTCATCCCTTAAATCCCTTACATATGCATAGAAGTGGATAAAACGTGAATCGACTTCTAATCATATTTTTAAAGAAAGTTGCTGCAGAATTAAAGCTCTTCAATCATTTATTAGGTAAAAAAAAAAAGAAAAGTCCTAAATTTGCTCATGGAAAAATCTTTGGGATTGTAATACTAGAACAGTACATAACTAAGTAATATTACAACAGCCCATTACTAGTGACAATTATGTGCAACTGAAAAATATGCACAACTTCTACAAAGAAAGTATGAATTTTACAGTATTTACTTCAGAAACCAACCCGCCACATTGTCTCACTAAAGCTCAAAAATTTGGCTCTAGTTTCTGTTTTAACATGACTCAACCTGAGGCAAACCTTAAACCCAGAGTCAAACTACACTCCTATCATTAGTCAGCATTTGAACAAATGCATGAGAACTGACATCACAAAGTAATGCACGCATCTAAAACGAGGTGAGAGAGAAAAGAAAAATTTTAATTACTGATAAATTTCAGTAGACACAAAGCCAAAAAAAAACAAAAAAACACGGTCACTTTAATAACTGTCTTAATTTATTTGACAAAATCCAAGCATTTGGCTCGTCTTCAGTCCAATATGGCACCGGTGTTGCTTTAATATATCAAACATGCCCTCATTAAACATGCACCATGGATCCAATATTCATCCAGAGAATGTACACAATTCAGAGACATGTCAAATCGGATTTATTACACCATAAATATTTCAAATGCACTGAATGCATAGGCCTGTTTCAGCATAAACAGAAGTTTACCAACATTCACTAACATTTCATACTTGTGTTATGTCACTGAATAGGCAGCAGAGGCTTATGCTTCTCCTGTTTGGTCCCTTTAAACTCTTAACACTGTGGCTCAAAATGAGATGTAAAATAAAACTAATGCATAATAAAATTGTTGTTTTAGGGTAATAATTTAATTAGTAAAATTACACAAAATATGTTCACAGCCAGTGTAAAAAACAGCGAAAAATAAAGATAGCATGATGCAATTGAGTCAGTTCTGTAAAGCACTATCAAATACTGGAGACATATAATGGTTGCTGTGACACTACGACTGTTTATTTTGCCATAAGTGCTTTGTGCTATTACTTGGCATGTCTTCATTTCATGAAGCCACATAAAACTTTTATGACATTAAAGGGTACTAACAGACAGCTTCCAGGGACGTTTTTGAAAAATAAATACAGTGGAGTTATACACCTTAAAATCCGGCTAATGGTAAAATGCCACAACACAAAAATAGAAAAATAAAAATCAGGAACAAATGGCACCTTGTACAAATATGGCTGGAGTCTGTATAACTGAAAACCTTTTTTTCAGTGTCACTGGTGTCTTAAAACAGACCAGGAGTATCAATTTCTTCAGTTGTTACTTTTTGCTTGTAAAAGCCCTTTGTTGGCTTAAATAATCTCTTCAAACTGTACTGCGGTGAACTTCACAAACCACCGAATGACCCCCGGTCGCCATGACGCATGCTAACAGCACAGTCTGGCAACCTTCCTTTCAGCAGTCGGTCGCTGCTGTGAACATCAGCGAGGCTCCGTTGCCCCTGGACGTCTGATACTCTGTCCTTCAGGTTTCACACCACCTCATCAGACTCCAGGCTGTATTCTTCATAAAGTTCATCCAGAATGGTCAGCTGCTTCTCCATGGCCGGGAGGTACACTTCCAGATCCCTGTGCATGCTGCTGGTAAAGTCACTCCTCTGCTCATCCCCCTCTCTCGACACCAAGGCGGCGGTGAAACTCTGATAGGTCGGGGCGGCTCGTAGAGCCAGCTGTCGAGGAAAAAAGTAGTGGCTTAGGTGTCACGCTTCAAGACAGGGAACCTTTCTGAAACGGGGTGAGTGTTGATGTGTGCACAGAGTTTCAGGACATTTTACTGCACAAAAAAAAAACTCTTCCTAGTTTGCAGTTCCTTCTAAACAATTTTGCAGGGAAGAACAGACAGATTGATGGATGGATGGAAAACTAGTTAATAATGGACAGAAGAATAATAGAGAGATGGATTGATGGACAGATCAATCATGGATGGAGGCATCTTACCAACAAATGGATAAATTGCTGATAATGGAAAGATGGGTGGACAAGAAAGCAGGATGAATGGTAGTCAAGGAGTAAACAAAGAGAAGGATGGGCAAATTGACAGATGGACAGACAGTGATGAATGGATGGACAGACACATGGATGTATGTGTGGAAAATAGGTAGATGGACATATGGTCATGTTGTCACAAGAGCTACTGAGTAGAACCTATAAAAATGCAGCCAGAATCCACTGTCAGCTAGAGAAAACCTGACAGGCTCCTTTGTCTCTGCATGTCTATTTTCACCTTACAAGGTCTTAATAAATGTCCTCCTTATTCTTATCTAAACTCTTGTAAAAGTAATTTTTTCCATGACAACAAGAAGAAGGATGAAAGACAGATGGATAAAGAGATGGGTAATGAACAGACAGAGGATAAAAATTGAGGGACTGACAGAGACAAATAATGGACAGATGGATAAATTTGACAGAGGGATGGACAGCCAAATAAATCATAAAAAAAATGAAAGGATAAATGGATAATGGGAAAACAGATGGGTAGATGATGGACAATGAACAGACATTACTATGAATAATGTACAGACGTGGAACTTTCAGATAATAGAATGGAGCAAAAAGTAAAAAAAAAAAAAAAAAAGAACATAAACACTTTCTACTCTCTACTTTCTTAGCATCGCTGATCCAGAAACCTAAATACTTGATACTTTTTCAGCTTAGGAAACCCGTGTGTAAGAAACACTTACAGCAAAAACACCTCGCACCACCCATCCATGGTACTGCCTTAGAGTTTTCCCATAAGCATTGTCTGGGCGAAATAAAAAAAAATATATGAAAAATTAAAGAACACCATGAAACCAACAGCAAACACAGATGCAGTTCTATATATTTTGAAAATGTATGTCCTTAAATAATAGAACCACTCACTCAGTGCTGCCTGGATGTCTTTTTCTCCTGCATTGATCTCCGACAGAAACTCCTTGAGGAACTTGAGGCCTCGTCTGAGCCACAGCAGAGCTTCGGTCGCAGAGTTACGAACCTGGGCAACGCTTGTCTGCACTTCGTGCAAAACAATAGACTGCAAGGTGGGGAAGCCGTCAGGGTCAGACATCAGCTTCTGCTGAATTTTCTGCAGAGACCAGTGAAAAAGTTATGGGGCCTTTCATCTGAAATGAATCCAGTATATTATAATCCCAATGACTTGTTAAAAAGTGAAGAAACAGTACATTTATTAAACATTAAAATGATTTTTTTTTTCCAGATCACTCATTTATTTACTGAATTATACCGTCACAATATTTAAATGCACATAAAGATCCAGTCGACATTTACACCAAAATTTAAACAGCAAAATCTAAACCATGGTAAGTCAGTGTAAAACAACATTTTTCATTAAATACTTAACTTACCTTGATGTTTCCAACAAAATCCATTTTAACTGGTGCAAAAACGGTGGAGCCCAGTTTGTCTGAGAAGAGAGAGTCCAGAATAGCATCACTGTTGCTTCTGAAGTTTCACTTTTATGGTGCATTGAGTTAGTATGAGTTAATTAAAAAGAATAAAACTGATTGCAAGTTTAAAATGAAGGAGGTAGAAGTTTATCATATTACATACTTGATGACTGTTACTTTCCACCCTAATTATTGTTATCCTTGCTAAATGTAGCAAGGATAATGGGGAGAATTCTGACTTTTAAAATATGAGAATTCTGACTTTTTTCTAAAGATAATGTTTTACTTAAGATCATTTTTACTACACAGTCTTCTTACTTTTTTCTCATCTCCAAATAAACAAAGAGCATAAAGATTGTAGTGACAACTAAGGTGGCTGCTTGCAATAAATAATTACATTCAGACTCAAGTGGAGTTTGATTGATATGAATAAGGTCTCCCTACACTGTGAGAACAAAGATATATTGTTGTGTTATGAGGCTCACTCAGCACATAGATTTATTAAAATGATGGTAAATGGACCAGACTCCATCCTTACAGCCTTTCCTGTCTTGTTAACCACTTTAAAACATCTGTGCACAGAACTTCTCCCACTTAATTTCGAGGATGATTCAGAATAAAAATTGAATTTAAAAGCTTGAGTTTGCCTTCTGCTTTGTTGCCAAGCAGACAAGCACATGTGTTTATTTGGATACAGACATATTAATTGCTGCATGTTTCCAAAATTATAGTAAACTGTCACATGTGGCAACAAATAAAGACATCCTAACTCAAGTTTGATTACAGCCGAAATAAATGCAGGGCATGGAAGCAGAAAATGAATCTGAGACAAGTGGCATGCACACATAACAAGAGCAGAATGGGACAAGAAGTATTTTCTTATTAAAGTGACCGAAAAGGCAGATGGGTATAATGTCAAAAAGGAGCAGGAGGAAGAGCAATAAGAGTAGCAACTGTAAGTGACCATCCTACCTAATACAGGCACTATTGCATAGCATGAGTCCAAAAACTCTTGTGAAGGAATACCATTGTCGTCATCCAGTCTCATATCACTAAATCTAAAAAATAAAAATAAAAAAATAAGACAGATTCAAAGAGGACAATATATTAAATGCAAGTTGTTTCTATTTTATTTACTCAACTCAGGACAGAAAAAGTAAAGAAGGTACAAACATCCACAAAGAAACACGACACGGAATAAAGTCTGGCAAAACCTGAGGACGACTTAGCTTCAGATAAACATATTTAGATCTCTTTTTTATTGACAGAAGAGATAACAAACACACTAGCACACTGGTGATTAACAGAGAGCAGAATATGTTACGTATTTTCAGAGAGCAAAATAAACTCTTACAAACCAAGAAATGAGATGACAGCCTCTCTATCATGTGACAAAGAGAGACTGCAATAATAAAATACTTAATTACAATTTTATTTAGTTAATTTTAAAAAGATTAATACTACCTAATTTAAACATATTAAAAGAAACTATGTGCAGATGAATTAACCGATGCAGAGTAAGTTCAGCAGCTAAATAACTTAAGTTGTTTGGTTCTAATACTGTGGAACAGGAACGAGAGAGGCGATCCCTCAGTACGCTCACGCTGCACCCTGAGACTCCTGAGAGACTGGACTTTCCTGAGCGACGTTTTCATACCTGTGACTCATTGTGTTGAAGAAAGTGTCCACCTGCTCTGTGTCCGACTCCGACGAATCGCTCGGGGTCTTGAATTGATCTTGGTTCTCTTCTTGGTCAAAAATGATTTCCTGCTGGCACTCGAGCGCGACGCCGCCCTTTTCTCCTCTTTTGCTGTCATGCTTTTCACTTTGGTCCCCTTTGCACAGTTCTTGATCATGTTTCTCTTGATCGCATGTTTTCTCAGTATCTCCTCCTGCTGGTTGGTTGTAGTGTTCAAGCTCAGCGGCCTTCTGGGTAATGTGTGCAGCAGGGAGGACTTGCTTGCTATGAATGACTGATGACTCAAAGTCTGCATCACACAAAACAGAATACATGGATATTGTATGTTATTGGAAGAAGTTCATTACTTTTAACATTTTAATGTATCGTGACAACAGTGGATACTTGTACAGCTAACTGAGATGTGACTTAATTTCACATTTTACCTAGATCTTAATTATTACAAAGCTTTTCTTGTCATAGCTTTGCCTGGAAATTTTAAGAATTTCTAGGATAATTCTTAAAATAGCCTGGGAAAAAAAAGTGTTTCCAATAATCTTTCACGTATTAACATACAAAGATCCTGTGTGTTAAAAGGAAACATCTGCGGAATGCAAAGAAGATTTTCATATCAGGACACCCCTGAGGGTGTAAAGTAGATAGGAAACCTGACTGACCTGATGGGGGAGGTTGATGATCTCCTCTGTCTGGCTCATCTGGTCCTTCGGCTCTGGAGTCGAGGCTCTGGCTGCCATGTGTACTTATTTCTCCTGAGGCGTCGATCAAATCTTTCCACCTAGAATGCACAACAAAATACGTTATTTAGAAAACACCTGAAAACTTTTTTTTTTTTTTTGCAAAATCATCTTAGTTAGCAGGAACTAGAAATGAAATTTGCTTGTTAGTAAGCAACCTAAAACGTAAATATCAGATTTAGACCATCTTTTATCGATCTAATGTGACCCATTAGACAAGAAAAAGAGAGAAATATTACATAAAAGTAACAAAACAAACACAAAAAAACCTACTTTTCTCCAAGGTTTAGATTTAAATGATTGGCATGTTTAATCTGTTGGGAAAACAAAGTACAGAGTTTAAAATAACTTCAGGTCTTGAAAACAGGACAGGATTATTATTATTATACCAGTATCAGGCTGAACTGGTAAACTGGAGAGTCTAAAAGGGAAACGTACCTTCTGGGGTTTAATCGCCGCAACTGGAGGAGTTCCTGGCGGACTGTGCGTTCCTAAATCTGTAGTAAAAGTACGGTTCGCTATCTGCATGCACTCCTCCAGAGTTTTAAGGAATGTGGTGCATGTCGACTTCACCATGGTTCCAGTGTCTATACCAGTCTGAAACAACAGACAAATAAACACGTTAGCACAAAGCCAGCACTGATATCGCAGCACTGTTTGGTGACGCAAAATATACACACAGAAGTACTTGTGATAACATGTACTTCTTGTTTCCTTGATAAGTGAGTGAGAGAGCACATAGGTTTGATTAATTGCAACTGACGCGTGCGCTACGGCCGTTTCACACAAACCAACAGCTTCTCTAATTTCATCGGCTCAACCAAACGTTACCTCCACTGTTTCTCCCAGCTCATCATTCTCCTTGATTTTGTTGACTTGCTGCAGAAGAAGGTCACAGTACAATCTAAGCTCTGACATCTTTGTTTTTAATGCCTCCGTGTTCTCCTGAAGCTCTGTTGCAATGCAAAAAAATAGAAATAGAAGAAAGAAAAAGTGCTTCAAAAGAGAGTTTTCACGTATGAGTTTCTCAGCATGTATGAATTCTGTTTATCTGTCACAGTGAAATACAAACAAGAAATCTTCACAATCTGTTATGAGTTAAAGGAATGATTTTCTTTATACTTTTTTTGCTTCCATGAAGCAAAGACTCCCAGGAAGCTTTAGAAAGGATCCTTAAAATCCCTTGCTTTTACGACAAACAGATTTGGATTTTTAAAAATGCTTCTGGTCATGAAAAACATAATCATTCTGCGGAAATTAAAGACAATCCATCTATCCCTCCTAATAAGACATGGTTGTTTTAAAATGACACCTAACAAGCCACAACCTGCATACATGATAAGCACCTGACTGCAAGACTAGCAACACCAACTAATATCAACTCTCTATGCATTCAGTAATTATAGTTTTAGGTGCAATAAGCATGTCTACTTGAAAACTACAGCTACATTTAGCTCATTTTTGACATTACCATATTATAGGCAATAATATGGTAATATTGAATATTACTCAATGTTTTAGATCATTTTTGGAGCAGTAGCAATAACTTTCATTTGTGTTTCAAATTAAAGCAACCATAGTAGCTTTACTAGGGGTTTACAACAACATAACCACATATCAGCCTATGCTTAGCTCTATGGAAAACACTTTTGTGGCCAAATTGAATCATGCAGATTTGTGATTCAAACAAAAAAAAAAAGGATGGCAAACATTAAGACTTCTGCACCGTCTTGTAGAAAACTTTAAAAACACCCAAATATTACACCCCATTTATTATATCTTGTATCTCTTTGTGCTTCCACACCTTTTTCCCTCTTGGTTCTGTTGTCAGTGAGGCAGGCTTTGGCTGTGCCCAGAGCCACCAGCCATTTCTGCCTCTCCGCTGCGTTGATGGCTCTCAGGTAAAAGTACTGCTCTCCTGGTATGATCAGGTCAAGACGTGTGGAGTCGGAGGAATGAACTGAAACATCATCGAAAACAAAATTCAGCACTACAACTAAATCAACAGCTGCAATGTACAGTGGAAAAGTAAGCTTCGTTGACCTTGGATTTCACAAACTGAAATCTTAATGCTGCCCTTGCAGCCTTTCCACGCATCTTCTTGAGAATCGTAGTAGGACAAAGTTCCTCCGTCAAGAACAAACCAGCGAGGCTGCCAGCCTAAAAACAGACACAACAGTTCCTGTTTTATTCGTGTCATTTTAATGTAAGCGTAACAAAATGCTACAGAGCTTGATCAATTTGCTTGGAGTTATTTACGTTGAGTTAGCAACAACTAATCAGTTGGCAAATCAGATTAGAAAGACAGATTGAGTGGAAAGTAGTCCAACTTGCTTTGTTACTATTTAAATGTGTATAAAACAAAGAAACACTCGGTGAACAGCTCAAGGTACTAACAATAATCATTTTAACACCGACTAATAAAGTCCGAAATTTAAACGATGAGTGTAGCTAACGTTAGCTTGTCGATCTGAAACTCAATTCAAGTGAGCTTCTGACGTTTCGTGCCGCTAGCTGCCCTCAAACAAGCTCCAAGTTTAAAAACATGTCGTAGTTATATCGTGAACTCACCGCTGATGTAATTGGTCCACTTATACAGCATACCTTCCATTGTTTAATTACGTCTTTTTAGCGTTCATTACTTGTTTATCACAAGATGTGTGGCACAGCTGATCGCAGCGACTCCATTGGGCCCAGAATGTGAATTGCGGAGCGACGTCCTTGGGTTTCCATTTAAACTACGTCAACAATAGTACGTAAAGGCCTTCGTGAATAAAAGTCTAGCCAATCATGAAAGACGCTGCCATTATTGCTTCTGCCTACGTCAAGAGAGATTGGAGTAGAGATTGGCGTTCAACATGACCAATGGAAACAGAGAAAATTACTAATGGGCGGGGCTATACATTTTCAACCAATAGTGGTGAAAGGGGGCTGACAGTTAACTGTGGCTACGTTGCGTAACAGTCAGCCGGTGAATAACTCGGGTAGAAGTGATAACTTGGCGGCGAAGGAGGCGTTAACGTGTGCAATAGCATGAAAATGACCAAAAGCCACCTGCTAACATTTTTTTTCCGGCACCTGAACAACTATTGATACCTCTAGCTAGATTACGTACTGTACAAACCAAGGAGTCTTCTATAGCCTAAAATAAGAACACCATATAAGTCAGTTTTAGAAATGTATATTTTCTTTGATTATTTTGTTGAATATATTTCTTTGAGGGATAAATCGATGATGACCATGCTAACCAAAACATCCAATCCTTGACTTTTAAAATGTCACATGCAATTTAAAACTTCATTCTCAGTAAAATTATCAGCAAATTGTCTTCTCCATGTCTATCCCTAAAAGCCTGACACTAATTCACAAGAAATTGGAACAGGTGTTCCAAATAAAATAGTTATATTTGTAAAATTACAGCAGCTTTATTGGGAATTCAGTCGAAAAATACAGTAAATGTATTCAAAGAAAATGAGAGAAATTTAAAAAGACTGATCAGCTAAATAGTCTATGGTAAGTGGCGGTTGTTGCATGAATATCCTGGGTGATTCTGCCAGAAAAAAGGCAGGGCAGAAACTATGTGATCTAATCTCACTACTCTCAGGGAAACTGGGGAAGCCAACTTCTTGAAGACTTCATATGAACAAAAGCAATTGAAAATGTGTTCAGGGTACAACTCTTTTTTTAATTTTTTATCCGGTGCACATGCTTTCTTTCTCATGCCACCTTGGGCATTTTATACCCCACGTAAAAGAAACTGTCACTGCATAAAGGCACAATACATGTGCAAGATGACTGATAAATTATATTTCTTATGTTTTCAAATGCTTTACTTAATAGAAAGAATAAATGAGAGTGGACTTAATGTACATGTAAATCCAATTTAAAATGTTTAGATTGTGATCTATGAAATCAAGTTAAATACAGACTCTCCTCTGTGAACTAACCTCAAAAGTATATTTTTAGGGGTGAATTTGCACCGTCCTTACTCCAACTCATGCAACGTTTCAATGGTGTACCAACCATACCCACCCAGAGGAGCAATTGCCTCGCCAGCTGACAAATGATGCGCACCCTTCTGCAGAAGTTTGTCTGCCACGTAAGGGATTTTAGCAGTTAAACTTTTTAATTTGTGTATATTTTGCGAAAGTTTTAACAATTGTCTTCAAACATGATGCTGTTTACTTTTTGTTCCTTATTGCCATCACTGTTTGTTTTTGTCACTGGTGGAAAACTTCCAGAAGCCGATGTGAAAATTGAGGTGATGCACAAACCTTTTCAGTGTCACCGAAAATCAAAGTATGGAGACATGCTTCTTGTTCATTACGAGGGATTCCTGGAGAGCAATGGCACTATGTTCCATTCCAGGTAAAAGACGTCAACATTCGGTATTTCTTTCTGTATTACTACACTTAGTTCAGATGAAATTACTCAGATTTGTGAAATCTGATTAACTGTTTAAATGTACAGATTTATAGAAATAATAAGCCACAATCTATTCAAAACGCAGAGATTTATTCAGCTGTTATCAAATTTCTGTGTTCTTGACTTTAAACTCTTGTTGATCATTTGATCCCTGGCAGCCGCAAACATGGGGACAGAAATCCAGTCTGGTTCACTCTTGGGATCCGAGAGGTGCTTAAAGGTTGGGACAAGGGTCTGCAGAATATGTGTGCTGGAGAGCGCAGGAAGCTGACTGTCCCTCCATCACTGGGATACGGAAAGGAAGGTCAAGGTATTACAGATTCAGTCACTTAGCTAATAAATCATCTCTGCGTAACCTAATCTCAGTATAGTTCCTGCTTTTCTATAAGGGCCTCAGAGGGTTTATTAGAGAACATTGGTGAACAAACAGCATGGAGACCAAGGGTTAGGTTATAAAACAATATCTGAAACTTTTTACATCTCATGCAGTACTATCTAATCATGTATCCCCTGAAACAGAGTATGGCACAGCTGCAAACCTAACAAGACACCTGTCAATCTAAACAGGCAAACAACCAAGCTGTACACTTACTAGGCACTAAGAAAGCTATTGTAGAGAGAAAGGCATTGGAGGATCCATATTATATTTTTGGTTTACATGTAAAACACTATGTTTGGCAGAAAACTAATAGTACATTAACACTCTGAACACACCACTCCCAAGGTGGTAGCATCATCATGCTTTTCTTCAGTAGTTGTAGAGTAGCTGGTCAGAAGGTAAGGTAGTTTCATTTATATAGCATATTTTCAGCAACAAGGCAATTCAAAGTGCTTGATGGGAAGAAGGATGGAGTTAAATACAGGGATTTGCTCAAAGAAAATCTGTTAGAGGCTGCAAAAGACCTGAGACTGGGACAGATGTTCAAGTTCTTCAGTAGAACATCAGTTCATCCGGTGCTACAAGAGAATGGCTTAGATCAGGGGTGGGCAACTCCAGGCCTGGAGGGCCGGTCTCCTGCAACTTTTAGATGTATCTCCACTTCAGCACGCCTGAGTCAAATAATGAGATCATTAGCAGGACTCTGGAGTACTTGACTGCACTGAGGAGGCGATTCAGCTGTTGGATTCAAGTGTGTTGGACCAGAGAGACGTCAAAGAGTTGCAGGACACCGGCCCTCGAAGACCAGGATTGCCCACCCCTGGCTTAGATCAAAGCCTATTAATGTGCTAAAATGGCCCAGTTCAAATCCAAACCTAATTTCGATTAAGATTCTGTCAAGACTTGAAAACGTCTGTTTACAGAGGTTTTAGAGACATAAGATAATGTATAATGGTTCTTACGGTTTGACAATCATTCTCTACTTGGTGTTTGTGTGTCACATCAAATTACAATAAAACACATGGAGGTGTTTGGCTGTAATGTTACAATACATGAAAAACTGAAGGAGTAGATGTTTTTGCCTGAGCAAAAACCTTGTTTGTTTACAGGTAAAATTCCTCCAAGCAGCACCTTGATATTTGACATTGAGCTCATGGAGATCCAAAATGGTCCCAGGTCCCACGACTCTTTCCGGGACATGGATCTTAACGACGACTGGAAACTCTCCAGACAGGAGGTGTGTCTTTCTGACTGTCCCTTTCTGTGTCAAGACCAAACGACGTTATTAGAAACTATCTTCTAATTTCTTTTCATATTTTCAGGTGAAGCATTTCTTGAAGAAGGAATTTGAGAAACATGGTTACTCGCCCAATGACACACATCATGAAGTGATGGTTGATGACATCTTCAAAAATGAGGATGAGGACAAAGACGGTTTTATATCAGTTAGGGAATTCACCTCCATACACGATGAACTCTGAATGACGGATTCAACTTTTAAATTAGTTTTTTTTTTTTTTTTTTTTTGTAGATCATCTTTGAAACGTATATAAATTGATGTTTTAAACAAAGACTTTCATAATTTTAAACCTACATTTGACCAATATTGTCTGATGTTTTGTTTTATGTTTTTTTTTTTATTTTGACCTAGAAGTTTTATATTCATTTGCACATTTCATAACTTATTTCCCTTGGACACACATATAAATGTCATAGTTCTTGTTGCTTTAAGATGATTAAACCATTTTTGATGAAATAAACTACTTTTTTCAATGATTTATTTTAGTAACTTGTCCCAGTCTGTAATGATGCAGGATAACTGGTCGCTTCTGTGCATATTTACCACTAGAGGGCACTCTTGCCTTTTATGCTTACAAACGCTTTCATCTCTTTAAATCCTCCCCAACTGTAAAAAATGCACAATCCCCCACAGTAGCTGACTGACCTATATATTTTTTCTTCAAATTGAGAGTAAAGTCACGTAAAGCATCACTTGTTATCGGAACCATATATTATGCATGTTGGAGTAATGGGAGTTGAAATTTGATTCGGTTTCAATCTCCATGTTATAGATTATATTTCCTCATGTACTACTTTGATACATTTCAATTTAAACTTTTAAAACACAAAATGCATATTTGAACCGCTTGCAAAATAAAGACTTTCAACATTTACTGACTGATGCACCAGAGTCTGGAGATATAGTGGAAATGCACAGGATCCAAGCTGCTTGAGGTTTATTAAAACAGAGGTATGCAACATTTATATATTTGTTAGAACTACCCATATGTGATGGCAGTATAATATGAAGTACTGTAGATAATCTTTGAAAAAATGTGGCTCCTCTGTCTTCTCCCCATCCACCTGTTGTCCTCTCAATAAATACACCGCTTGATCAGGAACAGCAAATCAAAACCTGGAGGACCGTCTTACTTTCACCCTTTCACCTTGCTCTCTGCTACGCTACAACCAACACAACAACAGGACCTGCCATGAACCCTCAGCCTAGTTCCATCGATGACAGTGCATAAGCAGTTTTCCTGTAACGGTACGTTGTTTTCCACTTGTAATGTATTTAGCAGCACATACACTAGCACGATTGACAGCGCAAAGACACTCTTCCTGGCTCTGATTATTGTTTTTGACTTGCTGCAGTGCTGACCGCCTCCATATCTTGCTGCACTGAGGTGGAAATTCATGCAAAATTTGATCATTTGATCATGTATTGAGTGCATTAGACTGTAGAGTACATGGACAGACTTTCAGTGGGTTAACTTTTCTGTTTAAAAGGAAATCTTGAAATTGCTTTTAATGTGATAGAATTTTCAAGAAACAGAATTTTTGGGCTTTCATTAGCTGTAAGACAATCAACAAATTGAATGAAAATATAAAATGCATCGCTGTATATGTAATGGATCTATGTAATACCTGAGTTTAATGTAAAGAACTGAATTACCGAATGCACTTTTTGATGAAATTCTAATTTATTGAAATGCCTTTCTATCTATTGCCTTCAAATTATGTATTGAATGGCATATCATTAACAAAGTGGTTCACAGGCTTGCTCCTGACCCCAAGCTTGCGGCAGCTCTTGCTGTAGCTCCAAAGCAACTGCAGAGTGTAAATAACATGGCCACTAAGCAGAGGCTGTTTAACATGTGAACTAAATGTGACTTACGGCTCGAGGCTCAGTCAGGGGACTAGTCAAATCAGCAACAAGAAGCAGACTGTTTGTTTCTCGGATCAAAGGAACCATTGAAGCACGGTACTGCTAACAGCTTCGCTCCAGTCGTCCTCTTTTCCTTTTTTAAATTATTTTAAACATGGAAAGCTTTGGCTGATCATTAGCTGAATACAGCTGAATAAGAAATCTGATTTTGCAAACATAAACCAACTTCAGGAGTTGGGGGATGATGCAATGGAGGAGAAAAAGGGAGCAATCTATTTTAAAGCCACAATGGTGGTTCAGCTATCAACTTATTTCTTAAGCAAAAAAATCCTAACTTCTGCATTTACAAAAATAACGACTTCCCTATTTTCATGTAGGCTGGTTCTTTCAATACATTAAGTTAAGTATAAAGATATGAGGAAATGATTGTATCATTGTTTTTGCAATACTGCATATCTAAAAAAAAACCCAGATGACAGCTGACATGCATGAGCAACACTCAACAGCCTCAGAGTTCAGATAGAGAGGTGCCTTTAAGTAGCAGGACAGGATGTGACTGTGGTGCACCTCGCTCACAAAGAGCACTACTGTTTCTTTTATGACTCCTTTTCCTCATTCCTGGAGTTTATTTGGCTTCTGGCAAAATTCAACCCTTCTCACCACATGCGTGCAGGTAGAGCTGGCTCAGTGGGAAAATAAAGAAGGAAGTAAAAATGGTAAACACACTGGATTTTGTTCACGGTCCTAAACCCCCCCCCACAGGAGTTGAAATCTAGTTTAGACACGTCTTCAACTTGTCAGTCTACTTCAAACTCAAGTTTTACCTTCTTTAATAAAACATCATTTCATAAATTACATTTGAATTGCAACTGTCACAAAAATACATTTTGATAAAATGGATCTGTAGAAAGGATTCAACAATCACATTAAACCAAGTGATAAAGGAACATGCTTGGCACAGGCGTCACTTTGGGCCCTCGTGTGGTGGTTGTGGTCGTCATCGAGCGATGTTACTGGCTTAAAATAACTAAATGTATATTTTAAAAAAAAACACTACTTTACTCGAACAAATCCCCAGTAATAGTCTGCACACTCAAACTTTGCAACACTACCAACCAAAATGTGCACATAGGAGTCTGGCTCTGGTGTTGCACCCTTCAAGAGACACAATGTCATCATATCCGCATAAATGATGGATCCTGAAACTGTCTGCCTTCTTCTGATGTGTCATTTCTGTTTTGACCCTTCTGCAGGTCCACCAACAAGCATTTCCAAGAACTTGTATATATAAACTATGGAGCACGAAAATCTTTACAAAATAAATCTTTACAATTGATGCAAAAAAAGTGCTTTATGAATGTATTGTTTCTTTTTTTTTTTTTTTTTTAAGTACACAAGTTAAGTCTGACTCTATCTACATTGTATCATTCCAGTGTTCCCACAAAATGCAGGTGAGCATAAATTTGGCTGACCTGCAAGGTTCAGATTAAACAGCACCAGGCCTTCTTCAATTTGGATCCACACTAGTCCTACAGTGTCCTCTGCACCTTTTGCCTCCACCCTTTGTAAAGATGTTAAAGAGCCTTAAAATAACTTCACTTTGAAAATCCTACCTTTAATTTGAGTAGACTTACTCAGCCTAGTCTGCCATCTATTTTACTACCCCAAACTGTTACTATAAAATAAATGTCACCTAACCATTTTTGAAACTGTGACGTAAAAGGCTGGATGTGGATCCAAGTTTCGTCACAGTGAGGCAGAGAAAGAAACCAACTCTTGAGGAAGAGGAAGAGCTGTTCTATTTTCAGAATGGGGTTGTGAAGAATATTGAAATCAGGGGAGCCAATAAATGTGGTCCTGGTAATTTTGGGAAGAATAGTTAAGTCTTAATAGCAAGATTCGTTTATTTTAAGACATCTTTAAAAGGAGGTTGGGGCAATAAGTGTGGAGGGTGCTGTATATCACATGGTGCTTTCATCCTGACTGATCTACACCAGGTAGCAACAGCCTTTAAGAGATAAACTTAGGGAACAAATAACGTAAACAAAAAAAATGAAAATACATAACTACTGCCTCATGTAAAAAAATGGTGCTCTTGGCTGAGTTTGCAAACCCCAAACTTACAGGAACAACAAAACCAACTAAATCCATCATGCCAAAAAATTAAATAAAATAAAATACAAAGCGTTTCATATGCGGTTTGATCGCAAACATTTCAGAGTATCACTTTAATACAGTTGGCTTGACTTTCCTCTTTGACAGAATAAATAATTGTTCATCGCCTCCAATTCTGCAGCCCTTTGCCCTCAAAATAAGACATCTTCATGTTCGATCATGAGCTGCACCACCAGTTTCTGCTGCCTCATGTCATTCAGGGTTGTCAACGCGTTCTGCTCCGGAGGCTGCATAAGAGTCGGGCCGAAGACAATTCCCAGGTTCTCTGCATTCATTAGGTTGTACTTTTCGAATGTTGTTACCCTGAAAGATACATCAAAATGACAGAGAGAGATTTTAATGTTGAAAGGTTTCATTTCCGGGTTGATTCTCCACATACTGACGTCTTTTCAGTATTTCCAATGCTATTACCGTACAAGTAGACTTTCAATTTGAATAACATGTTTTTTTATACGTATATATAATTTGCAAATGAACCATAAACTAGAGCATAAAGCAACGAAAAGACCATATCTTTTACCTCCAAAATTATTTGTACCCATTGCAAATAGAGAGTCAGTGAGAATATTTTAAATTCCATCCCTTCTATATCTAATTTGAAAGTGTTTGTGCTGCTAGAAGCATCCTACTTAACTAGATTAATTGGGAACAGGATTCTTTTTTTTGTTGTTGTTTTGCAGCGCAGCAAGTAATAAAAACCAGCTCTCTGCAGCTGGCATGGGGCAACCTTTGGTTAAAAAGCAGCTGTGCATTGTGGAGCTCAGGCTTTGCTAAAACAGGCTGTGTTTTAGCATGACGGTGACCCAAAACACACAGCTAATGTGGGGAATAAATAGTGAGCCAACAGAAATATAAACTTTTTCAAGTGGAACAGCAAGTGTCTTGACTTGAATCTTATGGATAATCTGTGAAGGGAGCTAAACATCAGGGTGATGTTATATTCAGAAGGGTATGAATGTATGGCAATGGCAAGGCAATTATTTGTTAAAATTGTAATAAAAGTAAAGAATTTTTTTTTGATAAAATTGTATTCTTATTATATTATCTCATGTGAGACTGATGATGTGGCACTTCCAATCAGACAGCAACCTCTTTGTTCACAAAAAATAACCTTTATGGACCTTTTTGAGTTGAACTGCACATGCCATCGCTAATCTCTAAACATGGACAACAAGCATAATTTTGACAATCAGCGTGCAATGCAAAAACAAAATGTATGTAAATAAAATGTATGTATATATGTTAAGCTTACAGCAGGAAATGTCTCTCAGGCAAATTGTGGCATTGCAATGATAACAGATGTGACTGTTTTAACACATGAACTAACCTTTTGAGGTGAGCCATCAGGTAACGTAAGGTTTCATAGTGTGCCGGGGGAAGCTGCAGCAATTCTTCATGTATCGCCTCCAGTCTGGATTCAGCATTTGGGAGTTCTGAAGGAGCCAAACGATAAGTATCAAAGCGCTGTCAGGCAGCACCGGCACAGAAATAGCATGGAAATACCATGGAGAGGATCTCTTACTTGCAGCTTGAATAAATTTGGAGTACAAGTCAAATGTAATGACTGGAATGGGAAGGTCTCTCAAGTAGAGCTTCAAAGCACCAGCAATTATGTTGATGTCTGCATAGGCACTGGCACTGATATCCGCCTTCTCACCATCTGTTGTCAAGAAGCAAACAGTGCATGCAGAGGGATCAAAGGCTGAATTTGGTACAAATGAAAAATTAATGTTCCTGTTTAAACCACATAATATCAGAAAGAGTTATTTTGTGCAGAACTTGCTGCTGAACACGCCTCTTATTTAAAGTGGCAACCCTGAGACATAAAATGTTACAGAGTTCTTGAGGCAAAGAAATTTATGATCAACAAACCTCGGTCAAAAGCAAGTCGAACATCCTCAATGTGCTCTGAGAAGCCAGACACTCTGTACAGACCCTCAGATTTCATACCTGCAAGAGATGATTTATACATGGATCTCAGTCACTACTGTGAATTCTCCCAGAAAATGTCATTGCAACACAAGGATCAATGAGGTTTATTTTTATTTCAAGTAGCTTTAACACCTTTAGTTTTTAGCCATGATTTAGAAACAGAAAACAACACTTATTCAGTTAATCCTGGAAACCTAGTGGTGACATAAGGCCAAAGAGGATCAGAAATGTCTGAAGTAGTAGCATCCCACTGCAGAACGTCCTACTGTATTCTTTATAGTACAACTTACAGATGTGACATAGCAGCACATGGACAATTAATCTTTAATGGCAGCAGCCATACGAGACACTGAACAATCTCAAAATACGGTGTGAGGAAAGCACAAAAAAGGAATATTTACGTCTAAGAACAAAACTTCATTCTTAAAATGACAAATATTATTTTAAATTAGATTTCGCAACATACTTACTTCTCAGTGTTACACGAGAAGCAAACATATTCTGAGTTGTACCAAATTTATTTACAATTAGCATTTATTGTTGGCAGTTGAATATCATCTCAATGATAGGAGATATCACTGAATGATCTTAAAAGGAAGCAAATAAAGCACAAATTAAAAAAGGGCCAAAGAGTACAACTCTGAGTAAAAAAATTTTGTCTGAAGTTTGATTTAACAATTACTTTTTAAGTGATAGAAAAAAAGAAGAAAATATGTGCCAGAGCTGAAGCAGAAACATCTGGTCAACATTTTAATATCTTAAACCTAGAGTCACTTCTGTGGATTCTCCCATAATCCTGCTCAATACATAGATTTCAGTAGTTCAGCTATTAAGTGACAGTTAAGAAAGAGATCTATACATGCTAAGAGCAGCTTCATGTAAAGTACATTTTTATGAAGAGGGTAATTAGCAGCATTTTTAAATGGTGGTCAAATAAGTACCGGATCATTACTCAAAGGATTTAAAGAGTTGCCTTGGCACATACCTCTGAGTTCTATCTCTCGAATGCACATATCCACCACCATGGGTCTTGTGGTGTTATGAGCTTTGACAAGGGTGGTGAGATCACAGCTGTACACTTTCTTAATTCTGCGCAGGTCCGGCTGGCAGTCACTGGGAACCAGTTTGGAGCACTGTTTGTGTACATTCAGGCCACAATCTAGCAGAGGAGGAAAAAAAACGAGAGATAAATGCAAAGAGAAAGAGGGAGAGAAAGAGAGACAGAGATAAGCCTCTAGCAGATAGCACAATCTTTGCACTAAGCTTAAAGACAGCAGTTTGAAAAGCTTTCCCAGAGCCAGTGATAAACTGCGCTGTCAGACATCGCAGCTGCAGCTAAGCTGTCCCAGTATGCTGCGCCAAAGGTAGATAATAGCGGATATAACAGCATGGGGGGGGGGAGTGTTCTTGTTGTAGTTTTAGTCACATTGAGCCTTTTAGACAGCTGAGAGTGAGAGAGCTGTGGCTGCTTGAGTTGCAGAAGGTAAAGATGGGTGTTTGCCTAAAATCGCTCATCACAAAAAGGCTCAAAGAGGTCCCTACTGGATTTCTAACCGCAGAAAGACAGAGGCAGGAGAAAAGAAGCAAAAATAAAGGCTGGTCAGAGAGTGAGAGAGAAGAAAGAAGTTTCTCCTGTTTCCCACGACATATGAAGTGTCTGATGATGCTCGTGTTTGCTTCAGGCTTATCAGAGTGGAAAATATTGCAACAACAAACGATCTGTTGGGTAGAGGGCAACCAAGGCCACCGGTGTAGTTTAAAGAGAGTGTCCTGGCAATGAAGAAATCTCATGACCTCTGACAAGCCACTATCTCCAATATAAAACCAATCACTTGGTTCTGCTGCTATATTTAAAATGATAAGATGAGAAACCTGCATTTTTTATGAGGGGCCGTTTAGGACAAAATTTACGTTTTGTCTCTCACACACTACCAAAAAGTCTCGCATACTCCAAAAAAGTAGCCACGCACACTCCAAAAAATTACGTTTTGTCTCTCACACACTACCAAAAACTCTCGCATACTCCAAAAAAATAGCCTCGCACACTCCAAAAAATTACGTTTTGTCTCTCACACACTACCAAAAACTCACGCATACTCAAAAAAATAGCCACGCACACTCAAAAATTACTCACGCACATTCAAAAAATACTCAAATTGCGTATACACACACTACTAAAATGTCACACACACACACACAAACGTTAACTTTCTCGCTCACATACACTACTATCAGCTCGCTCACATACACTGTACTAACAGCTCGCACATTCACAAACGTTAACTTTCTCGCTCACATACACTACTACCAGCTCGCTCACATACACACAAACGTTAATTTTCTCGCTCACATACACTGCTAACAGCTCGCACACACACAGACGTTTATCTCTCACATACACAAGACTAAAGTTGAACACACACACAGTACTAAGACTCGTTTTATGTATGTGTGAGAGCGAGACTTTTTATGAATGTGTGAGAGCGAAACTCTTTTTGAATGTGTGAGAGTTGTCACGGAAGAGGCGGGGCATAATTTTTGGATCAAACTGCGCATGCGTAGATCCTAAACTATAAGTTTCGATTGTTGACTCACTGTATGTTCTATTACTTAGTATATTTGTGCTTTTAAATATATATAGAACGTTTAACTTTCTTGTAGATTAAATGTGCTATAGAAATAAATGAATCTGATTGATTGATTAAAAAGAGCAAAATTGCTGTAGTACAATCTGTCCACTGGGTGCCAGTATTACAGGAATTATTAACCGGCGCCAACTAGTGCCGAAGAAGAAAGAGTTTGCTATACCGAACATGGCTAACTCTAATTCGAAACGAGAGAGAATTGGTCAGGCAGCTGCCATTTTAAACACCATTCTATCTTCTCCGGAGGCAACCAGCACTTTGACAGGCGCATTAAACGATTCAACCACTGCCCGCAGTGCTACAGTAGATTCAGAACTCTCATCTCTGTTCCGTTCCGGAGCGGTGTTTAAAATGGCAGCTGCCTGACCAATTCTCTCTCGTTTCGAATTAGAGTTAGCCATGTTCGGTATAGCAAACTCTTTCTTCTTCGGCACTAGTTGGCGCCGGTTAATAATTCCTGTAATACTGGCACCCAGTGGACAGATTGTACTACAGCAATTTTGCTCTTTTTAATCAATCAATCAGATTCATTTATTTCTATAGCACATTTAATCTACAAGAAAGTTAAACGTTCTATATATATTTAAAAGCACAAATATACTAAGTAATAGAACATACAGTGAGTCAACAATCGAAACTTATAGTTTAGGATCTACGCATGCGCAGTTTGATCCAAAAATTATGCCCCGCCTCTTCCGTGACAACTCTCACACATTCAAAAAGAGTTTCGCTCTCACACATTCATAAAAAGTCTCGCTCTCACACATTCATAAAAAGTCTCGCTCTCACACATACATAAAACGAGTCTTAGTACTGTGTGTGTGTTCAACTTTAGTCTTGTGTATGTGAGAGATAAACGTCTGTGTGTGTGCGAGCTGTTAGCAGTGTATGTGAGCGAGAAAATTAACGTTTGTGTGTATGTGCGCGAGCTGGTAGTAGTGTATGTGCGCGAGCTGGTAGTAGTGTATGTGAGCGAGCTGTTAGTAGTGTATGTGAGCGAGAAAGTTAACGTTTGTGTGTGTGTGTGTGACATTTTAGTAGTGTGTGTATACGCAATTTGAGTATTTTTTGAATGTGCGTGAGTAATTTTTGAGTGTGCGTGGCTATTTTTTTGAGTATGCGTGAGTTTTTTGGTAGTGTGTGAGAGACAAAACGTAATTTTTTGAGTATGCGAGGCTATTTTTTGAGTATGCGTGAGTTTTTGGTAGTGTGTGAGGGACAAAACGTAATTTTTTGGAGTGTGCGTGGCTACTTTTTTGGAGTATGCGAGAGTTTTTGGTAGTGTGTGAGAGACAAAACGTAAATTTTGTCCTAAACGGCCCCTCATAATTTTTTGCTAGTTGAGAAATTGAAACCCTGCAAGCTTTAGTAGCTCTTTTAGCCTTTTACAGATGCGTCATAAAGTTTCCTCATTATCTTCATGGAAATCACAGGGCAATGTTGTAACAAAAGTGACCTAGTACAGATATATTTTGAGATTTCTATGTATCAGTAGCATCAGAACACACTATGCTTTAGGAAGAGATACAAGTCTGAGACTGAATATCACGATAAGGCTTTGGTTTTTTTTTTTAGTTTTCAAGCTTCCTGAAAAATCATATGCACAGTTCAGTTTGTGGCAAGCATCACAATTTAATATAGCAGAAAGAACATAAACATTATAAATTCATAATTTCAACAGAGAAATCAAAAACTACACGTTTTGCTTTTTTGTTTTTTTTCTTTAGAGATACTGAAATGGAAAAGTTGCACAGGAGTAACTATTCTGTGTAAAAAAATATTACCATAAAAAGTATTAAACCAGGTTAATGGTCATCATTTTGGTCCTGGTACATGTCAGTTTCTTTTTGCTGATTTAGATGATCGCTTTAAATGTTCACTGAATCTCTTTTAGTTGCTTTTTACCATGTTGTTTAAATACTACTAATATTGTTTCTTTCAAGACTGAGATACGCAGTGATCTTTATAATAATGGGTAACAATGTCTAAAAATAATTAGCTTTTTTTTCTTGAGAGTAAGTTAAAGAGAGAGCTAGAGTCAGATAAATAATGACTGAGTCTAAATAAGAGCAAATAGCATGAGTAGCAGAACTAACAAGAGAAACTCTTCAGTGAAGTTGTTGCTGAAGGAAAATACTCAAAGTTACTTATCTTTATCAGTGATGTGTTTAAAATAAAACCAGATGAAGCATAAAAATGTAAGAAGCGCTCAAAATGAAAACTATTTTATAAACTCGTCTAAGAAACAATCCGGCTGCAACAGGGAGGAAGACAAAACAGAAAATGAATGCTATATGGAGTACAGAGTTGATCTGTTTTGTACTTTTGACTTTCTGTATGTCCATCATGGAGCAAGCAGAATGTGGAAATCTTAGCAATAATATCAAAATGTTAATGTGAAGTTGTTGTTTTATCTAATCCTGCTAATTGCTGATAGAACATTCTAAAGTCTAAATGGGAACTACTATAAAACTATTTTACCAATTACTTCTCTGCTGAGCAGTAAGTAAGTAAAGACCACTTATCACTAGACAGCTAGAAAAAAGTATTTTAAATGTTGTTATAATCTCCAATTATAGTTCTAAAAGAGAATTTTGAATTGCCCCAAAAGAAACCGTTTTATTCAGAAAGGTGCATCAGGAATCAGCACTTTCATGGCTCACTTGAAAGTGCTGATTACAGAGAAAAAAACTACACAAAAAGGTTAAGAAAAACTATAAAAAAATTATAAATGACACATCCAAGGAAGGCCAGTGTTATCTACAGTCATAACATTCAGTAATCCCACATTCATGTGTCATAACATTACACAGCTTGAATGGTGCAGAATATATTTACCTGAGCAACGGACACCCTGGGCAATGAGGCCCCACATGAAGTTGGCACAGTATTCGCACCAGTGTGGCCCACGGAAGGTATGCACCTGTGGTCAGAAATTTCATCATGTTACTCAGTGACCAGTTTAAACTGGGGGCCTCCCTCTCTGACATGGTAGACTGTTAACCCAAACCACACCGGATGGAACCCCTCACTGAATGGGAGCATATGTGTATGCATGAGGCAGATTAAAGGATTTATTACAATGCGTCTGGCATCTGCTGCTGGGCAATTGGATACATGCAGGCAAGCGCAGGGGCAGGCCCGAAAGTCAAAATAACAGATGTACACCCTCCCTGCACACTTAGATCACAGATAAGATCATGAAAGGAGCCACAGGCAGCCCCACATGCACACCCACACACAGACACCCACACGCACATTGAATAGGTATCGGTGACCTAAGGAGTGCAGAGGTGCAAAAAGCATGTGGCAGGTGATGGGTGGAAGATGGCTTCAAAGGAGAAGTGAACAAAAAGGTGGCAGCCATTATAAACTGTTAGTAAGTGAAACCACAGATAAAGTAATGTGTAAATGTTAAAGCACCAAAGGCAAAGTATCCTGTTATTGTCTTCACAGAAAAAAAAGTGCAGCCCTTCAACACTCTCCATATGTTGTCACCACATCAGAACTATGAACCAAAAATGTCTCTTAAAGCTTTCAAATCAATGTTAACCAATGTTTTCTGCTGTTAATGGGTTGTAGTGCATCCATTAGTTCCCCTCTGTGCATATGAGTGTCAGCTGGTTGGGTTCTCATGAAAATAGCTGCAGATACATACTGGAGTCTGTGACAGGACAGGCAAATGTCCAGCAAAAACATGCACAGCGAATCCCAGATGTGTACACACAACCCAGTATAACATTTAAAAATCTGAGACCATGATAAATAATTTCTAATGTCCATATTTAATGTGACATATATCCAACAAATAATATAAAAAGTCAAATAAACAGGGTAAAATAACTTTGTTCCTTAAACCTAAAAGTTTGTTGAAATACAAAACGTTTGCCATCAAGTCTTTTTGATTTCAAACTTGCTATCAGTTAAATTTGATGGAGCTGAAATAAACTTTATCTGTCCTAGAAAGATTTTCAAAACCCTTAATCATTAGCGTTATGAATGATTTGACGTTTTCTTTAGCTGGAGTCATTTTTTGCAGAGAGGTTACAAACAACACCATACCCACTGTACAACATGGTGGTGGCAGCATGATGCTGGATGAGGGATACTTCTTCAAAAAGAATTTGTTTTTAGTGAACTACTGGGCAAAATCGTCAGCAGTTCAAAATACCAGCGAGTTTTGACTCCAAACCTTCTGATGTTTGTTGAAAGCTATTTTTTCAGCACCGCTGTTAGTCTGGTCATACATCCAAATCAGCATCAAGATTTGTTGACATCATCAGAGGAAAAGTGATGTTTTGGAAAAGCCATGGCCAGAGTGGTGTACTTGAATCTATAATATCGGGTCACTTCAAAGCGTCTGTGCACAAAGAAATGTCCTCGCAATTTGACAATTTGAGAACTTTTGCAAAGTAAAACGAATCGACATTATCAAGGTTAAGATGTGGCATGCTGACAAACCGATGATAAAGAGGCTGAGTGCACATGTAAAAACACAATTATTGCACAATTTTTCATGTTTGATTGTCAGTTGAATTGTACCAGATATATTCACATAAAAAAAAAACTTAATAATGAAAATTTATTTTTAACAGGTTTTAAAAGTCACTATGTATCTGCAGGATTTGTTCCCCAAAATGTTTAAATGTTGTTAAATTAAATCTTTATTGTATATGTAGTAAAATAGTTAAGTATTAGAATTAGAAATTATAAATAACTTATAAATAAAAAAAAATCCTTTTTTATCACAGAAACTGCTGCTTACCTTGAAGTTGTGAATCTTTTCATAGGAGCTCAGCTTCTCAGGCGTGTCTTTCAAGGCACTCCGTCGCACCACAGGTGAGGAGATCTGTGGACAGGAGGCCAGCAGTTTAATAGGTTTCCACAGCAGATTTCCCTTGCACCCAATCTTGACTCCCAGAGCCAACGCCAGCAGCTCTTGACGCTTCCTCTCCTGTCTTTTAGCCATGCGAGCAATCAGCTCCCCTTGTAAGCCCCCTCTGCTTGCTTCAGCCTCCATGCTTGACTGCTCTGGGTCCAGGAGACTGTCCAAGTCTTCTTAGGGGAGCCCTGGAAGAGGGGGGTGCGAGTGCTGTGCAGCAGATGCTGCCCAGCACACAGATATAAGTACACCCCACTCTGCTCTGAACAGGAAGAGCTACTGATGACAGTTAGCGCTGGAGTTGACTCTGCATTTGGTCGGAGCCCAGTGGCAGCAGAGAGCAAGACGAGCAGGAGGAACAGGATTGGAAGTGGGCGGCCTAAGGGCAGGAGCGTGCCTCAGACAATGGGTCTCATTCACACGCCCAGAAAGGGGAGAGAGAAAGGAGAGAGAACAGCGTCCGGGATGGATAAGAGATGTCAAGAGTGAGGTGCTGTCAGGATCGCTTCACACAGCTCAACAGTTCTCTAAAGAAGGATCAACAGTTCAGACCCAACCCCCCACGCCCCGCTTTTTAGGACAGAGCTCTTTCCCATTAGAGGACTGCCTTCCGGCCACACTCCACCTCACTTAGCTGGAGTCAGTACTCTATTCGCAGGGGTTCTCAGTCAACGCAGGATCGCTTCTAAATGGGTCACTTTGGTTGCTCGAAGACAGATACCAGTTTATTCAAAGCTGGGTCCTTGTAACAAAAACAGACCTTGACCTCCAGCTATGTCTGTCTGCTGGTGGAATTCCCCACACTGTTGTCCAGACAGGATCTCTGACTGCAGATTGCTCCTGCCTGTCATGGTTTGCTGTCTGACAAAACCTACACTTCCATACAATTAACTCAGATTGGAAAGGGATTACAGCCATAATCCTTGCACACGGAATAATCCAGTAGTACCCAAATCCAAGGAAAAGCCCAATTGGAAGCTTATTTGCATGTCTCCAGGCATGTAGAGTTTTTTTTTCTAAAATGGGGGGATTGTTGCCATGCTTATGGTTTATTTGTCCATGTAAGCACTTCCATTCGAAACACAAGCACCACGAATACACATCCTCTAAGGGAGGTTTTCCATAATTAAAATAAAAATGGACAAAGAAATTTGTTGGTGGAAGCTTTTTAGTGAATACAGAATAAGTAAGAATTACTAGGTTACAATAACAGCACTCCTCATTGTGTATTCTGTTACTGAGTGAAGATGACCCAAAGACAATTTGTCAGTGAGGTATTTAAGAGGAGGACTGAGACACAAGATGCTATTTAAAAGGAAACCGTAGTTTCCCTGACTTGACGAGACATGTAGGCAGAGAGAGAGAGAGACAGAGAGAGAGAGAGATTGGCAGATTAATGAAAAAGTGAACATTACACAGTAAAGTGGCTGTTTTATCTGTTTGTCACACTTGGATTTGACAAAGTAGGCAGTCATTTGGACATGTCAGAGTTGAGATATGAATCTACATTCTGTGGAAAAACACATGGAGACATTTGGTTTAGAGATGCTTGCCATGCAAATCGCTAATGTATGATGGTGAACACAGTTTAATATACCAGCTATGTAATGCTTTTATCTATAGAAGGTCTCATAATAAAATGGTGACTAGAAGCTAGGTTTGATGCATCTCCAGTTTAGAAGGATTTTAATGCAAAACATTTGAAAGCAAACCTAATGAAATAGAAACTAATAGATTAAGCACATAGACTAAATGATCATGTTTTTAATTTAGAAATTTTGTCTTGAATTATCAAAAGATCAACCATGTTCTTCTTTATAAAATGTACTAGTCAGTCTAGAATTAATAATAACTATCACCCAATCTCCCAATTGTCTTCTCAGTCCAAAATATTTGGACTTTCAATTAAAAAACATAATTATTTTTACTCCATTTTTGACCCAAATACCATCTGGCTTTCAACCTACCCATAAAGCTGTTGACCTAGTTTTAAATAACAGAGTTTAAGCAATACTTTGCTTAAAGTATCTTTATACATTTCTTTATACATTTATACATTTCGTTAAGCATTTGACATTATTGGCCACTTGCTTCACCTACAGAAGGAAAGATTCTGTAATATGGTTCACAAATTACCTCTTTTGTAGATTACAGGAAATACCTGATAGTTTTTCTAAATATTTGGGCACCTGGATCGATGAAAAAGTATCCTTTGAAACCCATAGTTAATGCTTATGTGACATGAAGGCAAAACAGTGGGTGTCTCAGAAACACAGCTCAAATGCACTTCCTAACTGTGTGACATCATGTGAAAATCAAAATATTATTGTGAACCTCGACAATTCTGGTTCACTCCCGATTAGAAAATATAGATGCTTCAAGGTTTCACAATCATTAGTTTAAACAATAATATTGAAATATTAACAAAGATAAACTTTCAGCAAAAAGAACAATGCAATTTCTGATGAACTGAGATGAAGCTGGTCTGGTGCACATCTACCCCAAAAAACCGACAACACAAAAGTATATATATTTATATATATATGAGGTGAGAAAACACTTGGAGAGGTAGAAATCATTACTTCAAAAACATTTAAAGTCAAATTTCAGTTTGTAAATGCACACAGGCAAAAACTAAATAATGATTAAACATTACAGTAAATGTGCCTTTACTATAAAGTAAAGTAGCAGAAATGTACTTCATGCTTGCTGTACAGTAGAGGCGCAGCAGCATCATGTTGTGAGAGTGTTTTGGCTGCCGTGGGGGACTTTTTGAAACAGATATGAAACTATGATCAAAGACGATTCAGTAGAAACCTGAAGCACCATGTCAAGACATGAAACAGGAAGTTAAAAATGGGGGCACAAATGGGTCTTCGAAATGGGCAGTGACTCTGAATACTTCCAATTGGTAACAAAGGGACTGAAGGACAACAGAATCCGAGTTTTGGAGTAGCCATCACAAAGCCGTGATCTCCATCCCATGGAAAAATTGTAGGCAGAGGTGGAAAGGTGTGTTCAAGCACGGCTTAGTGAAACCTGTTCTGTAAAGATGAATAAAATTCCAGTGAATTACTGTGAGAAACTTGTTGAAGGATTTAAATCTCGGGTCTTATGTTTCTTTATGAAGAAAGTATTCTTAGTAATGTACTTAAAGTCATTCTACAAAACAAACCCACATATTTATGAAAACAAAAACCAAATACCTGTTCTTACTCATGAGATACTTTACAGGTTCTTAAAAAAACATGATGTCATCCTCATGATATTTAGCTGTCATGCTTGTTTTTTTGTTTTTTTTTTTTGTAATCTGTATTAACAAAATGTTTAATATAAAAACCATGAAAGCATTGAAAATGAAGATGTTTCCTCAATGGGCTTACTGAGGATTAAACAAAAGTAAATGAATGAAAGACTTTCATGCACCAGTTAGTTCCTTTTGTTTGACGGGCACACACAAACTGACCCATAGCCGCAAGAATGACAGGACAGGTGAAGAAATTTGTCTCTGTAGTTGACATTGTTAAACATGCCACACCAGGCAATTCCTCTCCAAAGTTATGTCTGTGGAGACAGATGAGGAATAGGCAGCTCTGAGATATTTCAGCCTTGAGAAGAGGGAGGAAGGGTGTGGGGAGGGAGACGAGGCCTGGTCCCCTTTTGTCTGCGGGCAGATGGCGACTTGTCTCTTAAAGAAGAGCTTGGACAAAAAAGGACACAAAAGGTGGTCCACACAACAAACTCGGCTTTCTTTCCAGTGGCAGCACTCTTTTATTCCAGCGAGGCTTTGTGAGAGCACAGCTGAGTAGACCCAGTGGGGAACAGCACAGTCAGACAGCAGTACAAAAAAGGCTTTAACAGCAACAAAATGACAAAAAATGGCTATACTGTGAGGACGGTAGTAAAGAGAAAATAAGATGAAATTGAGACTTTTGTCCATGTTGGGAACATTGCAAACTGATCTATTTTTCTGATGTCTAAGGCTGAAATAAATAACCACTTATAAAAGCCTGGAAGAGCACATTTAACTTGAGGAGTATTTTTAACATTTTACAACTTAAACATCAGGCGAGAACAGGTAATTATCCCAAACTAACAAGATAATTTCTTCAATGGTATTTAAGGTTTAGCCTTTTGAGAGCGACACCAGTGTGGCAAGTGTCATGACCACTGAAAGGCATGAAACTCAAGAGGCTGATCTAGTCAAACGCACCTTTTAACCTCCTGCCAGCCTTTTAATTACACGAGCATTTACAGTTGCAGCATTATATAGACATCAACTTGACCCCAAGTAAACAGATTTTGACTTTACAGTGAAACTACTATGTCTGTAGGGCCTCCGGGCGTGTCTGAGTAAATGGTAAACATCGAGTTCAAAAAGCCACCACAGATGCAGGCAGTAAGCCCCGGGTTTCTCCAATCTTTAAGAAGACAGAGAACAGATTTTCTGTTTGTGAGTCACAAGCAGACTGATAAAGTCTAACATCAACATGGCTGTCACTGAATTTGAATCCTAAAGTGTAAAAGCTGGCATGAGGAAGATACTGTCAGTTTTACAGACAGCGTAACAACTAACAATTTGACATTTAAAAAGACCCACGTTTATTTCCAGTGTGGGAGATTACTGGAGAACAGAATCTATAAAGTTAAAAAATATATTAAGTAAAGCATAAATGTTGCCTTTAAGAAAGCACCGGAGGTTTGAACATGTTAGAGCAGTGGTTTTAGCTACTAGCTCACTAGATTAATGCTTTTATTTTATTTGAAGTAGGAATCACTGAGAGCCTGGGAATAATGACACACCCAGCTTAAAAGGTTATGACACATTTTGTAAAGTGAGATTCTGTGACGTTATTATCAGTAATAGCTATGTAACCTATATCAGACAGATGTCGTTGTGCATTGAGATTGTATCCTCAGAGTGTTGAAAGAATAACAATCTAAATTTGTTAAAATGTTGAGTATGTGGAAGATTAAAAAATAAATTAAAGAAAAAACAGAATTCACAAGAGGTAGGCAGATCTCAGACGCAAACTAGTGGGTGGGTGACTAAGTGGTGCATTGAAGCTGTTAAGAAAGGACTTAAAGGTTGAAACCGAATGATACATACACACATATCCAGGGAAAGAATGACACTGAAGGGAGAACAATCTGCAAACCAGAAGAAGTCCACAGCCCAACAAAATAATTGATCAGCATCAACCAAAAGGTGACAAAGAAACTCCAAAAAAAGAACATGAAAGCAGGAAGGTTAGTAGCACACAGTCCTCAAAGAGATATACATTTTAAAATGAAAAAGGAACTGAAGTTTATAGTTCAAAAACAGAATGTAAAAGTTTAAAAAGAATCCAAAAGCAACCCAAAACAATTTAAAATGTATTTTAATTTTTTTTAAAAAGGGAACTAATAGTGTAATGTGACTTGTACATGTTTGTTTTCCCCTTCATAACATATATTTTTTAAAACAAGACTTATATTCCAGTTTGGCCTATTTTCCAGAAAATACAGTAATTTCTGGAGATTACTAAAACAGATCAGTTGATGTTTTTTTGACCCACTGTGGGCTCCCCTACTTTTAAAGCTATTTGATTTTAAAAGTTATACAATTTATCTAAAAGCATCCTTATGTATCTAAATTCCAACTTCAGTAAATTAATTACAGACTGGCTGATTGTTTTTAAGATATAAAAAAATGTGATTTAGTTTTCTGAAAACAAATCAGAATTATTAGTAACCAGTTTTACTAATAATGTTCTCATCAATTCTGTTTTATTTTTATAGCTCACTGCAGAAGTCATCTCAAGGCCTTCTGCAGAGAGAACAAGAAAATATGAGAAACTAAATATAACATAACCTTAATCCAATCCAAATCATTCAACAATAAGTAAAACAGTTATGATCTAATTTATTGCAGTGTGTCCCAGAAAGATAGTCAAAAATATCCTGTTACAATTCAGTTAAAATTCGTAGTATTGATAAACCGTCAAAAACTTCTCTTTGAATCAGTCCCTCTCAATAAGAAGAGGCATCCATCAGAACCAGACTCTGTATTAATGCAGCTCCAGCTACTGTTGATGAAGGCTGTCGTCTGTAATCGATTGTAATCGAGTGTATAACAAAATACGAGCTGGACAAAATAAATCCCCAAAGAAATCAGTCAAAACTGAGAGTTACATCAAAGACATGGACAAAAAAAAGGACAAGGCCAAGAAAACACAAGCATCTGTCAGTGACGAGACCAAGCCATCAATCTCTTAGGACTACAAAGACCAGAAGAGACAGTTTAAGACTGCCACCTAGTGGAGGGACATTTCCTTTCTACAAAAGGAACAGGCTTATTTCTTGTTGATAAATCATTCACAGTCTCCGACCAGCCAGAGAGCCAAAGGAGAACAATGTGAGACGTGTCTCACTTCAAACCATGGTGTCTGATATAGATGGCAGAGAGAGCAAAGTCCCAGTCCCCTCGGTCATCATTACCTTTCAATGTGAGCAACGAAGCATGGCAGCAGTGAACACACCCAAAGGCTGTAAGGATAATGTACGTCTCAGTCACAGGGCAGACCGACCCCTCAGAAAAGAAAAAAAACTCACCATTCTACTGTAATGGCAGAAGTGTTAGCCAGATCAAAATCAGTGTGTCAAACTATGTCTTGAGAAAAATAAATACAAGAAAAAGACTTTGCATTAAATGAGCCACCCAAAAAATACATGAATACATACACTTCCTAGCTGAGGTAGTCATATTCCTCTGCCGCTTTAGCCTCTTTATAACCAAAAACTTCATTGTATTTTACTGGGATTTCATGTAATAAACCAACACAAGGTTGTGCATGGCTGTGAAGTGGAAGAAAACGCATTAATGATATTCAAAGTTTTTAGATGATAAAAATCTGAAAAGTGTGAGGTGATATGTTTTCACTCAGACTGAAAGAAAAGCAGCTATCAACATCAATATTCAAGTGTGACCAATGATTATCAGTGTGGTTTAGATATGAATTTTCATCAGGTCAAACTTGACATTGTAGCTCTGACTGGGACAATTTTCACCTAGGATTACCTTGTATTTAACTCCATCCATCTTTCTACTAATTTTGACCCAGCTTCTCTGCTAGTACAAAAGAAGAATATTAGGAATATTAGAAATATATTAGTGTTTAAGGTTTAAGGTAACATGTAGTGTTATTGTTGTGTCACAGACTGGTTTTTGCACGTAGGTCTAAAGGTTAAGTTCAGGTCAGTTTTATGTATTATTTTCTTTCCACAAAGTAATTATGTGTTACTTTGTGTTGAAGTATTGCATGAAGTGCCAATAAAATACATTCATGTTAGTGGTTTTCAGGTGAAGTCATGTGTAACTGTTCAAGGGAATTAAATACCTTTGCAAGGTACTATACTGATTACTTGAACTGGGCTCTGTGGTGGTCTGGCAATCCATTTCAGATCTTCACCACCCTTCATTAGTCTGACAGCTGAGAAAGGCTGCAGAAACCTGCTGCCTTCAGTAGGATATTGTAAATATGTAAAGAATTGGCAGATAGATACAATCATTTAAATTAAATCATATAATACTTTGCATTTTGAAAAGCTAGCTTCTCATGAATATTTGCATCTTGAGCTTTTCACCCAGTTAAACATTATTTCACAGTATAAATTGTGAAACAGATTTAAAAAACTGGTGAAACTGTTTCAAGGCGCTTGTCAGATTAATATTCTACTAGTGCTGACTTGTCATAGATTAAAGGAGTTTTTCTGTCTCTCTCTCTATGTAATCACACTAACTCCATTATGCTGAGATTGGGGCTCTGTGTGAATCTGCACAATCTACTGAGAGATTCCTTGTTCTTTGGTGCTGAAGATAGGGTCTACTTTCAATAAAGATGTGAGTCATCTCTGTAAAAGCAGAGTGTAATAGTTCTGAAGCTAGACCACTGCTGAGAATACACGTCTTTATGTGACATGAACAGCGATCAAACTCACCCTGTCATCACTCTGGAAGGTGACCCTGCGAGGCTCTGTGCGTCCACGGCTCAGCCTGTGCACCATTTTGTCTTTGAGCAGCGACGTGTAGCCAAGGTGCTCATAGATCGGGTTGGTGGTCATTTTGGCGATGTACTCCGCTGCCTTGGTCTCAATGTAAAGGGTGATGAGGGCATCTGTCACCAAGTCATGGACGGACTCAAACCTCTTCTCTCCGACAAAGTGCTTCCCGTCATAAAACAACCTGTAGTTGAGGGTCTGGTGTCCAAAGCTGGATGGAAATTCACAAACAGGTGAACAGGTGGTATAAAAGTTGAGCAGAAAGCTGATGGTTGAGTCAATCGTTTTTGTTACTGGTTTTGTGGAGATGTTGGTACCTTAAGGCCAAGGTGTGAGTCCCTGGCTGTCTTTGGCTCTCCCTGATGAGGTACGCACCCTCTTTGCCTGCCAGCAGCTCATCTGCATATTCTCGAGATATCATCCCATGAAATCTATTCAAAAAACAAAAGCAGCTTTTTTGTTATCAACAACTTAAAATATTTACATGTAAAACTGAGGGAAAAAAAATCATATGCCCACTTACATAACAATTGCTATCTGATAAAGGCTTTAAATGATATAGAAAAGCATTTATATCTAAAAATAAAATCTAATAAAAGCATACAAAGACAGAAAACAATTAAGTTAAACTCACTCTCTGCCATAGTACTTGGGTCTGCTCTCCATCTGTAAACCAGAGGAAGAAATATTGGCTGCAGCAGTGTGATATGAAAGCTCAAATTAATAGCTCTGCAAATTGTTCCTTAAAGCCCGCATGAAAGATAAAGGACTTTACACCACAGGCCAGATTATCTCCATCTGGGCCCCTGCGTCTGTTCACAGCTAGCAAACCATAAAGCTCAATCACAAAGTAGGGGGAGATAAATTAGAGGCCGCACTGGAAAACAGCAGGTAAAAGATGACCAGCTGGAAAGAAATTAATATTAGGCATGTTAGAATAACACATCAGGGTATAAAAGGTGTCTGGAGCACAGATATATGACTGAATGTATAATTTTTTCTTCATCACTATATTTTCTGGTCTTCACAACACTGTCAAGGGGAAGCGATCTGAGTGAAAGTACACTGAAAGATATATATTTTTTTATCACCCGGAAATTCCCTCTACAGAGCCGGTAGTGGCGACGCTCTAAGGACTTCTTATAATGTAAAACATAATTTTGTATTGAATTACCAGCCTGCCACTAATCTCACACAACCAGCCTTAGAGCTTTTACTCTGCTCATCAAAGTGTGGCAGCACTCAAAATAGGATGAGACACGCATCAGTTCTGCTGGGTTATACAATGGAAGATTGGCAGTTCTCTCGGTGAAGACGGTAAAAAGTGCATTAAATTTCACCAGTGTTTTGATAACAGGTTTTTTTTTCAGCAAAATGTCTGAGTTCTTTGGATGTATTCTTCTTTTCTACACTGATTAAAAGGCAGTCACTGACATATTTCAGAGTCAGAACTCCTAAGCATTTTGACAATGTGCTAATTAAATTAATCATTCCCAGTTCAAGTAGATAAGTAATTATTTAAAAAAAACAAAAGAATTACACAGTGTCATGCCGCTCTTAGCTTCAACAGAGTTTTGGTTAGCGGTCTCTGTGCCAAATTAACTACAGATTGTGTATCAGTATTTTAACTTTCTCTCCATTAGCCTGAAGTGCCTTCTAAAGGCAAAAAACAACAAGTTATAGACATGTTTATATGATTACAAAATAATAAAATGGTTTTCTTCTTGCGGTATTGGCAATAAAGTGACTCTGATGACAGATGCCTCTATGGCGAAATACACTCAGATTAGATTTACCAAAAAGCCCTTTTAAATCCCTGGGTAGGGTGGTGGTTTGTTGGGTCACAAGCTGCAGTTGCCTTCCTCACTGAACAAATCACTACATTAACCTCACCATGTGAACTTACATTTAAGCCTTAGAAGTTGTTTTTTTTTTTTTAATACATTGTGTTTTGGTAGACAGTGTGTTATTTATTTATTTGTTTTTTATATATTTCTCCACTTTCAACATGGGAGTCATAAAAATATAATATAAGCCCTTTAAAAGTTCAAAATGTCTGGAATTACACTGTTCAGACAGAATTTACTGAAAGAACAGGTGAGATTTTATTTTTAGGTCAAAAACATGATGTGCTTGACATGTACACATTGTTAAGTTTCACCGTTAATATCTGTAAAAAATCTGTTTTTCAGCCAATAAAAGGACAACACTTAATTTTTAGCGCCGCTGCTTAAACATTCAGTCACGAGGTGAATTCAAAGCAGTAGGGAGCCTCTCCCGACAGGTTATTATTTATGATTGGTCTGGCTTCCAGCTGCCACACTCAATCATTTTCCCAGGAATAAACTCAAGCTTCAAACCTGAAAGTAAAAGCTTAGTTTAATCTCCAGACAGAATGCAGCTCTTGTCTGGTAGACCCAGCTTGTAAAGAAAAAATAAAGAGGAGATAAACAAGGCCAGCAGGTTTTTCAGGGTACTTTTGTGCCTAACCACATGTTCAGAGGTGACATTGGGCATTTCTTCTGATGAATACAGCAACAGATGCAACATGCGCTCTCTTCATCAGTGCTGTAACTCAGTTTTTCATAAAACCTTTCAAAGTTCTGTGTCTTTTTAAGCGCTCAGTTTCAAATTGCCAAAACTAGGTCAAGCCTAATTACTATGTTTGCTGCAGTAGTTTATTTCCCATCAGGTTTCCAGTAAATAAATTGTGATATTTTCCCAGGTTTTTCTACAGATGAGGCAGATATTTATCCTTTTTTTCTACGAGCTAAATCATTAACATAACATGAACTCACTCCAGCTCCCTTCAGTAGCCAGCTTTTTAACATTCACAGATGCACTGACCTCCTGAGGACATGTGATCCTCTTTGGTCTTGGAGCTTCCTGCTGGAGCTGGTACACTGTCAGATAAAACATGCATGTTAATGAAGTTTGTCTGGCCTTCTGAGCTATAAACAGCTCCATGCAGGACATAATTGTGTGCAAGCAGCAGACCTGACATCCAAAATAAACACAGTTAAAACAAAGTTCAGAGAAAACAAACCAAGTTGGTTTGTAGTATTTATAGACAGAGGTATATTGAAAAATTTTAAAACAATGTTTCCTAATTAATGACTTTAAAAAAACTGATCTAAAGAAAATACATTTTATTAGAAAATAAACTATTTGCTTATCTACTTCCACCTGTAAAAATGTGATAAAAGTCTTTCGACATATGCATGTTTTTTTGCAGTAGCATTTCCACATTCAAAATGTTGACAAACCCAATCTTTAATTTCAGTGGATATTTTATGCTGTTTTAAGCAGAAGAACTAGTGGTACTATTATTGGCACCATTAATATTTAATGTAATATTGTTTAGTAATGTGTCATTAATGATCACTTCCAGTTTTTCTGAGATAGGAGGATATAAATGAATGTAATATACTGACGACTAGGTTTGACAAGGATTCATATTCATCTTGTCACCAAATAAACTGAGGTGGACAATAACAGTGGTTGAAAAAAAACTAAACAAAAACAAAAAAAAAACCTCCAGAGCTCACTGTTAGAGATCTACAGCAAAGAGTGGCATTTTGAGGTCATCAAGTCTCCATAACAACCACGAGATGCTATCTAAATGTCAACCAGGTGTTTGGGAGACAAGCCAGAAAGAGGCCTTTTCTGTCCAGCTGTTACAAACATCAAAACTGGGAGCTAGCTAAATGCTAGTGGGACTTATACTAGATTACTGGATCTGTGTGCTTTGGTTAGGGGAGACAAGACTGTGTTCACAGGTCTTAAAGCTTAATTGAAAATGTTTTGGTAAGGTCTGTTTTTTGAACGGTTGTTCCCATGAGACTCCAGTGTGAACAGTCAATGACATCAGAGCCACAAAATTATGAATGGCTTCATCAAATCGATACATACATACTTACATGATATTAAGTATGTATGGAGAATATGTAATGCTGTGGGCTTGTTTCTCCTTTAAATGTTGTAATAATGTTGGTGCATTACATAATGAACTCATGGCTTATAAAGCCTAATGTTAAATAAAAGTCGGATGTAATCTACCAGTAAACTGATCCACATGTGGCCAAATCAACAAAGACATGGTTGACAAGACACAAAATGAAACTGTTTTCATGACCACCTCTCTATTAGGACCTAAAAACTGTGGAAGATCTAGACCATCTAGAGAAACTGAGCAAACAGAAAGGTCAAAGGATTTCTACTCCATTACATATGAGGTTTGTGTAAATTATTGTCATGTTGGCAAAGTGGATTGTACAAATTAACATCCGGGGGTGAGTTTGTTAATAAAAAATTTATTATTTTTCTTGACATGTTTGTTGTTTTTTTTTCCTGCTGATTAAATATTTTGAAACAAATGGTCAGTCAATGTTTTCTGAATTGCTAAGCATTAGATTGTAATGCTGCAATAAATTATGAATTTATTCTAATCTTAACTAAGCCTGCCAATAGAATGGAGTGTGCTATGGATCAGGGTGAAGAGTGTGTAAATTACAGGACATGAGCAATATAATGAAAATGCATTATGTGAATTAAGGCTGAATTTATAGTTGAACTTTGAACACATTTAAACACAATCTTTCATTTTCAAAAGCAGAGACATTTTACTTGTAAATGTACAAAACCATATAATATGTATTAGATGCAGTGCAGTTAAAATACTCAGGTTATGCTCAAATCAGTAATGCCAAAAAGAAATATGGCACAACTCGGTGCTATTTTCAGCAAACCACAAGTTAAAATCTGTTGGAATAGAAATGAAACAATTAGTTACAAACTGTTAACCTCTGCTCACTGTTTGCAAACTGTATCTTTATCACTGAGTTTTCTATACAGGAGAGGTGGTATTTTCATGAAAAACAACCAGTACTAGCTCAGAAATCACTGTGTGTGGCTCAGCTCAGCCCTCACTGCAGCAGATTCTCTTGGTGGGGGGAAGGAAGGCTCCTGACTGTGAACTTTCAGGTCTTGTCAAGCTGATTTAAGCCAACCTGTAAGATCTGGACACCATCTACTGCTGTGACACTGACGCCTCTAAAAAATACCTCAGGAGAGAACGAGAAGAATCTGATAGGAAGCTTTAGAAAAGGACAAAGAAAATCAAATAAACAGAACTTTATCAGCTGCAAAGACTTGAACAAGCTACTTCTTGTTAAGCTGAAATTTGGGACATAAGGGTAGAAGGTTTCCTATTACGTATCAAACGTGATCTGGGGAGTTAAATAATCTCCCACGTGAAAAAAAACCCCAACACATTGTGTACTAAAATGGGTCCTCTGACGACTCTATTTTAGCTTAGCCTGTCGGCAGGTGGAAAATCTTGTTTTCCTGGCTGCTGGTAACCTATTTTACACAGAAAATAGAAATCTGCTGCTTTGCATTTGTGTATGTGGGCGAGTGTGTCTGACTGTGCACCTTCTGTGCAGAAGAAAGAGCAGTTTCTAATTTTACTGAGAAAAACAAGACCTGAGTCTTCACAGCACAGGAAGTCAGTGTAACATGCATCTCCCCAAAATACTATATATTATGAGAAATGTCAGGTTAAAAGCTTTCAAAATGAATAAATACTCACAGTACGACTTCCATATGGGCGGCTGATAGTCATCAGGATCTGAAAAATATCAAAATAAACCAGGGTTTTGTCATGAATATATATTAGTGTTTATAATACTTTTCATTAAAATCTCAATCTTCCTCTACTCCCAAGCGTATTAAATATGAGCCATTTATTATGATTATATGCCACTGGTGTTTCTCTTTGTTATAATTATGCATCAGGCTTCATGCTGTGCATCTGCCTGTTGGGACGCGCAGTCTCTAATCACCGCTACAAACACAATCAATATGCGACACACGCCTGCGTGTCTTTATGCACACCTGATCTGTATTAAACAGTGGCAGGAACCTGAAAACACAACATCTCCGCTGCGATAAAAGCACAAACACAGCAATCAAAGCAGGGCAGAGGTAATTACAGCGAGACCCTCTTCTGGGAAAATGCGGTGAGTTATGTTTATGTGAACACTTATGGATTACACGATGGAGTGCGCTTTTGCATTAGATTAAAGAAGGGAGGAGATGGAGTAAATGCCCCGGGGCAAGTTGCAGTTTAATGTCATGTTTTAATGACTCTTACCGCTCTAACAATACATCACCCTCTATTAGTGACAAATGCTGTAGTGTGTCGTCTTACATTGACTGCTACAGCGCTGAAGACAGGGTTTTAATCGTGTAGCAGCACATTTCTCAGCACAAAGTGGGACGTAGAAGACGGTGTGATTGTTACTTCCATCCGTGATTTCCTTACAGTCTGCTTAAAAGGAGTATGACTTTTCTGTTTTCAAAGTGGTCAGGAAAACAACTTCTCTTCTAGGTTTCAAAAGATCTTCCAACAGTTCTGTTAGGACTTTGCCTCTCTTTTATCTGCAAAGAAGAGTGGGCCAAAATTCCTCCACAGTGAGGTAAAAGACTCATTCACAGTTACCCGCTTATCTCAAATGCTTAACAGGAACTGTTACCATCCAGGCTGGCACAAGAAGTTATTAGGCATTGGACCTGGCTGGTTTCTGTAGCTTTTATCTTTTAATGAATAAAATCATTATTTGGAATCTGCTTTCTTCTGGGTATATCTTTTTTTCAGGATATCTTTTTTTGATATTTAAATATGTTTGATCTGAAATATTACCATGTCACCAAAAAGAACAAACAAAAAAAAAAACAGAAGGGTGCTATAAGGGAGCAATTTCTTTTTACATGACACTGAGTAAACAAAAACATCTTATAAGAAAACTTATAAAAAAGAGCTCAAGATATAAATAAAAATCAAGATCACTTTGTTTTTCATTTTATCGTAGTATCAGTAGGTGGAATTGATATAAATATTATAAAATGAAAATTCAAAACTTGAAGACAATGACCATGGAAATAATATATGGCTACCACTTATAAGCCATTCAGCCCACAGCTTCTTCCCACATCTGGTTCAGGACAAAGTGAGCCAGAAGTGGGAGAAAAACCAAACAAACAAGCACTTATTGTTGCACAGAAAGTAAAAGTGGGTATGTCTAAAGTGTAATTTGTGTTCTAACTAATAGAGTGACGTTACTTTTTATGCTGTAATAAGGGGTTTTTAATCTAAAGTTAAAAATGTAAACTGGATGTATAATTAAAGTCAGCAGAGTGTTTACCGCTGTTGCTTTACAAAATGAAGGTTTACAATCTTATGGTCAAATGGGAGGCCTTAGTTCTGTGCTTGTGTGGTTTTACTGTAGAATTCGCTGGTTGGATTTCTATTGTAAACCAACCAGGGGTCTGCTGTTAAGCAAACGTGCTTTACTTTGTCTCCAAACAATCACACAAAGAAAATAGTCATAAAAATAACTCTTAGGTGCTCAGTTGGCATGTTTCTCTTTGCAAATATCAAAGAGGAGTGGCAAATGGATGCATGGTCAGAATGGAACATCTTGGGGTAGGTGCCATCATTTCCTGCCTCGACCTTATCTACTGATCATGAACAGGGGTGCCCAAGTCCATTCCTTGAGAGCCGCCATCCTTACACCATTAAATGCCATGAAATGGCTCATCAGCATCTTTTAACTCTTCAGAGACTTGACAGCAATCTGCTTATTAGATTCAGGCATATAGGAGTGGAGATGCATCTATTGGTTTCAGTTCGATAGATCTAAAGGACTGGACTTTGGCACCTGTGGTTTTAAAAATTAACATTACCGCAATTTAATACCACATTTAAATACAAAAATGTCTTTCTGAGGTGCTTTTGTTTGTCTGCTCTGGAATGTGGGAGAAATTTGGTAACGCAACCAAGTGTAGAAAGGAAGATCTTCTCTCGCTGGAGATAAAAAGCTCAATCTGCATACCGAATCCCACTGTGGAAAGACTGCAACACATTACAGCTGCAAAATCGCCACCAGAACTGATGGAGCTGTCAGAGAAGATTGTTTCATATTCAATCAGATGTACTGGAGCTTGTTGCTAAGGCTTCCCAGGAGTGTTTCTATGCTTTAGGAACGAAGGAACAATCTGCAAAATCACTCAGGAAAACCATCAGAAACAAGTCAAACAGAAAAAAAAAGAAAAAGATGTTATGAGGGATCAGGAAAAACATTGTCACTGTGTTTCACAGGTGAATATGAACAATGAGATCAACAAAGCACTGAGGTACTTATCATAATGACTGCAAAAAAACTGCAGGCTGTAAAATCAGCACCAGTTAGTTTTTATGATATTCTCACTGGATTTAAGTTACTTTTACAAGTAAATTTCGGATATTTTTCCCCTTTGACATAACTACTACGCACCGATAGTTCATTGCTATTTCTAAAACTTCCTAGTCATCACAGTAATAGAACTTAATCAGTAAAAGCATGTAGAAGATGTAGAGCAGTACCACCTAACAAGGCAAGAATAAATACAAGCCATTTATATGGGGACCTCTTTACCAGCAATAATGCTGTCACTCAACTGCTTTTTAAAATGCAAGTTTTTGTGAGTAAACACAATGTAAGACACCAGAGGTGGAGAATGTGATTAGCTGAATTTCAAGGCAAGAATTAGAATGGGGAACATTTGGACATGGCAGTGTTGTTGGTACCAGACGGGTTAGTTTGTATATTTCAGAAATTGCTCATCTGCAGTGATTTTCATGCACAAGTTTCTCTGGGGTTCACAGAAAATGATCCAATAGAGTCAAATATACAGTGAATGCCTTGTTGATCATCAACAAAAACTGCTCATTACAACCAAGTTATGCAGAGTATTATCTCTGAATGCACAATGTTAAAGCAGATGGGCTACAATAGCCTCACTGGGTCCAACTCCTGGCAGCAAAAAATAGGAAACAGTGAATACAATTCATTTGCAAAAACATTCTCTGGTCCAATGAGTCTCAATCTGAAGTATTCGGATGGTAAATGAGAATGTGGTGAAAATGGCAGGAACACATGAATCCCATTGCCTACCTGGGTATTCCCTCTAACCACGACCATCCCTTATGCTACTTCCAAAAGGATTACCATTTCGGAGAGTAAATAGTCTTAAACAGTTTTTTGAAGATGATCTAAATACAACAGAGCATATTGCTGTTGTACAGAGCATATTGCTCTGTGTCGAAACGAGAAATTCACATTATGACCAACAAAGCAAAACATCTGCAGCAACTGTGTGATGCTATCATATAAAAATGGTCCAAAATTTTAGAGGAATGTTTCAGACATCTTGCTGAAGCTGTGCCATGATTAAAGAAGTGTTGAGCTTTTTGCAAGGTCTACCTAATTAGGTTGCTGGTGAGGACACTAAAACAGTGAATGTTCAGCCAAAGTCCAAATAAAGACATAGAGAAACCATCAGATGTGCTGATAAAGAACATTTTAATAAAATAAAATAGGGTGGTCATAAACATAAAAATGAAAGGGGTCACTTAAAGCTTTCATACTAGGCTGAGGAAACTCACACTTGGCTCAATAGCTATGTGCGGTTTTGTCTGCGTGAATGCAAAAATGCATCCTGGCAGAGAACTTCTGAGCTTCTGAAATATCTGCTGTGGTTTGAAGCCTTGAAGAGGACATGAAATGACAACTGGAAAATAACAAGAGGAGACAATATAAACCAGCATCTGCTCTTAGATACCAAAAACATACCAATTCAAGGTACTACATTTTTCTCTTCCTATTTATTGATGGGGAACAAACCATACACACTGCATTGTAGGACTGTAAAGACCTTGGTTTTAATTTTTTTTTTTTTACATTTTCTTACTTAAATTCAGTAATTAGTTTATTCTTGTTATCTACGCTGATGTATGGTGTCAAGCAGTGTGCCATTTAGGTAATTAATTCCTTGGCTCATTTTTGATAAAATAGCAAATCTTAATTCCTGATAAGTTCTCTGCTACTCTCCAGAAATATTTAATGGACAATGTCAGCAGTGAGTCATGTTTTTCCTGAGGATACATGTTGTTCATGCAAAGCATTCCTTTGCCCTCATGAGCAGATCCATGCCGCACCTCTGTGGCCAGAGGGAATAAAACAAAGCAGGGCGGGAATTGGATTATGGAAACCAGTGAGCACTTGTTGGATGTGAGCGGTGATGCTGGCAAACTAATTACTCATAAATTGCATCAATGCTCAAAATGTTATTGTTCTCACTTTGATCATTCCAACTGTGCTTGCAGGAGCATTCTTTACAACTGTACTCTGCATGCTTGAGTGAAGGTTGGGTGCATATTTATTTTTATCAATATATACATTCAAACCGCCTTCAAGATCTGGTGGCTGGTGAGTGGCCAACTTGCCTCCGAAAAATCTATTGTCCTAACACTGAAGCTTTGTCACAGTGCACCACACTGGCAACAGCCTGCAAGATTTATTTCACTGCGGCTTATTTAAAGAATGTGATTTCACCTGGTCGCCTGCCAAATGCTCTCTTTTTCGATATAATTCTTATTAATGACGGACGGCATTCCGGTCTGGAGTACTGCCTCAGCTTTTGCCGCAAAAAGAAAGAGCTCCTCAGGGTTGCTTCATTCTTAGCCCTTCTCATTCAAAGACACATACACAGGCAGCCACATGAACACAGATGAATCCAAAATACATCAAAATGAATTTCTGAGTAGTTTAGAGTTGGCATGTCAGGATTGCTGGGAATTTATAAATCTGCAGCAGCCAGAGGGTTGTACCCACCAAAAATACAACCATTTTTTGTGCTTCTCTTCATTACTCACCAGTGGCAAGCACGTAATGCAATTGTTACCAGTGGCTGTTTGCTCTGATGGCAAAGAGAAAACGCTATGAATTGGGATCATGCTGTAAGAACTTTGTGCCCTGAGAGAAGATCTGCTCTGATGTTTTTGCTCTTGAAAAATGTCTTGACTTCAGCAGAGAAAAAACGGAGACTGCTGCTCACACAAGCAGCTCAACTTGTGAAGATGATACGTGTGATGGGTGAAATTTGGTAATCACATGGGTTGTTAGGCTAATCAGTGAGGAAGAAGCCATTACTTAAAACGCAATATGAAAAGGATAGAATGCAATTTGCAAAATCCAATCAGGAAGAAAGACCATAATTTTTCAAAGCCTCTCCTGTGATCTGAAGAAGCTAAAATTGAAGTGTTTGTCAGTTCTTAAATTTGCACCAAAAAAAAAAAAGGGAGGAGTCCGAGTCTTCTAAATTGACAATGCCTAAAGATTACCTATATAGTCTTTTTTACAATGTAAATGTTTTGGAGTGTTGGTCTATCTAAATTCTCCCTAGGTGTGAGTGTGTGTGTGCATGGTTGTTTGTCCTGTATGTCTCTGTGTTGCCCTGCGACAGACTGACGACCTGTCCAGGGTGTACCCCACCTCTCGCCTGGAACGTAGCTGGAGATAGGCACCGGCACCTCCCGACCCCATTAGGGACAAAGGGTGAACAGAAAATGGATGGATGGATGTTTTGGAGTGGGCTTCACAAAGCCGTGATCTCAGCCCTATAGACAAATCTGTGGTCAGTGCTGCCTCCGTCAGTGCTGTTCTTGTCAGGAGGAATGAGCTAAACTTTAATCAAACTATTGTGAGAAGGTTAGGTTAGGTGCTCACCAAAACCCATTATGTTATTTAACTGAAACTGAAAAATGACTATAGCATTATTGGGAAGCTGGCTGACTAAATATGTACTTACGGATAGGACACAAAAATTCATGACAAAAGTTATTCAGGTTGATTTAATTTGGCTTAACTTGGGCAGACAGAAAATGTTTATTCTTTTGCTATGCTATTATTTATCATCAACTTGATGGAAAGCACCTTCTTTTGCCGTTCGAAGGCAAGCATTTTTGGCAAGAACAGGCAGTGATAATAAGTTTAGGAACCTGTCTCTCCTTAAATTTACTCTGTCAATATGTAAATCTGCAACTGGTTGAAGAATCTCAACAACGCCCACTAACTCTGTGAACAACAAAATGAGCACAAGGGAAAAAGATCTAAAGTCTTTGAAAGACTTGCTTAGTGTCATAAATAAAATTGGTATGCATTTGTAGGCATAAATAGATTGTTTCATAATCTATCCAGAGACAAAGGTTGTAGATTTGAATGATTTCATTTAGACATTTTATTCTGAGAATAGAATTATTCCAATTGAAAACATACTTTTCTTATGATATTTACTGCTTACAGGACATTTATTAAAATAAATTTCATGACTGGCATGTGGAAAATAACAACCTGGAGTTTATCTCTGAGTTACATGCAGAGCATCAGCACACACAGTGATTCAGTAGGGTGTAGCTGAACTGCAGCAGGGAGACCATCTGTGCAATACACAGTTTCAAAATAAGACTGTTTACACTGCAAGCTGGGCAGAAAATATTTTTTGTGCATAAACCATGCAATGAGTTTTTGCAGAAAGTATGCAGTTTACCTGTTTACAGAAATACAAATGTGTTCTGTTAAACTAAAACTGTCATATGGGTACTTCATTCCGATACTTCCTTGTTTTCCACGCATATGTTTTTATTATCTTCTCCATATTAACCACAGCAGCACTGGAATACCTCTGGGACAACCATACTTCTTTGCTGATGCTACAAAACATACAGGTAATTTGTGCAAGTCGCTCGCTGCACATGACAGAAAATCCTTTCCCACATGATTTATTCTGGGGGTGTGGTGAGTTATGGAACAAAAAGACATTGAGAGCAGCAGCCTTTGCCAGAAACATGTTGAGCAGTCAGCATCACTGTAATACATAGCTGCAGTTCTGCCTCCCCAAACAGATATGTCACTTAAGGCCAGGAGCTGAAAACATTCTTTGATGCCCTGTTCCTTGATTTGTTTTCCAGCATTTATTTCCAGCAGGAGTCTGGAAATGGTATGCTGGTGATACAGTACAAGTTCCCATAATATTATACCAAATAGGTAGCAGGAATACTGCTGATGTTGGCAAATATATCACCTGAGAACTAATGATGCTGCAGCATGTATCTAGTTATCATCCAACCATATGGCATGTACTATTCAAACTTTGTTTAGATGTGAATCACAGATGCAATTTAACTCAAGATCCTTCCTAAGTTCAGCTTCATTATCTGAACACTTCTCAAACATAAATGAAAGTCAAAGGGCATTGCTGAGAAAGAAATTGATAAACAAAGTGAAATACAGACCAGACAAAGCCTAAGCAAAAAGTTACCAAAGAGTGATAAAGTCATGGAAAACTGAACTCAAAAATGGCTGCTGAAGATGAAAGTAGTAAGAGTGAAGGTTCCAACTCTATTAAGAGTTTATAAGGTTAAGATTTTTATGTTACTATCTGGGAGGTGAAAGTAAGGAGTCTGGGGCCAATAACCTCGAGATTTTCATACTATTGAGGTATCCAAAGTGCTCTATTGAAAGCCCAGTATTCCTGTAATGCACCACAGCAGTGAACGACCGCTTTTGACCCAATAATCTTCAGGTTTGTTCGCTGAATGGGTGGGGCTAAAGTGATGTCATCAAACTACCACACCAATATCTGTAGCAATGTTCCCTGATAACGCATAAAATGTCTGGTGCAGATCAGATAATGTATCAAGGAAATATAGCTGTTGGAATAATCTTGGGGTGCAGTGGAGTCAAATAAACCTATTGGATTTTAAGAGCTTAACAAAGATCATTTATGTCTAGCTAGGTGCAAATCAGATGATGCATGTGTGCTTTAGAGCCAACTATATACAAATGACAAGGAATTGGATTTCGCCATTCTAACACACCCACATGGTCCAGCCACCAGCCATTGTTAAGAGAATGATTCGGCGTCATGTTGTTCTGTCATCAGACACAGCTTGAAATCTGTATGAATCATAGAGTAAAAGGAAGCCAGCCAGCAGATAAACAGGTGATGTCACATATTGACCATGTGAGTGTGATGAGTGCTGGTCTGTTATGACACACACAAAGATGCATGCAGCTGGGAGCTTATGTGTGAAAGCTATTCCACCTTAATGTTTTTTGGTGATTGGTCAGATTTTGAGTCTTGGTCACATCCACATGCTCTGATGCAGCAAAAACCTTTTGATAATTTTTTATCTCAATGCCTCAAGATTGTGGTGAGTGACTTTGAATTCTGCATGTCAAAAGCTGTATGAGTTTTCTCAGATACAACATGTGTAAAAAAGACAAAATGGTTGCTTTGATCCAAATTGGCCAACCTCCTGCTGTGTTTGCACCATAACGCTAAGACACTTTCTTTATATGCTACATGTGTACTGAATTTCACAATAGGTCAACGCATGGCTTGGGGCCGATTTCTTAAAAATTTTTAGGAGGCACTGTTAAGGAATTAGGCCATGCCCACCAAATATCGGACTGCGTTCGTATTGGTGGGTGGATAGGGATCAATCTTTGTGAGTTTGGTGCAACTCAGCAGAAATATGTGGAATTTAGAGCCAGATGTATAGCAACAATGTGACACCCTCCAGCCAAAAGTCCTTGTATTTTAAAGCATGTGAGACCAACTTATCAGTCTTCTGACACAAGACAATCTTGACTAGCTCAAGTGGGTCAGAGATGGAGCTTTTCAGGACAAAAAATGTCACTTCCTGTTCTGAGGGGGTGGTTCTTTGATTATGTCAGCATGTGACCATAGAGTATTGTTTATCATCTGACATGGTTGACTCATACCAAGTTCGGTCCAGTTCGACCCTTCTGTGTCAAAGTTATAACGTTTCATTTGCGTTGGTGGGTACGCCCAATTCGCTGCTTAGTCGCGCCCCTTAAACATGCTCAAAAATTCAAGATTTTGACAACTTTTAATACCCCACTCTTAAACTGCATACTGACCAAAGATAAAGCTGATAGCTCAAAATCCCTAAGAGAAGTTTGTGAGCGTTTGAGGTGTGTAAACAAGAAAAATGGCCAAGATTTTGACCTTTGACTCAAAATGGACACATCGTTGTACATTTTTAGACATAACTTTAAGACACTTTTTCTCTTAATTTGGGGGCGAGCTGTACCAATTTCAGATTTCTACAATATATGGTTTGGCCTCTCTCAGTTTAGGGGGTGCTGTAGAGCAGTTTGGCTACACCCACTTTTGATTCCATTGGAATCCAAATATTTCATGAAGGGAACAATTATTGGTGAAGTTTGGTGAGTTCTTGAACATGTTAAGGCCTCCACATGAAGAAAAAACATGGCAAATGCAAAAGGCCTTTGCAGAGCTCTCGCTGATTGGGCCTAAATATAGGGTCACGCAAATTCATCTGTCATCCATTGTTTACAGGTGCTTGTTCTTGCAGGATCACAGGAGGTGGCTGGTGCCTATCTCCAGCATGCACACACTCACATACCTAAGGACAGTCTTGGAGAGACCAATTAACATAACAGTCATGTTTCTGGAGGAAAGAACCTATAAACATGAACGGGAAGAACATGCAAACTTCATTCAGAAAGTCCTCCTGGCCGGGATTCAAATCCAGGACATTCTTTCTGCAAAAAAATAAAACAGTGATCCTCCATGCAGACTGTCACACAAAATATATATATATAAAAAAAACACTACCAATTTATCTAAAAATAAAAATGAAAAAAAGGGAGCTTGTAGAAGTTTAATATGAGTTTTTTCAAAGAAATGTGCTTTAAACATAACTTTAAAAAGGAAACTTTGTTTGCATGCTCTGAACAAAGAGCTAGATTAAAGAAGCCAGAAAACTCAAAATTATGCCTCTGAGTTATGGTACTTTCACGTGCATTGGCGCCATGGCACCAATGCACCCACATACCATCACAGACGCTGGCATCAATACATCCCTCCGATGAAAGCCTGAATCATATTTTTCATGTTTTGGAATGTAGAACCCAATGTCCACCCCCTCCCCACTACAGTAAACTGAAACAGAGTCATCTGACCACAGAGCACATGTCCACTGTTTTTCTGTCCTTCCGATGAGAGTGTGCTCTCAGAGACCTCAGCAGTATTTCTGCTCTGAGGGGTTGTGCAGCTTTCTCCCTGTGTAATACAGTTTCAGGTTACATTTCTGCGTGTAGCAGAGGATTGTGCTGAGTGGCAATGGTTTTATTTCCAAGGTTCTTCCAAGCCTGTGTGGTTATATTGATCTGTCACAGGATGCAGTGCTTCCAGGGTGCCCACGTGGGCATCCACCAATTGATGTTCAAAAATCTGATTCTGCAATTTTGCACCAATTTTCTAGATTTATGAATAAGTTTGGCATAAAGTATAATGCCATTTTTTTTTTGTTTTTTTTTTTTTGCATTAGAGTTTTCTCTTAGTATCCCAATATCCGGGACACTAATCACACATTTAAGTTTGATTTTTTATTTGTATTTTTTTTTAATACACCATCCTCTAAAGTAAAAGCTTAAAAAAACATTGCAGGATAGACTTATTATGACAAATAGCTACACTCCATCCACAGCACTCAGTCTGCAGCAGAATAGATGACCTTATATGGAGCAGGAACTGAGACTCATTTTTCAGACATATATATTTTTCATAGACAAGATTATTTAAATGTATCTAACTGCCAAACAGCCCTGTAGGAAAATAATGATACCCTTGCGACAACCACTCCATCCCTGGCAGCAGTGCAGCTTGTAACCCCTGATAATTATATTGAGAGCCCAGCAGTAATGACAACCTTCCAATACCGCAGAAAGAAAAGACTTTCCCCTTAAAGCAGCAGTGGTCAAAAAGGCTGTTTTTTGTTCAGAATGCACACATGAGATAATGTTTTGTGAGGCTTGTGGTTACAGTGCAGACTGTATCAGCTGAGTGTTTGTTTGTGTGTGTGGGGGTGAGCGGGGGTGTGCGTGGGGGTGTGGGGGTGTGTGGGGGGGGGTGCGTGCGTGTGTGTGTAGGTGTGTGTGTGTGTAGTGTGTGTGCCGCCCACTGGGCTGTACCTCTGGAAATGTGATGCTGCCGTGTGGTCTACTCAGGATAGCGAGACAGTAAGAAAGTAAAACAAACACTGAGCGTGCTATGCAGTGTTCTCTCACATTTTTACTTGTGACAAACCCAGCTTTTTTTTTTTTTCCAACATTCAATCTAAATTCATGCATTGGTTGTTTCCATATGAAATGCTATCTGGGTTGACTTGCAAAAATAGTTTACCCCTTGATTTATTCCCCATTGTGTTACAAACACAAACTCCAAGGGATATAGATATAATGGAAATGTATATGCTAGAGCAACACAAAGTAGATCATAATCAGAAAAAAGACACATGGTTGTCAGATTTTGTGCATATAATCTGAAAACTGTGGCATGCATTTGAATTATGTCCCAGCAAATCATTACTTTACAGAACCACATGCAAGTATATGTTGTTTTCAGCAGACTGAATATTTTGCTTATTCTTCTTAACAAAATGGACCCAGCTTTGTCAAATTAGATGGAGAGCATCTGTTGATATCAATTTTCATATCTTAAAATCTCAATTGTATTTAGTTATGTACTTTGACTAAGCCATTCAAACAAATTAATGTATTGTGATATAAACGTGGGGTCTCCAAGTCCAATCCTCAAGAGACACTGTCCTGGAATTTTTAGATGCATCACTGCATCAACACAACTGAATCAAATGGTTGAACTACCTCTTCAGCATACCATCAAGTTTGGCAGAGGTTTTGTAATAAGCCATTTATTTGATTCGGGTGTATTGAAGCAGGGGTGCATCTAAAAGCTGCAGGACAGCAGCTCTGGAGGAATGGAGTTGGAGACTAAACCATTCTATTGTAGATCAGGCTGCATGTTTAGGGCTGTTGTCCTACTGGAGGACAAACCTCCAAACCCTGTCACACCAACCTATGTTTTGCCATGGAGACGGTGCATTCAGGGGAAAATGAATGATTTTCCTCCAACTTCACAATTATGTGCTACTTTGTGTTGCACTGTTGAATTAAACCCCAATAAAATACAATAAAGTTTATGTTTCTAATGTTAGAATATGTAAAAGCATATTCTACGAAACCATGTAAAAACATAACATTCTAATAACATTCCAAAAACATATTCTAACATTCTACTGTTAGAATATGTAAAAAAAAATGAAGGGATAAATACATTCACAAGATAATGTTAATATGACTTTTTATAACTGCTGAGGCATTGTCAGACACAAACATTAGCTTTGGTTAAGCTTCTTCATCAATTGGTGTTGGGAGAAAAGGGTTTATGTACTTTATACCAAAAGCACATTTCATCAACTTAAATATGTGGATGGTGGTTTTACACAAGGTTTGTTTAAACAACTGCTAATTCAACATTCTCATTTTGCAAAAAATAAAAATAAATTAAAAAAATTAAAAAATCCAAATAATCTAGAAAAAAGAAAATCACATTTCATACATATATAGATATATATATAATCATGTACATATAGCTGAAGTTCACAGCATTGTATTCTGGGTAAAAAAAAAAAAAGATTTAACTGGAACTGTGCTGCACTCACTCAGGCATGCCATATTAGAATTTCTCACAGTGTCAGAAAACATCTCAGCATGGTGCTGTGTTTGGGGGGAAAAATAGCACACTTTATACACATGCCAAAAACAATCCTCAAAGCCAACCAAGTGGAAAGTCAATATAGGATTTATGGAGACGGTTGGCAATCTAACGATATCCAGAGCCAGTCACAAAGAATGCATTTCACAACCTTAGAATAAAGCCAAACTGAGACTTCCTTTCCCTGTAACATTTCCACCCCTGCATGCTGCTACTGATGACAGCAAAGCTTTCCCATGATTATTTAGAGTCTGGAATAGATGCTTAACAGTTAAGAAGATGACACATCTATGATTTATGTATTATTGGTAGACGTCTACAGCTCAATAACACAAGCAAAAGTTGAATGTGAGTCTGATACAAGCAGAAATGTTAAGAATTTGAATAAAAATTATTAAATGTCTTGATCGAAATCGTAATAGCAATTGTTACTACACTTAAATGTATTATCTTAAATTTAAAATTTGTGGGACGTCTGGACCCTTACCAGAGGAAACCGATGAACCTGAAAGGCTTGAGTTACTGGATGCTGCCATCCCAACCAGTTTGGCGGCTCGGTCACTCCCAATTGGCCAAGGTGGGCTCACAGCAGCTCGTCCCCGGCGGTGCCTCCATGCCACTTCAATGTGCTGCACCTTTCTGACGGCTGACTATTTCATGCTTCCTTTAAATCTCGAGCCCACCACCAGTCCGTCCATCTGTCGGAATCTGCTGATCCTTTCCCCCCCCCCCTGGCGCGGCGCGGCGCGGTGTGGGGGCTGCCGCATATATACCCACAATCAGAACACAACACGCTCCGTGGATCAGCCTCACGGAAGCGTCTCCTCTCACCAAGCAGAAATGCCGGAGGTTTCCTCTATGCACCGATCAGCTTTGGTTTCCATGTGCCACTTTAAGGGCTGTGATAAACACACCGCAGCGTAGACGCGCCTTCTTAAAGCGAAAGTTTGGAGCGTCGTCAATGAAAAGAACAGAGGAGAAAACAACCGAGTTGGGGTTTTCTTTTTTTCTATCTGTAAAATCCCAGACTGGTGGTTTTTTTGTTGTTGTTGTTTTGTTTTGTTTTTTTCAAAACTGCTGCTTAAAAAGTCAGGGGACAGTCCGACTGGTTAAACCACATGACACCAGCTGAGGCGTTATTTTCATCAGAAACCATGTTGTCTCGTGTTACGATGGAGGAGCGGAATGAACGTCTGGGTGTTGGCGCCATCTGGTGGTCATTTCGCTATGTACAAGATTTTAGGTACAACCTACAAAGACTTTTTTTTAAAAATGAATAATTTAATGTATTTTCAACTAAGTGTAAAATTCTTAAATGTAATTTTGAAGTCGTTTTATACAGCTATTTTAGTAACATCCAAATAATTACGTTTTTTTTTTGTTTTGCTGCAGTGCAGCATGAGATAGTTCCATCTCCCCCTTTATAAATAAATTTTTGATTTTTTGGGAATCATCCAAACTATGTGAAAATATATTTGCTCTCTTGGTTAAATCATGAGAATTTTCATTGTTCAGTTTCACCAGCCATTCAGCTTAGTTGTCCTGATGGAAGGAGATCCTCAGCCCTTTTCGAGGCTCCCATGTTTTGCATCCTCTGCAACAGACTTGCTTCCATCTGATGTCCTGCGAAGCTCCATCCATTTTCTCTTCAACTTTCAGCATCTTTCCTGTTCCTTATTAAAAAAAATATATCCCCAGAACATGAGACTGCCGCTAGTGTTTAGAGTGCTGTGTAGTTGGTTTTCAGTCACTAATAGAAGGGATATTTATAACCCACAACTGGTTTAAATTACTCCATAACTTCTCCTTGATCTGTCTGCTTTGTGACTTCTTTGTGATGCGTTTGGTTGTTCAGTTGTCTCCAATAAACTCCCTAAGCCTTCACAGAACAGAAGGGTTAATACTTTAATTTAAATACTAGTTTAAATTACACAAATGAACTCTGTAGAGATCTCTATTGATTTCAGAAGGGAATGTGTTACATATGTCATTTATTTAGGGGTGTCAAGGTAATGGCTGAATAGAAATTCAGGTTACAGATTTCAGAATTTTATTTGAAAACATCTTAAGTACATTGCATCATTTTATCTTCACAAGATATATCCCAGATATGCACTCCTTTGTTGTAATCTGTCACATAATCCCAATAAAATACACTGAAGTTCAAATGGCAAAAAGTGGTTAAAGAAGAGTAAAAAAAAAAATAATGGAAACTTTTGCAAGGTATCGTTGATAATTCAGCAAATAAAAACAGGAGAAAAATTAGTTCTTCTAAATTAAGTAGGTTTTGTCAGATCAGTGTTTAATTCAAAGTCTGTTCTCAGAAGTAATCAACTTCTTATATTGCACTTTCCAGAAACAAATGAGTGTGTTCAGTGAATTCTGAATTCACGGTGATGATTTTTATTCTACTTAGCCAACATATAGGCAGCCAGATATTTTGCCAGAGCAATGCCGTTTAGAAGAAACATCGTACCTGTCAATTTCCCTGCGAAACATCGTTCAGGGCTCAATTTAGCAACTGCACTTAGAAGAGAAACCACGTGGTTACCGCTCACGTGACCTAAGGTTTGGTCACGTGACTAACGCTCACAGTGAAAGGCATTTTAATCGCTCTGGTAGTACATTCCTTTAGTTGAAGCTGACATTTGCCTCGTTTCTTTAGAGACGGCGAGAGAATGAGGTGAGTGGTGACCAGCTCTCCTTTGGCCTACAGCAGGAAGCGTCATGGTTCCTCTGCGGTGGGACTCTGGTGAAATCCGACTCGGTGCGGCGTTTGAGACTCACAACGGAAAGAGGACGCGACGGTCTGGTATGAAATTGATATAAAGTCTCATATGAAACCTGTACCTGTTTTCAGGATGCTGAGGGAAACTCTGGCTCTCCTGTTCCTCTGGGCCTGCCTGGGCCCTGCAGCCGCCGCACGGAGCTGCTCGTCGTTTTTCTGCAGGAAATCTCACAGAGTCAGCGGTCTGAATGGAGTGGACCCCGGGGCTCCTCTGTTTATCACTCCCTATCTGGAGAAGGGCGCCATAGATGAAGGTAAGAGCAAGTTCTTACGTTGCATAAATGCATAGCACATAAACAACACGACGTTTTTCTGCGACATTAACTTTGTTTTTGCACTGATACGTCTTGTTAACAGCCAGGAAACTAAGTATGGTTGGAAAAATGCCTGGGGCGAATGTCAAGAGTTACTCTGGATACTTCACAGTCAACAAGACCTTCAACAGCAACCTCTTTTTCTGGTTCTTCCCTGCACAAATGGTGAGCTCAGCTGCTTCCTCTACAGCATGACACTCACTCATCCTGTTGTGCTCAACAGTTTCAAAAATATCGTGTTTTTTGTTGTTGTTGTTGTTGAGGAACTAAAGTCTTCTCCACACTATTCACCTTTAATCTTTCAGTCAACAGTGATCGTCAGGAATCCCTTTCATGACAATTACCGCTGCAAAACAAGTCGAGACCATTTTGAAAGCTCGCAGTGGTTGTCTGCTGCATCTAGTAATCAGTAACTTTTAGTTTTGATCAAAAACTTTACCAGTGCACTAAGAGTCACATGCCAACTCCTGACAGTCAATAAAAGACAAACTTCTTCAATTTGCAATTTCAGCTGCACTTTGTTTTACAAGAGCTATAATTGAGTCTGGTCAGACATTTGCACTCGCATGAGGACTCTGGCAGTTTAAATGTTGGTGAAAATAAATGCAAGTTACAATTGGAAAACTTAAAGAAGAACAAAATCACTTTAAGAAGCTCAAATATATTTGAGCAATATATATATTTTTACTGGTTCAAGTTTCCTTTTCTAACTTGAGGTGTGAGTTAGTCAACCCATGAACCGTCTGGATGATTTTCAGAATGTTATCTTCCACTTTCTGTGTGTAGTGAGAAGCATTAACTGTGTGTGTGTGTGAAGCATTTACACTATTCTGACATCCAGTTGTTACTGAATCGATCTTCTGCAAACTAAAATCAATAAGAAATGGGTTCACATGTTTGAATTTATTATGCAAGTTGCTTGTTTGTAAAATTATACAATCCAAAGAAAAATAAAGTTAAATAGTTGAAAGCTCTAATGAGATTCATGGCAATGAGGAATGCATAGAAACTTCAGACCTTAGTAATTCCACATATTTCCATGCAAAATTACTAACAAAAGTACTTTATGCTAATCATACTGTAAGAATCATACTAATATAATCTATAACTCTACCAGAGTGCAACAAAAAGATGTTCAACCTTTGGCTTCTACTTTTTAAAATTCACCTCACCACTAGGTGGTGCTGATTTATTAATTTTATGACCTGTCCTATCCCTGATTTCCAGACAAGGCAGAACAAAGCCCCAGTACTGCTCTGGCTGCAAGGTGGACCAGGCGGCACCTCCATGTTCGGTCTCTTTGTGGAACACGGACCTTATGTGGTGTACAAGAACATGACTGGTAATGCATGATCTGCCAGAGACGAGCAGCAGATGTGGTAATGCTCTGTTTGACACAGTTTTTGTTAGTCTCAGTCTTTCTCTGTCTTTGCAGTCGGTTTAAGGGATTACTCATGGACGAGCAGATATTCAGTTTTGTACATTGACAATCCGGTATTTATTTTCCTTCACTTCAAAAATTAAATAATGAAACGAATACATAATTGAAACAGATCTTTTACTATAGTGTATTAATTTTTTTTAGGTTGGAACAGGTTTCAGCTTTACTGATGATGACAGAGGCTTTGCTCAGAACCAAGATGATGTTGGCAGAGATCTGTACAGGTCTGCTTTCCTGCTCAGCTACTGATTCCCATTTCTTTGAGGTTTTTGTGCTTTATTTGCATCTAACTTATCACTTTCTCTTCCTTTTTAAAAGTGCTTTAACACAGTTCTTCCAACTCTTTCCTGAGTATCAGTCCAATGAGTTTTATGCAACTGGGGAGGTAAGTTTTTTTCTTTCAATCTTTTCACATTAAAACCCTTGAATTAGTTTTATTATGCAAATATCTATGAATCCAGATTGCAACTACCACTGTACAGTTTCAGTAAGCTGTAAATACACTCATTATTTTCAAACTAGAATATGCATTCATATATATATATATATATATATATATATATATATATATATATATATATATATATATATATATATATATATATATATATATATATATATATATATATATATATACAGAAAACACTTGAATATGTGTGCCTTACCAAGTTGCAGAAAACTTCTGGCATATTTCTAACTGGCTGTTTAAATACTTTTTTTGTTGTTGCTGCCTAAACTGGATTGGATAAAGCTGGCATAGTGTAAATACATAAGCGTCTCAGACTCTAAGGTTAGATGTGGTCTTCACTTTGTATTTTTGCTTTTATTTCTGCAGTCATACGCAGGAAAATATGTTCCTGCCATTTCCTATTACATCCACAAAAACAACCCCACGGCAAAGGTGAAGATCAACTTTAAGGGCATGGCTATTGGTGACGGACTCTGTGATCCAGAACTGGTTGGTATCATGCAAAAATTTAAATCTGTGATGTCCCTTCAGATGTGGCATGCTACGTTTTATTTCCCTGTAGCTACGTATTCCAGATGTATTGACGTTGTATGTTCGCTCTCAACTCTCTGTTCTCTCGCCATCAGATGCTGGGTGGTTATGGAGAGTTTCTGTATCAGACAGGAATGATAGACAAACTCCAAAAACAGTACGTGGACAAGCAGACGGACCTCGGCGTGGAACTCATCCAGCAGCAGAAATGGGTGGAGGCTTTTAAGGTAGAACCCAGGATACTTTATGTTGGTCGTCATTGATTTGGATTAACTATTAATCATCCCTTTATGGTAAACCATTTCCTTTTCTAACTTTAGGTTTTTGACTCTTTGCTGAATGGAGACGTGGATCCGTATCCGTCCTTTTTCCAAAATGCTACAGGCTGCACCAACTATTATAACTACATGACATGCCAGGTAGTCTGAAATCAGAGCTGCTGTCAGGTTTTTGAAAACTTTTCAATGCTTTCATACATCACTGCATTCTCCATGTTTTTTTTTTGGTTGGTTTTTTTTTCATAGGAACCTGAAGACCAGGAGTACTTCTCCCAGTTTGTGACTTTGCCTGATGTGCGGAAAGCCATCCATGTGGGTAACCTGACCTTCCATGACGGCTCCGAGGTGGAGAAGCACCTAGTGCAGGATGTCATGAAGAGCATCAAACCATGGTTGGGGATTCTGATGGACAACTATAGGGTAATACACAACAGAGATTTCATTCAAAAGAATTTAGCAATTTCTCAAATAAAATTTTTAATAAAAAAAAATACAAAAACAAATGTGGAACATTTGTACAGGTCCTAATCTACAGCGGTCAGCTGGATGTGATTGTAGCAGCTCCTCTGACCGAGAGGTTTCTACCAACTGTCAACTGGAGCGGAGCCGCCGAGTATAAAACCGCTCCCCGGTTCCACTGGAAGCTCCAGCCCGGCGACACGGAGGTGGCAGGTTATGTCAGACAAGTCGGAGAGTTTTTCCAGGTGAGCAGATGTGGAGGACAGACGCCACAAATGCTACATGCAGATGAGCCGACATTTTGAATAATCCTCTTAACCCGTCCAGGTCATCATCAGAGGAGGAGGCCACATCCTGCCTTACGACCAGCCGGCAAGGTCCTTTGATATGATCGACAGATTCTTGTCAACACAGGGATGGGTGTGAAATGGTGTTAATATATAGAACACACTGATTGACTTGTGTTGATTTTAAAGACCTTTGATTGTCAAAACAAATGTAAATGAACTGTTTCTGTATATAGTTTTGCAACAGTTTAAAAGAAAAGTATTTTATTTCTTTAAATTGGTCACCACTAATGAATTTATACAATTTCTCAATGACTTGAATTCAGTTGACAATTTTGTTTTTCTTATTTTTACACAGATCGATTTGAAATGGTTTTTGTGTGTGTTTTAAAAAGTGGCTTGTTTTATTAGTTTTCAATGTTTTGGTTTAGAATTTTACATGATCTTGCTTTTACAAGTATTGGTAATTTTGAAAATGCACACAAGGGGTCGCTGTAATTCAGTGAACTGCAACTGCAGACAAAAAAAAATAGATTCTGATCACATCATGGTCAATGATGGTGACATTTTGTGAAAACAGTTAAATCTTTGATTAATTTTAATTTGAGAGATTGTTGAATAAATCCCTAAAATATGTAACATGTTTGACAGATGAATCTGCTACATCATGAATATTTTCAGCCTGCCTTCTTTTCACAATTATTTGAAAAAGCAGTATGAATTTCTAATTTAAAACATAAAAGATTAGAAGATTCATTGTTCATTGAAACTTTAACTGATAACACTGAAAGAAAAACATGTCTATAATGGTTACAAATATCACACCATATCTGATGAGACAGATTTCCTTCTAAAGCATTCTTGTAGAAAACAAGTTGTGATATTTTTGGAGAGTTTGTGTTTCCAGCTTTTAGGCTTGCCAGATCTTAAACTTTTCATCCTTTTGAATTGGTACAAATTTATAGATGGATAGACTTTATTTTGGTTTGAAACATTCTTAACAGTTTTTCTTTCAAGAAAAATGTAAATATTTGGTAATCAAAATAAGCCTACACATCCAGGTTTGACCAACTCATTTGTGTTATTTTAAAAAAAAAAAAAACATTTTTTTTTTTACATTAATTATTCTTTGAGGTAAAGTAAACAAAATATTTCTAAATGAAGAGTCGGTTCAATTTAGAGAGTAGTGTATTTTCAAAAATTCAAAAATTGGTCATGGATGATTTTCTGAAACAAAGATATATTTAAGAGATTAAATTCATCCAGCGTTTTTAAAAATCAGCAACATAGCCTTTTATTTATTGCTGTAAATAGGATCAAATACCAACTTAAAGATCATGCAAATGGGATCTGCAATTTTGTTTTACAAAGCTTACATTGTGCACAACACAGTCGCTAAGTCTTCACATCCCCATAAGAAACAGACAAATAATTTCGACAAAACTTATTTTGCCTTTACTTGCTTCTGCCAGTCCTTAAGGGAACATGACTGTGGGTGGTGAGCCATATTGTCCTTATATATATATATATATATACTGCTCAAAAAAATAAAGGGAACACTTTAAGTGTTAAACACCTATTTAAGTGTTCCCTTTATTTTTTGAGCAGTGTATATAAAAACACCATAACTATTCATTTTCATTTGAGCCATTGCTTTCCAAACTTGTAGATGTAGAAGTGCTATTCAGATTTTCTACAATGCTAGTTTAAAAGTATTAAAAATTCCTGATATTTTTGAATAAGTTGTTTTGATTTGTTTAGTCGTTTGAATTAAATTTTATATATTTAAGAGGTTTATCCTCTGGTGATCGTATTTTTCTAAATGATACTTTTTTAAAGTGCAAAAGGAAGCCACCTGGAGCATTTCTTGAACAAATAAGTTCAAAAATGGAAACATTTCTGCAGGGATGTTAATGTGGTTGTATGTGATTGTAACTGGCAAACTGCATCTACTGTATCTGCATGAATCTGGCATGCATGCACTGACGTTAACTGCCATGTTATTTCATCAGGCATCTATCAAGCTGTCTAGACAGCTTAATAATTAATGAGCATTCTAAACCTTTAAAGCATCTAACTATTTAATGAGCTGTTATTTTTTTTCAAGGACAGTTGATCATATCACCTTTAACAGGATTACGTGCACACACACACACCAAAAATCCATTTCCACACAAGTGAATCTAAACCACAGAAAATACTAAATCGTATGTTACAGAACAAGTGCTTTATTTTCATACCGTAATGTAACTGCAATGATATTAAATGTCTGTACAAATGCAAAATAAAACAAAGGCAACATAATTACAGACACAAACACACAAAATGTTGTACAAAGTTATGCAGGCAAGAATGCATTCATCAGTTCATTTCATATAAACATGTTTTTAAGCGCTGGAACGAGTCTCCATGTTTAGGCGTACAACAAAAGGCAACAAGTGCTATGAAAACATTATTTACAAACGTACCACACATTTTATACTCCCTTCAAAAAGAAAGGTGGTGTCAATACATGTACATGATTATAGAAATTAATGATATGTACAATATTTATATATTTAAATTTCAAATAATACAGTCACAACATCATCAATATGATGCTGCACACAGATATGCACACGTTGTACTTCCATCTGACCGTTTAGTTTGCCGAAAGAGTAACAAATGTTTTTCTCTGTAATAAATTCAAATTCAGAGCCAAAGAGAGTAAAGTTATATACAACTTCAAAGTCTTAATGATTCCAGTTAAAGTATTCTGAGGTCATTAACATTTTATTTTTCTTTTCATGCAAAAGATTACTTCGGAATGGTAATTCAGACATCATCTCCGTCATTAGTTTTACAAACTAAAAATAAGGCAAGCTTCCAGTCAGAGGGGTGGTACAACAAAGCCCTTTTTAAGAGAATTTCTCTCTCTCTTCATCACTCATACTGAGCTGCACATGCAGGCTCCGACATCAAGAGACTACATAAAAGCTACAATTCCCCAAACCCTTCAACAGCCTAGCATGAATGGGAAGAGAAACTTTTTGAAAACAAGAGCACAAGTTAAACGGTGTGACATCCATACCGATACTTTAGGTCTCCTTGTGATGCAAGGCAGGTATGGCCTCTCGGAAAAAAAAAAAAAAAGGCAAAACACGCTACGTTTTTCTCGCTGGTGTGTGAAGATGGGAGATCGCTGAGAATTACTCTGACCTTTTAATATGGCTATTCTACCCTCTGTCACATCAGAGGACAAAAGTGCATAGACAACTCTGTGATCACTCCACCTGCCAGTGGAATGTATTTCACCCATGTTGCTGCAAAACACAGTGCATCATGGTCTGCATGCAATTCAACTGACATTTCTGGTCATTCAGGAGAGGAGATAAAGACAAGATGTGGTTGATATGAGAAGATATGAGAAGTTTTGAGGACGCAGGGGGGGACAGAAAAGGGCAAAAATAGAGAATTGGAAACAACTATTTAACACATCAATGTTTTTCTCAGTACATAGATTTCTAGTGAGGCTACTGCCCTGAAATGAATGCCACATATCAGTCACAAACTAAGTAACATAAAAAAAAATCAAACAAATGTGTCACAGGAAATAAGTATTGAACACTTAAAAAGTATTTAAAAAGATCAAGAAAGAGAAGAACAACCACTAAAATCTGGCAGTATTTAGAAAAAACAAATCCTGCACCCCATTAGCTGACTAATAGTATTTAATTGTTGGGTTAAAAGAAATGTTTCTTATTAGCAGGAAATCACGCATTAAGTATCTTATGATGAGTAAAAGCAAAGAAATCTCTCATAACCGTCACAAAGTGATTGCAGCAAAAGATGCTGGTAGTTTTGGTTAAAGAGAGGTTTCTGGATTTCTGTGAGCACAGTCAGGGGAACAAACAGGTGTTCTGTTCTGTCAAAGTCTCTGACAGATGAGACAAGAAAAATTGCTTAAAAGAGCCTAGGACTACTTGCAGAGTTCTTAAGAAACACCTGGAATTAGGCTCTATGCATTCACTGCACAAGACTCCACTGCTGAAGTGAAATCAATATAAACACAGGGAAATATAGTCTGTTCAGCTTAAGAACAAAATAACACTGTTTGAGTGTCATTGTCCACACCATATTAGGGGAACGAATTAAGAATTATACTATCCCAAAACACAACACTAACATTGAGATTAGAAAGTAATTTAATACTGGCAGGCTTAATGCAATAGAAAGATGAGTAGAAATATGTAAAGGGACATATTTATAACTAATCTGAAGGTGAAATGAAGATAAGTTTTTAGACAAGACACTGATCCCAAACAAACAGCCAAGGAAACTGACTTAGTTTTAGAAAAAGAAAATACAGTGGAATGGCCCAGTCAATCATCTGACTGGAATCCAATTAACAATCTTTGGAAGGAACTAAAGCTCATAGTGCACGGAGGAAAGTTGCAGAGAAATCAAGAACTGGAACAGGTATGTAGACGGACAGATCAGGATCAAATCTAACCAACTAATGAACTCAATTTCCTTATGTCTGTTCTGAAACGGTTCAAAAAGGCTTTTTTTCCCTTTTCATATTAGATCACATACATTTTAGTAAGCATCTTCAATACTCATTCCCTGTGACATTCCACATCCTTACACAATATCTGGCATAACTTGGATTTATTTTCTCTATGTGTAGGTACTACCTGGGCAGTTACAGACATGCAGTATGACTGTCATGAGAAAAACATAAATATGCTCAATACTTATTTACCTATGGAAAAGTAAATCTCTAATATGCATCAAATATAAACAAAGTAGTAACACACTATAAAAAATTTTCAAAGTTGTTTTACGTAAGCAAACAAAGATAAAAAAAAAAAGATTCAGGCACATTGTGATAACTTGGAAAGTACATCAAGAAAGAAATGCTTAAATGTCTGTTCCCCAAAGGAAAGAAATTTCCCAAATTCTCCTGTTTTCTCACGAGCTTCTCTCTTTTTCTGCTCTAACTGAACTTTGTTCTGCACAGAAAAGAAGGAAAAAGATGACTATACAGTACTCACATGCATTCACACAATCAAACATAAATTTAATTTGGAATTTAAATCCAAACACTCGACACAGACAAATAAAAGTCTTCAACGATTAAAGCTTGAGTTGGTCCTGCAGAGCATAGGAGTTGGTCTCAACCCCTGAGCTGCCTCACCGGGATCACAGTGTTCAGTTCTGTAGCTGACACAACATCAAATGTTTTGGTCACTCTGATCATAATGCGGGGATACAGTAAAGACGATAATCAACACTGCTATGTATTGCTTCCGTTTGTTTGCAAGGTATCATCACTGTCATGCAGATTATTATAAAGCTCATTAAGACTTATAGTGACAGGGTGAATGCTAACAGTCATACCAGCTTTAAGTCTTTACAAAGGTATAGCGCCAGTTTGACTCGGATTCTGTGTCAAACACACGATACCGAAGTCCACCTGTCTGTCTTGCACAGGTAATGATTTGACTTCTTATTCAGTCCATTATGCATACAAAATCTAAGACATGATTCTGGTGAAGATAATCAGATGCTTTTTGGCTCCTTTCTCTGGTTCCATAGCCACCTTAGTCAGCTTTGTACCAGAACAAAATAGAAAAACTTCCAAAACTGCTGTTGGTGATCGGCAACAACCCTTCTCTCAGCCAATTGCACAAAAAAAGCAGAGAAAAAAACAAGACTGAGCAAACCACAGAGCTACTGCGCGTTAACAGGGTTGGTCTATAAAAATATACTGTAGCTACTGTATATAGAGCAGCCGCGCTGGTCTTTTCAGGTTTTTCTCCTAGTAGAGGGGGGCAGCGTGTGCAGCTGGTAACCCTCAGAAAAGAAGAGGGGGAGCTGAAAACATTATACTCTCCAGTACCTAGTGGATGGGGTTAATGTCTGTGCGGTGGTTAGCCTGTCCGTGCACAGTGCCGCCCCCTACAGTCGTGGTGGAGGTGGTGATGGTGTTGTGCTGGATGACTTGCTGCTGCTGGGAGCATGCTGGGGTTGGACTGCCTGCCGGACTGCTCTCTGGACCTGAGGACACAGCAGAGACATCACTAAGGATAGTTATATGTGTAAGTTTTACAACAAAAAACCTTGCTAAAACACAAAAATAAACACAAACCATTTCATAATAGTAAAGAAAGAAGCAATTTATTGGTAAAAAAAATAGCTTTTAATTTACAAATATTTCTTTAGTACACGTAACATTCCAAAAACAAAAATAGGACAGATACTGTAAATTGGATCAGTTAAGCCCGTAAACATGCTGATGAGTTGTAGACACATTGAAGATGACATCTGCACACAAGCTAGACTCATCAATGAAAGCCATTCCTGCCCTGTCTGGGATGCGGCTTTCGCCTGCATAAAAGAGCCATTCAGCCATTGGGGATGTGAGCCTTATTTTCCTCTGCTAGCACAGGGAGGTGCCTCATCCCATTTACATGAAAACGTCACTTGAGTCCGTATCAAAGGGTGGAGCTCTGATGTCATGTGAAGCTGAGCTGAAGCGCAATCCAAAAAGTCACAATGGTTGTGGGCATTGGTAAGATTTTGCCAATTTGTAGACTGTCAGGGTTTTCTCACGTTGACTCCCTGTGCAAAGTGCAGCTGTTGAATGGAAAATTTTGTCTCTCAGAAGATTTAGACGACCAACTCCCAATCCGGGCCGGCTACCAAAGTGTGCAACACCCTGGTGCGAAAGAAAGAGTCCTGCGGCGACCGTGGGACCTGGATACCAGCACATCAGAGCGAAGAGTCCTGGCAGACACCTTAGAGTTACGTCTGCAGGGCTAAGGCTCTTCAGGGAAGGTGTAGTTTTGGTCATATTCCAAAATGTGTGTGTGCATGGGGTTCATCTGTGTTTATGTTTTGGGCTACTCACTGAGGTAACCTTGGGACTCTTTCTGCATAGTGGTGATGGGGCAGTCCTTGTGTGTGAGCAGAAGCTGCTTGAGTTGGGTCACCTCATTCTTTAGCATGGTCACTTCATTCTGAAAAAAAAGGCAGTTTTTAGTAGTGGTAAACAAGGAATACAATTTACTACTATTTAGAGTGCCTTGCAAAAGTATTAATATGTATCTGACAGACCAACACAAAGTGCCTATCAGATAAGTTATCTATTAGCCATTAAATCATCAAGTCTGGGCTTAATGAAGGAGTGGCAAGAAAATGGAAATTCTTGCAAACAAAAAGTAATGTTCACTGTTTGGCACAAACCACACAAATAACATGCATAACAAGATTATCATATAAAATGAGATCTTTTTGACCTCAAAAAGTTACATTTGGCGCTGTGCATGTGTCATGGAATAACACTCCAAGTTACTCTGAACACACAATTTCCACTGTGGAACATGGAGGAGGCTGAATCATGCTGTGAGGATACTTTTCATCAACCGGCACATGAAATTCAGTGTGATGGTCAGAGTTACAACTTCAGAAGATGGATGGAGCTTATTACAAGGCAGCCCGGCGGAAAGAGCTTTAGAGACTACAAAGGATTTGGAACTGGTAGCAGGACAACAACCCCGATCATATAACCAGAGCTATGACGGACTGGTTTAGATCACAGCATGTTCATGTGTTTGAGTGACCTTACCACAACTTGAAAATTGCTTCCCGCAGATGCTCACCATCCAAGCTGACTGAGATTCAGTTGTTTAACAAAGAAGAATGCACACGTCTGTGTCTGTAAAGCTAGGTCCACAAGATGGTTCTACGAAGTGCAGATCTGCTGCATATCACACCTTTCAGGTCTTATTTAAACAAATTCATGGCTATGTACAGTTTTCCTTCCACTCCATGGTTGCATTTTACTTTGTGTTGGTCTTCCACATAAAATAACAAATGAATGAAATTAAGTTTGTGCTTGTATCATGAAAAATGTTTTAAAAAAAAGTTCAAGGGATGTGAATATTTTGCAAGGCACACAGCTTAGAATTTCACACTGCAACATGAATAAATGAAGAGTTTCATCTTTATACCTGAAGCTGCATGTTAGTCTGAGTGAGCTCTTCAGCCTTTTTCTCCAAGGACATCACCCACACTTTTCTCTTCTGCCTGCACCTAGTCGCAGCCGCTCTGTTTCGCTCTAGAAACTTTCGCCGCCGTTCATCCGGATCCTCGTCCACTACCCGTCTGCGCCGCCCGCCACTGGCTGGCGGGGACTGCAGCGTCTGCGTGGGCTGCATCTGCTGGGTTGCAGGTGACATCTGAAACAGACGGCACATAGGATGATCATTATTGGGATCTCCGGGATGACACAGCGTCTGTCTGCGTAATGTGCAACCTCTCTGGCATCTGGAAAACAGCCCGTAAGCTGTCTGCTGTCACCACTGCGCTGGCCTCAAAGCAGCTTGTGTGTAAACATCTATACATTATCTCCCCCTTGTTTTTTAATGCCTAGCACCTTCCCCAAAAACAACATCTGTTTGCAGCACGTGCCTCAGGAGCCGCGCTGCGTGCGTCAGAAGTGAAAGACTGAGTGGGTGACTGGGTTGATTCACCAGAGTTGCCCACCTTGTTAAAGAGGTGTCAGGAGGCAGTTTTCCAACGCCCACTTCCACTCAGACTAACACCAGCAGACATAGTGAAAAGGCCCGTTTCTAAAAACGTACGTGCTCTGACAGATCTTGACGTCTCCTTGGCAAAGTCAAGTGTTTTCAGTGTTCAGATCATTACCATTTTTATGAGAACCATGGAAAACACACAAGCTGCTTTAATGGCAGCTGTGCATACAGAACGGGTTGCTTTAATGCCTTAATGCTACATCTGGAACATACAATGAGTTGCAATTCTTCTAGTCTGACTGTGCTTTATCCAAAATGATTGACACTGCAAATAATGGCAACAATAAGAGGAGAAAGTCATAATGCTGTAAGCATCAGTTTTAAATTAAACCACATCCATTCACAGATAACAACGTCCAGGATTCTGATCAGTGGTTGCAGCGCAACATTGGGACTAACGTCTGTAGCACTCCTCTTGGACCAGAAGTTCTCATGTCGCCGCATGTCTACAGCTCATTGGTGCAAGATGAGGTGAGAGTAAATTTCCAAAAGACATTTGTGAGCATCTTTAATAACCACCACTTTATGACTTCCACTCTAAGCAATGCCCTCATGACAGGCATCAAGCTCTGACCTGCGGCTGACCAACCTGAGAAGAAAAGCGTTTTCTGAAAAGCGTGCCAGGAAACTAGCTGGCATTGAGGATGCAAGAGGGGGGGAAATGGGTTTGTCCACTAACCTTCTAATTTTAAGCATCATTTCAGCAATGCTTGAGCATTAAACCACTAATAGCTTCTTCCAAAACTACACAAAGGGCTACTGAAGCATAGCCCTCTATTAGTCAGTGACTTCTCACTGAGTGTGAGATTTAATGTGTTATGAAACATGCGGCTTTGCCTTGGAGCTCAAACCCTGGGAATTGGCTTCTCTTACCTGTGAGTGCATAGGAGGGTGCGGTGATGTCTGGTGTGGGTGCCCGGGCAGAAGGTGAGGATTGTGGGAGTTGTGATGAGGGTTGTGTCCCTGTGGGTGGTGGTGTGTGCCCTGCCCGTGGCCCTGGCTGTGGTGGTGGTGTCCGTGGTGCTGGTACGTGTGGGGAGGTGCTTGGAGGTGCTGGTGCGGGTGCGAGTGCATGTGATGATGGTTGCCCTGCTCCTGCCTTGTTGACATCATCTCCATCATGTGGCCCATGGAGTTCATGTTGCCGTTGGGGATGGCACCAGGGTGGTGGGAGAGGGCAGCTTTCAGCCTCTGCGTGGAGAAAAGAGATATACACAACATTTAATTTTGTGTTTTCAGTGTGGCTGAAAGGTGCCGCAGTGTTGCATTGTAGCAAGAAAATCTCAGATCTGAAAACCAGCTTGGGCCCTTTCTGCATTTTTTTTTTTTTTTTGCATTATTTTGTACAAATGCCTTCTGTCCACAGGGCAATTTGCAAACCCAGTTCTTGGTTGGACCTTTTTTTAAAACTAGAATTATGCTACCATCACAGATGCAAGTCTGGAGTATTTCTCTTCATTTTTACCCATTCTTCTTTGCAATACAGCTCACTATGACTGGGTGGAAAATTATTTGTAAATATACATTTTTCAATCCTTTGTCATAGATTCCTGGAATACTATTTTATAGCTTATAAAAATGTACAACCTTTCATGAGGTACAAATCTCTTTCTCAAGCACTGTTTTGTTGTGTATCTCCAGTGAGCTGATTAAGACGTGGAGAGCATTTGCTGAAGATGACAAGACAAGTGGCTTCATAAATCCATGTCAGGTGAACAAATCAAAACCACTTAGCCTGTCCTCGCTCTCCCCTTCACTCCTGTCATTCCTGCTCTGCACCTTTCCCAACTATCCTCATACCAATCCTTCCTCTTCATATTCCCAATAGACTATTTTTTCATGAGCCTGCATGCTGCCTGCTGAGATGAACCTGCTGGTGAGGTGTGAATGTCAGACTGTTGACCCAGCTAAAGGAAGGTTTGTTGCTTTAGCTGTGAGGTCTACTTAGCCCTGGCTGAGTCTGAGTCCTCTATGAGCGAGACCTGAGGGAGACTCAGTAAAGGTTCAGTTGTGTTCCTCATGTTTACCAAATGCCCCGTCTGCTCCGCTCTGTTTTTCTGGGCATCACATGAGGGAAAAAGCACAGATGCAGATATATATATATATACATACATATACACTGCTCAAAAAAATAAAGGGAACACTCAAATAACACATCCTAGATCTGAATGAAAGAAATATTCTCATTGAATACTTTGTTCTGTACAAAGTTCCATTTGCATAACAGCAGGTGAAATTGATTGTCAATCAGTGTTGCTTCCTAAGTGGACAGTTTGATTTCACAGAAGTTTGATTTACTTGGAGTGATATTGTGTTGTTTAAGTGTTCCCTTTATTTTTTTGAGCAGTATATATATATATATATATATATATATATATATATATATATATATATATATATATATATATGTAAAGTGACATATGTAGATTTGAATGGCATCTAAACTTTAAGAAATATTTATAATGATACACTATGTCCCAGTCACAATGTTACCAGCAAAAATGCAGCAAAAGACATTCCTTCCAAGGCTACTGTTATGAATTCCACTTTTTTTCTTCTTTTTTTTTAAAACTCTTTCCCAGTGCTCTCATTTCTTTCAGTGCTCCCTTCCCCCCGCCAACCAGCTGCTGCTAGTGAGTCCATGCTTGGTGCAAGGCTCCATATCTTTTAACAACCTTCACATTCATGATTCCCATCGGGAATGGCATCCAGCTGGCTCCGCTCACGATGCTAAGACATGGCCGAAGCAAAAACATCAGCTTTGCGCTCCTCGCTCACACCGCCTTATGACCAGAGGCAGAGTCAAGTAAATCACTTTTTAAAAGACAAAAAAAAAAGAAATAGCAAAGAAGAGCACATCTGTAGGGTTGCATTATCTTAAGTCCATTTATGTATTTTTAAGAACATGTACAATTAGTTTAGTTCTTATTACCTTGTTTCTGATGAAGGGAGAGATACAGAGGGTTGCACATGAAACCAGCAGAGTGAAATTATGACCTTGCAGAGCCTGTTTCAGCTAACTATAGTTTCTGTTTGGCATACCAGGAGATGTCACACATTGTGACACAAGTTTCATTTCTGCAGCTTTATCTTTTGCACCTTATAAGTGTTTGTTTTAAAAAGGGCTTATGCAGAGATAACAAATCCAAACCCTATCTCAGACTCACACTTTGTTAACTCCCGTCAACGCAGCCTTATGAGCCTTAAGTATCACGCGCCACAGCCCTTCCTTTTTGTGACCAATGAGATAGGTGTCAAAATAACACAAAAGCTAAACACACACGGGATGTACACAAAGCCTGCAGCTCGCTGCAGCAGTACAGTCATACTGAGAATCTCAGTGGTGTAGTAATAGAAAGACCTTCATCCCACACCCTACATGTGTTAATAGTGAGTAGTGATCCAAATATAAGATAAAAAAAAATACAGGAGAAACAGAAAGGAAGTTGAAATCCAACTTGAACAAAAGTTAAAAGGCTTCCATATCAGTTGAAGTCATCATCATTGTGACACATAATGAATTCACAGCTTGGACTAAACACCTTGTCGGTGTGCGTCCAAAAGTGGAAATGAACTCCCTGTGTTCAAAAAGAAAAACAATCAGGTTTATACAAAGTTTCGCCACTCAAAGAGCAGGAAACCAGTTCATTGCACATTGTCCTTATAGTCCACACAAAGTTACCCAGAAGATGCTCATTCAGGCAAGAGTAAAAGAGGGAAGTGAAATGCAACAGTGGAAGAGAAAGAGACCAGAGGTAAGGAGAGATTAGATGGGTTCCCATGTCTCTTCCTCGAACACGATCAGTCCGGGACAACGGGTTGCTCATTTATCAGCGTCTCCGGGAGGTTTCCAGCTGGCAGTGGAGCACTGTGTGCTTGTTAACTGAATTAGCCTAAATTCAGAGAGGCCAGCGGGTGTCAAAGTACAGAGGCGCGGCAGAGAACCGAGGGGCGGCTGCGGAAGTTTTAGGACGCATTACGAACACAAAGCACAAAACTGACCAAAAATATTGCTGAAAGTAAAATATTTATAGGGTGCAGTGAAATGAAGAAATAACTACTTCAAAATATAACTACATGAAATAAAATCATTCTTGTTTCATGGAAAGAGTAGGCGCTCTGGCAAAAAAAAAAAAAATTAAGTAAAAATTACAATCCTAGTAATCCTATGTTAAAACACAACTATTAAAGGGATAGTGCAAGATGTTTTTGAAGAAAGGTGATTTTAGAAGCAGTTAAAATCCTACTTGAAATAGATCATTCTCTTACTGTCTATATTTTAACATTAATACAAGTTAATTTCTGAAGCTTCACAGTTAGTTTGAGAAGGGTTAAGACCAATTATGTCCTAAACAACCACGGTCTCAAAAAACATGTTAAAAGTTGATCCGAAAGTTATTTTATTAAAATTTTAAGGGTTTGACTAGTTTGTATTGCATGACTTTTTTGCTGGGAAATGCTGATGGTTGGAGGTAGAACACCCCTATTTCTATGTGGAACACATACTGAGAATGTACAACAAACAAAACTGTGCTCATTTAATAAGATTTTAATGACAAAATAACCCTGTAAAGAAAAACACAGAGAATGCAAGCTAAAGGAAAATTTCTGACGCTGTGATGCTTTCATTCAGACCATTAGACCCAATGCCAACTCTAATATTATCATATTATCATATCAACCTTTTCTGTTTCAGGGCATATTTTTGCACAAATTATCAACGTGAGAAATTGAGTCGTGCAATCATCATTATTGTCATTTTTGAGGCAGACTTCACAGACTTCACTGTTAATGTAACATCTAACAACAGATAAGAAGTAGAATTTAAGAATAATGGCAAAGTCGCAAATTGAGCTAAAAGAAGAAGGCCTTACCGTGACAGCAAGTCTACTCCTGAAGCTATCTCTGCACAAGTGTCAGCTCTTCCTCCATCTGGAGTTAAGTCGTGTTCAGCCAAAATTTTAAGCCTTTGTATCCAGAACCACAGTGACGCAACTAAGGGACGTTAGCAGAGCGATGATGAGCAGGCTGTGACTCTCAAACACCTTCATCAGCTCCCTAATGACATTTTAACACAAGGTTGTATTTCCCCAGACTCTGCTGAGCACAGGAACTTAACCACTATGTGCATTTTACTTTAATAACACACACACTCGCACACACGCACACGCACCCCCACACGCATGCATACATTTACATTTCTCTTGCAGCAACATAGCCATCCCAGAAAACAGTCATTAAAAGAGTGCAGGTGTTAGCCTGTGGCAGCGCGGACTACTTGCAGGTAAGATGGCATGCAGTGCTTCCCACCACTGTCTGCCAAGCTGCTGCAGGAAAATGAAAAACAAAGCAAAAAGACAAAAATATGGCATTTAGGGGACATCATAAAGACTTGGTCGGCTCTTTTCCTCGTAATTCTATCAGACAGCAGCATAAATACATGTGTGTGACAGAACATTTCATGCATCTGAGTGTGATAAAAGTAGTGGCGGATATTGATTTTTTTTTTTTTTTTTTAATCCCTGATTCAGCTAGCTTTTTGCACAGAAGGAAGCTATCTCCTCGCAGACCTCTGCCCTCTGACCTCCCAGCTCCCACTCTGTTGTTTTAGGCTGCTCACATTTATGTGGTTTGGGTGATACCAGGTGATTGTCCATTAATGATATTTATTAATAGCTGCTTCCACTCTGACACGACAGGCCTCTGAGTGATGTCCCTGGGAGTGCTCTGGGCACCTCCTGAGAACACACCAGGGTTTCTCTTCCACCAGATGACTTCATATCTATTAACCCTCGGAGGAGAAAGCAGGAGCATGGAGCAGGTACAAATAGGGAGGGGACCACACCTATCTGGGGATGGGTAAATCAAAGCTAGTAAGGTCAGGGTGAGCACTTTTATTCCCCTTAAAAGTGGAGCGGTGTGCTATCTGGCGCCTTACAGAAGGTTGGAAAGATTTAACCAGTCTGTGGTGTCACAGTTTAATGACAAAGAGATCAAAGTTTTAAATGGAGATCTTACTCTTCCCATAAAAACAGCCCAGAGATAAATACTGAAGCTTCTGTATATCTCTGTTCGCTCTTTGTTAATGCAAGACTGGTTCAGAATGTGAGCACAAAGTATTTCCAATTGGTTTAGCGAAATCCCATCTATTTCTGATCCCTGAATGCATCATGAAACCTGGTAGCTAAGATCAACAGGTGCAATTTTACCTTCATGCAGCAGCTGTCTCAAGAGTTTTGGCCATGAACAACATACTCCTGGCTTTTATACCTTCGTCTGAGACAGAATTGAGGCGTTTCAGTTTTTAATTTAAACAGCAAGAGGTCCAGCAGAGAAAATCTATCATTGGTAGCAGAAGAATAGTGAACACTTCACCTACATCCCTAAAAATACAAACTTGAGTCTAAAAACAACAGGAAAGTGAAAAGCTTGTGTGAAACATCCTGAAACACTTCAAAGTTTTAATTGAAAATCAGGGATTATTGCACCAAATATTAACCTTTCAACTCTTCTAAGTTCTAAATTACGAAAATAAATATTATGAACATTTTAATTGCATAATATTAAAAACAGAAATAGTATTTCTGTTGTTTTTAAAAAATATATATTTCTGCAATGAAACACTCATAATGTCAACATAATTACTTAAAATTTGGGATTAATAGCAAAAGTACTTATTTCACTCATACCTACAAATAGGGAAATAAGAGGAACTAAAAATGTTGCTGTGGTCTTCTGATTTGCTCCAGAGATGTGTCACATTACGGTTCTCCAAGTCGTAATCTAAACTAAACATGCTATATTCAAACTCAGGGGTTTGGTTTAAGGCTCCTGCTCCATCCTCTTTGCTTTCACCACCATTTACTCACCAGTGCCTGCCAGCAAATCCCACTTTCTATCCCCTAAAATTCCACAACCCCATTAGTTCAATTTTATTAGATTTCCCTCTCGCCCAGAAAGCCAGTAACACCTCCCCTCCCCTGCTCTCCTCTGTCTTTCTCACACACACACATGCACCTCTTCCCTGTTTTGAACCCCCCCTCTGCAGCCTCCCACCCACCCTGTCTGCTTGCCAAGAGCTGGGGACTGTTAAACTGATTTCCTCGGGGAACGTCGAGGCAGACAGTCTGATGGGAGCGTCGGGCTGCACTGTCGCCCTTCCTCTCCTCGCTCAGGGTACTGGGCCAAGCCGAACCGAACAGAGCCTCCTTGTGGTTCCAGACACAGACAGGGGAGATGGACATAGCCTGGCAACCCTGCCAGGGTCAGACGCTCTGGTGGTGCTCTGAGAAACCGGGGCGGTACGGGGCGCGCTGAGACACACACACGCCCTCAGAGGAGGCATGCTCCAAAGCATGCGCTCAACTCCTGGCAGCTTCTGCACCCTGTCAAGTTAATGGATGGGCCTCTGACTCCAGTCTGCATTTCCCCACTGTTCCCTCTCATGTAAAGGCCCTGCGCCAGTGCAGCCCACATGGTTATCACTACACCTCGCTGTCACGCTGCTGAATACAAAGAATGGCCCAAACTGACAGAAAAAGAAAAGCACAAACACATGTCTAAATACTAACATGCTGCGAGATCAGAGAGAATACATCACTCTTGTCACAACTGTCATCTGAAATGTGAAGACTTGAATGAGAGTAACTTCGATGTGCTTAAAGCAATTTTAAAGTTTTCAAGCTTTGTCTTAAAAAAAACTCTTGACGTGCCCTGGGTTCAGTTTTGAGCAATCTTAGATTTAAGAATTGGAATGAAACCCGCGGCTAAAAATACCTTGGTTTCACTTTGTATCCAACATTTTAAACAAAAACCTATAAACAATGACAATTATTTCTACGGCTAGATAATGGCTGAAAATCTTAATTATTGAAGAAATAATGCTTTTACAACTGTATTGTTATTTTTACATACAGACCTGAGAAATAGCACGTCAATTTAATCCTATCTTTCAGGTGCTTAATGCCTAGAACATCCAGGCCTTATATAGCAACATGAGATGGTATTAGGTGTTTAATTAGCTATAGTCTGTCTGCTTGCATTTTAGCTATAAAACTGTAGCTTACCTACTAAGAGGCATGTACTGTATATTGTAGTCAGTTTCCAAGATTTGACTGAAAGTGAAAATATTTCTAAACAGACAGATTTGTCATATATGGTATAAGTTAATTAGCCTTTTTTCAGTCATCTAACCAGGGAGTAAGCAGCAACACATGGGTGGATGCTCAGCACTTCAGTACTTTATGTGCCATACAGTATGGAGCATCTCAATAAAAAGATTTTCAATGGTAGAATCAGTATGTAGACAAACCTTTACATAGCTCTTTAAAACTGTGCTACTCTGCTATACCTTAAAAGAGGTATAGCAAATATTCCTTTAAAACAGAAAAAAGATACCTGAATTTTAAAAATTAATAAAAGTGTCAGATGCGATGGTTCTGCAAACTGACTCAAGTTTATCAGGTTTATATTCTTACACCGAATAGGCGGATCTCTAACAACCCAGGTATTATTCCTCCCATCTACTTTGGAGTCCTGTGAGTATTTTCTTCATTGTCTCCAAAAGAGGGAAGCTGATGTTGGCTGGACCAGTCCAGTCTGGCCTGTGTGTCCATTGCAGTTGGTTTACTCACGGCCATTGATGAGCCCTGAACCATGACGAAATGGCCTTCACATACACTCCTCCCCATCAGCACCCCTAAAACAACACGCGGTCATCCAAAGACAAACAGATGCAACTTTCTGCACCACCGCTGGCTGACTTGTGCTTACACCACAACCCACACACGAGCAGACGCACACACAAAAGGTCACATGTATCTGCTCAAATAAACAGACCCTCGTATAAACAGACCTTAGAAGATTTGAAATGTAGCAGATGTGGATTTGTCTCCAAAATCGCTTTGTGCCTTTTGAGGTGTCGAAGCAAAGGAAAGTAATTTCACCCATTAGTGTGTCAAGGAAGTTTTCTCAGGCTTTTTTTATACATCTATTGGAAAAATGGATTCAGAAAAATGAAGGAATTTCAGATTTTAGGTTGAGTATGTGGTTTAACTTTCAATAAGGCAACCTAAAGCTCCTCAGAAATAAAACAAGAAAACATAGTGACAGTGAAAAGCATCTCTGGGGAGATAAGAAAGACCTTAGCAGCCAATGTTTTCCGTCTTGTCTTGTGCCAGAATCTTTTAAGAAAAGTGATTCAGTGTTTCATAAGTTCTACTGTGCAGGATTACTTGTAACCTCTATTACTCCTAAACAATATGGAACATATGTATGTCCAAATATATTCAACAAATACATGAACACAGTTTAAAATAAACAGTGTTGTTTTCTATTTATTAAGTAAATAGGACACATTTGGGTGGTGGTTGCTCGGTCAGAATGTTGTGAGTTAAATCCCAATTTTCCATGCCGCCAACCAATCTTTATATATGTGTGTAAATGTGTGGCTCGGTGAATGAGATGAACGGTATGAACAAGTATGAACAGAAAAACTCTGCATAAGTACACACCATTTGACCTAAGATCGGGTCAGGAGGAAAACCTGGACGTTTCTTTCAGTCATCAGAACAAAATCAGAACAACCTGTCAATAGAAAACTTTGTGCTAACTCTCATTTTAACAGAGCACAGCAGAACCCATTCTGCTGCAGGCAAGGCCCAAATATGTCTGTGTTTCAAACCTTCTAGCCATCACTTGTCATGAAGTCAAGAACCAAGAATACTTGAGGCAACTCTGCCAAGCTGAGAGCCATGGCAGCAGACTTGAATGGGCTGACTTACACTTGTTATGAAAGGCTAAGAAATTAATCCGGATAGAGGATGGATAACTTGGGTATAAACATTCTTCATTGTAGTCCATAAAACTCCATCTGTATAACTTCTGTATACAGCGTTATTGTTACAGAATTTGACTTGGGAACATTGCGGAAGCATTATCAGTGGAGCTCCTTTATTGTTTATTTCCTGAGCTGAATAAACTTGTAGACATTTTCATCCAGCAGATTTATGACGCTAAGCCTACTTGACTCCATGGCAACAGAAAAAAAAGACATCTGTAAAAAATCCAAGTCAGCATTTTGCAGCTTATTCAACAACAATAAACATTCAACACAAATATGTGCAAAACAGATCTGTATCAAAAACCGATAAGCAAGCATAAGGGTTTGTCTTAAAGGTCTTTTCGCTGTTTGTGTTTTGACTAGCAGGACAATGAGTACCAACAGACGCTGCCAATCCACTGACAAGCATCCTTTTGAACACACAATGTGCATGCGTACAGACATATACAGTGTACATGTTCACTGAGGCAGCATGAAGACTCAGCTGTGGTCTTAGCTGGCACCATCTCTGCTCAGTGACATCACACCCCGACAATACCACCATTCACGCAGACATGGCTTGCAAAAGTTAGCCCGCAATTGTACAATTGTTTCTGATTCTCACAGCAAGACGCGCCGCGAAAGGTGCGGGAGAAAATGAATGGGAGGTGTGATTGGGTTATCATGTATGCTAATGGTTTAGCTACTGGCAAGAGATTTTATTGTAAGCTGAAATGAAACCTGACAGTCGTGATTATGTCACAGCTCACAGTTTTACTTTCTCGGTGCTTTAAGCAAACTGTCTTTACTTGCGCACTCTTTAGAGATTAAGATGATCTTTAATCTGAAGGCCAACTGTATCTGTTCAAATATAAAGAAATATTAGAACGGTAAATTGTTCACAAGTGACTAGATCAATAACCATCCTTTGATTATTGGTTCTCTTGTGTGCTATGAAATGTTTCTTTAAGAGCAGCTCCCTTTTTTTCCCTCCTTCAAGTAAAAAGGAGCATATTTAGAGCATGCCAGGAATTATGTCATCCACTATTCTGGTGCCAGCTCCACAGTGGAGCAGGCTGCACTGAAAGAACATATAGTATTGTTTACCACATAAAAATCTCAGCACCTAGACCAATGCTTAGTGACAAATTTATTGTCCTTAGTAACAATGTAAACAATAGATAATTGGGAGATAATAAATAACACATTTTCATACACCAGCACCAGGGCTGTTTCAAGGCTGCCTTGCCTGAAATTAGAAAGCGAGCCAGGATGTGTGCAAGCACGGCACTTTTTCAAAGGAGACAGAGGAACAATGGGAAAACTCCTCTCTTTGGAAAAAGGTCCTGCTGACATGAGCTGAGTCTGGTGCCATGATGAAGATATGCTTGGCTATTAAACAATACTGATGGTATAAACACAGGTTCACACACAAGCTTCACTTGTCAACAGATATCTATTTTTAAAGGGCTCTTTCTTTTTCTTCTGTTTTTGAAACAAAAACAAAAATCTATGGGCAATAATCAAGCTTTGATGTGTTGATTTATTCAAAGACAATATCTAAAAAACAGAATATACATTTCACAAAATTATTTTTAAAAATCCATGCTCTATCATATTTGTCTCCTTATATGTAAATACCTAAAAACTGAAAAACAAATGAACCTTTTCAGACTTTTCAAACTTGAAGAGTAACCCTGAAGATATCAAACCTTTTACGCATGAATAGAAGGCATGAAGAGAGAAAGAAAACAAGTTAATCAGTTTTTCATCACTTGTCCATGTTCATCACGAATGGGCATTGCTCCCTGCATGCTATTTTAATTTCCTGATTTCCTCCCTCTGTTTGTGTGTTAGTCTGTTGCCATTTAAGCGTCTGTCACTAAGCAAACGACAACAACACAGAGCTGAGGCATGAGATGTATGCGCGAGTGTGCGCGAGCGGTTTGCAAGGCCCCGTGGAGAACTGGCTCTGCGCAGTGATGTAATGCTTTGGCCGGCAAGCTGTGGAACTTGGCCTCGTCTCTACTGTGTTTCCTCCACGCTGCGAGGGTCAACTATCCCACAACCTCCAGCACACAACACGTACTGTTCAATTCCCTGGACCACAACAGAGCAGAATTCAACCACACCCGGCACCATGAGCACCCAGTCCTAAACAAGAAGGAAAAACACACTTGAAACAAGATTAATAAAACATTCCAACCCTTAGAAAGCGACTCGAAGCATTAAGGAAAGGCAGGCGTGTCGATTATTCCACCATCAGGCTGTGCTCTACCACTTAAACGACCGCACTTACAGGCTGAAATCTGGACAACAAAGAATCACAGTGATAGAGTCTTCAGCCCAAAGAGCGCAAACAGAGAGCTCAGAGCAAGATATGAGTCCCCCAGGGGCCACAGCAGTCCTTTGGCTCATTAACTATTTACACCAGAGACAGTCCTGCTCTGCTCTGGCCCACCACAAAATCAATTAGCCTTCATTAGCCCCATGCTCTGGGCATGCTTTCTCTGAGGGGAGGGATAGCCCTGCAACCAGTGCTTCCAGTTTCTGCAGAATATCAAACAGTCACACAGACATGTGTTGTGATGCTTTCACATAGAAAGGACAAAGGAAACTGAAGCAAGGTTTGTTTTAGAAACATAAATCTTTTAACTTTTCACTGTTGAGTGTCACCGAACATCAATACCGTCTCACCTTCCATCTCTTTTGCCTGTCCTGCCTGTGTGTGTATTGCTTACATGCCCGTCAGAATCCCACTCAATCCCTTTCTCCGCTCTCCCAGTGTTAGCGCTGGCAGGAAGAGTCCATCCAGGTCTGCGCCTCTGAGGTGTGGGGTTACAGTACGGAGATTTCCAATTGGCGGAAAGTCAACATGGTCGGGGTAATGTGATTAGAGCCGGATTGAGAACGTCGCAGGGGACACATGGGCCTGATCATGGCCCAGTTATCCGATAGCATGGCCGTATTTATTGACAGGGCCCGGCGAGGATATCATAGACATTAGAGACCCGGTCTATGCTTATGAAACCTGTGCTGGAGATTGCACCCAGATAACACAATTAGTCTCTCACTTTCTGCCCACAATCAGGGAATTCCATCAGTCGTGTTCAGACATCAGGGAGCAGAATCTCAATGGATCCAAATTTGGTTGCTGAACAGCCAACAAACCAGAAAGTTGCATGGTTAAAGGGGCCTGCAGCCATTTAGAGAGCACATGTTTATGGGAGAGCTAACCGAGCATTTACAATTCAATTACACAGATAGTAGGAGGAAAAAAGGGGTAAGATGTGTCTGGATGACGGCCAGAGGAGAGATAAGCCTAATACACTAATATTGTGTTACCTTAGTGTGTTACCATAGGAACGGTTGAGGAGATTCAAAAGACTACAAAGGCGATCAATCTTGAGAGAGCAGGAGGAAGAGGGAGAATTAAATGCCCTGGGACTGCTCTCGCTCTCCTCTATCAGAGCAATAACTCTTCTGATGACCCCTGCTACCTCCTCTTTCCTCTCTACAAGATGTTTCTCCCCTAAAAGACCTGCTATCTGCAAGAGTCTCCAAACATTACGAACTGGCCAAAGCTTTTCATCATAGCTTGGGGTTTTTTTGTTATCAAGGTCTTGACTATGCGCTTATTTATTAAGAAAACAAAGGTTTGCCGTTGGCTACGTTGCTACAGAAAAAAGCAGTTTTGTTCACCTCGAGAGCAACTTTTCAAATATTTAAAAGTGCAATGCAAAAGTCGTCAGACTTATATTTCACCGGCTGTCATATTACAAACAGGAACTTCAATGTATTGTATTAGGACTTGATTTTTTTAAAATTTCAGATCTACATGCAAACCACTATGTGTGATGAAAACTAATACAGCACATTGCCCTGAACCCACAGTTAAGCACATCCCCACAGTTCAGCGTAGTGGTGGCAGCATCATGCTGTTGGGATATTCCAAAAACTGGAGAGATGATTTGAGACTAGCACAGTGTTTCACTTTGCAGCAGAACAACAACCTTTAAAGCCGGACATGTATCAGACGATATAACTTAACCAGAGATTAGAGGTTCAAAGATGCTGTCCATCTAATTTGAAGTTGAGGTTTTGCAAAAAATCAACAATAGAGGCATCCTCCAAAAGACTAGTGGTGAACAGTACAAAGTGTTCCCTCATTGGGAATGACACATTGCACAATTTTGCTAACAATGTATAATTTCCTTCAGCCTCACAAATAAGCACTACTACTACCACATCATATATGCATAAAAAAAACTTTCATTTTACCCTCTTGTGGTAGAAAACCTTTCCAAGTGAATGCACATTAATCATCCAGTCAGTTAAAAGTGTATAAGGTGGTAGACTATGCAGACGAAAGAACAAAACGACACATCAACTTCCCACCAACTCTTTTGCCTTGTCATTTATTCTCCATGCCTCCTTAAACTACAAGCCCAATCATCTTTCAGCCTTTCTTCTTCTTCATACACATCCCATTCCCACTGCCGTAACTGCCTGCTTTGTGAGGGATGAGGTCATTTGATTTTTTTTCCCCACAGCGTTAAACTAGTGCTAACAAGTTGCAGGACCTACAGAACATGTTCTGTACATTAAGATATACATCAGGCAGTCGGTGGGCAAGCTACCCACAACCACATAAAGGGCCCATTATTCCAGCCAGAGTCGCCAGCGCTGCACTGGCAGGTTGAGACTCAGCTTTGATTACCCACCGAATGATGAAATCCACACAAGCCTGAGAGCACAGCGTTGCTGGCACAGCCCAGTGGAAAAGAAAGTTGCAACACTTGTGTGTCTGTGTGTGCAGAAATCAGTATGTATCCTTGTGGATACTTGCACATATACTCACCAGTTTGGCTTCTGAGTGCATTGAGGGAATGTGAGTGGAGCACGAGTTGCTGTGGGCGGGGCTCGGCATGCCCATCATGTTGGAACCCATGGACATTTGCCTCTCCATCTAAAGATAAAAAAAAATAAAATAAAGATACAGACACACTTAATGGTATTTTCCATCAAAACTACTCATACACCGCCAAACCTTTCACTTTCTTTTCGCTCTATAGTTCTATACTTTTATGCTTTTCATTGAGATTTTACGTGACACACCCACGTAAAGTAATGCAAAATTTTGAAGTGGAGGAAATTGCATGGTTGTAACAATTTTATTCAAGTAACAATCTGAAAAAAGTGGCATGCATTTGCTGAAATTATGTTTTTTTGTTTTTTTTAATGTTGGTAAAATACCTTGATTATGTCACAAAATCACCCTCAAGTGTGAGACTCTTACCAACCAGGCTACGTTGGATGAGATGAGAGAGCATGAGAGCCTGATTTCGCATGATGGGCTGACCCTGTTAACAGCTCTGTGTGATGATAACTGGAGCTGACCCAAAACAGGAAGCCAGAACGGAGGGACTTAACACAGGAAGCCAGTGCAAAAGGAGTGTGTGGTGCAAATATATATACATGTATGTATATGTGTGTGTATGTGCTTCTGATAGTGCTGTGACTTTCTGTCAGAGTAAAACATCAAAGCTTGGTCACTCTAGCTACAGTGTGCGTTAATGCAACAAACGGGGATTAAATCAGAATGATTAGTATTTAAGGCTTTCGGTGTGTATCAGTGTGTGATGATGTGCTCTGCCTCTGACTGATACCTGAAACCTGAATGTGAGGAAATCAGCTGGGTAAGCTGACAAGGGTGAAAGGTCACCTGTGCAAGGGCGATAATATGAGTAGCGTTTGCCATGAAATGTAAGCAGGAAAGAAGAAACCTTTGTTTCAGAGTCTAAAAGCATATATATGTATGTGTGGGAGTGAACAGTGCTCTGGCCTCTCAGCTCTCTGGCTGGTGTGGTGGTCTCAAAGAGAAATGACCCCCCCTCAATTTGCCGCAGCCCCTTCCTCCACCCTGTGTCCGCAGAGACTTAGGTCTAGAACCTGACACACAACCTTAATTGCAGTAAGTGTGTTTTGTGTAAAAATATCACCCAAACCTGCACCCCTTTCCTGAACCGTCAATCTTCCCCCAAATCACTTAGCTCCTAATTTAATAAACATGGGAGGGACATTTTCCGTACCATAAACACAGCTTGTCTTGAGTTACAAAGAGAACATATGTTATATCCTGATGCGAGGAGCTTTCTGCACATTGTTATTATTTCTGTTACACACTGTGGTTCTAAATCTCTTAAAGACAAGAGTTTAAAACCTAAACCCGCAGGACGAATCCTTCATTCCTGCAGGAGCTGATTTACTCTGCAGGGCAGTAATTTTAATAGTGATAGAAAACATCCCCAACAGCAAACCCACATGCAGTACACAGAGAGCGTACGGTGGCCTCAATGGGTGAACATGCACTGTAATCTGTTGTTACACTCACGGGCATCAACACAGCAGAGGAGCCAGGCATGGTTGGGTCTGGCAGGGTTCCAGGCATGGAGGCTGGCAGAGGCTGCCTCTGTCTGTTTCGTAGGTGCAATAGTGAGGACAGAGAGCCGGGGACTGGCCTGAAAATACACACAAACACACACACACACACACACACGCACACACACACACACACACACACACGCACACACACACCCACACACACACACACACACATCAAGTTGTACTCTGATACTGACTGTAATCTGGCAGTCTAACATCCTTAACACCAGCTCTGCATCAGCTCTCTGGGTCCCTTCCTATTTTCATTTTGTACCCACAACCAAAGGATTATGTATTTTTCTTTGCAGAGAAGTATTTTTGAGAAGTTTTATATTTTTATATGGAGATATTTAATCCTAAAAAAGTTTAAATCTCATTTATAATTGAATTTATTTGCAAATTGTGTGTTTAAAAATTTATATCACACCCTAATTTAATTTATTTGGGATCTGATCAATGGTTGGGCAGTAAATTCTAATGAAATATGACAGTTTGTGAGCACTGATCAAATCAAATAAACTCCAAGTTACTTCCTGCTGGTAGATAAAGTCAAAGAGATACATTTCCTTACACTACACAAAGAGTCAAATTGAGAAAATTACTTTAAGTAATCTCTTGTCAAAGTGGACACAACATGCCTCTTGTCAGGCAAAAACTGGTGCATGGTTGGTTCTGAAACACTGCACAAAAATTCAGATTTGGTTGACTATATGTATGAATAATTTTTTAAAAACTCCCCAAAAAGGTAATCTTAATATTTGACATTCTAGGATCCAAATTATAAAATCCAAAGGACTTATTTCTAAATGCAATGTTTTGATGAATAAATATAATTAGAAACATAAGCATAAACTTTCTATTCAAACTTTCAGGGTGCAGTTTTGGTTACAAAAAAAAAAAGTAACGGAAAAAAACAATTAGAACAACTACTTCCTCGATACTGTCTAAGTTAAACACACTTATTGGTTCTAATTCTTTTTACGTACATTGATGCACTCCATTGAAGAGTAAAATAAACTAAATGTTCGTAGATGGTGAGCCACAGGAAATAATAGTACTGAATACCACAAGAAAATACTAAAAAAGACATACATGATGAAGAAATAAATAAAAGAGAACATGTGGTGGTCTATATCTGAATTAGTGGTTCCTAATATGTAATCATCATGTAATCAATATGATGCAAGGTTTCATCTTTTAAAGGGGCTCATGTGCATCTAATCCCACTTCCCTAAAAGTTAACCAGCTACAGTTTTTAGCAAATATTACATATACAGCTAAATCATCCTACTTGCAATGGACAGCAGATTTACAAACGTCAAAAAGGGAACAAAAAATATAGAATATCCTCACAAATTACATGCAGTGTCACGTGAAGTTGAATTAAGCACAGAATCGTTAAGATTTCAAATAAAAGGTACACTTTGGCCCTTCATGCCTTTTCGGCACAATTTTAAAGAACTTTTGCTCTCAGCTTGCTCCTGCTGACATCTTTTGAATCCACTTTACACAGCCAATATATATATATATATATTCATGGAATAGATGAAAGTGGTCATCCTTAGTGAGTAATAATTTTTTTCTCAGCTACCACATGCCATCGCATGTGGAAGAGCTGTGGAGAAAATCCTCTTCAGTGACCACGAAAAAGTGCTCCGAACAACTGGCCAATGAATACTGGAGGCCACATCAATAAGTAATATGCAGAGAGGCCTGCGCTAAGCTTCAGCTAATGACAGCAGTCACGTCTCAATTGCATGGCTCAACCATGCTACCTACATTTGCACGCTGTCACATCACTTATACAACTGCCACTAAATCCCCACTTGTCAGAACATCAATTTCCAGCTGCAGGACGCATGCATGCGTAAAGTTACAACCTAAAAACGGCACTCTCTGCATGATTTTTTAATAACCCAGAGCAGTGAAATCAATAATTCTCCAGTTATCAGTAACATCAGGATGGATGCTGCTGCTCGAAGAGTCAATAAAGCTCAGTTTTCTTCAGCATTTAAAAAATAGAACTGGGTAGAAGCATTTAGGCAAGGCGTGTTGAATGAATTAGAGAAATCAATCGACAGCATCGCCTTTTTTTTCTACCGTAATAGTGAGCAGAGAAGGACTGATGTCAAAATAGAGGGGTGCAGTGGAACAGTCCCACACCTGAATAAATACCTGTATTTTTCCAGACCTAAAAATGAGCATTTATGCCTCAGACATTTTTGATTGCTACACACACACGTTCACATACAGGACTATTACCATCTGACTACATGTCAGTCCTGTCTAACATCCCAATTTATCACAATCACACCCATTTAGCAGCACTTATGACACCTGAGCAGCGTGGCGAATCCAAGCATTCCCACATGGGAAAAGTCATGAAAGTACAATGAGCTGTATAGCATGGCTCCACATTTACACTATTTTAACATGAACACTTTGGAAATGTTAGAGAAAAAAGCAACAGTTGAATGGAGAAAAAAACAAACTAGTTTGCATGTTTGTAAAATCTGCCTAATGATTTTTTTTAATACTTTGTAGACGTAAAGCAATAGCTTCAAGAGGTGATTTTTTTGTGCTTCAATTTGAATTTTATGACTGAACAAGTCTCTAAATCTAGAAGCACAATTTTTTATTTACAGTATTCTTATGTGTCCAGCTTTAAATATAATTTTTTCTTTAGCTTTATTGTCCTGCTAACTTGTCAAATTATAACTTTTTTTAAAGATAAGTACAAGTATTCATACCCCTTGAACTTTTCCGCATAACCCACGTCACAACCACAACCTTCAATGTATTTAATTGTAAATTTTGAATTGACCAATTCCAAAAGTGGAATAAAAAGAACTAAAAAAATAATAAATAAATACAATTTCCTTGGCTATACTTAAATAAAATTTGTTGTAGTTTGAATTACCACAGCAGCACTCTACTAAACTGAAAGGCTAGCAGTGCAGCCTGCTCCTGAGCTATCATAGGCCTATGATAGCTCAGGTCTATGATAGCTCAGGAGTACTCTGGCCTTTACAAATAAGGGGAAAGAAGAAAGTCATTGGTGAATGAAAGGAGGCTCAAAGAAAGTCCAGTTTCAACAGTTTTCCTCACCCATGTAGCAGACCTAGCAAATATGTGGGAAAGGTACTCTGTTCTTATTATACACTGAACTTTCTGGCCTAAATTTAAAACAATGTGTGGCAGTAATCTAACAACACACATCTATCTGAATAGCCACAACATGGTGGTGGCAGCATCATGATGCAGGACTGCTACTCCTCAGCAGGGACAGGAAGCTGGTCACAGTAAATAGGAAGATAGGTTGAGCTAAATATAAGGCTGGAAAACCTGCTTGGACTGTTGTCCTGTCCCAGCAGGACAGCAGCTACAAACATATAATCAGAGCTACAATGGAATGGAGGAGATCAGTGTTTCTCAACCCTGGTCCTCAGGGCCCACTGCCCTGCATGTTTTAGGTGTGTCCTTGCTGCCACACACTTTACTTCTGAGTAAAGTGTGTGAATGGGTGATTAACAGGCTTCTGCAGCACTTGATGGTATGCAGAGGAGAAAATGCAATAATTTGAATCAAGTGTGATGGAGCAGAGAGACATCAAAAACATGAAGGACCATCAGCCCTGTTCTGTTAAGAACCACTGGGGCAGATCAAAGCATACTCATGTGTTAGAATGGCCCAGTCAAAGCCCAAGCCTAAATAAAATTGAGAATCATATGCGAGGCCACAGGTGCTCTCCATCCAATCTGACTGACCTTGAGCTATTTTGCAAAGAAGAAGCAAAAATGTAAGTTTCCACATATGCGGCTGGAAGGGTGACACATCAACAGACTTGCAATAGCAGGAAGGACGTATACAAACACACATCACATTTTTATTTTCATTTTTTCTTCTTTAAACATTCTATAAAACAGTCTCTCATTTCCCTTCAACATCACAGTTATGCTCTACTTTGTGCCGGTCCGTCACGTAAACTTTCAACAACACACTGTTCTGTTGGGCTGCAATGTAACACAAGACAAAGGGGAATGAATACTTGCAGGACACTCTAGTTATGCATGAAAGAATATATGCTTCATAGATTATTGATCCTGACTTCAATTTCTTGTGACTCCAGAGAAAGAAAATCACAATAGCACAAATTAAAATGGAGCACAGCGCAGGTACAGTATGTAGCCTCTTGCTTTCTAAAAAAGAAGGTCCTTCTTTGAATTATTTACAAAGGACACACCTAGGAGTTAGCACGGCTAACACCAAGTCTGTGTTTGTCACCACCTCACACAAAAACAGTCTGTTAATTGAACAGAGGGAAAAACAACACTAGCATCTGACAGAACTTCCTCTGTGTATTAAACTCTGTGCTTTTTCAGTTTAAATAATTAGATGTCTCAGGGAGTATAACACATAAAACAATTTATGGCTTTTATTTACAAACCACTTCCTTACTGATCAGGAGATTGTATTTAATGCGATTTGTGGATTTGACTAATCATGCAATCATAAAAGTATTTTTTTAATGAAGTAAATATCCCAGACCCTGTTTTGTTTCTTACGTGGGTTAGCAGGTTCTTGTGCTCATAACACCCTTAAGATAACCAAAAAACAACAACAAAAATACCTTTAAGTTGCAGTCACGCCATACTTTACATTGTGGGAACATGTGTGTATGTATATGAGTGAATAATAACAGTCCCGGCTGAGGGGTTGATAATAGCCTGTGCCGTAGGGCCCTGGGGGGAGCAGGTAGACACTCCACAGTCCTGACCCTGCACTCTCACATTACTGAGTGCCTCGCTCTCCTTCTCAATCCCCGCCCAAGAACCACCACCATACCACCAACGCCGCCCACCTTCACTCCACCATGACATCATTACTGGATCTTCTTCCCTGCCTGAACCCCTCTACTGCTTTTTTGTTCTGCTCTCTCCTTTGACGGTCACTTTTCTGGTACTTTTTTTTCCTAAGTGGAAGAGAAAACTTTTTTTCTTTCGTTTTATTAGTTTGGTATAACTCTTTTCTGGGCCCCTCAGGGTGGTCATACTTGAGCTCAAGTCTCTCTGTTCTAATCAAACCTGCAGTGTGCGCACACCGCCCCAGTCCCCAACTCCAACTCAAGTGTTGGGACTTAAAACACAAGCGGCCTGGCCGTCATCCAAAGCGGCCGAAAGACGGAGAGAGGTTCACTCAGTCCACTGACTCACGTCCTTCCCTTTTTGACTCTGCTCCAGCAATGATGTAATGCTCTTGGCTTTTCTCCCTCCCCCCACCCAGTGCCTCCATACCCCTTGATTTTATCCCTCCCTCCTCTGCTTTCCTCTCTTCTCCTCTGCGCCTCACTTTCCCTCTCTTTCTCTCCTGGACCCTTCCAGCATCGCTGCACTGGCTCCTCGCTGGGTGAAGTCACTGTGAGCTCGGGATAGACGCAGCAGCTAAAAAGTTTTGTACGTAACCAAAACAGCCCAGGGCCAAGTTCCAGACATTTGGGAGATGGTGGTGCAGTCGCCATGGGAACAGCGATAAACAGAAAAAGAAACAAGGGCCTCAAACAGCTTGCAGCTGCCTGGCTCTTAGAGTAAACACTGCGCAGGACCTGCCCGTGATTTACTGCCTTTAATCACTGGTGGGAGGAGAGTGCCATGGGGTTTGGACTGAGGAAATAATACGAATCTGATCAAATAAATCAGCTGTAATGGGTTACAACACAGGCTGACTTTTATTAGCGTGCTAGAGATGAGATGGATGCAGCGAGGGAGCTTCACTGGGAAGGATCTTGGATGGGGTGTCCTCACTTTAGGGGGCCAGAGGCTGAGTCAACCCTTTCCAAAGCACAGTTGATGAACAGCTGTCAATAACACTTTTTACCAATAAGCTTCATTGTTCGGCGCCTTGTAAAAGTATTCCCACGCCTTGAACTTTTTTCAGATTTTGTGGTGTTACAAACAAAATCGTGTATTTTGTTTGATATTTCAATTGTGAAGTGGAAGGAAAAGAAAATAGGTTTCTAAAAAATTTTTTTACAAATAAACTTCGCAAAGGTGCAAATTTTAGTTTGCAGGCATTCAGTGTACTGGTTTAGATCGAAGTATAACTAAGTGTTAGAATGGCCCATTCAAAGTTCAGACCTAATCCAATTGATAATCTGTGGCAGGATGTGAAAATTGGTATTCACAGGCGCAGTCAATCCAGTGTGAATAGGCTTTTGCTATTTTGAAAAGAACAATACACATTCCCCAATAGACTTTCAGCTGTAATTATAACATTGGTTGGATGCACCTATATGACACCTTCCAGATTTTTATGAAAATGTCGAATGCTTTTGTTACAATCCTCTGCTTGCTCTAATCTATATTATAAAATCCTATTATAAAATATATCATAGTACATGCTTATGGGATCCTGTTTGAATTTATGAGCAAGTCACAGTATATCCAAAGTGGAGTTGTTTACATTTAGGCCAAGAAGAGAAAGGATAGGACGGGTTTTTTTTCTTCTTTTTTTTTACTATGAACAAAATTATGTCAGTACAGTTATACCATCAGTGAATCAGAAAAAGTACCCACCAGCCTAAGTCATCTCTGAACAAGTTAACCTGACACCTGTCGTCACTGGTTTTCCAACAGCTGGCAAACGCAGCTCCTTTCACTTTCTCACATTCCACCGCTGCCGCTTTTCATCGGACACAAACATGCAAATAAATCTGATTAGCATTCTGCATATTAGTCCTTCGCTGAACTTTTCTTCTTTTCATTCTGATTCATGTCTTCTCTTGTTGCCTATTATTTCCACCCTCACATTCTTTTTATAATCTTGAAATGTTATTTTCCACACCTTAATTCTTCAAATACTATTATATCCCTTCTTTCATCCAGACATGATGTGTCTTTTCCTTTCCTTGTACAGACATGTGTTCTGTCTGTCCCTCCACCCCCCAACAAGTGACCATCCTCCTGGTATAAAAATGCTGCTCTTCTTCTCTCAGTTTCCTCCACCCACCTGATCTTTCATTTCCCCTCCTCCATCCACCTCCTAATACCCCTCTTCCTCTTCTCCGTCTACCTCTGATCCCATTTTTCCTCCTCCCTGTCCACCTCTGATCCCTCGGTTTCCACACTTCCCCACGCTGTGATCCCTGCACTTACCCTGGGAGAAGCAAGGCACATCCCTATGTGTGAGTTGCATTTGCAGGAGCCTGCATGTGTGGTGGCCCCGGGGCAGAGATGACACAGGCCCGCTGGAATGAGAGGGGAACAGAGTCTGGGCGTTCCTCTACAAACGCACTATTAAACCCGCTGAAGTACACAATGAGCTCATCTTAATTCAGGTCAGATGTACATCCTGCTTTCTCGCTGTCTTTTAATTTTTGCAATTTATTACCCTAGATACATCTGTCTGTCTACTGCTTGACTAACGCTGCACTTTATATCCAACGTGCAAATGGAGCCCACATTTTAGATGTAAAGATTTTGTAAAGACCCTACACTTTCACAAAGGATGGGCCATCTTCCTTTACACAATTTTGTGAAACATATCTAATCAAAAACAAGAATGGAATGGTTTGGTTTGAATGGTGAACAACATTAAGTCAACGTTTTCTCTATGAGAAGCATTTCTTTTTACCTGCTATTGTATTTGCATAGGTGAGCTGATGCAGTTTATTTGCATGCATGTAGAAAAAGGGGACTCCAATGCACAAAATATTTAGTACAAGAAAAAAATCAACAAAAGGATCAACTCTATAAAGAATCTTACATTCAAATAACCATAGAAACAGCACAAGCTTAATCACTATAAAAAAAACAAAATGTGCCTTCCAAACCTTTCTTGTATAAATCACACACTTGACAGAAGTCGCTAACCGACAGCAAACCATGGTCCTAAATAATCAGTCGGCGTACCACCAAATCTCTCTGCAAAGGGCTTACAGCAAACCTATTTATCACCCAGGCCTTTGCATGAAGATGAGCATGTGTTTGTGCTACTTCCCTGAAAGGCAAAAAGAAGGACCACAAGTAGCTGGGCGACTAAGGTGTGAAAAATGGTGTGCATTTACAGCAGCATGGGAAACAAAACCACGATATGACTTCCTACAAAGCTCGACATGATGCATGCAGCGCACCCAGAGTGGAGCTAAGTTATAAATGTGACATCTAAAAGAAAGCTCAAAGGTTATCTGCAGAGATGAGGCAAACTCTAAATGAGCATCGTGGATGGCAAGTTCGTATTGATTTTAGATTTGCACATTTCTGCAAATCTAATACAACTATGCTATTTGAATAAAAGTACTAAACAAAATCTTCAAAACCTATTCTGGTTACATGGTCACAAACCAAAGCTGAATGACATATTAATTCAGTGGTTGGAGGATTGCAGCTTGAAATTTCACACACTGATGGTAAATCATGAATCACTGGCTCATACTGAAAAGTTTGGCACCTACTAGCCAACAGGGCCTTGCAAAACTATTCATGCATCTTTATTAGTATTATATCTAATTTAGCTAACTAGATTAATGTTTTAATCAGCATTTTATAAGACCAACACAAACCCTGAGACTAATTGTGAAATGGAAGAAAATCTGAAAAGCGTGGCATTTATTTATACAGAGGTCCTCTGAGGCAACATTTTGTAAAACAACTTTTTACAACAATTACAGTTGCAAATTTTCTGGGCTATCTCTCTACCGGCTTCGGTCATCTAGACACTGGTGTGTAGGTTCAATCTTTATAAAATACCTCAAGTGAATCCAGAGTATCTTTGAACATTAAATTTCATCTCCTGCATCACAGATTCTCAATTGCATTCATTTTCTCACATACTATGAAAACGCTAATTCAAATAGGTTCAGGTCTTTTGCATTTTCTAACAGATTTTACTGCTTTTTTTGCCATGTATTAACCAAGACCAACCCCTTCCCCATGATGATGGTGGCATGATGCTGCCACCATCATGTTCCTCTAGTACGTTTTGCTTGAGTGTCGTCTGACCAGAGAACCTTCTGCTACATGCAGTATTTGTTTCTCACATGACCTGAATTTGTGAAATTCCATTTAAAGAAAACTCAGAAACCATGCATCATTTCCACTTTATAATAATGTCCTTCTTTCTGCTGGTCTGTCAAATAAAATTCAAATAAAATATTAAAAGAACGTATGGTTATGGTGCTTGGTCAACTAAAGCCTTAATCTACATAATTGACATGTTTAGTTTTTTGCCATAGGAAAGCATTAGAAGGAAACACACTGCAGAAAATATTTAAAGATGTCTTTAAATATTGCATAAATAACTGATAGTTTCCCGCACGTGGATGGCAATTTTTTTAATTAAAGTGGCTGTGTTCATCTTGACTGTAATGTGTAATGGAAACAAACAACTGGACTAAATTATTCTGTTGAGCCAAAAAAAAAAAAAGAAGAATGTCACATTTAATAGTTTGTGCCCACACCCATCAATGTTCAGATCTCCACTTATTGTAAGTCAAAAAGTTGAGATTTCCACAAAACCCTGTATCTCACGTTGTTGTCCAGGACTGTCCAACATGGTTAACCGGGACATTACTCAGCACCAGCTGTGTGTGATCAAAAAGGCAGAGGGCATTCAGAGCACTTCCGTATGAACTGACACGAGCTACGACATCAGGATCTGTCGGCTGTTTCTTATGCCTGGTTTTAACACTGTTTTGTGTCAGCGCAGGTCCCCAAAGACCCAGCTTGAGGACTCGGAGCAGAGCAAAGGAGAGAAAAAGAGAAAGAGAGCAGTCCTCGGGTTTCACAGCTGCAGGCTCAACTCAGTCCTGAATTAAATGGTCTTGAGGAAAACCAATCCTAATTGATTCCAAGCCTCAAAGCTCTTTAGTAAACATTGTGAAGCAATGAAAATGACTTGTTATTCTAATTCATTGGATGCTTATTCTGTACGCAGCAAAATGAGGAAGTGGAGTGAAGTGAGATTAAATTTATATCGTTAGTCTCATTTAGTAACAAACAGCTGCTTAAAGTGTGACAGTATTTAAAGCTTTATGACAGAGGTATAGATACACCTCACCATTGTTGACAAGGGTGACTGCTATGTATTTCACAGTTTTTAAAAAATACTTTGGTTGATAAGGAAAAAAGTTCTTTTAAATTTTTGCAAAATCAGTAAAAAAGATAAATAACAATAGAGCAAACCTCATTCATTTTGCATTGTTAGTGGATAACTTGGATATTTAAGCTCATCACAGGGAATCACTGCTGGGATAACTGTTTCAGTTTTTGCAAAGCAACGTTTTTCATGTTGGGTGTCCTTGTAAAGAGATCCTGTGCACAAAGACTTTGGTAAGTCCAAATGTCTTCCTGTGGAAGCACTGATTTACATCCTGCTGATGTAAAACTTTCCAGCTCGCTTTTCTCCTGTGTAGGTCTACTCTTCCTATTCATGTGTCAGGATTCATTAGTCACTGTAAACAAACTGCACTTCCACAGATTCATCACATGGATGAGCAGCAAGGTTTTCTCCAAAATATGTCACAGAAGAAGTGATTTTTTTTGGTTGTCCTCTCTTGCTCCTAGAGCAAAAGTGTGCAAATTTCTCACCAAATTGTTTAAGATTCTGCGGTAACTGCAAGCTGTGATGACAGGTAGAGAAATTGTGCATCACAGAGGTAGGGAGTTCATACTGACAGGTGAACTCAGGTGAAGCAGCGCCTAGCAAGGTCTCTGTTACTGGCAGTGATTTGCTGCTCCTCTGAGGGGATGAAATTCCATCTCTGTGCTCAACAAAGAGCCTGACGAGGTGTCAGTCAGGCTTAGAGATGGGCCTCCCATCCAATATTCAGCAGCTCCTCGAGCTGTAAATCTACACAGGACAACTTGAACACAGGACCAGCTTAACACTGAGCCATCTCAATGTTTAACTAGGTAGCCACAGGCCTGGGGTTACAATGACAAAGCTCTGGCAAAAGTGTCAATGCAGCTGGAGCTACGGCATAAGGACTGGAGTAGGACAGTTAATGGTTGTCAAAGGGCAAATGTATGAAGTTTGAAACAGGATTAGGTGATAAAGCAAAACCCCAAGGTGTGCGCATCTCACAGAATACTGCTTGACCCAAAATCTAGAGAATGAAAAAGAAAAGCATTGCATGGTACGATATGGCATTTTACTAAGTTTACAGGCCACACAAGGAGAGCTTTAAGTAATTAGCAGCCAAGAGACACATGTTAGCGCTGGAGGAATTACGTAGATCCACAGTTCAGGAGTGCAGCTAAATAAAGGGCAAAACCGGATGGAAATTAGTTAGAGGCTGCAAAACCATATGCATGAGATATTCATCTGTTAGAATGGCTCAGTCACAGTCCAGACTGAGATTCTGTGGCGAGACTCGAAAATTTGTCTCCCCAGTTGCTCCACAGCTAACCTCACTGGTTGGACAAGATGGGGAAAACATCTAGGGGTATGAATACCGTTGTGATGTATTGTTAAAAAGACAGGGAAAATGTGGCAAACATTTTTACAAGGTCAGATTATGCCTATACAAAGATTAGCCTGTACTCTAAACAACCAGCTACACAATAAATCCTCAATTAATAATGATTTACTTTAAAGCTACCCTTCCCATTTGCAATTGTGTGATGGTGACCGAAATTCTCACGCAGATTAAAAAAAACCAAACTATATTTTCAAACATGAAATGTTTGACACTCACGACTGTGGCTTGAGAAATAACCTCATCTAATCCTCTGAGACCTTTTGCTCTGAGACAACTTCGAATGAACAGTAAAACATGATTTTCTGGCCCCACATACAGCGCCCGAAATGTAACTAAACACTAACATTACCTCACAGACGACAGAGGAATGACAGCTGGCACGAACACAAAGGCTCAGCCTAAAGCTGTCACTAAACAGGGCCACACTTGAGGTGAGAGGATACAATCTGCCACTTGTTAGATCATTTGTTTTATGGCAAACTTTCTTACTACGCCCTTGTCTGTTGTAGCAAAACATGCTCCACATAAATGCAACAACAACAAAAAAAGAAAGACAAAGAGACTAAATGTAGAGTCTGACTACTTGCTGTTCATGCTAATCTCTTCCTGGATTTTTTTTTTCTTTGGGTTTTGTGTTTCACTCACCCTATCTGTCTGTTGGTGGAGGGAGCCTGAGTGATAACTGAGCTGGACTGGGGAGAGGGAAGGGCCTGCTGGATCACTATGCTGGTATCATGGTTGGCCATCCGTGCGTGGGACTGCTGGTGCTGACCTTGACCTGCTTGTCCATGCAGTGCGATGTTCTGCAAAGAGGAAGCAAGAGAAAGAAAAAAAAAAGCAAAGTGTGCACATGAGGTTAAGAATGAATTTGAAGCACAAGTGTGCAGATTTGCAATCATTGAACTTTTCTTCCTCACACACCCATCTTCAAGCTGTAACAGAGAATTATGTAAACTATGCTCTACAAGGTTTTCCACGTTCCATTTGGGACACGCTGACAGTCTAATGAAGACCAGGTTCCTTGGAAACTCTCTGTAGGCTGAGACATGTATAATAACAGCCATTGCAAAATAACTCTGGGTTAACAACATTTTACATCTTATATGGTGTGTGTTTTTTTTCTCATGTGGTGGTCCCTTCAATGGGTTCGTAAAGTTTTGGAATGTTATGTACTTGCATCATTGGCACAAACGTCACTTTAATTTTTGGCTTTCAAATTCGAACCATTCTTAGAAAGTTACAGAGACACATTTTGGAGCCATTAGCAAGGCCTAGCCTTGCATGAACTCCCTGGCAAAAGCAAATTAATTGTGTCCTGGCATGGACCTATTTAAGCGTAATCCGTTTTCACCAAGTTTGAGGTCAGGGTCATTTTATTTAGAAGCTGTTTATCCTTCCAAAATCATTTTAAAAGTGTGTTTTCAGTCATTATCCGTCTGCTAATACCTGGTTGTCAAAGTATCACAGATCTGTAACATTAAACCTTTGAACTGATCCTGACTTCAACCCTATTGAAACTTCATGGATTATGCCTAAAAATTAGATCATCTCCTGGAATCATGTCAGAAGCTTGTTCATAACTACAAAAACGATGTGGTTTTCCTACAGCTTGCTTAGGGACATTTAAATAAACATGAGTATGTATGTAAACCTTTCAATTTGTTTGGATCAGAGTGAAACTCCTAAAATGAATTTTCAATCTGTTCGTGTTTATGAAACTGATGGACGTTGCTTTAAATCATGACAACCGTAGTTCTATACCACCCCAGCAAAGGAATCATTAAAACAAAGTAAAAGACCCACAATGATCTGTCAATGACACAATGACATTTATGTTATTAATAAATCTATTTAAGCTTCTGAGTGGCTCTATAGATCCAGTTTAATTTAATTATTAAACTAAACAAAAACATAAAACTACCAAAACCAAAAGTTGTTCCTTAGTTTTAGTGAAACGCATAAACAAACATAAGATAACTGTCATTTAAATATTAAAACATGAGAAGAAGAGTAAACTTATGAAACAAAAACACAATAAAATCACTTGCTTAATCAAAATGCACTGTTGCACAACACATACTCATGTGACCTTTTTTCCATTTTGCTGGTTAACTTCAGTGTTTCAGGTGTTTGAGAGCTTTCGCTGCTTATCTCTGCCTATTGTGCATTTTACTCCTACATCGTCTTGCTCCGACTCGCCTCCTGCTGACTTAGCAGAGCCTCCCGTCATAAACCACACAGGCTGGGCAGGCTAGACATGGCTGACCTGAACACAGACAGGCTCCTGAGCCAAACTCTCAGAAAACAGCTTAGCTGCAGCATGCTCCGCACATGTTCCCAGACGTTAAATAAGCAGTCTGTCTTCTGCTGATTTGACTAGTATCCATGTCCCAGGTGAAAATGCCACATTGCAGAGCTATAATGCATAAACAAAGATGTCCTCTGATGAATATAACATTTTGGACCTCTGCTTTCATGCAGGACAGTCAGGCCAGTTTGTCTGGTTTTGCTGTTACAGCCAAGATGTTGCCTCAGTGGTCTGACTTTATTTCTTGGAAGAAATATGACTCCCTCCCCTGAGAGGCAACTGAGGAGCTGCTTGAAGTTACAGGTGAAGAACCTGATCTGAGTTCTCTTCATCAGAGGTGGATGACAAATCTTTATCTGTTAGACCTCGTCTGTCACGACTGACTAATATGTACCTAAAACAACAAGGTGAGAATAGAGGACGGAATAAGATAGTGCACAAACAATTGTGGTCACCGGCTTCTTAAAAGGGAGCAGTGTGGTTAGGTGAGGTTTAGGGTGTTTTTAAAAATCTATTTGGGAGGCTTCATAAGCTCACATGGTGTAGGTATCTATTTGTGACAGATGATTGCACAGATAGTGGTTTAAAACTCAACCCCTGTGGAGGGTTGTGGCTTTGGGTTTTTCTGGGTTTTGGGTCTGAGGCTTTCTCCTCTATTTTGCAGTACCTGCTTACTGTCTTCTTCTTCTTGCGCTTTGCAGAAGTCCTGCTCAATGGAGCAGTCCAGGTCACTGAACAGTCCGACCTCTTCACAGTTCTTCAAGAATCGGGTCGGAGTGGGCGTCTGGTCTGGAAGTCAAAGAACATTTTGTCGAGCTTAAACACTCAACGTCTTAACAGTTGATAAAACTATTAATTTTGTCAGGCTACGAGTGCATACGTATTGGCAAGAAATTGCTCTCAAGCTTTGTCGTGAAGGAAACATTTAGCAATAAAACACGGTGTGTTCTGTGACGCGCCGCAGAACATCGTGTCTGCAAGAAAAGTAACATTCTTTTCAACATAAATGAAATGACGACAGAAACATATCCCAGCATACATGGAGTAATACTGAAATTAAGCTAATGGTCCCCCCTCAGGTTTACAGAATATATGGTGCTTTTCAAAGTATTCTCCCCCCAGAGGTTCTCCACATTTCCTCATGTTACAACCACAAACCTCAATTATTTTATTGGTATTTCATGTGACTAAACAACACAAAGAAGTGCGTTATTGTAAGATGAGAGGCAAAGAATACGTGGTTTAAATTTTTTTTTCGTTTTCAAATAAAAATCTATCAAAGTATTTTAGAATCATATTTCAGTAAAGTAACAGGTCCTGGTTACGGGGGGTATGTCTCAGATTTTTTGCTCAGTTTTGGATAAAATAGTTGAAGCTCATTTAGATTTGATGAAAAGCATCTGTTGTAATTTTTTAAGTCTTTCACATTCTCAATGAGGTTTGGCAAGGCAATTCCAACAAATGAATATAACTTGCTCTACACCTTCCATTGTAGGTCTGGCTGTACATTAAGGTTGTTATCAGGTTTGAAGGTGAACTTTGGCATCAGATTCAAGACTTTTGCAGCCTCTAATCGGTCTTCTTTCAGGATTGGTCTGTGTTAAGCTCAAAGCATCTTCATGTCAACTCTGACCAGCTTCTCTCTTCTTGCTGAAGTAAAGCATCCCCACAGCATGATAAGTTCAGGTTTATGTCCAGTGTTATTTTTCCTCCACACCTGTGTTTCTCTGAATGATGCTCTTCTTGCCAGGCCTGCTCTTTCAACAAGATGTAGGTCCATGTCTTAGTGGGTTTGCATTTGTACCTCGGTTTTTCTATTTTCAGATGATTTATTTATAACAAAATCTTCTTTTAAACGTTTCCACAACTTTATCCCGGATCTGTCTGCTGTGTTTTTTGGTCTTCATGAATCTGTTCGCCTTAGAAGTTTTCATTTTTATACTGAGATTAAACTAAGCACATGTCGATTACATTTACTAATTAAGCAACTTGAGGAATTTGTTGCAATAGATTTAATTAGGCAGACTAAGTAAAGGGGACTGACAAATAACAGACATTGTATCATAACAAGAAAAGGTTTCTATGGCTGGAAGGCACTCTAAGGTACCATCACCCATTTGGTTTTTAAAATAGCATTAGAGCCTTTAGTTGGTGAGAGGGAGATGCTCCCTTTACAGCACCATTTTTGCCGACAAAGAACAGATTCCTCCCGCTGAGAGGGGGGTCTCAGCCGAAAGCTGCAGCGTTCAGCTTGACATTCTGGGGGGGGTGCATACATATCAGGTTTCAGACAGTTGAAGGTGATTTTAGGATCACGGTTGTTTCAAAGGCTAAAAGCATGCTTCATGGTCTGTTTACTCATTCTGGCTAGACTGGGGATTGACACAAACTTTCAACATGACTTGTGAACCCAAAATACAGTTTTACCTAGAGTAACTTTTCAATCTTGTTTTAGTGAGATATTAATTCATTCTCTAACTAAAAAAAAAAGGAAGCTATTCATTTTTATCCAGGATGCTGCCCAGTGAAAAGCAAACACTGTTCACTTTATTTTAAAACTAAGGAGACTGTTTAGACACTTTACCATGTGTGACTAAGCTCTGGCTTATGGGTAATGGTAAACTGCTGACCATTTTCTCCTGAGTTTAGCATGTAATTCAGAGAATTTGTAACACAGACAGAAGACTATGAGACACTCGGCCTACAAAAGCTGATCCTGTAGTCCAAACAGTTTAATAATAAAGAAGAAAGAATCTGGTTTAGTTAGACAATAGCTGGGGAGGCATAGTCTACCTAACACATGACCTCAAGATAAGGTGAATATAATTGCATATACTTAAAAATTAAAACTCACCTAAAAAAATCTGAAGATGTAAATTACTCAAAGTGTTATCCAGGAAAAGAAGCACAATATGGTGACCACAAACGGTAGGAACAGCATGTTCCTGAGCCATAGGCTAACAAACCATATAATTTACATTACTTTAAACAGCTTGTATAGGACTAGCCATAAAGGTTTGTGATGACAGATGAGTATGTCTGTGGTTGAGTCACTTGTAGCACGCCCCTGCATCAGAAACTTGCTGGGCTGCAGAAGCAAATCGGTCTGCATTGATGCCGATGTAACTCACCTGATAGCATGTTGTCGTTCTTTATGGAGGGGAACTTAAGGGTCATCTCATGTTTGTGACGATGAATCATCAGATGATCCTCCGTGGGAAAACGCTGTTTGATTTTAAGACCAGGAGGTATGTAGAAGAAAAAGCAAGAACAGTAAATAGAAAGGAAAAAATGATACTTTAGACAATTGCCTTTAGTTTAGACCAAAGGCAAAAATAAGTTGGAGAAACCTCTTAAACTAGAAAATAGATGCTAGATAACTGGTGTAGTTCTAAATACTGTACACTGGCTGTTTACTTTGTAATTAGATTTGCTCTTTGCTCTGTGTGCTGTTAGGTAGATATGTGCACGTAGACATCCTGTGTGAATCTCCCCAGATATGCATTTATAGATATACACTAACCTGAGAGCAGCCAGGAGCATTGCACACGAATGGCCTTTCCTGGTCCGAGTTCATCCCTCTGGCCAGCGTCTCATAAAACTGCAAGAGAAGACATATAAATTAATCAAAAGGGGAACCTGACTGACTCTAGATCTCCTATCGGCACTTTAAGGAACAAGTACACTGCTACTGTCAATGCAAAATGCTTACGCACAAGTAAAGGGGTGGGGAAATTATATAAAAAGTTAATATTATTTAAGAAATACAGAGAGTAAATTGAGAAAAGTATTTGCAAATGATGTCCTCATCTTAAAATAAAAACATGAATATCACAACAGCAGCATTTTCCTTTTATCATATTACCCTGTAAAATAATATGCATGCAGTATCTAACTAAAATGTACAATTACCGATAAACACAAAAGCTTTACATTTTCTCTATCACAAAAGAGACATAAATTGGCTTTACTGTAACGTTAGAGAAATGATGTAATAAAACATGTCTTAAATATGTAATTGATCATTAATCTTAAGATAAAAAAACTGTTCGTTTTTCAGATATAACTCCAAAAATTTCTCTATCTTTAACACTCGTCTGTATTTTACAGTTAAATGACAAAATAAATCTTCAGTGGAAAATATTTTTAATGGAGTCACTTTATATCTTCCACTTTTTTGTAATTTCTTGAGATATTATTGAACTTAGTCGGTACACTTCTCTGTGGAAAAATAAGAAAGGGAAGTGGTGTCACAGTAGACACATATAATTAGATGTCAGAAGTCCATTTGGTCTATGACAAACAACCTTAAAAATTAGACTGCACTCACGCTAACAGTGTGCATGAGCTCCAACTTGTCAAAAGTAAATGACTTCAGCTGTTATTTTAGGTTCTACGAGACAAATCGAGGACAAAACATCTTAGAAAAATATATCCCTTGACTCTGTGATTTACTGATTTTTTTTTTTTTTTTATATATATAAAAAAACTATAAAATGGAACCCTGGCATAATAAAAAAAGGGAAAAAATTCACATTTTAAAAATGAAATCGTGATCTTCATATATGTGTGAAATATAAATTGTTGACAGCAGAATAAAGCATTCAATCAACATTCAAAGTTTGGGACGTAACCAATAACTGACACATGAACGACAGGTAGACGTGGTTTTTACCAGCTAATCTAAACAAAAACAGTAAAATAAAAAAAGTTATAATAAAAAAAGATGATTAGCAGATCAGATCAGTATTTTGTATGCATTCATAAAAAATTTTATATAAACAAAAAGAATTGTTTCATCCTAAACCTAAGAAAAATCTGTGGTGATGTTTGCCATTTTTTGTTTATAGCAAATAAAACAGTAACTTTTTGTGGAGTAACTGTAGAGTCTCTCCACTTTCTAAATGTTGGCAGTGCCTCAGACGAGCAAAACCATCAAAAGGGTGAACCTCACAGTTAAATGACATGCAACATTTGTTTATGAGTGGTGTATCATTTTAAATTATTCACAGATACACCAGTTGTTGCCTTTGTTAAACTTTTAAAACTGCACAACATAATTCATTTCTATGAGCTCTTCGCATGACCAAGAGCATTGTTATACTCTACAAAAGATAAAAACACTTAAAACCCTCTTCAAGTAGTGCATTATATTTTAATATCAGATATTAACATTTTCCACAATGATAATGGTTCATGGAGAGATACAGAAGAGCAGCCCATCAAGATTATAATGCCAGATGTTAACGCAATTCTGGAATTAAACCTTCAAACCTTTTTTACCTTTAGTACTTTATGATAAACAAGTAGATCTGTTGGTGTGGAGAATGAGTAGAAACATTATTAAACTGAAACGTCAGTAATTAAATTACTGTTTTGTTACGACACTGAAATAAAATTAAAAAAATCCCCATTGATATCGGAACATTATCAAAAGCTTGCGACTTTGTTACATCACCTGTCATATTACTGATCTGGAAAACATTAATTAATTACATTCTTGATTTACTTATTTTTTTCTTGTTTGCTGTAAGCCGTTTTACAGCGGTGTGATTCACACATTCCACAGTCACATTTATCACTTTTTTCTCTTTCGTGTTCGCCTGTCATGCGTGCAAGAACTGCAACACACCTGTGATTTAGCCAGAGCCACCCTTCAAACGACAAACATGAATACTTTCACACACTATTTAGGTGTCCCTTTTTTTCATGGGTACAGGCTATTTCCTGAAGCGCCGTCAAAACACTCCAATATTGTGTTATGTCAAGCAGCGGTGTTTGCCTAACAAGTTGTGTTTCATGACCAAGCCTGCAAAACAGGGTCTGGACAGGGTCTTTCTGTCAAGAGAGCAAAGTGATCAGGTCTAACTTTCCTTCCCCCTGGTGCACTCAGGCTCCCCTAAATGGGCTCTAAACACTCACCTGGTCTCCTTTGCCACAACAAAAACACAACCAACGCTGCTGATCTGAGCTCCAAGTTCAAACTAAAACAGAGGATGACAGCCTGTTGGACCAGAGCCTGCGGACCTGTCATTAAGAGTTATTCCAATTCTGAATCATTTCTGCCACTTTTTTGTTAACTCAAATGTTTGACTTTTCCACTGTTTCTGCCACTTTTGTCACTCTATTTATTTTCTCACGATCTATTTATACAGGTTTAAATGGAGTGATCATATCATTGCTTGCAGAGTAAACGATGCACACAATTATCACTGGAAATTATTATTTAGAACCAGATAAGTCCTTAGTATGAGACTTAATATAATGCCCAAAAAACCCGTACTTCCGGTTCCTGAAATTGGGTTTGATTATTTCAGCACAGTTAGCAGGAAATTTAAACCATATGATGCATAAAACTCAACTGTTAATTCCAAAAATGCCTTTGCGAATTCCCCAGCACCTCTCACCCTTTAGATTATCAGTACTCAACGCCCCTCTCTTGGAAAGAGCACTTGGCCCACATTTTATATTGATGTTTTAGTTTAGCGGAGGAAATTTGGTTACACTATATAACATTAACTAAACCCTGATGTGAGCGAGCTGAAGGATTAGGGTCAAGCGTTTGGTTTCAAGAGGAACTGGGGAGGAATTCTCCAGGTAGACCACGCATTAGAATTTAAACAATATGGTGAGGAAAAGAGGGGTTGAGGTGCAAAGAGGTTAAAGCAAGCATGAACACGCAGCGCAATTCAAATCTGCACGTTCTTATAGCCTTGGCTTTTGACAGCACAAGTTCAAGGCAGGATTACGGCGATCCCTGCGGCAGAGTTTCTGGCCTTTTCAAGACAGTTTCTTCAACTTCTGCTGCAGATCCACTCATGTAACAAATTCAGCTCTAATCTAAACTTGATTTTATTGCAACTGTATTGCACAACAGAAGAGGTTACGATTGCAATAAAACCCCTAAACTGGAGAAACACTTTGATATCAATGCAAGAAATCAGAAATAAACCTGAGCGTTAAAAGTGCTGCTCTGGAACAAAAGCTGTGGGGCCAGATTGAACTGTCACTTTACCTCTTTTCTTTTCTTTTTCCTTTTTTTTTTTTTACATTAGCTCAATCATTACAAATGAACCCTGAGCACTGGAAGCAGTCATCAACAAATAAACTCAGTTTGGGTCACATTTCACCAGTGCAATCAGCCCCAAGACTGCAATCAAGCCTGTGTAAAATATGGAAGGAATCTGTAGCAAGGCACAAATTAAAACAAGCTCCTCTTCCTGCAGTTGCAGGTCGCAATTGTTAATGCAGTTGTTAATATTTTTGTCACCTTTTGCCTATTTTTCCTCAAAAGTAAAATTTAGTTACAAATAAAGCCCTAATTTAATGTATTTAATTATTTCAATGAAATTTTGCAGTCTGAGTAGTTCCCTTGAAATTTAAACCATTTACAACTTTTTGTTTTTTTGCATTTGTAAGGTTCTCCTTTATCCCCACAACGAAACAAAAACACGCCTTACCTACCTTAAACGTACTTATGTTTCGTTTGCTGCTAACAATGACAAGTTCAATTGGAGTTTCAATAAGCTATTTTCGTAGATAACCTCTCTACTAGACAAAAAAAACAACAAAACATTTTGTTTCTACCAAGCAAACAAAAGCCAGCCTTGTGCCTAATCTCATTTACGGAGCCAGTTAATTAATGTTATTAATTCAAGAAATCACGAGGTAAAACGGTAAAGCCGGAAGCATAATTTAGAGTGTACATGAAAGAAAAGTGGTTATTGGCAGCGCTGTCACATAAACATAATGACAGCGGCCGAGGAGCAATCATATAATTAAAGCGTGTTTCTTCCCTTCACGCCGTATAGCAACAAAGCGCGCCTCGTCAGCACAACCTTCCTGAAAGTAGCCCTCAACATCTCAGCGGTTGATCAAATATCGACGAGCCTGCAGGATGACGTAATGTTGCTCACGTTATGCTTTTCGGGAAAAAAAAAATAAAAATAAAAAAAGAAATAACAAACGAAAACTTCCATTTAACAAAAACAGACGCGTCGTTTGTTTCTCTTTAACTGGCTTGACAGCAGCAGAAGCGTTTTCCAGACGATCGTTGGTGAAGCCGCAGCACGCAGAGTCCGGGACGGTCGCCGGCTGCGCGCTTTATCCCTGGACGGGACAGGCGTGACAATGATGTAGCGATGCAGCTCGGAGCAGAGACTAAACTTGGTAGAAGCGTCAAGGGGTGGAAGTGAAATTAGCCCGCTGCATTAACCTGCGTGGAAGTTGCAAGCTGGATGAAGTGGAGTGGAGTCCATGCAGACTACATGAACCGAGAGCTGCGGCGGCACTTGACTCCGTGTCAACTTCAACAACAATAAATACAGGCCCAATACATTGGCAATGAAGTGAGATGACAAGCCGTTAAATCTAACAAAACTCGCGGGAGACAGTGGTTGTTTTAGCTGCACGCCTGGATCTTTGCAAAAAAAAAAAAAAAAAAAAAAAACAGGAAGAAAATCAACATCATCCAAACTGCTGGAGCGACCAACAAAACAAGCTGTTGCATTTTAGGGGGGAGGGAAAAAGTCACCAAAAGAATCGCTTTAAACGAAGTCAACAAACCTGCAGAGGCTCGTGCAAGAGGGTCTGCATGGTGGCAGGGCTTTCAACTTACCAAACAAGTGTAGAAAATGTGAAGCAGCCTCTGAGAAGAAACCACGTTGGACTGAGAAAGGATTACAATGCGATCTATTTAGAGAAGCATAACGTCACCCCGGGGTGACGTCACGTGGGATTCCTGAACTTCTAAATCATAGCGGGCCCTGCACGAGGGGGGCGGCGCGGGCGGAGTGGGGTTAGTGGAGGAACGCCCAGAAGCATGGACGGGACACCGGCTGGTCTTGGAGTGGGTGTGGTGCGACACAGCAGGATGACCACTGCTGACCAGTCAGACAGGCGGGCGAACTGACAGCTCGGAACTGGGCTCAGGACGCAGCAGCTCGATGCTGGAGGAGGCTACATCCAGAACTGACATTCGGCTGTAAAAGAATTTAGTTTATTAATTTTGCCATTTTAAATTTCACTAAATAACTCTTCTATTTCCTGCGCATGCGCTTTTGATATATCCACAGAACGGGACGGGAGAAGATATTTGGTTAAATTTAAAATAGGTTTTATCTCTCTCTTTCTTTCTCTCTCTCTCTCTCCTCTAATATATATATAGAGGAGATATATATATAATTCTATATAATAATAATGAACCTTAATTTTAAGTTTTGAACTCATAGAAGTTGGACTCAATATTCTTTATTGCACTAAAGATGTAGCTGTGTTTTTAACATGTTTTGGCTTCAAATATGAAGCCATAACATGCAAATATATCAAATATATCCTAGATGGATAAACCAGCATTCCTGTTTCCTCACCTAGTCCTGTGCACTACCTGTCAGCAGGCTGAAAAGAAGTCCCCTACACTTTTCCCATGTCTACAACAAAACCAAGCTGTTTGAAGAAAGTTTCTAGAAACAGAAAACACAATCATGATGTAGAATTTAAAAAGTCCCATCCTTGATTTTATTTAAGTTGACCCTATTTTAAAACCGCAGTTGACAAGCCCAGAACTGCATGGCTGTCAGAGAGCTGGCTGCAGGTTCCACCTGAACACACAGCTCGACTAATTATCCCGTCAATAACTATCTGGTTGGTTATTGTTGTTTTAAAAGGCAAAATAGCAACAACAAAAAAAATATTCTGATAAATAACTCCGTAAAAACACCATAAAATGTAATTACTTCTTATTATTTATTTTTACTTACATTATCTTTACAGATAACCTTGCTATAACTATAATAAAACTTACTATAACAATAATAATAAATGTGATATTATTTAGCCACATTGGGGAAAATTATGCATTTTCTGTTTCAGACAAAAACAAGTGGTTTTCTTAAAAAAGTAACCCTAATAATGATAACCTTTCTGATTGAACATGTGGCATCAACAACCACTAAAAACCTTCCAGTTAATTTTCTGAAATGTGTGCCTTAGCTCCAGCACATTAGTAGAGATTTAGACATCTGCGTATAACACTTTAGAGTTGCAGCTCCGCGGTGACCTGCTGGTGCCAACTGGCTGTGATTTCTCGGACCACAGACAGTGGTAGTAGTGAAGCCATCCTCCACTCCAGGGATTAATGACTCCTCACACGTTGAGAAATGTTTACCACTGGCCTGCGACCACTCCACTAGACACACTAAGAGCTCTGTCACCGAAACAATAACGCAGTCTGAAAGGCCCTCATAACTCAGGGCCTCTCCGCCTCTGTCTTTTAACCAGAGCTTTAATCAACATTTATGACATCCCTTTGTCTCTTTATTGCCTATATATTTCCCAACCAATCCAAACATTATGCTTCTAGAAGAACAGACTATTAAGGCTGGAAAGAGCCGATACAGTTTGGGTCAGTGACCCACACTAAAGGAGATTTGATCTATATTATACTAACCCTTTTATGATTATGCCTTTGTGCGATGCTTTTGGGTAAGATCACCTTGAAGAGCCAGTGAGGATGATTGCACCAGATGTGTAAAGGGGGCATAACAAAAGTGTCTTAACGTCTTTCTGTTTCTAAATAGAAATACTGAAACTTACACTGATGGGAGCATCTGACACCTGATTCTGAATATTCTGTTCATTTGTCAAGCTTAGAGTTGCATCACTGCTTTGTGATTTGCAAGTTTTAAATTGTCCGGTTATCTGTGCCTCGCATGCACAAGTATAGTCACAAAGCCTCACCATTTTAGCTGTCTTAATAAAATATACAGGATTAATTTTAACTATACCATATTGTATTCCTCTAGAATCCTGACAATAGGTTTTGGATCGGAAAGGGCAGGAAACATCTTCAGCTAATCAAATTCTTGACATCACACAGCCCCTCATTAGGATGGCAGAGTGGGGAAGACTAGAGCAATCAAGCTCTACAGCTGATATCTGATATCTCTGGGTAAAATGATGTCTGGCAACAACACTTATATACAAGATAGATAATAGCTGTTGGTGCAGAGTTATTTGGGTAGGTTTTAGAGGCAACACTGAACTTAGAAAATATTCAACTGAAAATAACACAGTTTTGGACAAATAAAGCTGAGCAATAGTGCAGGAAGAAAAGGAGGGACATAATGATATATTTTGAAACAAGAAGACTTGATCCTGATTGACTGTTGTTCTTATGTAAACTGCTTGTGGTTTCTACTGTTAAAAAAAGTAGTTGGTAGTCAGTGGTGAGACATGTTGAATGACTGTCTGGTTATTTGTCACAATAGCTGTAAGTCAGCAAAAACTTTGAACAGAGTAGAGTTAAGCTTTAATGTAAACATACAAAACTCAGTTTGCACTGCTGATCATACAATAAAACTGAAACTGCTTGTGTACAGTGCAACACACAAAATGCAAAGGTAAACAATCTCTCTTTTGGAGACTAAGAAATGTAAAACTGCTAAGCCTTCAGGTGGAATTACAAACTCATTTCATTGTAATTTGCACGTTGGAAGTCTAAAGGTAGAAAATTGTAGGGATTTTTCTGTATTCAAAAAGTAAACCCTATAACTACTAAGAGTAGTATTAGGAGGCAGTTCAATGAGATGACTCCTTAAAATTAAAGAGTACCATCCTGTATGCCAGAAAATGGATTCTGCATGTTTAGATGAATTTATTGTGAATATAACAACCCTGCATAGAAAAGGATTAGATGAAATGATGGTCTTATTTGTGTTAATTTTATAATGCCATGGCTCTTAAACTTCTTATGACAATATGCTTTCTGCTTTATGCTTTCACCATAACAAGAATTAAAATATGGTAGTACAAAACTCACAAACTTGCAATCATATCTGACACAAAGCAAGAAACTGCTTAAATTTGTTCAATTATCCAATTCAGATGTACAAAAGGGACAGATTATCTCATCTCTGGCAAATAAACAGAGTTGTGCATCAACGCAGAACTGAATGCAGGATTTGTTTCTAACAAATTAAAGTGTTTAATCTATTAGCTCTACATGTCTGGTTGAAGGGTGCAGTTTAAAAATGTGATGACTCATACATGTGTTGCTGAGAAGTGAACCACATACCACATGCTGTGATCTTTGTTCTTCTGCTGTCTCACACCAGCTGCACAAAAAATGGAGATAACCTGAATTAAATTTCCTCTTTTGCTTCTTTTTGGTGCAACGAGATACCGTAGAAAGTTCTATCTGCAATTTCTTTAGTTGCTAGAAACACTTTTTGTTAACTCAGTTTCGTAGACGTCAGTTTCCACAATGGGGTTTTTTTTATAATGTTCTCTTCAGCACTTGTGCATTTAGCAACAAGACTGTATTTTTTTCTTCCTTTGAATCACTTGCGTACTTGTCAAACCATACTTTTTAGCTTTACATCACAGGGTATTTTACATCTTCAACTTGAAAATTGTTGATGGCAAATTATTTTCTGAGCACCACTTAGTAGTGTCTAAATAATGACGTAAGTTGCTAGATTTGGTAACTTTTTCTTTTTGCCTTCTTTCGCATATTTCATCATCTTCACAAGTTTCATAGCCAAAGAAAACAAAGGTTACCAAGGTAACAATGACAGAAAATTACAGAAAATTGTTTCAAGATGGCACCCCTCTCCCAGCACACAGCACTGTTTGATGTCCACATCATTTAAAGTTGAATGAAAGTATTGTTGGTTGTCTTTATTATTTACTTACAACTCATACTTCCTTGCTTAGGTGTGTTTAACAATGCTAAGTAGTTATTCATAAATAAATAAAGATGATTTGGTAAGCACATGGATGAGTAATTCTTAGTAAGTTGATATTAATCTTTGTTCTGTAAGAAACTGAAAAGGGAAAAGGTGCCTTTCCTAACTGAAAACTTAAAGTAGTGAGGGAATCATTTTACTCATGAGCTCATCATTCTTAGTTGGATTACAGGAAGTTTGTTGAATGCAACGCTTGATTTAAAAGTACCCTCTAATTAAAAAAATATATAAAAAAAAAAAAATCTCTGGTACATCTGTTCCATCTATTTATGGGGTGCAACAAGTTGAAGAGCAGTAATTAGTTATAACTATACCCATCAAGTAAAATGGTAAATAAATAACTGGAACAGGCAGAGCCAGCATTTGTAATTGAAAACATCAATTTCTTTGAAAAACGACAGCAATGAAATATTTCCGGTAATAACGACAACATTTTCCAGTAATAACAAGAAAAACTATTTTACTTAGGCTTCAAGTGTGAAAGGCATGGAGGCATGGAGTCTGTGAATATAATGGAATAAATAAAATGAATGAATGAATGTTTGCATTTTTAAAATGGCACCTCAAATCAATGAATATTGTAAAAATACTCTCATTTCCTGGCAAATTCATATTATTATTATTTTAAAAAGCCCACTTTAAGGAATTAAAGCAAAATTCTAAGTATTAATTCTTACATGGTCAATGTGGAGAGGTTGATATTATCCTTGTAAATATTTGCATCATTTCCACCACAACAATAAAACAGACAATGATAAAGACAGTCAGTTTTAGTTGGTTTTATGGTAAGCTGTCATAAAACCTACATGCTTTTCACTGTATGAATAACTCTAACCTACATACAGTTTAAGAATAAAAATGAACTATCTTACAGTTTATGTAGATCTCAAATATCCAAATTAATTTAACAGTATTTTGATACCATTAACATGAACTTACCATGGCATAAGATAATAGAGGAGCACTGAGGGTTTAAATCACTAGACTAACTTAATTACCTCCTGCACATGATTTTAATTCTGATTACCTTAAGGTTGTGAACTTTACTAAAAGTAAATGAACTGATGTAAATCACATTTATCCCCAAGCTAACACTGCCACTCTGTGGCTATTAGTTGTTTTTGAGCTGCTTGTTGATCCATAACGGCTGCACTAATTGCTGAAAATGTTTTAATCTTGGATGGAGAATAGTATCTGGAGTCATTTCTAGAAGTGATTGAAATTAAACTGTGAGTTAGTCAAAGTTGGTGCAGTTTTAATGAAGACTGGACAGTTATTTAAAAAGAGATAGATGTATATGTATTTAATGACTTCAGGCTGTCTATCTTTGAGCAGGCAGTAAAAAATACATTCATTAACGTTAATACCGCTTAATTTTTTTTAAAATCCTTTTGAAATTCAAATACAAATATTTAAAACAATCCTTTTGGCATGTAAGTAACCAAGATTTTCACTGGAAAACCAGGGCTTAGATAATAAATGTATAATATTATTTCGAACAGCAAAATGTAGCTCCCATAACTAAATAAATCCCCTCAACCATACCCTGAATATAATTTAGTACATACGTATGTTTAGGGATATCTTATAATATATTATAAATACTCTGTGGCATCTTGGATAAATCCATAATCATGTCTTTATCATTATTATTTCTACAGATTTCTCTTGTCATGGTCATATTAAGGTGAAGTTGTGTTTGTGGATACTTAGGGCCCCCTGCTGGCCGCATGTGAATCTGGATTCCAGCAGGACAAACTGAGCTTTTTACACACTCATTTTAGGATCAGTGTATAACAATTATCCTGGAACAAGAGAACAACACTTAAGTTAAGCTAAAAGAGTCATGACTTTAAGGTACATTAACAAAATCTTTTGTTTGTTTCTAAGCTGGGCATATATTTCAGGCAAATTCTGCATGCCTACTCAAAGTTTGGAGTAAAATCCAGTTGAGATGCTGTGGCATGGCCTCAAACTGCCAATGCTGGTAAATGTAAAAACAATTCTGCAAAGAGTTTAAGAACTTTTAATTGTAATTGTTGCTACTTAAGCTAACACAACCAATTATTAGGTTAGGAAGACAATTAGTTTTTCCAGGAAGGTAAGGCTAGCTTTTTCTCTTAATAATTTAAACAACAATTTGAAAACCTCTTTTTGTATTTCGTCAGATTATCTTTGTCTGGTACGAGAAGTTGTTTGACAATCTAAAAAGGCAAAATCACAAGAAAGGGGACAAATGCTTTTCTCACAGGACTAGATAATGGATTAGTTTTTTTTATTTGGTTTTTAGGATGAGTGTGTAACAACTATCCTGGAACAAGAGATTTAAAATGACCTCCTGGCTGGCTTCTGCACATTTCAGCAGGGCCTGCTGTCTCTCGCACATTTAGTACTTTACTGTTTATTCATATGTACTGACTGACCCTGCTAAACAAATTAACAAGCTAAACATAACAGCCGAGGCCAGGAGGAATTATAAACAAAGTAATTGTAATAATCATTATTAACTTGTGCAACTCGTTTGACTAAATTATCAATTATTTTGACATTAAGAAGATAAACGACTAAACAAAATACTTGCATGCCTATGTAAAGCTAATTTCTGTAAATGTGCGGCTTCAACCACATCCGTGCTTGCAGTTTATCTGACAACTATTGTGCTTTTCAAATGAAAGTCTGCAGCTTTACATCCGGTGCTGCTGTCGCTCTCCAGCTGGGTTTGACGCAGCTCGGTGGAGTCGCAGCTCCGCTCCAGCTGTTCTCGCCGCTGCTTCGCCTCGCTGCCTCTGCTCCGATGCTGCCTGCCTTCGTTTCAAATGTCACGGCGACCATGACAGGCATCGCGGCCGTTTCCTTCTTCTCCAACACTTGCAGGTTCGCCGGCTGCGGGCTCCACTTTGACTCCCTGACCGAGCTCATCGTGCACATCGAGGATAACCACATCGGTAAGAGCCGCACGGCGCCTAGCGACCCGCCACGGTCGAAGCTAGCAGACGTGGCTACTAGAGGCTACAGCTAACAAGTTACTTCCTGCGTCCTGGCAACCCGGTTGCTAGGTGTGGTGACTGTTGATGTTCCGGTGGGTCCTGTTCGTTTCTGTCTAAAGAGCTGCGTTGCTTTCTACACAGCAGTAACACCGACAGAGTTGGAGAAGTGAAATAAAGTCGGTAAGAGAAAACGGAGACAATTTGTGTGTTGGCAAGTCGCTCGTGCAGCATCTGAGGCAAGGCCGCGCGCAGAGATCAAAGCCCCGCTCATGAATTTGATTCATTAGGTTGCATTGAATAATTACCTGCGTTTTGATGTTTGCCTAGCAGCACTCAGCACGTCATTGTGTAAAAATCCTAAAACACGTTTGTGTTGGTGGTGTTACTTTATCTATCACTTCATAAAGTTTCAGCGTGGAGAAAACAAACTTCTTTCAGAATAAATGAAGTATTTTTGACAAACATTATTATTGATTTGCATTTTTTTTTTTTTTGTCAGGCTGTCGAAGATAATCATTATATTGTTCTTCCCTTTTCTGTAATTCACTAGATTTTACCGTCAGCTTGTAGTAGAGAATATATAAGTTCATACTGTATATTCTATATCTCTTGGCTAAGTTATATAATGAAAAATGTTATTATCATTACTATTGATATTGTTTTGGTATTAAATACTAATCTTATTTGAAAATTCTGCTTAGAAGTAATTTGTAATGGGGATGCTGACCAAATTTAAACGTATTGACCAAAATGTTAACCTTACTTAATCCATCCATCCATCCATTTTCTGTTCACCCTTGTCCCTAATGGGGTCGGGAGGGTTGCTGGTGCCCATCTCCAGCTACGTTCCAGGCGAGAGGCGGGGTACACCCTGGACAGGTCGCCAGTCTGTCGCAGGGCAACACAGAGACATACAGGACAAACAACCATACACACACACACTCACACCTTACTTAATATTACCATCATTTACATTTTACACAGAAATAGTAAAACAAGGTCAAATTACTTTTACTTAAAAGAGAAAAAGCAACTTTTCTTATTGCTGATAAAATATTGATTATTACACTAATGATATTTATCTAGAACTTCTTGTATCTGTTTTTATTCTGACACCTGGACTTTACCAAAAATGTAGATTAAACACTTGCAAAATAGTGGAGAAGCTTTTCAAGTAGATATGATTATTATGCAGCATATAATTCCTGGTTGCTGCTTTGATCTTTATGGGGTACACTGGTAGTCTAACAGCCAATATTAGCACATTAATTAGTCAAGCTCAACTACGCAGTCTGCAGTCAGCTACTTAGCAGACATGCTGCTGATAGCTTGTCAAAAATAACAATCTATTGTCTATACTTGCATGTCTGTACCAGGTCGTGGATCTCCAGCAGTTTTGGGGTGAGAGGAATGGTGCACCTATTAACCCTTTGAGGGTTGAAAAGTTCCATATAAGTCTGATGTCATTTCATTACAGCAACAGGTGGGGAAGGTGGAGAACTCTGTTACTATGCTCCATAAAGCTTGAGAAAACTTCAGCCACTGCAGCACTTTGTCTGGCATCTCACTATAATATGACAGATAAATTTTAGAGGCTTTGACAGCACAACTTTGTAAAAACTTGGCATGCCTTCAAACAGCTAGGCAGCCCACGCCTTGTTGATTTAAAATTGTTATCTGCTGAAGATGTACTTTTGCAGTCATTAAATTAATAAAAACTGACATTTTAGTCTGTAAACACATGAACAAAAGGCATGACCTTTGACGTAGGTTGTTTTAAGTAGCAAGAAACAGATAAGGATTTGGAAGATATGCTCTGATGCATAAGATAATCTTCTCATGCTTTCATTTTCTGTTGCTTTTAAAACAACTTTCTCTGTCAAGGAATCTGCAGCACATGTTTTTTCCTTTATGGTCAATCTCTGCCACACTTAATTACTGAAATAAACAACTTTTACAGAATTTTGTTTGCCTGTGTTACAGTACTAAAAAAAGAAGTTAAACTTGGTGAAAAAAAAAAAGAAGAAAAAATAGGGATTGGTGTTGGCTAGTAAAACTCCTGACTGTCTTTAACAAGAAGTGTAACAATGCATATAAAAGAGGCCAGTTTAATGTCCTATCAGTTTTGGCTGGGATTGCAAGCAGCTCAACAACACTGCTGCTGCAGATAAAATTGGCTCACAGATGTTGTCAAATTTACAGGCCATCCCACTTCAATCATAGCCCCTCCTTAGTTAAGTGTTATGCAATAAATGAAGCAGAACTAATATCAGGGTATGCTCAAGAAATCATTTTGAACTAATTCATTTATTTTTCAAGCTTTTGGGGATTTTTGGGTTTTTTTTATCCATTTGGGGGGCTTTTAACAACATTTAATTAATGAAGGTCATTTGTTGACCAAGTTCACTGGAGCCTCACTAATTTTTTACATCCCTTGCTTCCCACTCTGTCAGTTAATCAGCTGTTTTTGATCATACTATCTATGATGATGGGACTATTTGTGAATAAATACATGCAACAAGGTTTTTTTTTTTAACTTTTAGATTCCAACAGGTGTAATGTAGTGCACAAGGTTTTATGTATAGATGTATCCAAATTCCATGAGCATGGGATCAGCACTCTTAGTATGTATGGGCAGGTTTAGTGTATCAAAAATTTTAAGTGTAAGGTTTAATTAAAGGCCTTTTACACATGTTCACCAGCAAGGAGCTGTAGGTTTTATTCATGAAACCTTCCCAGACATAGGAAAGAGTGCTGTTTTGGTTGTAATGTCAGCACTGCCATACTTATTGTTCTGCATAAACATGATGTAACACAGTAAAATTGCCAGACGTAACTATTAGGGAGCCGTAGCACATTTTTAAGTGTGAGATTATGTCTTTGAAATAAAAGATCAAGTTTTAAAGGCAATATTTGTGGAGGATATGTATAACATTTTTCCCTTTGACTCCTCCACATTATGTCAATCTCTGTTTTTCTACCTTTTATTGCTAATGTTCTCCATTTTCATAAATATTCTTTAATTGCATGACTCGGATTGGTGATTGGCAGGTCAACATCTCAGACCACCCACCATTTTGCATCTATAAATGCACTGTTAAAATCGCAATTTCTTTCTTGCTGATATATTTCAAACTGCTTGGTCAGTCAAGGACAACATTTTATTTGTTGTGTGTTATACCCTTTAGAAAAATAAAACTGAAAAAAAAACAACAAAAAAAAACTGGAATCAATCTTTGTCTGAATCAGCAAGTCAGACCTCAAAGAAAGACGGAAATTGGAACCAGTCAAGAAATGCCTGATTGATGCATCTCTAGTACCAGGGTGGCAAAATAGGCTCAGAATCACTGATGAATCTGGAAGTGGGAGTCAACATTTTGAAATGAATAGAACGTGTCATCTATTTTTATTCTTTTAAAGACTTTGTACTTTTTCAAAATGATAGCATTTGAGAACCAAAGGTTATGCGTTTTTTTAGGTTAAGCTGCATCAAATGGTGCCATTACATTTTTTTAGCGTTTACATACTTTTTGTTAGTATGGCAAAAATGCAACTTCCCTTCCCCACAGCGTGACCCTTCGCTCCAACATCTGCTCCCCTGATCCGATATTTCAGGCCCTTATTATTGAAGGTGACAGGGCTCGGCTGCCTCTGTTGTTCTTGTTTGTTGCTTGACTGGCTTTAATATCCTCGGCTTTCAGACTGGTGCTGCATGTGCATGTGTCAGAGGTGTTAGCTTTAGTTTAAAAAAAAAAAAAAAAAGCAAGGCCTTCAAATAACTTGTTAGGGAATAATGAAGCAATTAGTTGGCTCAAAGTGGAAAAACTCCCTCCCTCTAACCCCTACCCACCTCTATCCTCTCCCCTCTCTGCCGGCCTGCATACACTCAGAGAAGTGCGAAATCTTGCGCGTTGTGCCAAGTGCCTGTGATGCATAATTACAGAGGGGTGCTTGATTTGGCATGTCTTCCTCCTCATCTGGTGGCCTGCTGCTTGAGGCACATTCCCCCATTGTAATTAGGCGCCTGATAATAAGCATACATTCTTGTACATGAGCTTTGTGGGCAGACTGCTGAATGGGTCTGTGAACAAGAGAGGGCGCTGCTCGTCTGTTGATTGGGAGATATCCCCCTGAATGCACTATATAAAAGCTTTTTGTGAAACGTCCTTTATAATAATTGTGATAGACAGATAGTAGATTAGAGATAGTTAGATTGATCCCTTTATATATGATGACTTTCTGCTAGGATTAAAAATATTTTAATACTTGCTTAAAAGTTGGTATTTTTAAAAGGTACGTTTAATCTTACAAAGTAGCCTTATGTTTTAATATAATGGAATGTAAACTATGCCTATGTCCCCATGTGCTCAGTCGACCAGAAGGATGCTGCAGATGTGTTTTTTGACCTGTGAGCAGGTAGCCAGGGTCAGGAATAGCAGAAGCTTGAAATTTGCAGTAAGCTTAGGAACACAACAAGTCTGTTTGTTGCCAGTCCTGTTGGAGGCTTATTGAGCTTTTTTTATTTCCCCAACAACTTGCAGTCATTCAAAAAAACAAAAAAAAAAGTGCGGAAGTAATAAATTTGTTAGACAGTAACTAGTTCCCTGATCTGTGCACCTGGTGGAGCTAATTACATTTCCCCAGTCCCCCACTGTTGCCTCTCTGTGGGGGGGAATCCACTACCCCAAAAAACCATTGTGCAGCTTAGAAATTCAGTGTGATTATATTTATGCCATTGGTTTTGTTGCCATAAGCATTTCTTTTGTTGCTGCCTGGTTTTACTGGAGAATCTTTACTGGTGTTGATCACCACAGTTGCATAGATTCATTGCAACAGTAAACACCTGTTTCCTAATCTACATGTTTTCACATATTGTTTTTGCTTACAAGGCCAAACAATACTTTGGTTTCCATAAAACCAAGCTAATTTGCTTTTATAGAGAATATGCTTTGTTGCAGACACTGTGCAGACATCTATTGTGATAGATCTGCAGTGATATTCAATTTCAAAATTTTGAATGGAATTTTTAATTATTGTCTCCTTTAATATTTTTCTTTTTATGCTTGTCAATGTTAATGTCGGACTCATAAGACTTTTCTAATGTTCGTAATATGACGTTTTAAAAATGGCACACAACAAAACAGCTATAATTACGTGGTTGATAAAGCACTTCGAAAAATCCAACGGTGAGGGATTCTGCATTTACGCCTGGGTTGTATAGGTTGCTGTGTGTGTCAAACTTATAATGAATCATTTTATTCCCTCCATGTTTCCTCAGAAACCACCGAAGAGTGGCTTTCACATGGAGCTTGTCTCCGTTTCATTTCCTTCTCAGAGGTCACATTGTAATGAATTACCTGTGCCACCACTCCTGGTAATGTTCCCTGCAGCTCACAGTCGCCATAAACATGTCACCATAATGCTCACCACTCACCTCTGCCCCACGGTGCATTTGACTGTCAGGGGTGGAGCAGCCAGATGCTGGTGGAAATGAGAGAGGGGACTGTGCGTCTGGTGTGCACACAAGAATGAGGACGCTGGTCTGGTGGAGGATGTATCTAATGAGAGGCTAGCAGGCGTCACTTCCGCCGCTGCCTGAGGAAGGTGTGCTGTGTGATCATTCTGTAGACCACCACAGAGACCCTTTTTGTTAAGTGGTACTGGATCATTTGGCCTGCACTTACACCCTACAGCTACAAATCCAAGCACAGCTAGTATGGAGTAATTTACATTTCACTGTTGTATGAAACTGAAAAATCACACAATATACACACACACACAGTGAAACAAATGTAAAAGTCCTACCTTCAATTTGTGGACATTTATTCAGTATTTAAAAACTTCCAAAAATGCACTTGACTTATGCTTATGCATGGGACCTTTTTTTAAAGCATTTAGTAACTTTTTATTAATGACTTGTGACCTCCTGTTTGTCTGGTGTGGAGTACATATGACTTGACAAGCAGGATTATTTCCTTTAACCTCTTCTCAAAATGGGAAAGACATGAAAACCTTCCATTCAAATACCACATTTATTATTAAAAGGCCAAAAGAAAAGAACGGATCTCCTCAGCTCACTCTGAGCAATTTACTTCAAGGCTTTTGCATGCGTATTTGCAAAGGGTGACAATAATTGTTAAGGTGAGGTGATGCCATCAGATAGAACAGAAAACACAAACGGAAAGTCATTGAAGTGGTGCAAAAAGGACCAATCAAAATTGAGATAAAACTGGGACAATTATGGTTGAGGCCAGGTAGAAACAATCATTAATATTGCTTCATTAAGCCCTCATGCATGAATTGATTGTCAAGTGCGAATGGCCCATCCGTAGCATAAATAAATGTTTGCAATAAATAATGAAAATCTGCTTTAGATTAAAATAGCTGCTCTGTTGGGTGTCATTATATCTTTTCTTTATGTAAGCCCTATAACATCAGCACATATGTGTAGGCATAAATACAAATTACACTGACTTACACTAACTCTTTGTTTCCCAGAAGCCTTCTAATAGGTGCCCACCATGGTGGACCACCTGTGTAGTTTGATTAGAGGGGTTCCCATCTCCAATTGAGGCACCTTCCTCCTGATCCTTGACTCATGGTGGCCCTATAAGAACACTAGAGGCTGTGGGGGGATGTGGTCCCCGCAGGCCTTCTTTTGCAGTCCCCACCTGAGGCTTTTGTGATTTACAGTGTGTGGGAACGGACCGATCCACTGCTGTTTGAGCTGGCCGCCAATCCACAGCTTGAGACTCATTAGGGATTTTTGGAGGGATTTCTTGTGCACTCTTGCACACACGCATGCCATTACTGCAAAGCTCTGAGCAGTCTCAGGGTTGCCTCTGGCTTTTGGCATGGGACTAGTGTCATAATGAATGCGTGCCTCCAACTCTTTGTTTTCATGACATCGTTGGAAAGTAGAGTAAAATGTGCTGTCCTTCACACCAGGGATAAATCCTCTATTAATGAAACGCTTGCACATGGCCTTCAGAGAACCATCTGTAGTCTTAGGTTAAGACCTGTATAGTTTCAAGAAACTGCAATTACAAATTTGAAAGTTCTTCAACCCCAGCACTAACATTACCTTAATAATGGCCTCAAAAAACTTGTGCCATGCTAATAGACAGATGCAGTTTTTTTTTTCTCCCAAAGCTGGGTACAATCCCAGTCGCTAAACCCTGGCAGGATTCCTATTTTACCTGGTATTATCAAGAAATCACTTAAATAGCATATGCTAAAACATCTCAAAAAACAACACCACATGTTCCAATTTGGAAAAAAAAATGCAGGAACAGATGGGAAGCAAAGTCTGGAAGGGGTTACAAAACCATTTCTAAGTCTTTGGGACTCAAACCCACAGTGAGAGCCATTATCCACAAATGCAACAATGGTGGATCATCCCAAGGACACACACCAGCAGGTCACAAAAAAAACACAATACAGGGCAAAAAAGGATTTCCATTGAAGAGCTCAAAGGCAAAAAACTACTGCTAACCAAAAATAATGCAAAGGCCCTTCTCACACTTTCTCTAAAAAAAAATCTTAATGAAGCCTAATATTCTGTGAACTGGCGATACACTAATGGAAACTTTTTGAAAGGTATGAATCCCATTAAATCTGGTGAGAAACTAGCAAAATTTCAGAAAAAGAGCATCTTACTGACAACTGGACACGTGGTTGTCCAGTTGTGATGGTCTGTGATTGCTTTGCTGCTTCAGCTTCTTGTGACTTGTTATAATTGGTCAAAGCATGATTACATTTGCGGCCAGAAGAACCTGAAGAAGAGCGTTCATCAGTCAGACCATTACATTAAGCTCAAGCATGGATAATGATCCAAAACAATACCAATAAGTCCAAAATGTAATGCCTCATAGAAAAAAAAACTAGATGGTTTATTGAGTGTCCTAGTAAGTATTAAAATTTCAATCCAATTGATATTATGTAATATGATTTTCAGCGTGCTAGCTGAGGGTTTGAAAAAAAATTTCAATTTGGCATAGTTAAAGCAATTCTGCCGAAAAGAGGGATTTAATTATAACCTCTTAAAACAAAACCTTTAATTAGTTGGTTTTTTTCTCATTGCAACTGTCATTACATTGAAAGAAAATGATGCTAACAGTAAACAGAAATTGCAGTGTTATTAATGTTATAATTTCTTCTTAAATGAAGCTCATAATAGTTTAAAAAATCAATGGCCTAATAAATGAGCTGGATAAAACCAAGCAATGCACTGAACCCCATGGGGCTGAGCAATCTTTCACAACACTGTCAGAGACGCAAGCAGCGAGGCTCAGCTGGGAAGTGGTACAAAGTGTTGCTTTATGGGCTGTCTCTCTTCTCCCATAACAGAGGGAAGAGTGATTGAAGTCAGTCACGCTTCACCTCAGGGTGTGGAGATTGGCTATTGTTGTACATCTAGCACCACTGAGCAGGACGAATGTGTGGAGCTGAGAAAGCGAAAACATACAATGTGTGGAGTGTGGTCATATGTGTGCAATTTGGTTTCTGCAGGGCTGCACTTTAAGAACCTAGAAATAGTGAGATGTCATTTACTTGATGTTCTATAATAAAACTGTGTGCTACAAGGGGGACAGAGAAGACTTTATAGTTGGGCCATGAAATCTGTCGCTTTAAAAATTGGTGGATTGTGTTTCTAAATGTTCTGAAAACACCTCAATATGCATTATTTTATGTGCTCAACAGTCTGTCAATCCATAGAGGCTGGGTTCTCTCACTAATACTTTAAATACAATTATACCGAGGAAATATAGTGAGTTTGCTTTATACTTGGAAATCTGAGTTTACAAGGTAGAAGTCAGGAAAAAAAATAAATAAATATTCATTATGGTCATGGTCTTGACTGGGAAAGTCGGAGTTTGCCTATTAGTCCTGTATTGAGTATTCACTCCGACTGCCATTCTTAATGTTTCTGTTTAAACTATTTGTTAGCACTTCTGATGGTTTATATATTACTCCAGTCTCACGCTTATGGCTGCACACATATAGAACTAAGTGAAAGCTGCTGGCAAAAGCTATAAACAAAGCACTTCTGATGAATTGCATCTCATTAAACAAATGACACTGTGAAATATCTTAAAATGGAGAGATATACTGTCATTACCTTGCATTGGTTATAGTAGTTTATACCAAAACAAATCGGCCCTCATATTGATTTCAGGCATGTTAATGTGGTGTGTTATCTTTGTATCTCAAAATTGAATTTCATATAGATTGTAGGGGATTTACTGAAGTGATGCCCCACATAGAGCTGTACATTCTACCTAGTTATTTATGTATTTTTCTGTGTTTGAACACAGAAAGTGGAGAGAATTTTACTTTTATCACCTGGTGTTGATAATTGTAGTCAATACAAAAATGATTAGCAATCCATCTGTTTTGTAACTTCGAGATTTGAGCTGTGAATGTCGTCACATGAGCTGGGAGCATTTTGATAAAAGGTCAGAAAGCTGACTTCGGGTCAGAATAGTTTTAATTCTAAATGCTACTCCCAATACAAACCAATATCATATTTCTCTCTGTTCTATGCTTTCATACATAAAAACAAAACATGATTACACATACTAGTTCAACAAAGGTCTTAGTTTAGAGTATATACTACTTTCTATATGCTTGCAACCGTTGTAGACACTGACGTCAGGGTTGCTCAGCAATCTCTGATTTTTCTCCTCAGAATTTGGACTTCAGGATGATTTTTTTTGTTGGTGTCCCAATTGGAAACTCAGAAAATCTGACAGCTGAGTACAAAGAGAACACACTGTTTTCAATTTAGACAGTGAAACTGATTGAGATAAATGTTAAACATTTATTTCTGTCACTTTTTACGATCATGGTTTACAGATATATATAAAAAAAAGTTTTTCAGAAGATTAAAATAAAATGTAGGACCAATAGAGTCTAATGTAGTATTTACGTACATAGTGTGGAGTACTTGGTTGGGGCTCCTTTTACATAAATTACGACATCTGAGTGGTGTGGCATAAAATTAATCAGAGACTTTGTTACTTTAATAGGATCCCTCAGCTTGTTTGCAGTTTTTTGGGGGGGTCTGATGCCTCTCATTTTTATGTGTTTATGCCAGGCCAGGTTGCTGTCCACACAATCACAGTGATGGCATGGTCATTGAACCAGCCTGCCTTTGACAGTGGAAGAAGGTTCAAAGTCCAGCTAGTTCATTCCTACACAGGGTGCAGTTTTAAACTGCTGCCTGTGCACATATTTCTTCACACATTTTCCTTCCATGCAACTTTCCAATGATTGTTCAAAGATCCCAGATCAACCAATCAGCTTATTTTGCAATTATCTTTTGTGGGGAACAAGGCTGTATAGGAAAGACTGCCTTTCCTGTGATTGGTTACGCCATTACATAATGTCTTCTATTTAAAATTTGTTAAATGCTGTAGTGTGAAACCTTAATCATTCATGTATTAAATTTATGCGGACTAGGAAACAAAGAATAAAGATTGTTCCTCTAGATAAAAATGCTTTAACACTCTACAAGATCAACAAGATCAATTACTTTTAGCACAGGACCACCTTGTTCAGGTTTGTGGAACACTTCATTTGTGAATGTACTTTTTTAATATGATTAGATAATATTTTATTATATTATTTTATTGGTTTTTATGAGATACATCAACCTTAAAAGGAGAAGCTGTTAAAGCATTAAAGGCTAAGAAAAAGAAAAAGGCAAAATAAAAATGTTTGATTTCAAATATGTATGTTAGCATAAATTGAAGGCCTACAGAATTTGGTGAATATTTAGTTCATTTTGCTCAACTCCTTCCAATGTTTCTGTTTCTCTATCTGCCTAGAAACAGACCCCTGTTTCTTGGAGAAGCAGGAACAGCAGCAGCCGACATATATTGCTCTCAGCTACATCAATAGGTAAGGGCAATTTTTTTTAACCTTCAAAACCTGCTTCTTAAAATTCATGAATTGATCTGATTTAACCTCAGATTAATTTTATGACGAGACTTCTTCTGAATCAGCTGCTTCTGTTTTATATTATGCGGGAGACTCATTAAGTGTTGCTGACAGTTTCATTTGTCATCTGGAGGACAGCTTAGATTAATTTCTGTGGCGTTGTGTTTTTTTTTACTGCTCTGAGATCATCCCAGCTGCCTTTGATATGGGGCTCAAACAGAGCTTTTATTGGCCTTCCACAGTACGCCAGAGTACGACAAAGTGTCCCACTGTCTCCCTGCTTTTACAAACGCATCTTCATGTGGCTGTTACTTAATTTTCTAATTCCACTTTTCCTTCACCAGTGTCTGTGTTAATGCTTCTATCTTATTATACCAATTTACCAAAGACTTTACTACTCCAATAAAATGTTTTTTTCATGGAAATGTGGCCAGTGGTGTTTTTTCCAACCATGCGTTCTACAACTGAAGGGCTCCAAGTTAATTAGTGAAGAAAGTGTGAAATTACATTCTTTTCCTAATTTTTTTTTTTTTCTCTTTCTTTTTAACAAACACTAAGCAGCTTTGTGATCCACAATGCCAGGTTCATGACAGACGCTGCGAGGCGAGAACACGAGGCCCTGAAGAAAAAGGTGCAGCCTAAGCTCTCTCTGACGGCCACGTTGTCACGCACCAACGTCTCCACACCACCCCGTCACACCAGTGGAAACCTCACCCCTCCTGTCACCCCACCGATCACCCCTTCCTCTTCCTTCCGCAGCAGTACACCAACAGGTACCCGTCGTTCTCATTTCTAGTGAGATGAGCAGTTTCACCTCACAGCAGCAAATAAATATTGTCTTTTTCTTTTTTATTATTAAAGTAGAGGTGCACTGATCAGAATTTCTTGGTGGATTCTCAGATGCCTTTTTGTTTGTTTTCTGTCTTTAGGAATTATTACACAAGAATATACAGTATGAGAACAGAATTCATCTTTTTTTTTTCGAACTTTCACACATTATTGAGTACACATTCATTATTTATGTTAGAAACAGAGGCAATGATGTGTGAAAGTATTTGCTATAAATCAAAGATTTACCATTTTAAGTCTGACAAAATAATGTTAGAATTCACATTTAAGACTAGGTTTAGCATTTTCCCATAGCTATTAGCTCAGTTAGTGGGGGCTAGCATAAATACAACCTCAGTCTCTTTGTGTGTTCTCACCATCATCTATCTAGATCCTATCCTTAACTCTGGGGTTTCTTATATGCTGCCAACCTTTCCAAAGCTAGCATGTTCAACAGTAGACAGTGGCTGAAAGCTCAACAAGATAAAACAGTGCAACTTCCTGTTACCTGCTAAAAGTCTTGCTGTGTCTCACATTCTGAGTCTGATTGACATTCAGAAATGAGAGCTTCCTTTAATTAAGCTTTTTACACTGTGCATTTCCTCTACCTACACCTGACAGAGGACTGAATCAAATTGAACTCTTAACAATTCCCATGCAGACCACTTTCTGCTGTAAAATGATATCCTGCCATTGTGAGTTTTATAATGTAATGTAGAATGATGTGAGGGATGTTCTAATAAGGACTTTTTTTTAGTGACAGGCTTAGCAACGAGAGCATTAAGCAGAGCAGTACACATGAGAGTATTCTGGAGGAGATGGGAAAGAAGGTGATGTGCTCAGATGGGACTAAAACTGAACTTTTTTGGTCTGCCTACAGAATGCGAGGCAATAGGTTTTTGCAGGTTGTAAAAGACTTGAGACTGAGTGGGAGGTTTATTTTCTAGCAGCACAACGACAAAACAAAGATCCAGAGCTGCAAAGAAATGGGTTGAATTTGCATGGTCCTGTATTTGAATGGCCAAGATTTGAATCTAACTGAGAAGTTTTTACATTTTGTTCACATGCGCTCTCTGTTCAATCTCGCTCAGCAGGTATTGGCGTACTTCAAAAAACACCTGTCTCTACAAACATTTTAAAACACGGGGGCTGAACACATATGTGAGCCACACTTTTCAGAGTTATTTTTGTCAAAGAAAAATTTAAAACCATTTATGTTTTTCCTTCAACATTTACAGAAAACTTTTTTTTTTTCAAACAGCTTTGTAGCATTTTCCCACATACTCAAAGAGACAACAACATTAATGAATACATAAAACAAATAGACGTTTCTCAACCCAAGATTTTTTCCCATAATTGGCTGATTTCAGTGCTTCTTAAAATGTGGGTATTGTAATTCAGGAAGAGACGAGTATGGGAACTGCTGCTGAGAAAGGTCTGTGTTTGCCAGACGGAAAGCCCAAGGGCTAAGATCTGATTGCCACAAGGAAGTCAAAAGCCACGAATCAGAGCATTTTCGTTTAGATGCTGTGGATCTGAAGTAAATCTTTGTACTTTCTGTTGTTTTTCTTCCCACAGGTAGTGAGTGTGACGATGAGGATGTAGAGTTTGAGGCGTCTGACAGTGACGAGTCGTGGACCACAGAGAGCGCCATCAGCTCTGAGTCTATCTTAAGCTCCATGTGCATGAACGGAGGAGATGAGAAGCCTTTCGCCTGTCCTGTTCCCGGCTGTAAGAAAAGATACAAGGTGCGTTTCATCCGTGATTTATCAGATCTTAAAATTGCTGTAGTCGTTTCAGTTTTAGTCTGATTTTTGTCTACTAAATCTTACAACATTCTGTCTTATGTCCTTTTACGTGCACAGAAAAAAATTGTTACATGCAAGGGAATTATTTATCCTATTGAAAAAAAACCTTTTCCTGTTTTCTCACATGGCTAAATTGAGATCTGACTGGATTTCATCTCCCTATAACATTTCTTTATTTTGGCATGACAGTCATTTTTGTCATTGCTAGTATCATTCAGCTGACGTTTCTTGTAGTAAATAAAAGGTTGTTGAGTAAATATTGTCATCGTAGTTTCAGTCGTTGAAAGGAGCGCTGCTTTGTAACTAATTTGGCTGCATGATTGGGATTGTTGTCTGAGTGGAAAACACCTTTGTGCCCCAACTTACCCTGGTGAAAAACAGCCCTTTGTTTTACGCTTTGGCTTCGTAACGACGATCTGGACACTCAGCTATTGAGAAACAATTGCTTGCTGGGGGCGTGGACTCTGTTGAAGTTTTAAGTTTTACCCAGTCGCTAACACTGGCCGTGACATGCAATGCGCCAGCTTGTTGAAGATTACTGGCAATTGCATGCGCTGTAAACAACCCCATGGAGAGTCGGACCACAACATCTTCGGCCAGCAATAAAATGTCTTAAACATTCCTCTTGCTCTGACTTTAATTGCTCAATACTTAGAATTGTATCCGACACGAACTGGATGACTCTGTTCACTTCTTCCATTGCCAAACTACAACCCTATATGAGCGGATTACAATTCTAAAACAGAACATAAACTAAACCTCATCATTTATAACTCTCTCTCTTCAGTGATTGGCTCAGTGGGAGAAATTCCAAATGGAACACTGAAGGGAGATGAGAATCGAATGAAATTGCTTAGGAAGGCAATTGCCACGCTAGTCCAAGTTTTATCTTCTTGGTGGATGTCTTGAGTTGTTGCTTTAATATTTTGAGAACATTTCTTCCTCATGTGAAGTACAACAGTCCCTCCTGAAGCAAAACACTCCACAGCATGATGGTGCCACTCCCATACTGCACAGCAGGGATAGATGGGATTTCAGGCTCGCAGGTTTCATCCTATAGATATATAGATATATATATATATACATATAAGTGTGTGTGTATGTATATGTATATTTGTATGTATGTGAGAAAGCGAGACCTGGAGAGTGGAAAATGGGTTCTTTGTTGGGCAGTACAACAACTTAAAGGCATACATCCAGTCCACCTCAGTGATATGGAGTTTTATAGGATTTTCCGCCCACATCTGGTGTGTGTGGTTGGGATAAATTCTGCACAGCCTGAGAAAATTGCTTTGCTGACGTGAATGACAGAGTTATAGGCAATGACTAAGGCTTAAGGCAGCAGCAGGGATCTGTTTAGGAGCAGAACAAGCCTTCTGTTGACTGCAAACTTTTGTTTGTCTGGAAATTATGCAACATCATACACAATACCTCATATGTTACATATTTGTGGATAATATCTGTTTTTGCCCACATTAGGCCTATAATTAGATGTCTGGGTTAACTATGCCTATTTTAGACAGTTTAGCTTAATTGTTATTTTAGTTTCTTACAGAGATTTTCTATCTCCAGTCAAATAAAATTGGTATGAAGCTCTGGAGGCAGATCTCTGGTCCCAACATACTACAATGCCAAAAGTAGCCAAACCTCTAGAAGTTGGTCATATTTTGTGCCACTACAGCCACAAGTTTGAACGTGACACATAATCGTGCATCTTTGTGAAGTGGAAGGAAAATAATCCGTGTTTTTCATGCTTTATCTACAATTAAAACTTTAAATAAAGTCAGCAAGCATTTATATTCAGGTGCCTTAAATCTTGCAAAAAAACAGAAAGGCAGAGTCCGAGGATGTGAATTGGTCTCTTCATCTACTGTAGTTGTAATAGTTCCAGAATGCAGTCTGTCATGTATAATGTTTAATGTAAACTATTGTCTTTTTCAAATTTCTTGTCTCGCAACAGAACGTGAACGGCATCAAGTATCATGCCAAGAACGGACACCGGACCCAGATCAGGGTGCGCAAACCTTTTAAATGCCGCTGCGGGAAGAGTTACAAGACATCTCAGGGTCTCCGGCACCACACCATCAACTTTCATCCACCCATCTCTACTGACAGCTTCCGTAAGAAGCAGCTGTAGAGGTGGAGTCAATGACCAGCACTTTCCCTCGGGCCATATAAACATCCATCTAAAGTTCACATCACCAGCAGCTCCGCTTGCTGCCTCCAGTTTCATTTTCCCTTCTTTTCACTTTGCTATAACACTAGACTATGTTTTATTTGCACAGTATATATGTAATATTCAACCTTTATCCCCATGCAAATTGCCATATTTATGTCATTCACATTTTGTATTTTTGCACATTTCAGATATTTTCTATCCCACCTTTGTTCCCTTGACTTATGGTGCTTGTTGATCATGTAGACTTGAGAAGTAGCCAGGAGATGATTAGTTTTACAAATGCATTGTCCTTTATATACTGAATACATGGACAGATTCCTGTGTTTTCTGTTGAAAGGAAACACCATTACTCACTCTGTCGTAGCCTTTGAGCTTCAAATGGGAAAGATGCAAATGAAGAAACTGAATGTAGCCTGACTGGGAAAAATGAGTCGTTTGTCTTAAACACAGTTACTTTTCCATTCATAGGACATGCATAACATCTCTTTTGTGGGAACACCAAAGGATAATCTCAGGTGATTTTTCTGCAAGCATTTCAGCTTCGCTTTTGCCTGATCGTTTTAAATGAGTCCATGCTGCTCAGAGGGATCATGAGAACATTTTTTGAGTAGCAGTTCTTCGTGTCTTGGGTAACTTTCTTTAAGACTAAGCAGCTGACCTTCCTAATTTCACAGTAAGGTATTGAAGCACTTTTAAAAAAAACGAGTAAACAAGTCCAATTCTTCAGGCCTCAGTATTGTGACATTTCTGAATGTATAGCAGTTGCCTTGAATCGTATCCCATTCCAAAAACACCCAAACAGCATGTCTATGAATGTCTTCAGTTTGAGAGTCACTGAGCAGTTTAGCTTTATGCCCAACCACTTCTGTTTAGTTTTCACTGCCTGAGTGAAAGCAGTTTCTTCCACTGTTTAATAGGAAGAAACAGTGAAATGGCTCTGTGGCTGTGCATTCAGCTCCTATTTTGTGCCATAATAAGTATGAAGTATTTCAGAACAATCTGCCAAAGTACCAACAATAGCAGTCAGCTGCAAAAACAAAGGAATTAAATAGACACTGATGTTATCTACCTTTAGGATTGTTATGGTTTATTTTACCAGATCTTTTTTTTTTATTTTTTTTTTTTGTAAGAGCACAATGATGCAAAAACTGACATCATACTGTGACTATTAAAAACCGGGGCCTGCAAAATAATTTTCTCATGCATGCAGGTCCAGTCCATGTCTCTCAGCAAGTTGCAACTCAACCGCATAAATCTGGCTGGGTATTCAATCACTACTCTTGCAGATTTTCTTGAGTTCATTTAAATTTGTCGGTTTCCAGGCATGAAGTCGAAGTTACAGTCGAGTTGAGGTCGAAGGCCAAAAAGCTTAATTTTAGTTTACTTCTCTGTTATATTTTTCCCCTCTAATAGCACTTGGGTGTTCGCCTATTAAATGCCTGCAAAATTTGTTTCTCTTTAGCATTTTCTTTGGTACACAACTAAATAAACTGGAGCATTCCTGTTTTATTGATTAGCTGCAAGAAAATCCTTAAAGATTAGCATCAAATGTTGTGTGGAGAACACTGTGTAATTTCTTGCGCTAAATGCTCCTTTGAAATTATATGGTTTTTAAAAAGGAAAACAAATCTCTACAAATAATCAGAAACAAGGTCAAGACTGAAACAAAAAAATAACTTAAGCAATTGCTTTGAACCATTTTGAAAGAGTAAAAGAAAAATTAATCTCAGAAGAAAAGTATGAATAAATGAGGGGTTGACTTTTGTTTAGTGTAGCCTAACTTTGCCGTCAGAGTGAACTAACGAACCCTCCGCCACTGGCGTTTGAGCTGTGCTCTTCTAACAAGCTCAGAAGGTCTCCTTCCTTTATGCCTTTCATTTCCAGGACAGTTCATTACTTCAGCGCTCTCCTTCCTAAATGAGCTCGGCCTCAAAGGAGCTGCCATTTCTGGAAAGTGTTTGTGTTTTCCTCGTTTTTGAGGTGAAAGTATTTGTTCGTGCTGCTGAACTGTCCGCCGACAGTCATCGTACGTGTTCATCCAACCATGCTGTCGTTTCTACACATTTCTATTTTCGTATAGGGCAGAGTGTGAATAAATTGCCATTCAGTTTGTGCTGTGCCTCCAAACCTTCTTGGTGCCACTGGATTAAAACCTGCACATCCTAAATAAGAATGAGAGATCCGTAACTTTTGAAAGAACTGCGGCTGTGCTGTACCATCAATATATAAATAGTATACAGTGGATGTATCATCACCCTTTAAAGTGTTAAATTTATTTTTGTGTTTTTGTAAAGCAAACAAAGAAAGCATATGTACTGTATTTCTGCTGCTTCATGAAAACTTGGTATATTTTACAATAAAAGTTCACCTGTTCCTCCGACTCCTGCTCATTAATTATCAGACGGTGCAATTTCAAAGTAATTTTATTAGTTTATTTAGATACATGAAACTCACTAAACTAATGAAACATCTTAATGAATGAAATAACTTAATAGCTTCAAAGAGAAAGAAGGAAAATTAACAAAAGCTGAGCATGCACTGATTAGCTGTTGATATGAAAATAAGAGACAATCAGAATAACAAAAAAAAAGGAAACCTAGCTAAATAAAATCTACATATTACACAATGTATTAAGGCGGTCACAATATTGCCTTAAATTTTTCTAAAATAGATGATCTGATGATATACTGTATATTCTTGTATGGGTATAATTACTTAAGATTTCTCCCTGACTGAATATAGTGCACCGAGGCTGCTTTCTATGACAGCTGACCGATGACCTGTACAGCAATGATGAAGGAAGGGAAGCATATGTTCGCATGTGTTAAATGTAAGTTTGGTAAACACGTCTCTTTTTCCCTGACTCGTTACATCCTGCAGCGTTACAGATCTGAGAAAACCCATGTCCATTCGAAATCAGTAAGAAGAATTATAGGGTAAAACAGTCTTCTCTTTCCAAATCCTAAAAGAAGGGAAACATTTAAAACGGTAATTCAAAAAAAAGATTAATTCGCAACTGATTTTAAAGCCCTGTGATACACGCTAAATAATAACATTGTCTTTTTTTCTTTTTTCAAACGTCACCTCAGAGTGGATCTCCAAGTTAAAAGAAAGCAAAAGTTAGGATAGCTCTACAGAGAGGAGCCGAACACCACTACATGCAGAAGAGAGCTTAAAGTGATTCTTTTTCAGAGGATGGCAGAAAGTCTGCAGACTCCATTGGTTTTCAGTTTCTTTAGTCGAAGTTGAGCGGGTGCCCGTCGAAGTGAGTGAGCACGTGGTTCTCGAACACCTTCTGGTCGCAGTCCAGGGGGAACTGCTCGCTGCACATGGGGCAGATCTTCCAGTGGCTCTCCACGTGTTCCTCGAACTTGCTCTGGTCGTAGTTGGGTGGGAAGATAACCTCGCAGAGCGGACAGCGTTTCATATCCATGCTGTGGGCGGCGGGGGAGAGGGGGAGGAAAATAAAAAGACAGCGGAAGAAGAGAGCGCTCGCATTAATGGAAGTCGAGCAACAAACAGGAGCACCGGCTAATGAGGAACGTGTGTTTGATGCAGGGTGGGTGGCCTGCTCATCGACAACGGTAACACAAAGGGCGGCTATGTTACAGAAGCCGAGTGAGGCAAGGGTATGGCAAACACTAAAACTTAGCGGGAGAAGGTTTGTTACCTGGAGTCAAAGCAGAAGGGGGTTTGTCCATCATTCACAAATGAGCTGCGTGTTTCTGTTCCTAGCGGCTGTTCGTTGGTGTTAACCTTGAAGGGGGAAAAAAAAAAAACATAAATATGAAAAGAGAATCAACAGCAATAAATAAAATGCCTACAAAATAACTGCTGGACACTACAGTCACTTCCAACGTTGCCAACTTGTTAACTTTGCGTCATGTTGCAGCCACAAACTACTGCGTCTTGTTAGGATGTTTTACAAGAAACCAACATGGAGCAGTTCACATTTCTGAAGTTAAAAGAAAAAAGACATGTTTTTCAGTCAGTCCAGTCTAGCCAGTAAAATCAATTTTCCCCAAAATCGCCATTTCAAGTTTTTTTAAGGAATGTCTCAAGTTTTTGTGAATTCCTCTTTGCAAAATGGTTCAAACTTGGAGCCTGAGTTCTGCCAAGAGGCCAGCTGTGAACGTTGTTTTTCAACTTTTGCCAAACATTCTCAGACAAATTTAGATCTGAACTTTTATTAAGTTACCCTCAACTCAATAATAACCAGAACATCATTAACTGTAGTCCATATTCCAACTTTTCATTAATTTCCTTTATTCTGCTTCTACAATGTTGTGTTTTCATCATCTAAAGCTCTTTGAATTGCCTTGTTGCTAACATATGCTACACATTTAAACTTGTCTTGCATGTAGGCAAATATGTTTTGTCTTTTGGTCTCATCTGACCAAACTCCATCAGTTTGCCGAGACTCTTCCACAACTTGTGCCAAACTACAACTGGGACATCATCTTCTGGCGGATTTCTTTCAACAACTGGAAAGAAACCAACACTGTACCACTTTCCTTCCTCTTTCACAGTCATTTATCATTTTGGCTCAGTTTATTAAATAAAATCCTATAACACATATTGAGGTTTGTAGCTGTAATGAGTATGGTAGGCAACTACTGGGATGAAATATGAATTAGGTTTTTGACCTAAAGTGCCATGCAGAGGACTTGGACCTCTGCTTTTCATGCAAATCCAGACAAACGGTATGGCGTGGCTAAAACAGACGAGAAGCTCACATTGTTGTTTTCCTCTGTCTCTTCGTGTCCTTCTGGCCGGCTGAGGTTGCGGGAGGGCTGGATGCAGACCACGTTGCTGTCCCAGGAGGGTGGGCCTACGGGGGGCAGCTTCAGAGGCTGATCATCTGAGAACTCCTCCTCTGTCTCATCTGCAGACATAATTCAACCACTTTAAAAAATAAAATCCCACATACTTTCCTAAAAAAAAAAGAAATATTCACCTTTTGAGTCTGAGATGGAATAAGGGTTCCCAAAGTGTAGTTTGCTTGGACTCTGAGAGACCAGCAGTGGGGTCGGGGTGTCCTGGGCGTAAGGGACGGGGTACTGAAGAATTAAAGGCACACTGGTCTGGAGGTTCTCCAAACTGGTTTTCTCACTGGCCCCTTGATCGCCCTTCTTGCTGCTGCTCTTCTGGAGCTCCTAGGGAAAACAAAAGCAGAATTTAAACTATTTTGCACCAAAAAAAAACAATTGTGATGTGTCATTTTTATTTTCTGCCCAGTTTTGGGAATATGATGCAAGGGACCTTTTTTTTTTTTACTTCAAAGCAAAGCTTAGTTAGCAGCTTTATTAAAGAAAAGAAAATCAATTTTTTTATGATTAGAAACGTTTTGTAATTAATGAGGTCAAGCTAATTGACAGTCTAAACCTCAAATGGGGGGATCCCACCTCTTTGAACAGCATTAGCAGTATTAGGCCTGCCTTACTGTGGAGCAAAGCAATGAAACAGACAACATTTAATTTGCTTCTACAATTAGTGGTATTTTATACCCAGACGAAATGGCAGAGAGAAAATGCTATATTTTAGGGAATGTTTGGAGTGGCAGGAGTCTATAAAAGAGAAAATGAAAGCTGTTACTAACCCCCTCCAGTTTTTCCTTCTCCTTCACAACGAGTGCAAACGAGTCCCTCAGCTCCTTCAGCTCCCGACCCTTCTCAGCTACTTGACTCTGAGGTAAACAATGGACACAAAACCAAAAGGAATGAAAAGACCATCTTTTCTTACACTTAATGCGCTCCTGACTGAAAAATGTCTCGCTGAAATACAGGCAGGCTTCGGCATGTGACATTAATTGATCACAAGCATAAACGGCTTCCTTTGGCCACGGCCTGATTTACGTTCGATACTCCTCAAAGCAAAACAACCTGCTTGGATTCTCCTGAGACACTAAGCAAATATCCGCCTGACCCCAGCCAAACACAGCATTAGCAGTGCGACTAAAAAGGATTCCTCCGAGCCAAACCTCGCTTGTCTCCAGAGCCTGACATAAACAGCAGTAAAACGCCGTCTAACAGATAGGCCGGCTCATAAACAACACTGTCAGAACAACTATGTTCAGGGGGGGAAGAAAGTATCAAAGTCTCGATCCTTGAGCAAGACCAGCCATGGACGCCGATAAAAACAGTCGAGTCTGAAGACCGAACTGCTTTGAAGGCACCAGCGCCGCGCTCGGAGCCTGACCTTATAACGGTCCTCTGCGGCAGCCAGCTGCAACTTTAGACTCTCGTTGGTCTTCAGCTGCTCCTTTAATTTCAGCTCCGTCTTGGCCAGCTCGTCTGCAAACAAGCTGCTGCGCTCCTTTTCCTCCTAAAAGGCAACAGACACTCATCACCCTTTTTTGTTTTTGTCACACTTTGTCCTCTCAGGATTAGAGAACCGTTGCATATTTTGCGCAGAATGCAGACGCATTGCTTACTATCAGCATCTGCTTGCATTTTCTGTATTTGTCATTTCTGTCGGAAGCTTCTCTGCTGATGCCTTTGAGCTTCTCTTGGATGATGGCCTCCAACATGGGGTCAGCAGAACCTGGGCTGCCTGTAGAGACGAGAACACAACCAAAATATGTAGATCTCTTCATTTATCACGGTTTAAAATAAAATGATTGCTTTTATGATTGAAAAGGCTGGGGGGAGAAAAATCAAAGGACATAAACTAAGACAGTAAACTACTGTGGCCTTTTCTAAGACATTTTACAGTTTCTATGATAAAACCATCTACTTCTTCCATACAACCAGACAGAACTGGACATAAATACCCGGCACCGATGTGTCTGGACTCCCTGATGCAGGGATTGCGGCGACCTCTTGTGCTGTGCTTTTCCTCACTTCCTATGAACAGCAACACAAATGAATGTTAAAAGAAGGCAGAGCGTAACATAACATCTTTAAACCGTCTTTAACCCGTAAACCGAACCCATGTTCGGTTTACGGATAAAGCTTGGCGGCTGGTGTCTGCTGGAACCTACCCCCTGCTGTTCAGATAGTTTGAGGACTTGTTTTTGCAGTCGCTGGCATTCCTTGTACTTCTCCTTGTAGTGCTCTGCAGCCATGAGCAGCCGCAGCTTCAGGTCCTCCACCTCTCTCTGCAGCTCTGCTACAACAGCTGGGTCTGTGCTCGCTTCCTCCTCCAATTTGGCCTGTTTTTACAAAGACGGGAGAAGAATAAGAAGAAGAGTACCATTAAAACGACTGCATGAAAATAGGGTAGGAGTCGAAACTGGTCAGGAAAAGCCTGATCGGCTAATTACTGAACGAAAGTCATTGTCTAAAATAATTTAAATGAAGGCCTGTGACGGAAACATTCATCCTCACCGCCTCCTTTTTGGCGTCTGCCTTCATCTGTTCGACTACGAGTTCCAGGTGGACACACTGGGCCTGAGCTTCGGCCTTGGCCTGGCGCAGGGCGTCCGCCTCGAGCTTCATGTGGTAGAGCTCAGACATGGTGCGATCTCGGGCGCTGGAGGCATCCCTCAGTTCGGCAGCCAGCAGAGAGGACTGCTGCTGGTTGGCCTGGAGCTGATCCTCTTTCTGCCGCAGCTGCTCCTTCAGGGCCTTCATGTCACCCTGGTACAACCACATGTTATTGTCACATTAGACTTTTAGGTCTAGCAGAGGTCTTAAAGTCACTATATAGTAGTTAAATATTAAAGGCATCATCTTCTACCGTTGATGCCTATTTAAAACTTCGTAAAAAAAAAAAAACAGTCTAGTAATTCATACCAAAGGAGAAACTTTGGCCAGGATTTCTTTGTACTGTTTTTCCTTCTCTGTGAGGCATGCCTGCAGGCGTCCCACCTCTTCTTTGAACTGGGCAATGGTGTTTTCCTTGTTTACATCCACGGACTTTAGCATCTGCAGCTCCGCACTCAGCTTAGTGTTTTCCAGCTCCCGGTTTTTCAGGTGAATCTGATGCGAGCACAATGAGAAATATAAAGAAACAGAACACACACAGTTTTTTTTTTTTACAACTTTTTAACCTTTTGCCTCGTTTATAAAAACAGAAAAATTTAACATTTAAAAATTTCATGCTTTTCCAGACTGAAATTTCTGCAATTTTATTGTAGCTTTTCTAATATACAGAACAAAAACTTTAAACGGTTGGGTTTTATTACCTGAGTTCAACAAATTACTAAACAACACAATGCCTAACTAGGCTTCTGATTCACACCTTGTGAGTCTTTTTCAAACTCATGAATTTGCTTTGCTTTCCCATTCTCTCTATGCTGTGGTTATCACAGCTGCTAGCACACTTTTTTCTACCACATTTTCTTTCCACTAAATATCTCATAAAGACGCTTGCTTGAAGGACTCTTGGGGTGCTTTCACAACGACCCTATTCAATCAAACTCTGATCCATCGGCCGGTTAGTATGTGGAGGTGGGAATGCATAATCGAACGCTGATGCAGACCAGAAAAAAGTGAAGTCTGAGCCGCCTAAAAGTCTCGGTTTGGTTCGGTTGAAGTGAATTCTGGTGCGGTTTGAAGGCACATGTGAGACTGCGCGTGCAGACTGCAAGTGAGCATCTGCTTCACTGCGCCCCGTTGTTGTGTAGATCAAAATGGAAAATGTCTTTACTGGGATTAATGTTTTTATTGCTCTTAGGTAATATTGTAATTTCATGAGCAACTTAAATTTTGAAGCTTCTTATGAGTTTCAAATGCTAAACACCCTAATCCTCAAAATTAGCATAAAAACCGCTAGAATAAATAACTGAATTACTGAAATTAATTAACATGGACTATAATCTAATTTTAGACATTTTGTCTCGTAAAATCTTGATTGGATTATCCTACTCCAAGTTAAGATTCTTTAACGGTACAGTTTGTGATTTGCTTGGCACCTACGCCAGGCCCAGTCTAATGGCCACAGTGCTAATTTAAACTCATGTATTTAAGATCATTCCAGAGTCCTTTCCCAAAAAGAATTAAGGAATAAAAATGCTGAATTGGTCTTCTTTTTATTTTTCAATAAGTGCCCATTTATCTGTGTTCTACTAAGATTAACTAAAATCGGAGTGAAAAGCCTTTTATTTCTTTTTTATTTTCAGAAATTCAAGGTTTTAGATTAAATATCGGACACTCAGAGACTTCTTCCACGCTCTACTTTCTTCTGGTTAGACCTATTTGGGTTTTTCAAGACTGCATCAAACCCCTGCTAATAAATCAAATGTTGTGTGACCTCATTAAAAAGAAACAGAGATTAAGATAGCTTTTAAAATTGTCCTTCGGCAACATCCTCTGTGTGATGGTGCAAGCTAAATTAGATATGGGGGTTTTGGGCTCCATTTCTGTGGCGACACTACAGTATGTGGCCCTCCCACTTCCTGTGGAGCACCCACCACAACACAGGACGCACAAACACCAGACGGACCGGGAGACAGAATAAGGCATGCCCCGTTTAGACTCAAATGTTCCACTACACAAAATTATTCAAAGAGCACAAAGTGGAAAAACAGGAAAGAATTGGGAAAAAAAACAAAAGCTAACGAAGGATGCCTCCAAGTCTGGCATGTCTCAAATTACACAGCAAATGATTTAGAAGGTAAAGCTGTCACCAAGTGTTTTTTTAAACAAACCAGTAGGGTGATACAGATATATCTGGCTGAAAAGTTACTTAAGCTCATTTTATGTAAATTTTGATATTGTTATTTCTAAAGTTCAACTTTTAAAATAATTAAACATCACCTTGTAGAGTTCCTTCTCATCTCTCTCATTCTTTACGTGAGATTCAAGAGCCTCTTTCTCTAGAGCGACTTTCTTCAATCGATCTTTAAGGCTAGATGAAAAAAAAAAGACATAAAAAAATTAGTACATATTAATGAATAATGGAAAATTTTGGGGTGTATCCATTCCAAAAATCTGAATTCGTCTTTAACAAGTCACCTGTCCAGCTCGGTTTCCTTTTGAAGTCCCTTCTGTGTGACTCCAATCAGATCCTCTTCTAACTGTACGATCCTGGCCGTGGCATCCTCCAGTCGCCTCTTGACCTCTTCCTTCTCCTCCTGAAGGGCCTGAGACGAGTGCAGCACCTCCTGGGAAACAAACCACCAAATAAAAAAGAGGTTGGACACTTGAACTTGTTGATTTGCACAATGGCTAATTGAAATCGTACTTATAAAAGCTACGGTGGGTTTTGTGCCAAGAGATAGAGGATCTAAATGGGTTAAAATCTGAAATAACAGAGTCCGTTCCATGTCTGGCTTTGTCTCAAAAGGTTTGGAAAATGCTTGTACGGCATTAAAATTTACTGTCGTTGAAGTCTAAATCATAAAGAAAGTCACAGCTCCACGTAGAGTTTTTTGAACTCTGAAGATGAATTAAAAAAAAGCAAAATAAATTTTTTACAATTTGCTTATGAGAAGAGTTTTGGGATCTTTAAATTCGCACCATATAAAAATTTCATATAAAAGTAAAGCAATAAAATTAACAACCACAAAATCTGTAATCATATTTACATCTGTAAAACCTTTAAAACCAGCAGATTTATGACACACAGCGGTACACCAGATTATTACTGACAATGCTCTTAAGACTTAATGTTATGCTATAAAAAGTGGAATGACAACCTTGATAATGCAGGCATTTCTATTTGTCAGAGTGTGATTTACTACTTTAGTGTATTGCTGGTTCGAGTTACTCTGCATGTTTGGGCTGCTTCACTAGGGGGTGCTAGCAGACTGTTTGGCCATAAATTAAAAAAAGGTTAAAACAAGAAAAATCGTTTTATAAATTATGTGGTTTAGAATCTGTAATTACTTCAAAGCAAACTCCCAGTTCAGATCAAAGCTAAAAGTGAAGATTTGGTTTCATTAAACTGATGGGAGTATTAAAAATACCGATTTGCATGGAGCTGGCAGGCCTAATCAGAATAAACTTACTTGGATCTCTCTTCTCAGCTGGGCACAGGTCTCTTTTTCTTGCTCAAACTCCTTCTGCAGACTCTCCTTCTCTGCGTCAAGCTGCTCCTTCTCCTGCTGGATGAGGGCCATGCTTTTCAGCAGCTCATCTTTCTCTCTCTGAGCTTCTTCCACTTTTTGCTGCTCAAACAAGAAAAATTTTGAAAATTTTGTCGCTTTTACAGCAACCAGATTGAAAGTCTGCGCAGTTTAAATGAGCGGTTTTATGTGATCCTGTACCTCAAGCAAGCCAGCCTTGGTGGTGACAACCAGAATGTCAGAATTGCATTCGTCTTCAACAGTCAGCAGCTCATCCTCAGAAGGGCTGTTTGCACGAAACTGGAAAGGCGTGCTCGCCCCCCGGATCTCCCCTTTGTGGGTCACATAGCAAAACTGGTAGAACTCCCCATCGTCATTGGGGACATAGTAACCTAGGGAAGTATTGCAAACAGTGATTAAAGAAGGATGCAAAGAAATGTAGATTTAGTAAAGTAAAAGCAGGTAGGAATTTGCTGCACTTAGCCATTTAGAATAGAAATGTGTATCAAGATGTTACTTTAAATCTAAAATCCCAATTAAGCATGTGTAGTTATATTTATTCTACCTCATATCTGAAGGATTGTTTTACATAAGAGGAAAAATGTGCTGGCACTCTTGGAAAAGAAGCCAAGAGGTTTAAAACTTTCATTTATTTTATTAAAATAACATAATTATATGCAAAAATAGAAAATGTTCCTTTATTTTTTTCCTTTATTGGTGCCTATACTGTCTGTGCTTTGCTCTACTGGCATTCTGACAGCAAGACAACACTTCATTTTGTCTTCTCCTGAAATGTTTCATAACATTTTTCTTTAAACCATATCGAGATCATTCCAGAATCTATTTCCTCCGAGTGTGATGCCAAATAAAGAGACAAACGCCAACAAAGTTCCCAGGGTGTTTGGACCAGGAACAGCCCACAGCCCCACAGAGTCTCCACCCTACCCAACAGCAGGACGAAAAGCAGGTGTAGAGTGACAACGTCAACACTTCCAGTAACATTTAAGGAAGTCTCCCCAAACTGTTCTTTCCTAAGCAATAATAGCTTAAATTATACAGGTAACCTTCCTAATCTTCTTCTCAGAAATTTCTTGTTTATGCTGTAAATTCTGATGCTGACTGGTTGCACAAACAACAACCTATGAAGTCGGCTAGTCCCGATAATAGTCAGCCAATGAGGGACTGTGACTACCTAGCTTAGCAAGTCAGAGGCAGACTGAGCTCTATCCCCACTACCATCTGTCCTTTCACAAGATGTCATCAGCCCAACGCACATGGTTCCGGCCCAAATCCCAGAAGAGTTTAGTGAACTTTTTGTTTTTAAGTTTGTGTTGGTGGGGCAGTAAACGAGGACTTGATGAAACATTAAAGCTTTAAAGATTTTTATCCTCCCTTGAGGACAACATACTGTACATACACCCTTGTTTTCATTACATAATCCAAACTAGTGCTTATATACTCCAACAGGAGTTTATTAATACCTAGAGACCCTGATCTACTTGAATAAGTACAGATAAATCAAAAATTCAGCTACATTTATTCTGAAGGAATTTTTAGAAATAATATTTGATCCACCAGTTATTTTATGAAAAATTATGATTTTTAACAGAGGAAATCGGTCTTTGCTATATAACAAATGTACACAACTTAAAGCATTACTTAAAGCTAAGTAGTGTGAAATTTTTCTACAATAAGGACTGATTAATATGACTTGTAGTCATCTCTGCCAGCCAGGTGTGTAACATTCTTTCTACATCTGTAGATCTGTGGAGATAGACTGTAATTTTAGTGCACTTAATGGTTCTGTCCTGAACCCGTACAATCCTCTGACCAGCTCCTTCATATATCTTCATTAAAATGCGTCAGAATTACAGAAAGCTACAGCACGACCTTACCCTGAAAGATCACGGTTCTGTTGACTGCTGTGCCTTCCACGTAGTTCTCTGGGAGAGGCGACCACAAGAATGTGTAATAATCCCTCGCTGTGCTCCAACCAACCTGTGACACATTGAGGGGAATCCATTTAACCAGACGCTCCAACCACATCAGTGCATTATAATAACAATGGGGAACCAACAGTAGAGATTTTTTTACATGAATCTACAGGCACTTCCAAATTATCTCAAGCTGGTATATTGAAGTAATGGAGGGGCTTTTAAATCTATGTTACCATGGCAGCTAGGAACATGTCTACAATTGCAATTTGGTTTCAAGATGCTTATCGTGAAAAAGCCCGAGTGCGGAACTGAAGTAACAACTCACTGTTAACAGGAAGAGGAAAATAGGTGAAAATTTTATACATAGGCAACTTGAAAATGAAAACCAAAATGTAATTATATGTATTTTATGTCTTGTTAACTGATGTCTGCTGAGGAGGGGGGAGGCGGGAGAGCAGAAAATACATCCACGACTTCAGACTGGTGCCATAAAAGTGTCAAACTGAATCAGTGTCACATTGAGAGGGCTGCTTTTAGGCGTGCACACATGCATCCGCAACAAATCCAGTAAAACCAGACTGCGACACCAGCCTTTGCAACAAAACCAAGGTCAGTCATTTGATGCAAACTTTGCCAAAATTTATAATTCATGCAAGCTGACATAACAGCAGATTTCGATTTTAACTTTCTTTTCCTGACTGGCCAGTTTATCTTCTCAGCTGTGTACAAACAGCCCGCAGCTACAGTGCAGTGTGTTCACGTGAGTCACGGATAGAAGGGCTCTGGAGTTCCCCAAAAAAATAAAAGAGAGAGAAACCCCAATTGTTGCCTGTGCAGCTCCAGCCTCCAGCAGTTAAGAACAGGAAGCAATTAAAACATGTGCCTTGTTAGTGAGTGTCATTACTGAGGGGCTAGCTCTAACCGGTCCACTCATTAGAGCTGCAGAGGTGGTATTTGGGGAAAACTGAGAGGAACTTAAAGCATTCTGGTTAGAATATAAATAAGCAAAAACAGAGACATGGTGTTGAGCTATCTTAAACATGTTTAAATTAGTGACTGGGGGTAAAACCCAGTGAAGAGAACAAGCTTTATATTATAGATGACTTTTTACTTTAAAAACTTTTTGCATTAAACCCGAGAGGATAATGCTGAAGGAGGTGAAAAATTGTCAATGCGCCAGTAAGGCTGCATAGAACCAGGAGTGAGCTGTTAATGAATCACACAAAGAGGTCGTCCTTAGAGACAGTTTAATTATAAAGCTGAGTTTGCTTTCTCTGACGCCTTTCCTCAACAACAATCCTTTATGAACCACAGAACCACCAGCAAGTTGCAGTGTGGTTAATGTTCACAGAGTCAAGAGTCAAAGTCTTTGTTTGTCTATAGGCAGACAAGATAAAGCAGGCCATTTACTCACTACTAATAATATATTTAGTTTTTGTTTTTTTTATCTATTTAGTAAACTTTTAAAACTGTACAAAAACTGTATTTCTTGTTAAAATCCAGGAGGGCGTATTACACAGAATTTTTTTTTAAATCCTCCATTTATTACAATCCTATATAATTACAGGAAACAAGCTAGAAAACGTTAAAATACAATGAAAAATTGATCTAGTTGACAGTGACAAAACACTAACAAATCAATAGATTGAATTTTCAACAAAAACAACAGAGAAAGAGACCGCCACCAAATGACTCGCACGTCAATCGCAGGATTTAAAGGTTTACAAACCTGTGCTCAGCATTCTGAACAGCTATTGGCTTAAAGATCAAACCTTGAACCTAGACTGAAACAGATTCAACCTAACATAACCCTTTTTCCTGATCTTTGCATTTGGTTGTATACAAAAGCCTACATGACTTTTGTAAAATGATTTGACAAAAAATACATTCATCATGAGAGTTTCCATCCTTTTTCTCACTACTTTGAACAAGTAGTTCAAAGTACTTGTCCAAGTACTTTGAAGTAGTTTGAACTACTTGTACGAACAAGTAGTTTGAACAAGTAGCGAACTACTTGTTTGATACTTTGAACAAGTAGGTCAAAGTAGCAAACTACTACTTTGAACTACTACCAAGTAAATTTTGCATACTCAAAGATACATCTTTAAGTATGCTAAATAGGCAACTGCACAAAATAAGATCATTTCCAACGTCCGACCTTTAAGCATGGAGAAATAGAAGGCCTGCTAAAGTCCTTATAGGACAAGACTTTCAAGCCAGACCAGATGCAAAATCTAAAGAACTGTTTGTGGACTTGAGAATGACCCCTGCTGACATTCAAAGGGTCACAGTAGACAGGGTGGAGGAGTATAAGTACTTGGGAGTGTACTTGGACAATAAAGTAGACTGGTCAAAAAAATCCAAATCCAGAAGGGCCTCTGTTGTTTCTGAGAAGACTCAATGTCCGACTCAACATCTGCCGGAAGTTGTTACGGACATTGTGTGAGTCTATGGTGGCTAGCGCCATCATGTTCGCTGTTGTCAGCTGATGCAGCCTGAGGGTTAAGGACATCAACAGGAAGGCCAGTCACGTCACAGGGGACGAACTAAACTCTCTGGACATGGTGTTCAAGAGGAGAACATTATCCAAACTTGGGACGATGTTAAGCTAGTCTTCACATCCTCTCTATTATTTGCTGAACAGTTATAGGAGCTTGTTTAGCAACAGACTCAGACTGCCATGATGTAAAACAGGGCAACATAGGAAATCATTCCTGGCTGTCACAGTGAAACTATACATGTTCAGCCTATGACAAAAGTCATTTATACCAACAGGTTACCTTAAAGATAATTTAATTCTTACTGTCTTACATGACTAACTTTACATCAGGTGTCTGGTGTTCCAATGTCGAGTAATTTCCCCTTTGGGATTAGTAAAGTATTTCTGATTATCAAAGGGAAAAGCAGAGGACGGAAAATATGGCAAGGATTCACATCTGACCTGGCAGCAGAAGTGGTTCAATGACAAACGGACATTTGTTGCATTTGCAAGTGGAAAGTATATCAACAACACTTCTGTCAGTCTGCTAATCCTCAAATGCCAGCTTGAGATATGAAAGAACATAATGATAGCACACTGAGCTACCTGTAGCTGATCTCTGAAAATTAGTAAAAAGTAGCATCTTAAGAAGGAGAGCTTGTATGTGTCAATAATTTCAACTAATGTTCCAGAAGACCTAAATGTGTTAGCTACACATTTAGCTCTCTTTATTTGTACTTTATTCTCTGCTGTGATAAACCATTTAAAAAGGTATACATACATGAAAAGATAAATCAACTTGGTTTATTACTCGAGTTCCTTTCAAAGACAAACACTTCAAACAGGAAGAGAAGTTCAGCAGGAAGCAAACTAAACAGAGCTGTTAGTTTGTGTTTTTTAACTTGTTGTCAAGTTGTCTAAACTTTCATCTCATCCCTGGTAGATAAAAAGCAAGTTAGTTGAGAAGACGATCACTAAACTTCAGACAAAACTCAGATAAATTACTGCCACTGTACTGGATTTAATGTGTTCCTATAATGAGATCCATGTGGGACACTTAAGTTTGTGGTGAGGGCCAAGAAGCTTCACTCCCTCTGAACAAGCTCATCTTTGAAGTACATGTGAATGGCTACACTTGCAATATTTTAGTTTTGTGAGGCCTGACTTAATACTTTGTTTCTACGTTTTAGGTAAATCAAAAATCCCTCCCTTTCCGCAGTGTAAAATTAAGTCATACTCTAAAGGGTAAAACATTGTCTCCAAAATCAGACTTTATTCTTTCTCCCTGGGTTGCAAGAACAAAACTATGTGATTCTTGTAGCCCTGGTTTGAAAGACACATGTAGAATGTTTTTTTTTATTATTATTATTTTGCTGTGTCTGAGAAATATGAAATATAAGTGATGTTGTGTGTCAGCCCTATGAAGACTTTTGGGAAATTCTGCACATTAACTAACTCTTGTGAAGTATGAAATGTAGGCCAGCAAGAACTTTATTATTGCAGCCTTGACTGCAAGGGTGACTTTCTCCATTCTTGTGGAGTGTGCATTGGCCTTAACATGTAATTAGATACCCAAGATGTCAGCAAGTTCCAGATTTACGATGCACTAGAAAAGCCTTCAGCAAAGCCAAACTCTGCAACAATAATGTTTATTTGCATCTTATACTCAGTTTTAATGCTTTCATAAAGCAGTGTCGATGGTCCCTCACCTTAAATATACCAACCCAGTCCTTTGGATGTGGTTTGATGAACTGTGTCAGGGTATAGTGACAATCGAGCGCAGCATGGGGCAGGTAACTCTTCCCCACATTCTGGAAGATGACGTGGGCAAAATTTGATGTGTCCATGTTTCTGCTCAGTAAGGTCCCATCCAGGAACAAAGCCATATATCATTCAGCAGTGGCTGCACAGGAAAGGACATAAAAAAAGGATTAGCCAAAGGAAAAACTTACCCCAGTGTTGGTGTTTACTGTGACCAGGAGCAGTAAAAAAAAAGCAAACTGGAACAGAATAAAACTGAATAAAATGTGAGGCGCTAGTGGTTTAGGAAATTGGTTGGACACTATAATGCAACAAACAAGAAAGTTATAAAAGAGGAAGGCAGATTTCATTACGTACATTTATTGTAATTAAAAGGTTTAATACAACACAAACATTTTATCTTAAAAAGATTTATGCTTTTGTTAACTCAGCAAGGAGATTAACCACTGTTACTCTGAACTAACCTTTGCGAGATTAAAAGATCCCAATGATCAGCCAATAGCTGATGACATGCTGGACACCTCTGTTACTTTCTATCAGGTTTATGAGCTAAATATAGCCAAACAGCTGCTATAAAGTAACTACTAGCAAAACTCATGTAATAACTGACTTATATTTAACATCACAACCCGAGTAAAATTCAGACATTTTACTCGGGCAAACACATACTGAGTCGATACATGTAAAGCTATAGATTAAAAAAAGGGAATTCAGATGTATTGTTTGTTTTTAATAACCCTTAGAGCTACACAAGAAATAAAACAAAACTTGAAAAAGCCTGGCTTTTCATGATTTCACAAAAATTGGTGCTAGTTCATTATTCTCAGGAAATTTAATTATCTACCAAATTAAATGTCATTGGGCTTAAAACTGTTTTTAAGAAAAGTAGAAGTTGCTTCAATTGTTTTTTTATTTGTTCTTCCGATGTTCGTCATTCATTCCACATGGTTAAAAGCACTCCTATCTCAGCCCCCATTTCCTAGCGAAAACCAGCTGCTGTTTGTGCTTAATGCGTTCAGTTTCTATGTAAATGAAAGGCTTTTACACTGCATATAAAAAGCAGAAACATCAACTAACATTTGGCTTTTCCTACCATGAAAAGCCAAATGTTAGTTGATGTTCCAGAGAAAAAGTACAATTAACACAAAAAGCTGTTGCTATACATTGACTTCTATTCTGATAGAATAGGATGTGAAAAAGTGTTGTTAAGTCCATTGGTCCAATCCAAATCTATATGGTAGCGGATCAATTTTAAAAGTCCCTAATCTCTTTGAAGTAACTGAATATCACAACTTCCTGTCTGAATAAGTTTAAAGGGTTCCAAAAAGAAAGAAAGAAACCAGCAGGGTTGGGATTTTGATGGCATGCATACCTCTGTTTAAGCAATCCCCAAATGGCAACAAAAAGGCCTTCAGTAATTTACATGTCTTAAGTTTTTGCAAATTTTCTTCAAAACTGCCTTAAGAATAGTCAACTTGCTTTCAAACCATAGTCTGAATTGGGCAATATGTATGTAACCATATATATTTGGTGAAGGGTGTATGTGTTTCAGGAGCATATGCAGTTTTTGTTTAGTTATGCAGTGTATATAAATCTTACAAGCCAAAGCAAGAGAGCAATAAATTAACATTTTGCAAAAGAAGTGGATGATCTGCTAATCACAGTTTCTGACTGGTTAGACATTTTTGTTCCTACTGTATGAGTTGTTTGCATTTGGGCCTTGGTTGATGGCGCCAATTTCATATTGGTGCCACTTAATGATTTCAAACTAAATAATTTACTTTATCTGCACATTTCTAGATTAATTAATGTAGGATTCGATACGGAAATGTTTCCTATTTTAAAATGAATATTCATTTGTTAGGTAAGATACTTAAAACTAGGCGTGCACCGAGAAATCAACAAGCTGATAAATCTACCCTGATTTCCTTAATTTTGGAAGATTGTTGATCGCCCAATACTTACATGTGAAGCCGATCTGATCTACCTCAGCGAAGGTCTAAAAATCACTGACTGTTTTCTTTTGATCTGCTGTAACAGAGGTTTGACTGACAGACCCGCCCACCACGTCATGTCTGCTGGTTGGTTTATTGGTGCACCGCTAGTTTTAAGTTTGCCATTAGTGATAGGAATGATAGTCATCCCTCTGTTGCCAACTGAGCGACTTTCTTGCTATATTTGCACTGTTTCAGACAAAAAAACAATTAGTTACGCACAAATTAAGAATCGCCAGGTCAGGCTTTTTAAAGATTAGTAATCGTGATCGACCAGAAAACTGTAATTGGTGCACCCCTACTTCAAACTAGCAGTGCACAATTTCAGAATCAATATTTAATTTCAATCCTATTGCCATTATTGGCAATAATGTAACTGATAATAAACCCTCTCAGTCTTTTTAGCTATAAAGAAGAAGAAAAAATGTCCATAGCTCACTAACATCACTTGTGGTTAGTTTTTTAAAATAAAACATGCATCAAATTTATAAGTACTTCATTAAATTAGAAAAATAAACCGCTTATCTTTAAATCATCACAACTGCAATCCGCAAACGTTACGATTATCCCAAACCAAAGATGAATGAATTGTATATGTTTTACATTGTAAATCTTTATTTTATTTGATCAGTTCATCAATTCCAATGTGTGTATTTCATAAATTGCTGTCCGTAGGAATGATTCATTATGTTTCAGCTTACTTTAAATGGTAAAAAATAGTTATGTAAATTTGACATCTGAAAAGGTTTTACATGGGATGTTCTGAACTTACAATTACATAAATTACAGGGGACTGAGCCACTTGACGTTTCTCATCATTACAAAATACAATAAAAATGGCAAATATGTCTTTCAATGTTCAAATAAAGGTTGTTGTTTTTTTCGTCTTTGCAATTGAACCTGGCTTGTATCCTTGTGGCACAACTTATATTTAAGTGATGCCCTTTGTCATCACTTAAATACAGCCATAGAAATGTCACCAGTCGGGAATCCAAGGTCTTGGTGCAACATGAAACCTCATTCAGGAATCAAGAAATGTATCTACACTTGCTTAAATCCAGTTTTCATATATATTTCTTTGTACTCGATATAGGCAGAGCTACAGCTTGCCGTTGTATCACAAACATAATCGAGTAACAAAACACATTTAAACGTGCATCGAATTTGCTTATTTTAAACTCTACCATTAAAATCAACACATGACTAGCGAGAACGAAGGCTAAAGCCTTAGGGGGAGTTTCCATTTGGGCCTCGGTATTTTTTTTCGACGTAGTTTGGCCTGGGACGGAGAATTGACAAAAACAGATCGCAACTATCATTCAGAGTAATCACATAATTTCTAGCGTTACAATAAAACCAAATGCTAGAGGAAAATAAACATTAAAATGACCAGTTTGTAAGCAAGTTTCGGACAAGGCCTACACAAAATAGTATTCATATCTGGTTAGCTTAGCAATGTAGCTAGCTAGCAGCCAGTTGGCCTTAGCGACATACTTTATGAGACATTTTAACCATTCATCCACAGGCACGTAGTCTTTAACATCTCAGCAAAACATTTACGTAGTGTGTTAAATATTACGTTTTTACATAACGTCTTTGACAAATAAAAAGCAGACATGTCAAGAAAAAAAGAGCACAGCTATCAGTTGAGTACAAGGTTATAGCTAATGTAAACAGTTAGCAACTTTAGTGGTACCAAGCTACTTTCGAAACGCACTTCGAAAAGCTCACAAAGTTAACACTCGTATCCTTATTCTATTCATAAAATACACACCAAACATACCTTGTGGACATGTTAAACATCAGCCAACATCCAAATGTATCATAAAAACGCAGTTGACGCAGTTCAGGGCTTTCCCGTGTCCTTTTCCTGGAATAATAATAACATAACGTCACTTCCGCAAAGTGTCAGAGATAAAACGTGTTACACACCCGACCTACCTACACATCATTTAACTGTTTTCTTACCTCGAAAGCATTGTTTTACACTACATGACATTTGTCATTTGAACTGAATATTAATAATTCGCCAAAATCTGTAATTTTCTGAACTTCTAAGAACTTTTATTGTTCAAATAAACTGGCAACATAATAAGCTGATTTCCTATTTCATTCATTTTTTAAGTTGTCATGTTTGTTTTTTGTTGCTGTTCTTGTTCTTATTTTTCTTTCTTTCTTTTTTATGTGTTTATATCTCAGCCAATTTTAAAGAAAACATTTCTTGTTACAATCAACAAGGGAAAATCCAAAATTTAGGGGCTTTCCTACCTTTCAAAAAGCCAAGCATTTTGAGTCAAAGAGAAGGTCTTTCACAGCACCTATATTTAAATACAAAGGCACAGTTGCCTCGAAAAAAATTTATTCTTGAATAGAAAAACTGCCTGCGACAGACTGACGACCTGTTCAGGGTGTACCCTGCCTCTCGCCCAAAACGTTCGCTGGAAATAGGCAACAGCACCCCTCTGACCCGATAGGGACAAGGTTGTTAGAAAATGGATGGATGGATGGATGGATGGATGGTGTAATCTGTAATGAAGGCTGTCAGCATTTATTTATTTATTTATTTAAACTTATGAGTAAAATTTTTTGCTTAGGAATTTATCAATATACAATTCTCACCTGCATCTTCTATACAGAAATTGCTTACAAAATATAACAGATCATTAAAGCTTGTTAAAATCAAATTAGCAAAGAATTACAGTTCAGTATGCATGTGATATATTCCCCTTTATTTTCACAGGGTTTTCACACAAAAATGAAATTTAAACCTGGAAAGTGAATGGTGAGAAGGGTGAAGGTCTAATGATGATACACACCACTCTTTTCAGAAATGCGTATCTAAAATATCTGTAATTTTATCTGTAAATTAAACAAATTCCTCCCACCTTGCTCTGTGATGGTTTATCACATTAGATTCCCCAAAAATACATCGAAATTTGTGTTTGTGATGTAACGAACAGGAGAAAAAGTTAAAGCGGGTTAACCAGAACCAAAGCCTCCAAGATTGGTATCTCACGACTCCTCTTCTCCCTTTACACAAATGACTGTACCTCAGTCTGTGAACTTCTGAAATTGTGAGGTGACACCATTGCTGATCTGATACAAGGCTATGAGAGGCCATGGGCCAAAACTATCAAACTCTCTCACACATACGATCAAACTCTCTAACAGAGTTTGATCGTATGTGCAAGAGGGTTTGGTAGTATGTGTAAGACGGTTTGATTGTATGTGTAAGGGTTTGATAGGACAAGTGAGAGAGTTTGATAGTACATGTGAGAGTGTTTGTAAGTTTTGGCCCATGGGGCCTCTCATACAAGGCAGTGATGAGCCTGCACACAGACAGGAGGTGCATTGGCTAGTCCTCTGGTGTGGTCAGAACCACCTGGAGTTTAACCTGCTCAAGACAGTTGAGATGATGGTGGACTCCCAGCCCTCACTATCCTCAATAACCCTGTGTTTACTTCAAATCCCCTCTGGCCACTATAGGAACCACCCTTTCTTGCAAAGTAACTAAGATGGACCATACACAAAGACAAAGTTCAGAAGAAGGCCCAGCAAAAAACTATATACTTGTTGGAGCAACCCAAGTAGTACAACCTCCCATGAGCTGGTGGTCATCACCATTATTCAATCTGTCCTGAGCACATCCATCATGGTGTGGTTTGGCTTGTCCACAAAACAGGAAAGATCCAAACTGCAACAAACAAGAAGGTCAAGAGGATCATCAGGACTGACCTTCCCTCCATCAACTACTTGTACAGGTCTAGGTTTAGCAAAAGGGGAGCCGAAATCCCTGTGGACTCCAAGCATCCAGAAACTGTATATATACTGTATGTAAAAAACAAGCAACAAACATTTGTGATCATGATAGATATTAACCCACTTTGTTGTGGAGAACTGGATATCTCTAAAATGTATTTTACATATTTTTCTTGCAGAAATTCAGAGTAGTTGTCTGGTGTGTGTGACAGTTGCAGAAATTTTGAATTGTACTTTTGCTGTCATTTAATAGAAATCCAACTAAGGACAGGGTTTGCAAATTAGCCTGTGACTAGAAAACCTTTGCTGCAACAGACTAGTGACCTGTCCAGGGTGTATCCCGCCTCTCGCCTGGAACGTTAGCTGGAGATAGGCACCAGCATCCCTCCCGACCCCACTAGGGACAAGGGTGTACAGAAAATGGATGGATGGATAGATAGAAAACCTTTGCACAAAATAACAGTTGCTCTGTTTTTCACATGTAATATTATTTAATGTGCTGTTCTTATTTAAATAAATTTGAATTGAATTGAGAGCAAAGCGGAACCAAAGTGAAACAAAGTAAAACAGAATACGAATTCAGCGGGTCCCTATTCTGATTATTAATTTGATCTCAGCGAAACGATGCTCAGCAAAACACACACTCCCACCATGGCGTCAGACGAAACCGAATTTATGTTAAAACGGCTTGCCATACTCCCACCACCTACAGGAAAGAAACATTGTAGTTACGTAGTACGTCCTAAACCCTCTCCTGGTGCTCATTGGCTGAAACTGTAGGGCCGTGCTGCGTAATCCTGTTATCTGATTGGATAGACCAGCTGTCACTTATGAGCGTACGTTTACGTCCCCCTTAAGGTCAAGAGGAAAGAAGCATGGCCGCTGTGCTCAGAGGTTCTCTGTGCCTAGTAGGAAGGTGTTGGAAACATGTTGACATTGCGTGCGGTACGGAAAGTTAATTAAGACTTTGTACATTTGTGCTGTCCTTTGCTACTTTTTTAAAAAGCAGAGCAGTTAAATGAAGGCTATTTGCGACACAACAGTGGTTTACCTTGACATGTTTTGGGTAAAGTTCGGGATATTTTCCGCTGAAATGATTGTATCTGCTATTCTACGGCCTTGTTTTACAAATTAAATATCGCGTTTTTGTTCATTTTTACCTATTAGACTGTTCAGGGAGGTTAGTACTAGTATTTCTTGGTTTTAAAAGCCTATGTGATAGAAATCGTCTGCATTCCATCATGTTGTCCTACTGTTAGATCATTTCTTAGAATATTTTGTCAGTAGCATAATTCGTAATTCTGTACATAAAGTATCAAACATGCGCGGTCTAAATTAGCATAATATGGGATTTTATGCATCTTAATATTTACCCATTTCATAATTTTGTTACAGTTTTCACACGGTCCATGGCCTCAAAAACACAAGTGGGGTTTGTTGGTCTGGGAAATATGGGAAACCCAATGGCAAAAAATCTGCTGAAGCATGGCTATCCTGTTATTGCAACAGATGTATTCCCAGAAACCTGTAAAGAGGTGCAAGAGCTGGGTGCTCAGGTAGTGTATACTGATTATAGACTCACATTTATATTTCTGTATATATATATATATTTCTGTGACATGTTTTGTAACATTAAAAGATGTTACTTTTGTTGTACAGATTGTAGACAATCCTGCAGAGGTTGCAGAAAAAGCAGATCGTATTATTACCATGCTTCCCTCTAGTCCTAATGTCATTGATGTGTACACGGGACCTAATGGCATTCTCAAGTACAATTTAATTTCTCTTTAAATGTTTGCACTAAAGATCACTTGGTCTTAAAATGAATTAATCTAATTTATTTATTTTTTCTCCACAGAAAAGTAAAGAAAGGATCCCTCCTGATTGACTCCAGCACCATTGATCCATCTGTTTCTAAAGAAATGGCTACGGCTGCTGAGAACTTGGGGGCAGTCTTTATGGACGCACCTGTATCAGGAGGTATATTTTAATCAGATTTTTCTTATTTGTGTTGTGTATAAAATATTAAAGTCATTGTCCAGTTGTTAGTACTAGTTAGTACCAGTTAGTAAAAGTTAGTACTAGTATTTCTGGTACTAGCTAGAAATACTAGTACATTTTAAAACAAGATTCACACTTGTTTAAAAAAATACAAGCACTGAAACATTTCCCCCAATGTGATGCAGAACATATAGCCAAATATGTCCAGAAGCGAGTGAGGCTACTAATAGTACTACTAGAAATACCGGTATTTCTAATACTAGCTAGAAATACCAGTATTTCTAGTACTAGCTAGAAATACTAGTACTAGAAGCTGAGTAAGGCCAGGTATTTCACACAAGCGATTTGCACACAAGCTCCTTGAAATAAATGAAGTGGTCTTGATCCAGACACAATTATTAGGTTAAGAGGCTGGTAGGATATGTCATTTTTTGTTTTTGCATTTAAAGAAGAAACTGTCCAGTCTGATAAACATTTCAGTTTAATTATATTATTTATTTTTCATATAGAATTGTTATTTTACCATGATTTCTTTTAAATCTTTTTAATCAGTTAGAATGGAACTGAATTTTTAGTGCTGTAATTTGTCAAGTCTCTGTTATTTGAAGGAGACCAAGACTGACAAAGCACACTGTAAAACATAGGAAGATACTAAATGAAATATGTGTTGTGAAAAAACAGACAGACACCTGTTTGGGCATAGATGCTTATTAGGTTGATCTAATTCTCCTGCAGTCTACAAATGGGCATAACAGAAATTTGGCTTCAAAAACCCCTTCTTCACACACCTGGTATTGTTCTTCAGCCCCAGTCAGCTTCATCTTCATTTGCATATCCTGTGTAGTTCGTCCCTGTTTTTTTTTTGGAACCGCCTCAGTGGTGGTGGAAGCTGAGTCAGGCCAGGTATTTCACACAAGCGATTTGATTGGCACCATTTGTTATTTGGTCCCTTGGATTTACGTCACTGGATGAGCAAAGGCTGTATTTGTGGAAGAATGCGTACAGCACCAACTGGATGGGGCAACCTGCAGCAAACAAATATACCAAGAGATTTTTAAGAAACTGGCAGGCCCACGGTAAACGCATAAAATTAAGTTCTTGGACCACCGACCACAGCACCTGCACTCTCGTAGCTTGCACATGTTTCCACATTTCATGCTTACATGTTGCCAACAGAGACACACCCATCTTGGCTAGAATCAAACCAGACATAAACCTGCTAGAGTGAGACTTGATTATGTAGAAAGTGCCAAATATTCTTTTTTTGGTTGCTACCTGCAGGTTAGATACCTGCAGCTATCTAGGTCATGTAACATTTGAATTTTCATCAGTGTTTGTCAGTTTTTTTTAACCATAATGTTATTCTTTTGTTTGTGATTGTGATGTTTTTATTTTATTTTATTTATTTATTTTTTATGTGGAATGATACCACTTCTGCACAAAAATGTGTTTCTGATACTTTTGGGAGACAATAGAGGGAAATAAGTCCTCAGTGAGTCTCCAAAATTAGGTGATAATGTTGTGTCAAAGAACTTTGAGTGATTCACAAATTTAGAAAATGTTATGTTCTTAGTGCCTTACAAAACTGTTGGTATTCCTTTAAACATGTACATGCTCTCACTTTACAACCACAAATTTTAATTTCTTTCACTTTGATCTTATGTGACAGACAAACAAAAAGTGGTACATTGCTAATTGAAGTTGAAGGAAAATGATACATGGTTGTAAGCCTTTCAAAGAAATGTGTGAAATGGATGTGCATTTAGCCCGCTTAAGTCTTGCACTTCAAACAAAATATAGAACAGCCACTTCAGAAGTTATCTAATGAAGACATATAGTCCACCTGTGTGTAATTCTGTCTGAGTAAATCGAACAATTATATTAGGTCCTTGGAGATTTTGTAGAGAACATTAGTGAAGTAACACCATCAAATCAAGGAACACTCCAATCAGGTCTGGGATAAAGTTGTATGGAATGTTAGTTTGGAACTATATTATGAAATAACTTCTTACACAGTCTTGTTCAGTCAACTATTATACATAGAAAGGGGTTTGGTACGGCTGCAAACCGACCAAGTCTTGACGTCCCACCTAAACTGACAGGCATGGATAAGGAGAACATTAGTCACAGAAGCATTCAAGAGCTTTGGAGAGCATGTTAACAGGACAACTACTTGTTCTGCACTCCAAAAATCTAACCTTTATCAAAGAGTGGCAAGAAGGAAGCCATTTTGATAGAAATTGAAGAAGACATGCAGGCAGTTTGGAGAAACCGTGTAAGGGACACAGCAATTACTTGGTTGTAAAAGTGTTGAAGGCTATTAAAGCCCTTTGAATTGTCTTGTTGCTGAGGATGTGCTATACAAATAAAGTTCCCTTACTTTGCTTTGATGTTACTGATAACAGAGGTTACAGTGGAGCCACACTGAAGCTGACAATTTGAGCAGAAACAAGAAGAACCTAAACTGCAACTGTAGTTGATTCAGCTCCTGCTGAATATATTTACATGGACTATATCCTTGTTCACACTGTAGAAAATGTTTTGTCTTTGTCAGATCCATATTTCCAACCAATTTATCTGTAAACCATTTTCATAAACAGCAAATGATTGTTTCAAGGCGACCTATTTTAGAGTAGAATGACCTTTAATTGCCAATTTCCATTTTTTTTATTTTTGTACCTGCAACAAATTGAAAAGCAAATGAAAGCACAAAGTGGCACTCCAGCATTTCCCCTGTCATTATCCAGGGATGTTACCCGATTGCAATTTTCTGGCCAATTACCGATACCTAAAAAGCCTGGCTGACTTTAGCCTACACCGATTTGTTTAAATATATAAATGTATAAATATAGCAACATAGTTGCAAATTTGGCCATTGTAAACTGAGTATTGATAATTGCAGCCCTCTCTCAGTCTCTTGTTGTTGTAGAAAAGATTGGTGGATAAGATTGGCTTCACATGCATGTACTGGCTGATTGCCAATGACCCAGAATTAAAGAAATTGGAGCAGATTAATCTTCTCACCCCTAAAAGTCTATCCGCTGCAGTATTCCTTTTTGGGAAACACTGCACTGGTTACAAACATAGTTTCTTGGAGCCAAACTAAATCAAAGGTACCAACATCCATAAAGGATATTGACATTTATATCGTTATCTTGTCTACTGTTTTTCCAAATACGGATGTCACACTTTTATATATTCCTTTTTTTCTAAATGAGGGCTGAGTTGTCTTCTACTCACTGGTTGCCCAAATTAAATAAAATATGATCATATTGTGATTTAAGTTTTGCTCTAAATTAGAAAGTATCCCATGCCTTCAAAAAAATTGCAGTATCAAAAAAATAATATTAGTATCTCTGACAAGATTGAAATTTTATTATTGTGACAGCCTTGCTGTACATACATTTTAATCAGGGTAGACGGCACAGTATTTTTATGTCCTGACATAAATCTCTGGTTCCCATGGCTGCTTTGTCTTGTCAGAGTAGTCTCTTTATGTTCAGTTGAGGTTGGTCTGTTTTATGGTTGGCCCCTGAAGATTAGTAAAAATTTATATCCTTCCTTCCCATGATGGCCCACATGAATTGGCATTTGTCCTGCAAATGTCTGTTTGTGGTGGTAGTGATTTAACCACTGGAAACTAAAATGCATGTCATACTTGCATCAATCCCAAGGTTTTGGTCCTTTTTAATAAAAATGTTTGAACAACTCAGTTTGTCACTCAGCAATTAAAAGAAATACAGTGGCAGTGGTTAAAGCTTAGACATAAAAGTACATGTGGAAAGAAGAGACTGCTATAATTAAATCAACATGTGTCTTAAAGATGTTTTTGTTTCATGTTTAGTAGGCAGCTGTCTCTTTCTGTCGTTGAACACAGCTGGTAAAATAAGTTTTGAACACAGCACCAATTTTCTAAGTAAATAAATTTCCAAAGGTGCATTTGACATAAAAATCTCAGCACATGTTGGTAACCACCCATTCAGCCCACACATGCAGACGAATACACCACAGATTCCCACAGATTATGATTAAGAAACTGGAATGACAGGAAAAGATTGAGCACATGAAGAAAAATGGGTGGAAAATGGCATTGATAGTCATTACCCAAGCTGAAATATCTCAGTAATCAGAAATCCTGCCACTTAGTGCAAATTAATATAATTTAATATGAGTGGGGCCGTAATCTGGAAGTGGAAAGAATATCATAACACCATAAACTGCCCACTACCAGGTGCTCCCCACGAGATTTTAAGAGAGGGGTGAAAAGAACCATTTAAAGAGTTGAGTGAGAGAGAAGTATCATTTGTGGAAAACTCTAGAAATAGCTGAAATTAGTAGGTACAATAGTTTCAAAGGAAAATGAGCAATGCACTCAACCACCATGGCCTGTATGCATGATCTCTGCAGACTTCACTGGGGAGGACAGAGTCTGGTCAGAGAAGATAAACAAACTCTTTGGATATTAAAATACACACCATGTATGTTTGGAGGTCAAAATGCACTGCAAACTATCCCAAAAACACAATACCAACAGTAAAGTTTGGAAGTGGCATTATTATAGTATGGGTCTGTTTTTTGGCACACTGCACTGGGAGAGAGTTCATATAATTGAAGAACATCTGTGGTACGACTTATTTGCATTTATGGACTCAGTAGGTTGTTACTGGTGATGATTTCATGTTTGTTGCACTTTAGGAATATTTTAGGGGAGGTTATGAGAGGTATTGATCATGTGTTAAATACTTATCCTACCTTCTGTGTCTACTTTACAACATGTAGTTGCTATAAAATGACAGAGGCTAATGATGGTAAAAGGGATCATATTATTCATTTTGTTCTGCCAAACATATACATTCATATATGTTTGAGAGACAGTCATGTTGAATGTACTTTCTTGAAAACTCTAATAATTAATACAATTGACTAAATTACTTATTTTAACAAGACCACCAAACAGGTTAGCAGTTTTCCATCACTCCGTTATAGCTTCTCTATTTATCAATCCACCAGACTTCTAACATTTACATCATTACATGAGAAAAATATTTTATTAAGAAATATCTCTAGTGTATGCAGTGTAAATATTTTACCCTTAGACTGTGTCTCTGATTTAAATGAAGGTGGCAATTTAAAAAACTAAAATACTTACATCCATGTCAGTCCCTTTCCTTGAAGTTAGTCCATTTTATAGTAGGACTCCACAACTATAATAAAGATTTATATGCATATTAACCCATGATTGTGCACACTGGATTTAAGTTTTCCTGTTTCTGTCTTGAACTGCTGTGTGCTGCAGCAGGAGTTTAATGTCAGCAAACCATACGTTGATAGTCCTTTCAATCACAAGGTTATACATCTTCTAGATAAAACAACACATTAAGCCTTTTCCAGGAGATCTGGTGCAAACCAATGGCATCTGAGTGCCTTTTGGACTTGCTGTTACTACTTTGTCTTTTTTTCCCCCTTAAAGGAACTAATTCCTTTAAGGAAAGATAAGAAAATAAGATTAATTTGACCAAAAGACAAATTGTGTAATTGTTTTTTTTTTTTTTTCAGGTGCTTTTGAGCCCAGAAACATAATCTATGATACTTTGCTTTTAAGGCTAAGCCTTTCTGGAATTTAAATCAAGGATGTCTTCATAATTTATTTCCCCCCCCCCCTATTACCAATTAGAGTGAATCAAGATTGTTTTCTCATGACTCATTGACCATTTGGAAACTAAACTTACTGATTTAATTGTAATTTCTTTTCCAGATTTATTCCGTGGAACTATTGTATCAGAAATCTGATTTATTCCAACTAATTGTAGTTTCTCTTGTATAAGAAAATTTTTTTAGTGCGGGTTCCATGCCTGCTAGGTTTGACAGGGTGAAATGTTCCAAGTCTCTTCATTTATTGTTGTGTTACTGACTGGACTCTTGCATTTAGATATATCTTGATTCATTTGTAGAATCTGATGTTCTTTGTTAAATGTAGATGTTGAGGATAAACTCTGAAGCTGCAGTTGATCCTTCTCCTTTTATCTGCGTTGCCTTCTGCAACACTTAGCTCATTGTTTCTGTCCATTAATGCAAAAATGCTTCGAGCAGTCTTTGTCTGAGGATTAGGGAAGGGGAAACTTTTAACACTCACCTTGGCACTTCTCCACTGGCTTCCTGTAAACTTAAGGATTAATTATAAGACTGTGCTGGCTAACTCTTTGGCACCCATATGTTTTGCACCTGGTTATTGTATAGTGTCAAGATTTTAACCCTGTATGAACCTGAACCAGAACCAGCTGTTCCTACATCTAAATGAAAAGCAGCGTGAGAACAGACAGTCAGATTTTCTTTTCATGCATCAGTTTTTTCAGGGCTTCCACCGACTGCACAACTGCTTAAAAAATGGTTTGAGTCACTGAGTCAAACCCTTTATCTAGTGTGTGTGTGTGTGTGTGTTTTATTGGCAATGTCTACATCTAAACTCAATAATTGAGATTGAATTTGGATCACAATCTTTAACTTCAATTCATGCATATATGTGTATCTGTGCTTGCAAATGCTACAAAAATGTTTTTCAATTACTGGCATGCTTAGACTTATTAGCAACATGTGGTTATTATTTTACTAGCATTATAAATGTAAAAGTATTTCTGTTTTTAAAATGAAAGCAATGCTTAAAGTAAAATTGTGTTAATTTTGCTGAAGGTTTTGTTGTAAGATTCTCTTACACCTTTGTTTTTTAATAGACAATTATTTTATTCTGAAAAAGCCACTGTCAGGAAGAGACATGTTGTTTTCTCTTTTTAGATTAAGACATTTTTGCACAGTTTGTTTTTCTCTGTTTTCTGTAATGTATATTTTCTTTTTTCTTTCTCTAGTACATTACAAAATTGTTGGATATGACTATAACGTTCTAATAGATTAAATTACATCAAATTAATCTGAAGGATTAAAAGCATGAAGAAAGAGAGAGAAAATATGGTCTGTGAGTTAATTCGAACCGCTTTGGTGGTTTTTATGAAATGTAAACTTTTATATAAATTAAATAACCATGCAACATACGAGACTTGGAACTGCTCCTTTAAAACTTTTATTAGCAATTTAAGTTTGACCTATTTAATGATGTGTGCTCCATTTTTCATTCAATGTGAATTTTGGCTAATGAAACCTGGCTTTATCGTCATAGCAACGTGTGCAAGCATGCTTTATTTTTCTTCTCTAGGTGTGGGCGCTGCCAGTTCAGGTAAACTGACTTTCATGGTCGGAGGAGCGGAGGAAGAATTTACTGCAGCCAAGGAGCTTCTCAGCTGTATGGGAGCTAATGTGGTTTACTGCGGTCAAGTTGGAACGGGACAGGTGTGATTACCTTTATAGCGTTGGTCCAGTTTCATGGCGTTTTCCTGTTCACATAACAACCTTTTAGTAAGATAAATATGTAAAGTATGTGTGTGATAGTCAGTTATTGAACAAGAATATTTTCTCACAAACACCAATAATCTGAGTATTTTGGTTTCTGAATGCTTTTATGTGCTCATGTAATTACAGGCTGCAAAAATTTGTAACAACATGCTTTTAGCCATAGGAATGATTGGGACCTCAGAGACAATGAACTTGGGAATCAGGTAGATAATAATGATAAACATCGAAATGGATAATTAAGTATGTTCATAAGTAGCTGAAATATAATCCCTGAAGCCCATTCTCTTCACCCACAGACTTGGACTAGATCCAAAGCTTTTGGCCAAAATATTAAACATGAGTTCAGGCCGCTGCTGGTCCAGTGACACCTACAACCCTGTGCCAGGAGTCATGGAGGGAGTCCCATCTGGAAACAACTACCAGGGAGGTTTTGGCACACAGCTGATGGCTAAGGTCAGATTATTCACCACGCATTCACAAGTAGGAGGGATGGGGCTGTTTTTGTGGTTGTTTTGGTAACCAAAAATAACCTCATCAGTCTGTGAACATAAAGATGCTGGGTTTGAGCTGTAGGGTAATATGTTAAATTTAAATTATTATTTTTTTGTTTGCATTCTCACAACTCTTTGCAACAAGTAGTCATACATCGTCTTTTTGTAATGATTTTTTTAAAGTCAGAAACTGAATGAAAACTGATCTGATGAGATGTAATTATGCAACAACTCCTATATTTTTATATTTTGAATCTTTCCACAGGTTCTGGTATTCCTAATTCTACACACAGGTTATTTTAAGATATTGTTTGATTAGAAACTTTTACCTAGCATCAAAGTTATAACTCAAGCCTGCTGTGTTAAAACAACCTGACTGAATCAGTGCATTTTTCACTACAGTCACTAGAATTATCTAGACGGGCTTATAGTTTTTTTTTTTTTTTTATAGTGTAGACATTTCTTTTCCATAAAAGTAAACATTCATTTGATGCATAGTCGATTTTTCATTTTAATATGTCTACTCTATTTTTCTACTAATAGTCTATTAAGAATTGAATTGAATTTGCTCTGGAAAAACACTTGAAGCCATCCAGTAAACTAGTTGAGCTACTTTCAGACAGAACATGCTGTGGCGTGTGTGTTACGGCTTGTGGTTTTGTTTTCTGAATGAAATTTTAAGTCCTGTTGGTTTTTCTAATGTATGTTTGCCTTACATTCTTTCTTTCTTGCTTTCCTTCTTTCTTAGGACTTGGGTCTGGCACAGAACACAGCCACCAACACGAGGACTCCTGTCCCCCTCGGCTCCTTGGCCCACCAGATCTACCGTATGATGTGTGCTCGTGGTTATGCCAATAAAGACTTCTCCTCCGTGTTCCAGTTCCTGCGCGAAGAGGAGGGCCAGTAACATCCGCTTCCACCACTCCGTCCACGACGTTGCCACGTGCCTCGCCCTGCACAGGACTAACATAGCGTGTAGATAGGGTGTATTGTGACACAGAGACTTTATTTTTGCCCAAACTTAGGAAATACATGAAGCCCTATAGAACTACGGCACAGTCTGATGGGTCACTTGAGCACTTCTGTAATGTTGGAAGTTAAACTTCAGCTGTGATTAAACTTTTTTTTTTCTATAAGACACTCCTTTCTGTTTAAATCCCATGTGAATTGTCACTTACACGAAGAGGAAAATCCCTGAAACTTTGATTATATTACTCTGTGAATCCTGAATAACTGCAATATGGCTTTATTCTCTACATTTTTATCATGTTTTTATTTCTTTACAATGGTCTTTCTGTTCACACTAGGTTTTTCTGTTGACAATGGAGTTGTTACTTTTAAATGTAATATGCTGTTGGAGAATAAACACAAAGTACTCATTGTCTTGAGCTTCCTACCAAATAATTTAGTCCCTGCCTTCTTCTATTAATGTTTTTTTCTTAAGGTGAACATGACGGAAATAAGTAAGATATTATTATTGTAATTATTATTTCCACAACTAAAATGAACTTAAAAGAATTTTGTTGTTGTTGCTACAAAATTTAAATGTTATTAGTTTATTGCCAAAAATAACTTCATTTTTAATTAGAATGAATTTAGCCTTTAGCTTGTCTGAAATGCGTGCAGTTTTGCAGTGAGAGGATATTTCATGCCCCTGGAGGCATCCTCACTCTACCACATTTGTCCACAAACTGAGTGACTGCTGAAACCGTTTGGACAATCTTTTGTAATGCTAGAAGCATAGCTGCTACATTGAAAATTGCATGTAATTTCCATGTTGCCTCCCACTGTAATCGGGCGCAGTATTGCATGCACACACACACACACACACACACACACACACACACACACACACACACACGTGTTGGCCAGAGAAGAACTGCAGCATGTTTCTGATCTGCTTTACCAATAACTGCTGAGGGGCCAAGGTGCCAAGGGTCATGCGATCACAAGACAGAGTCATAAAAAGTCCATTAAGCACTGTAGGCTAAGAGCTGTGCTGTCATCTGCTTAAACAGAGAAGTACTTTGGTCTCAAGCCTGCAGCAGATTGTGACACACGGATCATCTGCTGCCGCCATGGCACGTCAAGCCAAAACAACTTCCCTTTATAACAACCTAGTGCACTCAGTGGTATGTGTGGGATTTCAGATAAAAACTGCCCTTTTGTTGTGATATTTGGGACTTTTGCCATATGTATGAGATTATGCTCACAGACTGATGAGATTTAGGGAAATGAACATTAATGCAGCTAATTTCTCCCCCTGGTTTCTGTGCAGTTCCCTGCCATGTGTTAACTTGCTGTGGGGAAGTTGCTGAAATTGGCTTCATACACTGGGCTGTTTTTCTCCTATGTCCAATTCTCGCTCAACTGACTTCTAAAAAACAAAACAACTAAAGTATTTAAAACATTGTGGAAATAGTAGAGAATATACATACTTTTTTTTTTTGCAACTTGGTCAAAGACAAAGTAGGTCAAAATGCTCTGTATTTTTTTATGTGACTTTTATAGATATCCCAATGTTGTAGAACCCCCTAAGTCGAATTTGTTTTGGGAGCCCCGTTGTGGTTTACATCATACATATATTTAAATAAAAAAAAAAACAGCATTGAATAAATTGCAGACACACACACTGTTATTTCTCTGACCTTGTCCGAGTTTAATACGAGTTGTATGGTTTTGTGCCGAAAGCAGCAAGATCCTGGGGGCGCATCAGTGTATTAAAACACAAACCTCTTTGCATCTTGAAGAAATTTTCTGTTACTTATTAACACATCCAGGAATGAGAGGCATGCTAGTGTGGTGTGCTCACTGTAATTAAATATAGCTGTATGTGTTACTTACCAGATGACACCACCTGATGACCTGATGCTAGATTAAAGGGCTTTTTAGGTGTGTGTGACTGTGTGTTTCTTTTTTAAGGAGTTGCTACTTTCTTGTCAGACTTCATCACAGAAAATTGTGCAGTGTAGATAATAAAGAGAATAAATACAAGTAATTAGAAAACAAACTTAAATTCAACTTTCACGTAGTGCATTTGTCTGGAATAAAAATCCTAAAAAGAACATGTGATGAAACCTGGAGTGAATTATTTTACAGTGATTAAAGCCATCCAAAAATAACTACGATCACATCAAAAATATTTTAGCTTCTTATGTTTGTGACATATTTTTTGTTGTTTGTTTGTTTTTTGTTTTTCCAGAATAATGGTTTTTATTTGGGGGGGGGGGATTGGACAGGTTCGTCGAGGAAGTCATTTATTCAAGAACCGCCTCTGGAGTCCAGATTACAAAGTTTCACTGTAGAGTTGGAAAACTGGGGCAATTTCTATTTCTTCATTAGTCAATTTGCAGCTGCACTGTGACTGAAATGTGGCTCTAGCGCAGACAAAAAGCAGCAGCCAATGTTGAACATCAAAACATATCCATACTGTTAAGATTACAGTTATATTTAAAAATCAGAATCAAGTATGAATTTCAAATTTTGCCCTAATTAAATTTCTACTCAAAAGGTTTTAAAACAAATGTTAAAGTAGACTAATTTCTGACGAACGTAACAACAAATTAGGAGTTTTGCTGTTCTCTGTGAAGAGTCGAGCTCCTTTGAGATCCCCTCATGGTCTCGGAGCCCAAAACAACACTTTTGCACGTGTTTTGTGCAATCTGTAGTTCTGAAGTCCCAAAACGCGCCGGTTAGGTTATAAATTTAGCCTTTCTCACGAAACTAGACTGTTAAAAGCTCCATTAAATATTTTTTTTTTCTTCCAGTCTCATCTATTTACATTTTTATTCATAATCATACGGGTCTTTTTGTGCAGACAAATCTGCATTTTAACTTTTCGGTTTGCCTGGATATACATAACAACTTCTAAAAATAAAGAAAGAAAGAACTAGCGGAATTGGGACTTAAATGAAGTGGGTCAATTCAGAGCCAGCCCAAGGCACTTGAGAACTAAGCTGCAGCTTATAACCCCAAAAAGATGACTCAAAAGTGCTTAACACAGAATATCTTTAAAAAGGCTTAATTTGTACTTATACTGGCCTTTTGATAAGTCTGCTTTTGAGCTGGTTTCGAATGTTTAGTCTATTTAAAGTAGTTTTTAAATAATATTTAAAACTATTTAAATATCCATAAATGTTGAATACTTTTAAATCCAACAGTCATGTTGGATATAAACATAAGTCACAGTCATACGGAGAAAAATATTTATGGGAGATTTATATACACATTCGCAATTTTTTTCCACGCCAATTTAACACTGTCTGCTTCTTGCGTCTCCGTCGAAGTCACGTTTTACACTCACTGTTACTAATGAGTAATAAGCTGCAGTTTTCGGTGGCTGTTCGAACGCGCAACCAATTAAATACCAAATCAGATAGGTCAGAAACTAGAGATGTATTCGATTTAAATTTATGCTGCTAAAACATGAAACCAGGGGTGTTCATTTTAATTCTCTTCTTAGGATCCCGTTCAGCGGGCCAGATGCAGATCAATTCATTTTCCTTCCTTTTTTATGTTCTGAACATTTTATGCATGCAACAACTACATTTTAAAACTGTGAAATAATATCTTTATCTTTTAATCAGTTTAAGTGGCAGCTCAAATAACAGTTTTCAGTAGCTGCTTCGTTCATTTTTAGCTGAACGGTATATATATATATTTATGAACGTGGACCCAGCACTATTCCTCGACTGCTTTTCAAGCTTAGATATATATTTAAAAAAAAAAAAACAAGAAAAAAAAAACGTGCGACTTTTTTTAAAATTCCAAAATGAAGCGTTTAGGTTGTTAAACAAAAAGAAGCAGGTTCAGGGCCATTATCGCAGTGCAATCAAAATCAGACATAAATCGATAAAGAAAAGAGTATTTAAAAAGTTTCGCCTCTTTCGCCCCTCATTCCCTGAAATGTGGGCAACGCCTTCCGGCCTACAAGCTATGAACTTGAGCCATAAAGATTTACAGCCTCAAAAGGTGGGAAAACTCCATTAAAATAAAAATGGGTGCTCACATTTATTTGGTTCTGCGTTCCCCTGCTTGTGTGCTCTCGGGAGAAAATTAACTTTGAGGGGACAAAGTTAATTTGTCCCTTCAAATTAACAGAGCAAAGATCTCTGCCAGATCTTTGCTTCACGTCTCCTGATATTCATTTTTCCTCCTCTCACCCCCCCCCCCCCTATTATGTTAACTTTGCAGATTCACCCCCAAATGAAGAAAAGACAGGAGTCACTGGCTTTATTTTAGTGTCGATCTGAGTCACTTCTTTTCACTTGCGCGTTTTCACGACTCACTCCTAAATCTGTGTTGGAAAAAAAAAGAATAGGGGCTGCATTAAAAGGAGCCTAACCTGTTGCTCTAATCGCCTCCTCGGTCCTTCCTGATTGGTCTGCAACTTTCAACTTGACCTTGGCCTCCGGTCGCGTCTCTGACTTGCGGGGGGGGGGCGACCATTTGTGTAATGTCTTGCATACACTCTTCCTAATCCCAGAGCCACAATAGCGGATAGTATTATTATATTTAAAGAAGTATTTTATTGACGTATAAAATCTCCCAGGCTCTGCCCCCCCGCCGCCGCCCCCTCTGAATAATGTAATTAAAGAAACACAAAAATTGGCCAGAGAAGCTGTAACCAGAGGAGACTGTAAGATCCCACACAGGAAAAACGCCTTTGGGGATATTTAGAAGACCGTACCCATATAACTGAGAAACAGCACATCGTATAAACAGTTCTCTGGAGGTTTTTTGTTTAGCTATTTAGTGGATGTCGAGCATTTTATTACTATTATTATTATTATTATTATTATGAAATTTTGCAAGTCCAGCAAATCCTGTCATGTTACATCTATTTTTCGTCAGATGACAGTTTGTTTATGTGCTTAAAGCAGCTTAAGCAAGTGTGCACTGTGGCACACTTGCTGTACATATATTTACATATACATACTGTATCTGCATTTTTTTTTAATCTTTGCAAGGACTGCTCTAAGTTGCTTTTTATATTGACAGCATGTTATATTTTATTTTTATTTTTATTTTGTCTACAATTGCTACTCAGTGGCGGTTGTTGTGTGTCTTGTCTCTATGCTGCTGTAACTGCGAAATAATTTCCCTGCTGGGATGAATAAAGTAATTCTATTTTATTCTATTCTATTAAATCTGGGACAAATGTCCATGACCCTTTTGAAGAAAACACTAAAAATATGGATGAAATTTTGATGCAAAAATTTGGCCATAATTAAGTGGATAAGTTAAGTGGGAAACTGATATTTTACTTTTTTTAACGTACGTAACTGTTCTCGTTTTTCATATATTTTCATGTACAGTAGATTTTTTTGTGTTTGTGGAACAAAGATAACAAAGCCATACCAGCAAAGTAAATGTTTGCATTTAAAAGAATGTTTAAATTATTTATATATGTAAAAGAAAAAAAAAAAGACAAAAACAAGCCCACATTTTTTCTTCTGTTTAGATCGTGTGAAACAGTGTGGCTGTATATCTATTTAAAGCTGCATTCAACCTATCACTGCTGCACCCAAACAAATTGTACATTTCCTTCTGTAAAAGTTGTCTGCAAACTAAAATTGCGTGTTTGGTGGTCAAACTGGAAACGTGCCGATATACGCCTAGAGCATCGCACTATTTTTTTTTTATTTGTATTTTTATTTTTGCTACAAAACCGTATTTAAAATTGATTTGAGACCGTTGCTTTTGATGTAAGGCACGAGCAAATGGTCGATAGCACCAAACAACTAAACCCATGATATCACATCTTGATGGTTCGCTCCTTAAAATAAGAAGATGCCAAACTGCTCATATCAGTGCGCACCGATTCCACCGAGCACCACACATCTGTGCGCAACACCAAAAATGGAACGAGTTTGATACAACGCATCATTTTTATTGTATATGTATATATATATATATATTTAAATCGGTCTTAAAAATTGACTTTAAATCTAATATATACAGTAATGTTCAACGAAACCAAAATCAATTAAACACATGGCCTATTTGGTGTTTGAAATAAGGAGATACCAAGTGAAAAAAGAATGAAAAAAAACGAAAAACATAATTTTCGGTCTTGGCACACACAAAATAAACTGAATCTCAGTCAATAATCATTTATGTGATTAAATAGCAAACAAATTAAAACCTGTCGATCGGCATGAGATTTCAAAATCAATTTCAGATCCTAATAAATAAAAAAACATAGTGTCTTGGCATACGGATTGAAGAAGTCAGTGTCTGTAGAGCCCTATCGGCATTATCAGATGTCGAGACGTTTATCATCTCCTTTGCATATCACGTGTTTGGCCTTGGCCAATAACCTCCCGATCTCGGAGCACTCTGGTGTGCTGGTATCGTTACTCAGCCCTGGGTCCCTGTCTCGGCTCAGTTGAGGGGATTTATGAAAAAGAGCTGCTCCTCTCCTCCCATGTAGGACATGCTATGACCGCCTCGTTACTCCTCGGCTCGCCCTGGATCGACCCGGTCATGTTCCTTTACGACGGCGGCTCACAAGAGGAGAGAAGCAAGAACATGGAAGGCTTCACAGGTGGGAACTTCGCAGCGAACCAGTGCAGGAATCTGTTGGCGCATCCAACCTCGCTGGCTCCCAGCACCACCTACGCTGCAAGCGATGTGCCAGTCTCTGGGGTGGGGGAGCCTGGCAAGCAGTGCAGCCCCTGCTCTGCCACTCAGAGCTCGCCCAACGCTTCTCTGCCCTACGGATACTTTGGCAGCGGGTACTACCCGTGCAGGGTGTCACACGGCGGCGTCAAGGCGTGCGCGCAGCCCTCCGGTTACGGAGAGAAATACGCGGACTCTTCAGTCTCCGGTGAGGCAAAGGAGTTTGCGTTCTACCAGGGATATTCCTCCAGCCCCTACCAGACCAGCTACCTGGATGTGCCGGTGGTACCTGCGCTAAGTGCGCCACCCGAACCAAGAGAGTCTCTGCTGCCCATGGAGCCCTATCAGCCCTGGGCCATCACTAACGGGTGGAGTGGTCAGGTTTACTGCACCAAGGAGCAATCGCAGGCAAATTCTCTGTGGAAATCCTCATTACAAGGTATATTACTAGGTAAAGATTCAGTTCAAATCAATTGCATGGGTTGATGCAAAAATTTTATTTTCAAGCAAAAAACAAAAACAATAAAGCCCCCAAACAAACAAAAAGACATTTGTTAGTTTTACATTTAATTCTGCAGTCGTATGTTTTCTGGAGTATAATGCTGCATTTCTTTTCACCCACAGACTCCTTATCTGGTGGTATGGACAGCTCGGTCCGTCGTGGGCGAAAGAAACGCGTGCCATACACTAAGGTGCAACTCAAAGAACTGGAGAGGGAGTACGCCACCAACAAATTCATCACCAAGGACAAAAGGAGACGGATATCCGCGCAGACGAACCTGACAGAGAGACAAGTGACGATCTGGTTCCAGAACAGGCGGGTAAAGGAGAAAAAAGTTGTCAATAAGTTCAAGAGCTCTAGTTAGCTCTGGAGACATTCCCAAGACGTGAAAGGCGGACATGGGCGCGCTTTCAGCAGTGGAAGAAAAAAAAAAAGAGAGAAAAAGATAGAAATCTCTGCTATAATTTATTCCATTTATGAACTGTTACACACTGTCGCCGGAACGGCTCTGGTTTGAACTATAACGTTTCCTTCCTCGTTTTAATTGGAACCAGTCCGTGGGGCCTGTTGGCAGAAGGTCGGAAGAGATCTAGAGTTTGAGGCGATTTTGCGGGACGTTTCTGTAGTCACCATCCTGACGAGCATTCTGACAAATATTCTGCATTGAGATGGGTGAGCCACCAGCAAATCGTGCGCATTTTCCTTTTAAAAAGAAAATATAAGGCTGAAGCGCACGAATGAAAAAAACAAACAAACAAAAAAAAAAAAACAACTTTTGGTTTCAGACTGTGGTAAAGAGTAACAAAAGCAGGTTATTATCATGAAATTATTAAAACACATTTGTATCCGAATATTTAGCTTCATCCCCAATTTGAGAAAAGAATTTTCCTATAAAATCAGCTTTCGTCACATCTTTCATTCTCAGCGGGTTACCTATGAAACTTTACCAAGCGTTTCATTAGGATTTCCAATGTTTCAATCACAGGCGCCTTCGGAACCTTTGCAGAGGGGTGGCCAGATGGTCTCCGCTGATAAACTTGGCCTGGGACACTGAAACCAAAAGCTTCAACTGAATTTTCTTTTTATTGTGCAATCGTTAGAAATCGGGGAGTGGGAAGGGGGGAAAGGGGTAATAATCAAAGATGGCACACAATGAAACACCAGAACGGACATAAAAAGTAAATTATTTATAAAAATAAACAAATAAAAATATGTTTTGCTTTTTCTCTCTTGTGCGGAATTCATTTTCAAATAATGGGGGGCGGGTTACCCGCAGACATGTAAAGAAGGCCTCTGGCACCTTTGCCTCCACTCCTTGGTGGCGCCACTGATTTTAAGAGTTTGTCAGTTTGCCTGAAAAAGGCATGTACTTGACTTTTTTTTCCTATTGCTCTCGCATTTACATTTTGTCCTCCTGCTTACTTTTCAAGAAGAAAAAAAAAACAACCTCTACATGAATGGATGAACTACAACAAAACATGTGTAAATATTTTATGCGCAGCCGAGTCAGTTTCCTGTTTCTTATTCATAAACCAACGGGTTTTTTTTTTTTTTTTTTTGACAATATATGTTTGACAGACACTATAAGTGCACTGCTGTCGCAGGAGTTTCATTTATCTTTCTGTTTCATGAGAAAATTCGAATAAAGTGATTGACTGCGGTTTCAATTGAAAATATGATTTATATTGCCTAGTATGACGATGGACGTGTTAACAGGCCAACAAGTTTGATTCAGGTCCCAGTATTTATCACAGAGACTTTATGTCGCCATCTAGCGGCGAATCTTTGTCAGCGCAGTTTTCCTGCCTACGGGCTGCGGTTCTACAATCTGTAGCTGTTTTTGTTGGGCGCTCCTCAATTTGCCACTTCTTACTCCACTTAAGGTCTTTCCTATAATGGGGAGGTTTCGCAAGTTGGTTTACTGCATTGAAATGTAGTTACGTGACCTCAATAAATAATATATATCAGCAATAAGTTGCTGGGATTTATTGTGGTTTGACCAGGGTTTACAATGCAACACTTAAGCGTCGACCATTTTACACGACTCTTGCAACGTAACCAAACATCAAAGGTACGAATATACAAATGACGAAATGACATTGCAACACCTGAACTACAGTCATATTGAATAAATTGCAATGTTATTGGAAAGTTCATTTTTTTCAGTGACTCGATTCACACATTACAACAATTACACACAGACCGGTGACGTCTATGACGATTTTCTTCTTACGGTTAATAAAACACAACATTTAAGATTAGAAGATTACATTAGACTGATACAAATATATTTTATTCATAAATGTGGGCTTTATGGAAGGCATGCTTGAGTTGTGCTTGAGGGTTGTTATTTTCAAAAATGTAGGCTACTTGCAATCTGACAAACTACGTCGTCGGAACATATTCAAAAAAAAATTATAAATGCATTCATGTATCCTATAATTGAGATTTCTTTTAGCACTATGATTCAACACACTATAACCAGCCATGAGCGACACACGGAGGTTTGGAACATGGGTGTGAAACGATTGTTTTACAAGCTACATAATGGAAGCAGAAAGAAAATGGCAACATGCAAGCATGAACTCTAAATAAAATCTGTAAAGAGAGAAATTGATTGAGTCACTCATGTTATTTTTGGAAATTACATTTACACTTTTTCTTCAGTGGCAACAGTATTACTAAGATTTATTTTATTCTGCTGCTTAACCAACTGTATGTGTATTCTAACATATATTTAGGCTAAGAAAACCGCCATTAAGAAATACAATGAACAAAACTCTGTCACAAACATTCATTCTTCGGGTATAGTGAAAATAAAAGAAATCTTAGATCAAATATGGCTCATCTCACTTTATATAAAAACATGTTTGATAAGGGCACATTGCCGTTCATCTAAACTCAGAAGAATGGCCTTGGACAGTGACACGGATCGCTTTTATCACAGTGTGGCGCTCAATTATAAACACACTGGTAGGGTGTTTTATATTCGTCCTTCTTATCAGAAAACCTCTACATAAATACTACATCTTAACTGCTTTCACTTAAATCTTGATGTGACAACGTTCCTCTTTGACCTTGCTGCTACGTTATTGTTTTGTGTCATTGCTCCCCCTACTGGCAAATCAGGTAATTGAATCTCATACCCAAACGTGTAGGCCTTAACTCTCCAAGCACTGGACGCCCATGAACATGCTTTTATGGCCATTTCAGGTTGGTCAGTAGCTCTCTCGATGTAGCCCAGAAAAACATTCTGAAAATCTGACTTTTTAAGCTGTACACACATTGTTCAAATTAGGCCTCAATACAGATGTCGAACGCGAGACTTGAACAGCCCATTTGACCACGTCCTTAACTAAGTTTAATGATCGGTTAATGCCATTAACTTTCATAGTAACTTCATCTTTTCTATGTCTGTCCAACGTCTTGAGCCTTAAAACCAGAATTGATCATTATTAGGATACAGCAGCAACAGAAACGTGTCTAAAGATAAGAACCAGTAAAATGCTTCAATGTAACTTTTTTTTTTTCCTCCTGTTGGAGAAACAGGACACATTTTTATTCCATTCTGTAACCAAGACATTTGTTAATGTTTTGCGTTTTTTGTTGGTGATTCTGAGAGGACCAAAAGGCTGATCTCTTCAAAATACAAAAAAAAAGCGTACCTAAAATTAGTCACACTGTTTAGAGAAAAGTGCGGTTTATTTATTTTTTCATTTTTTACTTATACAGTGCTCGGGAATAAATCGCATCTTCAGTATTTTTCAGCTCGTTTCCCTGCGTTTTTCTTCTTTATAACACCTCCCATTCAGCTTTTGTTTCCCTTCACTAGTTTCTATAAAATTATACAACCAATTAGCCTCTAAGATTTTAGACAATGTGGTTAGAGCATAACAAAAAGGCGATAGTTGACAAAATAAAAACTAAGTCATCTAAAACTAAAAAGATTTCAGCCTGTACTTAATTTAATTTAATTTAATTTAATTTAATTTAATTTAATTTAATTTAATTTAATTTAATTTAATTTAATTTAATTTAATTTAATTTTCAATTATTTACTTAGCAATGGGCTTGGTTGCCCATAAAGTGCATTTGATTTGTTTTGAAATATTTCTGACAAGAACACTTGCCATTTACTTCTCAAGTGGGGCGAAGACCCAACAAAAGCAAAGGAGGCGCACAACTTTTCGGAAGGTTAAACTGAAATAAAGCGATGACTAGTAAACCAGCAACCTGTCTTAAAATCTAATTTCAGCGGCTCCCGAACAGCAAGTCGGAGCTTTGGTACTGTTTTTGTCCCCTTTATCCTTATTTTAATAATCACACTGGGTTCATAAGAAGGCATGATTTTGCTCCTTTTTCATTTAGCACGCATATTTGACTTAATGTAGTTAAATATAAATAACTAACTAACTAACTAACTAAATACATAAATAAATAAATGTGGCTTTGTGCCTTTACTTTGCTACCATAAATTTTCTATCTCATAACTTTAAGGGAATCAGAGCTTTTCTTTCTTTCTTTCTTTCTTTCTTTTTTTAAAGTTTTACCCATAAATGTCAAAATATTGTAAATTACAATAATAAATGCTTAGCAGCACACCAAAAATGAAGTTACGCTATTTTTTTCCCTATACAGATCTGACAGACATCCGTGCTCAAAAAGTGACCCTGCACGCGCAAAGAGACGCAGTGTGACGCATGCGCCTATTACGGCTCTGCGTGTGATGACAAATAAAAATGGATTTGTTTGAGGCAAATAGGCCGTGTCCAAGGGTTTATATCGGGGCGTTGCAAACAGAGAGAGCGTGGCAGCCTCCTCTCTGGTTATTCATAGCTCATGACCGTCTGCATTGAACATGAAGCTCAAGTTTTGTCGTGACCGTGTAAATAATCCTCGTGCAGTTTTTCCCAGACGTTCACATAAAAAATGAAAATAAAACACTTTCTATTAGAGGTGAAACTTTTCCCGCAGAAAGCTCCAGATATAGTTCAATTTACAGGTGAATTAAAAAAAAAAGATACACACTGACAGCGGTTGTTGCGTGAAGTTTGTCACGCAGTTTTGGGTGTTCTTAAAGAACTGATGCTGCAAGCAACACTGTGGATATAAACTTGTCATTACGATCCACTGCCATTTTCCCCATTAGAACATGCAGCCTAATTCCGGTTACTCTTCACAGCTTGATTGGTCTATAAATAGGCGGAGGCGCTATCCACTCTGTCCGTTCCAGATATATTTTACGCATGAGCGACTCACATTAGTCACATCTTCGCCGTGATGCTCCGATTTAAAAGAGACGCCGGGGGTGAAGGTGAGGGTGAAGGTAAGGGCAGGGGTTTTGAGCAAAAACGTCAAAAGTGGGCGATGCAACAGCTTGTTGTGCAGCTGCCCATTTGTCGTGATTACGTGGAAATCAAGACAGAAGCAACCCTGACAGGAGATCCCGCATGCGAACTCACAAGACAAGTCCAATATGCTCCAAAAACTCTCGGCGTTTTCCCGTTTCTATATGCGAAGGCCGGCTTTTGCAGCTGAAAAACTATTTGACTCATATAGCCAACACACGTCGAGACGTAGGCTATTTGTCATATTGTGCCAGTGGTCACATGGCTTTGGCCCTCAGGAATGGATGGAGATGGATCCCCCACGTCAGCTTGTACGTCTAAGGCTTTCTGCTCCAGCAGTCTGTCTCAAAGTGACTGGAGCGCAGAGTCGCGCAGGAACAATGCGAGGATTATTACCATAGAGCGACCCCAGCAGCAGAATATGGATTTTGATGAACGGATGCCTGGTTCCAGTATGTATCTACCAAGCTGCACTTATTACGTCTCCGGAGCGGACTTCTCGGGTCTCCCTCACTATTTAACCCAGAACCAGTCTTCCTGCCCCGTCACTTACTCGTACCAGTCCTCAGCGCTCACACAGGTTCCGTCAGTGAGAGACGTGGCTTTCAGAGACTATGGCATTGATGCTTCCAGTAAATGGCACCACAGCAGGGGGAGTCTCTCGCACTGCTACGCCGAGGACGTCGCGCACAGGGACGGCTGGGCACCCCCCACCTCCAGGGGGCCAGAGATCCTGGTGAAAGGCGGCCACTCCGGCCCCTCGAACCCGACCCCGGGATTCTGCGGTAACGTCGGCAGGAACGGCGTCTTGCCACAGGCGTTCGATCAGTTCTTTGACACGGCGTACGGGAGCGGGGCGGGCGGCGCCGCTCCGGCTGCAGCGGACTCAGACAGAGGCGGCAAAACGAGCCCGGCTCAGGCTCACCCGGGGTCGGACACGGCGGAGAGCTGCAGCCCGGAGTCACCATCCGGCCACAGCGAGGAGAAGCAGAGCAAGAGCGGCAGCAGTGAGTGAGGAGGACGAAGAAGAAGAAGAAAAAAAAAATCTAACTGTGCTGCATGCTCTTAAAGCTTTTTATATGCAGTTTTATAAGCACGCAAGGTTTATGGAGGTCTCGGTAACAAAACTATGTTATAAACGACAATATCACGTGCTTGGAATTAAAATCGGCCGAGAAGACATTGGCGTAAAGTTTGAGTTAAAATTTTGAGAAAGATTTCTACTCTTTTCCGCGAAACATGCGCCTTTTACAGCTCATTTCCCTGTAAAAACGTCTATTTTATTGTTTTGTGTAACTGAAAGTCAATGCGATGTCATGTAAAAAAGCCGCCATATAACATTTGCTATGGGTGGCCGGGGAATAAATAATCTTAACTGAGCTGAAATAAATTTGGTAAATTGCTTTTCTGATAGCCTGAATTGCAACAGCTTCATGACTAAAAGGTGCGATCTCTTTGTTTATGGTGTCCATAAGCAATTTTTAAGTTGAATTAATGGTTTTTTTAAGAGTAAGTTTGCCGTATTCAGTATGATTTCAGAACTCCCGATGTGCGTAAGATGCTTGACTCTCAGGTGCAATCTTTATTTACGCATGTTGCTCCTGCGGGGCTGAGAACAGGGGGGGGGACACTTGAACTCCAAAACTCATGTACTGCAGGATCACCATGTCCGGCGGTCATGTCGAAAGAAGCAGCCCGATAATTCCACATTGTTGCCATGGGGCGAATCAATGGTTTTGACTATTATTTATCTATTTTTTGTCGATTTTTTTCTAGGTGGCCAGAGGACGCGCAAAAAGAGGTGCCCGTACACAAAGTACCAGATCAGGGAGCTGGAGAGGGAGTTCTTCTTCAGCGTTTACATCAACAAGGAGAAGCGACTGCAGCTCTCCCGGATGCTTAATCTGACGGACCGCCAGGTTAAAATCTGGTTTCAGAACAGGAGGATGAAAGAGAAGAAACTGAACAGAGACCGTTTACAGTACTACAGCACAAACCCTCTGCTCTGAAAAAGTCCCAAACAAAAGCAAAACAAAGACTGCTGCCGAGCGCCCTCACATCAAATCAGGACAAAGGACTTGTTTATATCTTTATTATTTTGAAAATCTAAAAATCTTTAAATAATCCGGAGCTCTGTATTATTATTATTATTATTATTATTATTATTATTATTATTATTATTATTATTATTATTATTATTATTATTATTATTATTATTATTATTAAGGTTATGGCACACAAAAATGAAACCAAATTACTGTAATTTTCTAAAAAATAAAAAACTTTTTTACCCCATAGAAATAAGACTACAAATATTTCGCAATGTCTCAATTATTTTATTTTATTTTATTTTTCACATTCCCCTTTACGGAAATCACGCGCGCACTGTCGGGTTCTTCAAACAAAACTTTGGCCGTCATGGTTCACCCTCCCCGCCCTCCGCCTGTCGTAACCAGAAACCATTTTATATGCTTTGGAGTCATAACAGTCCTCATTATGATAAAGTTGATAGTGGTCATTCGACGGAGTTTTTTTCTTCTTCTTCTGTTTTTCTTTTCTTTTTTCTTTTATTTTTTTATCTAAATGTGTTTAAATGTCCTTAAATTCTGAGCCATAAACGTGGGTTATTTTTTCAGCTTCCTGCAAAAGGGCAAACCACTGATGAATTAGGTCAATGTCTCCAACTGAAACATAATCTGATCTGTTTTTATGCCCCAGCTCACAGCTTGTGGACGGTATCACGGCCTGGTGTTATTTGATAGTGAAAGGAGTCGCTGCAGTTATTACTCGATACCTGTTAAAAAGACTCCCTTGATTTGCTGGGGGCGGAAGAGGAAAAGCTTATGTTTGATATAACATGCTTGTTAGGATCACTCTGATTTGGATACGTGCGCACATGTTGTTTTTAATATGCTCACAATGAGCGGTGCTGGAGCACAATATGTGGCTAAAATAGTGTAATTTAGATGGGAGAAGACGAGATTTTTCCTCTTTCGGAAATATTGACAAAAGTTAATCAAAATTACATTGATTTATCCATCATTGCCAATATTTGCCTCCACCAACTTTGGATGTGGAGCACGACGGCCTTTTGAAACTTCATCAGGGAGACGACCGTGTTTGACAACAACGAAAGCTTCGCATAGACCATCAGTCTCCTGAAAACAACTTGAATAAGGTAGTAAAGGCCCTGAAGGAATGTGTCTTTACACAGTACATACATCATAGAAAGAGCGGTAAATAAATGAATACCACTGCTATGATTTAAAAAATATTTTTTTTCATTTGTCTACAGTCTTACAATTCTAGGAACATTAATAAATAAAGAAACAAATGAATTAATTTCAGTCCAGATGTGTAAAACGTGGGTCTATGCAGACAGCTTTATTTCCACCGCCGGACCCCTGAAAACAACCCGAATGGCCTGTCATAAGCTAATAAGGGTCCTGGATGAGGGCTTCACCTACACCGAGCATCCTGTTGGGCTCCCAGGAATTCCGCTTTGATTGCTGCACATCCTCCCAGTTGCTCCAGTAACTTGGCCATAAAAGGGCGGATTCGTCTGGACCATTTGGAGTGCAGTGCCATAAAACGTCTGAGACCAAGGTTATTAACTAGGACTTTACAGGAGGAGGCTGAAAAAGCATTGAAACGTGTGTTAGCGGACCTTCCCTGAGTCATTTGTTGCAGCATCTCACCACCTATGGTGGGAATACTCATGCTACGCTTTTGTTGTTGTTGTTGTGAGTCGAGACCGCCTCTTACCACTGGGGGGCGCGCCTCAGATCAATGTCATTGCCGTGAATTGAGATTTCATATGTAAGAAGTTGGGACTGCAGCGCTCAGATGCCTGTACAATATGTTGCCACCAAAGGATTTAATGAAGGTAGGCCAAGGAATATTATCATGTGCTTGTTTTTACGACACGATGACTTTTGCTAGGTGATTTAAGAGAGAGCCATCCCAGAACATGTCCATGTGAGAGTCACAAATCTGAAGGCGCTGTGTTTCATGTAATAGTATGATTTAATGGAGGCATTGCAGGAATACAACCAGCAGATATTTTCTAACGGAAACATTTATTTTTGAGCAGCATACATAATGTTAAGGCATGTTTAGTTCTGGTCATAAATAACATTTGTATGAGGAACTGGTTTTCTATTTCAAATGTAGAATTTATATAATAATAATAATAATAATAATAATAATAATAATAATAATAATAATAATAATAATAATAATAATAATAATAATAATTATTATTATTATTATTATTATTATTATTATTATTATTATTATTATTATTATTATTTATTTACTTATTTTTTGACACTTCTTGGTCACTTTGAAGCCGTTCCGTGCTCGTGCATTCAGACACCAAGGTGGTATTTTTGTGCCCCTTTGCAAAAAAAACAAAAAAAACAAAAATAGACCTTTGCCTATAACAGTATGTTTTATGAGAGAGGTGATTCAATGATAATAAAAAGAGCATACTGAAACATGACAGGAAATAATCCGCCGGGGGTTAATGGATATTTTCTTCTTCGCTGTTTGACTGGAGCAGGTCTGACGCCATATAAAACCGGGGGCTCTTATTTCTAGACTTTACGGCTCCAGACTTTAAGGGGGGAGATAGACGTGACCGCGGTGGAGTATTTCAGGGCAAAGCCCATCTTCAGAAACGTTTCCAGGAGGTGTGTGTGTATGTGTGTGTTTTTTTTTTTTTTTTTTTTTTTTTGCTTTGGTTGTTTTCTTTAACTGAAACGATCCAGGAAAACGGTCAATGTTTACTGGTTGTATGTGCAACAGCCGAAGTGAGCATCATGGGAACTGATCCATGGCAGATATTTAAAGTGGAATTATGCTAAAAACAAACAAACAAACAAACAAACAATAAAACATTCTGAACAGGAGGATCATAAAAATCAATGTGCAATACAAAAATGAAGATTTTATTCTACTTAATGTAACTTAATTTTCTTATTTAATTGATAATTAATTATCCTAAGAAGAAACCTTTGTAACCTTTCAGTACAAAACAAATGAATAAATATTGAAATACATAAATAAGATAGATAGATAGATAGATAGATAGATAGATAGATAGATAGATAGATAGATAGATAGATAGATAGATAGATAGATAGATAGATAGATAGATAGATAGATAGATAGATAGATAGATAGATAGATAGATAGATAGATAGATAGATAGATATAGATAGATAGATAGATAGATAGATAGATAGATAGATAGATAGATAGATAGATAGATAGATAGATAGATAGATAGATAGATAGATAGATAGATAGATAGACTATCAAGTAGTTCATTCATACAACAAGCTGACTCCCTTACAGCCTCGCCTGTATTAGATCTGCATTAAATAAATGTCCCTCCAGAGTATTATTCAGCTCTGGCGGTTGTACATCCAGTGTGTAGTAAAAGTTGTGGGCTATTGACACCATCATGGCATTTGCACCCACAATGTTATAGTTAAACTTTATACCACAACTGGCTTTGCTTTGGTATGTGCAGCAGTGCGACCGGGTGAAACACAATGCAGGCCCAGTTGCTGGAAGTTTTAACAGTGAAGTCCAACAATGATGTTCAGAGCTGCAGAAAGGTAGAGAGTTCTTCCTCGACTAGAGATTGTTTTGGGTCTTTCACTCTTACTTCCTACAGGCGCCTCTCCGACCCCTCATTTTTACAGTGCTGTAAAAGTGGCTGTAAAACGATGCATTGTGCGCCGTTCTTGGGGACAGCTTTCAGCAACTAACTTGTTAACCTCGGGGTTCTGGTTACTTGGAAGGCGTCGCAGTCCTCGGTAATCATTTGCAAATTATCGTGATATTTCTTTCTTTTTTTTTTTTCCCCAAAGCTAAAATGCAGCACAAGTATCTTTAAGAGTTTTGTCTTTACTTGGACTAAAACAAAATATACGACACATTAGACTTGGCTGCTCGGTCTGGGAGGAGTCTGCAGTCGGCTGGTGTTTTAATTGGCTGCAGTCTTCGGTGAGAAGCGTGAGTATCAGTAATTATTCAGCAATGTTTTTGCACAAGAAATGTCAGCCAGAGAGGGCCATCTTCATCCGCCGCCAAATAACAGCGCGACGATGTCATGTTCCAACAACCAGGCTGGGAACTCCTTCTTTGTGGACTCCTTAATAAACGTGAGAAGCGACGGCGCACCGTATTACCAAAGTAACAGTCTGTATTTGCCACCGGCTTCGGAATATTCATATGGGATCTCCAGCGGCTCCTGTTTCCCGGCAGTCGGGAAGCGCAGCGAGCCAACGACCCACAGCGTGATTCCGTCCTCGGTTCCGTATGTTCAGGGGATGGAAACGTGGCTGGAAACGTCCAGGTCCTGCCGAGTGGATCAACCCTGTAGCGGGCAGCATTTGGCTCAGTGTTCATTCTCGCCGAGCATAAAGGAGGAGAGCGCCTGCTGCCTTTACGAGACAGACAAATGTCATAAAGGAGCGTCAGCGGATGACATATCCTATTCTACTGCGTCCTGCCCCGTTACCCCCGGCAACACCGTGCCAGTCCCGGGTTACTTCCGCCTGTCTCAAACCTACACGTCCTCCAGGTTATATCACGATGTTCAGCCAGACATGAATCACTTCAGTCTGCAGCGACCCAGCCGCTTTGAAGGCCAGACCTCACAGCCGCAGTCCGCCTCTGCGGAGCCGGAGCGCGGGGAGAGCCACGAGGAGGCGCCCGGCTCTGCGCCGTGCGCTCCGGCCAGGGAGGAGGAGGACACCCGCCTTTCCTTGGAGAGCTCGTCTTCCACTGAGCCTGCAGAGACGGAGTGTAAAGACAAGTCCGTAAAAGGTGAAAACTTGAGAAGCTGCTGCAGAATGACGCAAAAAAAAAGAAAAAAAAAAGATAAACCGGACCGGACAGGACCGTGGTTTTTTTTGTTGTTTTTTTTTTTTTTAAGTGGGCGGTTATTGTTTTACGGCCAATTAAGGTTTCATATGTATGATAGAGGAGTAGTTTCAGCTTTAGCTGAAACAGGAACTCTCATGTCTGAGTTTGTTTGGGCTGAGACAAATTTGACCATGACTTGGCCAATCACAGCCTAGGATTGGATCTATTGTGCCTGTTTGGCTGTATTTAAAATGGAACCAGGCCTCAGTTAGTTGCCCCTTTGTGTGGCATCATTGCTTTTTCATTTGTTTTTATTGGCACCATCCCTGACCTCAGTAACTGAGCGAGGAAATCATTAATTTTAAACATTACATTCACGAGTAATGAACAGGAAGGTTTGGCTCACGGTGTTCATACCTAATTTATACACTGTAAACACATTTCATTTGTTTTAACAGTAAAATGACTGTATATTCACAACGGCTTTTGTCGTTAAAGGGATGAACAGAACTGCTTACATCATTTTGCTTCATAGAAATATTCTGAGATACCAGCATTTAAATTGTAGCAATACTAAAAGGGATAAATAGGCAGAACTCAATTACATTCAATTTATTTAATTTGTATTCCTTATTTTCACAAGTGATGTAACTGTAAGGCACTTGCAGCACACACACAAAAAAATCTGTAAGTATATGAAGTTAAAACTATTCAGTATTATCCAACCATATAGAGAATCTCAGATTCATTTACACACACTCCAACTTGATCTTAGACTGCATTGGAGTCAAATTCAGATTTTAATGGTAACTGCTATAAAACTGTCCATAAGGAAGCTCAGACAACTTCAAGGAATCAATGAATTGATCTTGAAATAAAGCAGACTATCTTCTTGACTGAAGTAGAAAAACTTGTACGGATTGTTATTCTTGAATCTATCTGAGCTTGAACATAACATTTCTCCCCTGGTGAATGGATTAGATCGTACTGTAACATAAATTATAGCAATAGTTCTGAGTTTTTGTAACAGCATGACTGGAATTGTCTCTACTTTTATTTTAAACTAACACGATTTTCCCGTTTGTAATCATAGAGTATGTTGTACTTCAGTTTAACCTTAATTTTACTGCTAAATTAAAATAAGAGAGGAACTGTAGTTCAGTGCCGTAACAACAAAAAATCAATCAATGTTTTTGTTGTGTTAACAGTCAAGTTAGTTCATTCGTGTCACTTCTTCTTAGTGCTGAGACAACGTACAGTCTGTCACTTATCTGCACATATATCATTTATTGTAGATTTGCAATAAATTCTGATACAAAAAGCTCTATGTTGTAATCCAAATTACAATAAATATCAACTAAAATTAAAAACAGCAAGTGGTTCATCTTGAAATGAAGCGGGCAACATAAAGCAATAATGTTGATTGATTATTGTTCTTTAATTTTAACGCCAGCTAAAGACATTTCTTCCTGTAATAAAAATCATGAATAGGTAATTGATCATTTAGTTTCTATGGTAATTTATCAACAGTACATTTTAAAGCTGTTACAGTTAAACCCTTTAACTGATAATTGTGCCGCAGCAGAGACTTTATTTATTGTTATTTTAGCTATAAGAAATGAAGTTGTCTGCCGAAAAAACTTACAATAAATTAAAGACATTTATTAAATTTTGAGAGATGTGTTCCTGGTATAAATGAACGGCTGAACTGGAAACATGTTTGGCTTTAGTCACAGCTGTGCGTAAAATTGCCATGAAAACCAAACAAACAAACTTAGTGTAATAGTTTTGGTTTTAGTTTTATTTATTTTGTTTTTTTGTACTCAAATTCTAGCATTTATGACATTAAATCTCACACGTTCTCAAGCAATTTAGTGTTTATGTTTACTTTTCATTTCCACAACCCACACCTTATCTTTTATGATACTTGTTGCCTAGTAACACTGCGGTCCATTTCCCGCCGTTGCAGGAGATGGCAAAATGGAGAGCACGGCCAACTGGCTGACAGCAAAGAGCGGCAGAAAGAAGCGGTGTCCCTACACCAAGCACCAGACTCTGGAGCTGGAGAAGGAGTTCCTCTTCAACATGTACTTGACACGGGAGCGTCGCCTGGAGATCAGCCGCAGCGTGCACCTCACCGACAGGCAAGTCAAAATCTGGTTCCAGAACCGGAGGATGAAACTGAAAAAGATGAGCCGTGAAAACAGGATCCGGGAGCTCTCCAGCAACTTTGGGTTTTCGTGAGACTTTGATGAGAAACGCCCTCTTCCTGTTCCTCCTTCCTTCCTCCTTCTCCTCCACCCAAACTGTGAGAGTGCCCTTGGAGAAACAGGACCCAACTGCTAACTTATTGATCAGAGCTGTTCTTGTCGTGGATTTGTATTTATACATGGTCACATTTGATCCATCCAGTTGTTCAGGCTTGTACATAATTATGCGCTCAATCTGAGTGATCCATTGGATTTTGCATGCTGGACTGGCCACTGGCTCATCTGTGTTACAGTTACATGTAGGCCTTAATGTGATGACTAAAAAAAAAAAAAAAAAAAAAAGAAAAAAAGACAAGAGGTCTGGTGAATATTTGCACATTAGCTGCTCAGATTAATAAAAACAATATAACCGCACAAAACCACAGGCTTTGTGCGTTGTTGTAAATGTTTATTTCGTGCAGTATTTTCTTTTTTATTATTACACAGCGGAATTTCTGCACAGCAAACATTTTTTTTTTAGAAAACCGACATGTATTCGTATTTTTACGGTTGCCTAATTTTGACCAGTCCTGATTTAGCAACATCAAATATGTTAAATGCAACTTTTTTTCAGCCCACAGGCTAAAGAAAAACGTTGAAACCAAGGCTTTGTTAGCGATTTGTCTCACGACTAACAGCTTTTAAAGCCAGTTTAGGCAAGCATCAACGTCGACATCGACCAGCCTTACAGGTAGTTTAGACGGACGGGAGCCTCGGCTTTTCCATGTAATTTGGGCGCTATTTTACTGGGGGAGGAAACTTTTTGTCCAGAGTTAACGATTAAAATAACAGCAGCATCTCATGGAGGTTAACCAGTAATGACGGTAAATGTTCTAACGAGGGGGAAGTGTGAAGATGTCTGGAGATCCCTGAGCAACAAACTGTGTTCAGCTCACTGATGTTTTGTGGAATTGCTTCAAGTTAGGCTTATTTAACCTAAATAAGGTTAAACGTTTTCAACAGCATTTTGACGTCATTACGCACTCTTATGTTGGCTAGACTTTTTCTGGGCTTCACTTTTCAGTAATGACGTAAGCAGAAGGAAACGCCACCTTTTCCATGTTTATCCAACTCCTACACTTATGTTGTAATGGTTACCTGTGGTTGAGTTGTTTGACATCTTATATTTTTATTTATTTGGTTAATGAATGTCTTTCATTTATAAACTACTTCATGGACAACAACAGCCCACAACGATCTATGCGCGTAATCACAGACTGGGTCTTTTTTTATTTCTGAAATCACGCTTTTTATAATATATAAATTAAATGCATATGCATGGGTTACTTTTCAAGCAACATACGGATAAAACATGTTTTCACTCTTAAAATTATACAGAGAATTATTTTAAAACCCCCCCCCAAAAAATAATCGTTTTGCAGGAGAGCAGGCTGTTGCGTGGTTTAGGTAGTCTCATGTTGTTGGGCTATTTATTTTATGTTCCCACAACACGAAACTGCCTTGATTACCTCAGTGAAATTCGTCTTATAATTAAAAGCAAACCACGTTGGATTATGTTCATTAATAATTTGGGACGAAGTGCATCGGCGCTTTAAAGCTGCAGTTCAGAAGCATTGAGCTGGGGAGGGAATTTGTCTGTGCGTAAAATACAACAATCAGATAGGAGAATTCTGTTATTTCTGCAGGTTTTCAAAACTATAATTAGCTTGACATGAAAATCATAGGAAGAATTGATATTTAAATTATAGGCTGGAGTAATAAAAAAAAAAAGATTCAATCGTTTTACATTTTTTTCTACCTCCAGTAGAAAAGTGTGGACAGACAAGGCCTCGGTTATGATCACTGCAGTCTCGCCAGTTGCTTTAAAAAAATAAAAAAAAATGCCGGATGCGTCTGCTCGGACCGTGCAGAGAAAGAGGACAAAGGCTGAGCTTTATTGGTGATATTTAGCTTAGCCAGCCCGGCTGTAACCTGAAGAAAAACAACCCAATTGCCCGTGATAAAATGAACCGTTATATGGCATCCAAATAACTCCAGCCCCGCTGTTTTTCCCGTCCTGGAATGCCTTCAAAGACACAACTTGGTTATCTCTTGGAAACTTTCCTCTAGGTTGTTTGCAATATATTAAATCTAATCACATAAGGTTTTTTTTTTTTAAAAAGGTAACAATAAAAGGTAGGAGCACCATTACATTTGAAATGTTCTAAAATTTCATTTTAAAGTCTAGCAAATTTTCACTTCTGTACATTTTCAGAAGTAGCAAACAGATTTTTTTTTCTAAAAGAAGCTTTGAAGAACCAACAACCTTGTTCATATATACGCACAGATGTCCTCTGTTACACTGAAGCGAGATCCCTTGGCTAAAATCACAACCTTTATTGCTTATAAAAGGAAATATTTGCCAATAAAAGAGTGAACAATTGCTATTAAAATATGGTCAGTGAAAATTGTGGCCCCCTTTTTAAGCTGAGCGGTATACAGGCTGATTTATTATTTATTGTTCTGTCCCACGGTCACGTGTTTTGGGGCGCCCTATCCAGTTTTGGACAGGGTTCAACTTACTGGACGGAAGGAGCTTGTAGGTGGCGCACCAACACAACACCTTGCAATGGAATGAATCCTTTCTCTCGTCATTGCAGGATTGTAAAACCAAGGGGTTTTTTTTCACACCCTTTTTTATTTGGTACCTTGCATATTTTTCCTTTACTCCGGTGCAATGGGGACGAGCTACTACGTTGACACGCGCATTCTTTCGGAGCAAGAAGAAATGGCACCGATGAGGTACTCAACCTCTGCAGGAATGGAGCAGGCGGCGCACACCGAATATGGCGGACAGGAGCCGAAATCCTCTATTTTCAGTGGATCCTGGAGTACCATCGCGGCGCATCCTCCCAACGCATATGTACATCATCAATACAGCGGGGAAGCCGATGGCATGTTTGCGCGTTCCTGGGCGTTGGACCCGGTCTCTGCGTCGCTGTGTTTGACGGGAATCCCGTCTGCAGCCGCGCATTACGAGACAAAGCCCGAGCCGCTGCTCGGTGGTGCAGAATGCACGACTCTGGAGACGCACGCACCGCTTTTGTCTGACATTGAAAACGGAGCTTCCCTCACGGGGGTTCCCTGCGATACATCCCCCACATCTTCAGCCAGCGACGACAAGCTGACGGCAGAGAAAAGGGAGGCGGTTGATGCAAGTAAGCAACGCTTTCCTTATTGATGCAAGTGCGTGGCCTAATAAGTCAGGTGGATGTGGGCAATGTGTATAAAAATTTTGACCAATATAGGAGGGTCTTAATCTGAGAAATAAATCCTGTGCAGGATGGCTTGGGGAGGGGGGGCAGGAAGGTGGAAACATTCGTTTAAATGTTGGTTTCTCTGTGTTTGATACAAAATAGACCTAAAAACAGCAATAAAATATTGAAGTAACTCTATCATTGTTCAGTATTAATATTGGTGATATCTTCCTCCAGACAACCCGTCGTCCAACTGGCTGCACGCGAAGCCGACCAGGAAAAAGCGCTGCCCCTACACCAAGCACCAAATCCTCGAACTGGAGAAAGAGTTTCTCTTCAACATGTACCTCCCCCGGGAGCGCAGGTACGAAGTGGCGAGGCTCCTGAATCTGACAGAGAGGCAGGTGAAAATCTGGTTCCAGAACCGCAGAATGAAGATGAAGAAGGAAACCAGAGACAGAAGGAAAGACAGCTAGTGCCCATTTGCGTTTAAACCTGGTGGAGGGGGATGGAAGAGGGGCGGAGAGGGGGACTTATAATTCCTGGTACGTGTTGTTGTAAATTAGTGTTGTTAAAACAACGCTGAGTGTCCATTCTCCCTCTCTCCCCACACTGATTTTCCGTGATTGTGTCTCGTGGTGGATTTAGTATTTTTGCGCACACAGTGTGTTGACTCTGTAGGCCGTCTATGATTTGCATGAACCTTTACTTGACTACCTAGCCTATCGATATCCTTCAGCTACCTATCTGCATTGATTAACTTATTTTTTATTTTATTTTTATTGTTGTTATTGCGGCCTTTTGTGTTTAAATGTTTGGATGCATTTGTGAAAACCCTGCGCACACTTGAAATACCTCACATGTACTGATTTTATTTAAAATAAAGTGTAGTTTGTATCATACATTTGGACGTGTTATGTCACAGTGATTCGTTTTCATTTGAATGAAGAATAATGCATCGTGTTTTTGCACATGTATAATAAACACATTACGCTGCAGTGTGGGCTAGAGTCGGCCAAAAAATAAAACACAAATTCAAAAGATGTTTTTCGGTTTTTGAATTTGGCTCCAACTGACTAAAGGTTTAATTTCCAAAGTTAGAAAATATTTCAACTAGGAGCGGGGGAAGAGGGGCCATTTAGGTAAGGAAAATGCAAAAAGACACTTTGATATCAGTTTGTTGTAGTCTTCTGGGATTTAATCGTAAAACGAGTACAAGAAAGGCAGTTTTATTTTTATTTAATGTAAGAAACTGTCTTGAAAGATAAGAACGTTAGTAATGATTAGGCTGTTGTTATGAAATTATTGGGATTTATCCTATTACGAACCCATTTACTTTTTATCTTTTATTATTATTATTTTTATTGTTTTGTTTGCTTTTAAAGTTTTGCAATCAAAATACATTTATTTAGACTTGTTAGCATGACTTGGCAGAAGTATTTGACGCTCTCATTTCAGAGCAATTACTGCAAAGCTGATGGAAATGATCTGACTAAAACATATTCAGTAAGTTTCTGACTATTTACATTTTTAGTACTGCAGTTTTTTCTTGTTTCTATTTTTATTTGTTTATTTTATTTTATTCATATTCAAGCTATTCATATTCAAACCGGTAAGAAGGGCCAGAAGCACTGTTAGCAATTCTGTAAAGTTATAAGAGGACTGTTATTGTACTCATAATGGGACTCTGTCTAATAAAAAAAATATTTAACATTTTATCTTATTTTTACAATCTTATATGTAACATTTAATCTTATTTTTACAATCTTATATTTAACATTTTATCTTATTTTTACAATCTTTGTTGGGATTTCTTATTCAGTTAAACCTTGAAAATGTATATATATATATTTTTAAGGAGCTTGAGACTGTCACTACCCAAAAAAATTCCTTTAAATAAAGGTGTATGATTTTTAGATTGGTAAAAAAAATATATAATAATACTACTACTAATAATAAAGTATAACATTAAGATCGACGCGGTTGTTTTCTGATTCACGGCATCCATCCAGGCTTTTCTGGAATGTGTGCTCCCTTGTCGTTCTGTGAACTGTAGTTGCCTTCTTCAACCATCACAACCTGACTGTTTATAAGGTGCGAAAACAGTGCAGCATGCAGAGGCTCACTGGCAGCCCGTCAGGCAGCATTTCTGACTTGCTTCCAGCAAACAAATCTGGGATACTGTTAGAATGAAGCAGAGAGCACCAACAAAGACCCCCACAGAGAAGGGGGTGCTGGGGGCCGCGGTCGGGATTGCATTTGGGTCTGTAATTACTTTACAACCGTCTAGTCGCAATCCCACCGTCTCGGCACAGAGGCATCCGTTTGTTGTTTGTCTTTTTATTTATTCATTTATTTAAACAAAACTTTTTTTGTTTTTTCTCTCTTGGAAACATTTTTTTTTAAAAGGGAGCGGGGGGGGGGGGAATATAACTTTTTATTTGCTGGAAGAACGTCTAAGTGTATATTACCCCATCAGAAATGACCAACTCAGCCTGAAAAGTGGCACTGATGTTGGAACCAATTAAGCTTAGTAGAGTCCAAGACTGATACTTTGTGATGATGTAGTCAGGGCTTTGTGCTCACTTGAGCGCTGATTCGCTCATGCAACCAGCAGGGGGAACCAAAGCCTAATTTGCAGGAGCAGAGCAGATGATGCGTTCAAGGCACACAAGCGTTGGAGTGCAGAGCTCCGCTTGGAGTCACCAGCATAACGAATCATAAACTGTGTTCTGGGATTTTTCTCATTCATGTCTTACACATTTGCTTTCATACAACAAATCACACGAAGTCAATGTTTGATGATAAAGTGGCGGTATTAAGCTATTTCCGGGCAAATAGCGGCGCCATTTAATAGCACAATCGAGTTACCTTCAGCTTTAAAAATGCTACCTGTATACAACATAGCTTGAAAAAAATATAACTTTACAAGTTGATGCCTTGAAATTAGACTCTCAGTTTAAGAAGCTCCTGGTCTTTCTGACACTGCCTTTGTTTACAACTGTTGTTAGGAGTGTTGGACTGAGAAATGGTTTGTATGATGAGCTCAGCAGACGGGCAGTTCCACCTGGTTTTGCTGCTGCTGCTGTAGTCTGGTGGAGCTGAGTTGGGAAGGCACAGGGGAGCGGTGCTCTGTGAGAATGCACAGAGTGATAATGCAGTTTGAAGGAGGAGCCATGTGAAAATAGGCGGGGCTTTGCATGAGCAAGTATTTAGACACCTCCAAATCACTTCCAGAGGAGATCCAATAATTTCTCAAACATGCATGAAAGAATCAAAGCAACATTCCAGGTACAATATACTTCGATTGAGGGAATAACGTTATAATATGATGGGGAAAAAAAAACAAAAAAAAACATGACTTCCCATACTTCCCTTTAAAAATTCCATGAATGACAGCTGATAGTAAAGAAATTATAAAATAGAAATAAAAACTGGCATAATATGTCCAGTTCATTCAACACATAATCTAAAGAGTATTTCACTAGAGTATTTGTAATCCAAACAGCAACCTTTTCGTTCCCTTTCGGCGTAAATTGCTTACTCTCATGCTTTTTGCTCCTCACCCCTAATTCACATAGCAAAAGGCCATGTGACACATTCATTCTATAATTCCTTTGTCTTGGACACTGACGGGGATATTTTAACGAGAGCTGATATTCATATATGTGCCAAAAACCATAAATAACACGCCGCCGTCCAGCGCTCACTCAGGAGTACAGTGTTGTTGTGCGCGAAAATGCCATTTCCCGCAGCATGATCTCCACGGATGCTGGGACTGGACGGTCTCACGAGCAAACACCAATGTGAGAAGCAGTGCTGCAGAAAAACAGAAAGTTGCTAAGAAGTTTTTTTTTTTTTTTTTTCCAGCGACCTTTTACCACCTCCCCCTATTCATCACACCTCACGACACCAGCAGTGACAGATGAGGCCATTTTGGAAGGGAGGGGGCGAGTCCAGCAGGAGGAAAAGTTGAACACATTTATCCCCTTCCAGTCGCACTGTCAGCAGTCTGTTAGTCTGGGATGAGAAAAGTGAGTTTATACCCGTGATATCATAGGTTTATTGACATACAAGAATACAAGATCTGTCCCTAAAGTTGCTGGTTGTACCATCCAGACTAATATAGTTACTGAGTTGAGATTATTGTTGAATATCTTATACAACAACAAGATGATCAATAATACTACTACTGCTACTACTACTGCTAATAGTTCTTATAGTATTGCTGCTAATCTAATAATCTTAAAATATCTAAAAATACATATTCACTGCTTTCTCGGTCGGAGTTGTAGTGTTTGTGGATTTTGGAACGGAGAGACAGAATAACACTTGGCATTGCACTTTTAATTCAAAGCTATTAGCCGTGTCGTTTTAACAAAGATGATTGGTTAAAGTTAAAAACACGCACAACTGACGCGTAAATGTGCCAAAAACGTAGTGTCGCAACATTTACAAAGATAGCTGACTCTTCTATAGGCAGGAGAGGTCGGTGTTATTTCACTTATAGGAAGTAGAACCCGCTACCTGGACGTAGGCAGAATCTCCAAATGTAAATATTTGATCTCGTGGTATTACTTCCTCTAATCTGATATTGAAAAAAAAAGAAGTCATAATTTCGTTTCAAAATGGCAGTATTGTTATCCAAGTCAGAACAATGAAATTTACAAACCCATTTTTAACCCATTTTTGCCCCGAAGCTCCAGACATAAAAACTCTAATATAACATTTCTCCCATAAACACTGTTATGATTTCACACATTTGCACACGCTTGGCAGCGTATGTACAGGATACTGTGAGCCTTAAGGTTATGTGTATTTTTTCACCAATTTTATTTTCTTTCAACGGGAAGAACATGATAACATGATATATGTTAAGACCTCCGACCGTTTTGCCAAAAAAGAAAAAACACTTAATAAACACTTCAGTCTTCTCACTGTGTTATATTAGTTATTTAAACATTAACCCACCAATCTATCACACATGTTTATGTTAGAAATGTTACAGATAAGTGCATATTTTTGATGAAATTAATAATTTTTGCAAACATTAAAAACACAGACGCACGCTCGTGCCATTTCAGATTTGCTGTTTTTTTATTACTTAGAATGACAATAACATCTGCGCCTGCATGGTGACAGAAATATCATCGCTTTAAAAAGACTCTGTGTCCGTGTGGATGCGTGGCTGCAGTTTTTTTTTGGCCTCTTTGCCTCCCAGATGTCTCCAGAGCAGACGGGAAACGGGGCGCTCCCTGGTCCGCCCGGAAAACGTCTGCAAGTGTTCACAACAGAGAGAAAAAATATGAAGATTCCACTGCCTTCAAAGACTCAGAAACAAGTGAATAGATTATGTTTCAGTATTAAAAGCAAAACATGAATATATATGTAAAGAAAATACAGATTTATTTTCTCAGAAAATTTGTCCAGTGATTCTATTCTATTCTATTCTATTCTATTCTATTCTATTCTATTCTATTCTATTCTATTCTATTCTATTCTATTCTATTCTATTCAAGGGAAGTTCTGTTGGCGCTATATGTTATTTTGTATTTCAGAGCTTGAATGAAATATAGATTGAAGAAATGCAACTGCATAGAAATGTGTTTTGTTATTTTAGTTCCATCACACCGCGGTTTGTAGGTTAGAATATCTGGCTTCGTATGTCGGTCAAATATTCAGAATGCTCATTTTCAAACAACTCGTTCATTTTTAAGTGTCCATTTATACACGTGTGAACTATTCCAGGAGGGAAAACGTTCTGCTGAACCGTCAAAAACAAGACATCTGCTCTCAGCACTCACCTCAGCGAACAATTGATCCTTAATGACAAAAGCTGCTCCGTTCCTTGCAAAAAAAAAAAATAAAAAAAATTGACAGTCCAGTTATCACCTCCATTTTAAAAAAAATATATAATTCCCGTCTTTTGTAATCGACAAATAAAGAAGAAGTTTTATCTCTCTAAAACGCACGTGGATTCCAAATAAAAAGTTTGTAATTTCTTGATAATAGTCTTTAAAAGAAACTAAAATAAAGCCAGAGCCCCAGAGCCAGCGCGGCTGCGCTCTTCCTGGCACCATATGAGTGTTGGATGGTTCAGCTGTGTTCTCTGGCAGAGAGCTGTCAGACCTTTTTGGCTGGAAAGATTGATCACACTCAGGCTACCCGGGCTCTTTGTTTGGAGGCAGAGGAATAAACAGCCTTCAGATCCCTGCATCTTTCCTGCAGCAGCATTGCAGTGACAAACCTCTGCAGCTCTCGTTCTCTGCGTTCAAAACCGGCAATATCACAGGAGGCTCGGGTCAACGTCCTCACTGGATCACTGCAGGATGAAGAATATTTAAGCAGCGCCAGTAAATTACAACAGCAGACAATGACATTTTAACACGATTTTGATCTCCAGATGTTAACCGTAACATCAACACTACATCGAATTGTGAAATCAGAAATCTCTCCAAAGCTATTAACAGTAGATTTTCTGCGCATCAGCTTCTGTTAGTGTTGGGGGAGGGGTGGACATGTCCTTTCATGTGTCTGCAGCGTTTTCCTCCGTCAAGAAAGACTGAAGATGAGCACCTTATTGACAGAGACTGTGTCGGTATCCCAAACGCTTGACGATTTAAGGGTCGCGTTAGAAAATAATTCACCTTTCAGAAAACACATTATGAGATGCGCAATTTGCGCAGACGTGCCAAATACTGGCGGCCTGTGGCCAGGGGCGTTCCCAGAAAGTTTCATAAGTGGTGGCCACTAAAACGCAGGGGAAGACAAACCCAAAGCAATAACATAATATTATGTTGCTGATTCAGTATGAATGTTATTTTGTCCCACTAACAGGTAGTGTCCACGATTAGAAAATACTGTAACATTACAAAATGTTTGACCTAAATATTTGATCCTGGTATCATTTGAGAATGTGGTCAGGACATTCACATTGAAGCACTCATGGGGAAAAAAGCATAAGGTAAGGTAAGGAAGATATAATGTACATGTGTCTTTATATATGTACAATATTAATATATATATATATATATATATATATATATATATATATATATATATATATATATTTTCATGTTATTAAAAACTATAAGTAAATGCAGTCAACATAATAAAGTGTTGTGAATCCTGGCCTGTTATTTCCTGTAAAATATGTGATGGACACAAAGCACATAAAACAATCTTACTAAAGAGGTGGCAACATTTATTTCTAAAAAAAAAAAAAACCAAACTGTTAATCCAGTTAGTCAAATGATCTTTGACTAACTAAAATAACTGATTAGATACATAATTAAAGAATGTTTTTATGGTTTGCAGAATGGATTAATAATTGGGGGTTGGGGAGTAGAGCTTGCCCCTGAGCATCATTTATTCTACCACCTTCTCTGCCTGTGCTGGTATGTGTTTCGGAGGCGTTGAAAGGGAGTGATTTGGAGGGAGAGGAGCAATGGCGAACAAACAGACCCCCCCTCCCACCGCCTCCTTCCAAAAGAAAAATGTAAATAAAACCCCAGAATGAGGCGGTCCCCTTCAGACCTTCTCGATCAATCACAAGAGTGACGGTGACTTCTCTTGATAAAAAGAGAAGAAAAAAAAGAAGAAGAAGAAAAAAACACCTAAATTGTCATTGGGCAGAAGCAATCATGTGACAAGCGGAACGCTCTAATTCCAAGCATGTCTCCATGAAAGCATTACTCCATGGCGCAGAGGTCTCCACACGGCTGTCAGAATAAACTGCGTTTTAATTCCCGATCGCCCGTTTCTACGCAGAATCTGCGCGCTTTTTCCAGAACGAGGAGCAGGAGGAGATGAATTACGAATTCGGGCGAGAGAGCGGTTTCATCAACAGCCGGCCTTCGCTCGCTGAGTGCCTGACATCTCTCACTAACCCCGTCGGTGATGCGTTTCAAAGTCCATCAATCAAGGGCTCGACACTGATTCCTCCTTCCCCCCTTGAGCAGACCATCGGCGGCTCGAAGCCCAGCGTCCACCCACGCTGCAAGCGGGCTCTGAAAGGCTGCGGTCCGCTGCGGGGTGCGTCCCTGCCCACGGAGTACCCGTGGATGAAGGAGAAGAAAAGCGTCAAGAGGAGCCAGACTACCGCTTCTTCCGCCGCTGCCGCAGCATCTGACCTCTCTCCCCAAGGCAAGACGGGGTTGATTAATAACCTTCCTCCTCAAAAGGCTCCTCGTTGTCTCCGCATAGAGCTGCTGCGTGCATCATGGGTATCCCCTGCAGCCGCAACACAGTTTTTGATTTAGGGTTGTGTAATCCCATCAAACAGAGCACTAGCTTGTGATGCAGCGTCTGCGCGCTAATGTTTGACAGTAATAGAGAGTGATAGATTACTCCTACACGGGCCAGCAACTGGCATGTTCATTAATCTTCACCCTACGTCCTGTCCTGTCCACGCAGACCCATCATATTCAGCCCATAAATCTCCCAGGCTATGCTAGTTTCCGCCAATGCACTGTGTGTTTTGCTAAGTATCTGAACATGTGCTTTTTTTTTTTTTTTTTTTTAGTTTCTCCTGAGAGACCAGAGACTGCTGAGTTTGTGGGGACATCCAGGAGACTGAGGACCGCGTACACCAATACCCAACTCCTGGAGCTGGAGAAGGAGTTTCATTTTAACAAATACCTCTGCAGACCCAGGCGGGTAGAGATATCTGCGCTGTTGGATTTAACGGAGAAGCAGGTAAAAGTGTGGTTTCAGAACAGGCGAATGAAGCACAAAAGGCAGACCCAGTGCAAGGAGAACAGGGACAGCGATGGCAAGTACTCTGCGGGACTGGGGGACGAGTTGGAGCCGGCTGAGGAAAGCGGCGAGGACTGCGCGCTCCTGCAGAAGGAGCGGTCCGGCCTCCACCAACACACACTGACTTCACAACGGTGTCAAAACGGACACAATGACCAGGACCACAGCCCTCCGAGCAGCACTGAGAAAAATCTAAAGCATCTTAGCAGCCCAGCACCCATCTGCGTGTCAACAATAGGCCCGGACAATGCTCAGTCCGCCGGCCCGGACGCCTCAATGCAGGATTACATTTTCTCCTCATCGTCCTTTTTCTCATCGGATTCATCACAGAGTCCGGTGCCTTTATCATCTGTAACTTTTGACCTTTTGTCAGAGACACTCACAACAATGGACCTGCAAAATCTCAGCTACTGAAATCTGTTTTATTATTATCATTATTATTATTATTAAATGCATTTATTCAGTTTATCGTGTGGGTGGGAGATTTACAAAAAAAATGACCTCGCAAAAAGGTGAGTCAATGGACATTTTTCAACACACATTCTGGTTTATTTTTATATGGATCTGAGATTATTATATTTCTTGAAATAAACTTTTAAAATTATTGGGAATATAACACGTTTGTCTTATTTCTCCGAGTTGACGTTTGCAGAAAATGCGTTTCCATTTAAAGAAAAAATATGCGTGGTAAACAAGTCCACGAGAGTTGTGGAGTAAATTTTTATAAACGGATAAAAAAAATAGATAAAAAGATATAATATTAATACTAAAATTGCAAATTAAATATAAGTAGCCCAGCTAAATTCCGTTTTATAATACTACAAATTACACAAACATTTCGTGTGGAGTTGTTAACTTAGCGCCACAGTGGTAACAGTCTTTATTTTTTGACAAAACTGAAATAAAATGATTAAATTAAACTAAAATAGAGCAAAGAAATAGAGAACCTGCTGGGAAACCCTGGCCAAAAGTGGGGACTCCTCTTGGTTTTCTAATTAAGTTTTATTGCCTATAAAACTCACAGGGTTGAGGGCGCTTGTTTATGGTCTGAACCACACTGCACCAGCGTTTCTTTGCATGAAAATTTCAGCCTCACTCTCTCGTATTTCTCAAAACCTTTGAATATTTATGGCAGCGCGATATTTATACACTAACAAATTAAGTCACAAGGAACAGTGACTGAATTTGGACTTTTTGTCAATAATAACCGAGAGGCCTTCGAGGTAAAGCCCATCATGTACTTACTAAGTGAGATCGTTCAGTATTTCGAAATTGTTTTATAGCCTATTAAAAAATCCAAAACATTTACTCCCAAAATGTTTTTCCCCCCACACATTTTGCTCATACTTTAACCCGTTTAATTTAAAAATGTAATTATAAAAAAATCCCTAGATTTAATGACATTATTTTTATTTTATTTTAACATGGTTTAGTATGTTTTGTTGTGTAGTTAGTGTTTTGAGCTCATTGTTTCTGACTAAAAGGAGGAAAGTGAATGTTTGCTTTAAGAAAACATTGCGTAACAAAGTTTTTTGTCTGAATTTTGCGGGATGCGTCATCAAAGACGCCACAAATAAAACTGACGAACTGCTGCTTCTGCTGAAAATCATTTCAAACGATGCTACTTGTGCATTATTATAACTGAAGAGAGAACAGCGTGAATTAAAACTTTACAAGCTGGGACGTTGGGAGATCACTTGAGTCCACACTTTTGGCACTAAGGCATAGACTAAAGAATTAGAACCCCCAGACCAGCAGGGGGCCCACAAGAGCACTTCAATTACATTCATCAATGGTCTATTTCAAAATTTTAAGGTTTTTGAATATTAAAATGTAAAGAATGGCAATATTTCATCTGTAAAGCCTCACAATTATGCGGGGAATACTGGCACACTTTGGCAGTTGTGCTAAATGTCTTCATTTTAAATCCTCCGTTATCGAGCCAAATTGCATGAATTTTGCAAATGAAAATAAATCACAATAAATAATTATTGCCTTTAACTGCTTGTAAGCACTACCGATCTAACATGGCCCCTCCTTCCTGACTCTACTGAGTGTGTATTAAAAAGCTATAGGCATGACAAATGTACGTACCTTCACAATTTACTCGGCTCTGTTTATTTAGTAAATAATACGAGGTTCATCATGTCAGGCCCACAACATTATTCTCCCTTTATTTGATCAGTTAAACCGTGGGCACACTGAGTAAACATGAAACTAGGGATGTTAATAAGTGCTGCTAATCTGGTGAGGTATGGGCCGCTACCAAAAAATTCCTTCTTGTCAAACTAATTCCAACACCTTGATCCAATAAACAAGTTTCCACCTGCATTTTATTTAAAGAATGATGATCAGTTAACCTGTCTGGATGACTTTGCTTTATTCAGCCGACATCATGGTCATCCTTAGGATAACAGGCAAACTTTATGGGGGAAACCAGATACAACATTCATTCCTCCCTCCATGTATGCACACACAGACAAACTGGCAAGGGTCAGAGGTCAAACTGGCTCTCCTCTCCTCTTCCAGCTGGGAGGAACTCTTGCCAGGTCAGGAGGGGGTCAGGTTTTGAATGACTACACAGCTCATAAAAATGCAATGGCAGCTTAAACAGGAAGTGAGGTCATGAGATGCTTGCACCAACAGCCTTGGAAAATCAGACTACAGGTCTGGTCAAAGAGCCTTTCAGTGTTCATGAGGGTTCTGTACTGGGTTAAATAAACCCCATTTTGGTAGTGGAAATGATCAATAATAATTAATTGATTTTGATGACGACCATGATGAAGTTGTTTCACATTCATGAACAACATAATAAGAAACAAATGTTTGGTATTACAAAACAATTAACAGACTTATTGTTGTTTTTGTCAGTGTAAAAGACCCTCATGGCAGCGAGTCTGCATTTGTGTTCAGCCCTTCTTTACTCTGAGACTCATAAATAAAATCCAGTGCAACCAATTGCTTTGAAAATTCTCCTAATTAGAAAATGGAGTCTTTCTGTGTATTATTTAATCTCTGTATGAATACAGTATTACTGCAAAAACCTCAGAGGGTAACATTAGTGCAACTAAAATTCTAAACAAAAGGGTCCATCCATCCTCTGCCTAATCCAGGATCGGGTTGCGGGGGCAGCAGTTTAAACAGAGAAGCCCAGATTTCCCGCTCTCCAAACACTTGGGCCAGCTCCTCCCGGGGGTCCAAGTCCAGGTGAGAAACACAGTCCCCACAGCGTGTCATAGGTTTTCTTCTGATTTTCCTCCAACCACATCAACTGAGTCTTCTCAATATAGGGAATAAGCAGCTCTACTCTGGGCCCCTCTTGGGACATTGAGCTTCTCACTGTATCACTATGGAAGAGTTCAGACATCCTGCAGAAAAAAACTCATTTTAGCTGCTTATATCCGTGGTCTCATTCTTTCAGTCACTAATCATTGATCGACCAATAAATCGAGAGTTTCATCTTTTGGTTCAGCTCTGACTACTGCTATGCACCAATCTGCATATTGATGCTGCAAAGAGCATTAATCATTTGTGACCAAGAACCCCAGATACTTAAACTCCTCCACTCGGGTCAGGACCTCATCGCTGACCCAGACCTCAACCCTTTCCCAGCTCAAGAACATGGTTTCCAATTTGATGGTGCTCATTTTAAAGCTGACCACTTCACATTTGGCTTTACAAAAAAAGATGATGGTCTGATGAAGCAAAAGAACCACTGTCCAAGGAGAGCATTAATCAGTGAATCAGAACAGAGGCTAAAGGCACAGCCAATCCAAATGAGTGAAGCAGCTGCTTAGGCTCCTAACACCACCAAGGGGCTCGCAAGAGCATCATTTGATTTTATTTTATAGTGGTAGATTGCACATTTTACACTGTCTACACTTTCTGTTTCAATTTTTAAAAACAAAAGATATTAAACTTGCTAACTTGTTAACTCTAAAATCAATTTTTGAATTTACAAACATGAAATTAATATGCCACACTTATTTACAACACGGTAATTCCATTCTCCATTTCAAAAAGCAAATTTATTAGAGCAGATTTGAATGTTTACTATTCCTGTAAGATTAAAATCAAGAGTCATAATAACACCGGTATGATGCACACAGCAAAACATACACATTTTACCAAGTATTTTTGATCTAGTTTCTAGTGTAAATGTCTTAGTACACTTAACGTTAGACAAAACTAACTTAACGTAGCTTTTCAGCAACATATAGGAGCTTTTTTAAGTCAATAATTCCTTAATATTGATTAATATTCCTAAGTACAAGTACAAACAAGCTCCTATATCATGCTACAGGGTTGCTTGTAAGCTAATTTCATCTTATTTAAAGAGTAATAAGATATTTATCTTGAAACTAGACTAAAATACTTGGTAGAATTTTGTGTTTTTGCAGTAGTGTAGTCTAGAAATGTTGATGTATCTAGGTTTGACATATTAATATGAGGCACCCCAAAGTAAACTCTGCTTAGGGCCCCAGAAAGGCTTGGGCCGGCCCTGGAACAATGGAAACCCTGGAAGAGCTGCACAGATCCACTGGTCAGGTAGAAAAATTGACACGACAGCTGATCATCCAGACACTTTACAAATCAGGCCTGATTTGCAGGTTACGGCAAGCTACGTAGGACATATGGCAACTGCAACATATATTACTTATATGGATATTTATTTAGAAGATTACTTATGAGTTGGTTAAACACAAGAAGATATAAGGTAGATGAAAATGAAATAAAACTTTTGGATCAATTGAACTAACGCTGCAAAAAAAAAAAAAAATCCACATCTGTCTGTCCGTCCGTCGGTCCGTCCAGAGGCGTCACAGCCCACGTCTTAACTCTTCCATTATAATGATTGAGTGCTTCAGTGATGCTCTTTGCAGCTATTAATTACCACTGTTTTAGATTTACAGTGCTGACATATTCATAAACTACAAACATCTTACATCAGTGTTAAAAAAAATAATAATTTAAAAAAATTAAACCCACGGGCGTAGTAATGTGTCCATTAAGTTAGGAGCAGCGAAGACAGTTATTTAGTGCAATAGTTATGTGATGTTGAATCGATCAAAAAAATATGATTTCCGGACTTTATTATTGTTTAAAGAGCCGGAGGACCATTAAAGCATCAGCTCCGCGTCTGCGGAGCAATAAGCTGACAGGCAGAGACCAATAAATGTCAGCGTGGCTCCTCCCGAGTGAACGTCACGCGGCTCTCGCTTGTTGATCCCCATGCGGAACCGAGTGGTCAGTTTTAGAAATAATTGACAAACAGACTTCCGTGTGAGAGACAGAGCTGCTGCTTCCGTGTACTGTTACGTTTCTCTCTTGGCGTCCACCGAGCTCAAGCTGTCACTCCTTGCTACGATGCGTGCGATTCCCGACGAGCTAACAGCGCTGATTTCAGGTGAACTCATCGATCAGTGATTGTTTTTGTCGGTGTTTTTCCTCGCGTGATTTTTCTCTCACTAGACTTTGGGAAAGCAGTCTGAGAAAAGAGGAACCATCCACTCAAAACGAGTGATGTTCTTTCGTTATATCAGTTCCTGTCATACCTCTTTGCAGCGGCAAATTTCGCTGCTTAAGCTTAATCAATAAACATTGCTCTCACCTGGTGACCCTGACAGTCAGCTATAGTTCAAACATCCGGTTTGATGCCGTTGTGGTCTGCTGCACGTCAGCGGTAAACGTACAAAGTAAGGACGTTTAAAGCTGCCAGTCAGATATTTCTCTAAAATCAACCAAAAGCAGCTTTAGACATGACCTAACACTTACTGAACAACTCACCACGGTCAGCTTTTCTATTTTTGTGATAAACTGCAATAATTCACTAATCAAGAGGAAATAATGTTGAAAAGTAAACTTTGACACATTCGTCTGGTGACATCACAACAGGCTAGTGACAAATAAGTATTCAAAGTCTTGATATTTAAAGTTGGGTTAATCAAAGGAGACACCTGACTCGCATGTTATGAAAACAACAAGAGCACATTGGAATGGCCAGAATTCATTTTTGGGGGGTGTGAAATCTTATTATATATCAATCAAATTATTAAAGGATTAAAATCAGGAGAAAAGCTGATCAAGACAGAGAAAAAACTTGCTTCATGCACCAACAATAATTTACAGAATAACCCAGTGAGAAAGTAATTACCAGGAAGAAAGACTTAAAATGAATCATTAATCTCAACCATCCAGGCAGCTTTATGCAGCTGTAGCGTCTCAGAATCTTCATCATCATCATCATCTGTCTACAGTCGCTCATCCACCAGATTGTTTATCAACAGCAACTGATGAGCTCCATTCTTCCTGTAATTTCACAGATTTTGCTTTTCACTACATGTTCATGACTTTTCTCTGGAAATCTGTACTTCGTTACTAAATCCTGTGGGTTTTTTTTTTATTGTCAATGTCTATTTGCTGTGAGGGAAAGAAGCACACCACTGAGCAGTATCTTTAAATGTTTCCTCTGCTACTTTATTTAGATTTGGAACAGTTCCTCTGTGATGGACTAAAAGCAGAAAATTTAAGCAAGAAGGCAAAAGAGAGGAGGGAAACCTTTATCAAACGGATCAAGGAGGTCAAACTAAGGTAATGCCACATGTACTGTGCATTAAACATTTCCTGCAATCATGATTGCTTACAAACCTGCCATTAAGTCATCAAATACTTTACCGCTGATGCATGTTTTGAACGAGTAATATCAATATATTGTCTTATCTACAGTTTCCCCCAAGATTTCAAAGACAAAGGTGAGTGTTTGTCTTTATCATCTTATTCTTTTTTTTCTTCCTGTTGCAGATCTGGAGTTGCAAATATAGAATTTTGGTTTTGATTCATAAATGCTTAACCATTTTGTCTATTTGACACTTGTCGAAGTAGCTTGGAAAAGGAGAACCGTCGGTACATGAACATAACCAAATCACACATTGCCCTCACAGCTCTTATTTACTCCAGTAGGTGGAGATGATTCAGATGAGGATGAGGAAGTTGACAGCAACAACGACGGAGGCTCTATGCAGTCGGAGCGGACAGACAAGGACGAAGAAGCGTTCGAAGGTATAAACCACTTGGGGTACACGCAGAGCGCATTAACTGAACAAGCTGTGGAAAAACGTCAGGAAATTCACAAATCTGTGTTTGCCCCGGGGAGAAAGTGACTTTGAGTGACACGGTGAGGGAGACATTCCAACTGTAACTCGGCAACACACTTGGGAGGCAATTCAGAGGAACAACTGCTGCCCCTCGCCGCCTCCTTTTATCCCACCACCCCTTCACTGCCACCACCCCCTCTTCTACAGCTAGTGTATTTTATTGCTCTCAGACACGGCCAGGGGACTAAAAATTACTGCCATGGCTGAAGTTTGTGCAAAAACATCCCCTCCAGTTTTCAAGCACTTTAATCCAGCATGCTTCTCGAAGGGAATCAATCCAATATTTCATACTTACTGTGTAGAGAAAAGTACAAGGGAATTCCTTGTGGAATGATGATTAAGGGACTGTGGGGGTTTATGGGCCTTAAGCAGCTGCCACTTTTATGGCTTCTCTTTCACACAAAGCAACTATGACACAGCATTTAGACATTTGCATTGAAGTTGCGAGGCAAGCCTTGCATACTGAGAAATATAGGTGAGTGGAGCCTTTATGGGTTCTGCTGTTTAATTATTATCAAATAAACAAATGCCCCGTGGCTAAGTTTCCCTGAAACTATTGTTGACACACTTATGAAAACATAGCAACACCTTTTTCATTTTAACATTTCAAAAGGATGCGTTTGATTTGATACATTACGTTGTTCTTGGTCCTCTACAGGTGCGCAGCAGGCCCCGCCCGTTGCAGCCCAGGACTTGGTATCTGTCTTCAAAGCAGGATATCTGGAGAAACGCAGGAAGGGTTGGTGCTCTAATAAATATAGCTAAATAAATTAAATCTAGAACAGACTCTGTTTGTCTGGACAATGAAGTACAGTCAGCTTTGCAAAAAATATTAAGTCCCTGAACTTTCTTACTTTTTTGTCAAATTGCAGGCAAAAATTTCAATATGTTTTATCAGGATTTTATGTGATAAGTCAGCATGTTGGCACATAATTGTGAATTGGGTGGACTCCCTGAGTCAGTACATTGTGGAACTCCTTTTTATTTATCATTTGTCATTGAAGTTGTTTTTTGTATATGTTTCTACAAACTCTACATATCTATAGATTATTTTTTAAACAATTCTTTATTGCAACATAGCTTATGCTCAGTCAGATTTTATTGGAAGCATTTGTGATCAATAATTTTGAAGTCTTATCTGGATTCTCATTTGGTTAAAGGTCTTGACTTTTACTGGGGCATTCCAACACATGAATGTGCTTTGCTCTAAACCGTTATCCTAGTCTCATGAACTTTGCAGCTTCTAATAGGCTTTCATTCAGGATTGCACTGCATATATCACAATCAGTTCATATAAAACAAGCAAAAGATTGTGGCTGCAACATGAACAAGTGTAAAAAAAAAAAGTTGCAACCTTTGTATAAGGCACTGTATGATCTGTGAAAGTTAAGGGCCGAGTCTTTGGTCTCCTGTTAAACCTTTTAACTTTTGAAAAGGAAAGTTTGTTCATAATGACGTTTGCATGACACAAAATAGCATATATTGTATACATAATATGATATATTATATAATGTATTCTAAAATATATTTGTAAACACTGAATATTGTACATAATGATCCTACTCTAAACTGTAGTATGAAAACAATGTCACATGCAAACCACTGAAACGGTCAACTAAAATGCCGCTTTACTTTTATGTAAATCGTCTTTCTCTGCACAGATCACAGCTTTTTTGGCACCGAATGGCAGAAGAGATGGTGTGCTCTGAGCCATCACACCTTCTACTATTATGGCAGTGAGAAAGGTATAGTCTGGCAGTAAAGAGGTTTTTGTATTATTATAATTTTTTTAAATTATATCTGCATTATGTTGACCGTTTATAATGGTACTTTTATCTTCTGCAACAAGACAAGCAGCAGAAAGGCGAATTCGGCATCGATGGCTACACTGTCAAAATGAACAACAGCTTACGGAAAGACTCAAAGAAGGACTGCTGCTTTGAAATTTCTGCTCCAGACAAGCGAGTCTATCAGGTTCGCAGTGAAATTTGTCTCACTGATACTTTTTTTTTTTTAATGGAGCGGTAATATTTACTCACATCAGTCATTTTACTCTGCAGTCATTGCTGTCTGTGCAACAGTTCAACACAAAATTGAAATGTCTAAATGCGTATTCCTAATTTTCATGCTGCTCCGTGCAGAACATTTTCTCATGCATAGATGCAGTACCACTAATTAATACATGCAGGCTTGAGTGTTGCACTGTTTTAATTTCTTTTTTGTTTGTTTTCAGTTTTGTGCATCATCAACGAAGGAGGCAGAGGAATGGGTGAAACAAATAGACTTTGTGTTGAAAGGTATGAGGGCTTCCACATGTATACTATATTGGGCTTTGTTTTAGTGGTTCTCCAAGTTTTGTATACCCAGCTTCACCTCAGTAAATGCAAGAAATTCCAAATACCAACACAATAACAGACATCTTAAAGCTGTGATAATGGATTGTTTTGGAAGTTTTATTTAAAATATTGTTTTTTTTATGCTTTCTATGTGTTGTGTTAGGGTTAAGTTGTATATTTAATTTTAAACATAGGTAGCCATTTTTAAATAATAATAATAATAATAAAAAAAATGGTTAGCTATAAGTTGAAAAGTCGTAGCTTTCTTATCAACCTTGTCCTTAAAGATATTATGGCTGCTGCCTAGACTTCTTCAGTCACTGTTTCAGAAAAGTGATAAATCTAGCTTCTGTTGAAGAATAACTTGTGTTGCAATGGAGTCTACTCCCATCCCAAATATATCAGAAAAATTAAACTAAATAGCAATATATACACTAAAATGACAACCAAAAAAAAAAGAGTTAATTTGTAATTCTAGACATGTTTAGGGTGTCTTTTACTTCTGCTATATTGTTCACTCCTCCTGGAGTATCCATGACAATTACATACCATTTGTTAGTTATGCAAGTCAGGTAAATTAAATGGCATAATTTTATACATGAGTATCTGTTTTTATGCAATTTAGGTAAATTACTTGATAACATCATTAAGCAACTTATTAAGAATGCTTATAGCTATTTTTCTTAGAGTTGGTAACAGTGTTGAGATGCAGTGACAGCTACTGTACTAGAGTTTGTAGTTGCATCTCTCATGGTTAGTTTCTCATTAAATCCGTCCTGCACACAGTACTGTGCAGCCTTGGTTAGTGAGCGGGTCCCTTTTTAGTGCATAAAATGCTAAGAAATTCTGTCCTGTTTCAACTTTCAACTTCAATGTTGTCATATTCACATTCCAACTTTAGAGATAAATGGCAATAGAACCAAAAACAAAAGTGAATTGATTTTGGTTCACTTTTGTCCACTTCTCTTTGTGTTGTTGTCTAACATTGTGTTTACCTTGCAAAGGGTTTGTACCAACATTTCTTCTGAATACCATGTAAAGGCGAATCAAATAGTTCCAGTGATACTTTCACCACAGTTGGGGAGTCTTGGTTCTGTTTCATCTGTAGTATCCATTTTCATTGGTTTAGAACTAAAAGTTCACCAAAGAACATAAAATCATTTATGTGCTTTTTGAAAAAAAAACCAAAAACATGAGATAAACTTTCTATTGAACTTTCCATTATTGTTTTTTGTTTTATTAGATATGTCGGGCATTATTCCCGAAGAAGAAGATGACGAACAGTTCATGTATGATGACGTTGGAACTGCTCCTGCTTTTGCCCCGGGAGAAGAAATCTACGAAGAGCTGCCAGGTCTGACCACATTCTACACTAATCACTGTCACAGTTATGATATGATGTTAAAAAATCAAATCCCATTTTCTGTCTTTTCAACAAAATTTGAAATGCACACTAATGCATCAGTATGGCGGTATTTTCTCCAGATGACGAGATGCCTACTCCAGCCAAACCTCCACCAAAAGTTGAACCATCATCCAAACCTCCTCTTCATCCTCCTCCTGTTGCTGCCAATTCTACTGCACCTGGAGGTATTGTTTCTGAATATACATACAACTTTAACGAATAACAGCAGATGGATCTGATCAAGTGAATGTTTAAAAGCTGCAGTGAAGAGGAAGTAGCAACAATGACAGAGGAAGCGCCTGAGAACAACTGAAAGTTACTGTACACAATTCTGGAAATAACTTTGCTTGACTTGCTTAACTTCCTCTTACGACACTTAGCATGTTAAAACACCAGAAATATCATTGCATATTTTAAGCAAAAAAAAAAAATAGGGTCACTAACAGAAGCAAAATGGGTGTTGCTTAAATAGAGAAACTGCCCCAAAACATGTATGTAGACAAGTATTTTCCTACCAGGAACTCCAACACAAACTGTTTAAGCCAGTTTATGTGCATAGACCTGTGCATGCATATGGGTAGTATAAAGAGCTTTACTAAAAAAATAAAGGAAAAGAAGGGAAGAGCATTCCATCTAAAGCAAGGTATTTATATAAATTGTTTGTTTTTTTTATTTTCAGAATACCATAATGAAGAAACACAGAAATATAAATGCTTAATCAAACAAATGGCTAGGTTGAGAAAAACAATGAGTAGGAAAGATCTTAAACAAAGGCTGCAGTAAGCAATCTTTTTCATCTTGATTTAAAGGAGCCAAGAGTTTCCACACATTTCTGGTTTTCATATGGTTCGTTTCACATGTTTTGTTTCACATGGTTTGTTTCATATGGTTCTGAGGAGCTTAGAAACTCAACAATGCCTGCCCTTGTTTAGTTCTGCAGCTAGGAACACTGGGTAGATTACAGCACTGCTATAAAGACCTTTAGCATTTCTAAATTGTATCAATGGCATCTCAGAGCAAATGTGAGTCTGTCTTACCAATATTTATCTCAGCCAAAAAAAATTGTCTCAGCATCCTGATTAATGCAAGTGGAAAATTAACTTAACTTGAAACTCCATATATCACCTCAATTTGTTTCTCCTTGCACAGCTGACAAGAGCACAGACTATGCAAACTTTTACCAAGGCTTATGGGACTGCACTGGGGACCACCCAGATGAGCTGTCTTTCAAACGTGGAGAGGCCATCTACATCCTGAGCAAGGTATGGATCAGGGAGCTCTGGGTGTCAGAGATCAACTGTTGTTTTCTCTCCTATAGAGGATAGAATTACGACAATTCATCTCTGAGGAAATGTAAAAACAATCAGGTCTGCTGACTAAATGATTATCTGACTCTACTGATTAGCCCATCGAAGCTAAATTGTCTAAGTCCTTAAAAGAAGCAGATTTTCTTGATATTTTACTGGCGGTGCTTGTTTCTCAGCCTGAGGGGACGGTCAGAGATGGACCTGGCTAGAGGTTTTTTTCTGCAACCCCGACACAGAGGATTAAATGTATCGCAGTGGAAACTGCTTTAGTGCCGTTGGCAGATTCTGGCTTTACTGGCACACAACATCATTCCATCATTCCCATCTGGAGTATTTCAGCGCTCTGTCACTGCTGCCATGCCAGGCGCTGAGCTGCCCCGAGCCCACACACACCTCTCATGCATCTCTATCACCTCTCTAAATAGGAATGTGTGTTTTCAGGAAACCCAGGCTTAGCATTCGGAGCAGGTGAAGACATGTAGTGGACGCACAATTTCCGAGGCTTGTCAGCCGGGCAGTGCCAGGAGAACTGAGGGCCTGTTCTTTACCTCCACTCTGTAATCAAACAGGAGCTCTTTTGTACTTGGCTGCTTTGAGTAAGCACCAAATAGGATTTGTTGATACATTCCACATTTGGAACCGTGGTCTTGAAATAAGAGGTGGAATTCCATATTTTTACAGAGGGATGTTGGATTATGTGGTATGTTAAAAAAAAGTGTGAAATGTGCTCCATCTGAACAGACTATATTTCTTGTCTGGTTTAGTTCCTATGATGCATGCAGTCATATGGGACAGACTGCCGACAGCTGGCCGAGTAACTTTTAAAATTCAAGTCTGCCATCTAGTGGCAAAGCATATAGCTCTTTTGTTCAGACAGGTTGTACCTAACTCATTGATCAGTTACTGTTGAAATACTGCCTTACTAACCAAAATAATAATTTAATATTGGTAATGGTTAAATATAATTTAATGCTAATCTTGAATTACAGGAAATGACTTAATCTAATACCCGGAATAAAAAAACCTTTAAATTGTGAAAAAGGGTTGGGGAGGGAGAAGGAAAAAAGAATAAAGTAACATATTCTTTAAATCAGATATAATAAAGTAATTTTTGGTAATAAAATTATATTCCCTTTTGCTAACAAAATAATTAAATAGAAATTATTTGATTTCTGTAATTAAGAGACTGAAATTTGTTTTGTATGTCACACTGGGGAATAGAACATCAGCCAGACTAATTCTCCATTGACCACTCAGCCATTACTGTGCAAATCCAAATGCACAAAGTAGAAAACCCTAATAATGCTTATCAGCTGAATCCTGGTTTATTGTTCTGTCCTGTTGTGTGGAAAAAAACCAAGAATCAAGTTGCCCTTTCACTGCCTAAGAGTGCCATTAGCTGAAACCTTGGTGTTGGGGGTTGTGGCCTGCTCCGAGTGCAATGACCATAAAACCCGTCTGGACCACAGCCAGCTGCAGCTAAAAGCTTGGCCGTCTCCCTTCCTCTTCCACAAGTCTGCTTTGTATCCCTCCCCCACCACAGATCCCAGTAATAGGTGTGGTGTTCCAGCTACGAGACCCCTCCTGAAGACAGGACCTGAGAGTTTGATAGCTGTTCGAATAGGCTGCACAGCCGATTGCTCTCCGTTTACACGCATGTGCACAACCCTCTGAGCCCCCCCACAGAAAGTGAAAAGAATAATTAATGAGCATAGCATCTAAAATCTCAACATTTAGGGGGAACGTTTTCACATTTCATCTTCATGAACCGATGCAACCGAAGAATTTCCTGTAATTCAATTACGACAGCGTGCCCTTTTTCGGTTTTGGGTGTTTGTGTTAATGTGCGTGTGTTCTCACAGGGTGTGGTGTCATTAGTCATCCACAGCTCTGTATATTCATTCCCAAGTTGTGTCCAGCACTCACTCAACCTTAACTTATTTGTCAGCCAGCCAACTATACAATGAGGTGTTGCTGTTTTCAAAGGCTGGAGGCAGGAAGTCATCGCACACACGGACACACCCCTGTGCACCCCCACAGCCGCACACAGACATGCACACACACCACAGCCTACTCCTCCAGTGGTCCAGATGAAATGTCATTTGGACCATGTAACACACCTTTAAAGTCAAACATTTTTTGTTGATATTTTATGATATAAAAAAAAATATTGAAAAAAAAACTATTCAAATATTTTAATGTTTTTGATACTAATTTGACAATCCATACAAAAAAAAACCCTGACAAATATTGAGAGTTGGTTTGTTATAGCTAAAAAATGTTACCGAACTTTTAGTTTTAATTCTAGGTTTTTCCTAGAATTAAGAAAAGACGAGCTGTTTGGCAATGGCTGTCCTTGTGGGCTAGCCTGCTAACCAACTTGACAAAAACCTTAGAGCTAATGCTAGCTTAATAATGACAAAATATTGCTAGCTAGTAAATGTTCGAAATTTATTGTAACGAGCCATCATTTAATAATTACCCATTTAATAATTACCAGTTATTATGTGCTGTTCATTAGCAAGAAACACCACTTGCTTGCAAGTTGGGCTTTAGCATCAGCACTGTTATAAAAAAGATTTAAAGCTCAATATAAATTTATTTAAAACAGAAACCTTCTAATGGTAAAACCCTATGATGGTTCTAATCCTGTAATAAATTAATCCTATTCATTTCTAATACAAGTACAAACACATTTGCATTGTATTACCAACTAATGTAAATAACAGCTAACTGAACCAATATAAGTTGAATTCATACCAAAATTTTCTTAGGCAATAATTTATATCTAAAGTAATTAATACTAATAATATATAACTATTATTCTACATTAATAACCATCACAATTACTTGCAAGTCAATGGGTCCATGAGGGCACCAGTGTCATCATGACAGTCAAGAGTTTAAATATATAAGCAATTTGATTGATTAGAATTTAAATCCTTTACATTTTACACCCTCCAAAAGTAATTTTTCTAGTGCAATGGACTATTGCAAAGTATTTATAAGTGTTATGCCAAGACTCTAACACAAACTGCACAGACTCTTCTTTATCTAAAGAAATAATTTAACACCAGAATCTGGTTATTGCTAATACTGCTACCCAAACATATAATGCAAAGTGAAGTCTAATTCATCTAATTCACTGACTTGCAGAATAAGATGGACTCAGATGTGGCTCCGGCTTGTCCCTGAATTCTGTCTTTAAAATGTTCCCTCAGTTTGCCCTCCTTCTGCCCTGTCAGAACCTGAGCTCTAGTCTTGATTCATGTTCTGGAAAGACTTTGATGTGAGGTCAGGCTCTTGTCCAAAAAGAGAGAGATGGTCTCAGATCTACCCTCATGCTGTCTCTCTCTCATCTCAGCATTCTGACCGTCACTTGGAGCTGTCTCCTTTAGGGCTTGGAAAAATTTACGTGCAATGCCCATTGATGACTTTTTTTGGTGCCGTGGATTAAAATGTTGGTTTGCAATCTTAACGTGACAGCTGAATGTTGGGGATGGGCAACAACAAACTGTATGAAGTTGTTGATGGGATATGCCACCTTGTCTATTACAAAGCTAGCTAAGACGATTAGTAGGGCTTAAAAAATCACGTCTCGGAAAGAAGGGAAAATTAATGCTTGATTTTTATATTTCCAGAGAAAATATCTTTGTTTTAAAATGACCAATAAAACTTGACAGTTAAAGCAGAATGTCAAATAACAGAGAATGTGACAAAACAGCCCAAATAGAATGGAAACAATGGACAAAATGAACACAAAAATTTATATTTTAGGACTGTTGCTGGATAGAAAATGACGAGTAAGATATTAAAAGTGAAACACCAATCAAGTTCAATCAAAACAGCAACCTAAAGTGAAAAATATAATAATAATAATAATAATAATATAACTATGTTACAACTGAACACAATTTTAAGTCAGAGGCAGAGGGCCTATAAAAAGGACAGAATGATTTAATTTCTAGAGCTAAAATGGTCACAAAAAGATCGTTAATGGACACTAAGAAGAGTAACAAAAATAAATGTAAATCTACATCAGAGAAAAATCAGAAACTTTGCAGAAAGATCCCGAGTGAAATGCAAATCAAGCAAATGCTAAATGATCAAAAACTGGCTTAAAGACAAATCAGAGAAAATACTTTATGTCTAAATTTTGACAAATAATAAAAAATTAAAAAGCCTCGAAGCCGTTATAAAGTCATTTGGATCACTGTGTGTGTGGAGTCTCATCAGATCATCTTTTAAGCCACTGCTTTTTATCCCTTTGTGTGCCGAGGGCCTTTTATTTCAATATTACAACCTGAGATTGACAATTACGCAGAGGCTCCTGGGTGTGATTCAGCCTGTAATTACTTTTTTTTCTTCTTGCTAATGATTAATTAAACAGTTTAAGTAAGGGCAGTCATGCCTATTATTCTTGTTCCTTTGCTTCTAGGAGTACAACAATTTCGGCTGGTGGGTCGGAGAGAAGAACGGAGCGATTGGCATCGTTCCTAGAGACTACCTGTTGGAGCTGTATGCTATGTAAACTCTCTATGCTGCTGAGACTCCTGCTTAATACACTTACCTGCTGTTTCATATATCGAATGTTGGGGTTGGGGGCTGGGAGGGTTCTGAGATAAGTCCAGTGTTTCAATATTAGCAAGGCTGATGATTATAAAGATGCCAATTTGACTGAAAGTATATTTCCAGCATTTTTCTGCACTTTTGTATTTATTTTCTGTTAAAATTATTTGTGATACTATTCTGGAGTTGCTTTTGGCAAAGATAATAAAAATTCAAACACTCACCGATGCTTTTTTATATATATATATTTTCCCCTTTTTTAAGCCACAAGGTGGCAATCTAGTTCCTTACTGAATCATAAGTGACCTTTGTGACAGAGCAAAAATCCTTACCTGAGGTTTACAAGCCATATTAACAAGAATATACAGTATATAACCCACCTATTTTAACAATACTAACGGATCTCCAATATACAATTTTTTAACATAGAAGGCTAAAACGTGGTTCATCAAAATAGATATTTTTTTGTCATATGTTCAGCATTTCTGTCCCACGCTTCAAAGCGACCTTTTATTTAAAGCACCTGGGAGACTTTGCTGGGCAGAGGATCACAGCGGCGGCAGATGGGAGGTTGTGCCGCCTGCCTGACTGTAACAGCTGAGGTGCACTAATAGGACAGGCAGCCACACAGAAAGCCGGGATGCTTATCGCCCTCTGAGGAGCTGTTTGACAGCAGGAGAGTCGGCGTTAGCAGTGCAGTGTCCCTCTGAGGTTAGATACATATACTGTACGTGTGTTTTTCTTTTCTTTTTTTTTTCTCCGTTATTCCAAAACCGGGCTTCAATTTTAATGCACTCCGACAACGTGGCCTTGTCAGGGGTTTCCTCAAGGTTGGGAGTCGGGGGAAGAGAGTAGTGAGAAATGGAAAGAAAAATGCATTCATCAACCAATAACTTACTGTATCTATTTTTTCTATTTTCTGGCTGCTGTCTCTCTGCTTTGTTCGAGTTGAGTGATGAGCCACAGTCCTCTGTCCTCTGGGTGACATTCAAAGAAAACATAAATCCTGATTTTTATGGTATAGTGCAGCAATAAAGCTTCCCTTCTAATTGAAGATGTAATGAATTACTATAATTACTTATTGAATATACAGCACTGGAAATGGAGAAGAATGGCTTTGTTTTTTGTCAATGTAGAAAAACTAACAAGAGATATGACATTAGAAACCATCTTTGTGTTTATATCTTTAATTCCATCAAAGATCATTTGTGAATTTTAAGCCCAGAACAATAAGGCTGTGCAAAATTGTTCACATGCTTTCACTATTTTGTTATAGCTTTTCACATTCCAAACACAGACTTTAATAAAGCTTATTTGGAATTTCGTATTAAAAACCAACAGAAATTTTTTATGTTATTGTGAAGCTGAAGGAAAACTAAGCATTGTTTACAAATAAGTATGAAAGGTGTGGCTTGTATTTATCCCACCTTTGTGGAAACTTATGTCATCTCAAACATTTGTCTATTCTTCACTGCACAATAGCTCAAGCTATGTTGAGGTATTTGGGTGGAAAATATCTGCGATTTTTCCCGATTTCAGGCCTTGACTTTGACTGGGCCATTTTTGCATATAAATATGTTCTGATATAAGCCATCCCATTGTTGCCCCAGCTGCCTGTTTTATCTGTTCTGCAGGAAGGTGGATCTTTGCTTCAACTCCAAATCCTTTGTCTATGACTCCATCTTCCACAGCATGATGCTGCCACCACCTTTCTTCCCCATTGGGATAGTGTGCTCAGGGTGCTACGCCGTGTTAGTTTTTCTCCACAGATATTTTGCAGGTTGGCCAAAAAGCTACATTTCGTCTGATTAGACCAGCTTTTTCCGTATGGTCTTTAAGCAGAACTTTTCTTATTCATCAATGGCTTTGCTCTTGTCACACTTTCACATTTGGTCATGAAAACACGTAGTGGTCCTGTCAATAGGTCCCTGCACCTTGGCTCAGCTGTGAACCTCTGTGGGCTCCTTCAGAATCACCATGGGCATTTCGTCAGTTTCCCTTAATAATGATCTCATTGTTGAGCTTACGGGCTTAAATACATGTCTTGGGTTTGCAGCTGTGCTGTAGTTTTTCTCTTTTCATGAATTGAACAGTGATGTGAGACGTTAAATACTTGGAATATGTGCTAACCCTGCTGTAAACCTATTCACTTCTTTATTTCTGACCTGTGCCTGTTGGTTTTTACGGTGCACTAATGTTATCTAACAAACCTCAGGCCTGCACAGAACAGCTTTATACTGTGAATGAATTGGAAACAGGCAAATGCACACAGCTTAACGTGGTTGCATTGGATTTTATTTATAGGTAAAGGGTGTAGGATATGAATGCGTGCAACATTATTTGTTAAAGAAATGTCACAAAACACAATCATACTCTCATTTCTGCAACTTTGTCATATAAATTACCCTACACATATTAAAATCTATGCTTGTAACATGATAAAATGGGACAAGGTTCAAGGTATGACTACTGCAGTGAAACATTGCCTTCATTACTGAAATAGGGCCAGTGTTTGCCCTTTTGAGCCCTGCTTTTTAAATATTTGGCAATGGGTCACCTAGTCAGTGGCAAACAAGGCTAAAAGCTGCCTCTCATCTTTAAGTGCCAATAAAAAAATATCCTTAATGCATGACAACTTCAACCCCCCTGTCTCTTGTTGGTTCTGGACAGGCACATCTTCAATATATACAGGCGCTTCTAATGCAATTTAAAATCAAGATATAATGTTTAAAGGATAAATGCCACCATGTCATTAATCCTCCAGCGCAGTAAATAACACTAATGATACCAGAATATCACTAATTAATACTTTTTCCCCATAAAAACACACCTTCATGAGCTGAATATATATGAACAGAGCTGTTGGGGGGGGGGGGTAATAATGAATATATTTTGGGTTTGATGGTACACGAAGCTGTCAGTTTTCACAGCTGCTTTACAGCTCAGATAAAGCAATTCCAAAACATTTTAACTAACATAAATTATCAATATAACTTGATCATTTTCATCAACATTGTTTGTTGGCTGCAAATAATGTCCTGATATTAGTGCTCTCATGTTTGTTGACTATTACCAAGCACAGAGTAAGAGTGCTGATGGTTGATCTATGCTGCTCTCCATGACTTAATCCGGATCAGTCCGTCAGCTGTTGGATTATTGGGCAGGTCACTAAGCGGCAGGTCTCACCTCAGCTTCATGGAGAGTTTCTGTCAGGAATAACTCAGGCTTTATTTATGTGATAACTCCAAGCTTTTTGCAGGATATGTATCACCTATCCCACTCCAGATAATGCCCCATATATCAGGATTCAATTAAAGCTCTTCACCCCACATCTGCGTTTGAACCTTAAAATCTAAAATGGTCACTTTTTAACTGCAAGTCACTATTAATAGAGGTCAGTTTCATTTAACATAATTCAGCAGCAGATGGAGTACAGTTTGGTTTATGACATTTTCAAAGATGTGGCACATTTAAAGTGAAACTTACCGAAGTCGTGACATACAGAGCCCTGGAGAAACATTTATACCTTTTGAACTTTTTGGTACTTTGTCTTGCTGCAACCCCAAATGTATAGTATTTTATTGGAATTTTATATGATTGACCAATAAGAAAGACATGCATAATTATGAAGTTGAAGGAAAATAAAATGTCTTTTTATTCTGGGACAGGAAAACGGGTCAGAGTTGATGGGCAAACTGGATTAATCTAAATATAAGACATCAATGGCAGACAGACAGAAGTTGCAAAAGACAAGAGACGGGGATTAAAGTTCACTTCCCAGTAGATCAGTGGCACTAGTCATGCTTCCAGAGATGCAATGGAATGGTTTGGATCAGGATTATGGCCCCCAGATCATTTGCAGCCGCCAGCAGATATTTGACTCCGACTGCAGTTCATGAATGGTACAAGTCAGGTCTGCCAAAAAACATGTGCAACCTTTGTTTATTAGTCGATTTACTGTACTCCATTCCACAATTCACCACCCACTCAGCAGGGGGATGGCATTCAGGCCAGACTTGCAGCGTTCACCTGGTAGCTGCGTTGAAATGAGGTTGGATCAGTTTCACACCATAAACGAACTGCTCTGGAGTTTATTTGGAACAGAACCACACCTCAAATGGCTCAGTTACCTCCGCAGTCAAGTTCTGTTTCAAATAATGAGGTCATTATTTGAAGCAGAGACGCATCTAAAAGTTGAAGGACAGCGGCCCTTGAGAAGTGAATTTAAGGACCCCTGCTGTAGAATCTGTGGCAAGATGTGACAATTGATGTTTCTAGATACTCTTCATTTAATATAATCACCCATTATTCCTTGCAATATAGCTCACGCTCAAAGATATAAGGTGGTAGGGACGTAATGTAAGAGATTTACAGCTTTACCTGTAGTGAAAAGTGGTTTTATAACTATAGGAATATAGTTTGGGGAATTTTTCATTATTAAAAAAAAGGAAAAGAAAACTATGTTTCATTTACCTTCCACTTTACAATTACATGCCGTTTTATGTTGGCATGTGACATATAAAATACATTTAAATTTCTGGTTGTACTCTAATTTCATAAAAAAAAGTCCAAGAGATATGATTACTTTTGTTGGGCAGACTTTCTGTCATATGTAAAGGTATGGAGTTCTTTTAAAATGTGTTTTATTGCACTTTTATTTTTATACAAGAAATTAGTTGCCAATAAGTATGAAACTGAATAGGCTTTTTATAGGCACCACATGGTGTAAGATAGCATTGCCTTCTGTCTTACAGTCTTCCTTCAGAGAGACAAGTAGTTTAAAGGTATCAGTCAGTTTTTCTTGCATTAGCGGTCAGAATGCCACCTTAATGCACATAACACACCAGCTGATCCTTAATGAAGCTGTTACTGCTGTGAGTTGGTCAGTCATTTCTCTCGCATACTCTCCAGTATACATCACCACCGCAGACAGGACTCGCGTTCCAGTGTGTGAGGTTGGCAGCCAAAGCTGTCACGAAGACCAGAGCTATGCCGCTTACATCTGAGTTGAGATAAATCAGGCTTATCAAAGTGACAGGTGTTTGTTCACCTGCCATAAACATCTCCCACATCTCGCTCCTGCTCATGTCTTTGCAGATTATTTACTAGTCTGCGGGCACCACAGCCTGCCCCCCTGTTTACTCTCTTGTTGTAGCTCTGATAGCAGGTCAGCGATCGACAGCTGATTTACAGTACTAGTTAGCAAAGTGAGTAATGATCCGGGAAGCTTTGGGAGGACAGCTTGTAATCAGCAGAGGTCAGAGAAGCATGTGAGGCTCTAACTGTAATTACAGACCTCTGCAGTCTTCACACCCACATAAACTGCAGCTGAGTGACTGTCATTCCTTTCCAAACCAATCAGCCTCATCTCCTCTTACTTTTCCTTCTTTGCTTCCCCAAGTTCTGTGCCTCCAGTTTCCTCTTGAGTTTCTATCTCAGCTCTTTATATAGCCAGTCCTTGTAAGACAACCTCTTGGAGGAAGTAAATGTGTTAAGGCTAAATTACAAGAGCTGCCCGGAGTAACTTAGAGCCCGGAGTAACTTAGAGAAGAGGAATGTGGTTGCCATCATTCCTCTTCTGTGTCAGCTTTAGTATGTGACCAGGTTTGAGTTAATGTGAGCTGATTTAATGCTCAGGCAACAGATGAACCTGCTAATCACGACAAAGTGGCATAAGCACACCATGACTCTAGAGTTTGTCAGATATTCACTAGATTTTAGTGAATCTAGTGCTGAGTTAGACAAAAATCCTACAATTGCATGAAGAGAATATAATTTGAAAAAAGGTATAAACTTAGCCACTTACTGTACTTCTAGAGACAGATTACTGTATTATATATCTGTGAGTGGCAAACATCTTAAATTATAGTTTTGGTATTTGAGAACCCAACATGGTTCTCCTCTGGCACAGACATTTTGTTGCCCCAGTTTTTAGGAGTTCCTTGATCTGGAGGTTTTGTGGCTGAGGGCAACTGAGACCTGCCCCAATAGTGGGTGTAAACTACTCGCATATGTTGGACTTGTTGGTGCAGTGATGGATTTTGACTTTGGATAGAAGGCATTTTCCCAAGGCCGCATACTCAAGTACTCAAGTACTATATAAATATCTTTGAGTTGCATCCTGAACATGTTTTGTTGCATTTATGTGTGTATTAAAGAGGACTTGACACCGCCAAGTATTGATTAGAGGCCATCTGCTTGTTACTGACTGTAGGGAGGTTAGGTCACAAGCTTTTTGTTCTGCCTCTGTGCATTTTATCCAACAACAGAATCTGCATGTTGCTCCATGCTAATTGGTTGTGGGGTGCTAGAAGAAGAGCCGATTCCTGCACGAACCACCACTTGGATGGTGAGTTTGCTTTCACGTGTATTTGAAGCAGTCAGTGGATAATGTGACTTCCCAAAAGTCTTGATGCTTTTCTGCAAGTAGCTGCTTCTTCGGGGTGAGACACTAACTTCAAGCTAATTCTTCTGGTGTCAAACAACTTTAATCTAAAATATCACAAAAACATCTTCAAGTCTTTTTGGATTTCTTGTTTTTCTTGAGCACATAGAGCAACATTGTCCAAGTAGAAAATTAACAAAAACATATACATCTCTCTAACATTTGGCTTTTTCTGTTTTACAAGATTGATGACAATTCAAATTTAAACTAAAGATTTTTTTCCTGAAAGCATTAGGCTGCACAAATGCTTTTTAAGGGACAGAAATCTGTACATTCATGTGTTTTGATCACATGTAAATTAAATTGAGTTGCTTGAATATACATATGCATGTCCGAAGAGTCCCATATCCATGTCCTGACTCAAAATGATAATATTTGGTCTGTACATTAGACATGCGAGAATCATTTGTGTCAATATGCAGACACCGAGATGATGGACTGTCTATGAAAAACAATCCGAGCCGGTCACTGGATCTACAGCAGAGAGGGGAAAATTTAGGCTCATCATAAAAAAAAATCCTCCTCGCCTCCTATTTCACGCAGACATTTTTATGTTTTTTTTATTTTCTACCTCATTGCAGCCGTGAGCTGCTTGCTGATTTACACATGCTGGCAGCAAAGCTCCGACGCCCCTGGAGATGGTGCCCTCAACACCTCCACTTCACTCCTTTGTTTCTTCAGCTCCTCTGTCGTCTTCACAGTGCCATCGCTGGCACTGTCTCCATTCCCTGTCTGACCAGAGGGCTCCCCTTCTATACATTGTTCATCCCTAACAAGACGGGAGTCCAGAGGGACTTGATTCTGTGACATGTAGAGGGTGACGTTCCCCAGAACCAAGACAAAAAATTCATGCACTGATGAGGAGAGAGTATATACAGTATATATGTGTGTGTGTGTGTGTGTGTGTGCGTGGGTTGGGAGGCGGGGGGGGGGGTCAGATTTTTTTTGTTTGTTTTTTGATATGCTGCATATATTATGAAATCAAATCAGTGTGGGTCTTGTGAAATGTGGACCCTTGCTGTAATATCTACTCTTATGGTCCAAAATCAGATCGACTTCAATCAATTACCATTATAGATCACCTGATTGCTTATAGATTCCAGCTAATCTGCAAAGAACAATTGGGAAAAAAAATCCATCTTTGGATGTGAGAAGCTGATGCAAAGACGCAAAAGGAAGTTAGACAAAGTGTCGACTCAGATGGAATGAATGCAGCATGTTTTGTAAAACAAAAACATCCCAAAACTTGCTATTTTTCATTTACTTAACAACTGCACAATAACACAATAAACCATGTGTTGGTTTATCTCAAGTGGTAATACTGTGACAAAATGTGAACAAGTTTGAGGAGTATAAGCAATTCTGCAAGGCACTTATATAAAAACATTTTAGCATAGAATTGATGAAGAGACAGTATAATACAGACATGTTTCTTTTCTTAACACATGGCCCAGCCTCCTCATCTATCTACTTTAAAGTACCAATTTCAAAGGAAATGTCTTTCCATACTATATTATATCAGTAAATTACAAACTGTAATCTCAGCCTTTACCCTCAGGCTCAGAGATGCTCCTTTAATGCTGATCTGCTCCAGCTGAAGGAGATGAGAAGCTGTTGCTCTCCTTGGTTTAGTGATCACACTCCTTCCAAATGATTGCTACATCTGCAGCACACATAAGATAATGGCACAGGGAGGCAGACCAGCAGCTAAAGCTGAGCAAAACTGAGGAAAGGTATGGCTGCTAGGTCTGATGAATGACTGATGTCATTTTATGTCAGCTCATTTCCATCTGTGACATCTCAGAGACAAAGAAAAAAAGAATTGCTGTAAAGGAAGCTTTTTTTTTCTTTTTTAAATGTGTTTATTTTGTTTTCTGTATTAAGGTAGCACTGGCTTTTAAACATACATAAAAAATATATACATATTTCCATTTACAAACTGGAGATTTCATATTAGCATGAAATGAAATATCTAGTGCCTTTCTGTGCATTTTTTTCAGTGGTCCCAATGCTGTATAATACATCTCACTGTCCCATTATCGTACAAATACTCTTAGTAGATACTTATTAAATTATCTCTTTAGGTCCCACTGCCTTTCTGTTGCAGGTGCAGCTCAGTTTTGTCTAGTATCGACTCATCTGGGTTCCGCAGAATTGCAGTCAAAGAGATTTAATATCTTAAATTGTGCTGAGCTGCTATTGCTACTAATGGATTCTGTATAATGCAGCACTTAAAATGCATGAGCAGCCGCTGATTTATCTGTAATTTGCCTCCACTGGAGCATATCTGCCTCAGTGCACCCGTTGGTTTCTCGGCTTCCTACAGAAAACTTTATTGGGATTTCATGTTGTTACATCTCTGACTCTGTCCAACATAAAGATGGACTTTTATTTGTTGTCTGTAGAAAGAAAATACAGCAAGGGAGGATGACACAGATTTGAGATGGGATTTATTAGATGTAGAAACACATATGATGTTGTGGTATGAGGCAGACACTTCTCTCAGAGAAGGCTCATCCCTCTGTCCAATCTTTTACTATTTACTGTTAAGCTATAGTCATTAATTTCACACTAAAATAGAAACAAAGCCTTTGTTGTTTTTATGGAACACATTCTCTGATGATTTTACTGAATCGCTATGTTTTCAAATCTCTTGCACCTCTATAGAGGCTCACACAATGTTTGTATAGCAGCGGACCAAACTGTTTTTAGTAGTTACTGGTTTTACGGCAGAAGAGCTTTGCTGACAGATTACAGTAGCCTGGAGTTAATGGCCGCTATACCAGAGTCACAGACCATTAAAATTAGATTCAATATTCCCCGTCAGGCTGAATGAAACCCAACAGTTTCAGTCCTGAAATGCTTAAACATTTCAATTCAAACGTTGGTAGAGAAACTGGCTGCTAAATTTTAACCAAAAAATATTCTTAATCTTAGTTAATTCTTTATTTCACAAGGGGGGAAAATATATTTCCACATCCATTTAAAATCTGTCTTTAAGGAAAAGAGTAAGAAGATATGAGGGACAGCAGGGTGGTGCGGTTACAAGGGTTGAAATCCTGGTTGGTCCCTCCTAGTGTGGAGATTGTATGGTGTAATACTGCATTTGTGTGTTCTCTCCAGATACATAACTTCCTCTCTGAATCCAAAAACATGGCAGCTAGGTCTCTTGGCCAATAAACATTTATCTGATTTCCTTGAATCCTTGAATTTACCTGAGGTGTTTGACTTGTGTGTGTCTCTTTGCTGTCTTGTCTGGGAGAAAATCCCCGACCCCAACCACAGCTCTGCTCGGATTGGAAATGTGGAGAGAAGTGACAGATGGGATCTTTTAAGTGTTGCATGTTTTCTCTAAAGTCATTGATGACTTGGGTTGTTAGAGGATGTTAAAATATGCTGTATCTTAAAACAAGAGTTGGCTAAAAAACTCGTGTTGGTTGTTCAAGTTTTAACGGGGAAGAAAACTTCACTTATTACAACATCTTGAAAAGAACATGTAGAGTACAGGTTTTTTTTCCACTTCTGCTAAATTGGACAATAATGGAATTGAAATAATGAATCAATGTTTCACTTAACCTTTTTGTTAAGATTCCCAGTTGAAGGTCTAATACTTTAGTTTCGATATGAAACAACATACACTATTTATATTTTAGCTTTTGAAACAATAAGCTCAAAAACAGCTAACAGCTAACCTCTTTATGAATAATCAGATAAAAGAACTGTCTTCAGCACACACTCAAACATTGGTCTGATTTTTTTTTAACAATGTGTACTGTATTGTAACATATGCACACATATATGACAAGATATCCTTAGAAAAGAAAGGCTACCTGCACCTCTTCTTCCTAATACAAGCCAGTTCTGAATTCATAATGAACTCCTCAGCTGCTGCACAGAGAAACAGCTAATCTACGGCCTAATCCTGGCTCTTACTCTAACCTAACCATTACCAGAACATACCTAATACTAAAACTAACCTAAAAGCCCCAAAACAATACTTCTTCTTATGGGAATCAAGCTCTGAGTCACACAACATGGTACAAATGTTAGGAAAATACTCCTTACAATGCCTCAAATACAAGGAGACACACACAGTAGCAGAAACAGCTGCAAGGAACGGTCTCAAACTAACACAAAGCAAGGCAGACAGATTAAAGGAGCAGCCTGTCAGCACAGCTGGCATTTGCTCAGCAGAAAGCAATGTTTCCTGTCTTACTGGTGGCCTTCTCAGACAGGAGTGAGTCCAGTGGGAGTCCAGAGAACCTCCTGCCCGTCACACACCTGACAGGGGTGTGTGTGTGTGCAGAAACTCTGCTGAGACCTTATTAAACATGTCATCCTGCTAAGCACTGCAGTGGCCACCAGATGACAAGCTTCCCACACTGGAGACCTATACCGTGACATCAGGCTATGACTGCTAGACATATTATCCTGCTATTGGGACATTTTCTTGGTACGAATGAGCAAACTCTGTCATGCTTCTGTCAAAATTAATTTATAAAGCTACAACACACAGTTACAGCACATGCTTCCGAGAGATAAATGTATAAAGTGTGACAACACTGCCACCCACAGGCGCGACATTGCTACACATTTTCTACCATGCACACAGCGTAATATCACAATACAACAAAACATTATGGATAATTTTACAAAAGCATTCATACCCCCGACTAAACTTTTTCACACATTTTGTCACTTTCGGCGATGTAGTTAAGTAATCTAGTTGACACACAGAAGTAAAATAAGTTGTTTCAGAAATAGGAGTCTGAAAAATGAGCTTTGCACATTAACAAATTGATACTTTTACCCATTTTTTCCCCCAAAATAGCTAAGTAAAGTCAAGATGGATGGAGAGTGTTTATGAACATTCTTTTTCAAATTCTGCAGCAGATTCTCAATTATTTTTAGGTTAGTACTTTGACAGGGCCATTTTGCCACATGAAAATGCTGTGGGTATACAGTATGTTTAGGGCTGATGACCTGCTGTAAGGTGAACCTCTACATCAGTCTCAAGCCTCTACCAGTTTTTCATCCAGTATTGATGTGAATTTAGTGCTATTCATCTCTCCATTCAACTCTGACCATCTTTCATGATGGGGATGTTGTGTTTGTTGTTATATTTAGTGTTTGTTTGCTTTTTTCCACCATGCATTTTGTTTTGTATTTGGTTTTATGACTTCATCCTGCTGTAAAAAATAATCAAGGGGTATCAGAGGAAACGTGGTTGAATATAAGCACACGCTTCACTCATCTCACATTTCTATTTGTAAAAAATGTTAAGAACCAGTGTTCAGTTTTTGTCGGTCTGCAACATAACAATTGTTATGTCTGACGTTATACTATAAGACACTGTGAAAAATTCTAGTGGTGTGAATACGTTATCAAGCCATATTTACACAGCACACAAATGGAAGCTGAAATTAAAATAATTACTGATTTTGTGAAACTGGCTTTCCAATTAGGACAATGCAAATTACACAAATGTGAAAATGGTTCAGGGAAAGGTAACAAGTTGCTTTTCTTAAAGTGATTTCATATCCAGAAAGATGAACATGAATCAAGTAAATAGACTCGAACTTTCATCCAGTAGTTTTCAGTTTTCATACAGAACCAGGCGATCAGCTGAGCATCTCCTCTTGGCAGGTTCCCCTCAGATCAAGGGTAGCTGCACTCCTTGACTTGTTTAATGTCAACTCTCTTGTCTTGTGCCCTGGATCTCTGCACTCTGAGCTGCAAAAACACAACAAACAGCAACGTTTACCACAGGTTAATCAGGTGCCGTGCCCTAACTTGTTTAGCATCAATCATTGCCAAACAAGTTTGTGTTAATGTGTCGTAGGTTCTTGTAAGAGCAGTGTTTCCGTCTGGACTTTCCCGATGAGGCAGTGGAAAATACAGTGTTACATTACCTATCTGAGTCAGAGTCACAGAACACGCTGAGGTCCCTCTGCAGGTCCTCTTCTGAGTGAAATCTCCTCAGGCCGCAGCTCTGCACAGCCTGGGCCACGGTGAAGCTGGTCTTTCCGGCAACACAAGCCTCCATTTTGGAAATGCTCAGCTGGGACTGAAGGAAAAGGTGCAGGCAGCTGTCAGATAACACCAGATTGCTCTGGAGGATTCTGAGAAATGAAGGAAATAAACAAATAAGGATCTTCCATGTGTGGCATAGCGTGCCGCCTGGGGATGTGAAAACATCCTGTGGTCTGGAGCTGGTGAAAACCAGTGCACACCAGTTGGGTTGAGTGAAGTGAAATCTCCAAGCTATAAATGTACTGCCATGTGAGGTTGTTCTTACTTTTCCAAAAACCTCTGGAGTCCTTTCATCCGATCTGCAACCTGCTGGGCGTTGTTCAGACTGAAGAAGGGGTTTTTGGGTGGAAGGTGTGGTAGCTGTAAGCTACAAAACATGCAGGGAAAGAAGAACCATTTAAGACTTCAAGTTTAACATGTAAACAGAAACCTTTGACTTTCTGAGATTTATCAAGTGACATGTTTACTCACAGTAGGAGAGAATTTTCCTGCAATTTCTGTCTGAGCCACACAAACTCACTGAATCTCCTCCTCACTCTTGAAGTCTTCTTGGTGAAGAACACACTGTTGGTCTGAAAACAGGACACAGCAGCAACACAGTTAGAACAAGGAAATAACATAAGTGAAACTATCTTCTCTGCGGTTGTACTTACATGTAAACAAATCTCATAGTCCATGTAGGCATGCCAGAAGTCATTCTTTTGTATCCGCGGGTCTCGCACCCAGACACTGATAACCTGCTGCATGGAGACGGCAGGAGAGATCCTGAGCTGAACTGAATGAACCGTGTTGTGAAACAAAGAGGAAGGGTTTTATGAGTAGACAGAGGAAGTGCAATGACAAGCCCAACAGAAAAGAGGAGGAGAGAAAATTCCCATGCATTCCAAATCCTGTTTTGCCTTTTCTTTTATTGGCATATGTGTAGCTTTTTTTTTTTTTTTTTAATCAAATCACATTTCAAAGAAAACATACCGGATTCTCAGTACTTTTAGTTTCTTCTCTCATAATACAAAACATAGACAGAGCTCAAAGTCGGTAAGCTTATCCCTGACACTGATAGTGCTGTGCACAGCATTGTGCTTGTGCCTTTATTTCCACTTCTACTGCCGAGGAGCAAAGGTTTCCAACTATAGTCACGAGACAAACAGAAGCCGTTCCCCGAACTGTCAAGTAAAATCTATAAAACAGTACTGTATCTACAGCCTCTTTTGGGAATTTCCGAAAGCAGTCATTTGACCTTTTCACATTTTGTCACATAACAACCACAAAATTTAGTGCATTTTAATGGAATTTTGTGTAACAGATCAACAATAAGTAGTGTTTTATTGGAGCAATAGAAACCTTGGCTGCACCATTCCAACACATAAATATGCCTTGATCTAAGTAATTCAACTGTACCTCTGGGTGTGTTTAGAGGTTATTCTGCTGGATAAAGGAGATTCACTCCTTAGTTTCAAACAGGTTTCCTTCCAGGGCAGCCCTCTGTTTTCTGACCAGCTCCATCAGCTGACATGCATGATTCTGCTACTACTGTTTCACTTTGTGGTTGATGTGTTCAGTCATGTGTTAGTACGTAGCATTACACACGTAGGCCAAGACGATCAATTTTGATCTCACATCCTCTCATTTGGGTCCCCAATATAGATTGAGAAAAGTTCCCTGAAAAGGGCATGATGGATTTCTTTTTTCTACTCTTATATAGAGGCCCAGATTAGTAGAGTGCTTGAAAAAAGGCTCTATGCACCAAGCAGTGGGTCAGGAAGCATGTAAAGCTGACGCTAGTGCGATGAAGGCGTTTCAATAAGTGACAGAGTTATAAAAAGTTTTGTTTATTTGCAGACTTCACAGATTAAGGTCAACAGTTACAGCAGAAGGTGTGTTTAAGGTTCAGCTGGGTGTCCCATAACAGTCATGGGAGATATGTAAAGTCACATCAGTGCCATCAGAACAGTTATCTACTACAAACAGCTGAGTCATTCCAGCAGCGACTCAGCTCTGTAAATGTACAGTCTCTTAACTAAAGTGCTACATTTAATAACGGGTGCTCACAAGGTAAATATTAAAAGGAGTCAAACTCAACTTATTCAGAAACTTAATTCTACCAGGACGACACTTTGGATGAAAGAACCTAAAAAAGCGTAATTGTAAATTGCAGTCGTTTTTTCACTGCTGCCCCTCTTCCACATGTTGCTGTGCACTTCTGATCAACTGGCAAAAAGAATGCTACTACACCTAAATCTCGTAAAATTGTAACCAAATCAAGAAAATGTAGCCTGTAACACACAGGCTGCAGATTGCTGAATCGGAAAATATTAAACATTTGTTTTAATATTTTAAAACAAACTTAGAGTCACACAGACAAAATGATTTCTTTTTGTTAATTCACACCACACATATTAACTCCCACGCCCCTAAAAAAACAAAAAAAAACCCCACGGTTAATCTTTACCTCTACACATGTGGTAAATGTGCACTGACCTGCAGTTAGCTCACTCTGCTAACATTAAACTTCAAGGTACCTAGTGCTTTAATACAGAACAAAAACAAACAGTATCTTAAAACAAAGCACAACCACAGTGACCGAGTCTGCTACATAATCACAGAAAAGGAATGCAGCAATAGGTTAGTCAAAATTAAAATAAAAATCAGCTGTTCTGAACTAAAGTTAGCTTTAGTCTCCATTTTGGTGTCCTCAGAGGTAAAGTAACCTCACTGAGCACCGCAGAGCTGGCAGTGCTTTAAACCCTCATCCCCCGCTGAGAATCTCACAGCTGCCAGAGTGGGAAACTCCACCTGCAGCGGGACGTGATTTCATGCCGCGTGCCTTTAATGTCAGCTGATGGAGGACACTCGATGGAGGAGAAACTAATCTTTAGGTGGAAGTGCAGCTGCTTATCCACAGTCCTCAGCACACATTTTATTTATTTATATTTACTGCTCGCCCTCTCCACAGTGCCAGGTCAGCTTCTGCTCGTAGAAGTCAATGACCACCTGGGGACATCTGGCACTTGCTTCGCGAGCCGGCATCAGGGCGACCTCGTCGGAGTTCTTCCTGTGAGGGGAAACGCAGGACAGTGAAAATGCTGATTCAGCCTTCTACTTCTAAAATCCATGCAGTCAAGCTGCAGCAAGTTTTTTTTGTTGGTGTCCTTATATATACACATTTTTTTTAAAGAAGGAGGTTGATGTAGAAACCTAAATTCAGTTTTTGTTCATTCAGACTTTAGGATAAGTTATGTTCATATTTCTTATTATAATTTGTTTATTTGGATAAAAATTATAACTAGTTAAATCTATTGCATAGTAATTTTCTGTATTTGACTACACTAAAGTCTTGAAAATTTGCACATCTAATTGGAATTAAGGATTTTAGGGTGTGGCTAGCCAGAGTCAGTTGGGCAGTTGGAGTGGAGACACAGTTTTTTGACCTCACTCTCTTTCCTTTTAAATTGTCGTTTCTCTTTATTTTTCGTGGAAAGGTAACCTTGTACCGTTTTTATTATTATTTCTGAAGTAAACCATTCAACTATATTGAAGGGTTTAAAAAAGAGGATCCAGTCCCTTTTTTTTGTTTTGACGTTTTCGTCATCAAGTGGACCGAATGGGAAAGACGGAGAGCGTCAAGCTTATGGCTTCATTATTTAGAAAATTACAGTTGATGTTTTAGACTTATTTTGGTAATATTTTGTAAAGGAAAAACCCAATATCTAAAATTACCATAAACAATAAGAAAGCCTCAACAAAAAAAGTCTACTGGTTTACAGTAAGACATTTTCAACATGTTGTTGAGAAAGACAGTTTCCCTTTCTCTCTTTTTTTTAACTGCACAGAAAAGTGAATGATTTTTCAAAGTCCACATATTTACTGTACTTCTAAAAGTAACTTTGCTATCAGTGAGGAACTTTGATGAGCTTGGTGACCCAAGTCAAGAACAACAAAATCTCTTGAGCTAAGTGAGAGGTACTTTTGTATTATGTATTATCTATATTATTAAGTGATTTGATTAATTAGTGGGGTTCCAACCAAATCTTAAAGAGGCCCACAAATATGCCCTTTAAAAGATCTCTGATGACATCTGTAAATAGTTCTGTACAAACACTCCCTCCTCAGTTTCACTGCACTGGAAAGATGTGAGGAACCTCTGAGAAATGAAGTGTCAAGCTGGTTGAAATGGAATATGTGAAGGATTTTAGAGTCTGTCTTTAGTGCTAATGGTTCTTTAACCACATATTTTTAAAGAAATCTAAACCCTAATGTGGAAAACTTTTGAATATATACCAAAAGTAGATGCTTGGACATGTGTCAGCTTTTAAACTTTTTTTCCCTCTCCTCTTTAAGTTCACTCAAGTGAGCTCAAATTGAGCCAATTTACTTCTTGTGGGCTGAATTCTAATGTTTTTCATATGTGCAAACCCACCTCAAGTACGTGTGAACTGGAAAAAAGACGTTTTAATATAAAGTTTTCACTTAAGAATTATATAATTTCTCATGCAAAAAGTGTCTCAACATAAAATATAAAATAAAATCACCTCAACAAAATACAAACAACTTGCTCTGGCTGTTGAGTGTTTTAAAATGAATCCCGATCTTGCACAATGTTTTTGCTTTTTTAACTATTTGCTTCAGTTTTATTGGGTAAAGCAAAAATGTTTTCTGTCCTCATAGGCAGACATGAGAAAAACTCTGTGAAAATCAGTAAATCTCTCAGACCCAAACAGTTGGTGTCAAAGTGCCATCAACAAATTTGTCCAAATACACCTACCGTGGTACACATTTGCATTTCACCTGCATTTAAAGTTCAAAACTGGTCTTACTTACGGCCAGCAGGCTCACATAAATTCACTGAAGGAATAGATTCTGATGTTTACAATCAGGACATCAACAATCAGGTTATACTGGAAGATGGACTGCAGACAAAGCGACATGAGTGAAAGAAGTTAGACTTTCCAGCTGTTCTTTCTCAGTTTTATTTGTTTGTCGTACTTTTTGCTCATTGAAATTATACCATTTCATCTAACACTGAACACTACCAACCTCAAAAAGGGGAATGGACATGAGGAAGTAACGATGACGTGTAACTGACTGTACAGTCGCACATTATAGGAAGTTAACTGTGTGGAACAGTCCAGTAAAATAAAAACAACAAATCCCATCTGCTGTGGTCAGAAGTACTTTCCAAAGTTTTGAGCTGATTCCAGCTACAGGACATTAAAGCTTCTTTCACACCTGATTAAGACCAGCATACAGCTTCCATTAACATTCACAATTCGCTGGATTGCGGCAAAAAAACCAAACACAAAACCCATTGTGTATGATTGAAGTGTGACTCCACTGTGCTTTTAGTTCTAGTAATTGTCCCCTCCCCTTGCTTTCTTAGCCATCCCACCACAAGGCCACAAGTATCACATCTGCAGTCCAATGTATTTGATTTTAACTGAGCTAAAGCAGATTTAAATATGGTAGTGCCGGGCGATAAGGCTGAAAAACATATGACATAACTGTTTCATAAAAGTTGATTTTGATAATTATTGATTTTTTTTTTCTTTTAAATATCTGAAATACTGCCAAACTGATGACGTCATCTTTCTTGCTTTATCCATAATTTCCTCCAAGCTGCTGTACTCATTTCTCCCTTTCACTCTACACCATTTTATAAAAATATTTGTAAGCAGTTAGGTAGAATGGGGGCAAAACCTGAATCTGCTGCTGAGCAAGTTACTCAGCGAGTTGTTGCTGGGTAAACAATGAGTGAGATAGTTGATGCCATCCATTTTGCTTAGCTGGGCTGTGACAGGCTGAGCTGCTACAGTCTTCCCTCTGCCAACGTCCCCTAGGACACTGGCAGGTCTAGATTGGAGTTCACTGAAATGAACAGATGTATTTTCTATTGATCTCGTGTCTACTGCAAAATATATTACCCAGCCATAAAATATAGTATTGCAACAGCTTCTTGATGAATGGAGTTTTAGTCCTCTGTTATTAGTCCCATTACCTGCTATTTGCACACATTTCCCTCCTTTGCATCCCTCCACATTTCTACATGTAATGCCTGGTGCTCTTAGACAGCTTGATTAACACATTCCACATTTCCATTGCAACCTAGAAAATAATAATAAAACGAAAATCATAATTTCCTTCATTGTCCCAGAATGCTGCTTCTATGTGCTTGTAATTTTCCACCAGCCTCAAAGTCTGTTCTGCACTTTTAGATGTCAGAAAATAAAAACACTTTTGACGTTGTAAAGAGGAAGCTGAGAATTTACCATTTGACTAAGAACATGAGCTCTCCCTTTCGGTCTGTGGAGCCGATGATGCATTCAGGTTCGAGGTAAGTGCTGAGGTCAGTGGGGGCGTCGGATTCATCATCTGGCTTTAGGACGCTGCTATTCTGCTCCTGAGGCGTCACATGGGACTACAGCGGGAATAACAAAGACAAATATGGAAGAGGAGTTTATAGAAAGCGATGAGAGATTAACACGTCTGCCAATGAAATGGGTGAAATAAGTTTCCTTATACACTCTGCCTTTAAGCCAAAGAAGACAAATTGATAAATAGATTGCGAAATTGATGGATAGCTGACATTTAGACAATGACATAGGAATAGTTTGGGCCTGAATATATCTTTCTATACTTTCTTATCACATACTAGGATTTTTAAAAAATAATTTTTACATAAAATTGCATAATTTTCCAGAATACTCATGTTATAACTTGTATATTTTTTTGTTCTTGTACACAAGCCAGTTATAAAAATTCTGACCCACTTTCACTTTCTATCTGTTCCAAAACCAGCCACCGTCACACGTGTTTCAGTTCTGCTGTAGCAGGAACAATATCTGCCAGACTGGTCAGCTGATCAGACTCTTCTTCCTCAATTGTCTTCAAATTTAAACAGTGCTTAAAATATAAAATACTGACGCAGTGCTGTTTTTCCCTTACTCACATTAAGGAACTTAACATGGAAACATGGATGCCACGCTTTTAACTCACGATTTCCGTCTCCTGCTTTGCCATTTCTTCTTTGGGAGTGAACTCCTGCTCACTTTGCTCCTCTTCAGCCTCCCTGGATAGATGAGCGTCTCTCAGAAACTCCTCAATGAGCCCGGGACAGTCCAAGTTGTCCTCAGGCTCCCACGTGTTTTCTGCACTGTTGGTTACACGCAGGAGGAGGGAGTGTGTTTCACGATCGTGTGAACAAACACAGACACTCACTGACAGGTTCTGCAGTGTCCCACTCACTCGGTGAAGCCTTTCCACTTCAGGAAGTACTCCACTCTGCCATTAAAGATTCTCCGCCGAATTATTTTCTCCACCACAAACTCTTGGACTTCTGTAGTCTCCTCAGTCTTCCTCTGTTTGGCAGTCTGCTTCTTTCTCATCCTGCACAATTTAGGAAATATATATATATATATATATATATATATATATATATATATATATATATATATATATATAGTAAAGTAGTTTCTATCAACGCAACAGACCCTTTAATATTTGCATAAAAACATGGCAGAGATCAGTATGCGGTGTCCTTCTGACAAAGATTTAAGCGCGCCGTCGCTCCACCTGCTGTTTCAGTACTCTTACTTCACTTCGGCACACAACATGTCAGCATCCACATATTCACGCCAGTACTTTATATATATACGAGTCTGTTTCTCAGACAGCAGGCTGAATGAATGAAGCAGAGACAGTGCGCTAGACCACATAACACAATGAGGAACACGGACGTACGCTCTCGGTGTTTACTTATTCTCTGCGGACAGTGTCTTCCGCGGTGCTGCTTGGCTTGCTTCTGCTTCTGCTTCTGCTTCTGCTTTGTGCGAGTCGCAGCGAACTGCACGCAAAAAGCGCCGTCGACGCCGCTCCGCGCGCAAACGGGTCGGTTTGCTCTTTTTTATACGCTCGATAACAACTTTTTCATGAATGAGTTACAATTAAAGATGGCCGTTGATGCTCAGAGGAAGTGGTTGCCAAGGGAAAAGGTCATGCCAGGGAAACCGGGAGGAGACGACGGGGACGCGCACACCGCCGACCAATCGGAGAGCAGTCCGCTTCTCCTGCTCTTGCGTCCCCGTCCGCCGGAGCGGAACTGCCCTGCCACCCAGGGGTGTCAGTTGGGTACCGCAAGGGGCAGTTTTCTGACCAATAGATCTTTACACGTACATCCACATGCATATATACACATATATGTGTCTATGTACAGTGTTATATACTTATTTTTGTTAGTGTCCAGATTGTCGTTCGCTGGAGATAGGCACCAGAACCCCTCCCGACCCCGTTAGGGACAAGGGTGTGCAGAAAATGGATGGATGGATTGTCGCAGGTGTTAATTTGAAATTAAGGTGGGCTAAAATAAGGCGAGGTCAAACAATGCACAAAATATCCACATACAGTCAACAATGAATAAAAACTGAGTTAAAAAAATAAAAATATATATAGAAATTATATTAAACAAAAAAAATATGAAGCAAATAAAATAAGAATGAAATTAAATTACACAGAAACTGTGATTCATAATATTATTTTGCAATGTTATAATATATAATTAATTAATAGTGTGCACTCCTTCAATTTATGTATATAACACACACACGCGCGCACCCCTCCCTCCCCCCCCACACACACATACATATATATACAGTATATAGTTCGCTGGAGATGAGTATATAAATAACCTCTGAATAATTTTACTTAATTTAATTTGTTTGTAAATATATATGACTTGCAGTCAATTTCTTAGTCAATATAATTAGATATTCCATGAACTTGAGATTTTGTCCGACTTTTTTTTATTATTGTTTTGTCATGCACTTATTAACTCATGTTTCTAAGTTTATATTGTTGTCTGCGAAGAGGTCTGCTCCCCTCACACTCCTGAGCGCTACTGCGGAGATCTCAAGAAAATAAGTGTCGAGAAGGTTTGATTGGCAGCTCAAATTTAACCAATGAGAAACGCCAGCACTGCCAATTGGTCAAATAAGCCTCATTAGCATCCCACCGTGCCCAGTCCGATTTTGTATATTATTTTTGCAAACATCGCTAAGGGGCGCTGCCTAACTGCTTTGCAAATTGTGGTCCTTTGCGCAAATGCTCTTTTACCTCCAATAGGTCTGGATTTATACATGTGATCCTGGCAGTCAAACAGCTTTTCTCTGAAGGTGGCCTAACAAAGGAATGCTTTGGATTTCCCTCTGTTTCCAATACAATTTCATCCTGAAGGAAGAATTATTCAACAAGGAGAGAATTTGCTCTTGAAAGTTACTCAAGAACCCTGCAACATCACTAAAAGAATCTAGTGTATGAGAGAATTGTTCAGTTTCTCAATGAGAAAAACTTCTGGGCCCTTGAGATGTGATTAAATGTGGCTTTAAAATGTACGGAAAAGTCAAAGGTAATGCCAGTGTGAAAGATTAATGTGCAAGATACATGAGCTATTGAGAAAGGAGCTTGTTATTAAAAGTTCTGGTAGAATAGGAAATAGAGCTCAAGTGAATGGAAAATATAGTGGGAAATATTTACTGTTTGGTTGTGATTAATATCTGCGTTAAGAGGGTTTGAGCATTGTTCCAGCATTTATTGTGCTAGAAACATGCATCGTATTATCTCACAGGAAATTTTTCCTCACTGTCCCACAAAGTCTGTGTTTTTAAAACTATAATCAAAGATCTGTTGCATTCCTGACCCATTACCTCACAGCATTAACTGCACTGTTGATGTTTTGGCCATGTTTTTAGGTAAAATATGAGCGAGACTTATGTCAGACTCAGACAAAAAATTATATAATAGCCAGAATTTGTTCAATTTTGATCTCACTTTCTCTTGCACTGAAGGTCCTAAAGAACAAAAAAATAATATATAAGGGAAATATAAAAGCTGTTTAAGGAAAAGGCAGCAGTTTGTGACCATAATCACATTACTTGAAAATTTTCTGTTTTCAGATTAAAATAAATTCAACATGTTGAAATCAAGGCACCAGAATCTAGAGGAACAGTGAAAAGGCACAAAATCCACATTTCTTGATGTCCAGTGTGAGGTTTTCATGGTGATTTTTTTGTCCTATGGTGTTGGTCCACCTTGTTTTCTGGAGTCCACAGTAAAAGTAGCCATCTACCAGGAAACTTTAGAGCACCTCATAGTTTCTTCTGCTGATGGATACTGGTTTCATTTTCCAGCAGGAAAATCAGCCATGGTGCCTCTGTGCTTGGTTGGTCATTCCTCAACTGTCCTGACCTGAATACCATAGAAAGTCTATAAGATATTGTTGAGAGGAAGATGAGAGACACCAGACAAAAAGCAACCTGGCCTTTCATTACACCTCAGTAGCACCACAAGCTACTCACCTCCATGCTATTAAATCATTTTTAGAAGTATGGGATTCCACTGAGGGACTGTACAATATAAATTTTTTTTAGTAACTGGACATAAAAACAAACAAACAAACAAACAAACAAACAAACAAACAAACAAACAAACAAACAAACAAAAAACACAACTTATTCTGCATTATACTGCATGTCTGTGAGATATTACAGTGGATTGCAAAACTGAAACAGCAATGACTATGTTGAAAATTGTCTTTAAAACTTTAAGGTACAAATATCTTCATATTCATGCTTACATTTTTAATCCCAAAGGGTTTCTACTCAAGCTTGTCTCTAATAAAAATGAGCATCACCTTTAATAGAGACTGAATTTGCCAGTCCAGCACAATTGCATGAATTCTGAATTTAAACTACGTTAGCTAACTTCTCTCAGAGAAGTAGGAGTTTTTTTAATGTCATTTCTCTGGTGTAGCCTGGAATAATACTGATGATAAAGGCTGCACTGTATGGTGCAACTCATTACATCTGTCTGGCAATATGTTTTAGATGATGGTAGTTAGTGATGCAGCAAGAAGCATTGTTAGGACTAAAATACAAAATTTTATGGGAGTCATTAATCTGACCATAGCTTTGATAAAAACTTGGTTCAAAATAAAGATGAAAGATCTTTGTTAATGAAATCGGACAATTCAAATTTGCTCTGTTGCTCTTCAGAAACTGCTTCTGTTTGCTTTGTTGGTGCAAAATCTGCTTCAAATCAACACAACATTTTCCCTACAATGTTCAAACTTTTGCTGCATTCGCAAATTATACGTGTAATTTTGACTAATAAATGCCACAAAAGGAAATCAAGAAAAATACAACTGGACAGACTCAAAGAAATATTTTGTACTGAAACTTTTCATTTTTGCCAGCAGAATAAGATCAGTGTTTGTGCAGACTAAATGCCTAATAACTCAGGTTTGATTAAAATATTGCATCTCAAGCATGATGTAATTTTTAAATGTTGCATCCTAAGTGTCACTTTAAAATAAGATTTATTAGACTAAAAAATCCCTTCTTTGTTTTATTTATTCAAAATATTACCCCACATGTTGCTATTATAGACTTGTAAATGAGTTCTTCTAGAAACTATCAGGTCATGTGTTGGATATCAGCCATAAGAACCACTTGCCCTTTAAACCCGCCCCATCTACTCTTGAGAGCTTTTCAGACAGTTGCGATGGAAACCTAACAACTAATAGGCTTGAGCTCTTGCTGCAGGTGCAGGAATGACAGAGCAAAAAGGTTATGTCCAGATTTATTGCTGTCTTACAGTACAGATCATTCAAAGATCTCTGTACCAAAGACAGAAACCTGTGCTGGATCAGCTTTGGGACAAAAAGAAAAACATCCCTATTTTCACACTAACTTTACATTAACCAATGTATTTTATTTCTTTCTGGACTTCTGAAGTTGGAAGTAAAATTATTTAAACACAATTCATGATATATATTTTTTGTAACTAAAATGAAAAAAATAAATAAAGACATAAAGAAATAAAAATACATTTATAATTAAATGGTTCGGGGGCCGTTTTGAGAAGCAGGCAGAACCCATGATTGACCCTAACACTAAAAATAAAATACAGTGGCTGAAAAAAATGTCAAATTCCAGCATACAGAGTGAAAAGATATACAACTGGAGGACTTCGTTCCTTAAAATCTACAACATGGCCTCCCAGAAAAAGCACATTCTTCTCACCCTCTGTGAATGCCGCCCCTCTATCGGTTTTGAGAGCCGGCCTGCCACAACTGAAAATAGTCCAGATGGTGGGATCATGCTGGGAGGGTCTGTAGATGGTCTGAGTAGAGGTCTCTGTTCTCTTGCCTCCCTGGATACTTTTTCACATGGAGGGCCCCTCAGTGTCCATCACAGCTCTTAATTTACAACCAGCTACCCTGAAAGAAATATCTGGCTGAAGAGGATTGAGCATTGAGATATTATGTTTTAGCTGGTTTGATTCATTGCTGCTGATTATGAGAAAGGTCCTTTTATGCATAAAATGTAGAAGCAGATGTGGGTGAAATAATGTTTACTGGTGTTGCTAACTATTTGGGTTTAAAGTTGTTTGTATTACTAATAAATACTGATACTAAATGCCACACAGAAAGTTCACTGTAGTCGTGTTATATTTTTTAATAATGCGAATAATGAAGCATGGCTAGTACATGATGGGCTTAAGTTAAGTCACCGATTACTTTATAATGAACTAATGTCGGATCTATTTCAAAATATTTTTACTCAACACATTTTAGCGATGCTGCCTCAGTATCAGGAGATGCAATGGATTACTGATTAGCTTGCCAATATTTAAATCATTCTTTAATGCATAAAATGAGTCATTATTTTCTACAAAACATAAAAATGTGAGTAACCAAATATATGTTTTTTTTTTATTGTTAATGAAAAATGAATCACAACCCCGACAAGTCCAAATGCTGCACACTGCGGCCATTTCAACCCAATCAGAATCATACACCAATGTGAAACTTAAGTTTAAGTGCTTTGCCCAGGGACACATTGACATGCAGCAGAAGGAAGCTGGATTTGAACCCACAACTTGTATGATGCATTCATCTTTATATATCGTACGAATGAAGAGTTTCACCAATTCACTCAAAATGGAAATAAAAATGTGTTACTCTGTGCCAACTGATTAAAATTTTACATGATCTCTTGTTATTTTTGTTGTGATAAAAGAGTCTTTATTTCTGTTTAGGTGGCATAATCAAAGATAATTTTTCAAAGATGAAAAATTCTCAAACTTGTCAACTGCTAATGTCAGTTGTTTATATAAATTAATAAAAAATCCTGAAATGTACAAACAATACTTATACAACTTTGTATAAGTTATGTTCTTGATTACATCTAATGCAAAAATGTTAAATATTTAAGGAGAAAAATGGGGGAGTATTTAAGCTTTCAAATCAAGTTACAAATTTGGCAGTCTGAGGTGGTAAGAAATGTCACGACTAGAACAGTAATGCCTCCAGAAGCATAGCTGCCAAAAACAAATGGGAGAATAAAATCCTTAAATTATGTTACTACAAACAATCTCATGTGGATGGAGGCTGAACTGAGTCTGAACTTTTGTAAAACTGTCGTCTAAATCAGAAAGTTTCATTACATCATGGTAATAACTTGTTAGGAAGGTCTGTGTTTGAAGCATCTTAATTACAACAGTGAACATGTAACATTATTGGATCTTAAGTTTTTGAAGTATGGAGAGTTAGGGGAATTGTGCAAGTTCAGAATATAAATATTAAATGTAAATGACTGATTTAGATGTCTTTGTCAGGGAGAAATTAATTTCTTCAGATAAGTAGCATAGAAAAGTAGAATAAACCTCTTTATCACACAAACCTTTCTAGAGGCAAATAACACAAGCAAATCATAATATATTGATTATACTATAAAAGAGTCATGAGTGTTGCATTAGTAATACTACTGGGCTCAGCTTAACTACTGCAGAACGTTTTTTTCCCAGTACAAACAAAACCGTTTCATTCCTGGCTGCGAGTTTCAAGCTGCTCACTGTGGAGCCCATTGCATGCAGTAACTTTCAGACTGGCAGGTCAGTGGTGACAAGTGACCCCTCCTTTACCCGCAGAGAGGAGTCTGTTTACTATAACAGGAATATTGCCTTTGAACGTTTTCCCACTTGTTCTTTTCATTTTCTCTATTCCTCTCTGAGCTGTTTTCTTCACTCGCTTCCCTAATGCTTCTATTTTCTGGGTAAAAGATCAAGTGGATATATCACAGAAGGAAAAGTTTGAATTTATAAAGTCCTTCAGTGACTTTTTATTTTTTTTTTTTATTTTATTTTATTTATTTATTTTGCAGTTTGCCTGTCTTAATCACCTGGCAGTTTTAGTTCAAAAGCAAAACTATAAACACACTTCTTTTAAAATTTTAATAACCACATCAATTTCAGGCTCATTTGTTTAAAAAGTTGTGAAAACCTGTCTGGAAAGATTCATGCAAAAACATTTGAAGAAGAACATCTAGTTGGCCTCATCAAATCTCTCTGTGTTTATTTTAAGGTAAACTCACTGCAGAACTAACCTTTTGATAGTTTATTTTCCATATGTCACATAGTAGAGATTGGTGCTTTCTGAACTTTGATTTTATTATCACTCACAGCCTTCCATTTGAGTTTCTGTAAATGTTAGGGTTTTCAATTCTCAGCTGTCCATCACTGTTCACTAAAACTAAACAGGAACACAGAGATTCCTCTTCGCAATGCATAAAAGTGAACGAATGAAATGCGAACTCATAACAGACATAAACAATGTCAGCATTGAAAGCATTTTTCCTGAATCTCTATTCAAAAGCAACACAGTATACAAAACAAAGCCATATTGTTTGGAATGTGCAATGTGATTTTCTTGAAATTGTTTGCACTTTATAATTTATGCACATGGACTGTGATAAAAAAAAAAAGTTGCTGAAACTGTTAAAATAATCTATCCAATCTTGGCAGCTGAATGTTTCCTTTCATTTTAGCAGCGTGAAGCATTTGGCCATGATACTTCTCTGCTGTGAAGCTGCTGGGTGCTTTCTCTCATCAAGCTCTTCAGACTCAGAATCTAGTCTGCTGACCTTTCACTCCACCCCACACACAGCTGTAAGCACTCAACTTTTCATCTGCTTTACATCCATTTCACATTCAAAACCCCTAAAAAAATGTACTCCTTCACTTCTGACTGCAGAAAAGTAGATTATTTAAAGCTTCAAAAAAAAGATTTTAATTTGATTTGTAGCAAAGCCTCCCCTGTTAATAAAAACATTATGAGAGCTGCAGAAGTTTCTGCAGTAGTTGCATCATCTAGAGAAGAAAGAGGGTTTGGGGAGCTGGAATTAACCGTCTCTCCCCCCAGACCACCATCTGGAATATTAAATCTTGGAGTAGACCCTAATACGCCAAACAAAATCAAAGTTCACACAGATAAAAACGGAACAAATGAGGAGGACAGCTTAACAAGAAACACTGTCCTGTCCATTGACACGTCTAATCTGAGACTGTGTCTGATGATGCACTTTTGAAAAGACAATTAATTTCCAATATGTTTCTGAATGTCTTTAATTTTTAGAAGATAAACACACTATCCAATTAGGTCCAAATTATTCAAACACCTGGCAGATTTAGACTTAAACTTATTTTTGATTTAACCAAAGGAACTTTTTTCTGATAGGAAACTGCAAATAAGACTGTGGTACATAGACCAGTAACATTTCTCCAAGAATGCCCAAAGACAAGACAAAAAGTGTCAGGGTATTTGCCACAAGACTAACAGGCAGGACTGTTTCTGTTCAACTTGTGACAACGCTCTGCTGTGTTCTTCTTAGGTCAAGAAAACATAAATGTCCTGCCCTGGTTAAATGGTTGCATCAAAGGAGAACAAGGTTTCGAACAGATTTAATTGAATTGCTGCCACAACTGACTGTATGGATGGCATTCTCTCCTAAGACATACATGTCTACATTGCGCACCAGCCCAGTTGTCGATTTAAAAGATCATCTGCACAACCTGATTCATTCAAATGAGGGTAAAGCGCTGGAAAACCCAAACTGCTCCTGTGGCTAAAACTACTGGCAGGGCCTGCCAAAACATGAAGCCGATTTAGGCTTCAACTCCACCAAAATGTCCTTTTTAATCTGAACTCTGTCAGAGGGTTAATCTGGAAACTGTTACTCAGCGAGTCTTGAAAATAAATTGGTTGCAGCTGGGCGTCAGAAGTAAAGCGGAAAGAGAACAAGTGGTGAAATTACTCCTGTGAAGCCTCCATCTTGAGGCTGACGCATAGGAAACAAGCTCTCAGCAGCAGGGAAATGGAGTGACATGCATAGACCTGCTTGGATTTCTCCTCCGGGTTTTAGATAGGCCTTGTTAGCGTGGAGACACAAGGGCTCCCGCCTTTGTTTGTGCAGAGCTGACAATAACCACTGCTGGAGCATTTTTAGGAGGTTAAGTGCTTTTGATGGCTGCAGTGGCATGTTGCCACAAAGTCTTGAGTTCCTCAAACCATCCCCCATCTAATGCCTTCATACCCTTTGCCTCTCTGTCTCTGGGGTCTGGCTGAATCAATGGCTGTGATGTCAAAGAGCAACATAAATTTATGCCATACCAGGTCATGTATAGTCTAAATAAAAAAAGGGGGGGCTTAAAATGTGTGTGGAAGGGATTTTTGATTTTGTCCTAAAATCAAATAAATAATAAAATCAGACAGATTTGTCAGCTATGTCAAAACATCCACTTCACCAGTGCATGTCTGCACTAAATGGAACAATGCACAGCTTGCTTTGTGACAACCATAAAAAAAAAAAAACATTGCTTTATGCCCGTATTTTAAAAGAATGCGGGGCCTTTGCTGCAGCGGGACTCTTACTGCAAAATCTCACATTTCACCTCGACCTGGAGCGATGAATAAAGGCCCTCAGCTGCCAACAAAAAAGTGAGTGTAAAAACATTTTTCTACAAGCTCGGACTGAACTCAAATTCTTTGTGAGTCTGAATGACAGGTCAACCGAGAAAAAGGTTTTCTTGCACACAATGTGTTTTAGTTTACACAATCTCGCTGTGCAGAGTGATATGCAGAACCATACAGAAGTATTCATAACTATTGAAACCGTCACCCGATAACCATAAGATAGGAGCAGTTTATTTAGAGATTGTGTACCCGGGCCATAGCAAAGTGAAAGGAGAAGACTGTTTTATGAGTTTTTGCCAATAGAAATTTGAAATCTAAATAAAAACTCAATCAGAGTGACAAGGAACATCATGAGGATGAATTACATTTTCATCACAGATGGAGCTAAAAGCAAACCAAATATCGTTTCCTTTCATATCCTTTAGGAAAGCCTGCTAGACACAGCAAAGAGAACCTGACACTAGGTGGGAGGTTCATCTTGTAGAAAGATGACACCAAACACATAGCAGATCAAAGCACTTTTATGTATTTTGAGGAGTTCAGTAAAAGTCAAGACCTTAATTCAAATACGTATCTGTTGCAACACTTGAAAATTGCTTTTCACAGATGTTCTCCATTTAATATGATTAACTTTTAGTAACTTTTCAAAAATGAATGAGCCACAATTTTAGTCTGTAGACATGAAAAGCTGGCAGTCATTTCCAAAAAGTCTTGAAACTATAATTACAGCAAAATAAAGACGTATATCAGGACAGAAAGTATGCCAAGGCATGTATCTACTATGAGATGTTACATGCTGGACAGTTACAACAACACATAAGAGGACTTGTATTCAGACAAAAAAAACTGTGGTTTTCAATACCTACCCAATGCAAAAAATACATGGTTTTATACCTTTGGTTTGAAAATGGAATCCCCACATTTGTAGCGCTAATGTTGCAGTGAATAACAAATATATCATCTATTAGCAAATAACATGTAAAACAGGTACATTAAATAAACTACTACCAGTAATAATTCACAGAGCACTTCGGTAGTCATACTCTTCAAGAGAAGCCTTTAATTAGAGTGGAAAATGAAATTACAGGTGGTTTATATTAATGTAGACAGAGATTTCCTGTTTGGACTCACATGTTCAGAAGTCAGATCTGGCTGTGCGCCCACACAAACCTCCGAGCCACCTCACTCCTGCAGACCACCTCAGTAGAGAGAGCCGCCTTGAAGTGACGCTGATTCATGGCGAAGAGCCCAGGGCTCCGTTTAAGTCAGAGTAAACAATTAGAGTTGAGCTGATTTATTCTAACTCCGCGTCTGTGAATCAGGGAGGAATAAAAGATAAATATTACTCCCCAAGTGAGCTGAGAGCTGAATTAGATAAAAACTTCTGCTCTCACTGTTGTGTTTTTCTTGTGTGAGTGTTTTCTCACTAAAAACGCTTAGGATTTAAGAGTTGGGAGCTCTGTATCTCCGTGACAGAACACAGGCCCTGCAATTTATTATCGCCACATTTAAAATGTTGAATAGAGCAGCAAATGTGCCAAACTGTAAGGTGTTTCCCTGAACTTTGATTTTAAATGAATTATATATTGTACATGGTTTTTGTGAAGGAATTAAGAAATGTAGTTCAATGAATAATACAGCAATGTTATTCGTTAACCTGCTGCTTTCAGGCACATAGACGTTGTGTTCGAAATGTTGTTTATTTTTAGATTGTCTAAAAATGTTAAATGGGATTTTGCATGTTTAAGGGTGTTTTTATTGCATCATTGCATGCCCACACAGTGCGAATGGGCGCCCCCGTGTGGCGGATCCAATCTGAGTTTCTACAGGGCAAATGGAGAGCAATAATTTCTTAAAAATAATAAAAAAATATTGATGCACTCTTGGGATTAAAACCAACTTATATTCACATAAATGTGAAAAGTAAAACAAAATTAAAGTAAAGTTTTATCAAATTGTTTAAAATATATTCGAAAATCTGTGTAAGTGATTAAAAGTACAAAAGAAAAGGAAGACCAGTAAAAGAGAAATTAATGGGCTATGTGGAAAGTGTATCAATTAGTGGAAGGAGGGCTCATAATTTGGATCTGGATTCAAACCTTAACTTGCCTAACTTTACTTTCACACGACTTATGTGGAGGATGTTTCCATCTGCTCAAAGAAGGGTCAGAAGCTGAGTGGCAGGGGTCCTGCTCCTCCAGAGGCTGCAGCTCACCATCAGGGGCTTGTTTCTATCAGGGGGAGGTGAAACAACCGCCCGTCCATCACCCCGACAGAGCTGTCAGCCATTCAGCCTAAACAGGAGGAGTTCCTGCCAAAAATCAAAGGCTTTTCCATGGAGGGAATCCAGCTCCAGTCTACCATCAGCGAGGGGCATTCCCAGCTGTCAGCAGAGTTATGCCTTCAGACTAGCCACCTTTTTTAGTTTTTTGTTAGTTTTGTTTTGTTTTTTCCTCGCGTTGGTCAACAACAGCACTCATTCTCCATCTTTACTCTGTCTCTTTGGAGAGCAAGAGTATTGTTTAATTGACTGAAATTCATATTTGCGATTTGCTTTTTTTTGTCGTCTTCATCATATTTTTGCAACAGTTTCATTGCTGATAATGTCAGTGCTCCAATTCACCACTTGAGGGAAGCAAAACTAAGCTTCCCTCAAGTTGCAGCCCTGCTGAACAGTTAAAAGACTTCATCTCCATGAGTTCACTCACTGCTCTTTGCGATGATACAATGACGTTCATTTAGTTTGTATACACAGATTAAAATATATTTTCGATGGAGCACAACATTCATTTATTTTTAGAAGCCTTTCATAATGTTTAAAAAGTTTAATAAAGGATTTTCCTGATATTAGAAAAATGAGCAGCACAGGCTTCTCATTCTTGTCCCAAACACATTTATGCCTCCTGCATAAAGGTGAGGTTCAGTGTCTGATCCTCCTATGCTTCCTGCATGGTTTCCTGTTCTGTACCCTGTCCTATTTTCTCTCACTGCAACACAATGTGACAAAACACAAGACAGGGATTTTCAAAATTGGGGGTGGAGGGAATCACAAAATAGTTTTCTATTCATATGAACTCTCTCTATTGGTTGCTTGCTGATGCTGAGAGGTGTATGCATATGTCATGTTGCTTTTTTGACTTAAGCTTCAGCTTGACCTGTACAGTATACAGATATGGAGAGATTAGCTAACATTCCTGTTAAAGCTGCGTTTTAAAATAAGTATGGTATTGCAATAGCATAATCTCACACCATGATTGTTTTTTAAAATAAAAATCCTATCTTTAATTTGACTTCAGCAATTCATCAGGAGTAATATACATATTCAGAAATAATTGTTTTTAACAATGCACAGCATAACTGCTGGCACATCGGACAGAGAGAAAGCATGAAGACTAGGAATCTTCATTAAGTGATCATAAGAATTCCTACAAACAGCCCTCTGCTGTGAATTATCCTCTTCCATACATGGGAACATCCTTTTTCACATTGAAATGGTCAGTCAAGGGAGGACAGCAGGAAGAAGATTTATATGTTTATCCTTTTCAGACTTGTTTCAGGCATCCGTCTGCCTAAATGTACAGCCCTCATTTAGGCAGACCTGGACTATAAGCCTCTCTGCGGATGTATCAGATTTTAAACATTCTAATGTATCTGTCAGGTTGATAAACTACGAGAATCTGCTCTGGACAGCTTATCTGATGACCCAAAGTCAGAGAGAGAGAAAGAAGAGATGATGAGTAGGAATGGTTCAAAGGTTTGCTTTTAGGAGGACTGTGGTTGCATTTCAGCACTTAAGAGCTAAAAAAAAAGTCTGCAGTAAAACATAAGGCTATAACTCACCACCCTCCGCGTTGACAAGGTGTCCTTCATGTCTTCAACAGTTTCAAATACATATTGGCTCTACAGAAAAAAAAAAGAACATCTGGGTCCCAGTGATGGCATTGCTTTTAATCTTTGTGACACTTGAGCTATGATTAGAACATATCTATTTTTAATCTCTCAATGTTGAAGCTGTGTAAGAAAAGACGGCTTAATGTGTAGAAAATGCTGACCAGATTTTTAAAAATGGAACAACTACAAGGCCAGAAATAATTTATTACTATACTGTAGATTCCTTTGTGGAATTGAAATTTTTACATCAGCAATAACAGAGAAAATTTAGATTAACTGTTCTAATCTGGTGTTTAAAACTCTTAATGAACAATTACAGATTGTGCATGTGGAAAATTCATTATGAGATTACATTAAGAGACAGATTTATATTAGGTAGTAAGAACATATTCGTTATTTATTTATTTAATGAGTGTCACAGCAGCATGGCAAGTTTAACCGCATTCCAGGTTAAATAGATTATCTTTAATTCATGGCAGCTGTGAACTCAAAAAGACCAAATGCTGAAACTGAATGTAGAATACCAGCTTATGCATCCAGAATTCCTCTGTTGGATTATTGTACATTACTGCACCAATTCAAATTGTTTATTTTCTTTAAAGAAAAACCATGGATGTTGAACATTTTGCATTTTTTCAGCCACATGCTCTGCCATCTAAAAAGCATCCCTATTTCTGAGACTTTGTCAAACACATTCTACAGCAAGAAAAATGCAATGCAAAACAATAACAATGCAAATCCTTCCACTAGGATTAATTGCTGGATTTGTTCTAATTGCACTAAGCATACTGCATGGGTAATTTAGATGAAATTTTACAAATGTGCTGATTTATTATGCATTGCTTGAGGCCATCTTTTTGACACACAGCAGGGTTATTTTTCATAACTAAATGGAGCGCCTACACATGGAAACTAAATGACCAACATGGGCTAAATAATCATTAGACGAACAAGGCTGGTCTATATCTGGAACATTAATTTTGAGAGTGTGTTAATATTTATGGTCTACTGCAGAAAGTCTAGTTTCTAAGAACCCTTCTAAAAAGCTGAGGAACATTTCTTGTAGATTAACATATGAGCAGCGCAGAACAATTTCACTTCAGTGTCTGTACGGTATTTAAAGTCTTCATGGTAATTCATTCTCATTTAATGATTATTTTCAACCTCACGAGATGTGACTCAGGATACAAAGTAGATGTATGAATGCTTTGTATAACGTTACCAGTTTCCTCAGGGTGTTTGTTCTTCATCCGTGGTTTGTGTTTTTACAGAGTTTGTACATAAAGTACAGTATGTCAGCAAGGATAGGACTAAAAGTCAGATATTCTGTGTCTGTGAGAGGCAGATAAAACTGAAAAATAACAGAGGAGAGGAATGGAGAGAGAGAGAGCGAGAAAGATCAAACACCGTGGCAGAGCCAGGCTCTGTATCAGAAACGAGGTTGGAAGGCTCTCCCTCCTCTCTCCATCCGACTCTCCCCCTGATCGTCGACCCTGAGGAGAATAAACTCAATCCATGTTAAATTATAGATTAAGGCCTGACTCTGGCTGAAGCTCGGGAGCTGGCGGTTGCGCAAACACTGAGCTACACTGAGTTTCGCACATTTTCACGGCTGCTGTTGCCTCACCTCACAGTCTTATTAAAACCAACATCAAACAGTATCCACAGATGAAGAACGGGCTCGAAAAGAAACTGTATGAATATGTAAAGGGTCTCAGCACAATATGCTCCCTGCCTGGATGCTATTATGCTACGTATAATAGAATGACTTTTTACTTTCTGACAAACCCATTTCACTTAATGAGATGTTTTCTAAAATGCTAATTAACCTTTTTATGTGTCCTCTCTGTAAGACACAGTATAAAACACAGAGTTAATGCTCTGTGTTCAGTTCAAAGCTGATGATGCAAATGCAGAGACACAGACCCTCAGAAATGCAAACAGGATCTGATACAGTCACTTGCAAAAGTATTAACACTCGATGAAATTTGTTACATTATTATATTGCAGCTACAATCTGCACGTTTTTTTGAGCTTTGACGATGCAGATGGAAAAGGACGCAATGTACTGTAGTACCTTCCATAGCAACTGTAAATAGAGACCACTTGTGTACAATCTTTTTGGTCACCATGGAAAATATTATGTGTGGTAGAAATTTTAATCATGTCAGTATTTAGTTGTTAGCAAAACATAGTTTATTTAAGGCAAGGGGTTAAGCCATTTATCTTAAATGAAAAGGAACTGTTGAAGGCATCATCAGTGACATAAATTGTAAATAAAGAGCATAACAACGGGAAACATTAAGAAAATAAGCATTTACTTACATAAAATACTGGATAACACATCAGCTCAGTAATCAGCACTGCAGTATCAAATTATTAACAGTACAAACATAATACAGTTAACTAAAACCTAATTAAGTCAAATCCTCAGGAAAGTTGTACTTGGAAGATACATTGCAAATACCAGAAATAATGGCAACAGTCATGACTTACTTTTAAGGTAAATTAACTTCCTGATGTTAAGGTGACAATCTGGTCATCACCCCAACACAACCTTCAAGATCTGCAGTCTCTTTAATTTTTAAATAGCCATTTGGCCCACTGTCTTACTCATAAGTAGGAGTGAACTCGGTTAATATAACAACTAAACTAAAAGAAAAATGCATTTAGTTTGGCATTAAAGGATATAACGCAATACATTTTAAATGACATTGTTTATAAAAAATAAATAAATTTGCCAACCACTTGTGGACATGATTGGTATTACACTTCAAGGCACTGTCCCACCTTTAGATTTTGAGAATTACATGACAGTTTCATTTCAGCATAATTCTCACAGTTTTGAACGTAAACTCTTGTTTTTTGTTTTATACAAAAAACAAAATCAATTATCATATCTAGGCTTTCCTTTTTTAGCCCCATGTGATAACAATCCTTCAGTTTCCATATCAAAGGCATTTCAGTCACTCAGATTTCCTCTTCTCTTACATAAATCACATCCTTGTCCTGTTTAGGAAACTATTTTTAAAAGGGTTGTCATAAATATAGAGTCCAGCATATGAAAACTCACCAGTTTATAATTTGGGTAAAGGTTGCAGCTCAAAGTAGACATTTTAGGCTGTTCTTATCAACAACAACAGAGCAGAAATGCTAGAAGATATCAGAACACAGAATAGAACCAGTATGACTACATGCAAAGCAAATCTCTTGTGGCAATCAAAGGCATCAAAATGACCATTGTCAACATTGAACATGCAGTAACAACATAACTGGCATGCATTTGCAAACAAAGATATACTCTACATACAAATAAAACAGAAGAATTATTGTACTTAAGCATCACAAAACTCTTCTGAAGGTAAGTGTCAGAGTGAGACTCAGAAACTCAACAAGAAAACAGCAGCAGTTCAAATATTGAACTGAATTCAAAAACAGAAAACATCATTTGCTGCAAATAAATTACTTCATATATTTTGTACAATCTTAAAATGCGTCTCAGAGTCATTTGAATTTTCCTGTCTTCATGTTTTGAAGAAAATTTAAAGGTGATGCACAAGCAGTCAATGAAATTTTGATTAATTGATCTACAGAGAATTTATGCTGAAAGGCAAGAATGATCACATGCAACTCTATGAACCAGTCGGCTGTCAAAGAACAACACTGTAAGATCATGCAGGCAAAGATTTTTTTAACTAAAGCAATACAGCCTAGATATGACATTCATGAACATGATCATGGTTCAGTCTACATTCATGACAGGATTCACAGTTCCCTCCACACTTGCTGACATACCCTGGTAAAGATTCATAAAAATAATTAAATCAAAATAATCTGTTTGAGTCATTGCATTAATCATACAGTGGTACTGCATTGACAACAATGTGGTATGTTCCTCTTCCAAACTCCCTGGAAACTTTGTTAGCATGCATGGCATGATGAATTTATTAAAGCCCAGGGTGTTTTAAATAAATATCCAGTAAACTGAAAATGGGTCATCACTGCATCTTTTAGCAGAATAAATATACAAACCATATGACCAAATCAACATCTAAAAGGTCACCTTGTGGGGTGAGGAGAAGACAGCATCAGAAAGGACCGGGGACTCACAATGATCTAGCAGGGGTCTCAAACTCCAGTCCTCAAGGGCCGGTGTCCTGCAACTTTTAGATGAGCCTCTGCTGCACCACACCTGAACAGAATAATTAGGTCATTAAGGCTCTGGAAAACTGATTGATCTACACAAGGAGGAGGTCATTAAGTCATTTCATTCCAGTGTTTTGTACCTGTGGCACATCTAAAAACTGCAGGACTGCGGCCCTCGAGGCCTGGAGTTTGAGACCCCTGATCTAGAGTGACTGTAGTGTGGACAGCATAGGGTAAAAAATTATGGTATATTTGATGGTACAAAAACAAATCATATTAAATTGAAATGATTAAAATTGAACATGGGAATTTTGTAGTTAATATTGTATTTCTCCTAAACTTCCTGTGTTAATTTATGCTGCTGCAGTGGAAGATCCATGTCTTTTAAAACCTCTTTACCAGCAGATTGATGTGCAGTTTGCTTTGTGTGACAATTCACAGTGATTTCCTGATGATTTTAAAGGCATCACCAAAAGGTTTTGATCAGGAGAGAGTTTCTACAAAACATGCAACTTCAGGACTCTCCTTAGCAAAGTGATGAAATCCCTTCTTTTGTATGAACACTGCCCTTTAAATAGATTTATGACCTCATGGGGTTCGTCCCATTGTTCCTGAGGTTAACACAGTGACGCTGCAGCAGGCTCCGCTGATGAATTCTGCATTTTGTTTCACCCTATCAGTTCAGGGGGATGCTTGTGTTAGAAGATATCAAAAAATGTCAAGTTATTTATTACAACAACCTCTCTGCTTTACTTCTTTCCAGGGACTGTTTTGTTGTTTCCTGTGTCATGACTGGTCTCTTTGTTTGCTCTGCACCTCAATACCTCTCGGCAATCAGATTTTGACCCAAACTCTGTATTTTTAATCTGGGCAGTTTTCCCTGCTTTCTCTAGTAGCTCGTTGGTTTCTGCGTCGTCACTGAACTCAGTATTCTGACCCGGGTCAGTATTCTGGCTGGAGACTGATGCTCTTCTTGTCTGTTGATCGGACAAGCAGAGTTCCTGCCACTTCGCTCTGTTCCCATTTATTCCATCCACCATCGGCTTTAACTTCCTGTTCAACTTCAGCAGCGCCTGAGAGAGACACCAAACAGTAGAGGTTATCTACAGATTTGCATATGTTTTTATTCATGCACTTACATTTTAACATGAAGCCTACATTGTTTTTATTGAATGTAAATGTCTTGAGCTTACAAAAAGAAAAATATCTATGTATTTTATTGGGATTTCATGATAGAGAGCAACATAATGTAGGAGTGTGAAAAGGAAGGGAAGGGATTCATGGTTTTTTCACGATTTATTACAAATAAACTGCCAACAACCCATCCACCAAAACACAGAGACAAAGATACAATGTAAATTTTTAGATCAAAGTGTAGTTATGTGTTGCAGTGGCCTATCCAAAGTCCAGACCACCTGAGACTTGAAAGTTACTATGTCCAGATGCTGCCCCATCATATCTGGATGACATGATGGGCACCTCTCAGTTGAACCTTTCAGTTTCTGGGTGTGTAAAGCTGGTAGAGACCAACCCTGAGAGAAATGAGCTATAACTGCAGTGAATGGTGGTTCTAAAATTAATTGACTCAGAAGAGCTGAATACACAGGCTTTAATCATTCTATTCGTAAAAAATTAAATGTGAAAAACACTTCACCATTGTGTCGGCTATCCTTATGAAAAGCCAATGTAATACTTAATATTTATAACGTATAAATATTAAAGCCCTCTCAATGTGTAGCTTTAGTTGTGGCCGGCCTACCTGATAAAGTGGCTTGCAGATCCCATCAATCCATTCAAGCTGTAAGGCAGGTAGTTCATCTTTGCGATTACGGTCAAAGATGGCCTGCAGGGGAGCAACAACTCTCTGTCACCCACAACCAGAACTCTGGTCAGAACCATTTTCTCCTGAATATTTTTAACTCAGAACATCAGAGTGACAGGAAAGACTTTGAAACATTTCACACTCACTGCTGGTGTTAGCTTCAGCTCCGACCGCTCCCTGTCACCTTGTTCAAAGAACTCGCTCGTTACCAACTCGGCAACCTGCAGACACCGGTGGAAACAATCATTATTTTACTCATGCATTATGCAACGTTTAAGGATTTAAGCCTACTGAAGGGTGTATATTAAAATTTACTATAAAAGGATTCATCTTTTTTGTTGCTGTATGGTGTTTGTTGTACGTTGTTGTGCAACTCTTAGGAAAGAAATTAGACTCACGACAACTGATCCAAAAATTTAAAGCTGCTGGTACACCAGTGTAACTGTTCACAAGTTTTTACATAAACACGAACTGAGAGGGTGCTCATTAAAGAAGTTAAATAAGGATTCAACGAGCTTCATGTTTGGAAGAATCAAGGTTAGACCTTTAGATTTATGCTTGAATTCAAATTCAAACGTTTAACATTGTTGTGAATATTGTTTTTTTCTCCTTTAATTTCCGAAATTAGATTTAGTGGTCTCTTTTTACAGTGTTTTTTATGCATACACGGATCACTTCTTGTTAGATTTTGTCCTATTTTTGGACTTTTCTTGTTAGGTTACATCAGTGTCAAACAGGAGGTATAAACAAGGACCAGGCTGGAAGCTTATTTAGGATTCGCCAGTAAATCCAACTCTTCTCCGTGTCTGACCGACAGTAAGCAGATTAGCATGCTAAATGGATTAAAGAAATAACTGGTCTGTGGCACCAGCCCAGCAAACTAAACTAACCTAATGGGAGTTTATTAAGTAGTTTTAGGAACCTTGCATGCTTTTCCCCAGGACTTGGAAGAAAAGGTAAAGAAAGAAAAATATTTATTTTTTTAATTGCCTCTGCTCAGTTCGGATTTTGTCAACAGCTAAAATTTACCTCCCCCTTAAAGCATAAGTCTTTCATGAGAACTCATTTTAAATACATACATAAACTAAACAAACATAATTGCATTTTTTTATTGTCCAGATCACAATTAGGAAATAGCACATCCCAGCATGCACAGGCGACTCAAACCTGTTTTGATACCTCCCAAGGACGAGTGACAGCACCCAAATCACATGCAGTCATCAGCATGGATCTGTTGATGAGGCAGGGATCGGAGACAAAATACATTTTTATCTCAGTTGTGTTCTTTACAGCTTTAGTATCTTTATTTATTACAAATGCAGAAACCTGAGGACTTCTCTGTGTTCTTCCACTGCCCAGCTGAATTCTCCTGACAAAACATGCTCAAAGAACTTGGTTCTGCGCCTTTTTAAATGAAAGAAACAGTCAAAAGAGGGACAAATCAGGCAGAAAATATTGAGAGATACAAGAAATATGGATATAAGTTATACAATATGTGCTTTATAATAAGACAATGTTAAGTACTGAAAACACAAATCCAATCTGTCCATAAATATTTAAATCTAGCTGTAAAGACGATCAGCTCTGAGAAGGCCACTTACTCAAAGTGCAAAGTAAGGTCTGTGGAGAGAATCGCCTGTTTTAATAGTTGCATCATGTTGCTGTACTCTTTAGAGCTGAGGTTGGCAAAGATATTGTGTCCCTGCAAAATAAAACACAGTTGCAAGCAGCGGTGGATTTGTACAACTGGCAAAAAATATTCCCGTTAAATTTGGAGCATCGGTAAAGTCATCGCTCACTGTCAATTGAAGCCCCAATTTGCAATTTAATTAGCAATGCGTATGGGCTTTCTCTGTCCATGGCTAAAATAAATCAATGCAGTATACAGCTGGTGATCAAACTGATCCACCCCTGAGACAAAGCGCAGTGGTTACTGGTGTTGCCTGTCAGCAGTTTGTGTACAACGCTGTTCCTTAGGAGAAACTGTGCAAGAGGGACTTTCAGCACACCCAGTTGTCTCAATACATTTCTGATAAATAGCCAGAGACACAGCAAGAGAATATAATTGCTTTTCTTTGGGATATTGTCATGATCTGGGGGTGTTGGGATTTTATTTTATTTTTTTCCTGTTCGCATTTTCCTTGTTTATTTATTTCCAACGTAGATCTCACTATATATCAGTTCATTCCTTTCCACTTAGTTTATTCTTGTTGTTTTTCCTTAGGTTAGTGTTTTACAACTTTCCAAGATTACTGTTTACATTCTCCTCAGCTTCCATTAATTGTTGCAGCATTCCAGTTTCCTCGCAAGCTGAAACTCACAGCTGGGTTTCACGTCAGACCCGACGTAGCAGCATTTCAGGTACGAAGTTGGGATTTCAACATGGCGGCACCTATAAGCAATGTTCACTGTACCTCTTACAAACATCATATTAAGCTCTCCTTCAGCCTGCCTGCTCTGTCTCCTCTCACAGCTGCACCCTGTCCTCAATCAGCCACCTGTCACTTATGACTCATCAAGCACCCCAGTATTTTTTTTTCTGTCACTGCTGGATTCTCTTGTCACCTCATGGTTCCCTGCTTTTTGCATATCTACCAGATCCCAGTCCCATTGTATCCCTTTGTGTCTGCATGTAAGTTATGTGTTTATTTATTAAAGTTTCTTCATTTTATCCAACGACACTCAACTAGACAGATATATTAAGACTTTTAGTTGTCAAGCATCAGATGATTTGCATATTTATCTGTTAAACTGATTAATTCATCCAAAGAGAGGAACATTTCTTAGAATGGTATCCTTTTTTTTCTTACATTTATGGCAGGAACTTTTATAGGAATATTGTAATATAGCTCATGAGAAAACTGTTAGCTATCACTACATCTGTCCAGCAGGATATCCATGCTGTCTGACCTCGCATAATCTGAAATATTTAGTTTGAGGTATAGAGTATTGTTTTTACAACTGTGTGCTTTGGCTCAAGCCATATAGAAATTCAGGTGCAAGAAAATTTTATTCCCACACAAAAATGGTGATAAATTTCAACATTTACTGTAAGTGTATCTAAAATCTATTGATCGGTATTCATGCAAATGCTGCTACTACAACAGTTTTTATCTTAATTATAGTTGCTTTGTATCAGTTTTTATTTGGTTGTAGTATAGTGTTGATCCTGCTAAAAGATCATAAATATATATATTTTTTTCAACACCACTGTGTGTTGGTCTATCACATAAAATCCCACTAAATGCATTAAAGTTTGTTGATGCTATTTAGCAAAATAAGCATTGTTTGGGGAGTTTGATTTTCTTTTGCAAATCACTGTATAAAGGTGTCTCCTCCTTGGTTATGGCCTGGACGTTTTATGAAAATGGTGTAAGACTTTCAGTTATATTCTTGTCAATCATAATAAAACCTTACTTCATAAGCCATAGTCGACAGGATGTTTCCATTATATCTCTTTCTGCTTATCTTTCAAAATTAGGTCGCATAATTTTGCTGACACTTTTCATTTTAGTCTAAAATAAGCCCGTTTCATCTTCCAAACTGGCATTTGAATGTATTGTCATTAGCTTTTTTTTTATTATTTTACAGCCTGGACACCAACTTTTACACAATATACAAGCAGGTAGACTGTGATTTGCTTGTCACAGCTCTGTATATTCATTTACAGAGCTTGTAAATGAATATACAAGCTCTGACTCAAAATGCGATATTCAATTTTTTTTTTGTTCCACACTGTACAAGGGAAAAATATAGCACAATGTCTGCAATGAAAGGACAGTTGTGTTTTCTGCTCAGGAAGCTTTTATGCAGTCCGCCGTCATGTCAGGGCTCTGTGGAGATCAAAGCTGCTATAATCAGCCCGTATGGTGGGAATTTATGTTTTATCAAAATGTTACACTCAAATATCTTTGTATGAAATGGACAGAATTGTACAGAAAGAGAAGGGCAGACAGTATGTGATTTGCTTTACAACTGTTTTACATAACTAATGTCACTTGTGCCTAAAGATCCCAGTGACGGATCTAATCAATATATTCTGCCTGACCTCGCTCTGCAGGATCATGACAGCATGGTTGAAGTGATGATGCTCCAGGGTTGCCGACGTCCCATAGAGCAGGGCCAAAGCAGAACCGGTCCTGGAGGAATAACGGGTCAGTGGTTCAGTCACTCGTAAGGAACACATTCATAACCGTGCAGGTTTATGTAACTCACTTGGCTTGAAATGCATTGTTTGTGCCTCGATGGTCCAAGTCGTGGCACAAGCAGCCGACCATCAGGGCCAGCATCTCCGCATCTGACAGCACATCCTGGAAAGTGCTGGACTGCATAAAAGTCATTGACTGTGAGTGAAGTTTATGAACTATTCAGTTTAACCAGTCTTAGTTATGCTAGCATGTTGGTATTTTATAACATCTTTAATAAGCTAAAATCATTTTGTCTAAAAACTTACTGTGATCATGACAAACATGCACTGTGACACATTGAAGGCATGCCTCCAGTTGTGATACGCCACAGTTCGATAGTTCTTCCTCACTGTGAGCAGCCAGCGACACAAAACCTACAAGGAGAGAAACAATCATGTCATACCTTCATGTACTTTAAAACACAAAATATTCAGAAAAAGAAACATCTTGCAGGGAATGCTGTCTCACTTCATAGTCAATTTTAAACTTTTGAACCACACCGAGTTCCAGAAACATCCTGAGTGACGCAGTGATCATCGCATCATTGTCCAGCGAAAAATCATTGAAGTGGAACTCATCAATGCCCAGCTCACTGCTCAGGGGAATCTTTGCAGCCTTCACAGGACAAAGGACAGAGCTGTCAGTCAAACGTTTCCAAAGAACAGTACACTCAATGTTTTAATTAGAGATTTAACTGGCAGGTTTTTTGCTCTCTGTACTCAAATTGAATTTATAAATTTATTGAAAGGATTTAGTTTATGAATTACCTTCAGTCTGTCAACTTCTACTTTGGAGCAGGTGGCATGGTAAGACAACATCTGAAACAACAGACATTTCACAAAGACGGGCGTTACAGAAGTCTGATTCAAATCCTAATACCACCCAACTTTTTTCATCAACACAGATTACAGTAAATATTTTTCCACTAATCTTCCGACTGCCCTATTTATCTCCTTACGTCCGGATCAGATCGGCACATTTCAATTTTTGTCACATTCTTTTGTGAACGAAGTGCAAAATGCCTCCACCTGATAATTAAAGAGACAGCACTGAATAAGTGAGGCTGATCCAGCAGTGTGTTGTCTTTGATACCAGTTAAGCAGAGAGGGTGATGTATTTATTGTGAATTATTGAGAGAAGCTGAAATATTTATTAAGGAGAAGGAGAACCATGTTTTTCTGAGGATAATGTGACTGCTCAGGTTAGATACTGGACAATGGAGCAGAACCGGCTGAGAGACGCTAATAAATGTTAACAGCCTCTGTGGCAGTACCATACTTACTTAGAACCACACTATATAAAAAGAAAATACATTTCAACAGTTAAGAAATTTGATGAGTATCTAACAAAGTAAACTAGCTGTAAAGTAAAGTTTTAAACTAGATGAAGAATGAAACATATTTATAGATTTTGCATGGTTTTGCTTTTTGTCACTATTTCAGATTAAATAAATTTCAAAGTTAGACAAGGATTACTTGGGTAGAACCATGAAAACCTGTGATAACCATTTTTTTTCAATGTCACTAGCTGATGGAAGAAATGGTTATCAAAACTGTAGAATCTGTCTGACATTAAACAGACAGATTTAAAAGATCTCATTAAATAATCCCAAAACTGAAACAAAAGAAGGTTAGAAGGCAATATTTCATGGAGCAGGATTTGTAGTTGTATTATGGAGAGTGAAAAAAAAAAAGACTGGAACAATTAATTTGCTCACATCCAATGCTACAGACTGCTTGGCCCATGTCTTCTTAACTTGATTGTACATCATGGTATTGTTGATTCCAAGTCCACAGAATATCACAAATGCCTGCAAAAAAAGAGAGAAATTTAATATTAATACCTTAAGCAATAAAAGTAACACAAAAACAAAAGACTTAAGTATTAGTGTTTAAACTGACCTCAAACAGTCTCTGATCTGCATCATCAAATGTCTTCCTGTCCAGGCGGTTCAGGATTTGTGCAACCCCTTAGCAAAGTACACATCGATCCTTAAGAGCAGCAAAAGCAGAGTTTTCAAAAATCTAAAAAATCTGGTGCAACCTACCGATTATCTGGTGAGTTCTGTTCCAGATCGGGACACATAACACAGACCGGATGTGAAAACCCGATGCCTGATCTGCCTTGAAAGACAGAAAACACAATAATTTCAGAATCCTTTTGAAGTTGATTCAAATATGGCTCCACATTTTTAATGGGTTTTAAACAGAAGTTTCCAACTGGAGGTGCAAAAAATGTGCAACTTTGTTCAAACCTCAGCATCAAAGCGTGGATCCTGACAAACGTCGCTGATGTTAACAGGCAGCCCTGTGGAAGCAACCAGCTCAGCAATGCTGTTGTTGATGAGCCAGTCAGAGCAGGATAACTTCTCCATGCTGAGTTAGCGAATTAAGAGAAAAAAAGAAGGAAGTATGACCATGACTATTTAAAGCTGGGATTTTTCATGGGTCGTCCCCATTTACAAATTAGTTGACTTCTGAACACCTTTGATTGCATTGGATTTTCTATAGGCATATCAGAGGAAAAGGAGCTGAATGCAAATGCAAACAATTGCTTTAGTACCAAACGTTCCAATAAAATAGACTAAATTTGATGATTATATTTTAAAAATGCATCCCTGCTCGTTCACCTGATGTCTCTGTCCATGTTGCACAAAGGAGACATCAGTTCAAATGTCTTGGAGAACTTCACCACCTACAGAGAAAGTACAAATCAGTACACATCTGCTCGGGAACAAAGTTATGAAGCATTTTACACAATTTACTTCAGAAAATAAATATTGGAGAGGAGAGCATCGAGAAGAGGTAAGAAGAATCAGCAGAATCCACTAAGCAGGAGTCTTACGGGTGAGTCGATATCTTCTAGGAGAAGTACCGAGCAGCGTTCACACTGCAGCAACGTCAGCGCTCTCTGCATGATCTTCCTGACGATCTTCTCCAGGTCGGTCTGCTCCTCAAACAGGTCATTGACCACCTCCAGCAAGGCCTGTGGCAACAGCAACCCCATCCGGCTCTTTACTCCCAGAAAAAAGATCCGGCAAGCTCTGATAATCTAACTCCTTAAAACTTCTCACCCTGCTCCGCTCATACTCCTTGCGAGACTCCGAAAACAGCTTTGCATTGGAAATCGATATTCCACAGAAGGGCAGATACATCTGTAACACCTAAGAAAAGGAGCAGTACAAGGAGTGAAAGACGTTTATGCCTCATTTCTGTGATAATTTAAAGTGGTTGAGAGGAGCAAGAACGAGTATGTGGTGGTGTCAGTGGGAAGCCAGGATGGAGTCAGCTTTATCTCAGCACAAATAGATTCCCTGTTAATGAACTATTGATTTAGAGTCTTTAGCCCTTCAACGTCTTCATGTGCCGGTGTTCTGTTTATCTGTCCTACCCATCAATCCGTCCTACCTTGTGGTAATGCGCATGCGCACATCAATGCTATGTCACATACTGCTTACTCAGCAGATTTCTTATAAATATCTCCTACCTGTGGAAGTCTTGTTTCATGTGTTTTATTTCATCGCAGATTACGGTAAGCTTTATTTAATTTATTTTATAACTGGCTTTCATTAAGCTGCTGTATCTTCTTGTGGTTTCGTCACGTATATAAATTGTTCCAATGCTAAGCTAAGCATAACTCCTAAGCTTCCACTTCAGTCCCGTCACTCAAATAATGTTATCCAATGTATTTTAACGTTGACACAACCCGCTGTAGTTTTCTGTTTGTAAACATAACGGTAGCAGTTTTGGTCAGTAGCACTGACAGATGGACGTAGCTATCTATCCGTGCTACGGTAGGAAAATCTGACGAGCTGGCACTGCTAGTCAGAACCGGCAAATCGAGAATGCTTCCCTATTTTTTTGTCAATGAAAGTTGATAATGAGAATTAATTGTGGCAATCTTTAATATTCACATTTAAAAGTTTTTTTTTTTATAAAAGCCTAAATGACAAGAAAAAAAAATTGAGTATAAAGTTGATCAACTTGATTGCAGAAAACTTTATTCTGCCACCTAGTGGACACACAACTGATTTAGGTGCATTTGCTTTCCAGCCAATGTGACTGAACATCAAATGCTTCAGCATTTCTTTATCTGGTATTAATTTTCTTATTGACTTTTTCAGTTGTTTTATAAAACAAGTATACTATGGGCTTTAGCTGAAATAACAGGAAACCTAAAAAAAAAAAAAGAAGCAAGGTTAACATTAATAATTGCTAAGCAGCAAACTGGGAGGCTGAGGGGAAAAAAAACGTGAGCTGTAAAAAGATATAACGCATTAGTTTTCTACAAACCAATTTTATCTTAATTACTAAGGGAACAGTTCAGAACAGAAAAACAGAATCTATGTTTCCTCAATGTGTGTGTTTATTGCGCTACTGAACACATTTAACGCTTCACGCTTGAGTAAAAGGTTGACCTTTTCTCTTATTTTTCCTGGTATTTTGCTTCAAAGGGAACAATTTGCTCCTCTCTAAAGCCATTAAGACGATTTAGAGTACAAACACTTCAGTTGCACATTCACTCTCTCTAAAATGCACTTAGAAGCACAAACCACAAAAGGGATTTTACAAATGACAAATTGCCTCTGCATTTTTTTCCTCCAGCACAATAGAGCTTCACCTTTTCATCGTCCTCTGTAAAAGGGGTGCCCATGGGATTTTTGTTAATAGCTTGCACAACACCAATGACGTCTCCATCACTGTTGCAGATGGCCATGCAGAGGATGGTCTGCGTCTTGTAGCCGGTTAACTTGTCAATCTCGTCGCTGAAGCGGTGGTCCTGGAAAGGGGGTGGGGGTTATGCAAACAAACATTACACATCTATCAGCTCTCACAAAGTCCCTCATTTAAAACAAACATTGCACAATTTTTATTTCCAGCTCTGCAAGAATCAAATGTTTTCACGTCGAAGTTAACAATAACCTTTGCTGGGGCGCATAAATGCAGGAATATTCTGCAGGGGGATCCACATCATCATGTTGCCTCAGCAGGTCCAGCAGCCCAGGGCCATGAGATAATGATGCTGCACGCAAGGGAAGATCTGGCCAGGGAGAAGCTCATACTATTGTCTGCCGTTTCCTCAATGAAAACTTTAATGGGGATTTGTTTGCAAAAGAAAGTAACTGCTCCAAGGAGTTTCATTCTCATACAGCACTAGATGTGCAATGTCTTGCAAAAGTGTTCATGCCTTTTGAACTAATCAACCATAGATGTTATTGTATTTAAGTGGGATTTTATGTGCTAAATGCATTTCACATGTTTAATAGATAAAAATATGGAAAGTGTCATATGCATTTGTATTCCACCCAAAGGTGAGTTGAAACTTGTTGAACCATCTATTCAACTGCAAGCTCTTTGCTATGTTTCTGTCAGCTTTGCTCATCTGGAAACTTTCTTGTCTGTTCTTTGCAAAATAGTTTAAGCTTCATCAGAGTGCATGAAGACAACTGTGAATATAAGGTATTGCCTCAGATTCTCATTTGCTTTTTTTTTCTCCAGGATTGTTCTGTTTTTAAACTGGTAAAACTAAATTGTCTCCATGGCATACTGCTGCCTTTGCCTTGTTTCAACATGGAAAATCTTTATTTCTGTGGCTGTACTGTCTTTGCACAGAAATTGGTATTTTGTGCTTATTCATTGTTGCAAAATAACCTTGACAGAACAGCTGGACTTGGTAGTACATTTTTACTAATGTACTACCAAATTTTTTTAGATTAGTCTTTGTAAAAAAAAAAAAAAAAAGTATCGTTTTTCCTTCCATTTCAAAGTTATCTGCTAAGCTACTTTGTGATGGTTAACTGCGTCGAACACTAAACAGACAAATAAGTACATTTAAAATAAACAGATTTAAATTGTAGGTCTGAAGGAGCACCTTTTTATGAGTTGTCTTGTTCATTGTGAATCCTGTCTTAAAAACATTCAACCATGCTGTATATGGGAGATCAGGGCATTGTTGTCTTGCCAATTGAGATGTGAACATCGCAATTTTATGTTTCTCTTGCGCCATATTTTACATTTACATTTCTACTCAGGTTTGAGGGAAAATGAATGAATACAAATTCTAAAAAGAAACTTTACTTTTATTTTTATTTTCTCTTTCTTGGTTATACTATGCATTGAGGTGAAATGTGGCAGAAGGTGCATCAATTTGTGAAGCCTGATACAATGGCACATTTATCTTCAATAAATAGGGGCTAGGGCTTCTGTCAGGGTCGGCCCAAGGCACAAGCAAACTAAGCGGCCGCTTAGTTACCCGGGGCTGCTAGGGGGCCTCATAAGTAGAACTGATTTTTAAAATATTTTTTTAGTAATGATTTCTATGTGATTATATTAACAAAAACACACAAATTCATTATAAAGTTGTGGGTTTTTTTTTGTTTTATTACATTAATTTATGTCCTTTACCTCGTATGCATTAGAGATGTTGACGGTCTCTCCATGCTCTGCCACATAGCCAATAATCCCTTTTCCCCACGGCACTTGCACTTCATTGGAGTTCAGAGTGCTGGATGAGGGTCTGACCGTGGTGCCTGAGTGCACATCAAAGAACTTTGACACCAGCGTCCTCTTGTGAGCGGGTCCCTCCACGAGAAAGAGCGAGCACCTGTCCGCATCCACCAAGATGCACACGTTGATCAGGATTTTATAGCTCAGGTTCGTCAGGTCCAGTTCGTTGGAGATGTCCTTCACCAGCTCCAGGAAGAACTCCCTCTCGTTGGTCTCTTTGAGTCTGTATTTGTAGTCGATGGCGCTGGACGCGTACTGGGGGACGTTGACTCTGGACTCCAGCAGTGCGCTCAGGATGTGCGCGGTGGTCGGAGGTAGCGAGCTGGCTTTGCGCAGGAGCGCACGGCGCCTCATGCTCGACTGGGACTCGTGCTCGTTCAGGCTCACATGCTCGTCGTATGTGCGGTGCGCGGTTGTGGCTTTGGAGCGGGCGAAGTTTCGCCGCAGCTCCATGTGAGACGACCTGCGCCGGAGTCCATCGGCGCTGCTTGGCCAGAGCGGGTCCGTGGCGGCGGCGGCGCGCCTCTCCTCGGATGCGGAGACTTTGGACGGCTGATGCTCCTTCAGCCACCTGCTCACCTGATCGCATTTGGCTCTCCGAACCAGATACTCTTCGAACAGATCCGGGTGGCTGTCCAAAAACGCCTCTACATCCGTGAAGTCGAAGGCTGTCATGATGACAGCAGAAAGAAAGCGTGCAAAAGTAGAAGAGTTTTTGAGCGAGTAAAGAAACGAGACGGATTCAGCCAAGAAACTGTACTCATCTATTCATTCCCAGCATCGTCTAATCCAGCCTCCCAAACTCTCGCCTTAAATACCAACGGTGGTCAAACACATTCGTTTTGCTGAGACCGACCTTAGGCACTGCTGGGAAACATCTGTCAGTCAAAGCCTGAGTTGTGTCTGTGGTGGATAAGTGTGCAGAGGTGTAGAAAAATGTGGCGCCTATATATTATACCTAGTAGCTGAAAAAATGCAGAGCAGCGCTTTGCTCACTCTCTCTCTCCTCATTGTGTGTCTAGAGAGAGAGAGAGAGAGATTAAACTGTGGCTGTAATTTTTCAGATAGATTGAAATCAGTAAGCAACTTCACACATCCAGTCAGAGTTAAATTGATGGATGTACATAAAAAGCATAATTATTTGTTAGAATGTCCTATTCAAAGTTCAAACATAAATTTGGTGATTTCTTAGCCCTTTCATAGTGGTCACTACAGTGGACAGCTATCTAAAAGCCATTTTCTTGTGCTTCCTGTGGATTTTTATGTTATAAATGCACACAGACCACTGAAGTGGACACTAATGCATCATAAAATATACCATCAACTACTGGCCATCAGCTGCAAATGCAAGAAATTATTTTTGTTAAATACAATATGGCCGACAGACAAAAAAGCATGAGAACCGACCCGGTCCCTCCTTCTACTGTAGACGACTCTTGCAAGTAAAAAAAATATTGTGACATCAGATAACCCCTAAGGAACAATACCACTGATGTATTTTTCAAATAACAACTTTGTATTTGGACAAAATTACAATTGATCACATAAAAAAAATATATATATATTTTTACAAAAGAAATTTCCTTCCTTTTTTTATGCCTTTAGAAAATTCATTTTAAAACTGGAAAAAAAATTCTGACACAAAGGATCATAATTCATGCATGAAAGGGTTAGTACTATTTCTAGCAGGACACCAGTTTTGATGTTATCAAATTGTGTGTGTATGATTGTGGGGAATATACCAGAGAAAATGTGAGATTTATCATGTTTGAGATTTGATTTGTTACATTTGCCATGGCAAACATGTGTTCTCCCTTCAAGTTGTGGATCTGTGATAGGCGGACTTACAAAAAAAACCAAACCTCCTGCTGCAGTTTTGCTCTCTACACCAGAATCTTGGAAACGCGTCAAACAAAAGCAAATGGCAAATTTCTGATTAGAAAAATCCCATGATGTCACATTTCAAAATCACACATGAAAACCATGTATCACACGTGGTACACAAATGTTCACATATTTCATAATGAAAGAAGGCACATGTGTACATGTGGATTTGGAACATGTGTATCACATATTTCCAATTTTACAGATGGACCACTCCAGGCAGTCTCGCAATGTAACATCGAACACATGAACAAAATATTTGATCACATGTGAGAAATGAGAACCATGTGCGAATACATGTGAAATCCAATGGATTTTTCTGTTGGGGAGGTAAAAAAAAAATTTAACCACAACAAAGAATATTGTTGGCATAGATAGATAGATAGATAGATAGATAGATAGATAGATAGATAGATAGATAAAGAGGTTGTACACTGTCTTCTTTTGCCTTATGAACAGCTCTGAATAACTCAAGGGCGCTTAGCTTCCTTGGGTAATGTAACTGCATAACTTTAAAATAAATATGAGAACATCGATGCTTGCAGCTCGAAAAACATTGCTTTCATGGGTTTGACTGGCCTGGGAAAAAAATCATTTCAAATACTTAGTAGAAGCAAAAGGAATGAGTGTTTAACCTTGGAGCTACACACACACATTCATACGAACACCTACGCATCCTCTGTACCTCTGTGATATTGGAAGTAGTTTTTTTTTTTCTTCCCTTTAAAAAAAAAGAAGAAAAAAACACATGAAATTAAAATGAATAATAATACAAAGAACATTTTTCAGAGCTGTGAGCTTTGAGGTCCAAGTTCACATGTTGTGCTTTCATTCTTTCTCTGGCATAAAAGAAACATCAGTAACGTCTGCAAAACTGCTTTTAGGAGGCCTGCAGTCCACTGACAAGGCAGAAAGGGACAGTCAGCTAGGGCTTGATGCCAACAGCGTCCCTAACAGTGAAAGGATAATGTTTGGAAATAATTTTCACACAAAGTAGATCATCCTGAGAGATTATTTTCTTGTTGTTGTTCAAACTAAGTTTACGAGAGGAATCTGTTGTAAGGAATGTTCTTTGGGTTGATTGCAAGAAAAGTTGAAGAATCCTTTACTTCCTTTTGTGTTCTGCTGCCATTTTTTCTATTTACCCTGTGCTAACATTCAAATGGATTTGCTTTATAACAAATGCAAGAATTTAAGAGGTACGACAAATCTCAGGCTACAGGTGTAGTTAGAAATTTTTAAGTAGCTTATAGGTTGATTAATTTTAAGAAATTATTTCAGTGAGTTGAGTGAATGACAAATGTTACATGCATAATTTAAGTTTTTTATTAAATAAAGAAAGTCATCTCTGTAAAATGACTTTTTTGTATTTCTTTTCATACTTGTAGATCTGTAACATGTCACACAAACCACAAAATGAAGTGATATATAAGTGTGGGAAAGTACTTTTTTTACAGCTTTGGAACTGTTGTTAACTTTACAAGTTAGCTGTCTGATTAGGTTCAATTTCTCTGTGTTTTAAATGTTGTTAGGGTAAACACCAACTTCCTTCTGCACAACGACTTAATTTTGGGGAAATCACTGTAAGCTTTGCAGCATTTGTAAAGCCACAGCGTGAACTGTAATCCGTACAGCGGCGGCTCTGCTGAGGCAAAGCGAGGTAATTGGTTACTGGACTTAAGCTTATGGGCTCCTTGATAGGGCTTGGGCGTGTTGCAAAGACTTTAGACAAGGTCTCCTGAGAATCCCAATTAAAAAGCAGAATGCAGAATATGGGTTTTGTAAGACTAAGAAAGGAGACAAGCTCTGGTGCTTTGGAAAGCAGTCTGTGCCTTGTCAAGAAAGCGAGAGAGAGAGAGAGACAGATGCACTGATTTTACGTGTCAGTGGAGTTTTCAGGTTTTTTCTCATTATTTAATGAGAAAAGGCATGAAAGTGGTGTTTTGCTAATTTTAGAGGATCTAAAATACAGTACATGTTTTGTCATTTGAAACTGGATTCTTTGTTTGTTTGTGCAAATTCTACAAAATCTCAAAAATGAAGCATTCCACTACGCATACATTAAAGACACTGCCAACACAAATTGACTAAACTATTTTTTATGTATTAAAATACCCATATTGTTGAGTTTAGTATTTGGATACAGCAGAGTTAATGTTTTTTTTTTATTATTTTACTTTAGTAGATAAAAAGGTACAACAATGATATAGGTGTTTGTTTTAGTTGATATCCAAAATAGGGTTTGCATTTTTACTTAATTCTCATAATTTGACCTATTTACAGTAATTGAAATTAAAAAAAAGTTATAAACGTTTTTCTGAAGAAAATATATATATTTTTTTTATTATTTAGGGTTCAACTAAGGGTTTTCTCAGACCAACATTCATGCCTGAATTGTGTCTGCAGTAACTACTTTGCGTTAAAAGCAAGAAGGAAAGTTCAGATAGACTGACAGAATAGCTCAGAGTTCAAAATCAGCCCAAGAAAAGCAAGAAGTTTAGCATGATAAACTGTTTTGAGAACAAGTAATTTCTACTGACAGGGATTTTAATTATATTTTGGCTTTCAGTAAGCCACATAGGAGGTCTCTGCCTCAGCCTCTTCTATATTGCCTGGGAATTGGGGCTCTGAAACGTGACTCCTGAAACTCAACACCAGCTTGGGTCTGGTGTCAGTGTCTGGTTGGAGCCAGCTACATTTTCATTCCACCTTATGTTTAGTTGTATGAGTGCACCAAGCTGTGAACATGTAATATTATCACATTCACACTTGATGAGTAGAAGATAGACATCCTGGGCAGTGATTGCCCACTGCTACAAAAGCCGGAGCTTGGTAGGAAGCATCCACACAACCTGATCCCTGAATTGCAGTGACTAAAACCAAAGTTTGTACTGCAAATTTTACTTCCTTTCTTCAAAACTGAAAAGTTGTGAGATATTCGAGTTCATAGAAGAAGACATTTGTGCTAACGGCTTGTGTGGTTGGATTGGGTGTCAGCCAGGTTTTAGCCTATTGTTTACTGCCGCACTCTCTTTCCAGGTGGCACAGAAATTTAAACCCACCTCTGGTTACAAGCAAAGAGGATGAAGTCCAGTCTAGTCCAGATCAGTCTAACTCAGCTTTAAGACTCATTTTGGAGGAGACATCTAAGACAGGAAGATTAAAAAAAACTTTAAGAGGTACAACTTTCTGGCAGGTAAGCGAATATGACTGCATCTTATTTTGCATGTTTTTGTTGAGCTTAACAGTCATTAATATCTAAAGCACTTTAGTAAACCCACTTTTGTTGTTCTCCTCTTATGGTTTGAGTCCCAAAGTGCATATATTTCTAACTCTTAGAACTATGTGCCTTTGATTCATAACTAGTAAACCCTTCCCTTCAGCTCCCACATGGAGCCAAAGTCTTCTGCTGATTTCAGCGGAGTTCCTGCCTGGGGATATGGAGGAACGATACCTGCGTAGGTTTAGGTTTGATCAACATGGGAAGACACTAACAGAATCACTCACCGCTGTGGCATATTGATTTTCTGTGGTTTTATTTTGCAGACCCGTCAGCACTCAGCCGTGCCACGCCAGCACTATCAGAAAAAAAAGCAAGGTTCGCCTCAATGACCAACTGTGAGTTGTCATTCAGTTGTCATGGACAAACTGATTGTAAAATTTCAATAAATACAATGAAGTTTCTGATAATGTAAAAAAAAAAAAGGTTGTATTTTTTTTCCAGCATACCAAAACCAACTGATATAAATTTATTGTGAGTATATTTTATCTATAAATAAATGCTTGAGTTTTACACTTCTTCTCATATCTTTTTCTAGGTAAACTGTGTATTTACTCTTGATTATTTATTCTTTTATAGCGAGAGAATGACAAAGACTACTACGCTGAAAGAGCATCCTTATTCATCGCACATTTCTCGGTTTGCCATGTTCCCCTCGTTCCTCTCCCCGGATGACCCGGAGAGGGGAGTCAGAGCGGCTTCACAGAGATTCACAAACCCTCTCATTCCAAACAAACCTCCTGACGTCACTTTGCTCAGCAAAACTATAGGTGAGATATTATTGTTATACATTCTTTCTGCAGAAGAATATATATATATATATTTATATACATGCACGAGTGGATCTGTCATGATCTGTATGTGCTTTAGTTTCCCCCTGATCATTCCTGGGTCATTTATTATTGTTGTTTTTCTGGAGTTTAGTGTTTGGCTTTTTCTAATTGGATTCATTTTATTAGTTCAGCTACCTCGATGTTAATTGATCTACTTCCCTCAGGATTCTCCCCTAGCCGCCCTGCATCCCTGTGATAAGACTCAACTGGTTTCAATGTCACACTTCAGTCTCCTCAGTTTTTAAGCCTCCTGTTTTTTTTTTGTTTTGTTTTTCTTTGCTGGTTTCCTTCTCTTCCATCCACTCTAGTTCCTTGTCTCACTTTTGCCTTTTGTCCAGCTGTGAGTTTTGTTATAATTTAAGATTCAATAGTAGAAACTCACTAAGTTACTCACATTGTCAAACACCAACCTTGACAAGTTAATGAAAACTTTGACATGGTTTAAAGACGATCACACTACTGCAACAAGCAGATCAAGTGAAAAATTAAGATATCTAAAATCCTGTGTTTTTTCTATTGAAAATGTAAAACAAGAAATTAAAACAGAAAAAAGACATCTTGCGTGTTTTTGTAAAAAAATAATTGAAACTATTTGCGAGCGAGGATTATATTAGGACACCCCAACGTAGTCCGACATGAAATGGTTAAAATCATATACAGGTGATTTGAAAAATGATTTACCTTGCTCAAACTTCAAACATTTCTTAGTGTGTGCTTCTGACTGTGAAATTATGAGAGAACATCATATAGAGGCACCTGCAGTCGTTGAATAGACAGGTGCCTCATTGCTGACTGTGCTACCTATTAATTCATTTCATCCCACTCTGTCTACGGCCACAGGAGGTCCATACCGACATGAAATCTTGGAAAACCCATTTAAATCCAGGAAAATGGACGTTTCATGGAAAGGAGAAAATGGATTTTTGGATGTGAGCATTTAACACATGCAATATTTTTGCTCAATAATAATGGCAAATATAAAGAAGTCAAGACTTACCCTCCATCATTTTACACCAGCATTCAAAACCGGTAAAAGGGGAGACAAAGATTTTCTACCCAGCTCCTCCGAAAACAATACTGCCCAACCCAAAACTCCGACGCTGGGATCTGTCATTATCAGAGCGCACGAGCAACATTCTGAGAAACCTGGAGAGGAAACTCTGGATCACGTCTTACCAGATGGACTTTACTGGTGAGAAGCCGAAAGGATTTTTGTTAGAAATCTGGATACACATAACACAGATTTGAATTTTAGCATTTTCTAAAACTTCAAATGACCAAGTGATTTAAACGTTGCAGGATCAGGGCCTGCAAACCCTTTAAAGACTGATGATTTTAAGGAGAAAATAAGTTCTCTCACTGGGATTAATTCACACTCCGCACCTCTGGTAAACCACGTTTTACAATTTTGTCAGTCACATGTAAAACTGAAATGCTGATGCTTCTTTTTTTCTTACAGAGAGAATTGTCCTGTCCTGTGTTTGTTCCATCAAAACCCAAAGGAGGACGTAGACGAAGACTGCAGACAAAACGGAGTGACAGCCCAAATTTTGCTGGTCTCCAAATGTCAAATGTAAATCAAAGCACTGCTCCATCTTACGTATACCAAAAACAGCCCCAGGAGCTTATGGCTAATTATAACAAAGTGACAGATATGAGCCAAATGGGTCACAGTCAATCAGAGTCTGAAACTGGCTTAATAGATGTGCAGCATACTGATCCATCCCTAGAGATCTTACAGCAAAGGGCTGTTGATCATGGTAGAGAAAGGGAAAACCGCAAAATTCGATTCAACAAAAGTCTAATTCAAGAATCTGAATCAAAAAGCAGCGAAGGTGCTACTGTTCACCTCTCAAATACACAACAATTTAACCTGAGCAGAGAGTCTTCTTTCCAACGAGAGGCAAAAGTAAAGACAGAGACAAACTCAATGGAGGAGCTGCAAAAAGAAGATCCACAAATCAAAAAGCAGCCTCTCAGAGTTGGAAATCCACTCAGGTCTGAATTACACGATGCATTATCAAGTAAAGAGGACGATAAGACAAATGGCAGTGAGCTGCTAAGCTCTCTTCCTAATGTCTCTATCCTGCCGCGGGGTTCTGTCTTTTTGGGTGTTCCTACAAACACCTTTGAGACTGCAGGTAGGACAGGCACAAACCTCACCCTTCTAGACCTCCAAAACTCATTCAGTAAGTCGGAGGCACATCAAAGATTCAACAACTCCATCACACATGCTGCTGTGGACCTGAGGGACAATGTAGTCACTGGGAAAAGACACAACTTTTATGGAATTAACTGCAACCATATTCATGGTTGAATATGAACTTTGACTTTCCAGCTAATAGCAAATAATGTTTTCAAATGGACTTGAACTGCCGGCAACTCACCCAGTTACAACATTTTTTGTGAGTCAATTGCTTGATGCAACCTCTGTTATTAGTAGTTATACATGGTTGTTCTGAATGTTCATAGTAAAAAAACAGACTTTCATTACAATATCTTCAAATTAGATGTGTGAAAAAAGCAGCTGCACTAAGTGCAACATTAGTTGTCCTCTACAACTGCCTTTAAATACCGTGAACATTTTATCACCTAGCAACAAGCTTTGCAAAACTACAGCCTTTTGTATTTGAAAAAGTGTCTTGTCTGTGACGCAATCATTGTGATACACAGAAATATTTTGATCTAATTTGTTTCTTAATAATATAACCTTGACTTTATGCCCTGCTGGATGACGCACCTTTGCCTAATGTCACTTTTTAATGATACTTTGAAAAAAAAACCACTTTTTTTTTGCAGTTTTTTTTGTGTAGTCACAGATGGGTCTATTTTTCTATCACCACTGACAAGTTTCAGATTAAGATGCTCCCACTGTCGTGTTTCAGTGGAGGAATGGAGTGCATCCACAATTTGCATAACAAAATCATCCCCATACCATTAAGGTTCCACCTCCTTCACTCTGGCTATTTTGCTGCTTCTTTGTTGCTGTTAAAAAAGTTCATCTCCATAACATGATGCTGTGAACTTTTTTGTTGTAATTTGTCTGCAGTTCTGCTGTTTTTTCTGTATTTGGGTGATTGGATGAACGCGCCCTGAGACATAGCTCTAGCTTTGAAATATAGCTTTACGGCCTAATCCTGCTTTTAATTTCTTAACTGTTGAATCTTTGATGTCTGGTCTTTATGATGCTGTTTGGTCACTAATAAATCACTGAGCACTCTACAGAACATCTGTACTTACACTGAGATTCAACAACACACAGTTGAACCCTATACAGGGTTCTAAGTAAAGAAATAAAAACAAATGTTTTTCTTGTACTTCACAAATGTGCACATTTTTGTGCTGCTATGTCAAATAAAATCGAAAATAAATAAATTCAAGTTTGAGAGTGTAACATGCCAAACTCTCCAAGAGTTCTGGGTGCAACCCTAAATGCCTAAATAAAATCCCTGCACTTTCTTCTATAGGAATCCTCATAGAATGTTTCTTCTTTCAGTGTCTGCACTCACACTGAATGTTTGAAAAGCACTAAGTCCATTAAGATGAACAGATGTCTTCATGGTTCCAAGAAATAGCCATTTAACATGGATGAAAAGAAATAAATGAACAAGATTACGTTTTTTTCTAAGTCAAACCGAGTGGACCACAGAGAGCTGTTCTGTGCTGCATTCCTCTGTAATGAAATTCAGCTCTTTGAAGGTTGCTGCACCTGTAATCTGTAGTTCAAACTCGTTATAAAAAAAAATGTGAGAAGCAAAAATGTGCTCCTTTGCTCTTAATCTGTTGCAGCCAAGCAGACTCACGTAAAAGGCTTTTATGTATTTTTTTCTACAGCAGATAGTCCTTGAGAATCAAAGCCTGCATCTAGGACTGATAGAAAAAGCTCGCTTATTATTTTCATAAAGGCTTCTAGAAGAAATACAAGAGAATTCGAAGCAAAATTAACATGTTTTGATGAAGACTGCAAGCAGGTCTGGTTATGAAGACTCTATCTAAGCCACGTCTTGCTGAATTGTCTTGGTATATCTACTTTTGTACATCAAGAAAAAAGAAATGAAATATAACACACATTCTTGAAATAAATGTGTGGTGTGTTTGTTTTTACTTAAAAAACAAAAATACTAGATTTGTAATTCAGATTTTTCTGAATTACATAAGACATAAGACACCCCAACCATTCGTTTCCTGAATGGTTGGTTTGCTTTTAATTATAATCTTCGCGTTTGTAATTTCTGAAAGGTTGCAAATCGTTAATTTTTCCAGCAGGTGGCAGCACAGTATAACCTCCAGCTGCTCCTGCAACTCTGAAATAGTTAGGGTCAGCTAGTTTGGTTTAACATAATGTTTGACCAAATTAAACAAATAGACAAGTAAATTGGTAGTAGTAGTAGTAGAAGCAGTAGCATCATTATTGTTTTTGTTGTGGTATTTAACATCTGATACATATAAAACATGATTTTTCTGTATAACTCTATCCAGTATGAAATGACAAGTAAGATGACGAGTAAAATAATTTGGCTTGATTTTTTTTCTTTCTTTCTTTCAGTTGTTTGAGTGTTGGTGGGGGTCTCCTTCACTAAACGTCACAGAAAAGATGCTGTCAAAGATGCAGATCCCGCCCCCTTGGAGAAGAGTAGGAGCTGAAGACTTGATTTTAATTGGAGCTTGTCTCACTCCGTCACGCTGCTGTGCCCTCCTCCTCACAGCGGTGGAGAAATTGATGCTTTCAGAGGGAAAGAGCGCTGCATGTGAGTGCATGTCACCCGGGAGTACTGCTTCAGGCTGCATTTTGTTCACTCGGTAATTTTGACATGCAAATCTCCTCACTGGCTGCAGCTTTATAACCCGCATCACACCCAGTGTTTCCCATCTGGACTTTCAAGGTGAGTGATGTCAGCTTGTTGCAGTCTCTTTTTACCTTTTCTCTACATAAAGGGCATTTTGAGTTCAGTTTTCATTGCAGTCTAAATATGACATTTCCAAGTTCTCAAAGTAAAACTATTAAGTCAAACAAACTCGTAATAAAGTGCTTAAGGTCAAGAGAAGTACAGTAAAGCTTCATGTAAAAGCCTGTGGCGCTTCCTGAGCAGCAGATATTTTGTGAAGATGATCTGTGGTTCGGCCTGTAAGCACCAATAGATATTTTTTTAGTCTCCATGGTTACTCTGTGCCCCCTACTCCTCTGAATAAAATGAAGAAATGAAGTGTTGGATGAAAGACGACAACTTGCTTTTTTCCATATAAAGCTAAAACAGTTCAGCGGAGATTAACAAGTCTGAGCCCACAAGGTAAAAATAGTGAACCGGCTTCAGTGTGATCTTATGTCATGCTGAGAGGATGTAGGTGTGTGATGGTGAACATGCAGAAGATCTCGTCAGGGCGTCTCTTCCTCGCTGCATAGTGTTCAATGACAAACTAGGATTTTTAGTTTTTAGTTGCGTAACAGCAGAGATTTTAGATGGAAATGACTAATATGTTGACAACATTTATAGTTTTAGCATAATGAAACATAATGTGGTTGAAAGGTTTACGCAGACTTATAGGTAAGACTGTTATAAATTTGGAAGTTTTAACTTTTTATTATTTTTAGGCTGAATGACAACAGGATCATATACAAACAGGCTCAAATATAGAAAGACACATTTTTACCTAATTAAATATACTGGACTTGGGCTTTAAGTTGGCTACAGTTTCCCTTAGTTTGAATTCCTAATGTTGATTCTTGAAAAACATTCTCACTGTCACCGTGACAGTTTTGGTCAGATGTTGAACACAACTGGATGTTCCAACAAGACAATAATTCAGAGTAATTATCAAAACTGGTTCTAGTATGACTAAGCAGGCTAACCTCTGGATCGACCTCATGCTTATGTTCTGGATACACATCAAGTAAACAGCCCATTTAAAATAAGTGTACTGATACTAATAAAAAGAATGCTTAAACATTTCACCACAAAAAGTATAATCCAAACATACACAATGAGCACATTAAACTTCAGATTGGAAAAATAGGTTTGAAACTTGTGCCTCATCTGTATAGTGAGATGTTTGTACTCCTGTTAATTTGAGGACTTGCGTAGCGTCCTCGAAGTTCTCTTGGGTGTTGCCATCAGGGGAGGCTTACCAGGTGCTGTGTCTGTTCAAACATGTTGTGGACTTAATAAAGGCCTTCCTGTAATTCAGAGGAAAAATTGTGCCTCTCAAAGAGAGAAGATGATTGTACCTCTCTCAAAGAGCAAAACATTCAGTTTCTAGATGTGCTAGACAAGACATGCGCCTTTTCAAATTTCTGTTTGCGAGTTTGGAGAAACCTTCTTCCTCTTGTTTGAACTTTGCAATTTTCCCACTAAGTTTTATTTTATTTATCTCATAAAGTTCCAAGAAAATACATTGTAGTTATATTGTGACAAAATGTGAACAAGTTAAAAGGGTATGATTACTCATACTTTGTCAGAGGTATTGCACTTTCTTATTTTTCTAGTGTTTGTTGTGAGTCAGAACTTAGGAGCTTGTTTGTCTGTGCCTTCTATTTTTCTTTTCTCAGAACATTTGTCCCCAGTGGGTCTGTGGTATGTTTGGTGGCCAGTTGGCCTTCTCTGTGTTTTTTCTCTCCTTATCTTAGCCTCAAGTCAAACAAGCGAAATGAGGCTGTGCAGGAGAGGAGTCAATAGAATTTGAGGAATGTTACAGAAGAGAAAACACCGTTAACAGTTGAGGTATATCTCCATTGGGACATGGTGTTTCATGTGTGTCACCTCTGTTTATTTTTGTGTTGAGTCTCGCTGCAGCTTGTGGGTCACCTGCTGTGTGCTGTTCTCCTCCTGAGAATTCATTGTCATGCAGATTTAATGGTTTATAAAGCGAAACACTCATTAACAGAGCAGGAATAATAGAAACAAACTGCAAAGTACAAATACTTTTAGTGATTCAGCCACAGCGCTGTAAATTATACAGTGGTCTGCACAGCTCTGCTCCACAGTCTTCTGAATATCTGCCAAGTAAAAGGTGAATAATGCAGAAAGAGGATTAAAAAACAACCAAACAGCTGAACTTAGCATGTGGCAGGTGTTGGTTCTCTCCTCGCGTGGGCAGGAGCACTATGTGAAGTAGTTCTTTAATTGCATGCACAAATATATTCATGTGATTTGAGACTGTCACTGAAGTAACTGCATCATTGGATTCATAATGTACGGTATGTTGTCTTCTTTACACATCTATTTTGAGACATTAAGATATTTGAACCATTTGCAGAAAATGTTAGAGTTTCTTTGTTAAAACAAGCAACTTCTCAATCCTGCTTTCATCGCTGTTGTTAGATAAGTAGCATTAGGTTTTTAATGGCAGGCTGCTTGTCTCCTCAGCCTTCTCCAGGCGTCAGAGAGACTGAAGGATGCTTCAGGGCTGATTTCATAACTTCTTCCCAGACTGCCAGATATCAGCATCAAATTTTTACATGGGTGGCTCTGGCAGTTACATTATACTTACATACAATAGCGCTCTCCACCAGGCTATTAAACATTTTTAGTTTTGAATAATAAAATAACACCATGATATAGTTCCTTTACAATGGAGATAAATATCTGTATTGTAAATAATTTTAAATAAATAAATTGGTCACTTCAGGATCAGTTTTATATCTCATATTAATATAATATTGCAAATATGTAAGATTTTTTTGGTTGTCTTTGGTTGTTATTTATGGCAATTTGAAAATAAAATCATACATTTCAAATCTCTCAATGTTACAGATCCAAAAAATAACAACAAATTGGATCTGTTAGCAAAATTATAACTTTCATTTTAAATGTTTTGCAGTATGTGGTATAGATTCAAGGCGTGGGTTAGTTACTAGTACAGAAACATGCAAATATTGTATTTTCTGTCATATTCTTATAGTTTCCCTGTCCCTTCCTACTGACACTTAGCTGGGTAATAAAAAGCTACTGCACTTTTCCCTTGCTTACTATTTGAAGATATATTCTGATAATACATTTATGAGACTGAGGTCTTTGACCAGATCTGAGCGGTCAATAGCTAGTGTTCAGAGTTACATGGTGAGGTTCTGTCTCCAAATGTCTGCCTCAAAGATTGAACTTAAGTTTTTACCTTGACTGAGCAAAGTAAAATTCTGTAAAATTTGTCACATATCAAAAATTTTATTAAAGAGTTCATCAGTTGTTCAGTAGGAAGGACGACAATTTAGAACTCTGCATCAACTATGAAAATCTACATGTTATAGGATTCATAGATTTAAAAAATGCGGTACCTTAAATTGAGCTTTTGGGGTACTCTGTGGTCTAAGTCAAAAGTATGCAAATGAATTGTTATCTAAAATTTCCAGTTAATTTGACAGCGGTGTGATAAGGGCTTGAGGACAGTTCTAAAGATTGCAATCAGTCAGACTTTATATAGTTGAACTATGTGGTCAACACTATCAAAAGTTGTTTAGATGTAGTAATACCAGTGATTTGTTCTTATTCATGTCGTCCCTATGATTATTTAGGCACTTTAAGTGACAAAAAGAGGACTATTTTTAACCTTTTCTTTCTCATCTCTAGGAAATAAAAATAGTCCACCATATGGTGAACATTTGGTTTGGGGATTAAGAGATTTTCTTACTCTAAAACACATTTGATAACTGAACTAAATTGGGTCAATAAATGTTTGCACTTAAAAACCAAGGCCAAACTTCAGAAAGGCCCTGAGTTGAACTGCAAAGAAAACAAAGTCCTGAGAAAAAGAAAAACACAACTGAAATCGAACCACAAAAACACAAAACAATTCAGAGCTGCTGTCAAGTTTTTGCATCATTTTATGACTTTTGCTTTTGGTTCTGTAACTTTCCAACTTCTTAGATATGCCTTATCAGAGATAGTTTTATGCTGCAGATTCATTCTTGCAGTGCACTTAGTCAAAAATTGCTCTGCTAATGTAACTCACAGTGCTCAGTCTTGCAATAAAAAATTAAAGCTGTATCAGATAGACACTTCATCTTTGTCTGTCCATAAATGGAAATCAGTGAAAAAACTGTGCCATTATCTAAATCTTCTCCAAGGACATCTAAACGGCTTGTCGCAGTGCAGACGTTGTTTCAGTTTTGTTTTGTGATGTTTCACCTTGGCCTCTAACAGTGATGGATTATTTCGTTAATCTGTGAATTAGGATCAGTGCTGCTACACTGGTATCAGAACTTTTAATTGGAAAAACTGCAGGTAGGCCAAATTTCAGAACCAGGAGCATTTTTCACCCTTCTGTTCAGCTCTTTCTCCCCCTGCTCTTTGGTGAGTGTTTGTTGAACTGAGCCGCAGCTCCTCTGTGTCCTCATGAGCTGGTGTTGAATTATGAGGCTGTCAGGCTTCCCCCTCACTGTGTGTGTAACAAAGGAAAGGACCTCTGCCACATTTGGGGCTGACAATAGAGTAAGCGGACAAGAGAGAGAGAAAGCTAAGGAGAGGAGAGGCTGTGTGACGAGGATGTGGTTGCTTAACAGGATGCAGTGTGGTGCTTGTCAGTGTGTGATGCAACACTTCTCGTATGTCTCGCAGTTTTAGACATGAATGAAAATACATCCTCCACGGCAACTTAACGAGGACTGACTGCTTTAGTCACTCTTGGATCAGTGTGAGCTGAACTATAGAACTTGTGATCCAAGGTATTCATATTTCCTGAACTATTCATTGTCTTGCTGGGCCACAAACACAAACTTCTGTGTATTTTGGGGGGATTTTATGTGATTGACTGACACAAAGTATCACAAAACCGTGAAGCGGAAGAGAATACATAGTTTTCAGTATTTTTACAAACACATGTTCGAAATTGTGATGTATATTTGTATTTAGTCTTTCTGAGTGAACCTTTTTTAACTGATTCAATTACAGTTGAATCAGTTTTATGTCTTATTTTTATTCTCATTAATATGAGAATATCATCTTTGGGACAGATCTGAGATTGGGTGGGAAGCATCTAAGAATTAAAATTTTTATGTCTTGCTTGCCACTGATTCTCAATTAGTCGTAACTTTGACTGGACCAGTCTGACAATGTGGGCCAATATGCTTTGATTTACACCATTGATGTCCAAGAGCAGTCCTTGATGGTCCATTTTCTGCAAGCGATCTGTAATATCTGGCATCAGACCCCTCCACCCTAACCAATAAACCATTACCCCAAGAATAAATTAACAAGAAGAAAATAATAATAGGAAAACAATAATTCTGTAAAAACAGTGAATAAAGGATCTCAGATATTGGCCCCTTCATGATTCTATATTAATGATTATCTGTAGCTACAGATAATCATTAATATAGAATAATGATTATCTATCATGATAAGCTCAAAAATCTTTTGAAAGCCTTTACCAGAGAATCCCAGCCTTCCTAACACTATATTCTATAAAAAGTCGTTGATCCATGCAAAATAGAGAGAGGGTATAGCACATTTCCACCAAAGCAAGATAGTCAGCAGAGGAATGAGATTCAACTGGCTGGGAACAGGTTGATGTGCTGCCGAAGAGAGCTGGAAGTGGGTGTGGATGTGCTGTAACGTTATATCCTTTTGCTAATGTATCAAAATATAATAGCCCAGAAGTCCCGTAATTTGAGGCAGTACTAGCGAATGTGTACAAGGTCAACAGGGAGTCATCTGTGCCGGGATACATTTTAGATAGTTTATGATTTGTGTACCGGTAATAGAGCTGGTGCATGAGTTCACACTGATTCCCCCCATGGCAGGCACAGATGGAGGACTGATGAACCAATTTAAAGGTTTTCCAAAAAGTCATCTCCGGTACTGATGCCCAATATTGTTTTCATCACAAACAATGTGAACAACCATTTACTTTATTATAAATAAGCTTACTTCGTGTTGCTTTATCACATACAATTTCAACAAAATAGATTAAAGTTTATGGTTGTAATGTGAGTATTATCTTTTTTTTCTGTAGAATTGAGAGACTTTTGTTTTCTGTGTGTCTTATTTTTTGGAGTGGCTCCCTCTTGTACTGGCAACTTTTCACCGAGATGCCTTTAAGCAGAACAGGGACACGCATTGCCATCTGTGCATCTCTTTCAGAAGAGGTGTGGCTCACAAACACACTGATGCACAAGAGACTGTGGGCTGGTGAGAATGACCCTCCCTGCTCAGGAGATGGTCTTCTGAATAATGAATCTCATGCCGGAACTGAGCCGGTTTTTTGTTTGCTCCAGCCATTTGGGTTAATGGGATCTCACTGTGACGACCTGTGCTACCAGCTAAATAAGACACAGTCATTTTACAGAAATGTTTTGAAATCTCCTTGCGGTTCTCTGTGGAAAAGATCAACATTGTTTTCTGCTCCAGAGAAAATCTTCATTTCTTTATAGAAAAAGAGAAACTCTGACTTTCTTCTTTTTTCCTCTAGGGGTGATTTTGTTTGACTACCCAGAAAAATGTAAGTAGTTAGCTGACTCAGACAGAAGCCATTATTTATCCTCTTTGACTGATTGCAGCCCCTTGAAGGAAACTCCAATCCCATTTTTGAGTGACACAGCATGAGCAACTTTGCGTCTGAGTATTTCTATCTCGTGCTCTCCTGCTGTTTCTAATCACTCCTCGAGTTGGTGATGATGCTATCCTCCTCTTATGATATTTGCATAATAAAAGCATAACATTTCAAATGTGGGAGCCACCCAGCATCATATCAGTCACTACCACATTAAAGAAGACAAAAATGTTGCAAAATTTCTCATTATTCCCTCATTGAGTGGACGAGACAGTGCTTTTTGATTATTTAATTCCAACTATCAAAACAACAGAAAACAGAATGTACACAAACTAACAGTAAATATACAGTTCTGCTCTTATATTGTTCAATATTACTCTGTCAGTGTTGAAAAGCGAGCAAATCCTTTTCCCTTTCCACTTTGTATGAAATCTTTCAGTCATAGAGTGAAAGCCAGGAAAAAAAACACACTTTTTCTTTCAAACACTATACATAGTATTAAATCCTATGTGTTGCTACAGTGCTACAGATTTCTTTAATTTATATTCCCAAGATATAATTTTCCCATTACACTCAAGAAACTATGGTTTTAACATTTGCTCTACGTCCACAATGTTTCCTCTTACATTTGTTTAGTGATTTGGATTTTCATTGCGGTTCCCAGTTAGGGTGTGTCTTAAAAGAAATACAAGCACTGATTTGTTTGACTGATCAAAAGCCTTGCACAGTTAGGAAAAGGGAGTTTTACTTCAGAACAAATAATGTTTTTCCTTGTTTGGTTCTTAACAGTCTATGCTCAGTAAGAAGAATTTTACCAGATGTTCAGTTTAGTTGTCGAGATGTGAAATTAATTTGCAAAAGGAGAATGAGTTGGATTGCAGCCAGAGCAGACGGGCTGACACATTACAATATTTGGTCATGAAGCCATGCAGCTCTGAGCCTTGCAAGCATTTACACTGGGTGTGACTCTAAGCTAATGCCTGATTGAGTCTTTTGTGATGCTCAAAGTGTGGTTATTGGATTGTACAGCTGGACCCTTGTCAGAGTTGGGGGGATTTTTTTGAGACACTGTACATTTTAATTTATGAATAATTAATTCCACCAAGTTTAAAGTGAAACAATTAAGGGTATTGATTTGCACTTGCAACCTCGGATGCCGTCTGGAGGGATTTTTTTCATTTTATTTTATTTTTTATTCTCTGCTTTTTGCACATAAAAAAAACTTCTGCAATAATTCTCTAATCGTAGTAAATTTTCATTAACAAACAATATCTGAAGGATTTCTATTAGAAGCCATAAGCTGCCTCTGTTATGGCGCTGATCTGCCCTTACACTGTCTTAGTGTAAGGGCAGATCAGCCCATGTATTTTTAGTATTTTTAGAAAGAGCTGCTAGCACAAGTTTATGCTATTGTTTAAGAGAAATTTTCCTGTTCCCATAACTATCCATAAGTTGGCATTTTTCCTCTGGAGCTTGACTCATAAACTTGATTTGAATCTTTTCTTTTCATATTTACTAACTGCTTGAACATCTTGGGGTAAAACATTGATATTGTTGTCACAGTCTGTGTGTAATTGTCCTCTTATCTTTAAGCTTTTCATTTTCTTCTGAAAAACTGTTGTTCTGCATTTCACTAATGGAAAAACAAAGACTAAGTGGCACCAACCCACCCTGGTGATGCACAGTTGTAACAAGATTATTGTTATTAAAGTGGTATGTTTTAAATGACACATGACAGCTGGGAGTTTCCCACTAAATGAGAAACAATCAGACACTGATTTGTGGAGCTTTGCAAAAGTATCAATATTTCTTGAATGTTTCACAACATAATTTCAAAGTAGAATAAAACCTGATATGTTGTTTTCCAAGTTTTTGTTTATAGAAATCTGAAAGGTTGGCTGGCATTTATTCAGCTCCTTTTGCTCTTTCACCTGTGAAAAGGAAACACTAAGTCTTGCAGGTGTTTTAATCACAGTGTAAATTCAGCTGTTCGGTGAAAGGCTCATAGCTCTGTTAGAGAACAAAAAACATAATATAGACCAAGAAACACAGTAGAAAGGTCAGGTTTAAGTTATTAAAACAATATGCTATGAGCATCCCATGGAACCTTGTACAAACCTTCTGACAATGGAGAGAGTATGGCAGACATTGCCATCTGCTTAAACTGACACCCTGACTTATTAGATAATGTGCATAAAGTAATATAGCATATCAGTCCACAGGTCATTCTTATTTTAATTCTTTTATTCAATTTTACTTTGAAAGAGCTGGAGAGATCCACAAATCTGGAAAAAACATTGGACAAGTATTAGTTGTTCACTCCACAGATCTGGGGTGTATATAACAACGAAAATTTGACTTTCAGCTGTAATCACAGTGAAAGGTAGTTCTAAAAAAAGGCTAAATTGTCATGAAGTGCGGGTGGTGAGGCAGAGGCAGCGGACCCAGGTATGATGAAAAATGATGATTTAATGAGAAAAACAGGCAAACTACGAACAGCAGGCACAAGGAAACACTGACGACGAAGAAGCTAACATTGACGAACAATTGACGAGGACCCAACAAGGAACACAGGTGGAGTTAAATACACGGGAGGGTAATCACAGAACGAGACACACCTGGGAACAATCAAGGGGAGGACAGGACAACGAAGAGACTCAAGGACACAAAACACTCTAAATGAACACAGAAAACACAGATCCTGACATAAATATATGTGCACACCTCCCCCTTTTTATTATTTTGCAGTGAAAATCCATGCATAATTTTCTTCATACTTTACAATTTATCAAAAAAAATTTTCACAAAGGGTTATAATTAACTACATTAAGAAAAGTGAAAAAGATAAAGGAGAATTGACCCTAACAAATTTAGCATAGATTCAATGAATAAATAAATAAATAACTTCCAGTTACGAGATGAGGACTCTGCATTCCACCCACTTTACTAACTTTTACATTGCAATTAATCAGTTTAAACAAGAAGAATCAGCTGACAAGAACTGCTGGTGGGCTGCAGAAATAACATTGTTACCAAGCACAATGTTACCTGTGTGGCATATGTAGAGACCATTTGCTTGTCACCTGTAAGCACAGCTTAGACGACCACACAGGGGCTTAGAGCGACGTTTGACCTGTGAGGCATTACTAAATCAACATTGATTTTCTTCTGCTTCGTTCGCTGAGGCATTATCACGAGGCAGGGATTCAGTTAAGAGTTCACTTCAAATTGAATAGCCTGATAGAACTGGGTTATCAATCACACTTTTATCTGCACTTTGCTTGGCTTTTACATAAACACTGGTTACTTTCTGAAACACCCTCATAAGGATAGCCCATAGTTATCACATTTTGCATATTAACAAAAATTTTAGACGTTCTTGTAACTTTTCTTGTATCGCATCTACTTCTAGAACTGCTTTACGAGTTTTTTCTTTCCTTCCTAAATACTAAACTCTAGCAGACCTGCGCTCTCGTTTTTACTTTCCTCTCATCCTTTCTCAGAAATGAGAGTCCATCTCCACCCAACTTCTCTGAAACACTGTCACATCTACTGCTAATAGGAGATTAAGCACTGTAATTTCTACAACTTATGACTCTATTTCCGATGAAAGCTTCACTGTGGGATGTTCGACCAAAAACCTCTCAGTCTGGTGAGTCACATCCTAATGAGGCCTGAAAGCCTGCTGGGCTTGTGTGCTGCTCTTGCAGCCTCTGGAGACGGTGGATAGACAGAGGAACATCTGTAACAGGAAGTGCAGAGGAGCTAGACTGGAAGGCTTTTGGCTTATATCTCTGTACTTGGGACAGCATAAGGAGAGATTAGGCTGAAATTTGCAGAACTCATAAACAGGTCTCTCATTTGCCTTTTTCAAAGAACTCCACTATCAGCATCAGCTGTGGAGGAGAACTTCGAAAAGTTCCTGGCAATTAAAGATATTAAGGAAAAGCTTAAGGAATATAACACTGAGGCCATAAATCCAATCTCCCTTGATCCCAGTCCATCGATGAAATTAATCAAAACGAGCCAGCTGCTTGGGGGCCACAGTCCACAAGGCTTAAAAACATCTCTGCCTAAGCTTAAACATTAGATACCCAGTTTACATTGCTAGGGTGTCTACTTGCTCACAGATGACGGAAGTTTAGGGAAACCAGTGTATTCCCTGAACACCTCAATAGTGTGAACCAAAAATAGATCTGGGTTGAACTACTTCCATCTCGTCTCATTTCTAGACTTTTCAGACTTGAGGGGAAGTTCCAGAAATGAACGGGCCAGTCTGGGTTCCCCTCCTAGACCTGGGGCACTGAGAAGAGACAATTAGTTAAAAAATATATATTTCAAACATGGCGTTTCAGTCATTCTGGTTTATATTCTTCACATTCTACGTTATACTTTTATTTTGCTCTTTGTTTATATGCTTATAGACAAACTGGCAGGTTTAACATTTTCAGTGCATCACCATGCAATTTAAACTGTATTTATTTTTGGCAAGTGTTATTCAGAGTTTTCTTCCATGTTCCACATTGTTGATTGGGAGTCTAGTCATGCCATCCTTTACTGGCTGCACAATTTTTTCTCATTTTTGCCTATTCCTATCTTCTTAATGACAAAAATAAACTAAATTACATTAAACTACTCTGCAGAAGCTGAGTAAACACACAAAGTGAGAAAACCAAGAAAATCAGTTCGTTTTTGCTAGTTAAACACGGATGTTATCCAACTGTCATTCTGGTTTCTCATTATGAAACAGTAGTGGCTACTGCCCACCCACACATTGCTGAAGTTTTCAAAAGATGTGATCCCCCTCTATGGGCAAACCGTTTATCTTTTTGTCTCTGATGTTGCTTTAAAACGAACATCGGTTTATATATATTTATAGGTCTCTTTGTTTTGTACAACATAGTCATTAAGCCTGAGAGAAGATGTAAATCATTGGTTTTACACAGTCTGAAATAGTAATAATCAAAAAAAAAAGTACAAGAGTTTCACTATTGCTCAATTTCTCCACATTTGTAGAATCGTGATAATGGTGCTTAAAATCCATACACAAGTCTGACATTAGGAGAAACTGGTAAAGTCCTCCCTGACTAATGTATTTAAAATCTTTACCCATATCATAAGCACTTGTTATTCCTGTAATTTTTTTTTATTTGTTTTTAGCAAGCAATAAAATATTTACACACACATTTAGGCTACTTAAAACTCATCCAACCCCTTTTCCTCTCTTCTTAGACACATTTCACACATTGAAACGCCACTATAAACATTACAGTTTTATTTATTCTTTTCAAACATATGTAACTTGGGATGAGCTGCGGTGGCCTTTGTCCTCAACGCTGCCATCACAGGCTTGAACCCGGCCTGATTGATGACCTTACCTCCATGTCTTTCCCTTCTTTCATTACCCAGTTTCCTGTCTGATCACTCTCAAGTAAAGACCACTAGCACCAATAAAACCTTTAAGACAACAAATGTAACTCATTTTAAATGAATAATATTATGCAGTAGAATTTGTCATCTCGTCATGTTGGCCTGTTTTCACATTTTTCTTCATCCTGCCTAAGTAAAGTGAAGCAGCATCCATACATTCCTGCTTTAAACACAGCTACTCTGCAAGCGGCTGCTTCACTATGAGCGCACAGTGCATGTGATCATCAGTGAAAAGGGGTAAATGTTAGCATTCTGATGCTACTGCCACAATGATGAAAGACTGGAGAATTGCACCTTGAACGTTGACTGTGTCACCAACGTGTCACAGACCTTTAGTTTTTCTGGTCAGAAGAAAAGTGGATGAATAAATCATGCAAATATAGTAAGAAAGCAGCGGATTAACTGAGAGGCAGCATATAGTGCTGTCTAAATCACTGCTGTCTGAATCTTGGCTTGTTTTTCCTGACATGGTTTTAGTTAATGGGATTCAGATCTAATTGAGCTGGAAAATTTCCTGCCCTGACATTGTGTCTCTTTTCTACGTCCAGCCTCTTTGATCTATTGTTGTGGATTCATTCTAAGTGCTTTGCGCTGTTAACCGCAGCCTCCGGTTCAGAGACAAAGAACTGGTGCGACTTGGCGACATGGCATCGGTGTTTACTGATCATTTTTTTGCCCAACACTAGAGCATGTGGCAGATTCAAAGCCAGATTACATAATCTGTTTAAGCACATATGTATTAGGCAAAATCTTACATCACACAGATTGATTTCTGGCAGAAAATGTTAGTGTTAATATCTTCTTTGAAAATTATAAAAACTCACCATGGTCTATTATTTTATTTTTTATTTTTTAGATTAGGGTGTGAGCCTTAAGTGGTTTTGGCTAATGTTTAAAGTGAAGCTAAGGTAAACAGAAGTGAAATGTCCTTTCACTCTGGGAAAATTAGCTAGTAGCATACTCTACACACCAAAGCCACTATGATGAAGAGCCTTAAGACCAGCTGCGTCTTTGAGTTTTACAGATGGTCCCTTCACACATTAATGAGCAGGAGGTTAATGAGCCATAAAATCAATGTTTTGTCACATTTTTGGTAAAACTGACCTTCTGCTTGTTCCTGCATGGATGATAAAATATGCAGATACACCTGGACGTTGATCAGCATAGGTTGACAAACCGCCTCTTAGATCAAATTAGCAAACCACTGATGTTCTGATTCTGCCAAATAATGAGCACATTATTTACTAAGATCCCAGGATTGTGTGGCAGAGGACTCAAGGCTGACATTTCTTTAAGGCGCCCATTTATTTTTACCCTCTGCTGAAATGATCATTTCATATTTCACTCACAATCTCACATCTCACTGAGTGTTTACACGTGCCACTTGTCTTTAATTTCCACTTTATGGAGATGCAATGTGAAATGAGTCATAGCAATTGTACGGATCATGTGTCTCAAAGGGAGGATTAATCTTAATTAGAATGTGTTTTTACCTTCCACTTTTTGCGACAGGAATATTAGTTCCATGTCTGGCAGAAATGATGTATTTTCTTATTGGTGTCTTTTTGCTAAAGCAAAAAATAAGCACATTTTAACTGGATGATAGACATTAGTTGTTAGTCCAGATTTTATATTGGACAGTTCATAATTTCACCACTTTCATACACAGCAAGCACTTTTTCATACACAGCAAACACTTTTTCATACACAGCAAATGAGGCCACTTTGTATCATAATGGCAGAGAGGAGTTCAATACTTCTCCTCGGTTTTGAATACAGTATATGTTCCCACACTGCTGTGCATATGCATTTCAAGTGGGTACCTTAGATTTATGGGATCTTAGCTGCTGACAATTCATCACCCTCTGAAAGGGTAAAGTATGAAATATTTAAACCTCTGGTCTCTCAATTGCACCCTAATTTATGTCCCCCAGTCCTAACTTTCGAGTTTGCTGTCTCGATAGGAAACCTTCACTCTGGGAGCAGAGTGAAGGTTTGCTCATTAAAGACCAAGTTTCTGCTATACCGAGATGGAAAACCTAATCACTTTGAATAACCTTATGCATTTTTCAGTGAACGCTAAAAGCCTCTTAGAGGACTTTCCTATTCACAGCATATTTCTTGCCACTCTCTCTTCTTCTGACCAGCTCTTCACCCTCTTTTTCTTACAGCAGGAAACGATGCCTTTCGTGATCCAGCTATAGCCTGAAGGGGCCAGACGGCAGCAGGATGAGTTCAGAGGAGCGCAGCTCAGCCATGTCACAGAAGATCTCCTCCTTATCGAGGAGCAACAGCAGCTCCTCGTCCAAGCACGACAGCCGACAGGTAACAATTCACAATATTTGAATGTGAGGGAGGAGAGATGTTTGATGACTGATTTCCTCAGCTAGCAGTTTGCATGGTGAATAAGAAGAGACTTGGTATGACTCAGATACTCTTCAAATTTCTCATTTGAGCACGAAAATCTTCATTTTGTGCTAACTTACCTAAATTGGCTTAGCAAAAATGCCTGTTGCTCAACACCTTTTATGACTAAACCTGGTCACAAATTTCTCTTTACAGCCCATAGTTAAAGGGTCTTGTCCTCAAGGACGAGGATCTTTTAACTAATTTGTTTATGACAGCGCCAACTTTCTCTGTTTTGCTGTGAATGTTCTGTAAACTCAGTGTGCTGCTACCGGTCTTGGCCAGGATTCTCTCGTAGAAGAGATTTTTAATCTCAATGAAAATTTCCTGGTGAAATAAAGGCTAATGATAATAACAAATGGCCAGTGTTGTGTGACCTTTATGTGTCACTGGTCCAACACACCTGAATTAAATGGCTGAATTACCTCGTCAGCATGCAGTCGAGTTCTCCAGAGTCCTGCTAATGACCTGATTATATGACTGTGTTGTGTTGAAGCAGAAACACATCTGTAAGTTGTAGGACACCGATGCTCGAGGACTGGAGTTGAAACCCTTCCTGTAGTGTAACAAGAGAAGGTTATCGCTACACCTTTTCAACGGCTTGTCAACAGAAGTTAATCAGCAACTCAATGCATTGAGGCATCTGTAGCTGAGGGCGGCTCACTGAAGCCCAAACTGAGGATCACAATGAGGATGTGGTGCGTTTGCTTTTGTCAGGCAGCTTTGTTCGAGAAACTGGAGCTGGCTTTCCTGGGAAATGTTCAAAGACAGAGAAAATATGCTAAGTCGACAAATCTGTAGAAACCCTGTCATGTTCAATATCGACCAAAATCTCGTAAGAATGTTTTTTTTTTAAACCTTGAAACATTCTTCTTTTGTGCAATCCACAGCATGCACTAAAAGAAGAGTGTTGCTGTTAGCAGGACCCTGCAGCTGATCAGTCAGGGCCAGGCAAACAAAAATTATTTGAAAAAACAATAGATTTTTTTTTTTTTTTTTGCTTCAAGCTTCTTTCAGCAGACCTATTAATTTTAGCTACTACTACAGAGCAGACTTTCTTTTTGGGAGATGTAATTTAATATTATTCAAGCATTATCCACCAAACAAACATTTGAGTGATCATTTAATGGGAATAACAAATAGAGGAACTGAGAAGGTATTTCCATTTCCAGAAAACCACAATAACAAAATAAAAAAAATAATTCTGCAATTATGCCAGGGGCATGTTTAGATCTCTATCCTGTAAGCTTAAATCAGACAACGCTCCTTATTTTAATTCATGAAGAATTATGTCATGACCAAATTTAGTAGGGTGTTTAATTTACAAAGGATGAGATGTTTAATTTGAATCCAAATTAGGAAATGAGTCAGTAGACTTTGTTAGTCAGAAAAGCAGAATAAGGCAGGAGTGAGATAAGTTGGGAGAAATGAACTGAATCGGAGCGGATTTGGACGGTGAATCATGCAGGTGTGGACAGGCCAGAAAGCCTGGGAGTTAAAGGGGGAAAAAGGAGGATTACTGCAAATCCAGCCATCCAAAACATTGAAATAATGGATTAAGCACTGACAGCAGGTGTTTGACTCTCCAACCTGGCAGTGAAGTTGTAGAAGAAGCAGCTGAGACCACAGGAAATAAGGGTTGACTTTAGTCTGTGGCAGTAGTGCATTTGAGCCACCTGTTGCAATCAGCACAAGACACACAAAGAGAAAGAGCCACAATGACTCTTGAAAGCAAGAATATTTAGCAGAGAGCAGAGGATGAAACAATTCATTCTTTGTTGTTTTATTTAATCAGAAACTGGAACCAAAAGTATAGAACATTAATCTTTGAAGGTCAAGACTTAGTCCTTAAGGACAAACAATAAATGAACCTGCTATGATACATTTTCATTAACAATTTCCATTTAAGTGGTGTTAGTAAGAAGCCCTTGTCCTCTGGGCTTCATATCGCTGCTTCTTTTTGAGAAATCTGTTGACCTTGAAGTGTCCAGTCAGTGCGCTACGATAATGAGTCACAGTGTGACTTTGTCAGAGGAGGGGCTCATGACAAACCGAGAGGGGGAGACTCAAAGAGCAGTCCACGAGCTTTGTCCTTGCCTGCCCTCATTCTTTTTTCTTTTTTTTTTTAGATGTTCTCACCTTCAGCATTCACCCTGCCTGACAGATACTGTTAGCTTAACTGGGAAGGGCATGCACTGAGACAACAATGTGCAAGTCGCTTCCAAACACCCAAAGCCTGTCAAAACAGCCGTGATGTAAAAACGTTAACTGTTGAGTAAATATCATACAGCTACATTTGATGATAGCTGTGGTATTTAAGTCATGGTTGATGTTAGATATGACCTCAAGAGCAGCATCTTTTTCAAGCTTAAACAATTGGCCCACTCCAGCGTGACGTCAGCTGTCCCTGTCCCTGGGGCAGGACGATGGACAGAGGTGCAGGTAGACCAGGCGCCCCATACATGGAAGCCATTAGACCTTAATGCAGCCATCTGGGGTTCGATTCCTAGCCTAGGGATCTTTGCTCCCTGTCTTCCCACCTTCTTTTTCTGTTCATTTTCTCTCTGATTACTGTAAATACAGGGAAGTAGTGCCACAAAAACATTGAAGGGCTTTGGGTGTTTGGTTTAGCTGTCGTGAGCTGTCATTTGCAATCTAGCTTTATATTCGCATTAAAATATTACAAAACTGATCAGATGTTGGTTTCTTCATTAATTAGACCAGCAGGAGAAGATGATAAAGGTAATGGAAAACCATAAAATTAAAAAAGGTTCAGGACACAGGGTACTGTTTTACACAATGATTTTAAATCCAACCTTTGCTGGCAACTGGTTAAGGAAATTGGCTTTATTCTTAAATAATTTGAAAGACTGGAATAGTTAGGAAAAAGTGAATAGAAGCCTAAGCGAGGGGTTTTATTTGCAAGCCCAAACAATTAAAGATGAATAAAGTACTACTGAGGACCAAAAACGCATGACAGGCAAGCAACAAAGAAAACTGTAAGACTATATAAAGAGAGGAGAATAATCACAGAGATCCTGTAGGTGGTTGATTAGAGACAGATACCTGGTGTGACAAAGAGGCAGGGAGCAAACCAAAATCATGTGAAACACATAGAAAGAATGACCAAAGTGGAGCGCACAAGAAGAGCTGTTGAAAAAATTGGTCCCTATCTAAAATCGAGACAAATCTTAACCTAAAAAGAAACAGAACCTTAAATAATGACATGAAATTATGATTATGGTATTACAGATGCACAGTCTGCACTATCAAGCAGTAGTTCTTTGAGTCAGCTTCTGACAGAAAATATTCAAACAAATAGAGGGAGGTACACTTTTTGTTAAAAATCACTTTTCTTTAAAACCCAGCCTAGGCAGAAAACTAATACGTCCTATATTGTTTTAATGTTAAATAGCTTATAAACTTCACTGCATTCATATCAAGTTCAACTATTTCTGAATGGGGTCAAACCCCCATGTTTCCACATCCTAATACTCCCCCTGCCACACACATATCCTAGATTCCTCTTAGGATTTCTAAAGCCTTCCTGGAAATCTCACTGCTGTAACAGAAACATGGACGTGGGGATTAATTTTATGATAAAATATCATCTCAATCTTTGTATCTGCTGGGGATTTGGACTTAAACCTTTTAATCTCAGTCTGGAAACAGTCAGACCCAACCAGAAGGCTAATTTTGTAAAATGGGACAATGAGGAGAAAGTTCATTCATTGGACACTTTGTTTCAACAGCAATCGCCCTCTGATGATCAAAGGAAATGAGGGAACAAATCAAAGCAGGATTTTGATTCTTACAGTATCAGTATTCCTTGAGTTTTTGTGAGGCTACTCCCACAACATATGTTGTATTTCATTTGGATAAATGGAGTACAAAAGTAGATACATTTGTGTAGTTGAAGAAAAGTGACACATCATTTTCAAACACTTTTGTGATTTAAACATCATGTTTTTTTGTTGGTTTTTTTGAGGCGGAGGACACGACGTGACCATCAATTTTCTAGCTTTTCATAAATTGGAATGGGATTCAGATCTGACTTTGACTGGGCCATATGACTATTCTACTGAGCTTGGCATTGTACTTCAGGTTGTATTTCTAGGTCTATTGTCCTGATCCCCAATCTGAAATCTTCTGCGAGATGCAAGAGGGCTTCTTACCGGATTGTCCTGTATGTTGGACCAGCTTCCCTATTCCTGCTGGAGAAAAACATCCTCATATCTTAATCTGCGATGCGATTTTGTTTTGATAAAATCACAGTAAAATACTTTTGAGTTTGTGGTTGTAAAAGTTAAAGAACTATGAAGATGTTTGCACCGTAAGTTAAAACTTTCTGTGTCTGCCTCCTCTGTGTCTGATCTGAATAAATATAGTTTTTAGAGCACAATGTATTGAATTGCAGTTGTCATCACAGCATCAGTGCAATACCACATCTTCAAAGGATGCAACAATTGTCAGACCATTATGCCATTAAGTGCTATGCATTAAAACCCAGCTTACCACTGATATATTTGGTGAATTGGAAAGCCTCTGTTCCCTCTTACTGCCTGATGTACAGTGTATTCCAATAGCGGAGATGCTATGAGGATGAGCTGGATTAATTGTAATCAATATCATAACGATGTTTAGCAGATGCATCACAATTACATATTTTCGTCCATCTGTGCCTGCAGGACAGCTGGGAAATAGTGGAGGGTCTGCGTGGGGGGGTCAGTAATGTCCTGGAGCCGCAGAAACAGGAGGGCTACATGCTGAAGAGGAGGAAGTGGCCCATGAAGGGTTGGCACAAGGTAAAATAAAACTATTTCAAGCTCCTTAAGTTTCCTTTCATATGTGCTTCCCTTTGGAGTGAATTATTTCCAGCCACGATGACTGAAGGTCAATTTAATTTTACATCTTTCCTTCACAATTTTCATGTTGCTTTTCCAGTCCTGCTGACACGCCTCATGGACGCTTCAAACTAATTGAATGAGCTTATGCAGCAGATGATTCCACCCTTGGAAAGCGTCACATGTGACCGGGGTCAGCGCCTGTTTACACTCAGTCTGAAAGCTTTTCCTCGGAAGATAATGCTTAGATATCTTAGTGCTCCACTCAGATGCATTAGCTGATGGCCTGTTGGTTACTATACCGCATTTAGTATTGACTTCAAGTCGGATTTCTGGGCTTTCGCCAGTCTGATTCTCATGATGTACAATATGAGCTATGAGAATTACATTTAGTGGAAGAGAAAGAGTGACTCTGAGTGAGAGGAGGAGTAATAAAGGCAGGCAGACACAAGAGGAGAGTCCGGGATGACAAATATCTTGCTGTCGAAAAATTAATTACAGACATCATCAAGAGGTTTTTTCTGTCCCGATTACAGAGTTATGGCAGAGTCCCCGCTTTGCTCTCAGGAATGCTCCATATCCCTCCAGCTACATCGCGTGTATTCACTGTCACTTTCTCTCCTTACAGAGATACTTCTTCCTGGACAAAGGGATTCTTAAATATGGCAAGGGCAGCGCTGATGTGAGTACATAATTATCATGTAGTCAGATAATATAGTAATCTGCAAAAGTACTCGCAGCTTCAGACTTTTGTGCATCTCATTGAAATTTTCTTTGACGATCAAAAAAAAAGAATGAATAACTGTGAAAAGGAAGGACAAGGAGACTGAAAATTGCTTAAAATTAAATTTTCTGTGTTGGATCAATATGCTGTAGAAACACATCTTGCTGCAATTACAGCTGCAAGTCTTTCATTCAAACACACAAATACGACTTGATCTAGCACCGGGCTTCCTTTCCCTTTGTCTTCATGATGGTGTTTGTTCTTTAATGTTCTCTAAAAAATCTCTGGGGTCTCCATAAAACGACTAAGTTCATACTGCCTATGTAGGTAGAATCCAAATCTAATTAAATTCATTTGCCTTCTGAAGGGCAAGCATTTCATTTCAGAGAGGTAAATGCTTGCCCTGGATTTCATTCTGGGATATCAGAAGAATTTCTTGATCAAACATGAATATATCACCCAACTTTTCAATGTTCAGTTTTGATCAGTTTTGAAACCATGTCTACACTTCTACATCCAAAGGATGTTGTGCTTTGTGTTGATATGCCACATGTTAAGAGACTTAAAAAACTTTCAAAGCAAAGTTTATTGTTCCCCCAAGGAAGCAAAAAATAAAACATCCAGAATATTTACATGCATAAAATTTAATAATACTCATTAATATGTCTGACAAAATGTGGTAAAATTGAAGGACAGGTAATCCTGTGAAGAACACTTTTTGCCCTCTGTAAATATTCTCTTATACACATGAGAACCTTCACACAAAAGTCCATAAGTTCCTCTCAGTCTCTTTATCATTGCAATGAATGATGTGTGTTTTACTAGAGTCACATTTGTTAAACCAGGCAGTAAGTCAGCCTCCATGAGCCAATAATGGGATTACTCTTTCGTTCTGAAACTGGACATCATCCTGCAGCGCTTGCGTAACAATCCATCAAACATGACTGTGATATTTTGTGCTGATGCTGCCTCACAGGTTGAGAAGGGGAAACTGCATGGCTGCATTGACGTGGGTCTCTCCGTCATGGCCATTAAGAAGAAAGCCAAGTGTATTGATCTTGACGCTGAGGAGAATATCTATCACCTGAAGGTAAACCAGCAAGCCAATAAGTACAATAACTCACCCAGAAGAACAGCATGGTTTCCTTTCTTTTTTTTTCTTTTGGATTCCTTAACGGTAACAAGACTTAAATGAATTTATTGTCTTGGTTGTGAGAGGAAATGTGGGCTGATAACTTCCTGCAGATGTTTCCAACTCCTTAATCTTGTGTTTAATTCTGATGGCAGATTAAGTCACAGGAGCTGTTTGACGAATGGGTTTCCAAGCTGCGCCACCATCGGCTCTATCGGCAGAATGAGATTGCCATGTGTGCCAACGAGAAAGCCTTCTTCTACCCCATGTACCCTTCCCCCAACTCCCCTGGAATAGCTGAGGGACCCTCCTTGAGGAAGGTGCACCTGAACACTACATAGCACACAATTAGACTTATATTGACAACTTAATGTAGAGAAAGATTTACTAATAAGAGAAAGTTGTTTGTGCAGTAATTTAGAGGTTGCTTGCTGCTGCAGGTCATGTCTATACGGAGGCAGTCCTCAGTGCATCCTGCATCAGGATTCCCTTTGAGCTCCAACAGCCAGGCAAAGGTGGCTGCCTGGCTCCAGTCATCAGATGACATGGACAAATGCTCTAAAGGTGAGGCTGTGACCGCTAACCTATGTGAGCTCTGTAACACTCAAAGAAGCTCCTAATTCCCCTGCTAAGTAGAACACCACAAAATTACTGCCTGTCAACACAGTTTTTGAAATGCAAATGATGGTGAAACAACTCAGTTAATGCTCAGCTTTGAAGCTCTGATGGCTCATATCTCCGTTTCCTTTTGTTCTAGTAACTATTATGTCTTGTGGTATTAGCAATGGCTGATTAAACTTAGTGTTGAGTTAGTAAATAATTCAACAGAATGAACTCAGTTCCTTTTGCATTCTGTTACAAACTGTAGAGAAGGAAGAAAGTACAGTGAAATGAAATAAGATCTGGCTTGTGACTGCTACCACTCCATCTGATCTATTTTCCCCCGTGCAAGAAATTGTTTGCAATAATTGATAAATGCAGACAAATCAAGTACAATGCAAAGCGGTGGTTGTGCCAGTAAACCAATCAGTATTAATAAAATCTACCATTTCAGCAAAGAACGTAGTTAAACATCTAGTCAGAATTATGCCAAAAGCTTGATATCTCAGAAATAGTACATTTTGCTAAAGGAGTTTCAACCAAATAACATTGGTGATGTATGTAAAACTTTATCTGTATGTATAATTTTGAGGATTTTGTGGATTAGAGAAAATTCACAGTAACCTCAAGCATTTCTACATCTAAATCGTCTTAGCAATAGCTTGTTGGAATTGTTCATAAAATGATTTTTTTCACAAAGAAGTTCAAATAATTTGATAAAAGCCAAAAACAGTATGAGATTAATGCCTATGCTAGTGCAGTGTAGATGTTGCACAAACAATATATCTTGAAGTCTGTTCAACTTCATCTTAAAACTCCCCATATTGTCTTTAACACTAATAACGCTTATGTAAAATCTGACTTGCATATCAGATAAGACTCACTGAGTGGTGTTAATGAACAAAGGAAATCTATAATTACAGCTGGAGTGTTCGTCTTAGTTTTCAGTCATTATAATTCTGTTGACATGCGTTATGAAGCTAAGCAGACTGTTTATTGAGAAGACATGATTTTATAAATTAAGGAACTTTTTTGAAAATACCTCAAGCTGCTTAGCAACGCTTTTGTTTTCACAATACCAAAACGTTGCTAGAATATCCAGTGAGCACAGACTTGTTATTAATATTCCACTATTGTTTTTGTTTGTTTTGACTTTAATTTTTTTCATGAACAATGATGTCCTTCTTCGAAAAACTAAACATGTCTGCAAAGTCAGGAAACAATAAATTCAAGGATTGTAAAAATGATTGTGATTGAAAGAAGGTAACATTCAATGTGGCAAAAATGACCAATAATTTAATCTGAGGAGCATTGAAATAGCTTCAATATCCATATAATTGATTACTATATAAAGAACCTTCAGGAAGTCAGACATGGAATATCTCACCAACAGAAGTTTACAAATGTTAAAAGTGAGCAATCAAAATGCTCTGTGTGTCTCAATAAATGGTAAGAGTACATTTCATTTGACCTTCCTAAACTTTTCCAACTCATCCAAAATAAATTACGCCGGTTGTGTTGAAATTGTACATTAAAGGTTGGTTGGTTTGTTTGGTTACATTCTATTGTTCCTATTGGAAAAGATATATTGTTCTTTACCACTTTTGGGTTTTCAAAAGTGATATACCAAACACTTACCACGTTTATACCACTTTTAAAAGTGGTGTAAACCAAACCAGTGAATATCTTCCAGAGAGCATATGCTAAAGTGGTGTCCTGTTTTGTTGTTTTTGTTATTATTTCCTTTTATTAGACTTAGCAGTGTGTGAGGCCTACCTGCAGGAGCTGAACCACCTGATACAGAGCATGGAAGTCCTCCACCGCACTTATTCTGCTCCATCTATTCAAGCACTACAGGTCAGACTGTTTACTTTAACCATTTAAAACAGGTCTAATCGAAGTGACTGCAATACGGCATGACTCATACTGTAAATCATATTCAAAATACCTTGACTCGTAATGTATTTAAAATAACTTCCTTGTATTTTGTCAAGTTATCTGCTGCCAAATATAAAGACTTTTTCATTTTGCAAAGGTTGTGGAACTGTCTTTTTCTTTTAAAAGTAAACTTTATCCTCATTAGATTTCTCTTTTATCTTAACTAGACATCCACATTGGACAGTCCCAAAAAAGAAAAGAGACTTCAAAGAAAATGGCGCAATAAAAACTACAATAAAGATGTCAAAACAACTCTGCAGGTAGCCAGAATGACAATAAAGTGTGGCCAAGCTTGATATTTTCCTGGTGTGAGTTTGTGAAATAAAAACACTTTTCCTCCTGCTATTACTGTAGGTACCCAGCTGCATCTCCTCTGGCTCGATCCGCCTTCACGCCTCCAACCCCAATCTCTCCACCGCTGCACTCGGAAACGACAAAGTCGACCCCGAATCCCTGGATTCACAGTTTGACGTAGCAAAGCTGCAGGAGGACTTCTGCCGTGTTGCCACCAACTGTGAGTTAAAACTGTTGATTTATTTCACAGTGGTTATTTGAAGAAATGCTTGAGGAACGCTTGCTGTAGATTGTCACGTGCTTTGGTCACTTTTACCAAATCAGTCAGTCTTCTGTACCTGTTGGGTTTGGTTATTAGTTTTGTCCTGCTAGTGGTCTGGTCTTAGTAAGATCTTTGGATTGAAAGTCAATATAATATTAACATAATTTTTCTTTCTTGTTAAAATAAACTTCTAAATTTATTCTAGGTCACAGTGGATATTGCATTTGTATTTTAAATAACATAACATGTACATGGTGACATCACAAATTTTAGCATAGTGCCCCTCAGTAATTACTTATGTAAGTTTGTGGTTTCCAAGAAGGGATTTAAAGACTTTTTGATTTAAAATAAATACACCAAGCCCCTGCTTTAATGAATTGTTTAAGATTCTTGCAAACAAGAACAAGTTACTTGGTATCATTCCGCCATCAGCTAAAAATTGCTTGTTAACGCAAATAAGAAATCAGCCATTTACACATCATTTTGACCTTTTGGCATGTGGATGTGCTGAAGACAATTTTTGGAGTTAAAATTGGACAGGATAGAGAAGATATAGGATTTAAATGACTTTAAATGAGGTGTTGTTTTTGGTGGTGCAACATTTCAGAAATTATTTATATACAAGGCTTTTCACAGAAAAGCAATTTTTAAGGTTTACATAGTGTTTTAGCAAAGAAAACAATATCCACAGAGCCATAACTGTGTTGATAAAAATCTCTTGTTGGTGTCAGAGACCAGAGGAAAATGGACAGACTGGTTTGAGATGTGAGAAAGGTAATAGACTACTATTAGTCTACTATTAGTATTAGTAAAAAAAAAAAGATTGTGGTCCCCAAAAAACCATAATGTTGGAAAGGATTTAGGATTTAATGTGTCTAAAATAATTCATTTTTGCCTAGAAAGTCCAGGAAATGTCCTGTCCACTACCTCAGGGGATAATCATGACAGTAGCTAGAAGCAATTTACCTTGACCTTGGTCCCAACTTGGATATTTTAGGATGGAAAATCCATATGATGAAAATTGCTTTATATAAAACTACAAAGCAATCCCAGTTGCATTACAACTTTCATCCACATCTGGTGAGGTTGCATGTACTCCCATAAACTTTTTAATGCTATTGGCAGTCATGGTCAGAGGAGCGGGAAGCTGCTTTCAACTGTTCTCATACTTTTATCTTGGACATAAATGTCTATAATGTTCTTACTGACAGCTCTCTCCTTTAGAACTTTCTCTGATCCGCGTTCAGCCACGTGGACACAATAATGCCGGAATACAAAGGAGCTTGTTTCTTTAAAATTGGCCAAATGTGGACTGCTTTGTGCACTGAGAGTAGAGCATTCAGTCCGTCTACAAAGGCTGACAGTCCTTGATGCCACTGTGCTGTGTCTACTCCAGGTCTCTGTATGAGGGGCCGTTTAGGACAAAATTTACGTTTTGTCTCTCACACACTACCAAAAAGTCTCGCATACTCCAAAAAAGTAGCCACGCACACTCCAAAAAATTACGTTTTGTCTCTCACACACTACCAAAAAGTCTCGCATACTCCAAAAAAGTAGCCACGCACACTCCAAAAAATTACGTTTTGTCTCTCACACACTACCAAAAACTCTCGCATACTCAAAAAAAGTAGCCACGCACACTCCAAAGAATTACGTTTTGTCTCTCACACACTACCAAAAAGTCTCGCATACTCCAAAAAAGTAGCCACGCACACTCCAAAAAATTACGTTTTGTCTCTCACACACTACCAAAAAGTCTCGCATACTCCAAAAAAATAGCCTCGCACACTCCAAAAAATTACGTTTTGTCCCTCACACACTACCAAAAACTCACGCATACTCAAAAAAATAGCCTCGCATACTCAAAAAATTACGTTTTGTCTCTCACACACTACCAAAAACTCACGCATACTCAAAAAAATAGCCACGCATACTCAAAAATTACTCACGCACATTCAAAAAATACTCAAATTGCGTATACACACACTACTAAAATGTCACACACACACACACAAACGTTAACTTTCTCGCTCACATACACTACTAACAGCTCGCTCACATACACTACTACCAGCTCGCGCACATACACTACTACCAGCTCGCGCACATACACTACTACCAGCTCGCTCACATACACTACTACCAGCTCGCGCACATACACACAAACGTTAACTTTCTCGCTCACATACACTGCTAACAGCTCGCTCACACACAGACGTTTATCTCTCACATACACAAGACTAAAGTTGAACACACACACAGTACTAAGACTCGTTTTATGTATGTGTGAGAGCGAGACTTTTTATGAATGTGTGAGAGCGAAACTCTTTTTGAATGTGTGAGAGTTGTCACGGAAGAGGCGGGGCATAATTTTTGGATCAAACTGCGCATGCGTAGATCCTAAACTATAAGTTTCGATTGTTGACTGTTGACTGAAGATAGAATGGCAGCTGCCATTTTAAACACCATTCTATCTTCTCCGGAGGCAACCAGCACTTTGACAGGCGCATTAAACGATTCAACGACTGCCCGCAGTGCTACAGTAGATTCAGAACTCTCATCTCTGTTCCGTTCCGGAGCGGTGTTTAAAATGGCAGCTGCCTGACCAATTTTCTCTCGTTTCGAATTAGAGTTAGCCATGTTCGGTATAGCAAACTCTTTCTTCTTCGGCACTAGTTGGCGCCGGTTAATAATTCCTGTAATACTGGCACCCAGTGGACAGATTGTACTACAGCAATTTTGCTCTTTTTAATCAATCAATCAGATTCATTTATTTCTATAGCATATTTAATCTACAAGAAAGTTAAACGTTCTATATATATTTAAAAGCACAAATATACTAAGTAATAGAACATACAGTGAGTCAACAATCGAAACTTATAGTTTAGGATCTACGCATGCGCAGTTTGATCCAAAAATTATGCCCCGCCTCTTCCGTGACAACTCTCACACATTCAAAAAGAGTTTCGCTCTCACACATTCAAAAAGAGTCTGACTCTCACACATTCATAAAAAGTCTCGCTCTCACACATTCATAAAAAGTCTCGCTCTCACACATACATAAAACGAGTCTTAGTACTGTGTGTGTGTTCAACTTTAGTCTTGTGTATGTGAGAGATAAACGTCTGTGTGTGCGTGCGAGCTGTTAGCAGTGTATGTGAGCGAGAAAATTAACGTTTGTGTGTATGTGCGCGAGCTGGTAGTAGTGTATGTGCGCGAGCTGGTAGTAGTGTATGTGAGCGAGCTGGTAGTAGTGTATGTGAGCGAGAAAGTTAACGTTTGTGAATGTGCGAGCTGTTAGTACAGTGTATGTGAGCGAGCTGATAGTAGTGTATGTGAGCGAGAAAGTTAACGTTTGTGTGTGTGTGTGTGACATTTTAGTAGTGTGTGTATACGCAATTTGAGTATTTTTTGAATGTGCGTGAGTAATTTTTGAGTGTGCGTGGCTATTTTTTTGAGTATGCGTGAGTTTTTGGTAGTGTGTGAGAGACAAAATGTAATTTTTTTGAGTATGCGTGAGTTTTTGGTAGTGTGTGAGAGAAAAAACGTAATTTTTTGAGTATGCGAGGCTATTTTTTTGAGTATGCGTGAGTTTTTGGTAGTGTGTGAGGGACAAAACGTAATTTTTTGGAGTGTGCGAGGCTACTTTTTTGGAGTATGCAAGACTTTTTGGTAGTGTGTGAGGGACAAAACGTAATTTTTTGGAGTGTGCGAGGCTATTTTTTTGAGTATGCGAGACTTTTTGGTAGTGTGTGAGAGACAAAACGTAATTTTTTGGAGTATGCGAGGCTATTTTTTTGGAGTATGCGAGAGTTTTTGGTAGTGTGTGAGAGACAAAACGTAATTTTTTGAGTATGCGAGGCTATTTTTTTGAGTATGCGTGAGTTTTTGGTAGTGTGTGAGGGACAAAACGTAATTTTTTGAGTATGCGAGGCTATTTTTTTGAGTATGCGTGAGTTTTTGGTAGTGTGTGAGGGACAAAACGTAATTTTTTGGAGTGTGCGAGGCTACTTTTTTGGAGTATGCGAGACTTTTTGGTAGTGTGTGAGGGACAAAACGTAATTTTTTGGAGTGTGCGAGGCTATTTTTTTGAGTATGCGAGACTTTTTGGTAGTGTGTGAGAGACAAAACGTAATTTTTTGGAGTATGCGAGGCTATTTTTTTGGAGTATGCGAGAGTTTTTGGTAGTGTGTGAGAGACAAAACGTAATTTTTTGGAGTGTGCGTGGCTACTTTTTTGGAGTATGCGAGACTTTTTGGTAGTGTGTGAGAGACAAAACGTAAATTTTGTCCTAAACGGCCCCTCATATCTCTGCCTTTCCCTGCATCTATTCTCTCTGTCTGCAGAACTGTCAGATGAAGAATACTTGTACCAAATAACCACTTTTTAGAAAATAGGCTCAGACCAAATGCCTGCAGACCTCAGTGATACTGGTCAAAGTTAAGCACAAAGTTTGACACATCAGTGTAATGCAATGGCAGTAATGAACCTTCTCCCACTGTTTTAGCATCACAATTGTATTTCTTTATTGTATGATAGGTATTTCAACTGATTTTTGTTTACTATCGGGTCCTGACCCCTGACGTTGAACAAAATGTTGATTTTATATATATATAAATTTTTTTATTATTATTTTTTTTATTATTATTATTTTTTTTTTACCTCTTAGGTTGCAAAACCAGAATATCGTTTTACAAGAATGCTCAGTCCTGCCTAAGGCCAAGCTTTCTGCAGTGTTTGTAACATTATATTGAAATAATATTACTGCAGTTTTGCTCTCTTGTTATCCTCTTTAATTCAGCAAATGCGCTGTGCCCTGTGGCTTACAAAGCGTTTTCTATTATCGTCATGATTTAATGTAGCTGCTGTTTAAAATGAAAGCCTCATCTTTTTTAAAGTTAAGTCAAGCCTCTATTTGCAAACAATTACATTTTTCTATCATGTGGAAAAATAGCTGATTGCCATGTCTGCTTTCTATCCTTTTCGAGTCCGTTTCTGCTGAAGCGAGGCAGTGATTTGTAAGCTTTGTGTTGGAGAGGTGAGAACTGTTAGACAATATCCACTGAGACCTGCCTTGTGCAATGACTGCTTTGAGAAGCAACCACTTGAATTTGGCAGTTTCATTAAATTTACTGCTGAACAGCAGTGCTGCGCTGTCTCAGAGGAGGACTACAAGTAGCATCTTAGCATATGAAAATGAATATGAATATGCTGGGGTATAAATCAGAACAGATTTCTCCAAGAGAAGCCTATTGATTCATCTTTCTCAGAAACAGTTTTGAAAACCAGTGTTGTATTTTGTAAATACAACAAAAAAATGTTGTTCCACCAAAGTTATGAAAATAGTTCACCCTAAAAATCTATTTTACGGAAATTGTATATCTAGTCAATCATTGATACTTAAATTGGTAGCATTTGCTGATAACAGGTACAACACATTGACTAAAAACTGTAAATTTACTTTAAGCTTATACAAAGGAGGAGGTTTAATTTAAAATCATATTTGATTAAACTAAGGTATGTTTTGTAGGTCATTCTAAATTGAGAAACATTAATTTTATAGCACACAGCTGTATATTTAAAAACAAAATGCAATATTGGTCTTGATGGTTTTAAGAATAGGAATGTAATCTGTTAAAGGATGATATACCAAATATATTTTTTGCAACAAATTTAAAACAGACATAATCATATATGTGGTACTTATTTATCATTTTATCAAGTTTGAACAAGAGTTGATTTTTCATTGTGCTGTGAGCATCCCTCAGCTTTGATCTTTCACTATCACCACTATTTTTTGGAAGTGATGTAATATGATGGGACCCGTTCAGCATGACTGCCAGGTTGGTTACCTGTACAGTGTTTGGTGAAGAAGTTTAGCAATATTTTTTAAAGGTTTTACCAAGGGCGTGCCGTGGTGGCGTAGCGGTTAGCGCGACCCATATTTGGAGGCCTTGAGTCCTCGACGCGGCCGTCGCGGGTTCGACTCCCGGACCCGGCAACATTTGCCGCATGTCTTCCCTCCTCTCCTTCCCCATTCCTGTCAGCCTACTTTCGTAAAAGGGACACTAGAGCCCACAAAAAGACCCCCTGGAGGGGTAAAAAAAAAAAAAAAGGTTTTACCAAGATGGTCAGACAGCAGAACCACAGTTTAATTATTATGAAACAGTGGTTTCATTACAAGAAGGATTTCAGAGTCGGTCGAAACCAAAAGTATAGCCTTGTCTTACATATGGGTGTCCAAGAGAAGTGTGTATTGGGTTTGTATTAGGCAGGTGGTCGTAATATAATGATTGATACATTAAAAATATTAATAAAAGGAGAAATTTACAACATAACATAAATTTGACAACTCAAGATTGTTCGAGGAAAGGATTACTCCGTCCAACAAGTAGTCACTAACCTCATGCCTCACTATTCTTTGTTTTTCAAAGTCAGTTAGCAGACTGTTGAATGAGTGCCCAAGTCATGTTCTTCAGCCAAAAATACCCTGCACAGTGGGGAGTTACATTGTGAGACACCGGGTTTAACTGAAGAAAATAATCCAATCTTCCTGTTTAACCATAATTAAGTGACTGCCTATTATGTTCAAATACATTAGATGTACACAGTTCTGAGATCATATCAAAAGGGGTTAATGTTTGAATCTTTTCTCATTGCTTCAGTGCACACAACCATGAAATCAGTACTGAGCTCGCTAACATCAGAGAGGGAGAGACTGAAGCAGTGTCTGGATCACGACTCGTATCCCCCAACCTCACCCCAAGTCGTCAATCTGAAGAACACCCTGGCAGCGGTAGGTGAAGCAGCAGTTGCTCATGCACTCTCTCAGCCAGCGGAAGTGGCTTAGGTGTTTCACCCTCTTTCACACACCCCCCTCCTCACACTGCATGTCCTCCCACACCTCCTGTTAGACGTGACACATTGATGAGCCTTTTAGCGGGATTACTGTACAGCCTCCTAGTATGATGTCTGCCCACCCAAATAAGACCACATTCATCATTATTGTGTCCCGTGGCTGCTGCCTCCCACCTGGAGGCTTTTTCTGTTTTCTGTTTATAGCATCACACATTTATTGGCACACACTCAGTGAGTAAATGTGTTGGCACAAAGCACAAATAAATTCTGAGGTGGGGTAAGGAATGTCTTTGTTTATTGGCCACATTAAAATGTTGGTGTTTATTGTGCCAACTTTTTTTTCCCCCCTGATCCCTTCACATCTGTTTTAAACCAGTAGAGTGTAATAGATCTGTAAATTAAACAAAAATGACATGTTGGAAACCAGTTTGTTTTCTACTGTTTTCGACATAGTTTGGATTGGGTGTGTGTGCATAAACGTTGTTTACACCGATTATTTTTCCAGGCTTTAGCGCAGAACTCTGAGCTGAGAGAGCGCCTGAACAAGATTCATGCCGAGTCCCAGATCGTAGAGCCCACACTAATAAATCTCCCTGCCCCTGTGCAGGTGGGTGCAGGAATGCAGTGACTTGGTTTCTACCCCATCCCATCATTATTACTACTATCCCTTTTTTGAGTTTCACCCATATCAGTGAAGTCCCTCTCCACTCCTTACACTCAGCAATAAGAATAAAGAACATAAGTTGCATGTTAAGTTTCTTTTTTTTCCCTCTATACACATCATTGCAGCTTGGAAAAAGACCTCAAACTCCCCATTGTCTACTAAAGTAAACCCTTTTGTTGTTTAATCAGGTATGCAGAGAGTGGGAGCTGATTCTGTTCATTGTATCCCTTGAAAATTATTGAAGGAACAAAAGGAAATGAGAACACCTTTTGGGATTAAGTCCAGGTTAATTAACCAGTTTTAGAAATGATGCAGGGTAATACAGATCTATTCTCATTGTCCCTCCTCACCTCTGTATATATTAAATTCAGGCCATTTCATTCAAAAAATTTTTTACCTATTGTTATCTAGAATCAGAATCAAGCTTTTTTTTGCCAAGTACGTTCACGCATACAAGGAATTTGCTCTTGGTTACAGTAGCTCACAGTGTACAGACTGACAACAATGCAGTAGACACACATACAATCTAACACACACCCACACACCTCTGCACACAAAACCTTACATACCTGTAAACCTTTATAAAATGTAAAGTATACGTTTAAAAACAGCTAAATAAATACATTAAAATGCTAGTGAGAAAAGTGTTCTAATGAGGATGGCAAAGTGTATTATAATGTCCAGAAGTGACCAAAAAGAAAATGAGTCAGACCACATAGATGATATGATCGTGTTAAAAACATGAATTTTGAACAATCTTATTTAATTTCTTTCATTAAAAAGAGAAAAGGTGCAATAATGTTGCTCCCACGGATCATTAAAAGTTCTGAAATGAGACAAAACTCTTGTGAGAACTTTGAGATGCAGCACCAAAGCTCCACTTCCCTGCAAAAAGAAATCTGTGAAACTAAATTTTCATTATAGTTTTACTAACCATTTCTGTTAGTAAAACTCCATGTTTTTTTGTGTCAACCTTCAACTTTTGCTTAATTTTTTTTCTATTTTATTCCAAAGAAGAAATCCAATCATATCATGGAGCATGTTGTGATAGACAATGCTTGATATCAGTGTTTTTCAGTATCCTGCATGCCAAAAGTATATCTTTTTACATATTTACTGTAAGACAGGACCTTCCATATTTACTGGTACCCTTGGTTAAGATGTGAAGTTGATGTAGGGTAATTATTGTCCTGCTCATCCTTTTTTAACACAAGCTAAGTGGTTGTTTATGAAATTTCCTGGTCTAATCTGACTAAATGGTTTCAGCTGAAGTCCCAGTAGCATTTTAAAAATGTCATGAAGGAAATAATTTTTTAACATGAAGGTAGTACTTTTATCAAACATCTAGAGTGAGGTTCTGCTGCTGCAGTAGAAGATGAATCTGTTTTACAAGGTTTACCAGAAGTGTCAATCAATGTGGAAGGTGCTGTGTATTCTAAGCAATTGGAGCTTTGATTTGCTTTTTTCTCATTTTTATTGTGACTACAGTATGACTGTTGCTCCTTTCAGAAGCAGGACTCAGCAGAAGACCCTCATCCTCTTGTGCACCAAGTTTCCAATGAGAGCAGAGCTTCAATTGCAGAGTCTTTGTCAGAGTTCTTTGACGCACAAGAGGTTCTCTTGTCAGCTAGCTCCTCTGAAAATGAGGTAAGTTTGGTTGGTAAACTAAAGAATCCCGTGTAGTGTTGCCTGACAGTCAGAGCTGGGTAATGAAATGAGGATTACTTTTGGCATTCAGAGACGTTTTTTATTGTTTACAGAAATATCTCGCTGTGTTGCAGCAAGTCTTCAGCAACAACTTAAAGATTTGCAAAGAAAAATAAATATACAGAATTTTAACATTTGAAGTGATTCTCACAAAGCACTACTTCAACACTACATTTTAAAGCAGTATTTGCCAATTAGTGGTTATATTACATAGAGGAAGATGTAGGATTTCAATAAGCATCAATGCATTTACATTTTTTCTAACCTTGAATCTTCTCTTCATACTTCGTGACAAATGGCCTGGCAGTTTGAGCGGCAGAAATGTGAAAATAGAGGTTAATTACTTTCATCTAAAAATACAGCGAGGCGAGGTGCAGCTCTGTCTCTGTGTGCTCAGAGAGCCTTTATCTCAACTTATTAAAACCAGTGCTGACATGACAGGATGTTGAAAGAGACCTGTCCACATCCTTTGTGCAAGTATGTCAGTTGTCTACTAGCTGAAGTCCCCATGTCCTTTTCTTTAGGTGTCAGATGATGACTCATACATCAGTGACATTAGTGACAACATTTCGATGGACAATTTCAGCAACGAGACAGAGAGTGAAAGACCTAACTCAGGTAATTTTCGCCATGCAGGTCCAAAGATAAATTTGGTAAATGGCTTTTCCCTCTCTGAAAGCCTCTCGCCTACAAGCTTATCCATCTTATTCTTCCAATGCAGGTTCTGTGGAAGAGGGCTCTGTCCTTTGTACACGTAGATCCTGTCTGCCCACGCCCAGCCCTACCAACAACACAATCAGCCTGTGGAACATCCTCAGAAACAACATAGGCAAAGATTTATCCAAGGTGACGATGCCTGTGCATCTTAACGAGCCCCTCAATGCCCTGCAAAGACTCTGTGAGGAGCTGGAGTACAGCGAGCTGCTGGACAGAGCTGCTATCACACAGGACCCCTTTGAACGAATGGTGAGATAGAAAATTGTCTGTTTGCCCTTTTGCTTTGGGATTTATTTTTTGTCTTGTGTTGTTTATTTGAGAAAAGGCGCTATTATGTGTTTTCTAGGCACATAATATCATTTTATAACACAATCAAATGACTGTTACCTGATTGTAACATAGTTACTTGATTATAACTACATTCAGTTGTTATAAAAAATACTCCATATATCAAAAAAGATTTAAAAGAAATTTGACTTTGTAAATTAAGGCCTTGAAATTGGGCTTCTGTCTCTTTTAAAAATTCCTTTTCTTTCTGACACTCCTCCTTCAGGAAGTCATCACAACATTGCTCCTCTGTTAAGCCTTTAATATCATTTAGTGTGGTGTGATGAGCTCAGCAGATGCACAGTTCCTCCAGGTTTTTGTTAATTGCAAAACCTGATTTGCAATTAGCCGGCAACTCCTTCAAACTGCTGGCGCTAGTTTGAAGGTGAGGCAGAGGCTCAGCTTGGAAACTAAAGCTCTGAGGAGACACTGCGTCCTCAAAGGCTGTCCCTTTAAGAAAAAGTGCTCACTTTAAATATTCTTTGTCGGTCAGTAAATATTTTTTTACCAAGGATTTCTTGTATGTTTTTTGTTTTATTTTTAAAGGAAGGAAGAAACTTTACATATTGAAATTTGCTTCTCTTGTGTGAGACCAGTACAGCCAAAATCTGCTGACAGTATTATGCATTAAGGCATAATTTTAAGAAATTGATTGTACGTGGAGTAATATATTCAGTCTGCTGTACAAAGCATGATAAATTATACAAGTACATGGAGAGTAGGCTGCCACAAGATGTTGTGCATTGCAGACTAAAAAAATCTATGAGGAAAATCTATGTTAAAGCATAACAAACGCATAAAGAAAAATCCACTGAGACATCAACTAAGACTGTCTAAGGAGTGTTTATAAGTCGCGTTAGTGAAGGAGTGCATGTTCTGACCTTAAACAATGAGGTGGAGCAGGCTTTCAGTGACTTTTCAGCTCCAGTATTTATTGCAGTATTATGTTATCTGGTAATCATTTTGCACCAATGTTAGTGGATACTAAGGTAAGATGAACAATATTCATAAGATGGTTTGAGTCTGACATATAGACCACCACACACACACACTTCTAACTGTTCTGGTTTCTGTTTGTGTAGATTTATATCGCCACATTTGTTGTGTCCGGATGCGCGTCCAGCTATTACAGGACTGGAGGAAAACCTTTCAATCCTGTTCTGGGAGAGACGTATGAATGCGACCGTCCAGACAAAGGCTTTCGGTTTGTTGGTGAGCAGGTAGGATTGCTTTTGGTTCATTTGTCAGCTCTGCATACCACAATATGTGGACTGACTGAGAAGTCTGAGGCAACCAGTCCTACCTGAATGAGCAATATTATGTGTGTGACACATTAAAGATAAATGTTGTGTTTTTCTCTACAACGTCAGGTTAGTCATCACCCACCTATTTCAGCTTGCCATGCAGAATCTAAAAACTTTGTCTTCTGGCAAGGTATGTGGATACTGTTTGGTTTTTTCTTTTTATTCATTCCCAACCTGCGTAGGATCGATGGTAATTTGTTAAACTGCTTTCTTTAGATGTGAGATGCAAGAACAAATTCTGGGGAAAATCAATGGAGATTGTTCCTGTGGGTACCACTCATGTCACGCTGCCAAGGTAAGTCTGTTTGCTCTGATTATAACAAGCACTGACCCAACCTTTTGTTTATCCTCCCTCTAACACTAACTACAGTAAAAGAAAAATCCTGCAATAAATCCTAATGCAGTACTGACTTTGCATTTTTCCTCTACGTTTTTGCTTTATTTTCACTTCGACCATTAGTCATAGTGCATTTAGGTTTGTTTAGGACATGTATTGGTTTTTAAAGCTGTGATCTCCATCTAAATGTGTATAATAATGTCTACAATAGATCAAAATACCCAAGAAATAAATTAAGACAACCATTTCGCCACCTGCCCATATAGAAATAGGAAATAGCTGCAAATCTGTATGTGGACATTCTTGTACAAAAAGAGTCCAAGAGTGACAGCTGTAATAGAATTGTTATGATTGCTCCCTTTAGATTTGGGGATCACTATGAATGGAACAAAGTGACATCCTGCATCCACAACATCCTTAGTGGTCAGCGCTGGATCGAGCACTATGGGGAGATCTCAATCAGAAACTCCAACAGCGATGTTTGTCAATGCAAGATCACTTTTATCAAGGTGATGGAAACAACTGAAAGCATTCAAAGTGAATGCACTTTTTTTCATTACTTTTTTTCATTTTTTGCACTTTTTTTTCATTACTATCATTAACACTCCTCTGGTAACGGATGTGCATCATAAATATGTGTAACACGGGGGAAAGAACCCGGATTGTGACTGAGGACGTGGCCCTAGAGCCAACTGGTAAACTACTGAAATATCAAGTGGTCTAGAGTTTCCCAATTAATGTTACCCAGGTAGGTCTGGCTGAGAATGAGGAAACAGAAATAGTATACCAAATATGTTTTATTTATACATTCTTTTACAATATTAAAAATAGACTTTATTATTCTAATTTAAAACGCAATAGGCTCAAAAACCCAGGGCAAGACTAGAAGCAATTGGAACCAAACGAATGCAAACCAGATTAGTAGAAACACAAAATAACACAAAATAATGTTAGGAAAAAAAAGAAAACAAATCCCGCATTGCCCCAACCCCGTCCTAAGGTTGTGCCCAGTACGCTAATAAAAATAAGGAGCTATGCTGTTCTGGTTCTACACGGTTTGTGGTTCTGAATAGTTTGTGGGAGCACAATAGGCAACAGCAGCAATCTGCAATACCAAAAGAAAACAATGACGCATCCGCTGACAATAATAGACAGGTAGAGTAGTGACATAAAAATCCATTTATCCTACCAGTATTAAATGTCCACGATCCGAACACTCACAGCAACCCGATGAGCACGGCGCCAGCGCTCATCTGCCCTGAGAGCCAACTCAACCAACGGACCAAACAAACACACACAGATTGGCGTGCACACCCGGTGCCTATATACGCTTAATGAGCCCGACAAGGCTGTGAACGGAAGTGACGGTGGGGAACGGGGCCGAGATGTATTCAAAGGCCCAAACCACGGTGGGAATTTACAACCACTAGATGTAAACTACGTCTTCCAATAAAACCACCCGGTTACATCCGTATTAAGAACGTTTTTGTTTTACTATCTGTGTGTAAAGCTAAACGCTTGTTCAAATATGGTTTACAGTCCAAAAGGTTATAAATGTGATTTTTTTTTTTTGTCATCACCCTAGTGTTTTAATTGTTAACCACTTGAAAAACATTTGTGTGTGTGTTTTTTTTTTACACAAAATAACTCATTTGATTTTACAATCTGATGGAAGAAAGAATGGCCATCCTGATTAAATAAGAAATTAGACATTCAGCTTAACTAATGTTTCCTTTTAATTATTTTAATTTTTATAGAAAGTTTCAAAACAACTCCAAAATAGTCATCCACCTTTGTGCCAACTAATAAATTACTTCAAACTACTTAATTTCTCTTTATTATGCTGAATATTCTCAATAGCAGTTATGGAGGCTGTTGTCGAATGTGCACATGCACATCTGGTTCTTGGGACATTGACCCCAAAAATCAGTAGAATGATTATATAAAACTAGAAAGCAATCCCAAGAATTAAATGTGAAATGAGATATTGCAAATAGTACAAGAAATGTAGAACAATGAACAAAATCAGGAACAGTCAGGGAAAATCTCACTAACAAAAGTTATATATTTTTGTTAGTATAGTACAATTACAAATTGTAGAATTTGTAATTCTACAAATTATACAATTTGTAGAATTGTAGAATTCTACAAAGCTCTTTTTGCATTTTCAAAACTTACTCTTGTAGTGGTTTGTGGCTTTAAGTGGCTTTAAGTCTAAGTGCCACAGTTGTCAATCAGAAAAAGGTTGACTGCTCCCTCCAGGTCCAGGGTCAGTTTCTGCCTCAAGCAGAGACTCTGAAGTATCTTAGTGTTTTTCTCATGAGTGACAGCCGGATGGAAGATGGATAGATGTGGAATGCCTCATTTGCAGTACAGGCGGTGCATCAGAAAAGAACGGAATAAAAAATGAGAAGCTCTTAATTTGCTAGTGAGTGTACTCCTCCCTCTCAAATTTAACAGCAAAGGAAAACTTTAATTCCTCATACTTACAAAACTTTGCTACAGTCAAAGAATACTAAGCATCTAAATCACTTCTATGGTAATTCATAGAAAATGAATACAAGTTCTTAACCTTTTTCCATGTTAAACTGATATGCTTTGCTTGCAATCGTTTTAAATGAATAAATAAAAATATATATATTTTGCAGCTATAGAGAACCATTTGATTATGCAATGCTATAATAGTGTTGCAACAGCATCTAAGCTTTGGGAATGATGCCACTTCTGCTAGTCTAAAATATAATCCCGGTTAAGACCGTAATATTATTATTTATAGAATCATTCGCTTTCATCATATGTTTGTTCGTAAATTGAATGTATTAGAGTAAATTCTGTTTCTCTTTCATTAGTTTATGAACTAGCCACACAGATGGTGCCTGTCATCTGCATTGCCCTGCATGTTTTTAATTGCTGATATACTGTACATCAGCCTGCTCTGATAAGAGGAGCAGGGTGATCCTTCGTGTGCCACTTGAAAGACGTCCTAAAGCTGTGCAGGATAGCAAGTCGAGACATGTCAGAACTCATTATGCATCCTCATTTCTCATCTCACACACTCTATCCCTGCTGCTACTCACCCCCACTCAAACACACACTTGAGGGGGCAGGAGAGGAGGATTGTTTACACAATGGTATCATCTGCTGACGGGAAGAGGACATTACCATGAGATGTCCATTCTCATTCATTCCCCGGCCGTCGCTTATTGGTGCCTTTTCTTACAGGCCAGATACTGGAACTCAAGCGTAAATGAGGTGGAGGGAACCATTACGGATATCAAAGGAAAGGTCATCCACAGACTGTTTGGGAAGTGGCACGAAGCAGTTTACTGCGGAGACCCGCCGTCAGCTACCTGCATCTGGAGGGCAAGTATGTGTCTGCCATTAGTGAGCGCAATCAGCTCTTCTAGTAATTCTCCTGGTTAATGTGTCTCATTTCATTTCTGTCTAGGCCAGATGCCAATGAATTATGAGCAGTACTATGGCTTTACAAAGTTTGCAATTGAGCTAAATGAGCTGGAGCCCTCTTTGAAACAGCTGTTGCCCCCTACAGACACCAGACTACGAGTGGACCAGAGGTAAAGGCGAAAAGAAGATTTGCATGTGCCTGCATATTAGCAGTAATTAAATATGAGATACGGTTGCATTTCAGAGTTACTTTTATCAAATTTAATGTCTTGCAGCTAATCTAAACCTAAAATTCAGTTTCTATTAGAATTTGAATTCTACAAAACACAAATAAAAGGAGACTTAATACAGAAATATTATTAAATACTATGTTATTGTTTACACTATTAAACAGACTGACTGCCATAAATGGTTATTGTTAAAGATAATGTTTATCTTTGTCTTTATGAAAGACAAAAGGTCTCTGCTAAAGACATTTAGCAAAGACTTACTACGCTGTATTAATCATATTAATGAGAGGTTGAATGGAAGGAAAACGTTTGGTTGAAAATGTGTGCAAACTAAAAAGATAACTGTGGTTTTGAGGGATTGTAAAGCAAAACTAGCCTAAGATTTTGTCAAGGTTGGGTCAATACTTTAGAAGCCGCCATAAGCAGACGTGTCCAGGACATGAGCTACATTTGTTGTTCTTGTATTAAGTCAGAGTCAACGTTTAAGCTGCTTCGTAGACCTCTTTTCAGACGAGGAAATTTGCCTTTTGTGGGGGGTAAATCCAGGTCACAGAGTTTGGAGAAAGCACAGAATCCAGGTGGCTTGAGATTAAGTGTGAGATTTCCATTATTAATAACGACGTTAAAGGCACATGTTGTACGGCATATGGAAAAAACCGTCTTGTTTAAACTTAGTCTGTCTCATTTTAAATCTGTTTGATATGCTTTTTCTTTTTATATGCTGTTTTTAACTTCCTTGTACTAGCACTTTGAATTGTCTTTGCCTTACAGCATATGGAAAAACCTTTTTATAGGTGATCATTTTTATATCAAATATCCTTTTATATGTAACATTCAAATTTTTGTGAAAATAATTTTTAATTTTAGAATTTCACTTGCTGTCCTCAATAATGTTTACAGACAAAAATGCTTCAAACTTACCTTTAACTTAATAAAAGTGAGCATATATCATATTTCTTAATTTAATTACTGACATAAAAGAACAATTTAATAATATTTCACTAAGAAAAGTTTAAAAAGGTATCTTTAAATGCTCGAAAGATAATAATGTAATTTGACAATCAGGACTCTGAATCACAGGCTCTTGAGAGTCAAAAAAGTGTGATCTTCTTCAACACATAGTCAAAAATAACCACAGCAAAACCGATAAAAATAGCAGGCAGGTAGAGCGAGCTAATTTTAGCTCACATTTAAATATGGGTGCTTCAGATGTAACACCTCTATCCTCAGGCAGCACAAGAAGAAGAAACATTCATGATTTAGCCATCAAAATAAAAAATAAAAAAAACGTCTCTAACTCTGCCCCTCCGCATTATTGGTTCTCTGGTTATATTATTAAATTATCTTACGGTAATGAGTCCCAAACAAAACATCAGAGTGGAGATTAAATCTGGAAATTGAACATAAATGTTAAACCACGTTTGCATAATGAAAGCGTGTGTCTCTGGCAGACTGCTGGAGGAGGGGAACTTGGAAGCAGCAGAAGAACAAAAGCAAAGGATTGAACAGCTGCAGAGAGACAGACGGAGAATCCTGGAGGAGAACAATGTGTCACATCAGCCTAAATTCTTCAGGTAGCATGAGCAGATACACTAACAGTTCAAGCAAAAAACTTTCATTATTCTCTTTTCCCCCCTTTTCTAGTGTGTTCTGTGCTGAATAGATTATTTTGAGCTATAAAGGGTAGATGCATATTTCTATTAATGAAACCTAAACCAAGATGCTACTTAGATTCACTTGTGAGATGGAATGGTTTTATAACACAGTGGTAATGCTGGTGTTTCATTTTGTTTTCAGTCAACATTTGTCATCAAGTAAAAAGGCCTTAATAATGCAGGTAACTAACCAGATAATAGTAAATGAAAAAGGTCCATATGAATGAATTCCACTCAGGTATTTTATGGACCATTGACCAAACATAAACCAGTTTTCTGCAGGTGCTATAGGGGAGCTTGCCATTTTCTTGAGAGCACTGTGAAGTAGGACTCCCTACATTTCTCTACAACACATTCAACAGACACTAGAGTCACCAACAAAGCACCAAACACAATACATAGACAATCTCTGGCTTTTCAGTGATGCCATACAAAATAAGACGACTGAAACCCATTTATTTAGAAACAAGGTTGGTCTTCAACACCAAAACTCAATGTCAGGTGACAGTCACTTGGTGTCAGATCTGTGCACAAAAGGAAAGGATAGTTGTTGTTCTGGAGGAAGGCGCTAACAAATTCTGTCTTGATATAGGGTCCTGGAGATTTTTTCCCAGGTCAGTGGTTCAACTGTCATTGTTGTCTCAAGTGTTTTCCAACAAAGCAAACATAAGTTTACAGCTCTTTGATTAACCAGAAATGTGAAAGACACAGATATCAACTTATTGAAGTCTGAAAATGTGAGATGGGATTGTAATGCTGCATGATATATGAGACCTTCACCCTTACTTGCTCTGCAGCATGTTGCTAGGAGCTCCTGACTGACTGCAGTGATGCAACAGAAGCAGAATGTGTTTTTAGATCATTTTTTCTGAAACTTCTCTGTTGCGACTCAGACAGACACGGTGGATATTCTTTTGCAGAATTGGTCGTTCCATCTGAATAATCGCCAAACAGTCCAGCTCTCCCACCCACTGGTTTACAGGATGTGAAATGAAGCTCATTACAATTTGCCATTGTCCTTTTTTGTTGTTACGTTTGTTTGGGATATTGGGATTTAATCACAATCAAAATTTGTAAAACATGTCATCAGATAGAAATTATTATTATTTTTCTTATTTTCTTGGGGATTCTGTGTCTTCATTGGAGGGAGCTACAGCACCTTTGGAGTCGCCACTGGGTTAAATACAAATACAGAAAATAATTATTCCAAACCACAAAAGTATAACATGCTTAGAATGCTTGAAAGAAAGGTTTTTGTCCCAAAAGCCAAAGTGTACACCAGTAAATGAAACCATTCATTAAAACAGACGTGAGCTATTACTTTTTAGTGGAAGAGAAGCCTTGAGGCTTGGCCACGATATTATAGAGACCATTAAAATTTGTAGTTTTTCTAGCACAGATCTGGCGTTTATATTTAGTCTATTAATGCTTCACAATTAGAAGATTGGGGCTTTGGGAAGACCATTTCAGCAGCTTCACGTTAGACTGATTAATCTAAATTAGCTTTTGGGATTATTGTCCTATTGAAACACTCAGGTTTAATAATCTGATCCAAACTGTCACCCTCAGAGAAAAGCAAATTAATTGGGTGTGGTATGTTCATGAAGATGCCACAAACTGCTAAGACTCAGAGAGCAGTGAACTGAAACAGAAACCAGAAGCCAGATGTATTCAGGGAAAGTGTTTTGTGAACAGACAATACAAGATTTAGCTGTTTGGTCACAATGACAAAAGGAAATTATTTCTATTTAAATTTGTGGATGAGTCTCATGTTGGGGTTGTTTGATTCTAGTAACACTAGTGGGTTGTACAGAGTGGTGGAGTAATGGGGAGATCTAATTCTCTGAGATCTAACAAATGTCAACTTTACCCCGAATCAACAGATAAAAGGATAAAACTGACCCAGTTGTGTGTCCCAGCAGGGCAAAAACACATCAAAACTGGATTTGGAATGGATGAAGGATACAGCTAGATGCTTGGTCAGTGCAAAGGAACCACCAGATTTAAAATAAATGAGATAACCAGAATAATGCCAGAAGCTTTTTGGTGGTTAATAAAAATGTGTGGCTTCTCTGCATCTTGCTTAGTGACATTTAAAAATTATTAGCCTGGGTGTATATATGTTGCGCTATATGTAAAGTTTTAAAATCTCATGAAATGTAACAATTTCTTTTTGAAAATGTTCTAAAAACCCAAAACAATATAAGCCCCAAATCAATATGAATGTTGGCAATGAGTGTATGCAAACTTTTCACCGGAACAGTACGTTTCAACTAAGATCAACAGTTTGAACCATCTTAATGCATAGAACATACGTAAATCATCCACACAAAAAAATGCTGACTCCCTTTGGGTACAGAATCTAAAAGAAATAAAATCCCTTGCAGGGTTACAATTATTGTCTCTTCTGTCCTACATGCATCATGTCACAGTAACTAAAAGGTTGTGAGATAACTTTGTCATCGTCATCATGTTTATGCGGCTCTGATTGGGACGTTATCTCCACAGGAAGTCAAAGGAGGACGCCTGGGTCAGCAACAACACTTACTGGGAGCTGAGGAGGGACCCCGGCTTCTCCCACATCGAGTTTCCAACTTTGTGGTGACCTCAGAACCCACAGTTTCTACCCACACAGCCTCCACTGTGACCCAGGCTGGTTCTGGCGATGTCTGTAGCCCACTCCTACCCATCAACTTGCTGTTTTCTATATTGCAGTCCATTCAAATTATTGCCTTAATAACAAGTGCTTATCTGTTGCGCAAATCTGTTCATGGAACCATTGGGAGGGAATGCTGATGTTGAAACTTTCGCCCACATTTCTGCATCTTTTATGTTATGGCTTCTCAGAAAAGGGAAGAAACTTGGTAAAATCAATGAAAGAAAATGTCATTGTTTCCATAATTCCAGCTTGAAAATGCTGAATTACTTAGTCACTTAAGGTTGTGTCTTATAATGGACATTCTCTACCTCGGAGAAAAACGAGCCTTGATATTTCAGTGATTGTGTGCACACATGTTTATTCGCCTAATGCCTTACTAGTTGTACTTCTATTGTTTTTATTTAATTTAATTTTTGCATTTGCATTGCTGCTTTGTAAGGATATGCAACAACTGTTGAAATGATCTTTATATTCTCACTGTGCTGAGGGTGTCTTCATGTCTCATAAAGTGATTATGTTTTAGCTATTACTCTGTGAATGACTGTACAATAATATATGAGCATCGGTAGCCAACATTAATTCCAATCACTTGTTCCCACATTACCCATTGCACCATCTTGACACTGGGTTTGGAGTTAAAATAATGTCCAAATCAATGTTCATAAAAGAGTAATAAAATATTATTCTTTCCTGTTATTTGTCAAGTTATTTGTTTGTTGTTCAAGACTGCAGGATGACTAAGTGCAGTTAGTTGTTCTTTATAGTGCCTTGTAAAGAATGCATAAACCTTAAACTTTCCCCTTTGCTCATTTTATTACATTGTAGCCACAAATCTTAAGTTATTTTATGTAACAGGCCAATACAATGTACTGTGTTGGAGAAAGATAAAAACAAGTTTTTTATTTGTTTGTTTTTTGTTCTCAAGTTATATTTAGATCTCTGTACCCTGATACCAGTCAATAAAATCCAGTACAACTTGTTAACCCTCAGTAGTCAACTTATTAATAAAAAGAGCCCATGTTTGTGTAATTTGATCTCAGTATATAAACAGCCACCTTACCACTACCAGATGTTTAGTCCACAAATTTGGGCTTCATGGACGAGTGGCAAAAAGAAAGTTTGCCTCAGTCAGCTTAGGGAAAACATCCAAAGTATGGATGGAATTACTGCCCTAGAGGCACGCTGTTATTTCTGCCGAAGAGAAATTACTCTGAGCATCACTATGAACAAACCGTAACCAATGTAAAACAAGGTGAAGGCATCATCTTTTTGTTCCTGCAAGGATGGAGAATCTGGTCAGAGATAATGAGAAGATTGGATTGATCAAGATAAATAAATCCTGAAGGAAGACCAGCTGCTAAAGATTGGGGCGGATGTTCTCTTTCCACCAGGGCAATAACTCTAAGCATACAGCCAGAGCTACATCAAAGTTGTGACTGTTGACTTTTAAAGAGTTTGTTTGCAAAGAAGAAAGAGAAAAAGGTCAGTTCAACCCTGAACTAGAAATATGTTGTTAACCATTTGAAGCTAAAATTGCCTTGTGAGTCTACAAAGCATAAAGTCAGACAGGTTGTATACAAATGCTCAACCCACACTTTTTTATCCTGGCAGTTGTAATTAAAAACTAAATGACAACCATGTCTGCATTTATTTTCTTTTTCCAATTATCTCCAACTTTGTGTTGGTCCACGAGATAAAAATATCAATAACACAAACAGATGTTTGTGGATATAACAGCAAATGCAAAAGTTCGAGGTTCATGCTACTTTAGCAAATACCTGCATGTGAAGCAACACCTCTTTAAGATTAGCCTGTAATAAAGGTTATCTAAAGTTGACTTCAGTTTGGGTGTGGATGACAGATCATCTTCTCAAATGCATCACTTTGTTCAGTGATGCATTTGTGTGCTGCTGCAGTTTGTGTGCTGCTGCAGTTTGTGTGCTGCTGCAGTTTGTGTGCTGCTGCAGTTTGTGTGCTGCTGCAGTTTGTGTGCTGCTGCAGTTTGTGTGCTGCTGCAGTTTGTGTGCTGCTGCAGTTTGTGTGCTGCTGCAGTTTGTGTGCTCCCGTCTTCTTAAAAATCGAATTGGTTCAGAAGCTCTCTTGTTGTGTTTGGACAAACATGAACAAAATACCTCCTACTAAAGTATTAACATCAAAAAGTAAAATAATACCTGTGTAACAAGCAGACAATATTTTTGTATATTAAAATGGGTCTATTAAAGACTCAAAGTGACATTTTTTACTCACTAAACAGTTTTGCATACAGTTGTCCTGTTTACATGGGGAAAAGTCCAAAAGGCTGCCCAATTATAAAACATTTGAAAGCAGGAAAGCCTCTATAACTGCTTTCAAATGCTTTTGAAAGAAAAATAACTCTAACTAGCATTTAAAGGCTTTATTGCTTTCAAATGCCTTTGAAAGCAGTAAAGCCTTTGCTGATACGCAGGCACTTACCTTTACTGTATGCTTACCTTTACTGTGAAGGTAAGCATAAAGTGTCTGCATAACCCTTTCACACCCTACAAGTCTCTGTGAAATGAAATCTTTGTGATTAAGTGGAAAGACAGTGTGGCTTGAGTTCTATAGCAACAATGTAAAACTGCTTATCATCCTGGATAACCAGGACATTTTTTAAATGTTATTACATATTTTAAAAGCTGTAAGACATCATTCCAGTTTTCTAACGAGCCAAATTAAACTAACTAAAAATTCCGTACCTGAAAATGTTCTTTTTCATGAAAAGGAAAATCTGTGCACCTAATTTGTATGCTCAGGCCAGTTAATTCTCCCCTCTTAGAACAAAAAATCCAAGCGACTGAATTTTAGCAGCCACTGGGTGGCAACATAGATCAATAATTTGAGTGAATCTATCGGTGCCTAAACGTTTTGCAATGAGGGCCAAAATAACAGTAAAAGTTCTTGGGGGTCACAATAGCAGTAGTCAAAATAATGTTAATAATAGTAAATAAAAAAAATAATTATTTTGCCCTTTTTAATTTGATCTGCTCAATAATAAACTCAACATGCAACATTCTATTTAATCTAATAAAAGAAAATCACATTTTTGTAGAAAAGGGCTCTGTAAAGTAGGCCTGTTCAAATGACAGGGCGTCAGCCATATGCACCCCAGAGGTCATTTGAAAAGTGTCCCAGACCACGATCTTGCAAGAAAAACAGAACAGAAACAAAACAGCATATGGGTTACTTTCTCCTGAAACATCAAATAAAATCCATCTTTAATGCCCTGCTGTCCAGATTCTTTTGGTCGGAGGCCGACCAAAGTTAATCAGTGGGCCGCAAATGGCCCCCAGGCCGCACTTTGGCCTCTCCTGATTTATAGCAAATCTTCCAGTGGGGATGTTGTTCTGCGAATATAAACAATATTCCGTTTTATTTGTAGCTTCAACACGCACATTTAGAAGTCAACTAGAGAAGAGCTCGTCAATTTAAGAGATAATCACTGTAGAAGTGATTTTTCAGTCTATTTGATCATAAAGGAAGAGAAAGTAGAGCAGCGCTTCCTGTACTGAGGGCGGGGCTTTTTCGAGTCCTTTGTCCAAAACAGACTGAAGTAACAACAGTATAATAGTAGTTAGCACCTTCTTTGTCACGTAACTTTTATAACTAGCTTAGCAATAAAGCAATAACTCCAGAGAAGCGGTAAGAACATGTTTCATATGTATATATTGTGTTATTTTGACGTTTTATTGATAAGCGCACAGCTCTGATTAAAAATACTGTTTGTAGATGCTAGGTGGTTGGAGCTACTTTAGACGTTGAACTATAGTGTTTAAACCGAGTTTTGCATTATTGAAGTTCAATGGACCTTATGAACCTTAATCGAAGCTACGTTTTTATCAATTAGCACCTGGACCCGACAGAATCCAGGTGCCAGATGAAGGTAAACATAACCTTTTCTTATGTCTTGCTAACTTGATTTCACTTTATCCGTCAAAGGTTGTTTTTTTTATGAGCCGCGGGAGAAATGTTTGCCATAGCAACCAAAAACTTTGTGAAGGAGGTGGATAATAGGGGCTTACTGATCCCAGTGTCCAGCCTGAATGACAACTTGGAGCTTCTGACGGTGGTGGTGAAGCGTGAACGCTCCTGGTTCTGGCAGAAACCCAAATATCTTCCAACTGACTTCACCCTGAATGACCTGCTGACAGGCGATTCGCCCATAACACCAGGTAAGTTAATAAAAAAAATAAAAAAAACACTCATGTTGTTTTTTTAAGCATTTATTACAGCAAAGTGACAGCAAACCTTAAATGGCTTATTTATATTTACAGCTGTGCTAGATACAGACTTCATTAAGTACAGCGGCACATATGGTGGCGACATGCAGGGAACCGTGGATGCCAGTTTTGTCAAAACCAAATTGAATATAAAGAGTGAAGGCTCCTCCAAACTCCAGTTGTCCTTTGGCAGTCTGAAGAAAGAGGAAGCGGACGTCCCGAAACTGATGCGAGAATCCAAAGGCAGGTTAGCTCCCCTAACTGAGTCCACTCTGATAGATTTAAATGTCCCATTGAAGAAATATAAACAGAAGAATGTTTTTTCCCCTCAACCATCAAGTGTATGAGGGATTGATTAGAGATGATCATATTTTTCTATGTACAATAGACAAACGCATAAAATAAAATGACAGGCCTTTCAGTACTTTCATAGAACCAGACTTTCTCTGAATATCGTACATTTGTGTTTTTTGCTGTTTTTTTTAAGAGTTCTGGACATGTCGCACTCTCTGATCCAGCAGACGAAAGAGAAAAAGAAAAATGTGTTTGGCATTGTGAAGGAGCGCATCATGACCACACAGCCATGTTCAGTCGTAGAGGACGTGCAGCAGCGAGGATGGCTCGTGGGGACTCTAATTCCCTGCATCCCCAAAGTGTCTAAAGTACAGTGAATAAGAACTACCACAGACACCAAACACATTCATGCTTACAGTATCTGTATGTTAAGTTTATTGTAAAAGTGTTTTTGTTCCATTTTTGCCTGCATGATGATTGTGAGAACTGAGTTCTCTTTTTCATGTTGCCCAATATAAATATGGCAGATTTGAGAAATGGGCTATCATCACTAGGTGCCCTACTGTTCCTGAAACTAGTTTCAGTTCTGAATGCAACTTGGCAAATCATCAACTGTTGAGCAGAGGGAGCGGAAATATTGTTCTATTTAAAAAGACGCAACGTGTGGCAACTGCATGCACGCACACCACATCTGAGTCATTGTTAATACAAGTCTAAAATTTTATTTAAATGATTAAAAAATAAAACTCGAATAAGATAGACATATTTTTAATTATTCACCATCTCATTGTCTACATTATAAATACCAGAATTTCTAAAATTATGTCGAATCAGGGTGTATTTTCCCCAGATTTATACAGAAGATCCTCACTTGTCACCCTGACGTCACCCATTCGTCCACTCTTTTAAAAATTGGTCATAAATGGACTTGAAATGCTGGAAACTTCAGTCTCAAAAATGGTCAGAACCCTGACAGCTGAAGTTGTAATATGTTGGGAATAGAAATAATATTTTAGAGATGGGACGATAAGAAAAACCATATTTTAGATGTATTTTTAATAGCTTTTGTTTTCATTGACACAATCTATAAAAGTTAACTGGAAATGGAATCATTTCCAGTTCAGTAAAAAGTAAAAACTTGAGTTTTTCTTTAAAAAGACAAAAGTTTGATGTGGTATATTATGTCTGAGCTTCCCTGAAGTTCTGCTAACTTTCCACCCAGATTTTACTGACGGAAAGTGGAAAGTTGAGCAAAGACAGCAACGTCACATTGGAGATTCCTCCTCACGCCACGATGGCCTACGGCATCATAGAGCTGGAGATCAAAAGCGACGGGAACTTTGGTGAGGATACTCTGAACTCTATTTAATAACTTTTGCTAATTTAACAAGACAAAAATGATGAACTGTCTATAAACTTTTTTTCCACAGAGCTGTGTGTGATGTCAGATGGAGGTTTTGAAGTAGACGGCCATGGCAAGAAGAGTCTGCTGTGTTTCTCAGTTCCAAAGAGCAATGTGATTCAGCAGGGTAACATTACTTTGCTTTTTTGTTACTTTTGTCACTTTTCTTTTTTCTGTCTTATCTTTTTAACAGAAAATAGCATCATTGATGATAACTGCTGCTTCACAAATACATTCTGAAGCTTTAGGATTATAATAGCACGATAGTTATATGCTCTGACTTACATTAGTGTATCTTTTCTGGCCTGTGTGATAATCTGTGAAGTGCAGATTATCCAAATGTCTCGAGACATTTCTATTTTTTAATGTTCAGATTTAAAGGAGAATTTAAATTAGTCCTGGACAGTATTACCTCTGGCTTTAAAGTTTTCTTTGCTCAGTAACCACTCTTTTCTGATCAGGGGTTGCTGACTGTTCAGTAGACGAGGATGAAAAACTAAAGGAGACAGAGCTTTTGCAACAGTGACCTTCAGACTCTGGAATTGTCTCCGTCTGAACTTGAGATTTGTGGATTCGGTGGTCTTATTTCAGAGCTGAAAACATTTTACACTAGCCTTTGCTTTCATTTTGTTTTTTATAAGCACTTTGTAATACTTTTCTTTAAATAAAAATTTTACTTACTCACTCTTTGCCCTCATTCTCAGCTGCAGACCTGACTTTTTCATTGCTTTGCCAATCGACATACCTTCAGGCATATTAGAGATTCTGAATGGATTAATCAGTGTGGCATTGATACATTAATCCACAACTAAGAAAAGAACACATTTTAAATCTGACCACTTCACACTTTATTACTAGTAGCCTTTTTCTAAAGCTTTTTAAGGTTTTATACCACTTTACTCCATTACTTGACCAGGTAATTTACTTAGACAAATTGGCTCATTTCTCTTCTGCAAAATATGCTTCAATAGTCAGGCACAGAGACTAGTGGAAGCACCAATAAAAACCAGCCAATGTCTAAAGTTTATAGAAGTTGGGAGCTGACTTAAGACTATTGCTCAGCCCTGGTGACAGATACAATTTGCAGTTGAAACCAAAAGTTTACACTCACTGAATAAAAAGTGAGCTCTTCTTTTTCCTCATTGCCTGAGCTGAAATCAGACCATACTTATCTTGTTTTAGGTCAACTGTAATTACCTAAATTATTTCTGTTCCCTAAATGCCACTACAATGAGAGGAAGAATATGTAATATGTATTTATTAAAGTCTTCTGAATCAGAAGTTTACATACATTTCCCTTGTATTTGGTAGCATCGCCTTTGACCTGCATGACTTGGGTCAGATGTGGGTTTCCTTCCACAAGATTCTCACTGTAGTTTGTTGGAGTTCTGGCTCATTTCTCTTGACAGAACTGCTGGAACTAGGTCAGGTTTTCAGGCTGCCTCACTTGCATGCGCCTTTTCACATCTATCCATACATTTTCTACTGGATTGAGATCAGAGCTTTGTGATACCTACACCAAAACATTGATTTTGTTTAGCGGTAGTTTTAGGGTCATTGTCCTGGCTGATATCTTTAGATGTTGCTTCAATATTTCCACATTAAAGTTCACTAGTTCATCCTGCAGAAAAGCAGCCCCACAACATGATACTGTCACCATCATACTTCACAGTTGAGATGGTGTTCACAGGCTTCCAAGCATAACCCTTTTTCCAACGCCTTTATTACGCCTCTAACAGTTCCACTTTAGTTTCATCAGACCACAGGACATGTCTCCAAAATGAAAGTCTTTGACCCTGTCTGCATTTGTAAACTGCCATATGGCTTTTTTATGTCTCTTGAAATAATGGCTTCCTCCCTGCTGAGTGGCCTTCCAGCCCATGTCTGTGAATAGAGACACTGGCTTACTGGCTTCAGCAGCGTCTTCACAAGATCTTTGGCTTTTGTTCTGAGGCTGAGTTTTGGACCAAAAGACATTCATGTCTGGGACACAGAACCCGTCTCCTTCCTGAGTGGCGCGATGGTTGGACATTCCCATCATGTCCATATTTGAACGTAATTGTTTGAACAACTGGACATTGAAACTTCTTCAAATTGTTTCCGAACATGAACCAGACGTGTGAAGCACCACACTTATCTTCCTGGAATCTCGGCTGATTTGGTTTGGCTTTCCTATTGTGTTTGAGGTGTGGTCTTTAAGGTACAGCCACAGATGTGGCTCCTGTTAAGTTGTAAGTAGCATACTGCGCATGTGTGAAATGTAAGGAGTGGGAGGCGGGGCTAGATCTGGGGTCCTTGGGGGTTCGTGTGTGGGGAGTGCGGATCAGAAGTTGTTAACGGTTAATGGCGACCATTAAAGTGTGGATGCTAACGTCAGTAGTGTGATTACTGTTTCAACATTGGTAGCAGAGGATGGCCGCTGCTGGAAATTACAAAGTTCCCCCACCGTTCGACGAGAAGACGTCTTACGAAAGTTGGAAAAATGAAATTGAAATCTGGAGACTTGTTACCGACTTGGACAAAAAGAAGCAGGCCCTAGCGGTTACCCTGTCGCTATCAGGAAGAGCGAGAGAAAGCGCGCTGGAAATCGCTGCGGAACATCTCAACGACGATACAGGAATGAGCGTTCTTTTAAACAAGTTGGATTCAGTGTTTTTAAAAGAAGAAAAGGATCGACAGTACGAAGCTTACACGGAGTTTGATCGGATCGACAGGCGTGGCGACACGTCCATGATGGATTACATTATCGAATTTGAACGACGGTACAACAAGTTACGTAAGTTCAAAATGGAACTACCGGATGCAGTGTTAGCATTCAAGCTATTAGACACCGCGGGGCTAAACGTTAAAGACAAACAGCTAGCTCTTACCGCCTGTTCCACTGTATCTTTTGACAACATGAAATCGGCTTTGAAAAGAATCTTCGGTGATAATGTCTATCCTCCACAAGAGGGCGACTCAGCCTTTTTCACCAAATACACAGGCAAGCGTGAACGGAGTTCTAACTCAGAGCAAAGCCCAAGAACAGCTGCAGGGACTAATCCACTCGACAAGTATGGGAGAAGAACTAAATGTGCAATATGTCAGAGCACTTATCACTGGGCAAAAGACTGTCCCAATAAAAGAGAACATGTGAAGCTAACAAATGTTGAGGGATCAAAAGACATTGTTGAAGAATGTAATATTACTCTGTTTTCAGACGAATTCCCATCTGACACACAGATATTCATGGTAGAAGCTTTGGGATCTGCTGTGATTGACACTGCCTGTACAAGAACTGTGTGTGGTGAAAAATGGCTTGCAGATTATGTAAGTGGGCTGCCTCAGAAAGAATTAATAAAGATTAAAGATGAAAAGAGTGCAAGACCTTTCCGGTTTGGGGATGGAAAACTGGTGCAATCCACAAGAAAGGTGACTATTCCTGCAACAATAGGAAAAACTAAATGCAACATTGAGACAGAAGTAGTTCCAGCAGATATACCGATGCTTTTGAGCAAAACATCACTGAAGAGAGCGAGTGCTGTTTTAGACATTGCTCAAGACAAAGCAATGATGTTTGACCAACCCGTAAAACTTGAACTGACATCTTCTGGACATTATTGTGTAAACTTAAGAAAGGAAAAGATCAATAATGAAAACCAGTTTAAACAAAGTGAGACACCAAATGATGAAGATGAAATTCTCACTGTGACAGAAAACATGACAACCAAAGAAAAAAAAACAGTACTGCTAAAGCTACATAAACAATTTGGACATGCCTCAGTTGACAGACTACAAAAGCTCTTGTCTTGCTCAGGCAACACCGATGATGAAAGCATTACAATCCTGAAGGAAATTGTAAAAAACTGTGAAATATGCATCCGGTACAGTAGAGCAAAACCTAAACCTGCAGTGGGTTTACCCATGGCTTCAACGTATAATGAAACTGTAGCTGTGGACCTACATGAGCTTGAGCCAGGTTTGTGGTATCTACATGCCATCGACCATTTTACAAGATTCAGTGCAGGGAGTATTATCACCACAAAAAGACCAAAAGAGATAGTGAAGCACTTTATTCACTGCTGGATAAGCGTTCATGGCCCACCACGCAGATTATTCACTGATAATGGAGGTGAATTTAACAATAAAGAAATAAGAGACATGGCTGAACATTTTAACATTGAGGTTAAAGCCACTGCTGGATACAGTCCATGGAGCAACGGCCTACTGGAAAGACACAATCAGATTCTCACTGAAATGCTACTCAAGGTAAAGAGAGACAACAAATGTGACTGGAAAATGGCTCTGGACTGGGCTTTGATGGCAAAAAACAGCATGCACAATGTACATGGCTACAGTCCCTATCAACTTGTTTTTGGTCAAAATCCAAACCTGCCTTCAGTTCTAATTGATAGACCTCCAGCATTGGAAACTGATGTCAACACATGGATGGGTCATCACACTGCAACACTGCATGGCATGAGAAAAGCCTTTGCTGAGGCTGAATGTTCTGAGAGGATCCGAAGAGCCCTCAGAAAACAGCTGCGACCCACAGATGACAAATATGAAACAGGAGACAAAGTATATTATAAACGTACAGACTGTCAGGAGTGGAAAGGGCCAGGTGTGGTTATTGGCCAAGATGGTGCAGTAATATTCGTCAGGCATGGTGGAACGTATGTCAGAGTACACCAGTCTAAACTAAAAAAAATGAATGAGACACAAAAGAAACTAGGGGAAAGAGAAAGCGAAAATCCATTTAAAACGGATGACCACCTTTCAAAGACACCAGCAGCGGTACTTGATGAAGAACATGACTTTGAAAGTGAACATGAGAAGGAGATGGCACCAACAAGCAATGAATCACTTGGTGTTGCAGAAAACAATGAATCCTGCTGTGATCCAGTACAACCTGAAGGGGATGGTCTCCCACTGACACACACAACTATAAGTGAAGGAATAAAACTAAAAGCTGGACAAGGAATTAAATACACAGACAAAGAAACAGGTCAAAAATATGCTGGACAAATAACAAGCCGTGCAGGGAAAGCCAGTGGGAAACACAAAAACTGGTACAACTTAGAATATACTGAGCCGGAGGAAATTGCTGGATCCACAGGATCCATTGATATGGGACAAGTAAGCAACCTCAAAGTGGTTGAAAATGTCAAGGCCAATACTGACAACAGAGATGATATATTAGTAGTGAACGAGGATATCTTCTCACACGCTAAACAAACTGAACTTGAGAACTGGAAAAGAAACAATGTATTTGTGGAGGAAAAAGATGAAGGTCAGAAATGCATATCAACGAGGTGGGTGTGCACACTCAAGAAAACACAAGTAGACATAGTACCCAAAGCTAGACTGGTTGCAAGAGGCTTTGAAGAAATTAACATTCAAGAACTTCCTAAGGATTCACCCACTTGTTCCTCTGAATCTCTAAAGATGGTCATAGCTGTTATATGCCAAAATAAATGGAAGCTGAACTCTATGGACATCAAAGCAGCCTTTTTGCAAGGTAAAGATTTAACACGGGATGTGCATCTCCGTCCACCTCAAGAGGCAGAGAGTGAAGGAATCGTATGGAAGTTAAATAAATGTGTCTATGGCTTGGCAGATGCTTCCTTGTTCTGGTACAACAAGGTGAAAGAAACCATGCAGAAGCTGGGAGGAACTGTGTCAAAAGTTGATCCAGCTGTCTTCTACTGGCAAGATGATTTCTGTAAGGTGACAGGAGTTCTTGCATGCCATGTAGATGACTTTGTATGGGGTGGTTCAGACAGGTTTTCTTCAGCTATTATCCCCCAACTGAAAACTGCTTTTCAAGTTGGAAGAGAAGAACATAACAGCTTCAACTACATTGGAATGGAGGTTCATTCTCTGCAGAATGAAATCAGAGTACAACAGCGTGCATACATTAAAAACCTACAGCCCATTCCTATGGATCCCATCAGAGCACCACAGCGGGAGGCTCCATTAACAGACACAGAAATGGACATGTTAAAATCCAAGATTGGACAGATTCTGTGGGTAGCACGACAGAGCAGACCTGACATCATGTGTGACATATCTATCCTGGCGTCAAACACAAAACATGGTACAATTCAAACATTACACTCTGCAAACAAACTAATCAGAAAACTTAAATCTGAGGAAGTTACCCTTAGATTCCAATGCTTAGGAGACAGCAAATACCACAAGCTAGTGGTGTTCAGCGATTCCTCAATGGGAAACCTCTCAGATGGAGGGACACAAGGAGGACATTTTGTCATGCTGATGGGAGAAGATGGAAAATTTTCACCCATATGCTGGCAATCCAGACGGATTAGGAGAGTGGTACGTAGCACGTTAGCTGGAGAGACTTTAGCACTAGCAGATGGGATTGATAGTGCTGTCTTTCTTACTACACTCTATTCAGAGCTCATGGTTGGTGATGGCACGCGCAACATCCTACCCATTACCTGTGTAACGGACAACCATTCCCTCCTTGATGCTGTCAAATCCACAAAATGTGTAACTGAAAAGAGACTCCGGCTTGAGATCAGCAGCATCAAAGAACTTATGGGTTCTGGGACAATTCAGGAAATCATATGGACACCTACCAAAGACCAACTTGCCAACTGCTTAACAAAAGTGGGGGCGTCTGCTCTTGGACTGCTGAGAGCCCTAAGTAAAGGGAAATGGCAATTTAAAGATTAAAACAAACACTACTGTTCCTTACATAAGTTAAGTTCAAGTAAATGGAGTTAAAATAAGTAAAGTTAGAATGCTAAAAAATTTCTTTAGCCTGTTATGTGTTCTTTAAAGAAAGAAGGGAGATTGTTAAGTTGTAAGTAGCATACTGCGCATGTGTGAAATGTAAGGAGTGGGAGGCGGGGCTAGATCTGGGGTCCTTGGGGGTTCGTGTGTGGGGAGTGCGGATCAGAAGTTGTTAACGGTTAATGGCGACCATTAAAGTGTGGATGCTAACGTCAGTAGTGTGATTACTGTTTCAACAGCTCCAATTAACTTAAATTTGTCAGATGTGAAAAATACTCCAACCAAAGTAGCATATCCATAGAATCATAGGAATCCTGAATGTGCCCCTGTCATTGTTAACTTTTACTTTGGGCATTGTAGATATTTGTAAAACAAATGATGTAATTTGATGTTTTTTATCCAAGAACTGGAGAAACTGAAGGATCATTTCCAGCAGCTTTCCACCCTCCCAGCCTCCACCAGGTCGTCTCTGCTCCAGCACATCACGGGACTGATGCAGGAACCGGCAGCCGTTGGCGCACTTCAGATCGTGGTAAAGAGCCACACTGATGTGCCTGGTTTTTATCATAACATTAACAGAGCAGATAACTGTAGGTGCTTCTATTTGTGACAGCTGGACCGGATGTATCTGGGTAAGAAACCCAGCCTGGATGATGACGGATTAAAGGAATCTCAGCAGCAGAGCATCCAAGCGATTTTTGAGGTGTTGGAGCAGTCTGGTGCAGAGGAGTCGACTCAGAGCCCAGTCCTCACCGCATTGCATCTGGTTGTCAGTGCATTAGAGGGTAAGACAAAATCCCCAGTGCAGAAAGGAAGAAATTGAACTGTTGTATTTGTTGTTGTTTTTTTACATTGTTTATTAATTTTATCTTTCAGAGTTACCAGATGATTGTCTTCCTGTTTTAAGTGTTTGCAGTAATCCTGCAACCCTACAGACTTTGGAGCTACTGGTTAGTGAGGACCGTTCCCTCCCTCAAGTTAATTCAACAGATCATTTCAAAGGCAGAAGCTAAATTATTTATTCTTTTGAAACACATGGCTTTCCTTACATTTGTTCTAGGTGCAGTGTGTGTCAGGAACCCGGGAGACGACTCTGAGCAGCACAGCATTGCCAGATGACGACTATGAAAGGACTGAACATATTTTTGCCTCCTGTAATGTGTCTCTACAGAGAGACAGCGATATGCTACGGGTTGAAATCAAGCATGAACCAGGAAATCATCCCCTGATTCTCTGCATTGCTATTAAAAGTCTCGCCTCTTTAGCCTGTGGCTGTTGAACCATATGAACTGTATACTGATTAAAAGGAAATCCAATATATTATGTTTTCTTTGGGGATTTAGTATGGACAATTATAAATAAGTGCTTGAAACATAAATGTGAGAATGAACATCGGACTGAATATTTTTTATTGGCAGATTTTACATTGTATAGGACTTGGACTTCATTGAATTGAATGTGATCAAACGTCGATACCCTAAATAGGCACCATCTGATAATTAGAAATCTGTTTCAGCAAAATTCATGTTGTATTACAATAAGCCTTTTGTGGCTTGAGATTGTTTTTGCCCTTTTCAATTAATTGGTCAACAAATCTTTTTTTTTTTTTTTTTTTTTTTTACATAAAACCAAAGAAGTCCTTTAGAAACTGATTTAGGCTTTGACTATTGACTATGTGGTGTTTTCTTTAAAACGTTGTAATTTTGTGTTTTTAAAAACACTTTGAACTGCCTTTCTGCTGAAATGTGCTATACAAAAAACTTGATTCTTTCACCTAAAGCATCGAAGGCCGACTTCTACTACAAATGCTTGTATTCATAGGCCTCACTTGCACATTTTTAAACATGAGAAGTTGTGCACAATAAAATGATGGTGCTTCCTTATTAAACAGTGTCTTGCAAAGATCCCACTTTCTCGATTTCAAGTAAAAATTTAGTTCATTTAGGATTTTCTGTGACAGACCAACAAATTAACAAATAATTGTTTAGTAAAGATGATAGGATAGATACACTTGAATACAGGTGTTTTGTGAAATGGTACAATCACAAGCTTCTATGGATTTCAGTGGGATTTTATTTGATGGATCGAAACATAAGAGACAATTTGTTAAGTGGAAGTAAATTGGTGCATGTTTTGTTTTTTTTCCACAAGTGCAGCAGATGTTTGTGCTTAGCTGCATTCTTTCTGACACCCCTAAATAACATCCAGTGAAATCATTTAACTTGAGAAATGTATGCTCAGTAAAAATGCAGCTGGTCTATGAAGGCCTCAGAGGTTAGAGAAATTTTGTGAACAGCATCATTAAGATCAAGGAACACAGCAGGCAAGCCAGAGATCAAACTAAAGTTTAGGTTGTGAAACCAAAAAGCCACAAAGTTACAATTAGTCCAAACGTTGCTTTGGTGTGCCTCAGTTACAGTTACATTGATGTTTGTAATGTTAAGAAGTTCAAAGAATTTGGTAACTTTTGCAAAAGTCATTTTGATTGAAATCTCAAGATTGATCAATTTGGACAAGAGTGTTTAATAGACCTAAACCTCAGATGAAGGTCCAGAGTTCATATAAAACATGAAACTGGTCCAGGAAAGGGACTATAGACATGTTTCAGAATAACTGGTCCAAATTATGTTTAACAGCTCCAGAGTATTGAGGATATGTTTATTAATAGTTATTTTGAATATTTATTAAAACATTGGTTCAACAGTGTGATGGCATATATAAACAGCTGCATCATTGCAGTAGTCCAAATATTCTAGAACACTTATGGAGAAATAACTAAAACTGAATGTTTGCTTACTGAACGGACAGGAGGGGATTTTTACTGAAAAAGATACGAAGCAGATCATTAGAAAACACCTGTTATTTTATTACACATCTGAAAATACATCTTATCTGAAATCTTGTAAAATAAACCTTTAGTAAGTAAATATGAACATTATTTAAAACTGTTAAGTCTTAGTATTATCACATCTAAAGGGATAGTTTACTGAGATGACGTACCCTCTTCAACGGCCCTGGGTAAGTTTTTTTTTTTCTTTATAAACACAAACAGCACCAAATCCACTGGTTTAACAGTCCAAAAACTTAAATACTCTAACAGTTAGCATTATTATCAGAATGGCTTTTCCAGCCTTTTGTCCAGCTTCAGTGAATGCTGGACAAATACTACAGTATTCCTTTGCTTTCTGTGCAACAATGATCTTCAAAGAGTGATCGGAGGAACGGCTTTCAGAGAGAACACTGAACTAAAATAATGTAGGGGAATACATTTTAGCAGTAAGAAGATATAAGAAACATGATGAATGACTAAGTTTGTAGTGACAATGACTTGAAGCAGTGGACACACACTGTAAACTTAACACTGAGGTATCACATCCTTTTCTTTGACAGCCCTCATTTTAGGAGAATAAATAAAACTTACCTTTATAAGATGTGAAATTAGACAAATTGACAGATGATTAAAAGCAATCTGACAAAAAAGTCGCATCCATTTAAATAGAAATACTCTCTAAAAAAAAACAAAACAACATATTTGGCACTAAATAAGTACTCTTCCTGTTGTTTGGACAGTTGCATAGTGTGTCGGAAAAGAAAACTGGCGATTTAGACTAAGGTGACGGATGCAGTTTGACGTCCCATTCTTCCTGTGTGCAGCACAGTGTTAAAAATTGTATTCAATCCCAGGCCCAGCAGCTCAGACAGCAGGTCCAGTAGGAGGAGCTTCAATACACCCAGCTGACTGGAACCCACTGCGGCTCGACAAATAATCGCTCCACGGTATCTTGCAGCTTGTCGAACGCCTTGTCCAGATTGTCATTGACTATAGTCAGGTCAAAGTAGTGGCTGTACGCCCGGCGAATCCTGGCACTCTCATCTACCGTCTTCTTTAAATCGTTCTCCTGCAACAGAAGCGGGAGTCCAGTTATACTCTGATGGCAGCAGCTACTGTTCGAGAGCACCAACGATCACCACACAACACGCGTACGGGAATTTCTCAGGATTACCGTTAGGATTTTGGTGGTAAGGCCAGCATCGATCACGGCTTTGTGCATGCCTCTTAGTGTGTCCAGCTCAGGAGCAGCGATAAACACCACGAACGGCATAAACTCTGCAGTCTTCAACACCTTCAGGGCCTGTGCATAAACTGTGATGTCACAACCAAAGCTTCAGGGCAAAACAGCTCCCTGTATGGAAGGTGCTGAGGAGATTTTACCTGAGGGTTCACGTCCAGGATGCACGTGCGGCCGGCCTGCACCACCTCGTGGATGGAGTCGATCTTGGTGCCGTAGAGGTTCCCGTCGTACTCGCCATGCTCCAGGTACCGGCTCTCCTTGATGTCACGCTCCATCTCCTCCCGAGTCACAAAACAATAGTTCTGCCCATCTTTCTCCTCTTCTCTGGGATGGCGGGACGTAACTACAGCCAGAAAAAGTCAGGAAAATAATCACATATAGTGCCTTGCAGAAGCATTCTTTCCCCGTCATTTTTGGGGGGAGTATTTAATGTGAGAGACCAAAACAAAAAAGAACATAAATGAGGTGAAAAGTAAAATAAAAATCTGAAAAGTTTGGCATGGAGCCATATGATATTAATTTACCTAAGTCCGAGCTACTTTGAAAAGAGTAATGGACAAAAAACACAAGTGTGTATTTGTGTAGTGCTGGTTGGGACAGACAACATAAACTGCATCTAGAACAACAATCAATGGTTCTAGAAATGATTGATTGAAGTGAAACACTTTCAGATTTTTTGTTTCTAAATTTGTCAGTGGACACGTTCAATGGGTATGAATACTGACAGCACACTGTAGACAATTTCTGTAATTGTCCAGGTTTGTCTGGCACACTCACAGGGGACAGTGGCTCCATATCTTAGAGGATTCATAACAACAAGGCGGTTCTTCAGGCTCCTCCTTCCGACCCCCTGGGCTCCGATCAGAACCAGCGTTTTCCTTCGAAACGGGGGCATCCTGGCCACTTCCTCATAGATCTGCAGCTCATAACGGTCAAACTCTGCTCAAGGCAATGCACACACTGAATGAGAACTGCATCATCTCAGATGCATTTTGACAAAAACACCATAAAGCACATTTGGTGATACACACCTGCATTCTTAGAAGTGAGGTACATCATTCTTTTCTTCTTTTTCTTTGCAGTCAGAGTCCCACAGAGCATCCCTGAAACACAAACGCCAAATCCAAAGTGCATCTGTCAGAGTGTCTCAACAATGGTGTCTGGTTTGTTGGGAAACTGGGGACGTGATGTGTGCTGACCTGTACCAGCAGTGCCCCAGTCTCTCCTCACAAAAGCTTTTCTCTTCTCCTCCAAGAACTGACTGGGAATCAGGCCAGTCGCTCCACCAACAACTTTGCGTGCCTTTGTCGGAATTAAAACAGTTGAGAAAAGAAATGAGGTCGATCTCTTAAATGTGGCACTCAGGAAAAGAAAGAAAGAAAAAAAAAAAAACATTTAACTGAATCTCAACTACAGTCTCTTGTATATGCCAGTACCTGGTCTCCCTATTCACCTTTGATCCTTTAAAATGGGGATCGAGATTGTATTAAAACTATAATGTGTCTTCTGTACGCAGTAAAGCTGTGGAAATGTTTTTTATAAAATCAATGCTTTTCCAGATTCAACTACGCAAAGAAAAAGGCCTTGACCTCTTTAGGAATTAATTGTTTATTTGTAAATGATGCCAGAATAAATTAGATAAAATAAATCTAAAACATGTTAAAGTCAGTTAATTAGACAGAAAGATGAGTTCTGCAGAGCACTTTTTTTCTTATTTACATGTGGAAACTAATGCAGATATACAAGAAGATATTTTCTTAAACCTTGCTGAAAAGCAAAAGGTGCTTAATCAAATTATTTAAATCCAAACTCGCATAATATATCAGAAATATATCAGTTGTCAGTGTCTTGCACTGTCCAAGAAGCTAAAGGACAGAGAGTGATGGAAGCATCCCATTAAGATGCGTCCATATTAAGTGAGGAAAAGGTGGATTCATGCCCACAGATATAATTCCAATATCTATCAGTAATACTATTGAAATCACATGATTTCTTAGTATTTTGCAGCCCTACTCCAAACATCAAGGAAGAACACAGAAAAAAGGACTGAATAAACCAGGCCTGTGAAAATCTGAACATAATATTTCAGTATTTCTTGGTGCTGTTGACTCACCTGCCACCAGTTGGGGTCCTCCTTGTTGACAACATGAAGTATGTCTCCTTTAGCAAAGGCCAGACCTGCCTCTTTACAAGGGATCAGGTTATCTGTAGTTGGGTTGTAGCTGAAGTATGGCTTCAAATAAACCTACAAGTTAAGAATTAAGTTAAAATTCGGTGCAAAAAAAACAACTTAAATGTATAAAATTCTTTTAAAATGCCTATGAATTTTTTATATTGGTGTGGAAGAATTCTGGTCAATTTTTGAACTTAAACCCCACATTTAAGGGCATGCTGCAGCATCTAAAACAGACTGAATCTGAACTACTCCATTTGAAAACCTTCATTTTGTTCTTAAGGCATTCAAAGGCGGACCAGTGGGTGATGTGTCGGATCTGCACAACCCAGCTGTGTTTGTGCTTAATCTCACTAGGCTTAGGTTGGACATTCTGCTTCAGGATTTTCCAGTAGAGTAGAAAGCATGGCTTCATCGATTTAAATATCTGAGTTACTGCCGAACTGGTGGTGTGACCGTTCCTGTTTTACCCACAGATTTCACTCCACGTTGTTGTTTTTTCTTATTTTGCAGGAGTTATGAGACACAGAGGCAAAGTTACTCAACAAGTTGTTGCTAGGTAACCGAAGTAAAGGGAACTTGAAACTGCTTGTTACCCAGCAGGTTGTTACTAGGTAACCAAAGAGTGAGTTAGTTGATGCCATTCACTTTGCTTAGCTGGCCGTGAGAGGTTGAGCGGCCAAAGCCTTTCCTCTGCCTACATCCCCCAGAATCACATGTGGGTCTGGATCAGAGTTTATTCTATATATTGAATATTCTACCAGATATATTACCTGCTGATATTGGTCACATGACTATCATGACATATACTGTTAATATGTGGTGGTAGGGTTTATTGTCCAACCCTACCACCACCACGTATTGACAGCTGATGACTCTTGGCCGTGATATTTACCTCAGAATACTCCCATAGATGTAATTTCTTCACTCACTTTCTTATTGTTGAATCATGAAAACTGACACGTTTAACATGTGGCGTGGGCCTGCAGTGATAAAAGTAAAGCTGAAATCTGTAGGGAGCTTAAAATATATCAGAATGAGCATTGAATAATTTATTCTGTTAGACATAAATGGAAGCTAACAGGGACATTAAAAAATAGTAGAAAAGAGGGATTAATCGGTCCCATTTGGCAGAGATGTCAGTGTGTGACATAACCTTACACACTCTGCCAGTGTCAGCCGCTGTGTGTGCCTGTTACAGTAAGGACCAGAGGGGTGTTCCAGTGAACAGAGTGGTATGTGTCCTACTTAGAGTGCAGAGTGTTATTAATAGTTCCTCGTGGACTCAGTTTTCAAACACCTGGCATTCTGCAAACAGCCAGTCAGGCTGCTCCCCCCCAGTCCTTGGCAGGTTCAGGACAAATCCATGCCATTCCAAGTAAGAGTCCTTGTGTCTGGATTACTTGTACTTCGAGGAATATATAATTCATTAGGACTGTGTGGGATTTGACATGCTGGTGACACTGCCTTCACCTCACCTGCGGGGGCGCCGGTATGTCTCTGTAGCTCGGCAGGACCTTGAGTGTGACGCTCCCGCTGCAGTTTCTCAGCAGCTCCTGGAGTTCCTCGGGGTTACTGCCCACTTCCTGACCGTTGACTTCCCGGATGACGTCGCCTGTGTGCAGCATCCCCTGCCTATCGATGGAGCTGCCGTGCAGGATCCGTGTGATCACCATCTCCCCATTCACCGCGCGGAACGTCACTCCCTGAAGGAGAGAACGAGTGGGTCGCTGACAGTGACACAACCTCTTGCTATGAAACAACTTGACCAAGTCAAATTAAAACGCTGAACTGAGTCACGTTAGATGGAAAACATGGAGGATTTGCAGTGCTACATGTCCTCCTCTGCAGAGATGCGGGTGCTTACCAAAGGCTCCCCGGTCTTTTTCTGGATGCCAATCATCCTCACAGCGTCGGCGGGCATTAGGGAACTTGGAGAGAGGGAATTGCTGTTATCCATGGCATTAGCCATTTCATAGGACTTTGCAGCCACCTTGTCATGAGCTTCAATCAAAGACTGAAACAGGAACATAGGGAAAAATTTTAAAAAACAACAATACAAAGCTTTTTTGTCAATAAATAAATAAATAATCACTGCAACATCAATTTAGCAAAACTGTTCCTAAAGAATCACTCAAACTATTTTGCTTTGTTTATGTCGGCGCTGACTGATGATTTGGAGAACATGACTCACCATTATTGCTGTCCTTCCAGCAATAAAATAAAGCCAGCATCATTTATAGCAGCCATTTTACAGGATTAATGATGAAAGCCCTTCCCTCTTGTACCTTGTTTCCTCCACCATTAAAACCAACTCAAACGTGCTTTCTAGTATTCACACAAACCCAACAACAACCATTTCCTGAGGATTTTATTTCAATGAAAACTAAAAGCCAAAGACATGCGCTGTCACTCTATCTATATAATTCTGCCTAAAGTTAATTTTAGCCTCTAATGCTGGCCCAGAGACTCAACATGACAAGTTGTCATGCATCTAGCAGACTAAGGAAAAAAAAAAAAGGCTCAAAATTGAATTATTTCACAAGTTAAAAAAAACTTTACCATCCTTCCTCCTGATCCAATAAACCTTCACTGAATGAGGGATTACAGTCTTAATACCTTAAAGTGAGGTTCTTGGAGGATTCTGGCGAGCTCAGCTGCAGCAGGATCTCGTTCTTCGAGGTTGTTGAGGGAATCCAAGATCTCTGTGAGCAGCTGAACGTTGTCGTCCCCAACAGCTTCTAGCTTGACTTCCTCAAGGCGCTCGTGAGCCTGAATGCACAAAGCAGCAGAAAAATGACTGAAAAAATATACATAAAGTAGAGATGAGAATGTACATGACACCAAAAAGATGGGACCACATTAAATACTTTTAAAGACTTGTTTCACCTCTGAAGTTCACAAATATTGTGTACATGTCAACACAAATATGCGCTGCAATAGCCTGGCTGCATAATGTTGCTCGAACTATGCTATTTAAGGACCTTTTGGTCTTTTTACAACATTCAGTCTCCTTCAGTTTACACCTGTCATGAGTTATGGAGAATAGGATTAACGTTGATGAAGTTCAGCTGTGGCCCCACATGATGAGGGCTGCAGTGGAGAGATGTAACAATATGGCAGACTCTTAGCAACTTGTGCAAGGCAGAGGGAAGAAATATTATTGTTGTTGCTGTGAAGAACCCAAAACAAAACTGAATGCTGAAATTGAATCAAAAGTTAATTATATAATTCCACTCAAAGATGAATTTAAGGGTGTGCAACCAGGTTATTGCACTTTCTTTGTCTTTTAGTCAGTTTTAGCATACAGATCAGTTAAAACATGACATTTTTACTCTTTTAACACTTTTTCCTATCACCTGCATATAAAACTAGGGCTGCACCGATTTCAATTTTCTGGTCAATCACCAATCTTGAAAAAGCTAGACCTGCCAATCCCTCAATATATACCATGATCCTGGAAATTCCTCTCCTCTCTATAATGTTAGAATTTGCTTTTGCTAAGCAAGAATACAAAGTAGTACTAATGGGAAGTTTGCGCTTCACCTTAGCAAGAGAACGGACGATGGGGCTCTCCATGATTCCTTTGAGGAAGATGAGGTCAATATCTTTGGCTCCAGTTCCTGATGGCATGTCTTTCAGGTTGTCAAGAACCTGCTGCATGGCTGGAGAAGAACAACGTCGTCTCAGACACGAGCTTGACCAAATGAAAGATCATGACCAGCAGACAACTGCATGTTGGCTTAAAGTGGTATGACTTGCATTTGTGAAAGTAAAAATCGGAGCTGATTGTTACATCTACTGGAAAATAACTGGAGTAAAAATGCCCAAGGTACGAACAAGTTGACAGAAATAAGCTTAAAAGCATCAACCGTTACTGTTGGAGCAGCAACAAACACAGATTCATATAGTTCAACAAGATTGGTCCAAAGAAAGCCACAAAATAATCAAAGATTTTTGGGTTTTTTTTATTTTTAGCTCACAGAAGACAGCTAAAAATTTCTTTCAACGTTTCCCTACACCGACATACAAGCATACACAGGTGTTTTCTTTCACATTAGATAAGCAGATAAAACAGACGTACTGATGTATGATAGTGTTTGATTTAGTAAAGACTATTACTTCAAAACATTTGTTTTGTTAATGCAATATCAACTTTTTAGTTGACAATGTGAAGTTCACAAGCAGCAACAGGACATGAAAAATAACAAAATAGTTAATGATTCGAAATCAGAAACAGCTGTTTTAGTTTGCTGTCCGTTGTGGCTTACCTGAGCCAGACTTTGCATTGGCCACGGTCATGTTGATTATTCCTGAGCTCAGGATGGTCAAACTCTCTGAACACGCTCAGCAGCCGCCCAAATGCCCGTTTAAAAAAACCAGAGCAACTGCAGAGCTGAAGGGAGACAGAAACCCAACAAGTCAGAACAGTTTACATTACGATAACCACATTATACAAACCTTGAAATGACATCTACCAAGCTGACATGTTGTACTAACACAGATCCAAACTAGAGAATGAGAACAACTAAAGAGCACAGAAAATATGCCTCCCTTTGGGTTTTATGTGAATCTCTCTAGCATGGATTTGCTATGAACTGGTATGAACTGAGTAAATTATATAAAGATGGCAACTGAATAAGGACTGAATATCATCTCTTTGGTTAAAGATTGTACAATTCACTCACAATAGAGGCTTTTTGTATAAACATTCTCCCAAACCAAATCTATGATATTAGTAAAAAGTCAGGTGATGGCAGCTGTGGGTCTTCTAAACTCTATTTAGTCACATCCTGCACCGTTAATGCATAATACGCGCAGCGTCCTAATATGCATGGTGTGAACTAAAAGCAGCTTACCATTCTTGCATGCATTTCAGGATCTTACCTATGAAGTGTGTTTAAATCATCAGAGCGGCAGGCTGTCTCCGAGCGTCAGGTCTTTCTAAAAAACAGGCATCTGGTATGTCTGCCTTTAACACAAAGAGGAAAAACAATCCACTGAGCATCAACAATTGTTTGAAAATGTGCATGAAAGGCCTTTTAAATATTTAAAGAAGCTGACTACGCTGATAAATAACCTTTAGTTGTCTACCTCTGATCCATATAAGGAAGCACTTTTTTGAAGTCAATCTAAATGGCCAAATTAAATACACAAATAGTACTAGTTATTACATACAGTAAAAGATCAGTTGAGTTTTCCTTCCAAGGTCAACTGCTTGTGTCATTTTTCACAATGAAGAACAAAGATGCCACTTGAGGTAAAACAGGTTACCTCAAACGGCATCTGTACGTTGTCCTTCGACCGTGCCCTGACTTGTCAGAAATGTTACGCAAATAAAACAGCTGATCATGTTGTCCTACTGCTTCATATGAAGGATAAACAGATATTAAGGATTGTTTGTTTAAACTTTCAATTTCCTAAAAAAATAAATAAAAATTGAATTCACAGCACAATAGAAGCAAAACCCACATTAGCCTCTCCGGTGCCAAGTCATTTCCCTCTCACAACTAAAAGTTTTTTTGTTTTTTTTCAATTAGACATTTTTAAATATTAGTCTTGACTGAGTGTAGTTGTCTGATAAACACAGAGATGGGACTGTGTTTGCTGAGATGGGACTCAGTACGGTATGCACTGCGCTGCTGTGCATACCGTAAAGGTGTGAAATGTGTGATATTACAGTGCGCTGTCAATCTAGTGGCCTCCTGTTGGGGTGTGCAGGAGGAGTGATAGAGAGAAAAGCCACAGCTCAATGTGCCACAAGTTTCAATGGGCAGAAGGTCTCAGAGTATAAGTAGAGGTGCACCGATCGCACCTTTCATGGCCAGTACCAATTTGAGTGTGTTTTGTTTTTTTTACATCTGACCTGCTAACTTTATTTTAACCAATTCTATTTCTTTAATTTTCTTCAACATATAAAAGTAAAGAACAACAATAAATGTGCTGTTGGTTTCTTGATAGAGGTAGAAGCTTAACTCTTCCATGCATGAATTATGATCCTTTGTGTCAGAATTTTTTTTCCATTTTAAAAAATTTTTTTCTTAAGGCATAAAAAAGGTAGGAATTTTTTTTTTATGTAATTATTGTAATTTTGTCCAAATACAAAGTTGTTATTTGAAAAATACATCAGTAGTATTGTTCCTTAGGGGTTATATATTTTTTACTTGCAAGAGTCGTCTACAGTGGAAGGAGGGACCGGGTCGGTTCTCATGCTTTTTTGTCTGTCGGCCATATTGTATTTAACAAAAATAATTTCTTGCATTTGCAGCTGATGGCCAGTAGTTGATGGTATATTTTATGACGCATTAGTGTCCACTTCAGTGGTCTATGTGCATTTATAACATAAAAATCCACAGGACGCACAAGAAAATGGCTTTTAGATAGCTGTCCACTGTAGTGACCACTATGCATGAAAGGGTTAAAATAATTTTTTTTTTTTAATCTTGTAACAACAAGATTTTGCATACACTGCATAAAAACATGACCTTGTCTGATTTCCATTTGACTATTTTTTTTTTACCAAGTTTCTGTTGCTTCAAGCATTTAAAGACTGAAACTTATAAGCATTCTTAGTTTTGAGGCAGATAACGAAAAGCAAAAAAGATCTGTTATCACAAATTAGAATAGATGCTTCACTTAACTTGTTGATGCTTCCTTCATATAAAGGAAATCAGCAAAGTGAAAAACATTATAATTCAGAAAAAGAAGTGGCCTATTAGCCTTGGCTGCTATTTTATTAAATATCGCCACGGGCCACAGAAAAAGCCACATCAGTCGACCGCAGCCTGAAATATAAGGAATCCTTTTAAAAAAAATTTCTGTTATGAGATGACTTGAGTGAAAAAGCAACTCTGTCAGTGAGTTATGCATGGAAGACCTTTCTTAATGCGAGTGATTTAAAAAAAAGTATTGAGAAGTATTGTAATCCAGCTAAAGTTACGAGAACAGAGTAATATTATTTTAAAAAGAACATGCCAAGTGATTTGCACTGATTGCATAAAAGTAACCATGCAGGATTTGAGGTTATGATAAAAGTTGGGTTGAAACTATCTTAGAGTCAACATGTTGAAAAGCTGTGCTGGCTCCACGGACTGAACTGCTGTCAAAGCTACACGTGTTTTTCGCTGCTATGATAAGTAGCCTCTCTTGGCTAACTGACAGGAAAACTGACATTTTCATAGTAATTTCCAATCACTTTCTATTAGTTTGACTTTCAATTTTTAAAACTACGCGCTGTCAGGTCTTCTTTAGCAGCATTTTAAAAGAGTCGACCCTCTTTCGTTTTGCAGTCCACATGCAGGTTAGCAATGCTAACAAGTAGCAACTGCTAGCTAGCTGTAAAAAATATCTTTCAAGTGTGACTAATTAAACTGTTGCGTCGTATCTAAACAGAAATAAGACAGTTAATCCAGCTGTGTTTTAAGGTTATTTATTTATAAGCAGAGCAATTTATCAGGGGAAATGAGCCGTTTTCTAGTGCTGTGCAGCTAGCTAGTTAGGCGCTTCAACGTTACTCCACATTAGCCTCAGAGTTAATTAAACAAGAAGCAGCAGCAGGTACAACATTGAAACGTTTGCTGCTCAATTTCAGTTCGGTTATAACATACCCAATGTGCTGTAATCCAGTCACGCCTCCATGGTTTTCCTTTATTCAATAGATTTATTAATCCCCGATCTCTCACGCAGCAGTAACTTGTGATTTCATTTCCAGCGTGCCTGCCCCCTTCCTCTCTCTCAGCTGCCTGTAAGTCCACACACACGCTGTGTGAATGTCACGCAGAGCTGCTTCGAGTTATCCAACCCATTCAAACCCGCCACAGCCACTGGAGACTTACACAAACTCAGACACTTATTTTCAATCTGCAATTGTCTCAGTTTTACATATCACCAACAACACTTTTCTCATCCCATCTTTTCTCTTTCAACTTGAAAGTTAGTGTGTGGAGATGTTCATTGTTGTTACCTATAAACATTACTTTAGCTGTTCATCAGTTGCAAAAGTATTGCCATGGTTCCCGGACCTTGTAGAATAAACGCATCCCCACAGCATGATGTTGCCACCACCATGTTCCCTGTTAAGTTTGTGTCTCACGGTAGATGACAGATATAGACTGCAGGCCGATCACATTTTTTTATTATTTCTGATCACCTGTGAGGTTTGAGATCAGTGTAGTTTTGCATAACACCATTATGCACACCATAACCAGAAAAGAAGATGTCAGATGAATGACAGCATATGGTACTCCAAAACCTGGCTTGTCTTTTTACATCCATTGCTTTTCACAGATGTGTGCTTATGATTACCCATGTACCATGCTATGTACACAAACAAATGCTCACTCATCTGTCTCTAATGCTGGTCTTTGAGCTGTGAGCTAACAATAAGGCAGATGGTTCATCACCTCATCTACCTACAGATGGCTACAAGTGTTTTTTTTAGAATGGTCATTTTATAACTTTTTTTTAAATACGGTGACATCAGATCTGCCTTAGATTATAGATCTAGCTGCACATCATTAGTAATGAATGATCATCTTAATACTTACAATACATTTTCCCATAATCTACTGATAAACACTGTACAGTTGGTTTTGTTTCACTTATTCTTTACAGAGATCCTTAAATGCCTTTTGTTGTGGTGTTACATACTGTGCTTTGGACTCCTCCAGGTCACTAAAGGATTAAACTGCTGATCTGTTTTCAGTCAGGCTCCCAGTGCTGGGATGTTTGATGGACCATGGTATAGAATTGTCTCAGTTTACATTTCATTTGAAGTCAATAAAAAAAACAAACATTTATTAGCAATAAATCTCCGCATAGTATACCCATTGAAAATGCAATGCTTTAATTTACCAGAAGGGGTTGCTATTACCCTACGACTTTATGACACTGAGTCCAACCGCTTCAAGGGCCGGTATTACAGTATGTATTTTCCAAGCAAAGAGTGCCATTTCATAGTACAATCAAGTAACTATGTTACCTTCAGTTTATATAAAAATGTTGTATATACCAAACATAACCTAAAAGACATTAGACTTTATAAGCTGATGCCTTGAAATTTGGACTCTGTTTAAAAAGCTTATGCTCCTTCTGACAGTCAGCCTTCAGCAAGTCATCACAACAAGGCTTCTTGTTATGCCAGAAACAACCGCACTTATAGCTTCGAACTGAGAAGTAGTGTGTTTGATAAGGTTGGCAGACATGCAGTTCAACCAGGATTTTGCTGATTACTGCTGCCGCTAGTTTGGAGGGTGAGTGGAGTGCTCTGTAAGGCAGACTGCAGCTCCAGTCTTGAGACTATGTAGAAATAGGCTGCGATTGAGGGAGCAATCAATTTCACCCAAACAGAGGTAACTAACTTTAATAGTTATTAATTATTACTAATTATTTACTTTCATAAACCACTTTTTATTTCAATCAGTGGCATTGTTATGGAGGTTCTGCTTAGTCAGTGGTTCCTGAAATTATCAGCTTTAGTCCTACAGGTAGCAAAGGACTCAATGAAGTATACATGCATCCATTACAATAAGGTAACTTAGCAGTATAATTTACATTTACAAATTACATTTGTTACCTTTGTTTTGTATTAACATTTTCCCAAATAGATCTTGATTCCAATTTTGGGAATCACTGGCATTTACATGGATTGTCATCTACCTAAATCTCCTATTTGCAGACGTTATATGCCATACATGCTGCAACACTACACTCCTTCAGAGACCAGGGTTTCTTTTTGTTAATCAATTAAAAAGGAAGATAAATAAAACTACATTGAAGTTTATCATTCTAATGTGACAAAATGTGAAAATGTTTGAAGGGACTGCACCTACAAATGATTTTAATTTCTGATTATTTTAAGATGGGATTACCTGGACATCTCTCTGAATGTGGTAACTTCAGAGATTGCAAAGATGAATGATTTGACTCCAAGCTGATGCATGATGAGGAATTGTTGCAATTGTTTGTCTTACTGTGTAAGGTATTTAGAGGGTTGTCAACATTATTGCAGAATTATAAGATGCTACAAAAAGTATTTGAATTAAAAGAAATTAAAATATTTAAAGGATCTATTAACATACCATTATTGACAGCCGTTGAGTTTTGTCATGCTTTCAGACTAACTAGCTGCATACATTAATGAATTCACAGATGACTAATCTAAATAATATGGGACACAAAGGAAACCCCAGGTAATCTCCACTTGATTACATGTGTGAGTCTTTGTCCTAAAAAGCTCTATATAAGTTTAATATATTATATAGTTTTGTTCCAGCAAACTGTGTTTTTCTGCCTTTTTTTTCAAGTTTTCAGATAAGCAGTGATAAATCTCTATTCTACCTATATTCTACTACAAAAGATATATTTAGTGCACTAATTGCAGTCACATAAGGGCTAACATTCCCATCTTTCTATATGGTAAAAAAGCCTCTCTTAATTTTAGTGTGATAAATAGTGCCTCTCCGCCCACGATCAAAAATCATCAAATAAATTAGAGCACAGCCAGACAGACAGACAAATGAAGTTTATTTCATGCAACACAAGTTTCTGCCATGTTGGTAAGAGACATATTGTACCATCTTCTGGACGTGACAAAGCAGGCAGAATCACCACCCCGGGAGACCTTCGTATCTACATGAATACATACAAAGTTCATCAGTCACTGATAGTCTTGATCTTACACATGCACCAGTCAGAGTTTTACTGAACGATACATTTTACATCTGCCCTACAGATTCACGGTTTGACCAATTCTGACTATACTACATGATGGAGAAATACATCTTTTGCAGGTTTTTTGATAGAGGTAGTGGTTTTTGAATACAACTGAAAATGAAGAAGTTACACATTTGACCGCATTTATGCCTCAAAGTGTATGTCCCTAACTTTTATTCCAATTGTTTAAGCTCAAAAAAGTATTACAGTGCATGGAGTATGTTATAAACCTAATGATGAAAGTTCTAGTGCGAAAGAGATCAGACTTTCCAGTATTTAACCTGCCAGTCACTGATTAGAACCAATTAAGAAAGCCAAACTGACTCTGATCTCTTATCAATTGATGGTTGCATCTCTATCTCTCTTGCTTTTTATTTGTAAAACTCTTGTGTCTTAGTTACGCATCATTCAGCCAATTAGATTCTTACCGTATATAGTTGGATCCTGGAAGAGTTTCTGCGCTCTCTTTCACAAACAGGTCAGAAAATACAGTGTCTGGGTTGTCTCTTTTTCCATACCTGTGCATGAAAAAGTAAAATAATCATCACATCAGCACCTTCTTGATAAGACTCAGGTGATTTAAGGCACTTAAGAAAATATAAAAGAAATTTAAAAACTTACCTCTGTCTTGTAATGAGATTGATATAATGTCTCAGTGCAGAGTAATACTTGGCAAGCTCCTCAGGCGGAGCTCCTTCCCGGGGATTGGCAGGCTTGACTGGATAAGCATCTCTGCCAGAGAGGAAACATGCCAGCAAGCAAAGAGCCAGAAGAGTTGGCGACATCACAGCGTCTGAGTGTGTCCTAGGTTAAAAATGAGGGGCAAATGCTTACTAAGCAAAAAGATTTTACACCAACACAGAATACACAGTCTAAATCAAAAGGTATTCCAGATTTCTTGTCAAAAATGAAGTTTCAACTGAGATGAAACAGAAAACTTCCTTACTCTTGATAATTTGATAAAAGTGCCGCTGTGGGTTTTCTTGCTTGTTCACGAGCGCCTGTTGCAGATTCCCAACGTTGCCCTGTCTTTTATAGTGAGCGCAGAGCGTGAGGAGAGGGGGTGGCAGAGGGGCTGATTTCATTTTCCTTCAAAGCCACTCCTGAGAAATATCTGTTGCCTCATTAGCTTAATTAAACCTGTAATGGCCGAGCAGTGAAATAAAATGGAGATGCACAGTTACATTATGAAAACACAAAAGGTGTCGGCATTAGGCTCATTAAAAAGTTGTTTGACGTGATGGACTACATATGCCCCATTGTTTCTATTAAATAATTTCAGATGAATCACATTAGAAGTTCATTGTGTGTGAGTAATTAATTATTTCTGCTTTATAGTACCACAAATTAATGTTTTGCAAGATCACTGAGTCCTGTGCAGCTGGTAGGAAATTTCAATATTGAAGTCAGACAGAGCCCTACATCATGGATTCATATTTTATTTTGTATTTTAACTTTATTATGCATTGATTATGGGGTTAAAACAGCACATTTTCTTATAAAGGAAATTCTCACAGTAATTAGATTAGATGATCACATCTTGCTTGATATTCTTGAGTAAAGGTAATGATATGAAGCTTTTTCCATGGCTGATGTTTGAAAGCTGCATGTGCCTGGTTAAATGATGCTACAGCTGATTGAGAAAACATCCAGATAAGCTCCTCTATAAAACAAACTAGTGAAAACAGCTTTTCCTTCCGTTGTAATGCCTCATAATCACACTCGAGCAGTCCAGCTATAGCCATAAACACATCTCTTGAATCAACAGGGATACGAAACAGTTGCACTCGTGCTTTTTCTGCACTGACACATAGTTGATTTAGGTTGGCAATTCTGATCCATACCAGACTGCACAGGTTCAAACCATACCAAACAACAGGAAAACAGCTCAGCAAATCAGACAAACCCACAAACTTCTAATTTCAGGTGATGGAGGGTACAAGTTGCTCTCAGCCCTCTAAATGGCAAGACAAGTCTAATGGCAACTATTTTCTTTGAGGAGCACTCAAGTGAAATTTGACAGGAGATGAGTGCTGCTGTTATCTATGACAGACATGAACTTTAGCACAGGTCTTACATGAACAGAACATAGAAAAGTGAAAAAAAATTTTTTTTTTTGGTCTCACATTTTTCAATAAATATTGAGATGTTATATAAAACACACATAGCCATGTATTAACAATTTTATATCATTTCCCAGTTGCCTTCTGATGGTGATAAGCAACAAAAGCTTCATTTTCTGTTGATACAACCAATCATATTGTCAACGTGTCATGGTGTTCAGTGTCTTCTTTTATTCCTGTTCAGTTGTCACTCTGGATTCTGGCAGTGAAAGCAATAAAATAACAGCTAAATAGCACAAAGCTGTCTTTCTCTTTGACAATTTATAATTTTCCTTAGAAAATAAACACATGCTGTGCAGAGAATCTGCTCAGTGTTGTACATCTGATTTACATACTCTGTCTCACTGCGTTTGGCAGACAAACATGGACCAGGTGGTTACAATGTAGAGTCTCCCAAGTGTGCCGTTTGGTACAAGAGACATCATCTGTGTTCTTTCAACAAATACAATGTATGACATTTTGACTAATGATATCAATTTCTTTTTACATTTTACACAATAGAACAGCAACAAGAGCGTATTTGTGCATAAAAATAGAGTTCTTTGTTTTTAAACAAAAATCTGACATGTGACATACTTGATCTCAGCTCAAATACAGCTGTTCCATGAAAGCCTCAGTAGTTTGTCATAGAACGTTAGTGAACAGTGTGGTGAAGATCAAGGAGCCCTCAGACATAAGTGAATTCCCATCCATTACCATCAAATTTAACAAAATTGTGTCAAATGTTTTTGACATGTCAAATGTTTTAAAGCTATTAAAGTATTCCAAACAGCAACAGGCAGCCTGCAAACTACATAAACACAAGCATCACACACAAATACTTTGAATCTCACATAGTTAACACAACTGATCAAAAGCGATTTGTTTTGAGAGCAATTTCAGTTAGGTGACATCAGGAGGAAAATATATTTGAGTATCTCATGTGCCGCGATTTCATTTCAATCTGGAGAGACTCAGACGGAAAAAACAGCGATTAAACAGGTTTATTGACATGCATGAATTTAAAGTTCTTTGGCGCTCGGGCCCCGGCTGAGGACATTGAGCTGTGAATTGTGATCAGCTCGGATGAGCATTCCCGATGTAGGTTAGGAATGTCATCCCCCGGGACCCGACACTGGTGGTGGGGGTCGGTGAAGGATGGGAGCCTGAAGAGTGGAGGTGGAGAAGGGGTGGAGGAGGGTTGAGCGCAGCTGGAAAGCGGAAGATGCCATGGATGGAGGTCCTTATCAACTGGGCCTAGGTCGGTGAGTGGACGTGACGTGGCTTGGTCCTGCGTTGATAGGTCGGCGGTGATGAGCGGGACGCGCCGACTGGATGATGCAGGTGGGGCTAAAGAGTCTTCCAGTTTGAATTTGCGCCTAGGCTTCATTTCAATCCAGTTAAATGAAATTAAATCAAACTTACATAGCGCTGTTCAAGCCCCAAAATCAGACGTTTCTGTTCACACACACATTCACACACTGATGATGGCAAGTTAGTTAACTGTAGCCACACCCTGGGGCAGTCTGACAAAAACAACCAACTCCAGTAATAAAGGCAGGCGGAGCAGGAATTGAGCTGGCAACCCAATGACTGCCCAATGATTACTCCTAACGTTGTCACCACCATGACCTACTTCAAAAGAGAAGCACAAATACAGCCATTGAAGGTGTTCTAGTCTGACCAGATTAATATGACCAGATTTATAATTTGGTCTCTGTGCCAAACATAAAACTATCACTAACACTAAAATATCACCCTGATTTCACCTTTGTCAAAACATGGTGAGATGGCAGTATCATGCTAAAGAGATGCTTTTCTTCTAGAGAAACATGGAAATTGGTTGAAGTTTACATGATTTTAGAAATAAACATATTTCCAAAGATCATTACAGGGAAAACATAAAAGGCTGCAACAGACTAAACTGTGGTGGAGGTTCAGTGTCTGGAAAGGCAACAATCCCTAAGGCCACAGCTAAGATGGAATGGTTTTGATCAAAGCATATTTTACTTGATGTTAAAATGGCCCAGGAATCCCAACAGTGTGGACAACAGTGGCCTGAAAGTGTTCTGAGGCACTGGGAGATGAATGATTAATTCCCCAATAGATGCATACTGAGAGTGATAAAACAGCTGCCCATTATCCAGCCTGTTTTCTCTGCAGAACATTAAGTTGTCACATACACACAAGTATAGGATGGAAAGCTTTATATTGGCTTTGCTCATTTATGTTGCATGAAATGATCCATTTAGGGCAGCGTGCTGCACCTTTATACAAAAACAACTCATGCAGGAGAGATAGTCTGCCACTGCTGCTTGCAGAATGCTGTAACCAATCGCCCCTTTCCTCATAATCTACTCCATCAACAAGTCGACTCCTAATGACCACACAACAGTAGGTAAAATGACATCGTTATGTCACACAGCAAAATCTGAGTGGAAAATTTCTTTCACATTTCAGTGTTCCTTAAAGTTCACCAGAGATAAGCTTATATTATACAGCATAACTAGAAACAAAACATTTATAAACCTTAAGTAATGGGCATGTTTATAGACCTGCAAATACAAAATCAGTGCAATTTAAAATAGAGGCTTGTCGAAACTTATTTGATATTTCTTTATTCCTAAGAGTTTGTTATACAGGAACAAGACAGTGTGACAGTATCGGAAGACAGCATAAAGGTCAAAAGGAAAATGGAAAAAGACATTTATGCATCTTCAAACAGTCAAGAGTGATTATCAGTATACAAGTCGAAAGAACAAGTATAGCTGTGGCTAGAGAGCCAGTTAAACCTGTAAACATGCAGATAAAGGGGACAAAGTGACCTGGACTGATACCACAACACAGAATGCGGTAAAAACACATCACCAGACCTCATTTTTTAAATTTAAGTAGCACAAAAGCTTTCAAGCAGGAGGTTTGCACAGGCATATCACCTGACGAGTCAATGAAGTGTAGTTGTGGCTACATAGGGTTATATGACCCTATGACCTTGGAGGTTATAGGTTTATATTAATATGCTATGTGTTATGCAGTGCTTTACAAAATTAATAATGCAACTTGAACTTTATCACCTTTTGTCACATCACAATCAAAAACTTCAATGTCTTACATAATCTGCTGCTCAATTTTACTTGATACCCAACAAAAAGCTCAAGATCAGTCAGATGAGTCTTTGCTTGGTAGAGACACCCCCCCAAAGAAACTCAGCTATTAGGTGGTTGCATACAGGGGGCATAGTAATTATGCTACACTTCACAAATTTATTATAGAACATTTAGAAAACCTTGCTTGTAGTAGTTTCTTTCCATATTACAATGTTGCTCTATTTTGTGTTGATCTGTCACATAATGTGGCTAGTGCATGATAAAATAAGAAAATGTTCAAAAATGAATCCTCTGTTATTTAATCATGTACAAATTTTTACTAACACTAGAAATAATTTTGTTTGACCTATCAAGAGACTGGAGTTTGACTGAAGTGACAATCTGCAGTATGAAGATAAAGCAGATATAAATGGGAGACATTTTATCAATATAGCCAAGCTTGAAGCCCACTGCTTACTGGGTAAAATGACCAATTTCACTTATAATTGTCCATGGTTTAAAAGTAGCCCAGAGCAACATTTTATGTCAGAATCACCACTGGCACCAAACAGAGTGTGTGTTTGATTTTAAAGACATTGTGTTATAATTAGTAGTTAGGAGTTGGACCCTATATTAGAGTCAGACACTGATTGTGTATTGAGGTTGCCTAGTATGTTGAAGCTGTTGAGTAGAAGGTTTGAACCAGTGGTGCTGCTGTTTTTATACTTCATAAACTTGATTTTGAAAACTGATGTTAACATGGTCCAGTGATGTTCAGCTAGAGGTCAGACTTTCAGTCAATTTAAGTGCTGGGTTAAACCATGTCGTATGCAAAAGTTTAGCTAACAGCATCGTTTTTCCTGTATGCTCCAATCAAACTGTTTGAACAAGTAGAAAACATCAATTTGAAATGGTTGGCTTTGATTACCTTCCATCCCTCTTTTTGTACCCATCAAACTGCAGTGAGTCAGTCCAATAATTGGAAGGTCACAAGGTGTGCAAACTGCTATAATCTGCTATTGCACAGCTTTCTAGATGAAGTTAACTGGAACCACTCTTCATCCCTACAGATACTTTGAAATGTTAACATTGTAAAGGGGAGTTCTGGAAAAAAACAGTGTTGCTTAACTTCCACTGCTGGAAAATTCCAAAATATCCTTAAAAAACCCACTAGGGGTGTGCAAGACAAAATAGTGTTGCGATATACAGTATATATATATATACAGTACAGACCAAAAGTTTGGACACACTTTCTCATTGAATTCAATGAGAAGGTGTGTCCAAACTTTTGGTCTGTACTATATATATATATATATATATATATATATATATATATATATATATATATATATATATATATATATATATTTATTATTATTTTTTTTTTATATATATATATATAGTATAGCATTTTTATGTCTAAATCTTTTATTTCCTCCTGATCATGAAAAAACAGCTTTTCCTCAGTCCTACAGACTAATTTTACCTGTTCACTATATATTCATGTACATTTCCCACAGAATATCTGTAAATAATGGTTAATTGACTGATTGAATTAGAATCATGTTTGCAAACAACCATTAATTCTGAGGTAAAATTAAATATTTTTGCATATCCAAGTTGCTGCAATAAAAACTCCACATTGTTGTACTTTTGTCCTGTGATCCTTTATCTCATGCTTCAAAGTACAGTTTCAATGTAACAAAGACCCAATTCTCATATCCACTCTTAAAAGTGGGAAATATAGGAGAACACTTCATTCAGGTGAGACAGATTTGTCTGAATCTTAATAAGTCAGGATGTGGTGACAAGAAAACAGCTTCTGGTCTCAAGTTTCTCATACCTGCACTGGGCAACTATTTAGAAAGTTAAACCAGCTGGATCTGTAACTAACAAGGTTTCATATTGATCTTGTTACCTGGCACTGTTATCAAGATGATAAAGGAAGTAAAACTAAATTTTAATTTTAAAGTCCTTCGAAGTTATTGGAAACTGTGCTGCAGATATCAAAGAACTCAAAGTCATTTTACAAACTTTACCAGTATGGTATACTGGCGATGCAAAAAAAAAAAAGTAAGGACTGATCTTGTTAATTTTTTTTTATTTAATACAAAAGCACATGAACCAACTAATCACTGAAAAGGTCAGCTAAAAATTGTAATGAATTAGTTGACTTCTGGCTCTGTTTAAATATACAGTCATTTTGTAAATTCGCTGGCATCAAATATAAAGTCTTCAGGCAGCGTCTCTGCAGGAATTTTCTTCAGCTGCTCGTCATAGGTACGCAAAGTCCACAGTTTCTCCAGTTCATACACTTCTCTGGTGTCAGGCAACATGAAGTGAACAACCATTTTACCTGAGAAAGAAACAAAAGCTTCTTTTAAAACAGCAACACCAGTAGGGAAAAAACATTTTCTTTAGGAGATTTACGCACCAAAGTCAACACACATCCAGTCCTCTGCATCTTTGCCTTCAATCTTGACATGTGGCTCTCCATGGTTCCTCATAAACTTGAACTGAAGGAGAGCAAGTCTTAGTACTGACTTTGAAAACAAATGTAGGCTGCTTTTATAAATATATCAAATAGAAAGCAAGTCAAGAATAGTTACCACTTTGATAGCATAAAGAGCCATGGCACGGAGATGTCTTGGTGACACACCACTGACCACAATGAAGTAATCTGCATATTGAATATGATCCGGCACTTTAATCACACACAGGTCCACAGCATTTTCTTGACGCAGAAGAGAGATCAGAACGTCGAGAGTGAACACCTCGCAAAATCCTGGACAAAATAAGAACATTTTGAAGTATTTGAGGATTTTAAAGACTGTCTGACTTTCATAATGAATTAATTTGACTGTTTATTATTAATATAAAGTATTCTATATTAAATTTCAGAAAGCAAGGTGAAAAATAAATACTTTTTGTAACCTTTAATAGTAAAAATAACTAGCCTCTATTAAAAATATTTAGTACATAAGATTATAATAAAAAAAACAGTGCTGGACTAGTCAATCACCAATAAATGACAGGAACTGGCTAATTTTGCCTTGATTAGCAACAAACAGCATGTTCCCATAATTTTATGAGTCTTTCACTTTCTGGATCATTTTATCACATTTATACAGTAAAAAAAAACATGCTTGCTATAATAATATGTTTTATTATTATAGCAGATAGATATTTCTTACCCTGGTTCTGGGAGTTAGAGTTACTCCTGTTATCTTCCACCTCCTCGGTTTCGTCCTCTAAGTTCTCCGGTCTTTCTGTGAATCTGCCCTCACCTCTGTCTGTGTAGCATCGTTTTGACTCAAAGGGACACTTGAGACGCGCTCCGTAACGCCACCGTTGTTGACATGAGGATAAATTAACAGCAAGTCTGTGGCACCGGGCTTTGAATATCAAACTCGTGCACCTAGGAACAGCCGACTGATCTATTAAACTACTTTTCCGGCAAACTGAAGATACCAATATCCTGGATCTACACAGAATATTCATGATTTTTAAGCTACAACACAAAACAGTCGTTCTCTGTTAACGTTCCCCACGGGCGGTAAAAACAGGAAGTGGATCTTGCCTTTGGATTCTGATTGGTTTGTACAGTTCTTCGTTGTTTTCTGAGGAGAACAAAATAACTGGAAGTACCGCCACCTGTCGGCGAATAATATCAAACAGCACTGGCTGTTTTTACAAGGTGGGATTATAAACAAAAAAAAGGATTATAAACCAGCTTTAAATGGTTTATTTTGACTTATGATAGAGTGATACAAGTCCTAACACAATGAGCACTTTCAGAGTAACATGTTTAATTACTTAATTAGAATCACGACACACTAGTCATCTGTAGTAAATAGATAGTAATATTTTCATTTTTTGTTTCACTGATTTGTTGAGACTAACAGTTAAAGTAAGAAATACTCACAGACCTTCTGGTGGCTTTTGATTAGACACTTTTTAAATTCAACCAAGAAGGTTGTTTGTGATTGAAAATTAAACATGATAATGAAACAAAGTAAAAGAAGTACCAATTTTAAAAAGATCATTTAGATGATTTTATTTACATTAATATCATATCTAAAAGGAGTATGAATAATTTGGGGTTTAACTGTATAAAATTAACATTGAGTACACTGCATTTCTCTTGAATAGTCCCATGAAAAAATGCTGCTCTCTTATAGATATTGTATAGTTTTTTTTTTTTTTTTTTTAAATCGAATGTAGATGTTTTATAGCATAAAATAATGCTAATCATTAAACAGTTAAAGAACACAACATGAGAAGACACTAAGGAGCATTTTTAAATTATATAATTTATTACATAAAAATACAATTAAACCAATTTGACATAATCTAATCTCTTAGTAATCATCCTAATTATTCTGATCATACTAATCTATTCTGAGTGATATAATCAAATCAACCTATAAATACACAAACCCGTAGCAGCTGTTTGGTTATAACATATAATAAATTTGTGATCATGCATGCAAACTTTATGAACTTAATGGCACCTGTGATCAATGAGTTTAATAGTCAGATATGACATCATATTAGATGACACATCATAGCAAGATAGAAAACTGAAAGTAGTCTTTTTAATTTATTTAAGAATTTTCTTTTCTGCTGATTCAAAATGTAGCTTTATAAAGATCAATGCAACAACTCTGAGCAGCTCTAAATGTATAAAATGCATATGAAATGTGAAACCATAAAAAAATATTTTAAAAAAGTAAGTTCCACCTGTGTCACACACTTACCAGTGGCTAAAAGTTTTTCTAAAATTACAAATTCAAGTATGTCAATAAACAGTTTAAAGTAAAACTGTGTAAAATTGTGTACATTTGGCCCCGCTCTTTAAAATTAGCTCTCATTCATCATTATAGTCACCGTTCATACTGACTTTTAATTTTAAGCCAACAGGAATATGATCAGTAAGCCCAGCCAGCTGAGATATGAAGGTCACCTCTTCCAGTTCCTGCATGGGTAAAAGCAAATCCAAATATGTTAGTCTTGCTTTAATTTGTTAATATATTATGAACTCTCAATTTATTAGGCTATTTTCTAGAGTTAGGAGGAACATGGGTTAAATGGGAACAGAGCAGAGTAAGGAAAGAACTCAACAGTGAACATACTGTTCTGCAGAGCTTTGAAATAGAGGTTTCCCGGTAGAGAATGTAATCAATCCGACGCCCAATCCAAGGCTGGCCGGGTTCTGGGTAAACCAGAGGAACACCTTGTTTAGGAACAGGAGGAGAGATGTACTGCTTCCTCACCTCCTCTGTTACCAAAGTCCTACAGAGACCCAAAGAAAAGAAAACAGTTTGTTATGTCACCACAGTGAATACTCTAAATTCAAATAATGCTACTCTCATCATATTTCTGCCTCAGTAAACAGAAGAAAGCTAGAAAAAAAATACCTTTGTAGCATTTCTGGGGAATTCACATCCTCCTCATACAAAGAAGGCTGCTCTAGCAGAGTACCTTTGGTTAATGAAAAGAAAACAGTCTGTATGTGCTGTATGTAGTCTAGCTTTAAAGATGTAAATAATACCAACCAATAACCCAGGGCTTCTCTTTTCCAGCTTCTGCTCTGCACGGATCTCTGTACTCCTCAAACAAACTGTGGTTCTGTTCCAAAACATCATCTACACAGCACAGATTACATGCTTATTGAAATAGGTCTAAAATGAGCTTTAAAATAACACTGTGGAAAATGTCCAAAATCTTAACATAATACTAGCTATAACTATGAATGAGACATACCAGGTGAGCAGTTATCAAAGTTAAAATCCCCGCAGAGAACATCAAAAACCACCTCCTCATCAGGCTGTTTGTGGGCGGCCTGGAATTCCCCGATCCACCTGGTGACCATGTCCAGCTGGTCACAGCGAATCTTCCCCTCACCTGTGGACAACACGGGGAATGTTGCTTAAGAATGTGCGCCTATCTGATCGAACCAAATATGAAATTGGCGCTCACCCTCCGGTGCATGAAGATGCGTGCAGTTGAAATAGCCAACCACTTTCTTCTGTTTCTGATTCTGCCCGATTAGAACCTGAAAATGTTCAAATCAAAGGGTTTGATCTTATCTTAGGGTTACTGGTAAAACAAATGCAGCCCCCTCCCATACTTATTGGCATCTTCCACTATTATTGACTACCTTCTTCAAAAAATTCATCATGTTTAGCAGGAGCATCATATCAAATTTAACTTCTAAAAAGACAACCCAACCTTTAATTTGAAGGCATTCATATAGCTTAAATAAAAAAATACAAACTAAACCTGATAAGTCTTATTTTGACAACAATACACCTCTCCTCTTACTTGGTAGATTGGAGCATACAGGGAGAATAATCTTATTATTCCTCTTCATACAATCTCTCTTGATCATTCAGACTCCTGGGTATCCTTAAGAAAATTCCCAGAGCCAAGCAAGAGGCCCACAGCATCACAGATGTTTCACCGTATTTAACAGTGGACATGTGTTGTGGTTCCAATTAGTTAGCTAGATAGACGAATGGTAGGTAAAGTGCTGAAAAAATCAGAATTTTTTCAGGTTCATTTTATGCAAACTAAGACTTCCCAGCATTTTTGAAGTATACTGCTCAAAAAAATAAAGGGAACACTTTAAGTGTTAAACACCTGTTTAAGTGTTCCCTTTATTTTTTTGAGCAGTGTATAAACAAATCACCCAACAGCTTGTACTGTTCTAAGTTTAATAAAAAACAGATCCCCACATGCTTCAATGCATGTGGGGCTAATTTTCCTCCAATCTCTGATGGATTAAATACCTTATGTGCTAAAAAACACACAAGGTTTCTCTATTGCGCATTATAGTCTTTAAATTAAAAACAAAATAGAATTAGCAGGATAGTTTTCAGAATAAAATCAAAATCAATTTCGGTCAGGAATATTTTGATCGTTTCACCTTTAGTTCCAACAGTTTTTAAATTAATTTAACTTAATAACCTGTTTGGATTATTTACACAGCATTTTGTGCCTTAATCAGGAAGCAAAGGTTATCTAGTTGAACCAGCATGTTTAACTATTTAGGATATCTTTTTAGATGTTTGTGACTCAATCTCTTATAATAGATTAGCTCAGGCAGCTGATATACTAGTACATTCCTCAACACAAATAATAAAAAACAAAATAGATTTATTGTCAGATTAACCAGGTACCTTAGTGGAGAGCAGACCCTTGGCAGCCAGAGCATCTTCCCCACGGCTGTTGGGAAACCAGTGGTACTGGGCCTCCAGCACTGGGAACCTACTGGCCATGAACAGACCACTGTTGAAGAACTTAAAGGCAGAACATCTGCACGGCGGCTGGCAGGCGTACACGCCGACGTCATACAGTATGTGTCCAAACAATGGTTTAAGTGTATTGGTGAGCTTTTTAGCAGCTCTCTTATCAAACACCTCTTCCAGACACAGTATATCGATATTGGCTGGAAAGAAGGGTGACACCTCCCAGGGTTCCTCATCCTGCCGACGAATACGCTGGGAGAACAAAACAGCAGGACTCTTGTTATCAGACTGACCCTGTTTGTTGGAGTTCTCATTATAATTCAGTTGGGAAGAGGATGGTTCGGTCAGTGGTTCCTCTGCGTCATCAGAGGATGCCGAACTTTCGGTTGGTTCCGATCGATGATCTCCTGTGGGTTGAGACTGCCCCTCCAAGCCTCCGTCTGTGTCTGAGCATGCTCTGGGGATGATGCTGTCAGAGGGGCTGACAGGGCCGCAGCTGCTGGGAGATTCCACCGTGATTATCACATTGGGTCGCACAACGCTCTTCGCGATACGCTTGCCGATCTCGTACGCCCTCTGCTGGGTGTGGCCCAGGTTGTTGAAGCGAGCCAGGCTGTCTGGTAAGAGACACAGATTGGCTGAGGCAAAGGTAAAGGACGCCTTTCCTGTTTGCTCAAAGCCTCTGTTTGTCTCCCTCTCTGCTGAGGTCAGTTCCACTCTGTGGTAGGAAAACGGCCGGCGGCAGGCCTGAAGCGGCGCCCAGAGCAAAAATCCCAGGAAAGCCAGGGGGGCTGTGAGGAGGAAGAAAATGAAAAAGAAAATAGAGCCGAAGAAGACTTTGAGAGGGTGGAGGTAGCATTCTTCCTCCTGTCGCTCTTTCCTCTCCTTTGTGGTGGACTTGCACACAGCAATAACGCGATCAAGATACCAGAAGCACGGCACAATTAATGCCCATCCTATGGCGTGGATGCCAGCAACAAACCCGTTGGGGAAAGGAGACACCCGTAGAACCATGGCTCCCCGTTGTCTCTAAACAAAAACAAGGTTGAACAGCATCCAGATATCCTGCTGTGGCCTTATTCCAGAGGTAAGTCTCTCTCCCCAGAGATGCTAAAAGAGAAAAAGAGACTATAAATTTGGTGTGTCCTTCTTCTTGCAAACAGCGCCAACATATGCACCAGAGTTCCCAGGAAGAACTAGCTTTTGACTGCATGTCCGTGCATGTAGTGGAAAATACAAAGTCACAGAATTACATTGCATTCCGTTGAAATAAAATGCAGGCCTATGCACTAGTTTATGTTGTTATAAAGTCTTAATAAAATATACTTACTGCTGTAAACAGACAAAATGACAAAAAGTTTAAATATGAATAGTTTAACAGCCACACTCCTTGAAAGTATGGTTATGCCACGAGTCATGATTAAAAACAGTGTAAAATAGTCATGTTCCCTTTAAAATCATCAGTGAATATGGACATGGTGTAATGTCCATAAGGTGTTGTTAGGTGTTGTTATTTTTGATGTGAGCACCACACCCTTGCCTTGTGTGGATTTACACATGAAATACACCGTCTACAAATATTGGGTGAGGCACAGCTTAACTCTTCTCTAAACCTGCTCTGCAACATTTTAATTGAAATTTAAATTATTTCACATAAAGCACATTCACCAAGTTAGGACATTTCTTAATCTGATCTTCCATTTGACGTCCAGTGAACAGCTTCACTTAAAACAAAAATTCACATAAAGCCACCAAAACGTCAGACCTAGATTATAACATAAAACTAATGAATGATCACGCTTTCCACATGGCTTATAACACATCACTCACATTCTGTAACCTCAATCACCTGTGTCTATAAGGGAGGGCAGCTAGCTTAAACTGCTTAGCTGTCTTTTGATGATTTGATCCAATGGTCTTCTTACCTGAAAGGGACAAAATCGGAAGTCCGTGTGATGGACCCATTCAGTATAAACACTGCTGGTGTACTAATGTCATCATATCTATTGTTGTTTTTCATATATCAAATGTTCACCTCGAACATGCTGGCTTTCGGGGGAAATCAGAATAACCGAGCCGCGAAAGCAGCACTTTGAAGAGTAAAAAAAAAAAAAAAACCCTTCCTGTCCCGGCTGAATTTAGGCCACGCCCCCTTCGTTGTTGCCAGTCACGTTTGTGCCCCGTCATTTTCCACTGTTCATAAAATAATCGGATATCAGCTCAAGGCTCTTTTGTTTCTGTTATTTCTCTTTTTTTGCTATTTTGGCTCCCTTAATTCATGTCCTATTAAGATATATTAAAATCTGTAACTCTGTGCTATTTTTTCCCCGATTAATTTAATATCGCTTATGGTTGTTTGTATTTACTAATATTTAACTTTAGGATGCGAGGCTTGTCAGGAAATAAGCAATTTCCCCTTTTAAATCAATAGCGCATATTATATTCTATTAACTTTTAAAAATATGACAGAAAGCAGTATTTTGCTGGTTTCCTCTGGATATTAAAATATTTCTGAAACTGCTCAGGTGAACCTTTTAGCGTCTAACTGGCAGTTTCTCATCATATGTTGCTATTATAAATATTGATATTTACTTCTGTCAAATGGCATAAGGTTCCGCTTAACTACCAAACGTAATATACAACGTTTTGCATTGAAACTGGAACATTTCTATTCTTTACTTTCTAAATCTATGAATACAGGTTGATTTTATATCTAAGGAAAGGAATTTACACGTTTAGCATTATGCAACTTTAATTTTAAACTATCTTTTCAGTTTTTGTTTATTTTTGCACTGAACCATCTTAATTCAAGTCAATATGAATTAAAATGGTTCAAATCTTAATTTAAATATACAAAGTTTTACATTTAAATTCAAATTTAAACATACAGCTTTGTATTTAACTGGAATGAGTTTATATACTTACTTAAAGTAAACCACTTTACATCAAGTCAACATAAAACTATGTTTATTCTTTAAAGTGCAATCTGTCAATTGTCACACTTCTTGTCTTTTATTCAATTTCTTTAAACTTCTGGCAAGAAATATATTGCAGCCAAAAACTAATTTCAGTGATTCTTGAGAAGAGGGACAAAACAGGTCCTATGGATAAAGCACAACATTTTAACAAAATATATATTTTTTCAAATATCTGACTAAACTAACCTGAGCCATCTGAGCACAACAATGTAAGTTTTCCCAGTGTTTGCTGAATATTTTTTTATTTTAAATATTGTAGTAGGTGGATGGTGTCTTTAAAATCCCTTGTCCTGGAACAGAACTCAATACATTATAATAGTTTAGAACAATTAAAGGAGGTTAATATATTATGACAATTAAGTATAAGTATTCAAATAAATAATTATAAAAGTATCAATAAACTGAATCAAAAATCATTTTTATATATTTTCCAACTCAATTGAAATTTGTCCCAAGTTTTTGTCAACACTGTCAGACATAAAAAGAATGGGGGGAAAAAATCAGGCATTATTGGAGGGCATCAAAACTTCTGAGGACCCCATGACCTCTTCCTTTCTCTTCCTTTGCTAAGAAGGCTAAGCAGCTCTACTTAGCTTATGTTATTTAGTTTCTTCTTGTTTTATTCCTAAGATGTTAGTCACAACCATGATGTGTCAACACCATAACTGACAATTTACAAAACTTTGTGAAATAAATGCTTAATTTTAGTATACTGTAAAGATTTCATGGATCTGATGAGCTACAATATGGCCTCCTTCAGAGTAACATCATATAAACTAATATTTAGTTCTGTTAAAAATAAAGGCTATTACTAAAAATCCTGATAATGACCACAAAACCTTGAAAAAGTTCTTGTTTTCTGACAAATGAAAGCTGTTGTTGTAGCCAACTGTGTTGGCCATAAACTATGTTTTGTGCTATATGTTTCTATCCTTCTGTGCTACGTTTGCACAGGACACACTGCCCCTGAAGAAAATGGATGGGCAGCGTTTAGGATTATGGGAAGAGGTTGCTTTAGACACAAATGAGACAATAATCTGGTTAATTATTGTCCATCTAAATATCCATCTTATAGTAAATTAAATATTTGTTTAAAAAAAGCAAGAAAAAAAAGCAAGTTTCATTACAATTTGTACTAGGAATTTTTTTTTTTTTATAAATTTTGTGATGCCAAGAAACAGACTTTTTTTTTTTCAGGTCAATCCTAATAGTTTTGATTATGCTTCATAGCATCAAACAAATTAAAACTGTAATTTACTGTCCTAGCTGCACAGTTTTGCCTTTCAGCAAAAAGGTCCTGGGTTCGATTCCCGGCATGGGGTCTTTCTGCACGGAGTTTGCATGTTCTCCCTGTGCATGTGTGGGTTCTCTCCAGGTACTCTGGGTTTCCTCCCACAGTCCAAAAACATGACTGTTACGTAAATCTAAATTCTCCCTATGTGTGAGTGTGTGTATGCATGGTTGTCTATCTCTGCGTTCCCCTGTGACAGACTGGGGACCTATCCAGGGTGTACCCCGCCTCTTGCCCAGAACATTAGCTGGAGATGGGCACCAGCAACTCCTGACCCCACTAGGGACAAGGGAGTTATTACTTCAACAAACAGCCATGCTATGTTACAATTTTAATTAAAACATTAGGAATTGTAACCACCCGTTGTAGAGCAAGCCAAGGTTTTTAAATGTTTGAACTGAATTTCAACAATTCATTTCAAAGAGACAGAAATGAATTGTGGGCAGGTTCTGTTGAGCATTGTGATGTCACATAGGCTGACTTGTCATCAGGTGCTTTTGGAACTTTTGTCAATAAGAGAGGAGTTCCTATAGGAATTCATACATTTGAAGAATTAGACTTCGGATATATAACTTCAAGGAATTTAACTGAGCTTCAGTTGTTCAAGTATGTAAAATTAGTGAGGCAAAGAAAAAATTGTAATTTTGTGCTAGAGTTTTTGTGCCAGCAATGTTGCAAATAGGTTAAGCAAGACAAGTTGTTAGTAATGATTTGATGTTCTTAGCTCAACATCAAACTAACTTTTTGATGTAAATATCCAATGTCTCATTTGTGTTTTAGCACCTTTTTTGCATATTTGCTAAGTTCATTGAGTATTGAAACAGCAGAAATATATGAGGTAGTTTTAAATGCAAAAAAAAAAAAAGTTCTTCCTTCAAGTTTTATAGATAGTTTATCATTTTCACACATGAAATGATAGATTTTTTATGATAGGTAAATGATGATCTGATCAACATTAAATTAAGTTTTAGATTTATTACATCATTAAATTTTGTGTTTACTATTAAAATGACTTACTGTAGAGTTGTGTTGTACATTTTAGACATGCTTTGTGCCAGTCACCGATCACTTTTCCATGTCTTTGTTTTTTTTTTTTTTCAGTCATGCCAAGAACAAGTGAACGTTTGATAAGAAATGGGTACTATGACATGTATGGACAACCACTTATTTCATACAGAGATATGCCAAACAGGTATATTAAATCAGCAATTTTTTTAACTCTTATGTTTTATGCAGTCATCTGCTGATATATCTACATCTTTACTCACTTGTATATTTTCCATCTTGGGTCAGAAGGAGGCGCATAACAGGTCGCCCTGTACATGGGGAGGTAACATTTAGAGAGAGGTTTCATAGCCTTGAGGACAATATGACTGTCCAAGAAAACCAGACCATGGACACTCTGATACGGGATTGTTATAACATCTTTGTCTTTGTCTTTGTCATCTTCGTCGTCTTTGGTAAATACTCTCCTTCAACAAATAGTCGATTTGGAAGTGTTATAGAAAGGCTGTATTTTAAATGTTGTCTCACTGTCATCTTCTGCTCATGTTCATCAGCTTGTATTTGCCGAATTATTTCCCTGCACTCGCGATCTTCAGAATTATATGTCACACCAACTCTAACAGACATGGTAGGCTTTCTCTTCCTAATCTTAACACTGATTTAACTATCCCGAGCAAACATGAGAACAAACTGTTAACTTTTATGTTGTGCACAGGTTACAATCTCTGGAGGTGAGGATCAGGAATATCTCTCCAGGCTGCAGTCGTTGGAGGCAAAGCTTGAGTACCTTCTACCACAAGCAGATCTGTGGCCCAACTTTGCTCTGGGGTCTCAAGGTGAGCCATTACAAATATGATCGTAAACTACTTTTCAAATTTTCAGTATTAAATTTTTCTGACTCACATTATTTCTGTTTTTATGTTCTGTGTACAGGAGCAACGATTTTACACAAGATGACCTCAAAAACATATCAGAGCATTAAAGGATGTAGATGGTTTGGGAAGCTACCTCCTATAGGCCCAAACATTGTTATTCAGGTCTGAATGACACTCAGATCATTAAAGGAATAGTAGGAAAAATGGTGTAATATTAGGCTTGAGGATTTCCTTTTCTCTTAGTCTTGGTACGCCACCTAAACTTTATTCTGTTCGCTGTTTTCAGGGAGGAACTGATCTGATTCCAGGACAATGCTGGGCCTTTGAAGGCTTCCCGGGACGTTTATCCGTCGAACTGTCAAACAAAGTCACAGTCACTCATGTGTCGTTGGGTCATATTTCCAAGATTGTTTCCCCAACTGCGTCAGTCTCCAGTGCTCCTAGAGAATTTTCTGTCTATGTAAGTCAAGTAAAAGGAGTGTCAAAACTGTAAATCCTATATATCCACCTATAGTATATTTTAAGTATACATTTAAAATGTGATAGCAATGATTCATTATGACATCACTTGATCTCATTCTAAACTATGCAAACTTTCTGTCTGCACTAATGAATTTTCTGTTCATCTCAGGATGTGATGTGTCTTTAGAAACACCAACTAACTTTCACATACAGTATATAGAAAGAACAAGATAATGAACTGCATTTCTATCTAATTTTGTCTCAGGGAAAGAAGAATTTAGAAGATGAGGAGAGTCATTTGGGAACTTTTCTATATGATGAAGATGGAGACCGAATACAGACCTTCAGACTTCCCGTAAATATGTCAAATTAATGTTTTATTAACTAAATACAGTTCTCACAAAAGCCCAGAGTGACTGACCCTGTTATAAATATTGATCATCTTTCCTAACATACAACCATAAGGTTCTTCACTGGGTGTTACTAGCATTCAATTAAAAAAAAAAAAAAAACTTTAAATAAAATGGCAGATACCGTATTATTGTTCCATTTAAAATGCTCCAATGAAAATTTCTATTTAAATCATAAAAATTGTGTTAATTCTGCACTTCCAGAGCTGTTGGGTGAGACTGCAACTGGTAGATAGCATTGAAAAATTAATCAATTAGTCAAGTTTGTAGCAAGAAATGTTATTTTTTGTCATGATAACAAACGAAAAAAATCCCTGTGTTAGTACATAACATTTTGTTTTCTGGTTAGCAAGATATCAGTATAACCTCCATGCTATCTTGAGAAAAACTATGCAAAATATTTTTACAGCAAGGCCAGTTGAACTAGGCTTCCATGCACTTTAAGACAGACCTCCTTTGTTTCTATTGTCTTTCTATTTGTAACTATGGATTATCAATCTACCTTACAGGCCAATAAAGTTGGTTCCTTCCGCTACGTGAATCTACAGGTGAACAGCAACTGGGGTCATCCGGATTACACCTGCCTCTATAGCTTTAGAGTGCATGGAGAACTTGATGAATGACAAGGACAACAAGGAGGAAAGGGTTTTCTCCTTTCATATATTACTTTTGTATATGTTTAGATAATTAATTTTAAGTCCTCACAAAAAACAGATACACCAGTCAACCATAAGTAGACAAACAAATGAAGAAGAAAAAACAACACACACACACATACATAAAGGCTCTCAGACATGTACAACATGAACCAATTACATTTTCTTGTTGTCCCCCCAACCCCCATCTTGGTGCCTGTATGTTGGGGTTTACCCCGGTGAACAAGTGGGTAACCTCCCTCCGCCTACGAGTGGGGGGACAGGTTCTGACTGTTATTTGTGCTTACACACCAAACAGCAGTTCAGGCTACCCACCCTTTCTGGAGTCCTTGGAGGGTGTACTGGAGAGTGCCCCTCATGGGGATTCCCTTGTTCTACTGGCGGACTTCAACGGGACAATGGGCAAAGACAGTGAGACCTGGAGGGGTGTGGTTGGGAGGAATGGCCCCGCTGACCTGAACTCCAGTAGTGAACTGTTGCTGGACTTCTGTGCTCGTCATGGATTGTCCTGTGCATGGTTGTTTGTCCTGTCTCTCTCTAAATTGAGCAGGATCCATTAAAACATCTTTTGGAATAATTCTTGTTATTTTCTTAACCTCCTCCCAAAATGCTCTGATTTTGTTGCATTGCCATGAGCAATGTAATAGTGCCGTTTCTCCTCCATGCATACACAAATCTAGAATGATGGGGTTATATTTATTCAGTTTTACAGGTGTGATGTATATTCTCATAGTCCATTTATACTGTAATAGTCTAGATTTTGTTCTAATGGATTGTGTATGGGGGCTGCACAATGGCGCAGTTGGTAGCACTGTTGCCTTGCAGCAAAGAGGTTCAGACATAATAAAAGTGGCATGTGTGGGTTCTCTCCGGGTGCTCCGGCTTCCTCCCACAGTAAAAACATGACTGTTAGGTTAATTGGTCTGTCGAAATTCTCCTTAGGTGTGAGTGTGTGCATGCATGGTTGATTGTCCTGCCTCTCTCTAAATTGAGCAGGATCCATTAAAATATCTTTTGGAATAATTCTTATTTTCTTTACCTCCTCCCAAAAAGCACTGATTTTGTTGCATTGCCATAAGCAATGTAATGCATACACAAATCTAGGATGATCGGGTTAAATTTATTCAGGTTTACAGGAGTGATGTACATTCTCATAGTCCATTTATACTGTAATAGTGTAGATTTTGTTCTAATGGTTAGAGTATGAGAGCTGCACAATGGCACAATTGATAGCACTGTTGCCTTGCAGACAAGCGGTTCAGACATAATAAAAGTGGTATGTGTGGGTTCTCTCTGGGTGCTCCAGCTTCCTCCCACAGTAAAAACATGACTGTTAGGTTAATTGATCTGTCCAAATTCTCCTTAGGTGTGAGTATGTGTCGCATGGTTGTTTGTCCTGTGTGTCACTGTGTTGCCCTGGGATGGATTGGCAACCTTTACAATTCCATGTTGTGAATTTAAGTTCTAGTTTTTGCACCATTTAAAATGAAAACACTGACACTTTTACATAAACTGTTGTTACATTTAACATAAACTGTCTGAGAGCATTAACATATTCAAACATAAACATAAACTCTGAAAACAGTGCATCTTTATTTCTTAATCAAAATGAAAGATTTTCTGTGCAGGATATGGGAACACAGCAACATGATTTTTTAGATAATGGTGAACTAACACAATTCTTTAAGTTCTTTCAGGACTGACTCCAGTGAGAGGTAGTTTACTGCTACAGGCTCAGACTGCAACAGTCTGGGCACTATTTTCTGTCAATAGCTATCTTATAGACAGAGCACTACTTTCCTAAATCTCCCTTTTTAAACATGTGCAATGTAAACTAACATTGTAACTAAATCTGTCTTTCTTCTTTCAGAGGATTTTAGATAATGGTGAACTAACACAATTCTTTAAGTTCTTTCAGGACTGACTCCAGTGAGAGGTAGTTTACTGCTACAGGCTCAGACTGCAACAGTCTGTCAATAGCTATCTTATAGACAGAGCACTACTTTCCTAAATCTCCCTTTTTAAACATGTGTAATGTAAACTAACATTGTAACTAAATCTGTCTTTCTTTCAGAGGTTTGCTGCAATTTTTGTGTTTTGTTTTTTATTTTTGCCCACTTGAAGCCAGCCAGCCTCGGCAGATGGCTGCTCATCCTGAGCCTGGTTCTGCTGGAGGTTTCTTCCTTTTAAAGGGAGTTTTCCTCTCCACTGTTGCCTTGTGCTTGCTCAGGATGGGGGATCCCTTGGATTAAACATCCATCGCGATCTGCTGGTGACCCCTCCGCAGAATCGCCACCTTAATGTGGTGGAGGGGTTTGAGTATCCCTATGAACCAGATGGAAATTTTGCCTTGGGGATCAGTCAGTAGTGAGGATTCTCAGGGCAGATAACCATTGGGGAGGGATCAGACTAAGAGCGATTCAAGGTTTTCAATGAAGGACTACCAAAGGGATCAGGTATTTCTAGGAGACAGATAGTTATGGTATGGTAACGTTTACATATCCATTCAAAATAAGATGCAGATGCACCACAAAAATGAACATTTTACTTTCGTGAAAATTTTAACTCACAATAATGACTAATGGAAGCCCTGAGCTTGTTTCTCTGCAATAAGACGGTCCCATCTGGGAGTGATGAGAGACGATGACACCCGAAGTGTTGCTTATGCACAGGGTGCTTGGTCTCTACGTGGTGAAGCAGTTTGAAGACTTAATTCCCTCATTAACGAGTCGGTCACCATATCGTGCAGAGCGGGCTTGGAATGTGGGAATCACCTACCGGGATAAATCCATTCTCCTTTTCCCCTTCGCAGTATCCGTCTCAAGGCAACCGTTGCAACAGTTGGACCCATAGACATAAATACGTAGATGCATTGAGAGCTGAGTCCTATGTTACGTCACCGCCATCTTGTATGTGGCAGTAGAGCGGTCGGAGCTCCCCAAGTCATGTGCTGTGTATACTTGTTTCAACCATTTTACAAGACAAACTGGATTCATTGGCATTAGATTCCACAGGTAAGGATGGAAAAAAAATAATAATGCAATTTTTACAAGCAGAACTACTTGGCTGTTGTAAATGTGGTGGGATGGTGTTCCACCCTCCCAACTATGTGCACCAGGTGTATCAAGTAGCTTGCAGTTGATTGGTGGGCGGGGCAAACGGCTTTATAGCTGAGCAGGCCGCTGCAAGGTGTGTGTCTTTGTTTCCCCTACTATATGACGGCTGCCCAAGTGGCTGGTGTGCTTGATCCGCTCATCTGAATTGTAAATGCCATTTTGTACCATCTGGCTGGGA